>NC_069107.1:4156526-5408941 GCF_947172395.1 Bicyclus anynana
CGATTCTGATTGGTCGGTTTCTAATGTAATTGCATTGCGTATTTTTTTTGCTATAAATGTGTTTACTGCAATTAAATAAATACATTCATGTGTTACTCGTTGCGCACTATGGATACTTTATTTTCTAACGTTGATCTGAAGAAATTACATGGCGATATTAGCCCTCAAGCTCGAACACTGATTCACAACGTATTCCTGTTTCTCAATGAATTGAAAAGTGATCCGAATAAAGTGGCTTCTCTAAATTTCAACAAACCACGTGAAATGGCCGCATTTGTTTGTGGTGTGAGCAGAGCGACAGTGGACCGAATCAAGACGGAAGTATCACAATCAGGCAGTACCTGTATACCAAGAACAAATTTTAAGAAACCACAAACCGTCACTAATATTGACGATTTTGATAAAAGTGTGTTGAAGCGAACTGTAGCTTCATTTTATGAGAATGGAGAGTATCCATCCGTGGCGAAAATTTTAGAAAAATTCCGTGAACAATTACCCGATTTTAAATGCGGCAACACTTCAATGAGAATACTACTGAAGGAGGTTGGGTTCCAGTATAAGAAAAATAGCGAAGGACGTAAATATTTAATGGAAAGAACTGATATTGTTTGTGCTAGAATGGACTTTTTAAGGAAATTGGATTTACTTAGAAGAACTAACGATCAGCGACCACGTTTCTATCTAGACGAAACATGGATTAATCAAAACCATGCAAGAAAGAGGATGTGGCTTGGAAGCAACGATGAAGGAGGTTTCAAGAATCAGCCTGTGGGAAAAGGCCAAAGATTAATAGTTTGCCATGCGGGTTCTGCAAGGACTGGCTTCGTTCCAGATGCGAAGCTAATATTTAAAGCGGTGAAATCAAAGGATGCTGATTACCACACAGAAATGGATGGCGAAACATATATGGCATGGTTTTCCGAATTCCTGAATCTACTTGAAGAGCCCTCAGTTATAATTGTCGATAACGCAAGCTATCATTCGATACAGTTGGAAAAGATACCCACAAGAAACACGAGGAAAGCTGAAATTCAAGAATGGTTGACAAAGAAAAAGATTCCATATTCCAGCAACGAAATTATTGAAGAATTAATAAGAAAAGTAAAAGCCAGTAACCCGCAGAAGGTCTACGCTTTAGACCATCTGGCAAATGAACGAGGTCATGAAGTAATAAGGCTCCCTCCATATCACTGTCAATATAACCCAATAGAATTAATTTGGGCACAAGTAAAGGGAGAAGTTGCGAAGAATAATAATACCTTCAAGATAGCAGATGTCGAAAATCACCTCCACCGAGCCATAGAAAATGTCACACGAGAAGACTGGGCCAAATGTGTTAGGCATGCCGAAGAACTTCAAAACAAAGATTTACAAAAAGCTCTAATTAGAGATCACGCGCCGCTTATAATAAATTTGGCAGAAGACGAAGATTCTGATGATGAAGACTCAGATGAAGATTAATTTTATTTAGTTAATAATTATATAATATGAAATATGTATTATATTAAATCAAATATTGTTAATTTTTTTAATTTTGTGAACAAGATACGATAATAAACTTTACTTATCGATAATATGTCTTTCATTGTTACACCCTTCACTAGACGGCTCCATAAGACCCATAAGTGCAAGCGAGATAGATATAGAGAAATGATTTATGGCCCTAAGACTCAGTTGTTAACGCGCGTACTATAGTTGCCTCGACTGATGACTGAAGTGCTTTGCGCAAAGGATCAGCCTGGCTGTTCAGCGCGGAAATGCAGCCAGTATTCTTGGCACCATTCCACGTAGGCAGAATTTATATACTTATAAGGATAAGTTAACTTATTTTCCTTATTGTATTCTTTCTCAATACCATCAATAAAAGAAAAAAGATATGAGTCTCAATAACTCCATGTTTATAGGGCCGGACTTAAACCCGAGAATATTTAAATTACACTTCCAACCTTAGACTATTGGAGTACCGACAAAACAGAAGAAGAAGAAGAAGAAATATACTTTATTGTACATTAAAAACAAAAATAAACAATAACTTATAATAACACTTAGAAACTAATGTACAAATGGCGGTCTTATCGCTAAAGAGCGATCTCTTCCAGACAACCACTGTGGAAGAGAAAAAAAAAAAACGTAAGCACAACAGCAAGTAACAACAACAACAACAACAACAACAACAACAACAACAACAACAAGTAGTAACAGAATGACTATAGAGCTGAATATTTTGTGATTTCAGTGGAATCCCAAAGCGACTACCATGTGAAAACCTACGGCTCGTTGCTGACCACCACGCCATACGACAACGGCATCCGATACATCACCGTCCCGCCGGAGCCCGCCGTGCACCACCGCACCACCACGCACCACCATCGGCACACCACGCAACATGGCACCTCGCAAGTTGATGTCATGCAGGTAAACTTGCTCGTTGCTGACCAACACGTGACGTGTATAACAATGGAATCTGATACATCACCGCCCCGCAAGTACCCTCATCAATCCATCTATAATCATCAACAGTCTGTTTCCGTCCACTGTTCACAAACATTACTCCACTTTCCTCATCCAGCTTTTTCCCACAACAAGGGGAGTTTGGAGGAGATCCTACACTGTATTTTCTAGCACGTGGTCTCCACTCCAGAATACGTCTGTCCCAACGGTTAATCCTTACCTTATCAGCCGATAGACGTCCACTGCTGGACGCTCTGGCTGTAGGCCTCTTGCATGGACCTCCAAGCACAACGGTCTCGAGCTACCAGCATTCAGCGGCTCCCTGCAACCCGCTTGATATCATCGGTCCACCTAGTGGGGAGTCGACCGACACTGCGCTTTCCGATGCGGGGTCGCCATTTCAGCACCTTGGGACCGGCGGGGAAAGCGACTACCATTGTTATCCATACCATACCAGGTTAATCCTTATGTTTCTCCAACCGAGGTCCGAGGCTCACAAAAGCTGCCCTCAAAGAAACTTTCCGTCCCTGCACTTTATTTTAACCCTCGAGCTTAACTTTGATACACTTTCTAAGGTCGCCCAGACCACCGGCATCTGGGCGAACTTAGAAGCTACGCTAATCCAGTCACATATTAACATCCCATTAGCCCACTCATCATCATCATTATTATCAGCCTATGCACGTTCATTGGTGGACATAGGGGACCTAATGTCCACCAATGAACGTGTCAAGATTCCCAAACACCACGGTCTGCCTGCATCCAGTGGTTCTCTGTAAAACGTTGGATGTAATCGGTCCTCCTAGTGGGGAGTCGACCAACAATGCGATTTTTGGTGCAGTGTCATCATTCCAACACCTTACAAAGGAACACAATAGAAAGAGCACGTTTCAAGGTCCGTTTATATCTACAGAAATTTAGCGTGCCAGACTCGTGCCGCGGCAGACAAAATAATATTTTTATATACAGTGTTTATAACGTATTTATATCTATCGTAACGCGCCCGCGCAGACGTTAACTGACACGGGCCAGTGTTTGCGGAAAGAATATTTTGTCTATGCGGTTCATGTCTGTAGAGTCCTTTTCATGAAATCTGAACTAAAATTGACAGCGCCTTACACAAATGACAATAAAACCTCCATTACCAAATGACAATGAGCGCCATTAAGACATTAGCGCCGCGTCTGGAGGACTTTTTTTTATGAAACGGACTTTAAGTGTCTCTAGCTACCTGCTGGGCAGTGTGAATATACGGTGTCTATGGGTGTCTGCCACGCTACTTGTCTGTGACGCACTGTGTCTGTAAATATAAACGGACCTTTACCCATAGCCCTAAACCATGAACCGATGAACTATTACTCAAAACTACAATCCCGCTTGATCTTAATGACAATGCAGTCAATCACAATCTAAAACAGCATGAAGACTTGATTTATTAGACGTAAATGTAATAAATTGAATATTATATAAATTATGTATAACTTCTTATCCATAATTTAAAGGAAAACCGCGAAGAGTTAAGCCCAATAACAACAATGTCGGAACAGACGGTCAAACCGAATGAGATCGCTCAAATATCCGAGCCCGTGATCGAAACGAGCACTGAAACAACAACAGTCGCGACCACCACCACTACGACAACAACCAGCACAACAACAACGACGACTACGACGACGACAACAACACCGCGGCCAACAACAACACTGGAGCCCGCGAAGTACTGTATCGTGAAGAAGCCTGAAAGCGATGACCAAGCACAGTACATCAAGATGGGAGAAACGAGACGAGTGAGTTTGTATCGCTATTAAGTAAGCCTTTCTTCTTCCCTTTATTTACGATTAATTTATACAAACTTTTATTTACTTTACCCTGTTGCTATCATCACCATTACCAGCCAATGTACGTCCACAGTTGGACAAAGGCATTTTGTATTGTAACGAGCTAGGTTTGGAATTAAACACCTGGTGACTTGTATAAGACTTCCGCTACTTTTCAAACGTCCGAAATCGTAGCCAAGTATATTGTTCACTTATATTGCTGGTAACACCCCGATGTTCAGTTCACTTCATTCCTGAAATTAAACTGTCGTCCTATTGTCGTCTCCGTCGCGTATTTATACCCGTCAGAACGATTTCCAGATCATTCTGGGAACGCCTAGACGCGTGTTGTTTGTTCTACGAAATTACGATAAAGAACAATAACAAACGATAACGCGACACAAGTTGTAAACAACTAAAAAGGGCGAGCGATTATGAACTCTAGGTGTCTAGTAATAGGGTTCTCTGTAACAGTATGGACTTCCAAACACCACATTTATTTATGTGGGTCAAATCTTTGTAGCTAAATTAGAGCCACATCCAGTAAGAAGGAAGCAGTTAGTGGAATAAGTATATAAGTTAATAATATAGACCCGTGGCGCTAGTCAGATGATGGGAGTAGTAGGTGATCGATCATAAGAACTCCTACACGAAACAAGATAAACTCATCTAGTTTGTACCACAATGTCTTGGAAATCATTTAATGCTACATACTAGCATAAGCATCTGAATAAGCTTAAAAATTTCGAAATCTAGGAAATTTTAAATAAATCGTTATTTGCTGATCTAAATAGCGTGTCACGTAAAAATACTCAGTCTACAATCTATGATACCTACAAAAGACTGCCCGCTAAGAAGCGATTTCTTCCAGGAACCTTAGATTTAGGAAAACAGTACCTTCGTAGTAACTATATGACTTCATATAGATTCATACACAATTAAATTAGCTCTTATATTATTTCTCTAGCTCTACCGATCGACAGAACTGACGGAGTTTTGCTGATAAAAATACACCTGAAGTCTACTATCTATGACACCTACCTTTGTAGTATATGACATATATAATCATACACAGTGAAAAAAGCTCTTACATTATTTCTCTAGCTCTACCGATCAGCAGAACTGACGGAGTTTTGCTTATAAAAATACTCCTAAAGTCTACTATCTATGACACCTACCTTCATAAAGAGTCTTAAACAGTAAAATACGCCCTTATATAATTTCCCCAGCTCTACCGATCAGCAGAACTGGCGGAGTGCACAGACCTGTGCGTGTGCGAGGTGTCGCTGCAGGTTTCGTGCAAGGTGGCCTGTGTTCCCCGCGCTCCTTGCTCCTCTCGGCTTGCGCACTATTCACACGCCGCGCCCGCGTACCAGGCGTACCGTGGACGATGCTACTGCTACTCCGGATCATTCATCTGTATGAGGCCTAACCCTGGTGAGATTTATACTGAATTTGTAATATTTTATTCCAAAACTACTTCGTGTAAGACTAGCAACATATTTTAATATGTTGTCTGTGATTTGTGAATGACAGGTGACAGCGAAAAATTTTTAAATTTCACCAGAATTCAAACCTCGTGATCAAAAGCTACATAATTACTTAACCACTGGACCCAACTACTGGACATCAAAAACATAAAAATAGGAATAATAATAAATATAAAAATAAGTGGATGTCTGAAACGGGTTGACGTCAGAAGCGAATTTAAAGGGCAAAATACTTATTGAATGAAAGTCTCTCAGGTCTCACAATTCCCCTCAAAAATGTTACCAATAAACCTTGAGTGATGTCCCGAACTTGTAAACGTTGTATGTAGGGTTAAAGATGTCTTGAAACTAGTCAAGTCATTCTCCCCGCCTATCCCAAAATAATCCATTATGGATAATCCAACAAAACCTGCCTACCTACCTACCTACGTCCCGCAGTGTGGGTGTTAAAATGCCTATATCTCTTCCAGGAGAATACAAGCTACCAGAGGGAGTATATCTACTGCTCGGCTTCAGCGCAGTGGATGAAGCATTGCTGCGTCCTCACACGGGACTGGGCGCTGAGGATGCTGTGCGAATACTGCAGCAGTACTTGCATGTTGTGCATCACGGGGAGGTAAAACTTTTTTTTTTAATATTTGCCATATCTTTTAAATATGACCATTATTCGCATTACCCTCCTACTAATCAGGAAACATGTGTTAGGAGTGGATACGACAATAGACCAACGGGGCGGGGATCGAACCACCAGCCTAAAGTGATGAGTCCGACCGCTCTTACCGTTGAGCTAATGAGGCTCTTTATATCCTATTTATATATTATATTGAAGCTACTTTATATCCATCATACTCGCCCATCGTTACTTCATCGTTTTTACAACTTGTAAACTGAGACCACAGATTAAAGAAAAATAGGCAGATTGAGCACACGGAACGGCAGTGATGAAGCCATTCCAAATACAAATTAAAAACTAATACATTCTCGAGTCAGTACGACACAAAGCGTCGCATCAGTAATTTTCAATTTTATTCAAGAAAAATGACGTTTGTAAATATTTTAAAAACTGTTTACATAAACATGTGTTTAACGTAAATATTGTTATGGTTGTTAGTGTTAAATCTTGAAATACAATTATGGAAAAAGCTTGTTAAACGGATGTCAAGGAAACGTATGTTTTTTATGGGTTTCACCGGCCTTACCGAGCTGCTTACACACGTAGCATGTATATTTTAATCACGGGCGGTACAGCGTGGATTTTTTGGAAATATTGTTTAATACAAAAAGAAGTGTATGTCAGCTCCGACTCACAAATTTTTAAAGTTTACTCTTTCAGATCAACTGTCTAAATGTTGCCCCGCAGCATACACTATGTTCGACTCAATACTCACGTCTATAAACTCTAAGAATAGTTTGCGCAAAAAAAACGTAACGCTGACATTCATTCATCGAGTTTTACTGCCCATATATTTTTCATACCAGGGGCTATATGTGAAAAATCGATTCTTAAAGAGTAAACTCCAAGACATTCCCGACACACCTAACACCAACACTAAATCTTGTTGCCATCATCCACGTCCTAACCTCGTTCCGTATCGTAACATGTAAAATCAAATGGGATATTTAAAACGGCGGTTATTTTTTTTAATTGTAACATAAATGCGTTTTGGTTGGCAGAAATAAACAGAAGCGGTCATTCCTTAGACAAGTTTTTTTACGAAGAACCATGCTTTTTTCGCTTTGCTTTCAATTCCAATAACTTAACTTGTTAATAAAATTTAAATATTTAACTTTCATAACGTCATTTTATTATTTCCAGTCGAATTGCACGCTCACGCTCTTTAACATCAGCAACGAGAACGTGATCATATCCGCAAGCGTGCCACCAAAGGAACAAGAAGCGCTCAAAGAAGCAGGTGAAGGTCTACTGGACAAAGAAAAGGTAAGTACTTTGAAGCATAACAACTAACCAAAAGTACCCAGAACTTGAAGATTATTGGTGCCATGGATCTGAGGCATAATCGCCTATTATAGATCTTATAAAATATCTCAGAGTCACTAAGATATAAAGTGATGGAGACAACTATTTCAAAAATGAGGGGATCTACCTCAACCAGCTCTACGAGCCGCAAACCACAGACTCTTAAATTCGTAGCGATTTTATAATGTTTCGACATTTAAAGAGCTTGCAGAAAGGCCCTGAAGTGACAATGGGCGAGGTACATGTTTTGAAGAACCAATGAACCTTGCTCTATAACTATATTTTTACTTGAGGACGCCCGCGACTTTGTCCGCGTGAAACTCGATGTAAACATTGAACTACCCCTACCTTACCCCTACTCTATAGTACATTGGTAATTTAATCAAAAACTAAATCAAAAAAATCCAAGATTTTTAAATAAAACAAATGGTTGTTGTGCCTCACTCGACATAGATAGGTAAAGTGTGTCGCGGACTTTTTTGTAGATATTTATAAGATTTACAATTAATTAGAACATTTTATGGTTCTATCTTTAAAAGTTTAGGCAGCATACGCAAAATAAGTAACTTTTCTGCTTGATTTATTACATCTTGTGTCCGAAAAACCCAAATATCTTACGGAACCCTATTTTTTCTAAAATAAAATTTAGCCCATGTTACTTGTGGATAATGTAGCTTTCAAATGGTGAAAGAATTTTTAAAATCGGTCCGGTAGTTTTTGAGCCTATTCATTACAAACAAACAAACATACAAACAAAGTTTTCCTCTTTATAATATTAGTATAGATAAACAATTATTGCATACGAATGATTTTCTGGTTTCAGGAGGCGTGTATCGACGTTCTCAAAGTTGTCAAGACTCGTATCAATTCGCAACACGAAGATATCTCCTCCCATCTGCTTCTCTCAATATTCAAAATAGCTGAAGTTGACGTCGTCTACCCCACACCGCCTAGCTCCGCGATCACTTCTAACAGACCTGACATCAAACTGTACATCATTATCTCTCTTATTACTCTCATCTATTATTTCCAAGAATTTTTTGCTTTCTTCTCTTTATTTCTAAATATCGCTACTTTGAAAAAAAACATCGTCAATTTCTTATCGAATTTATCCGATATCAAAGACCACGGAAGCGCGGTACGTGAATCAACATCATCAAATTCGTTAGAGATCGTTCTTTTCACAAATAGATTTATTGTAAAAGATTTTGTATCTATTTTAAAATGTTACGAAGAATTTATTGAATATTATAATGTAGTTGTTGTAAATTGTATTGATACTTCGCACAATGCACTCGCTTTAGGTAACGCACGAACAACACAGATCACCGGAGACGTAGACGTAAGTGTATTAGATGTAAATAATTATAAGGAAACGAAACATATCATAAAAGCTGTGAGTACTACAATATATACTAATTTAAAAGAACTTGTTGCTAATGCAATTATACCTAAATATTTTTCTAGAGATGTGTATTACGAAATTGGATGTACTATTATTATTAATTCGGAGAAGCTTTATGGTGATTTCTGTTTTGAAAAAATCGCGTCCTCTTCTTATGGGATCGTTAAATCCGTTAGCTTAGGACTAACTCTAGTAGTAGTGTGAAGACTGAGATGATAACTAAACATATCATAGTTAAGTGTATTTCGTTTAATTTTCGACTTAGAACTGGTGCTTGTAGGTCGATCTTAAAGGCTGGGTTTTGTAAATAAATGTACTACGCCCTTTACACTATTAGAAACTTTTTCGTGTCTTATTTGTTACTCTATAGATAGCTGATGTAGCTTCTTTCCCTTGATCCCTACTTCATTATCTGTTACTTGAATTTTTCGCCCTTCATAAGTGTTCTTACTTAATCTTTTGGTGTTATATGTTTTTTAATACTGGGTTTAATTGAGCAGATATTAATTGTCTGTATTAATAATATCGAACTTCTTGAATAGGAGTAGTATGTTGTAGAAAATGCGCCTTTCTGTTAGATAAGTGTAACTAGAAGTTATTTATCATCAATGTGAGTGCACTTTTAGGACAGATGGACGGGCAAACTTAGCAGCAGTTAATAAAGAAATCAATTCAGAATATAATCTTACGGAATTCCATTATTTACTTATTAATTAAATATTATATTTGTTAATTAAATACTCTAAACGAATAAACAGTTTATTAAATTCATTGATAGAGTATTGCAAAAAGACGAAATGAAGTTAAATCGCAGACTGAGACAAAGTACACTAGGTACAGAACTTATTTACTGTGAATAAAATTAATTAATTTTGAGTACCTACTTAATTTTCTTATCTACAATTATAACATAGTCGTAAATGTGACGACGTGGTATCAAACCAATCAAAAGTAATCAATTATAATAGTGCAGATGATATAGAGAAACAAATTATTATGACATGGGCTTGGGATGCACAGAAATACAGATTACATAACAATAATGATGTCACAACTGCTAGTGGAAGAATACGTGAAGTAGAAGAAAGCTAAAGAAGTAATGGATGGTATGTGAAAGTCTGTAAAAGATATAGATATGATAGAAGTGAATGGAAGAGTGTGACATGTTGTGCAGAACCCACATAGATTGAAGATGGTATAGGATCTACTAGACGTGTTAAGTCAATGAGGATCTCTAGTCAGACATAATGGACTAAAATTTTGTTGTAAAATAGCAAAACTTGAAATTGTTTAATCAAAGTAAAGCTATATTTTGCCCGTCACACTAACATAAGTAGACAACACTTAGACAAAAAATGTATATCAGGTACATAACTTTGTAATGCGTTGTTGGTAAATAAAGAAGCTTTAATTTGAAGTAGACATAGAGTCTTGTGTTCTTAAAAGAGTTTTAACAATGTTAGTGACATCTTTATAGGACATGTACAATATCTAAAAACTAAATAACTGTTTCATGTACAAACTCTATTAGATCCTAATAATGCTACTCTTTTGTTGCAGCTCTCATTTCATACTCTAAGTCTTAATGTATTTAAATTTTAAGTTTTATTTGTGCAGAACGATCTGACGCATGATCTTTAAACGCCATATTAGCTGTGTGTCTAGTGGGAGTTTTCAATATTTTTATCTTTGACACCTAAGATTTTTATACTGTTACTATCACGTTGACGTTTACGCAAATTTATATGGAATTGAAACAGTTGTGCAATAGTGCCACTAGATGGCGCTGTTTCAATTCCTTAGAAATTCGCGTTTACGTTACGTGACGGTGACAGTATCAAACTGCCACTAGGCCCTCTGATTAAATAAAAGTTCAAGTAATATATTGCTTATTATTGCTGATCAGCAAAATTGACATTCTAAATTTGAAATAGATTTGCGCATTTTCATTTCCAGAAAATATTTTGCTTGTGCTACCTATATAAAAAAGTGTGTGTCAGATCCGACGCTCGAATAGTTTACTCTTTCAGATCGACTGTCTAAATAGGTGTATGTTGCCCCGCAGCAATCACTATGACGTCTCAATATTTACGCCTGAAAAGTGAAAGGTGCGCAACCGAGGAGCAGCAGGCCACGGCGTACACGCCCACTAACACAGCGTACACGCTGTTGACGGCGGCGCACGTTGAAAGGTGCGCAGAATAGATTGCGCACAAAAAACGTAACGCGGTCATTCGTTCATCGAATTTAACTGCCCATATTTTTTTCATACCGGGGGCTATATACAAAAAATCGATTCTTAAGGAGTAAACTCCAATAAACTCCAAAACTATGATAAAATAAATTTATATAGGCTTCTTACCTTGACTCCTGCTGACCTTTTGAGTTTTGGTCCATGTCTTTTATATCAAAACTCTCAAAAACTATAACAAAAATGTTTTTTGTTACAGTTTTATAAATCATAGGAGTTTATTACATCCTAAACTAAACATCAGAATGTTGTTAAATTTTAACTTTTTAATTTATTGTGACTTAAACTGTTTCATATTTAAATAATGCCTTAAATGTAACTTACTGTCTGTTATTATGTTATCTATAATAATTATTGAAGCCTTCTCTGTACGTTTTAAAACAATATGAGACATCATATTTGTAATTCATATAAAAAATGTACGTCTGTCATGATGGTCTCTTGAAAATTGGCTAGTTATAAAATAGATCAATGTTTAAAAGGTAGGTGTTTTTGTTGACAGCTGTGCCTACATATAACTCGTGCAGATTAACTTGACACCTGGCTACTAAACACAACCAAACACAGTACAAACATCATTCGATTCAGGTGTCAAGTTAATATGCGTGAACTGTACGTATTATGCGGATCGGCATGTTCTTAAATGAGAGGTAAATGAAAGTGGATAAATATTAAACCCTCATATAACCGTCTTATAAATACTGCTAAGTTGGCAACCCACAGATTAAAGAATAATTGGCAGATAGAGCGTACAGAACACGTCAGGGAAGCAGCCATTCCAAATATAAATTCAAAAACGAATACATTCTCGAGTCAATACGACACGAAGCGTCGCACCAATAATTTTACATATTATGCTAATTCTATATCACGCTCTGAGTTCTGATGACATGACTAGCTAAGAAGCGTCATTACAAATCCAATATGGCGGCCTCTCAAAATGGCAGACTGACTGTTTGAAATCCACCCCCATGATATGGATATCAAATTAAAGGGTTTGCTGTCAGGAATACGAAAAAAATTGTCACGTGACTTAAATCCAATATTTGTGTTTTTTTTTATTCTTTACAAGATCCCTTGACTACAATCTCACCTGATGGTAAGTGATGATGCAAGTAGGTAGGAGGAGGATGAAAATCCGCACTCCTTTCGGTTTCTATACGGCATCGTACCGGAACGCTAAATCGCTTGGCGGTACGTCTTTTGGGTGGTAACTAACCACGGCGGAAGCCTCCCACCAGCCAGACCTAGACCAATTAAGAAAATCTCAATCGCTGGGGATCGAACCCAGGACCTCTGTCTTGTAATTCACCGCGCTTACCACTGCTCCACGGAGGCCGTCTAAATAATTAATTATTAAATAATCAAAGTAATTATTAGTTCGTGCTAAAAGCCTGTTTTTTAGTGTTTTTAACTATTTAAAGTTATTTTTTATGGGTTTCACCGACCACACAACGCTGCTTGTATTGACTCATACTGTATTCTGTGTGCCAATCATGAAAATCGAAAACCCCGTACGTACCTGTACGTATGTATAACTCCTTCGAATAGATTTTGTAGTAGTCACATAATAAGAAACGACTAACCGTTTCTGCCGATCTGCACAATACGTGTGATGCTCTCCTCAATGCTTATTAAATTAATTACTAAGCGATCTTTACTTTGGTTAATATATATTTTCTTATAGCAAATTTGTAAATGTAATAAAAGTGTCACTGTTACCACGATCTAGCGAAATTGATCTAACGATACATATCAATAAAGCTCAATTTTATACTTATATGTATTTCTAGCGTTAGATGTTGCAAAGCAAAGTGTCGTAACTTAGGAAATAGAAAAAATGGTACTTAGATATTTATAATTATATTTAAAAATATATAAAAATAGGTACAATGTTTCTAAATTTGAATGTTCTTATTTGTTTTAGATGTTTATTAACTTCCTTGTTATTTTATATGAAAATTCTTATATACGAATTTTATTTATTGTAATATTGTTTTTTATGCAGAGGTATTTTTTAAATTAAATATACTTATTAATCAATATGCACGCCTCATGCCTTCCATGTAAATAGAAAAATATAGTGATAAACAATATTTACGGACACTGAAATCTGAAAATATTTAATTTAAATAAACTTTTAAAAAATGTTAAATTATTTACACGATGCACTGCACTTTATATAAATCAATTTAGATATTTATTATAACAAAGTATTAAAAGACGTAAAATTCTTCACAGTGAAATAATAAGCATATCTATTAATATGTTATTATACAGGGTGGCCGGAGAGCTGACGTTCAAAGATAAACTTTGGATGCTTTGTAACGAGGAGTATCCGAATCAACCCCATGTATATTCTACGATATTGCTTAGTTTAGGAGATTTATTATTATATTATTTTATTGCAATTGTATTGATGAGCATTAAGTGCGTGCAATTATTTAACTGTCCTTGAGTTATTTATTACAGAAGGCCTACTGGTCACATGGTCCGCACGGTCAACCTTAAAATGTTGTTATTTTTCTTTCACTCATACAATACAGGTCGTATTATCATGCTGTAAATTATGTCGTAATTTTTAGGGTGGTACTCCTGAGTATGGTTCTTATTGTTATCTACAAACCCAACGAAAAATGCTAAATACAACCCCAATGAAAAAATCATAAAAAAAATCTATCTCCTAAACTAAGCAAAATCGTAGAATATACATGGGGGTGATTCGGATAGTCGTCGTTACAAGGCATCCAAATTTTAGCTTTGAACGTCAACTCCCCGGCCACCCTGTACATTAAAATACGCACATCATAATTCGACAACGATGTAATCTACAACAATATTTAATAAATAAAAAAACAAATTGCAATCTTTGAAGCTTAAGACTTAAAGAATGGCTAAAGAGCTTAATCTAAAAATCACCACACTTACAATATATTATTTTTAAAAATCTATCTATATTATGTACCTGTAACAGGTATTTTACGAAGAGTAAAATAATGATGTGATCTGTTAATCCGGATACCAAGTCCCAGATTCCTAAAAAAAAAATACTTAATTTTATTCAAAATTAAGACTTATTGTGCTTAAACTCTATTCGCCACATGTAATTAATACATAGTTATGATAATTTAAAAAAGATCTTACCTACTTTTAGAAAAAAAAGTTTGAAGATTAAAACAAACACAATCACGTTAATTTATAAAATACGCTTTTTGATTTAATTATGAAATTTGTGAAATGAAGATTTAAATTAATAAAATGTCCCTTTTAATTGCCGATAAATTCGGCAGCTTTATTACTTTTTTATTTTAATATAAGCATAATATTCAAGCAATTTTTCATATCTCAAAAATAACTAAATAATAATATAGTCATGTTTTATTTTAATATAAATAAATCAAATCCAAAATATTATTGTATCTGTGAATTTTTAATGCTATATTATATAACTTTTTATGTGTTATATCTTAAAATATTTTAGTCCGCGCTGTTAAAATACATATTGCAAAATATTACATACTAGCGGACGCCCGCGACTTCGTCCGCGTAAAAATTGATGTAAACTTCTCTACCTCTACCTTACCCTACTCGTAAACCTACCCAACCCTACCCTACCCTACCCTACCCCTACCTTACTCCTACCCTACCGCTAACGCTAACCCTTCCCTCCCCCCACCTTACCCTACCCTAACCCTACCCGTAACCTATCCATACCCTATCCTACCCTACCCCTAATCTACCCCTACCCTACCCCTACCTTACTCCTACCCTACCGCTAACCCTAACCCTTCCCTACCCCTACCTTATCCCTACCCTAACCCTACCCTACCCGTACCCTACCCCTACCCTACCCTACCCCTATCCTACTCCTCCCCTACCCTAGACTTTCCATATCCTTCCCCTACCTCTACCTTGCCCCTACCCTACACTACCCCTACCTTATCCGTACCCTACCCTACCCTACCCTACACTTTCCCTAAATTACCCCTACCCTACCTCTATCCTACCCCTTCCCTACCTCTATCCTATCCCTACCCTCAGCAAAATTGGTCCAGCCTTTTGTGCGTGGTGCAATGACCAAAAGACTATAATTTCCCAAGCGACTTCTATGCTAATACTATAAAGAGGTAAAGTTTGTGTGGTTGTCGGGGGTAATCTCTGGATCTACTGGACCGATTTGGAAAATTCTTTTACCAATAGAAAGCTACATTATTTGCGAGTGTCATAGGCTATGTTTGGTCCTCATATTCATACGGGAACGGGAACCACGTAATTGAAACCGCGGGGCGTCATATAGCGGCATTTCTGCGACTTTCAGAAATTTTGTATTATCTCCGAAACTATATAACTAATTAGCATACTGTAAAGGGCAAATCTTATCTCTATAATATCCTTGTGATTATTAAATAATTTATTTTGATAAGGATTTAAGTTTAGTTGTGTAAATAATGACGTAAACCTTAGTTTAAAATTTAAATAATTTATTAAAGTACTAAAGGTACTATATCTGCTAAAATATAAAAGATAGATATATGGTGTCGCGGACTTTTTTGTAGAACTTTTAAAGGTTCAAAAAGCCTCCATACATTTATTTCAGTTATACGCAATGGTTGAGGCAGCGCATGCGAAAAAGTAAGTTTTTCGGTCTGACCTGTAAGAGAAAACCCGCGATATCTCAGTAGTTATATACGAAAGAAATATAAAATATAGCCTATAGCACTCCCCGATAACGTAGCATTCTACTGGTGAAAGAATTTTTAAAATCGGTCCAGTAGTTCCGAAGATTACCCCATTTCAAAAAATTGTTACAAACTTACAAACTTACAAACTTACAAACTTACAAACTTTACCTCTTTATAATATTAGTATAGATTTCATAGAACAAAAAATATTTAGATACATTCAATGTTAGCAGTTATCCTATTAAAAGTCGTTTTATAGCGTCGTAGCTATAAAATAATAATATGTAATATATTGCCATATAACGTCTTGCGTTTATAAGTGAACTTAATAGTCTTTCGTAGCAAATACTGATTGCATAAATTCAGAAATACAGGTTATTTTTACAACAATAAAAAGCCTGATTGGAGTTTTTATTTTGAAGTTTTTATTTAGTTCACACCGAAATAAAAGTACCTGTAGACTCAATATATAGCAATCATAAAATAGCAATACATTTTAATTATTATTGTAGAAAAATTTAATATCGGCTTGGAAAAGTAATCTAAAACACTTGATAATTGAATGTTTTATGCACATGCATACAAACTTACAATAGCAATAAAAATATATAAAGAAATAGATAGAACTGAACTGGGTCTGTAGCCATGTGGCACGTCGATTCTCTTTCTACAAACGCTAACTTTTCGATAACAAAATGTATGGGAATGACATCACCGGTAGACAATTTATCACGTGACCTGTCGATAGCAAATGTCAATTCCATACATTTTTAATTTTCGAAGCGTTGTTTCGAATTGAGAAACTCTCGTGCGAATGAGGGTTTAGAGGTGTTCAAATTGATGAGATTGTGTAACCTAGTGCTACTAAACTACCTAACACCTGGGCCTGTAGCAGGTCGATTCTCTTTTTACAAACGCTAAGCTCTCAATCGTACGAGAGATTCTTTTAACGGACGTTAAAAAAGCGTTCAAATACAAAAAAATGCATTCTCAACCCCAAGTATATGTTCACACGGCAGCGTTTTTAAAACACAACGCTTTTTTTCGAGCAGTATTGCATTTTCAATTTTGGGCATTGACAATAGACCTTCATTTAACTTCATTCGATATTTGAACGCTTTTTTAGCGTCTGTTAAAAAAGCTCACGTGTGGACGAGAGCTAAATGAGTAATTCCTGAGTTGGGTCAGTTCTCAGTTATCAATTACTAATATTCAGTTTTCCAAAATGGCGAATCGACCTATGAATGAAATACCTATTAAGTACTTATTTATAATTATCTCCACTAGCAGTCGCCTCGCAGTTCTTCCTGCGTAGTTCCCGTTCTTGTGAGAATACGGGGACAAAATATTGCCTATTACACTACCTCTTTATAATATTAGTATAGTAATCCTCTGTTCAAAATAGACGACTTAACTCGACTATTTATATTTGTTTATATTGGCTGCATGGTAATGGATTATTGTCTGAAAAAAAAACAAAACTGAGATTTTTGATCTACACATTTGAATAGGCTGTGGTATGTCGCTTTGGCGTCCCCCAGGGACAAATTAAAAAAAACCTATAATTAAAAATTATTTTTTTAGTTTTTGAAAATTACTTAATAAATTATAGATAAAAATGATTTTTAGATAAGTTGAAATTCGAAGCCGATATTGAAAAAAAAATGTGAATACAGCACTGTAGTGATATGCGATAACTGAGCTTCTAATAAAGTAAAAACTGTTTTATACACTATTACATATTATTATTATTATTAAATGATACGTGTACCTACGTAAAATCATAATATTATTATTATATTGTATTATTTACCCACCTACAAGATTCTGTAATTTTGTTGTAGCTAATAAAAGGTTTCGTATATAAAAATGGTGTTTTATAAAAAATGTTTCGTATATCGATACTTCCAGATTGGTCCCATATAAACGAAACGAAATTGCCCGTACTGTGGCACTTGTTTTTTTTATTAACACAAAATTACTGAACCGATTTTCATGAAAAATAAATGCTAGGACACACTAAAAATAGAAAAATTAAATCTTTTTAACAAAAAAATTGAACCAGTGATGCATAACTAAAGCCGGTTAAATCATGAACTTTTAAGATTTAAAGGCAGTTCTTTCCCGAGGTTATTTCAAACACGGCTTTAATTAATACGTCACTGGCTTGGAACTGCCTTCAGAAGGTATCACTTACGATGTTATTTTTCGCTTTTTAGATTATTTTTGTGATTTTGAAGTCGGTTAAATTTTTTTATTAAAAAGATTTTATGATATATAACGTTTCAAAAAGTTGTAATAGTCATTATATGCACACGTTTCCACGCCACCTACGAGGTAGTGTACTTAGCGCGTTTTTTTTAACGTGGTTTCCCCAGTAGGCCTATTCCACAGCTGCTGTGATCCTTTTTAATTTGAAACTATTGCAAAATATTAGCAGAAAAGATTGAAAAGATAAAGCACATGAGAAACGTAATAAAACAGCACACATGTACGCAAAAATGTGTGAGATATTACAAAACTAACAGAATTGCAACATGAAAAAAGCAAAATTTATAAGTATGTGATAAATTTGATGATAGAGAAAGTAAAATTACTAATAATTCTAGGAAATGGTATGAGCTCAGTGATGTACAAAATCGTCTTTCGGAGACTATAAGGGTTCCTTCTTGATTAAGGAACTCTAATAATGTGGACCCCAAAGGGGTGGAATGCGCCCCACCTCCGCGCCTTCCTGTGATTGCCGTCTTCCAGACTATGCAAATCTCCACCACTATCCATCCAGCAAAATAAATGATGATTATAAACGATGAAATAAAATGAATCTATCTCCAAGTTATGCTTGGGCATAAATTCAAAGAAGATCAGAAACAAAACAATATAATTGAGTTTGCATGCATTCAAATTATGTAATCAACAAGATGAAATGTGAAAGTAAATGCATGCAGTGAAATGGGAAAAGATTTTGAGTTAGCATGCAATAAAAAAAATAAAACAGAAAGTTATCAAGATAATGTTAATCAATTAAAGATATGTGACAATTTAACATCAACTAGCGGACGCCTGCGAGTCAATTCCCATGATATTCTGTTTTTTACAAATCCCACAGGAACCATAGATATTTTCGGGAGATATATGTAATAGTAGTATGTAGCCTATGTGCAGCTCCAAGGTACAATTTAACTCTATACCAAATATCATCCAATCGGTTCAGTCGTCAATAGTTAATAGACAGACAGACTTACTTTTGCATATGATATGAATGATGATGAGGATATATGAAAGTGCACGCGGGGTTTTAAGAAATCAGTTCTTAAAACTACATAATTAACTCAAGCTACCATAAGAATACAAAGACATAAAGGAGAACTAATATGAGATGCTTATAAAATAGTATCCTTATCACACTGCACAACCCTTTACCTGACTACCTGTGTTTATCGATTCAGTAGTTTTCGTGTGACTTAATATATAATTACATTGATATAATTTAGATAATGCTGTACACAAAATTAATACAAAAATCAACAAATTAATCGGATTCTCAAATAATATTACACGCAAAGCAAAGCATCAAATATATAGGCAACTACAACTGATCCAAAAGAGTTCCTTTATTGTGGAAATTAACAATGCCATGTTGGCAAGAATAATTTAATACCTGTGAAATTCACCAAAGCAAGTTATACATAACCCAGGTTTTTTAATACAAAGGGGACAATAAAATATCGAGGCTTTGCGAATATTTCGCTTTTTTAAGCAGTGCCTACAGTCTTTTCTTTTGGTTTTTCCAATATCGTTTTTAGGTAAGTAAGCTGGCGAGTGTATAACATCACCGGCATCTGTTGTAATTTTTTGCGATGCCGAAGTTGAAGGTATATTGGAAGCCTGAGTTAGTCTGTCAGTCGGTGTGTCAAGCTTTAATAACCTTTTAATTACTTTAAGACGGAAATCATAAAATGACATGGGTCTACTATTATCACCAGACCGTTTCATTTGTTCATTGAACATATTGAAACAGTTCAGGAGCATAACTTGCATTACGTGTATTACAATTTGATTATGCCATTTGGTTGATTTCTTAAAGGACTGGTAGTATGATAGCATTTCATTTTTACGATCAACGCCTCTCATGTACTTCTTATATTCGACTATGACTTTTGGTGTCTGTTTAACCTTACCATGTCTATTTCTAGATTGAACGAAATCTGAGTGATGTTCAGTCGAAATCATCAATACATTGCTTTTATCCCTATAATTGGTGACGCATACACCACGTGCATTGTATCTAGTAAGCAATGTACCTCTAGCGATCCTCGACTTAGTTATCATTGGATTTCTTAATTGATTAGCTCTAAGCGTGCCTGTCAGATATGTGCGTTGTTGCAACAAATTTTCAGCTACTGTCACACTATTACAAAAGTTATCTGTATAGAGAGAGCGCCCTGTATTAAGATAATCTTCCATAAGCATCATAACTACTTTATCAGCGTGGTCTTCGCCTTGAAGTACAGTAGCCTGTGATCCACAATACATATGCATTTTCTGCGTTATGCCATTTGTATCTGTTAGTGCAAATAATTTAACTCCATATTTTTGCCCATTGCCTGTTTGTCTTATTCTTAATTGTCCTCGCCATAGCACATTACTTTGATCGATTGTTAAGTTTTTGGAAGGATTTACTAAAGTTTTCATAACTGAGTTGAAAAATACCATTATCGGTTTGACATATCTGTTAGGATCAGTATTATTGTATGAATTATTATCCGAAAAAGTTAAATTGCGAAGTATTGACAGAAAACGGTCCTGGGACATGAACGTTTTAAAAGGCAAGTCATATAATACATCTGTACTCCAGTAATCATTGAGGTTAGTCAATGTTATATGGCCCATATGAAACAGTAGTGCCAAGAAAATACGAATCTCATCTTCGTTGGTGTTATTCCATTTGAAAGCATTGGGGCCGTCTGAACTTTTTACCATTAGATGTAAACCATGGCTGTTTATGCTTGATACTAACATGGCCATAAATGTGGAGTTAAATATTAAATTGAAAAAGTCAATAGGGGACTCAGCTGGACCAATGGTGAAATGGGCAACACCACTGAATGGGAAAGTCTGTAGAGATCCCGTTGAAGTCCATCCTTCTGCCTCTGGCTCGTGGCTGCTGCCTTGGGCTGGTGTCGGTTCTTCGTCTTCGGAAGAAGATGATGAAGATGATGAAGAAGAACTGAACTCCTCCCTACAGATACAAACGAGTACTTTAATAATTTGGTGTTTTGATATTACCTAATAGCCCAGGATACGTGGAACGTTTTTACAATTGATTACTATTAAGTTAATTTTCCGTAAGTTGCTTCATCTTAATGAGACGCTAAACTTTTAAATTTACGTCAATTCTTGATCCTGGTAGCTAACAGGGTTACAAGGTAATAAAAACTTCTGAGCGTAGAACCAATACCGTCTTTCCCTTAAGAGCACACGGGGCCCGTGTCCAGGACCCCTGTTTTCAGGGGGCCCCGAAGGACTGACAATATCCTTCAAAATGTTGACTAAGGACATACCTAATAGAAGATTTTGCTCAACAAAATCGCAAAAGAGACTGTTATCGTTATCGTAACCAAAAAAAAAACCAGCAGCGTTCTAAGATTATTAATGACATTACTGTATTTGATTGCCTATAATAAATACTTAGTAAAAAAAATATATATATATAATTCGCTTTTTTTTCAAAAGGGCCCCGCACTGTTTTTTATATATTTTCGTTTTATTGAAAAGTAAATAGTCTAGGTTTAGGTAATTTGGAACTGACCGATATTTTAACGAAATATATGTTTTAAATATTATGACCTATTATTAAATAATAATAAACTTAGTACCTTAACATTATTTATATAATAATATAAGACTATTTGTATACAATCAATCAAGTTTTATTAACGGTAAAAATAAAATATTCAAGTTAATTGATTTTCACTTACAGGTGTTGCATCAAATTCAAATTTTGAGTTAAGTATGTAAATTTTCGATAAGTCTATATAAATAATAATTAACTAACTTATGTTAATTCTCTAACTACGCACCTAGGCCATTTGGAACATATTCAAAGGGTAGAGATATTGACTTTACACGTTTTATAAAACAATAAATAAATTAATTAAACAAATAAAAAGACCCGACTGCATAAAGTATAAAAAAACTGAAAAGAAAAAGACAAGCTCAGTCCAGAAGTGTAGAAAGCAATTAGAAAACAGTCGGGACCTTAGAAATTGGATAGAATGATTTTCTTCTACAATATTTAATAGGTCCAGACTGTTTTCTAATATAGTCTATAGCGTCTCACAGTCGTCTTGTTATTTTTTTTTAGTTTCACCTATCTAAGAACACTTGGACAAATTGGACTTGAGACAAATCTAACGATATCCTAATTACGTAAATCCGTTCAGTGGTTTGGAAGATATGAGGTAATAAAGAATATTACATACATACAAGATACGCGCGAAAAATATAACCCTTCTTGCAGTCGGGTAAAAATTAACGCAGTCACAAAAAAGTCAGTTAGTCAGACACTAAGACAAAGGGATTTTATTGAAATTTAAAACTCAAAATGGCAATTTTGGGACTTGGTGAGTTTTCGCTACGGGGACGATATTAACTAACTTATCCATATTTTTGCGTAATTCCGTAATGCACACAAGAAACAAACTATTAAAACATACTTAACATAAGAATATGCGACACATGCGAACTTATTTAACACTAGTTCCGATGGCAATACGAGAGTAAAATATAAACTATGACATTCACAAATGACGTGGTTTTCTCCATCCAGAGGGGTAATCTCTATTACCCCTACGACAACACAATCTTTACGTCCACATAATATTAACAATTCAAATTAAATTAAAGGAAGTTAAATAAAATATAAAAATTACTCACGTATCTGAAAACATCTCGGCTAGTTGATCAGAGACTTCAGAAAGGTTGCTTGAAGACATGATGCTTGCTCGACGTTCACTTCACTACTAAAGTAAACTAAATACTGATTGTAAAGCAGGACTCTAAATTCGACATTCACTTACCAAGCAATAGACAAAGAAGCAACAGGATAATAGAAACAATAGCATTTTCTATTATATTTACCTACTTATTATATTTCCAGTAAAAATAGGTTGATACCCATTTATTAATGAGCAGTTTATTGCTAGGTACTAGGGTTGCCAACATTATTAATATTTTTGAGAAGGTATTTTTCAGATTTAGCTATAAAAATATAGTAGGTACGTTTCAAGAAAATATAGTATTTAAAACATGGTATTTAAAAAATATAGTAATAAGGGAAAAATACGTTTATTTTCATAAAAACTATATTTGTTTGATATTGTTGCATTTTTCAAAGTTTTTGGCTAAAATAATAGTGTCATATTACCTATATGCTTTTTCACATGCAATATTGTAAACCAAAAGCTCGTTTTTTATCGTTTGCCTAATGTACGAAACTCGAAAACTATGTTGATAAAGTTTCAAAATGAAAGATTTGTTTGTCAGATTTCAGTTGAAAATATATTATTTTTGCTTACTATATGTTTATACACTAGTATATAGTACGCAGACCCAAAATATAGTACAATATTATACCTATAGTATTATAGTACTAGCGTACGCACGTTACTTCGTGGAATTCAGCTTTTCACAAATCCCGCGGGAACCATGGAGTTTTCCTGGATGAAAAGTAGCCTATGTTGTAATCCAGACTAAAATCTATCTCTACTTCAAATTTCAGGTGATTCGGTTCAATAGCCGAGGCGTGAAAGAGTATCGAAATATATACTATACTATATTGTATACTATCAAAATCATCAGATTTTCGCAAATCTCGGGAATCCGTGGATTTCGGGTTATATGTTAATCCAGAGTAAAATATATTTACATTGCAAATTTCAGCCAAATCGCTTCAGTAGTAGCGGCGTTAAAGAGTAACAAACATCCAAACAAACATACATCCATACAAACTTTCGCATTTATAATAATAGTAGGATAGGGTGGTTGGCAACCCTAGTAAGTACTGCAGCGGTACTGTTTGTTGTTTAAAACCTCCGTGTACCTGTACAATGTTAATAGGAATTAGAAAGAAAGAAAATACATCTATTGTTTCATATATTTTGTTTTTATTGTACTACTATCTAAGTTGCCGACATTCTTTTGTTTGTTGTAATCTTGCACGTATTTCTTGCAAATCTCGCACCGCCGCTTGACTGACTGTTATTTGTATTAAGAGCGTGCAATATGTAATTTGGTGGTTAAAAATGGTTCTGGATCTCAGATTCTGGAAAAGTTAGGAGCCTGAAATTGTGGGTAAATGATATTTCAAAGTGTTAGCTTCGTTATGACTATACAAAATACACAATTTGAAAACTTTTTTCGATAGTTCTTTTTTTTGAAAAATACATGTTTTGCTCACATTTTGCTTTCAATCTCAGGAAAAGCAAACTTATTTTCTTAAATTTTTGTTTTGAATAGAAAATTAGGTATATATCTTGAACATGACCATTTTGTTTTTCGTTATGTTGTTTAATTTACTTGCAATTAGGTAAAAATGGTTTTGGCGCTCACGTCGCGTCGCGCGTCAATCGCTCCGTGCTTTTCACTCACGTGAAAGTCATAATTCGGCGTCTCGTTTGCGCTTCAAATTTTATCCATATCGTACCGACGCGCTGCGCGCTCTTAATAATAATGTATGTAGTAAATACATTATATTGTAGTTAAAAATACAAATTTTTCTGCTGTTCTTAACTAGGTACATGTCTCTATATCGCCCTAAACGTACCAAGGGCAGTCCCTGGGCTTTCAGCCAAGTGCACGTCGATTCTCTTTCTACGATCGCTAACGCTTCGAAAATTATAAATGTATGGGAATGACATTTGCTATCGTAAGGTCACGTGATCAAGTTATCGAAGGGATCTGCCATTCCCAAACATTTTCCCAGTTTGTAGGTATGGATGTTTGGATGTTTGTTACTCTTTAAAGCCGCTACTACTAAAGCGATTTGGCTGAAATTTGGAATGGAAATAGATTTTACTCTGGATAAACACATAGGCTACTTTTTATCCAGAAAAAACCATGGTTCCCGAAGGATTTGTGAAACACTTAATTCCACGCGGACGAAGTCGCGGGCGTCCGCTAGTATGCTATATTTTATCCCCGTTTTCTTACGCAAACAGGGACCACTTAAATCTTCGATAAAACTGCGTAGTCTGCTGTCTACTTACACTTAGACTATTAATGGTCTAAGGCTGTCTATAATATAAAAAAAAAGGAAAAAAAAGTAAAATGGTTCGTGGTGGGTAACATAACCCCATTGCCATGAAATGAATAAGAGTTTAATAGGTCCTAGCTAATTAGCTATGCGAGATTCGAACAATTAAACAGACTATTTGTACTGTACCTACTCTTCGAGAAATTTCTTACACAAATGAAAAGCAGTTTAGGATAAGTTTAAAAATCGATTCAGTAGTTTCATACTTATATACTTACTCGTCTTCAAAATTTTAGTACCTACCTACCTATAGCTTAAAAGTAGAACCAATTTATTCAATATATTCTGGGGATCGCACCCAAGTTAATATTGTAGGTAGATATTACCTACTTACCTACAAAAATCTTGGTAAATAAGGTTTATATGAAAAAAAACAACTTTATACGTGAGATAAAATTTATTAAACTTAACTTTCAAGTCTATGGTACGTAATACTCTGTATTTCTGAACACAAACCTAAACTTGAGAAGTTACAATATCACAAAAGTAAAAAGGATCAGTCTCAAAATGGCACTGCCAAAGTCTTTGGATAATGGATTACCCTTAACCTAAAACACAAATTAACTGCACGACACTAATTAATCGAAGCATTTACTTCGCAGCTTTCTCGTTGGTACCCTCGTTCTGATCTTTAATTTCCTTCCGAACTGGTCCTGTCTGCGCAATGCTAACTTTTCTTTCTCCTTTAATAGCTTCTGGAACTTTCCTCGGTGCGGTGATCGTCAAAACTCCGTCGGAAGAAAGCTTAGACTCGACAGTCTCAGGTAAAGTACCTTCCGGCAATGCGTATCTTCTAACAAATTGGCGGGAAATGTAGCCATGTTGGTCTTGCTTCTCCTCGTGTTTACCTTCAACTACGATGTATCCGTCGACGGTTTTTACGCTGATGTCTTCTGGTGCGAAGTGCTGGACGTCGAGGTTGATCTGGAATTTATCAGCGTCCGCCTTGATGCTAGAACCCAGGTCTCTGGCAGCCGCCTGGAGATGACGCCAAGGACGGTAGTAGTCTCGGTTGAAGAGCGGACCAGCAGCAACAGCTGTTAGCAAGTCGTCAGGTGTCAACGCCAAGCCGAAATGCTGGTCCATCAGGCGGCGTGGACGAAACTCTTCGAAGAAGTACGGAATAAGAGACATCTTGAATTTTAAAGGTTGATATCACACAGCAAAATCACGTAGAGTTAGTTCGCTTGTTAGCGCTTTGAACGTTCAGTTCCAAGTTTGAATTTAATCTGACGATTGGTCTGAAGCCGGCGTTTATATATTGCATAGCAGCGCCATCTAGCAATGAGTAGAAAATTCTAGATTGTATTGTTACAGACAAAGGTGCAGGGCTTCTTAGGTGTTGGTCCGCTTTGACGTAACAATCCGATGAAACTTTCTTGTGAATTTCTTTCGATGTTTTGAATATTAACGAAATAACTTCTTAATTGTTTTTATTAATGAAAAATTAAATTGACGGACAGGGATTTCTTGTAAAATATTGTATAGGGTACCTTGGTATATTATAACTTAGTATATTATGGACATTTTATAGACGAGTCGAGATAGATAGTTGCAAGAATAAGATTGTTTTTTTGATAGGTTTTAGTCATATATAGTTCTAAACATATTGATGTAACAATATTGCCTGCGATTGTTTAAAAATGTATATTCACAAACATCCACCTCCAATAAGTTAACAATAATAACGTCATGGTCAATATTCAAATAGCTAAAATTCAATATACCTCAGTTACATACATAATAAAAAATTCAATAAACACAAATAAATAAACTCCAGACAGTTACGCAGTTGATAACCCCTGCAAGGATAAAGTCATCGATCCGACGAGTAGCTTCGAGAATTTCGCTCTGCGATCAGCTGAGCGGCGAGCGCTTTCTCGATAACTGATATGAATATTTGAGTTTTATGATTACATAGCTATTTACTTTAATTTAACCTTGAATTTAAATGGGTATCGAGTGAGATAAGTATTATTAAGTATTTATATTTGTACTAGGCAGGTAGATAGGTCTGTATATAACGAGGTTAAGTATTGGAATTAATTAAATAAAAGAACAGTACCTACTACCTACCTAGGTACCTAGTCGTAATTAGTATATTAATAAAAAAAAAAAACATACATACAGCCGAACGTAGAACCTCCTCCTTTTTGGAAGTCGGTTAAAAATATCATCGAAAACAGGTAAGTAGTAACGTTTAGGTACTAAGTAGGTAGGTAGGTGTTTAAGACTAAACTTGTCAATTAGATAGTAGATCTACTCTTACTCGATTTTATACATTTCATTTCTTACTCCCCTTTATTCTTCTTATAATAACTATTATTCACTTATTATTCCTCCACCAAACAGGATCTAATAATCCTCTAGGAATCAATAGAAATTTAGATAAAATCCCTTTTCATCCATTTTTTTCATATAAAGATTTAATTGGATTTATTATTCTAATTTCTATTTTAACTTTATTAACTCTTACTAACCCCTATTTATTAGGAGACGACCCATTCTTATAATACCTAGGTAGTAGGTAGGTAGGTACTCGAATTAAAAACAGACTATTCTGAGAATGAATAGGTAGGCTTATCCAATACGAATTACCTACTTACCTGTTACCTGTCCTTTAGGTAGGTACGAACCCAATGGCGTGTATTTGCCCACTTGTGGAGATCTTGGAAGAATGCAAATCTTAATAGGTAGGTAATTACAAATATCCCTACCGAGAACTCGAACCCAACCTCATGTTATAAAGCCGCAAAGGCTAAGCAAGTGACCAATGAAGCTTGAAAGAAATATTACATCCCATCATTATCATCCGTTTAAGATTTTTTTCTACCGTGTTAGGTAGGTAGGTAGGTAGATGTATTTACTATTTACCGCGTGCGTACGCTATCTTACCTACGGCACCCTACGGTAACGGTAACTATCCCATAATTAAAAAATATCTTTTAGTAAAATATAAATGATTTTTTGACGGCCTCCGTGGCGCAGTATTATACCTATGCCGTGAATTTCCAAGACTGAGGTCCTGGGTCCTGGGTTCGATCCCCGGCTGGACCGATTGAGGTGTTCCTATTTGGTGTTGGTACAGATCTGGCTGGTGAGATGCTCGGGTGTGGCTAGTTACCACCCTACTGGCAAAGGCGTACCGCCCAGCGATTTAGCGTTCCAGTACGATGTCGTGTAGAAACCGAAAGGGGTCTGCATTTTCATCCTCCTCCTCACAAGTTAGCCCGCTTCCATATTACTATTAGATTGCATTATCACTAAACTTACCATCAGGTAAGATTGTAGTCAAGGGCTAACTTGTGAAGAATAATTGAAAAAAATATATCCATCAGGCGGAAAGTTTTTTAGCAAGGTCAAGCATTCCACTATCAAAGAAACCTTCATACTTATTATGCACTAGCTGACGCCGCGCGGTTTCACTCGCGTGATTCCCGTTCCCGTAGGAATATGGGGATAATAGTTATATAGCCTATATTCTTTCTCGATAAATGGGCTATCTAAAACTGAAAGAATTTTCACACCAGCCTTTCCTAAGATTAGCGCATTCAAACATACTCTTCCGCTCTAGAATATTAGTATAGATACCTACCATATTTAGGTACCTACCCAATTATAAAGTTAGGGTCAGAGTAAAGATATGAGTCTTTTTCTTTCTGTCTTTTACAAAAAATAGCTAGGATTTAGGTATTAATAAATACTTAATAAATACTTAAGACCAACCTAGGAACTTAGGCATAAGAGAGCCATATTATTTAAATACCTAACTACCTAATCTACAGCTAGGTAGTAAAAATCTATTCAATTGAACATCTTTTTTAGGTCATTTCTAAGTAATACCAGAATAAAAAGAAATATATAGGTAGGTACTCAGTTCACATTGTCAACATTCAACCGTTCGTGTTTTTTACCTACTTATTCGAATAAAAGAGACATTCAATTAAGTGCATTCCACTCCTAAACCACTAAACCCTCGATATAACATTCAAATACAAATAAAACTGCAGAAACGTCTCGAATGGTCGTAATACGGCCGCATTTACAGATAAAAACATTGTCTATAGGTACCTACTATAGCAGGTAAATAACTCCATTATAATTTGTATACAAACTCCGTCAGCCGGCCGGCAAAATTCGGGAACATTCATTGATCAAAACATTGTTGCCGAGCGAGCCGCTATGTCTGCGTTTTCTTTACTTTTCGAGAAATTTCTACTCCTCGATAGATGGCGCTGCGAGTATAAAAGCACGAGTCGACGCTCCCGCTTCAAGTATTTGAATTTGCGCTAACGAAGTGTTCACACGATCTCTGTGCGAGGTTTAAAGCTTTTCACCTTTGAATTTCAAAGCTATTTTCCGTCAATTATTGAGTTTTTAGAGAATATGTCTCTGCTACCACACGTCTTCGGTTACAACTGGCCTCGTTACCGGCCAAACCGTCTTCTAGATCAAGATTTCGGTCTAGCCATCACGCCGAACGACCTGTTGACCGTTGCCTCCATTCCCATGATCTCTGCAAATCATTACCGACCATGGCACCAACTTGCGAACGCTGCAAGAGAAGTCGAATCCAACATCAAGGCAGACAAAGATAAATTTCAAGTGAATTTGGATGTCCAACATTTCGCTCCAGAAGAAATTACCGTGAAGACTGCAAACGGCTACATCATTGTCGAAGGAAAACACGAAGAAAAGAAAGACGAACATGGGTTCATTTCTAGGCAATTTGTGAGGAGATATGCTCTTCCTGAAGGCTGCAATCCTGATACAGTTCAATCTAAACTCTCTTCTGATGGTGTTTTGACTGTGACTGCACCAAGAAAACCACCGGCGATTAAGAACGAACGCAGTATCCCGATTCAGCAAACAGGTCCTGTGAAAAAAGAAATCAAAGAGAACACGGATATAGAAGACAAGGCAGACAAGAAGTAAATGTTTTTTTTTATTTCATACATACCTACCTGAAACAGTGAGACTGATTAAATGCTTTTGTTTATTTAGTTTTTATGTTATAATTAAATCATTTAAGTTTCTCAAATGTGGTTTTATTTTTTCTTTAGCTTAATAGGTAGGTACTTCTGCTTCTTAGCAGGCGTAGCCTAATTATCCAATCTGTGGTCCCAACTGAAAATCAGCGCTACGTGTCCAAATTCAAATGGTCACGTAGCATTATGCTGAGCTGGGGGCATTTTCTGGGTTATGCCACACATCGCAGGGTATTGTCCTGGATGACATGGTGTACTGGAGATATTGTGATGTGTGGCATAATTTCAAAATAAACGCATTTTTCTTTATTTCTTTCTTATTGTATCAGCCGTATTAGAGATACGGGCAAAGATATTTTATATTATAGACAGGTTACGTGCCTACAAAATCACCGCATAAAGTGATGCGAATTTAGCTACTCTACTAAACACAATACACATGCACAACATGTTAACTTACGACTAGAATCTCACCTGATGGTAAGTGATGGTGCAATCTAAGATGAAACCGGGCTGACTTGTTAGGAGGATGAAAATCCTCACCACTTTCGGTTTTTACACGACATCGTACCGGATCGCTAAATTGCGAATTGCGATACGTCTTTGGAGGTAGGGTGGTAACTAGCCACGGCCGAAGCCTTCCACCAAGGGGCTTTGACCATTAGTCTAAATAGTCGAAGCCAAGGGGCCTGGGGCATATTGTTTTATGAAATACACGCCACTGGGTTGATACCTAAAAATACATTATACATATATTTAGGTACAGGTTATCATAGTTTTTACACTTCCTGAACACATTCTACTCGACATTGTAGACAATACTTAAGTATTATTTAATTATATTATTGTTTATTATGAAACTAAATTAAGCGTGTGCAATATGTAATTTGGTGGTTACAAATGGTTCTGGATTTCAGATTCTGGAAAAGTTAGGAGCCTGATATTTGGGTAAATGATATTTCAAAGTGTTAGCTTCGTTATGACTATACAAAATACACAATTTGTAAAACTTTTCTCGATGGTTTTTTTTTAAAATACATGTTTTGCTCACATTTTGCTTTCAATCTCAGGAAAAGCAAACTTATTTTCTTAAATTTTTGTTTTGTATAGAAAATTAGGTATTTATCTAGAACATGGCCATTTTGTTTTCTCGTTATGTTGTTTAATTTACTTGCAATTAGGTAAAAATGGTTTTGGCGCCCACGTCATAAAATTTGCGTCGCGCGTCAATCGCTCCGTGCTTTTTACTCACGTGAAAGTCATAATTAAGCGTCTCGTTTGCGCTTCGAATTTTATCCATATCGTACCGACGCGCTGCGCGCTCTTAAATTAAGACACGTATGCACATATTTTGTCCGCCTCAGTTTTGCCCTGTCTCTAAAATATCGTTATATACTGTGCCCCTTACGTGTAAACGTAAAAATTTGTAAAATGCAATCCACAATTTCACTACATATTAATTTATTTAATACGGAAGCAGTGGCGTAGCTTGGAGGGGCCCTGTATCAAAATTAATTTGCTTATCTACTTAAAATAAATATGAAACGCTAGTGGACGCCCGCGACTTTGTCCACGTAAAATTTAGTTTTTCGTAAATCCCTCGGGAACTATGAATTTTTTCGGGACCAAAAATTCTATGTGTTACACCAAAGTAAAATTTATTTCCTTTCCAAATTTCAGTTAAATCGGCTCAGTAGTTGCAGCGTTAAAGAATAACGAACATCCAAACAAATATCCATATAAACTTACGCGTTTATAATATTAATAGGATGTTTTATTTATGGGAAAGCACCTTTACATACAATCTTATCAATCCTGAAAAAAACAAATATGACATCCCAAAGTGACATTCAACAACACTGTATTGATTTATTTACAAAACAAAACCACAATTTATAACGAAAATCAGAAACTTGAACCCTGTTATCCAAATATGATCCTTAGTCCTTTACTAAATGTGAGCCTTCGCCCAAAACTGTTCTCGTGGATCAAACAAACCAGAAATATCAGACCAATAATCAAAATAGGTAAAGAAAAAATCCAAATATGTATAGACGTACACAAATTTGCAAAAGAAGAGTTGAGAGTAAAGGCGCACCCAGAATACGTAATAATTGAAGGTAAACAAGAGATGAAGACGAAAAACGGGTGTGTAATTAGGCAGTTTGTCAGGAAATTCAAACTTCCAGATGGCTGTAGTGCTGGTAAAATCAATTCCCAGCTATCTAAAGATGGTTATTTAACTGTGACTGCACATAGAGACTCTTGCAGCCGAAATTTGCCATGTGAAACCTTGATACCAATTTCCTATACGCCTAAAACTGTTGCATCAGATGAAGAAAGCTCGGCAGGAGTCAATCCATGTCAAAGTGATAATAAGAAATAATTTATACGACACGTTTATATTTCACGTGGCATAAACTGGTGAGGAAACGGAAGAACGTTCAATTCAATACATTTTAATATTTGATAATAGATAATAGTTGACGGGTGAAACAGATGCCAGAGCCACCAGATATAAAAGTACCTAGTGGAAACCTATTTTGTCGTTAAAAGAATAACACGTAGCAGGGTATGCTATTGCTTTAATGGTCTACCTGAGGCCGCATGTAATATGTATAATTACTGCGTCACAAAGATCTCTTACCGTCAGAATGCAGTTTATTTGTTCAAGCATCATAATAATATATTCCTGAACGAATTTGGGCAACGTTGGCTAATCTTGTACGTCTCCGACATAAGCTTAAATTAATAGACATAATGTTTTAATTAAATGTTCGCGGTTAACCTCTACATCTACATTAAGCTATCCACGCACATAAATATTAGTATTCTATCCATGGACAAATAATATCGAACTGTGAACATCGAATCCACGGCCTTGGGTGCACTAAGCAGGGTCACAAACCACTGCGCAAATTGACCACGATCAAGAATTACATGCATTTAGTCATGGGCGTTCGCTAGTTTAGACATAACAACGATTGTTATGCTGCTTATATTTACCATTAATCTTTCTGAATTACAGGAACACAAGTCAAGGTTCCCGTTCTCGAAATAGCTTACTATTTATAAATGTGATGACAAATGGTAAACACACTAATGAGGTGTCTCATTATTTCTAGTTTTCTAAATTTGTATAGATTGTAGCTATTTTTAAAGTAAAACTATGTGCTCAGATTAGTGAATGATACACAATGACTCATGTACACCCGTAATTTTGTCTGCACCTAGAAATTTCTCGAGTGCACGCACGAAAACGTACCTTGTACTACGTCAAAGCTTGCTTTATATAAATAGGACTGCTGTGAAACTCCTCCATACTCGCAACTAAACTAGCGCTGAACACTGCATTAGATAACTCTGAAAATGTCGCTCGCTCCATACTTCTTCGACTACGATCTCCCTCGATGGCCTCGACGTCTTTTAGACCAGAACTTCGGCTTGGCTTTGACACCAGAAGACCTCTTCAGTGCAACCCCAAGCCCCGTAATACCGAGATACAGATTTTTCTGGCCCAAAGACGCTGGATCCTCAATTAAATTGGAGAAAGACAAATGGCAGATCAGTGTCGATGTCCAGCATTTTGCACCAGACGAAATAACTGTTAAAACGTCCGCTGGGAATATAGTTGTTGAAGGTAAACATGAAGAGAAACAAGATGAACATGGCTTCGTTTCCAGACACTTTGTCAGGAAGTTTAAGATACCAGAGGACACTGATGCTGATGCCATAGAATCTAGGCTGTCATCTGATGGTGTGTTGACAGTTTTAGCATCAAGAAAAGCGGATACTCATAAAGGGGAGAGGAATGTACCAATAACCCACACTGGTCCAGTCAGGAAGGAAGTGACAGAAGATATTCCGAAGGAATCGGAAAAGAAAGAATAGTGTTGAATTGTGATTTTATTATTTGTTTTTATTAATGTGACTGATTTTTGAGACTGTGATTGGTATTTGTTTTTCGTACTATTTATTTTTTTAATAAAATGTTGTGTACAAGGTATGTCTTTTATTTATTTTTTTTCAATTAGAAAGCGTATATATTTGAATTAAGTCCCATTAAAATTTTATTTAAACAACTTGTAAATCTATATTGCTAAACCTAAAGTACAGCTTATGAGTTTCTGAGTTTATAGGGTACAGTACATATCTCTAAATCTTCTGAACCGATTTTAAACTTCTTTTACCAATAGAATGCCACGCTAAATGAAAATTTCAAAGGCTATATTTTATCCCGATATAGCAATGAAAATATCTATATCTATGCGGGTGAAACCGCAGGGAGTCTTCTAATGTAATATATTTAGTAAAATCATTAAAATACAAAAGGAACAAAACTACTTAAAAACTGTTAGAATGATTATATAGGCTTGTTTGTATATATTTCAATGGTAATTTTTTATTTAGTTTCAATAATAGTATGAATTGTATAGTAATAGTGAGAGCAAAGGTCTAAATGGTCAAGGTTCAGTTCAATTTTAATTATTTATTTTCAAAAACTTATTAACCAATAACAGTTACTCGTATCATATACTTAAATAACAAAATCGTTGAAAACAAGTAATTATAACACAGAATAAACAGTGCAATCATGTTTCATAAAGTTTAATTTTTATGTTTCTTATTTACACCTAAAGTCTCACAACAAATTACTGACGTACTTGCGTAAATAATACTACTTAATAATACTTATTGTATTTATTTATTTACTTAATAATACTTGGTAAAAAACCTTATGATACTTATTTTACTAATAAAGATCTTCATAGTACAAACATTTTTATTGGAATTCAGAAGAAAAACTAAATATACAACATTGACTGAGATTGAAAATTACAAAGCCGATATAATAGTATTATTTTTCTTATAGCTATCTTCTATGTCCTGTAAAGTGCGTCCATTGGTCTCGGGTAGTACAAAACACAAAACAATAGTATTAACTAACGTAATAACCCCAAAAGTCGCATACATTGCCGCTTCTCCATAAGCTTTCGAAAATCCTGGGGATATTTTAACACAGACAAACAGAGTAAAGTATGACATAGCTGCAGCTAACCCTGATCCGAACCCTCTTAAATTTGCGGAGAACAATTCGGGTACAAATGACCACGCTAAAGCCACTACACAGCCTCCAAATGATATAAACAATATAGTAATTGTTATAGACAGCCACACAGCTCCAAATGTCTCTATATGTAGTAAGTAGCCAACTAAAATAAACAAGGAAATGGCACATGCGAAATTGGCGGTTATAAAGAATATTTTGCGCGGTATAAATTTGTTACAAGCGAAAATTAATACAATAATTGTACACCTCAATACATCAATGACGATCATGAATGTGAAAGGATCAATACTGCCGTTAAACGTGTCATTGATCATATCTTGTGCGTAAAAGCCGTAAACATTCACGCCGTTAAATTGTATAAAAGATAATAAGAAAACTGCAAACAGTGGTTTGAGGAATGAGATGCTCAAGATATCCTCGTACACATTACATTTGTTAGACTTCTCATTTTGTCGCTTTAAAACCAACTGCAACTCATTCTCAGATTGTGGATCCTGACCTCTTAACCATTTGAAAGCTTTGGTACCTTCATCGATCTTCCCTTTCGATATTAACCATAAAGGGCTTTCTTTCAAAAATAACATTAATAACATACACGAAAAACATAATGCGGCATAGATGTACGTACAATGTCTCCATGCTATATATCCTCCTAGAAGATGGCTGATCCCTATGCCTATACCCACCATTAAAGATGGAGTTATGAGGGTGAAACTTCTGTATTTTGGGTCAGTAATTTCTCCAATATACACTAGAGATACTGGTCTAGTCGAGCCAACAGCTACACCCGCTATAAATCGGCCTATAAGCATGTATGTGTTGTTGGTAGAAAATGCTATGGTAAGCCAACTTATTAACGCTATAAATGCTAGCAATATATGACCAGCCTTTCTTCCCGCATTGTCGATGAGATAGCCTGCGCCGACACATCCAAACACCATAGATAAAGGTGTAATTGAGGCTGAAAAACGAAAACATTGACTTAAATTACTATGTAAGCAAGTAGGTTATAGACGCCTCGTGGTTATACCCGCGTGGTTCCCGTACCCGTAGGAATGCGGGGATAAAATATAGCCTACAGCACTCGGGATATAGTAGCTTCCCGTTAATGAAAGAATTTTTAAATCGGTTCAGTAGTTTCAGAGCCTATTCAATGCAAACAAACAAACTTACAATCAAACTCTTCCTCTTATAATATTAGTATAGAATATAATTAAAACACTATAGGTAAGTTGTTGAAACGGTAATGTATTTTTAATTATCTTAATTAATTTTAGTAAAGGTTAATGGAATTTCAATTCAATTGTATTTACATAAAATGATTATGATTATGAGCTATAAAACGGTTTAATGTTATTTTTAATTTTTTTACTAATTGTAATTCGTTTTTTAAACTAAGCTAAAGGTACGCTTACTGTGGACCTAGATTGTGTATATTTGTGTGTATTGTTTAAGTATATTTATTAAATTTATGTATGGTTAAGCTAAAATTGGTTGATTCATTCTTAACGCTGCAACAACAAACCGATTGCTATTTTAATCTATTTTCGTCTACATCAAAATCATTGTTAAATATCCATTTTAAGAAAAAGTCCAGTCCAGTAAGAAATGTAGATAATATTACGGGGGCGGCCAGTCCTTCGTAATATTATCTGCATTTCTTACTGGACTGAATGCTATCTCGATGTTAAGTCTAAAATGAAAAAGTGCTTTGTTGGAAAAGGTATATTATCCTACCCATACCTCTGATGGTTTCTACGAAGCATCGTACTGAACAGTGTCGTATTAAGCTGCCAGTCCACCAAAGCGGAGCTAGGCAGCGGAGCCGGGAAACGAAATATTAACCAATAGGATAGCACAAAATCTCCGCTCCTCTTAAGTGGACATGGACTTGCGAGCTAGTTTAAAAATTCATATGAAACCGGTACGCGGAACGGGGAAACGGAGCGGGGTTAAATAAATTAAATTTAACATTTATTTATTTAACATAGTCTGCAACTCCGCTCCGCATTAGTCCGTTTCTCCGCTGCGCTCCCTCGCTCCGCTCTGGTGGATAGGCCGCCTTAAGGAAACTTTATGCCCTAAGCAATTTTCCCCGATGGGCCCTTAATTAACGGTGATTTAATTAACGCCGGGTGTGATTGCTTTAAAATTCGTGTGCTTTTTAAATTTTGAGTCCTTAAATCGCTTGGGGATGTCTTTACAGGTGGGTCGTAACTACCCACGCTTGTTGCACCACCAGACCCGATCTAAGCCAATTTAGCAATAATAAAACCCTAAACTGATTCGAGTTGGGAATCGTTCGGTTCCCAAGACCTCTGTTCAGAACTATAACACCCGGGAGATTGGTAAAAGTACGTCCACTAAGTGGATACAAGTTAAAACAAATCCCTCACCAATCCAGGACGCCATATCATCGTCATAGGGAAAGTCCTTATCACGTTTGAGCTCAGGTAGCAGCACTGCACTGAATCCAAACGCAAATCCAGCGGTCATTGTCAGCCATCCTGTCACAGCGGTTGCGAATATCTGGAATATGTCATACAATTAAACTAAAAAAATCAGTTCAGTTTTTAGTGGTTGGTTATTGCGAAAAATATAATAGGTACTTTGATATCAAGAAACGTTTTATAATGTCAACTATGCAATGGTTTTTAAAGAGTGTGGCAGATATTATCATCAAAAACATTATAGTCTATTATAATCTGTATTGTTTTTCTAGGTGATTTAGTTGTATTCAACAAAATCACTTAGAAAAAGATCGATTATTATTATTCTTAATGCTTAAAATGCTGCTTATCTTATTTTAAACCAGCGGACACCCTTGAAGATGAAAGTCTTCGAACAGTGCGAACACTTCGAAAAGTGATGACTTGATCTGAGACATGATCTCTAATTATGAGCCTCATAAGAAGGCTCAGAGTCACTCAGCGGGTGATGGAGCGAGCTACGCTTGTCGTTTCTCTGCGTGATAGAATCAGAAATGAGGATATCCACTGTAGAACCGAAGTCACCGACATAGCTCAGCGAGTCGCGAAGTTGAAGTGGCAATAGGCAGAGCACATAGTTTAAAGAGCCCATGGACGTTGACGACGACGACGAAAAGAACTGTCACCCGCACCATCCTACATGAAACGAACTTTAAGCATACCTTTTTCGATTACGTCCAACGGCCAAGTGCGGATAAGGCCCAGGATAAAACCTTTCTCAATTTTAGTCAGAACATATATATCTTTATCATCAAAATAAAACAACTAACCTGCCTAAAAATATATTCCACTTGAAACTGTTTGAAAACACTTTTCATTTTTGCAATATATTTTTCAGTCACATTTATATTTAAAACTTAAAACTGACTCGATTCAACCGTGTCGCTGCTGTTTTCGACAATTACTAAATAGCCGTAAACTGTTTTAATAGCCGTGAAACCTGAATTTTTATCAATAATATATTACGTAGATATGTATATACGAGTAGAATGGCGTGCGAATAAATTCCAAATAAATTAAGGAGTGAAAAACATTATTCTTTGTTCTTTTCAGTGTGTTCACAATGGAGTTTGCACAGTTGGTGACCGAGTAAATAAAGGACAAAGTGTTTGAAAAAATGCATGCACATTTTAAGTGTTCATTGCAAGTTGATTGTCATTTTTCTTGAAAAAAAAAAAAAACATACAACCGAACGTACCTAGTACCTCCTCCTTTTTGGAAGTCGGTTAAAAATATAAAAATTGTTAAGTAAAAACGTCGTAATAATACTCGTATGTTATAGTCAGAAGTTTCCTGTTTTACATTTCCCAGCATACAAAATCAAAATATACTTAGGTGTTAAGTGCTTAATTGGTATTTATATTTTGTTTATAACTATTTGCCATTACTTTTTTTAATGACTTTCCCATTTCCTTCCAATTAGTCGGAAAAGACTGTGTTAGGATTAGATACGATACGACAGTCGTCCAGCCAGCCGGAATCGAACCAATGGCCTCTCGATATAATGGGGATGATGACTAGGTGTGAATATATTGATTTTTATGATACATTCGGGTAAATAAGGCTAATGTTAACTAATTTATACATAAAAAGCAAAGATTGTCTGGATATTTGCAAAATAAATTAGATTATTATTTATTTTGATTTTCAAAATTTATTAAAAATCTTTTATCGTAATTAGATGAAAGTTCATACAGTTTTAGCTTCCTTACATTAAATGTGACATTTTTTAATAATGAACTATAAACATAAACGCACAAATAACAAACATATTAGTAATTTTGTTTAAACGCCCATACAAATCTAACGATCATTATGTGCGTACGACGTCATTAGTTCGTACTATTTTGTATGCGTTTGGCGTATGGCGTTTTTCAGGGATCCGCGGCAGTGCCGCAAATCTGACTCTTGAAATCCTTGTAGCTCCGAAAGTATTGATCGCAGATACCCTGTTACTTTTACAAAATTGCTTTACTAATAGCATACTCTTAATTTGTATACAAGGCTTACAACCTTACCTTCCTACTTATATTCTTATCGCGTGTTAGTCACGATAGCTCTAAGATATTTTTTTTTTATTTCAAGGGCCAATTAGGTATAAGAAATTTTATAATATATAAGGTTTATCTACCTAAACTAAATATAGAAACCCCACGATAATCGGTTTACATTTTAAGTGTAGGTATCCCAAACAGACGTGACATGACAGGTGATGTCTTAATATTATAGACGGGAACAGCCAATGATATTTTATACTATAGATATGTTAGGCGCCTACAAAATCACCGCAAAAGATGATCCGAATTTAGCTACTCCACTGAGCGCACAATGCACAATTTTGTGTTTAATCTCGACATTGTAGGTCAATAATATTTAGATAGTATTTATTTAAATGACTTTCGTTGTTTACTGTGAGACTCAATGAAATGAAGGCAATTAGCCGCTTTTTGATTGTTCGCCTCAGTTTTCACGCGCTAGTGACATATCTCTATTATAAAATCTTTGGTGACAGCGCCAAAGTATGTAGGCACCTATTTTTTTTTGAAATCGTAGACAGTCACTTTCAATTTTATTTATATTATATGAATATATTTGATTTGGACCGATTAATTTTTAAACTCAACTCATTCTTTAATTTAAAAAAACGGCTGAGTACGTCTTGAGCTACGCGCAGTGTAGGGTTCCGTAGATTAAGTTAGCACTTTAATCCGTTATGCACAAAAAATCCCAGAACGATACCCCACACCCATGGGATAGAGTGATAGACGATAAAAAATTCATCCTCACTTTGTATAAATATAAGGAAAAATTTTTCAAGATTTTATTTTACGATATTTGTTTACATTTTTAATATTCATACTCATTCTAAACTACAGCTTTCTAACAGTAGTCTCAGCGCTAAACCGCGGACGGACGGACAGACAGCCGGACATGGCGAAACTATATGGGTTTCTTGTGGACTACGTAACCCTAAAAAGATAATTTCGAATCCTCCAAATCGATTGAAATATTTTATTTATGATCCATGGGCCCTTCTTTGAAATGTTGTTAGACTGTTTAGTAATGACACAAAAAGCTTTCTTGAAAATATACCTATTTTAATTTTAATCTTTCGTCATTCCCAAAGTAATCTTCGGCAATTGAAAGAATAAATTATTGTTGCTGATTTAATGACGTTTTGACAATTTAAGGAAGGTGTCATCAACCCATATTCGGCTCACTGCTGAGCTCGAGTCTCCTCTCAGAATGAGAGGGGTTAGGCCAATAGTCCACCACGCTGGCTTAATGCGGATTGGCAGACTTCACACACGCAGAGAATGAAGATAATTCTCTGGTATGCGGGTTTCCTCACGATGTTTTCCTTCACCGATTGAGACACGTGATATTTAATTTCTTAAAATGCACACAACTGAAAAGTTGGAGGTGCATGCCCCGGACCGGATTCGAACCCACACCCTCTGGAATCGGAGGCAGAGGTCATATCCACTGGGCTATCACTGCTACTAAGGAAGGTGTATTTGATATAAATTATTTAGATAGGTACTTCACTTTCAATTTGTGTAGTTTCCCCATTGTACTTTAAGTAACGTACAAACATGATGTTGATTGCAAATATCGAGGAATATCTTTAATTTCTTTTGTCCCATTAGTACTATATGTATTGTATAGTACTGATGTGTTTTTTACACTGGTACATTATCTCGTTACGACGCTTAGTAACTCAGTTAGCTACCAGAATCAAGAATTTTTGTAAATAAAAAAGTTGATAGTCTCATCAAGATAAGGTTACTCTCATGAAAAATCAGTGGCGTAGCGTGCCTTGGAGGGGCCCCGTATTAAAATTAGTTGAGGGCCCCAAATTACGGATAAAGACTTCACAAAAGAAACAAAAATGCTCGCTTAACACATGCTTTAAGTAAATATTTCAGAGACATAACCTACCTATGAAGAATATTTCTTACTTTTGGGCGCACGCTTTACAAGGAAAAAAAGAGATTGTGGATTACCTACATTTTACTATTTTTTTGCTTTTACACGTAAGGGGCCCTGTTCCCTGTAGGGCCCGATTTATCTCTTTGATAGGGCTGATACAGCGGTGTAGCTATCTACACCCCTGCGAAAAAATTAACTTGATCCCTACTTGATATAGTAATCAGTTGTACAAAACGTTCTACGGGTCCCTGACTACTACTTACTACTACCTTTTGGAAAAAATTGGATCCTTATAGGTAGGTAGGCATAATGACTAGAAAAAATTAAACAAAGAAATTACCACACATAAGCCTTTATTACGAATAAAGAACTAAAATTATCAGTCTTAAAAAAAATAAAACAGAAATCACTGGAATGAACAATAACGCAATAAATTGAGTATCACAATTCACTGGAGACCTACTCTGCTTTGTCACCATTTGACTGGTCGGTAACCTTACGCACTGGGCCGGTCTGGGCTATGGGCACCTTCCTCTCACCCTGGACCGCTGGGGGAACCTTCCTCGGCGCAGTCACAGTCAACACTCCATCCGAAGACAGCCTGGACTCCACAGTATCTGGCGTACAACCTTCGGGAAGCGCATACCGCCTGGTAAATTGGCGGGAGATGAAACCGTGCTGGTCTTTCTTCTCCTCGTGTTTCCCCTCAACAACGATGTAGCCGTCTGTAGTTTTAACGCTGATTTCTTCGGGAGCGAAGTGCTGGACGTCTAAATTCACTTGGAACTTGTCTTTGTCGTTCTTGATGCTCGAGCCCAGGTCTCGGGACGCCGCTGCCAAGTGTCTCCATGGACGGTAGTAGTCGCGGCTCACCACAGGGCCTCCAGCAATGACGCTGAGCAGATCATCAGGTGTCAAGCCTAGACCGAAATGCTGGTCAACCAACCGGCGGGGGCGCTCGACTTCGTAATCAAACAGGAACGGTAGCAGAGACATTTTTCTCGACTTCACAAAATCACGTTCAAGATTTAAACAACAGAGATATCTCGATAATCTCGTGGAAAGAGCTCTGAACTCCGAAATCGCTTGCAAAACTGCAAATGTTTCACTCACTGTCGCTTGTTTTCAACTGACGGCGAGTAGCACAAACTTCGCGTATTTAAACCGGCCAGTACGTTTCTAGACAAGGGTGGAATGTTCGAGATAGCAGGTGATCTCAATGTGCGGGTCGCTACGTGTTTTAAAGTTTTAATATTTTATAATGAATAATTTTGATGTTTTTCTACCATAACGATTTAAGTTATTGTTTTTCTATGTGAGAAACTTAGGTATATTTTTGGTGATTGTTGATATTCTGGTGTCGTTTTTAACTTTAAATAAGTAGGTAGGAACTACAATAATGCAACGGATAAGGGTTTAAAGTTATCTGGGATTTCAGTTCATTCTGGAACCATTAAAGTCATTGTATAAAATATCCATACACTCCAATGGACTGTTGGTCATTACCACATTATCCACGTCCACCTTAATATGTGTTGTTGCCTAAGCTGAAACGCCCTGCTTTCAACAAGAAAACTCACTCTTGTCTTGAAAATGTCCCAAGCAGTCGAAACATAAAGTTGTATTTCCTTAACTTAACCATGACGAAATGAAGACGTGATACACCGAATTCTACGGATACTAATGGCAGGGAGGATATCCCACGCGGTTTATTCCAGTGCTATGGTGAAATGGTGACCATGGTATGAGCTCAAATAGCTACTGTCCACATTCTCAGAAATATATTCTGTTAAATATCAAATTTGAATAATATTAATAACCAATTTACTATTATATTCAATATACAAAATACTTCATCAGAGCTAAGAGAGCCTATTATCTCAAAACTAATAATTTAAAGTAAAATTACAAATGTAACTTCCGACACTAAAAGTGGAGTGTTATAAGTTTGACTCCAATGTCTCTCTGTGTGCGTGTGGAGTTGTAGTACCTACTCAAACAGGTGGCTACTTAATTTCATGACCTGCGGGGGGTATTTCAAATTTTTTAATTTCAACTTGTGGTAAATTTTGATAAGATACTTTGAAATTTGAAACTTTCCTCAAAGTTAAAAGTAAAGTTTTATCTTTTAAAACATCGAAAGTAAATATGTAATGTGCCTATGTATAAAAAACTTTTATTTCTCACTTTTTGAGTTTTCAATAGGATTTAAGATAAACCATCGATTTTATAATATTAAATATGTTACATGCCTACAAAATCACCGCAAAATGTGTCCGAATTCAGCTAGTCCACTGAGCACACACGTGCATAGTTTTGTGTTTACTTAAATTTTATGAATATTTATATATATCATAGTTTTTATTCTGAACACCGATATTGTACTCGTAGACAATATTAAGTTATTATTCAATGATCTTATATTTATTTAAATAACTTTCGTTGTTTACAAAGTAAACGAACCAACTAAATGAAATTAAGGCAACTAGCCACCTTGCTCGCCTCAGTATAGACCCGCTAGACGCTTATTATCTAATAGTATTAAATCTTTGAATTTCAAACATTAACTGCCTGCAAAGCAAACTATTCTGTCGCTATATGCGTGCGACCCAACGATCTATGAACCCCTGACATGTCTGGTACATAAAGAAAAAAAAATATTGTTCCAGAAAAATCTAGAATTGAACAGAGACATCTGCTGGTGAGTAGCTTAACTAGTTCAGACAAAATGACTACATTGCTTACTACAGTAAATATAGATGGCACTGCATAATTTCACAAATTTGCGCCATCTAGTGATAATACTGAAAACAAAAGTATTGCCACTAGTAAAAACTAGTCGTATATTTTTATAACGTAAATAAACCCTAAAATAAATGAAAGTATTTGTGTTTTTTTGCATTATTATTTTTTTTTTGTAATTTACTATTACTTCACCTATATTTAATATTTATAGGCGGCAACTTTAATATTGAAGCGCAGCAAAACCAAGTGAAGTGACGAAGTGACTCAACTTCTCAAGGTGGCTCACGGCTGCCCATCCATTGGCTGTCGATTGGTCGACTCGGCATAAGTTTTTGATTCTACTTCATGTAGTAAAACCATTTACGCCAAGCAATAAAGACTGCAAAATTGTGATAACTTTCGTGCGTTTCTGAATAAAGTTGCTAAGGTGTGCTGTGTTTTTAAATCGGTTTTAAATATACAGATTACTTAGGATTTAAAGCGAGAAGTGTTACTGCCTTTTACGCCCGCAGTACTTTTTGTAGATGTTGTGAATTTTGTTTTTGTGATAATACTTGTGCGACAATGGCAGACAATTCAAAATTGACTGACGAGGAGTTATTGGAGATCCGGGAACAGTTTTCTCAGGTATGTATAGTACTAAAGACTTTACCGGCACAGTCGAAATTATATGCGCATGTTTGTAAAGTGTATTCAATACTTTGGGCCCACATGCCAAGTTTCGTCTAAGAAATGCTTATGTATGCCGTTAAAGGAGTGCGAGATACTTACGCCCAGCCTTGAGTCCGCGTGTGGTCATATTTTAATATATTTCCGACAAACAACTATTATTAAGCTGGTTACAAGAACTCATAGTAAGCTACTTTCGTAGTTTGATAAAATTGTAAAAAAAAATAACAAAATATTCCTGAAACATGTACTTACTTAAAAATTTAATATTTTCAAATTTGTTATCAGATTTATACTTAAATGAAATATTATTTAATAATTACACTAGGTACTACTTTTATATTATTAACAACATAAAATTATTTTTTAATTGAACTACATAATAATTGTATAAATATTGTAATAATAAATCTAACTTAAAAGTTACAATATAATACAACTTTAAAAACTACACTAATAAAAATAAATGACTGCTGAATTTTATTTAATCAAAAATCTCCTTGGTTCCACCACAGATAATTTATTATTGAAATCGGTTATAGATAATGATGACATTACAATTATTAATGAAAAAAATATAATAAATAAACTTCAAAATCACAAATATATTATATGATGTTACATGCCCACCAACCCGCATTGAATCAGCTAGGTAGGTCTACGCTCCATAACCTCTATCCGGCAAGAAGGAAGGCCTGGCCCTCTGATGGGCTATTTAAATAGGCTGATGTAAGTGATACAGGTGACAAAATTTAAGCTTGTGGCAAATTTTAACTCAACATTAATTGCCCACATGAAATAATGGCAAGAACTGGCTGCATTTCCATGCTGGACAGCCAGGCTGATCCTTTGCACAAGCCAGCCCTTCTGTCACCAGTCGAGGCAACTAGCTGCGGTGAAATGATACAGTGAAATTTTTTTGATTTGTAGTGTTACTGTGTAGTGAAGAAGTGTAAATACAACTTTATCAGAATCAAATTAAAATACCATTTAATTATTTCTCTTTGTACCATATCAATAATTTCAATATCAGTTATCAACCACCTTAACATTTTATCTTATCAATTGATATGCATACTTGTAACTCATGTAACAAATATTTCTTATAAACTTTATGATAATAAATGATCAGTTAATTAGTCATACATTCAACAATTATATGTCTTATAAGATAAGACATATTGTGGCAGAAGAAGAAATACATTATTGCACACAAAAATAAATAAAAATCATTAAAAATTAATTTAAACTAATAATTTTACGAACGAATTACATCGCTGTTGAGCAGGGTGAGGGGGAGCACCAACACCTTCCTGAAGGTGGTTGTTGACAATTTCAACTGCCCCATATTGAGGCACTGGGTACACACTCATATATGTGTACCCGGTGCATCAGTAAGGCGAGGCAGATATTTAAATTAATTTTAGCTTTAGTATTAGTATTAGTATTTTGTATTTCGCACTAACATAGATAATAAGCTAATAACTACTAACACTATATTAAACAGATTTTATTTATTTATTTATTTTTATAATAATTAGCATGCAAAGGTAACCTTATTGCTATAAGCAATCTCTACCAGGCAACCCCTGGCGAGAGGACTTTATATCAGTCTCTTTTGTCCCAACACAACTAGAGAATGACAAATGTTGAAGGTCAATGTCTTGAGATAAGTTGTCACACCTTAATCCTATTGATAACTATGTTAAATCTGAGGTTGTATAATAATAATAATCTAAAAATCAACAGGTGAAACTTCAGTTTTCAATCCATCACATAATCAGCTGTAACTGGGCTGATAAAAAAGAAGTTTTTTTATTTTTTTTTATTTACAAGTTAGCCCTTAACTACAATCTCACCTGATGGTAAGTGATGATGCAGTCTAAGATGGAAGCGGGCTAACTTGTTAGGAGGAGGATGAAAATCCACACCCCTTTCGGTTTCTACATGGCATCATACCAGAACGCTAAATCAATTGGTGGTACGTCTTTGCCGGTAGGGTGGTAACTAGCCACGGTTGAAGCCTCCCACCAGCCACCGACTAAACCTTCTAACAACCGAGCATAACTAAACCTTCCCTGAAGAGAGAGATTCCATGGATTGACTATGCAGATGCCAGGGCCATCATTTGGTAGAGAGAAGAACTCCGAGCATAGCTCTGGACTTGTCATCAATGGGTGTAGGTTTTAGGAATTTAAGTAAATAACAAGCAAATTATTGACAAACAAAAATCAATATATTCAAACCTAGTCATCATCCCCATTGGAAGTTGGAATAACCAAATAAAAAAATTGAGTGTGCATTTGACTTGCTTGTATGTTAAGTATGTGCATTTTTTTCTCAAAAAAAAAAATACCGACCGAATTGAGAACCTCCTCCTTTTTGAAGTTGGTTAAAAATAGTAATTTTTGCAAATGCACACTCAATTTTTTAATTTGGTTACCAAAATGTTTCTCTGATGCCACATAGGCTGAGGCCGAGTGCGGGGCCCAAAAACGTTTAGCAAAACTGTTGAGCAAACATGACTCAACACACGATCGTGACCAACATACAGTATGTTTACTTAGAAACTGCCAAGAATGTTAAATGGATCCTTTTCTCTGATTAGTGAGTTCTATTTTTGAGTGAGTGAGTGCCTCCTGTGTTAAATTCTGTCTTTTAACCTAAATGAGGTATATTATCTGAACTAATATTATAAAGAGGTAAGATTTGATTGTTTGTTTGTGGTGAATAATGAAATAGGCTCCAAAACTTCAAGACCAATTTAAAAAATTCTTTTACTAAAGTGATACATTACTCAAGATAATTTTGCGTTGCCAGCGTTACTATACGTGTTAGAATGCGAGCAAAGAGTAAATTAATATATAGGGTTTAAGCGAGCCTTGTGCATGTCTTGCCTTGACACCGTGTCGTCTTCAATAGCCAAATCAATAGGTTCCATATTCAAATGATGCCACTCTGTTGTCTATTCTATGGCATTATGCTTACATAGCACCCAAGATCTTCAATAACCAAATCATTAGGTTCCATATTCAAAAGGTTCTCAATCCACTCTGTTGTCTAATCTATGGCATTATGTAAGACCCAAGATCTTCAATAACCAAATCATTAGATTCCATATTCAAAAGGTTCTCAATCACATTATTTTATAAGCAAGATGTTTCTAAGAGTACAGACTACCTACGTATAATTCAGAATGCGTCATATGTGATACATTACCCAAGAGAATTTCGCGTTGCCAGAGTTACCATACGTGTTAGTATGCGAGTCTCGTGTACGTCTTGCCTTGACACCGTGTCGTCTTCAATAACCAAATCAATAGGTTTCATAATCAAAAGGCTCTCAAACTACTTCTCTTATTGTATCCATCTATAAATGGAATATTTCTAAGAGTATAGACTACGTATAATTCAGTATGCGTCATATGTGATACATTACCCAAGAGAATTTCGCGTTGCCAGAGTTACCATACGTGTTAGTATGCGAGTCTCGTGTACGTCTTGCCTTGACACCGTGTCGTCTTCAATAACCAAATCAATAGGTTTCATATTCAAAAGGCTCTCAATGTAATTTTCTTATTGTATTCATCTATACGATGTTATATAGTAGATTGCTATGTCATCGCTCTGTGCCATGTCTGGGATTTATCGATTGGTTTTAAGTACTGTAGTGATTGAAGGGTGTGTGATGGAGCAACAAATCAATCTAGCCGTCTGGAGCGGACATTGCCGAAAGCAATTTGCTCTCACGTACTTACATACGTTTAAGTCTAAATATACAACATGCATAGCGCCATAAGGCATTGGAAACCATGGAAGCTATCAATAATGTTTGACAATTTTACTTATCAAACTTGACTATCAAGCAATGTTTGACAAACGCTTCGATTAAGCCGCAAATTATAAAATTACTAGCTGACGCCGCGCGGTTTCACCCGCGTGGTTCCCGTTCCCGTAGGAATATGGGGAAAATATATAGCATATAGCCTTCCTCGATAAATGGGCTATCTAACACTGAAAGAATTTTTCAAATCGGACCAGTAGTTCCTGAGATTAGCGCGTTCAATCAAACAAACAAACAAACTCTTCAGCTTTATAATATTAGTATAGATTTGACAAATACAGCTCGTGTGGATTAACTTGACACCTGGCTTCTCCGGTATGCATGCATGTATGGTATGCAGGTTTCCTCACGATGTTTTTCTTTTACCGTTTGAGACACGTGATATTTAATTTCTTAAAATGCACATAACTGAAAAGTTGGAGGTGCATGCTCCTGACCGGATTCGAACCTACGTTCTCTGAAATCGGAGGCAGAGGTTATATCCACTGGGCTTGAGTATGTAGAAGGTAGGTAGGTAGGAACTAGCCTTTTGAGTAGAGAAATATTTAGAAACGTTCAGGGTTAAGCTATTGAAAAATTGCTAGACATTGATTCATGTTCATCTTGTTTTGGCTATGTAACGGAGCTAAGATCAGCCTCGTCATTGTTTTTGATTTTTAACCGACTTCAAAAAAAGGAGGAGGTTATCAATTCGTCGGAATTGTTTTTTTTTTATTAACATACCGTTTAATTAATTATTTTAATATCCGTACCGGTCAATCCATTAAAAACCGTTAGCTAAACTACTATAATACATTGTACTAGCTGTACTCTGCTGGTTTGCTCGCATATAAATCACAATTAACTAATATAGCCTTCGTCAATTTTAAATATTTTTTTACAACGAGCCAGTAGCCATGTAGCCACGTCAATTTTCTTTCTACAAACGCTAACGCTTCAAAAATTAAAAAAATGTATGGTAATAACATTCATTATCGACATTTCACGTGATCCGGTCGATAACTTGATCGGATTTGTCATTTCCATACATTTTGTTAGTTTTCGGACCGTTACCGTTTGTAGAAAGATTATCAACACGCCACATTCATGGCTATATGCCACGTAGTTCGTGAGGTTAGCGCTTTCAACCTAACAAATTCTACAGCTTCATAATATTAGACTTTGCCATTTTGGTAAGTAATTGCGCTAAATGAAAAGATAGAGAGAGATAAGGATAAATTGATTTTAACTTTCTTTTTACAAAAAGGGAGTGAAGTTACAAATAATTGTTTGATATTCTTCTACAACGTATTCAATTTTCAAAATAAGCTAGTGTCTTATTCAGAAATCTGTTAAATAATTTAATATAACAAAGAATGCGGTCACCAGAGTTCATTTGACCCTGCGAGGTTGAATCTTTTCCGGTATGTGACTCATAAGAGTTAAAAGGAACGGTAAGATCGTTTACAGAGATTTTACGATGTCGGACAACTTGCGGAAGTAAAGTGATACAGAAATAATGACCGACAGACGAATGTTGACAATATTTTTACCGGCTTCTCATTTCCCTATTCCGCTGGAAATGTATCTGTCGATTTAGGTGTAACCTGTTGTAAAAGCTGATCATTTTTTTAGCAACTGTTGGTGCATGTTTATTTTTTTTTTCATTTTATCTAACAGTGGAATTCATAGACGTTGTGGGGGCGCCCCTAGGAGCTCGTTCACCCGCTGAGAATTCGAAACTTAGCGGGTGAATGGTTCCCTGGGGGTGCCCCTGCTACGTCTATGAATTCCACTGCAACTTACTCTTTGGCGGCTCGGCTGGCGGCCCGAGACCGTGGTGTTTAGAAGTATATAATGTGTTACCGGCCAGACCCGATTTCAAGATAAACTAGTTATTCCTAGGCTAAACTAGTTCATCCTATCGGACTTAGGACAGATTAGTTTAGACTATACGAGTCAATCCTATCATGTATAGGAAGAACTAGTTTGGCCTAGGCAAAACTAATTTGTCCTGAAATTGGTTTTGACCGGTAACATATTATACAAGTCCATCGGCTGATGATTAGGTATGATGACTCTTTGGTCCATTGGCTGCCTTATGTGGCTTCACGAGGAACTATGGTTGGGCTGTGAAATAGTTTAGCTGATTCGAAACTATAGAAACATTTGGTAGTGATCGTTAAAAAGTAAAATATCAGAGTCCGCCAACACGCAGTTTGATAGGTCTGAGCTTTAAATCCTATTAAGGTGGATGCATGGTTATATTGGTCTGTTAAAAAAAGCTGATAATGATGATTTCAAATCTGAACTTCAAAAACATGTAAGGTTTAACCCGTCTTAGGTACGATACGGGCCCTAGAAATACCTCGTATATAATAGGTCTTTTTCGCCCCTAGTATAACAATTCTATTGTTGTATGAATTGAATTACGGTCCGGCATGATCGTCGTGTATGTCGTCTATCTGCGACGCGATGTGCATCGACCTTGGCGCCTGGCGAGGAATGCGCCCGATCAAGCCTTTGTGCCTCATGACGCAACCGCGGCTTAGGGCTTACACACTGTATTACCTTACACCGCCATGTATTTCATTTACATTATAAAGTGACGTGAAATTCCAGCTTTGATAATGTATACCAAAGTTATGACGCATTTGAGGCGGCTTGGGCTTATACATCATCATTAACAGCCGATGGACGTCCACTGCTGGACATAGGCCTCTTGCATGGACTTCCAAACAAACGGTCTCGAGCCACCAGCATCCAGCGGCTCCCTGCAACCCGCTTGATGTCCTCGGTCCACCTAGTGGGGGGTCGACCAACACTGCGCTTTTCGTTTGGGACCTCAACATCCATCGGCTTTTCGAACTATGTAGCCGGCCCATTGTCACTTCAGCTTCGCGACTCGCTGAGCAATATCAGTGACTGGTTCTTCTGTGGATCTCCTCATTTTTGATTCGATCAAGCAGATCATATATTCATATCGACCATTAAAGTAAGGTTTTTTGGATCAAATACCTATTCCAGTAATTTATGGCGCAGTTCTGTGGTTCTCAACAGAGATTTCCTGCCACCTCGATTGCCAGCTCGGGTCACGATTTTATATTTACTAAATTGGCTCAGCTTTTTTATAGTCTGTGGTAATTTGCTAAACTAAACTAAGAAGTTCACACATATAGATTAAGCTGGTCGTGTCAAACTCTTTTTGGAACACTACATAACGGCACAACATAAAAAAAGTTGTGTAGCATAAATATGACAATTGTAATGCGCGTATAATTTCACTTAGCGGACAATACATTCAAATTTGAATGTATCCAAACACCCGTTACTAATGAAATAAGAAGAGCGAATCGCGTCACGACTATTTATCAGTATTAAGCCCCTTCACTAGTGTCGCCATGTGTGGCGATCTGCGCGGGATTTGTCCCGATTGTTTCCGATAGTGAAGTGATAGGGAACTTTAATGTCCCGATTTTTAACTGGTCTCCTTTATTCAATAAATTTGGCTTTGGCATTGAAATCGAATAACCAAAACTTTTCAGTTGTATGACTACGTCACGTCATATGACTCGTGAAGGAAAACATCGTGAGGAAACCTGCACACCAGAGAATTTTCTTAATTCTCTGCGTGTGTGAAGTCTGCCAATCCGTATTAGGCCAGCTTGGTGGACTAAGGCCAAGCCCCTATCATTCTGAGACGAGACTCGAGATCAGCAGTGAGCCGAATATATAAATTTAGTACGTCTCATTTATTGTTATAATAGTTTTTCTGTTTATTACTATTTCTCTTAAACCGTTCAGCTCTTGAGACTTAGACGAAAGAGGTGATATAGCAAAATCTATACTTAATATTATAAATGGGAAAGTAAGTCTGTCTGTTACATTTTCATGGTTAAACGGCTGAATCGATCAAGAGGAGAATTTTGGTTTAATGGGACCTTGGAGAAAGACATAGAGTAATTTTTGACCTGGGTAAAATAGGGGTTGAAAGTTTGTATGGAAAGTTACTTCATATTTAGAGTTGCGGTTTTCAAAATTTAAAAAATACGAAATTTATTGTGATTCAAGAATTTTTAAAATGCAACCCCTAAAGTGGTGATATAGGTGTTGAAAGTTTACATTGATTTCCACGCGGATGAAGTCGCAGGCGTCCGCTAGTCTATACTTCTATACTAATATATAAAGCTGATGAGTTTGTTTGTTTGGTTGATCGCAATAATCTCAGAAACTACTGGACCGATTTGAAAAATTCTTTCAGTGTTAGATAGCCCATTTGTCGAGGAAAGCTATAGGCTATACTTATCCCCGTACTCCTACGGGAACGGGAAACACGCGAGTGAAGCCGCGAGCGTCTACTAGTACATTATAATGCAACAAATAAATTCCAACACACTCAAACGAAACGGCAGTAGCGAATGGCGTCGTAACTCGATATGTCACGAATACGCTTGACCTCTTCTCTGTACAGTTTTGAATGGCAATGACCGCGAATGATGCTGCGTCTAGCGTTACTCCACACAACAACTCGCAACTCAATCCTTTATAGTAGGGGAGCCAGGGATGATAAATTTGAAGTTACTAAAGTGTCGTGGGGTACCGATTACATTTGGTAGATTAACAGTGGAATTCATAGACGTTGCAGAGGCATCTCCAGGGGACCATTTACCCGCTGAGTGTCGATTTCTCATACGCATAGTGTTAAAATTTGACACTTAGTGGGTGAACGTTCCCCTGGGGGCGCTCCCACAACGTCGATGAATTTCACTGTTAAGGAAGAATAAATGATTATTTATTTTTTTCGCTTTTAGCGAAATAAAACTGCGGTGCGGTGCGGCGGAGCGGTGGAAATAAAACTGCCCTTTAAAAGCAATTTTTTTTTACTTTAGCTCTGAAATTGTTAGAAAATAGTGATTCATTATTTCCTTCAATACAAATAGAAAATTAATCACGCTCGTAACTCCAAAACTAAAATATAAGGGATTTATTTTTTGACCCAGGGACCCTTCCATTCCATTGCATTACACTCAAATTGTTATATTTTCAAAATGCACACCTTTTAGTAATGGGGATGATGACTAGGTTTGAATATATTGATTTTTATGATACATTCGGGTAAATAGGGTCAATATTAACTAATTTATACATAAAAAGCAAAGATTGTCTGGATATTTGCAAAATAAATGAGATTATAAAATTTCAAAAACTACTAAATTTTTTTTATCGTAATTAGATGAAAATTCATACAGTTTTAGCTTCCTTACATTAAATGTGACATTTTTTAATAAATGAACTATAAAGATAAACGCTTGACCTCTTCTCTGTACAGTTTTGAATGGCAATGACCGCGAATGATGCTGCGTCTAGCGTTACTCCACACAACAACTCGCAACTCAATCCTTTATAGTAGGGGAGCCAGGGATGATAAATTTGAAGTTACTAAAGCGTCGTGGGGTACCGATTACATTTGGTAGATTAACAGTGGAATTCATAGACGTTGCAGAGGCATCTCCAGGGGACCATTTACCCGCTGAGTGTCGATTTCTCATACGCATAGTGTTAAAATTTGACACTTAGTGGGTGAACGTTCCCCTGGGGGCGCTCCCACAACGTCGATGAATTTCACTGTTAAGGAAGAATAAATGATTATTTATTTTTTTCGCTTTTAGCGAAATAAAACTACGGTGCGGTGCGGCGGAGCGGTGGAAATAAAACTGCCCTTTAAAAGCAATTTTTTTTTACTTTAGCTCTGTCTAAATTGTTAGAAAATAGTGATTAATTATTTCCTTCAATACTAATAGAAAATTAATCACGCTCGTAACTCCAAAACTAAAATATAAGGGATTTATTTTTTGACCCAGGGACCCTTCCATTCCATTGCATTACACTCAAATTGTTATATTTTCAAAATGCACACCTTTTAGTAATGGGGATGATGACTAGGTTTGAATATATTGATTTTTATAATACATTCGGGTAAATAGGGTCAATATTAACTAATTTATACATAAAAAGCAAAGATTGTCTGGATATTTGCAAAATAAATGAGATTATAAAATTTCAAAAACTACTAAATTTTTTTTATCGTAATTAGATGAAAATTCATACAGTTTTAGCTTCCTTACATTAAATGTGACATTTTTTAATAAATGAACTATAAAGATAAACGCACAAATAACAAAGATATTAGTAATTTTGTTTGAACGCGCATACAAATCTAACGATCATTACATTGCCTATGACGTCATTTTTTCGAGCCATTTTGTATGGGGCGTTTTTCAGGGATCCGCGGCAGCGCCGCAAATCTGACTCTTTAAATACCTGTAGCTCCGAAAGTAATGATCGCAGATACCCTGTTCCTTTTACAAAATTGCTTTACTATTAGTATACTCTTAATTTATATACAATTTAAAAAACTGTCATCATCCCTATTAACTAACCTACTACGAGTATATTCTGACGTGCTTGAGTATTTCTGAAGGTAGTTTTTTTTGGTTGCCCTAAACTTACCCACCAATATTAAGGGCACATACTTGGTGGAGGTACCCAACAACGTGCAAGGTATAGTCCCTTATGTTTATCTACCGCGCTCAAGTAACTGCAAAAATCCCCTCTTCGGCTCCCCTACTATTATAACTTACTCAGTTTTTGCTGCCTTTAAACTCGAAACTGACTGACTCATAGTAAAAGTAGCTGACCCGGCAAACGTTGTACTATCATGTCAATTTATTTTATGCAAGAATATAAAAATCGCATAATCTATACTAATATTATAAAGAAGCTGAAGAGTTTGTTTGTTTGTTTGTTTGGACGCGCAAATCTCAGGAACTACTGGTCCGATTTGAAAAATTCTTTCAGTGTTAGATAGCCCATTTATCGAGGAAGGCTATATTTTATGCCCGTATTCCTAAGGGAACGGGAAACACGCGGGTGAAATCGCGCGGCGTCAGTTAGTCATTTATAAATAAATGGGTGAAAAATTCTTAACGACATTTTCTCATACCTAGCAAATATTCAAACAACATTGTCTTATTAATCACTAGGGATTTGCGGTTGTTTAAGATAATTAAATTCAAGGTACCAAAGTCTAAAACTATTTGAAAAAACACGCGTTGTATTATAACTATTTATAGTTTCTTTGGTATGGCGACCCCGCACTAGAAAGCGAAGTGTTGGTCGACCCCCCACCAGGTGGATTGACGACATCAAGCGAGTCGCAAGGATTCGCTGGATGCAGATGGCTCAGTATCGTGATGTTTGGAAGTCCCTACAAAAGGCCTATGTCCTGCAGTGGACGTCCATCGGCTGATATGATGATGATGATACGATGATAGTTTCTTTAATTAGCTTTAATTGATAAAATTAATTGGGATAAATGGCTTCATAAACTTAATTATTTAAATGAGTACTTTGGAAATGAATGCAATATAGCCATCGGTTTCGGTTTTACTTTTCGTTATAAACGACCCAGGTGCAGTACAACTTTCACTTAAACAATCATTAGTCTATTTATTGCCCCTCTGGCCTCTTAGTTGGAGAGGATTTAGAGCTTTGACCCACCACGCTAATTTGCTAACTGAATTTCTTTGTCTGTAACGATGTTTTTATAACTCAACAGTGGGAGGTTTTAGAATTCGTGTCAATTTAACATGAAACTGTAAATATAAATAGGGAGATACAGAAAAAAACAAATCTCACACTGTCGAGACATAAGTACGTCGTTACGGAATAGTCATTATCAACCCATATTCGGCTCACTGCTGAGCACGAGTCTTCTCTTAGAATGAGAGGGGTTAGGTCAATAGTCAACCACGCTGGCCTAATGTGGATTGGCAGACTTCGCACACGTAGAGAATTGAGAAAATTCTTAGATATGCAGGTTTCCGCACGATGTTTTTTCTTAACCCCCCGGAATCGGAGGCAGAGCTCACTCTCAATACTGGGCTATTACGACTCCATGGGATTTAACACCTCCAATTTTCCAACTGCCTATTAAGAATTTCTTCGAAAAAATAAATTTCCAATATTTCCTAGCCAATCTGAAACTCGGAGACGCATGCTGTATCTGCATCTCTCTGCTAGCAAAATGTTAAATAAAAAAATCAGTAAAAAAAAAACACAAAACACGTAAGTACGGTTTTCGGTTCAATGGAATCATAATAAATCAAATCGATACTAAAAAGGGAATTTATTTGTCGTATTGCCGTAAACTATCTACTTGGTAACCACAAACTTTCACAAATCTCCAGATAATGTTAAGATGCGGTTAGCGAAAGTAATGAAAATACTGATTTATCGGAAAGTTTTAACCGCTTATTTACTTTTATTTGTGCAATGGAGCGTTTAATTAAATTATCAATATGAAATAATTAAGTCGCGAATGCAGAATTAATATTTTCATTATTTAAGTTACTTTGCATCTTCCCAATCCATTCTCACCACCGAACTTTTGAGAATATTGAGATTCAAAGTAACCTCTGCACGCATCGATCTCCTATTAAAAAGTGGATGCACAACCAGCGACCAAAAATCGTCCCCACAATTGAGTGCCAAGCACAACTTCTTGGCACTCAATTCAAGTAGTTGCATTTGCAAATTCAACTTTTAACTTAATCCTTAAGGTTCAATTTGAATCTCTCTGAATTTGGGATTTTATTGAATATTGAACTATATTTAGGTATAAATTTCTTTACTAATGTCAAAGCAAAATTTCGAGGGGTGGTGGTTAGATCCCCACCCAATTGGTCTATTGTCGAACTCCTAATACAGTCTTTCCCGACTAGTTAATGGTAATATTGGTCATACTAAAATATATACGGTCGAATTGAGAAACCTCCTCTTTTTTTTTGAAGTCGGTTAAAAAAAGACATGGCAAGTATTCTTAAAAAAAAACTTACGTTAACAACTAACAGTAACATGTTGAGGTAAGGTCTATTGAATTCGTCGTACATCGCTGAGTCATCGGTCGTGCTCTGATTTGCCTAACGATGTTCAATTGGTGACGACAAGGATCTGCCTTGTACATTATATGTGCATATTCTTAGAATAAATTCTCAATACTGTTAGAACACTTGAGTTCTCATAGTGAAGTCATCTTTATCGCTATCATCAGCCTTGCAACAATTTTGCGTTTAATAACACTGAATTTAGAATTATAAATTCATCATAGTCTTGACCTTGACCCACTTAGTGGGGTTGGCAAAATATGTCAAGCTCTTCCACTCGCTTTTATTATTATTTGTTCCACTATTATTCGTCAACTTGTCGTCTACTTCTTTTACACACCTATCCTTTCATACACTCCATGACTCTAAACATTTCTTCTTTGGCTTTTGAAAAACAAGGTTTTATATAAATGCTATGATAGGCTATTTTCTACAATTTTTTACTTGGTGGTTACTATGACCATCTACCGTTTTCCATCGTCAGACCATTCTCATGGTATTATTTACCATACACATCATGGCATTATTATCGAAGCAAATTAGGTCCAAATGAACCTTAGAAAATGATTTATAATTAGCTTCCAAGATTGGACTTACATAAATGCAGTATTTTCAGAAGGTAAAATGTTATAAACAGGAGAAATATCAACAGCCATATTAGCATTTCGGCTCACGTTCTAGCTACGCAACGATAAGCAAAACATACCTATTTCATAGACTGCTTCGGCTGCGAGAAACCTTTATCTGGTCTGGTCTTTTTTTATTTTTATTTACAAGTGCGAAATTACAAGGGTATTGTTATATGTAGAGATCACAACATCAAATTTCGTTATCAACCCATATTCGGCTCACTGCTGAGCTCGAGTCTCTTCACAGAATGAAAGGGGTTGGGCCAATACTAAACCACGCTGGCCCAATGCGAATTGGCAGACTTCACACACGCAGAGAATTAAGAAAATTCTCTGGTATGCAGGTTGCCTCACGTTGTTTTCCTTCACCGTTTGAAACACGTGATAATTATTTTCTTAAAATGCACACAACTGAACTCACAACCTCCGGCATCAGAGGCTGAGGCCATAGCCACTGGGCTATCACGGCTCAAATAGCATCAAATTTATACATGCCTAATTAAGTATTGCTGTGTTATTCACTACTTCACTTGGAACTAACGGTCTTAACAGTTAGACGTCACAGATAACTGTTGATAAGATTACTACCTACCAGCGAGCTAATATCGGTGGTATATGAATATATTTTTATTACAAAATTGAACTGAACAATAAATTATTACAATCGACGCCGACATTATGATCACAATTTCTCGGTATCGTGATTATTATCACACAGATAAGATATTAGCGATAGCCTTAATGACTGGGTGTGAAATTGCGGTATCATCTTCATACATATGATCAACACTTTCTTTGTAAGGTTGATCCGGTTCTGCAATTATTTTATCATCAAAAGCAGCCCCTTCTTTCTCCAGTGGTGTTAATATGCAATTGCATGCATTATTATTATTTTAATTGACAAAAATTCGAAAATCATTTATTTCAAGTAGGCTCAGTTTACAAGCACTTTTGATAAGTCAGTTGACTTTTGTGAAGATTCTACCACCGGTTAGGAAGGCAGGTTCTGCTGAGAAGAGCCGGCAAAAAAAATTTGTTGCTCTTTAAAAAAAATCATACAATATACATAACAATTTCTTATAGTTTTACTTCCTCTGTGAAGGTGGAAGCTGATCCAATGACCTCCAAGCACCTTTATCATTAGGGAACTCATCAATATTGTAGTAACCCGGACCAAGTTAATGATTTTTAATACATTGCTTAAAGTTATGCATTGGCAGGTCCATCACAGACAATGTTAACTATCTCTCTAGATTCAAGGCGAAAACATTGTTTGTCATCTTCTACCACATGTTTTGTGCAAATAAACGATGATTATGATTATTATTATTATTCAACCAAGTGAAGAAAAATAGACAAAATATCGTTGAATGGCGACGGTCTCATCTTTTTCGTCGCAATGAAATAGCGGTATTTCCGTTTGCACAGCCATTGGTTGAAATTTATCTATTTGTCTTCACAAGATTATCTCGTTGGTCGCATGTTAGCGCCACTGGTCAATCCTTCACAGATTACCTATCTGTGCTTGTTTTTCAATAACAAAATTTGTCTTTAGTGATTTGATTCAGACATGACTGGCTGATCTGTACTTATTTGCTGCTTATCTAATTTAAATTAAGCTGATTGATTTATCTTAATAACTTACATCATTAGATCACTTTAAATGTGTCTATTTGCTTCACTTTGTATTTTAGTTTGTGTTATTAGCACTAATGAATTAGCAATTAGACTAAAACTTCAAGACAACAACAAATTAATAGGCATATTAGATGGTGACAAAATGTTCCAACAACTAATAATCTTAAAAAAATTTAAAACAACACCCAATACTGTTATCACCTAAGCAAGTTTAGGTGATAACAGTATTGGGTGTTGTTTTAAATTAGGACTTTTGAAACCATTTGTTTGAATGGTTTTGAAGACCTCCGTGGCGCAGTGGTAGGCGTGGTGGATTTACTGGGTTCGATCCCCAGCTGCGCCGATTGATGTGGGAGGCTTCGGCCGTGGATAGTTACCACCCTACCGACAAAAACGTGCCGCCAAGGGATTTAGCGTTCCAGTACGATGTCGTGTAGAAACCGAAAGGGGTGTGGATTTTCATTCTCATCTTATCAATTTAGCCCGCTTCCATCTTAGATTGCATCATCACTTACCATCAGGTGAAATTGTAGTCAAGGGCTAACTTGTAAAGAATAAAAAAAATGTGTGTCAGCTTCGACTCACCAATGGCGTTTACTCTTTCAGATAGACTGTCTACGTACGCACGTCTAAATACTAACGCCTGAAAAGTAAAAGGTGCGCAGAATAGGTTGCGCGCAAAAAACGTAACGCTGTCATTCGTTCATCGAATTTTACTGCCCATATTTTTTTCACACCACCGGGGGCTATATTCTCGATTCTTAAGGTAAGAGTTGAGTGTTGAGAATTTACGTGTTGAGTCATAGTAGACTTCAAAATATTTTCAAGTACGTTCTGCATAAACAGACCACAATAGGTGACTCACAGCCTTTCTAACAAGTTCGTAAATAGAGCACAATCGTTGCCCCATAGTCCATTCTGACCGGCCGCTGACCAATCGGAACACAGATAACGTGCGAAAGGGTTAAAAACTGGTTAAAATCAATAGTTCGTCACGCGAAAGGGTTTGAACCCCCTTTTAATTAAATCTAGCTACAGATAGGAGATAGCTTTTGTCAATTCCGCTATCTAATTTGTATTTGTTTTCTCTTCAATGCTTAAAAATATGTAACGTTTTTATGCTTTTTGACAGAGTTTTGGTAATTTTTTTTAACAATTTGATTAGTAGATTTATTGAAGACAAACAAAACGAAATTTGATAAATATGAAATGAAAATATCTCGATCTAAACATCGCGAATATCAAAAGAGCCGTGATAGCCCAGTGGACATGACCTCTGCCTCCTATTCCAGAGGATGCGGGTTCGTATTCCTCTCATTCTGCGAAGAGACTCGAGCTCAGCAGTGAACCGAATATGGGTTGAAAATGATGAAACATCGTGAGGAAACCTGCATACCTACCTGAGAATTTTCTTAATTCTCTACGTGTGTGAAGTCTGCCAATCCGCATTGGGCCAGCGTGGTGGACCTAACCTAACCCCTCTCATACTGAAAAGAGACTCGTGCTCAACAGTGAGCGGAAAACGGGTTGCTAATGATGATCATGATTTATATAAATGTTGTAGACAAGCAAGCCAGCAAGTTAGAACAAAGAAATATTTATAAAGAAGTAAGTATCTTTGTTAATGATTAACCGTATATCAAGTGACCGTTAGAATGCAATACCGCTAAAAGTCTAGAATTTAATACCTCGAACGCATAGCTGTTATTAATACTGAACATATGAGCGTGTCCCGACAAAGGCATACCTTCATAAGTTTAAAGACGAGCCAACAGTTTTTACTTGTCTAGACTGCATAATTGAACTTCTCATCCCGTGATCTGAAAGGAGTATTTAACCGGATAATTATTAAATCCTTTTAATCGCCGTGAGCTTAAAAGTACCAGGCGTGCATAACTCTAAAGGCGGTGTGCACAACCACAAAGAAGGTTTGTCCTGTAAACACACACATTCGTATCGTTGTTTGCTACGTTTAAGCCAACAGACAGTGGTCGATGACTCATTGGAGAGTATTCGCCGAAAGGTGAACCTTTAATATGCGTTGACATACGGGTTTAAATAATACATCTTCGTAGTGATTCTTGCTAATCTGTGACCTCTAGAAACGAAAGGCGAATGCTCGTTACGGGGTGACAGACTGACTTAAACACGGAAAACAAAGATGTAAAAGACAAATGTGCGCAGTTAATCGTCGGGTTACTTCAATGTAAGGAGGCGAATTCGGTATGATTCATAGCCCAACAATGGTCTGAAGTTCCTAATTTGTGCACCGTAGAATTTGTAAATATCTACAGTGAATAATTAATCATGATTTCTCGAAAAGTTTCCATTGCAAATAAAATATAAACATACTGATTTTGATAAAAGATTCTTTATTTTGAAAATATCAATTATTATCATCATCGCATTACGCATTATGTTACTTGTTTTATGGAATACTTCTTGAAGTCATTCAAACATTTCCTTTTACTGACATGTGCTTCTATACCGTAACGATGTTTTTGTATTTCTCTCTGTCTAACACTATATTATAGAAAGAGAAAGATAGTTTTATGGAATACTTCTTGAAGTGACTCAAACATTTCCTTTAACTACTGACATCTGCTACTACTTCATAACGATGTTCTTGTATCTCGTTATTGCGAGTTTCGAATTCATCTCTGTCTCTCTCTCTGTCTAACACTATATTATAGAAAGAGAAAGATAGTTTTATGGAATACTTCTTGAAGTCACTCGAACACTTCCTTTACCTACTGAGTACTGACATGTGCTACTACTTGGTAACGATGTTCTTTTATCTCGGTATTGCGACTTTCGAATTCATCTCTATTTCTCTCTATCTACTTGTAACTCTATATAATAGTTTCAGATCGTTTCAGATTAGCCCTGGTGATATTGACAAAATCTAAAGACCGTGAAGGCTGTCTAGTCTGTCTATACTATATCTAAATATACCCTCTGTCTCTGTAACTTCCTTATTGAAAATACATTAAACAATCTCCAAATTAATTGATAAGATTGCAATCAAAGTACTTCACGTATTTTAATCAGTATTCAATTGATTTGTAACAATAGTAGGTAATTCTCGCTTGTAAAATATTTAGATCATATTCATGAATTTGCAATGTGCTCGTTTCAGTAATTTGCTGTGTCAATAGCTGATTCTACTGTTTGAGTATTACGCTGTAAACTCAGAATACAGAATACACCAGAAACCACGTTCAGCTGTCATTATAAAAGCAGGCATTGTGTACCAAAAATTGTACAGTGCACGTCACACAACACGGCTTACTTAGTGTGTCTCATCGCTTATTATTAGGGTGAAGTTACTAACTGTTTTAGCTTTAAACCTAGAATATAGCATCAGCTAAATCTTTTATTGTCTCAAACTTGTTCACTTCTCGTGTTACCAACTTCCAAGTTTAACACATGTATACAATTAGTAAAGTTGCAATACGTTCATACGTAAGTACGTCTATAGTAATGTCTGGCAACTTAACTTCTCCTAAAATCCAATTAACAAATAACATTTTTTTCCTCAAACTTGTTGACTGGTCGATTGATAGAGTCTAGTTACTGTTCACCTGTTTTTAGCAATAAACCAGGAAGTTAGTTTCCACTAATATCTTTTATTTTCTCAAACTTGTTCACATCTCGATTCGTTTCTAGCTTCTAAGTTCAACATACGTAGTAGTAAAGCCAGTCTAAAATTCCGCACCACGGCTTCGGTATACCCATTCGATCAGTATGGTAACAGCGCACGTGCGATCGCAGGCTTCGTTCCACAAATAGCTGGCTACCAGCACTTAGTCCATACTAGTGTGTACACACGCGTTTGTTTATTACCACTCCGTAAACGGTTCCGTTAATTACTTTTCGGGCTAATTCTAAGTCTGTTGTTTGATCAACGTTTGGTATTCATGTGTTGGGATCGTTTTCATTAAACTAAAACACCTTAATACTATGCTGTATTATTGGAATAGCTTAATATCTCACTAAAATCAAAGCCGCGCGGTTCTACACGCGTAGTCTCAGTTCCCTTGAGAAAAAGGGGATAAAATATGGCCTATGACACTCACAAATAACGTGGCTCTGGTGGTTTTGTATCCAGAGATTACACCACAAACTTTACCTCTTTATATTATTAGTATAGATAATAATTTACAGTGTCCTTATCTTAGTTATTATAAATTATCCTTACTACTAATACACAATTATATATTTTCAATTTCAAACTTCGGTGTTTCATGTTTAATTAAGTACCTAATTTTTATAAGAATAGGTAATCTTGTTTTATATACAGAATTTAAAAAGTCTGAAAATAAGTTCAATTGAAATTTGAAATTTATTATAAAGAGGAAAGATTTGATTGTTTGTTTGTTTTGAATAGGCTCCAAACATACACTACCGAGTCACACAGCGGGCGATGGAACGAGCTATGTTAGGAGTATCTCTGCATGATCGAATCAGAAATGAGGAGATCCGCAGAAGAACCAAAATCACCGACATAGCTCAACGAGTTGCGAAGCTGAAGTGGAAATGGGCGGGGCACATAGTTCGAAGAGCCGATGGACGTTGGGGTCCCAAAGTGCTGGAATGGCGAACCCGCACTGGCAAGCGCAGTGTTGGCCGACCCCCCACCAGGTGGATTGACGACATCAAGCTAGTCGCAGGGATTCGCTGGATGCAGACTCAGTATCGTGATGTTCGGAAGTCCCTACAAAAGGCCTATGTCCTGCAGTGGACGTCCATCGGTTGATATGATGACGATGATGAAATAATATGACCCCAGAGTTATGGCAAATACCGCAAATACTCCCGAGCACCCTGTATATTTATATTTTTTATTATAGCACGAGATGTGCTATGTGTATTCGTGTACAAATTCTTCGATCTCCGTTCTAACTATACATACCGTAGCTTTTCTCAGCACGGTTTATTAATTAACTTCGCGTGTGTTGATCTCATTAATTATTAAAGCGTTCTGTTATTGTTTACATGCAAGAGCTAACATCTAAGCAATAATGATTCTTATTATCAAAGGAATAGGAGCTAGATTAGATGTGAGTGTCAATTTGATAATAGCAGATGAAAACGAAAAGAAAATAAACCCGAGATGTCAAAACTAAAATTATGACAAGAATATTTGTGCTGTCAATTGTAACATCGACTTTGATAATAATTAATGTGACTTTGAGGAATGATAAAGTGAAATTATCATAATTACAGATGCAGCTGGTCGTCTTAAACGACCTCAGACTAAATACATGAGGACTAGTATCGCACTGAAATTCACGAACAAAATTTTCTGCCATTTTCTAAGGAAAACGAGCTTAGATTTCATACATATCTTATACTAAACTATCAGTTTTTGTTCGTTTTTTACACCATTTAACTACACAAGAAGATATTTTTACGGAGGTCTTTAACCGACGGACACGATTGTAAACTATGAAACATCGAATCTATAAAGACAGTGTTTTAATCGCATAAGATCGTTGATCATATACTTTGACAGAAAAATAATGTCTTGCGAGGCAGGTCTTTATCTAATTAGTCTGAGTAAACGACGCATACTATATATGCACCTTGCATATATGTATAACCGCATACATAGTATGCGTTGGCATACATAATTGGCACTTGATATGTTGCCTTACTTATACTATTCAAGCTATCGTTGTAATAGGTCGAGTTCTATAAAGACTTATTTGTTTAATTAATTTAATTAACCTCTTGTGGCCAATTTATAGAACACTAGCAGACACCCGCGACTTCGTCCACGTGGAAAATTTAGAAGCCCTATTTCACTAATTTAGGTGTTGAATTTTAAAAATTTTTAAATCACATTATAATAATTCGTATTTTTTTCATGCCTTATGAACATTTTTTTAAAACTGTAACTTTAAAAAAGGAAGGACTTTCCAATAAAACTTTCAACGCGTATTTCACCCCCTTCTCTTTTTATTTTAGGGTCAAAAAGTACCCTATGTTTTGCTCCAAGGTCCCTTTTACCATTATACCAAAATTTATTTTGATCGGTTCAACCGTTTAGCCGTAAAAATGTGACAGACAGACTTACTTTCGCATTTATAATATTAGTATAGAAATTTGAAACTTTACCTCTATTACAAGTATAGATAACGGCATGATTCAACGCAAATTTAAAAGCTCTATTGTCGTGATACAACTAGTAGCACTTAGCGGAAATGGAGTGATAATAATTTACTGGAAATTATAAATGTATACATCATACATTTATAATTTCCATACAGTATAACTTTTGTTCTAAATATAGAACTAGCTGATATATTGCACTACATTATAACTATAATGCAACATGACCAATACTTTTGTAATGACTTACTAGTAGTACTCGTAACGTGTTAAAAGAGGGGTTAGGCCAATAGTCCACCACGCTGGCCCAATGCGTATTGGCAGACTTCACACACGTAGAGAATTAAAAAAATTGCCAGGTATGCAGGTTTCCTCACGATGTTTTTTCCTTCGCCGTTTGATATTTAATTTCTTGTAATGCACTTAACTGAAAAGTGCATGCCCCGGACCAGATTTCAATCTACCCCCTTCGAATCGAGGGTAGTCATATCCACTGGGCTATCACGGCCTTATATGTACCCTAAATGTACATTTAAGGCCCATGAGAGTATGCTATTTTCCTATGAGATAAAGGGACTATTGTTCATATTAGTTAAAGTTACAGTAATCGAGAAAGCAAGCAGTAATTTGATTAACCGACCCAACTTGTTATCAGTAACTGTTACTTACTACGACGTTAATTACTATTTCAATTAGTTACGAATAGTCGTATTTCTTAATGTATATTGTTCATAGCTGTCCTATTTATAAACTGAATGAAGGACTGTTCATATAAGAGCGACTGCTCGAGTGGGCACGGTCCCCATAGAAATTGTTAATTAACTGGGTTCATTGATCAAGTGTGTGCCGCCCTTTTGTGGGACTAGAGGGGAAATGAGATTACTATACTCGGTCCAAGCATTTATTTTACGATTGACTCTGTTAAATTCAAAAGAATAATTGGGCTAACTTTTAAGAAATATCATCATTATCAACCCATATTCGGCTCACTGCTGAGCTCGAGTCTCCAATAGTTAGGCCAATAGTCCACCACGCTGGCCCAGTATGCAGGTTTCCTCACGATGTTTTTCCTTGCTATTTCATTTCTTAATTTCAGAACAATACGGAACTGAAAAATGTACTAAAAATCTTGTTTATTTTACTAGATTACTCCATTAGAACATTAGCAGAAATAATATTTTTATATATATTATATGATATACTTCGGATCGGTTCGATTTATGATTTGAATTGGATGTGGTGCGTAAAGATCTATACTAATATTATAAAGCTGAAGAGTTTGTTTGTTTGATTGAACGCGCTAATCTCAGGAACTACTGGTCCTATTTGAAAAATTCTTTCAGTGTTAGATAGCCCATTTACTGAGGAAGGCTATAGGCTATAAACAGCGAATGCTCGGTGTTATGTTACAAGTGAATGCTTAGTCTATCAGCACCTTTAAAGCTTTAATTAAAGTCTATAAAAATATTTTGACGTGTCTTCCTAGCTGTTTCGAGTTCTAGATTAGTTTTAAGCATTCAACTAGGACCATTTAATTTGCATTTGAATGCCCCCAACACATTTCCTAGCAAATCCGTGGCAACCGTCAGATTCCACATTAATTTAAATACCGTGCGAACTTTCTATGCGCCGGCGCACATTCGCTATACACTCGGATAGGGTTACCAGATGTAAATTAATATTATATTTTATCACTAGCTGACGCCGCGCGGTTTCAACCGCGTGGTTTTCGTTCCCGTAAGAATACGGGGATAATATAGCCTATAGCCTTCCTCGATAAATGAGCTATCTAAGACCGAAAGAATTTTTCAAATCGGACTAGTAGTACTTGAGATTAGCGCGTTCAAGCAAACAAACAAACTCATCAGTTTTATAATATTAGTATAGGTTATCATCTTCTTCATCATCTTTAACAACCCATATATGGCTCACTGTTGAGCACGAGACACGATTGGCAGACTTCACTTATGAAGAGAATTAAGAAAATTCTTAGGTATGCAGTAGGTTGGTAACCAACCACGGCCGAAGCCAGTCAGACCTGGATCAATTAAGAAAACCTCACTTGGCCTGGCAGGCTATCTCCAGGACCACCGTCTTATATATACCTATCACTGCGCCACACATGTCTCTGCGCCACGGAGACCGTCAAAACTTACTTACCCAAGTTAACAGCCCTATGCACGCCACAGATTGGTAACCCTATACACGAGTGCAGTTTGTAGTTACGGTGCGCCGCTCACTTCCCATGCTCTGTTTCTCAGCGCCGCGTTATTGTACGTTAATCATCGTGACCTGACCTTTGATTGATGTATCATGCGCGAACGGTCTAGTGTTCTAGACTCATACAAAAAGTTAATATTAACTTCCTCTCGGAGGAATTTCGGGTCATTGTCATTATAAAGCTGGACCCACGATGCTGCTTCAATTCGTGTTGGCGGACTAAGGGGGATAATGTGTTACAAGTTCGTCGATTACAGGTGGTATTAACATTCATTATTTATGGTATTTGTTGATTTGAGCACAGTTGTTTGTTAGGCAGCGTAGACACCGTCACGCTGCCAGTCGCGTTAGTGATTTTGTGCAATAATGTTTTGTGTTGTAATTATTGTTTATCATAAATTGTTTAGTGTGGGCATTGAGAACAAGTCGGGCATGGAAGGTGAGTGTTGGTGAATTCTAAGGGGATCCTTTAAACCTACTCTCACAAAACAATGGTATAATCACTGTCACACAAATGTTTCTTTAACGACTATTAGCAGATGTTAATGATAATGACCGGGACTTACGTTAATCATCGTGACCTGACCTTTGATTGATGTATCATGCGCGAACGGTCTAGTGTTCTAGACTCATACAGTTAATATTGACTTCCTCTCGACGGAATTTCGGGTCATTGTTTTTATCAGCTTGTTTGAACGGTCTACTACAGGTCCAGGCCTGCTTCCTTATAGGAGAGGAGATATGGAGCGTAGACTCACCACTCTGCTCCAATTGCGGGCTTAGGAAATCACTAACGACCACTATCGGGATGTTGAAATCACTAACGACCACTATCGGATATTGATTATCATCATCAACCGAAGGATGTCCACTGCTGAACATAGGCCTTAACATGGACTTTCAAACACAACGGTCTCGCCGCGGCATCCAGCGACTCCCTGCAACCCACTTGATGTCCTCAGTCCACCTGGTGGGGAGTCTATCGGATGTAAATGGTAATGATTGGGTCCGACGGTTTCGGTGTGACACCATCATCTTCCCAGCTCCGGGCTATGAGTTCTAACTGAAAATTTCTTGGAAGAAAGAAAATCTTAATATCTCATAACCCAGGATTCGAACCCAGGACTTCGTGAATTGAAACCACATAGGCTTAATAAGTTAAGGCCCATAACCTTGGAGTTATTGAAGCTTATCTTAATCTGAATATCTTGTTAAATTAATTAAACATCAGTCTCCACTATAAAACTGTGGCGCGATATGATTATACGACCTTCGATTCAATGCCCAATTTAAGACATTTTATTATTTTTATTTTACCGATACATTGTAATACGACAAAATAATTTATATATTTTGGAAAAGCAATATTTATAGGACCCCGGTCGACTGTCGCAGACTTGGGGACTGAAGGTTGTAAGATAATTATCTCTGTGCATCGCAATTTGCAAGGTGACGAAGCAGTACTGATTATGTCGTGAATAGGTTTGTGGCTTGTTCTTCAAAATGGTTCTTATAATATGCAATATTATTATGAATTCACCTCTATCTTTCTCATTCTATAATATCTTGTTAGACAGGGATACATAGAAGTGAGTTGTATAAACAAGGATACAGAATAGGCGGTACTGATAATGGTCAATAAAGAAACTATCAATAAATACTTAAGCCAACTCTTCTGTCACCTTGAGCTGTACGGTGAATGAAATATTTGGAAACTTTTTTTGCATTACGACTCCGTCATGTATGGCAAATATTTCCAATTAATTATATTACTCCTTTAGTGTAGTTATGAAAAATACAGAAACCAAGATGTCTGTTAAATTAAGTGTAACCAAGCTATACAACACCTGTGTGTTACCAATCTTGTCCTATGGTTGTCAAACCAGGGCACTCGCCAAAGCGCATAAGAAACTAGAGACATGCCAGTCAGCAATTGAGAGAAGCATGTTAAATACAAGAAGATCAGACAGAATAAACAATATGATTATAAGGAAACATACGAAAATAGAGGATGTCATTACAAGGATAAGGAAACTTAAATGGTAATGGACAGGCCATATAATAAGAGGTACTGAGAAATGGAATAAAAATATTGTATATTGGTATCAAAGAAATGCAAAAGGAATCGAGGCAGACAGTTCTGAAGACGGGAGGACGAAATAAAGGTGAAATAAACGGGAGGCGTGGACAAGGAAGGCGTGTTGAAACGTCCTGAATGAAAAGAAATGGAGGAGGCCTTTGCCAAAGTTGGGCAAACAGACAAAGTTGCTGGTGTCACCTTAGAATTAGAAACTATATAAAATATGTACTAATTTGTCTGAATAAAGGCTATTACGTTTAGTAGTGCCGCAAGGCGGTTTAGAGCAAAGGGCGCGTCTGTATTCAAACAAGGCGTATTACAGTCTATTAACACTATAACGGCGTACGTCACAACTCAGTGTCGACTTATCACGCAATACCAATTCTCGACGGTTCTTAGAAACTTCGCACTTAGTTATACATTCAGACACCCGGGCGTCAAGTTGTAACTCATTGCTGCCGGTATGCGATTAGTGTATTAGAGATACATATTCAACGCATTCGTATAGGTAGTAGACAATTTTACCCAGTTGCCTTGTTTTGTATTTTTATTCATATATGTTAGTATATAAAATAACATATAGATAAAATATATGTGACAATGCGGGTGACAATAATAGATAAAATAACATAAAATTAAAATATTTTGAATTGAAAAACCCCCGAAGGTCTGATTTTGTAGAATAGAGTTATGCCAGAAATTCTTTCTATCATCATCATATGTGAGTGGGTCACGGAACACTCTCGATTAAGTCATCAATATTCTTTCAGCGAGCTTTCATTTGAGACCTCCCACAACTGTTAAATGGCTCAACAGATTTTCGTCAAACAGGTCTAAGAATTATATTATCTAAGAACTGAATCGCTATATTAGATTAGGTTAGGCCTCGTTGGTCCAGTGGTTAGCCTATATGGTTTCCAATCACGGAGGTCCTGGATTTGAATCCTGGATTCGAATTCTGGGGTGGGTGACAATAAGTAGTTGGTTGACAATAATGTTGCCCAGTTATAACACTGTTTGTAGCCTCAATGTTAAGAGCGGTTGGACTCTTTATCGAGGGGTGGTGGTTCGATCCCGCGCCCCGTTGGTCTGTTGTCGTACCCACTCCTAACACGGTCTTTCCCGACTAACTGGAGGTGAATAGGAATTTTGGTTATATTTAAAAAGATATGGCAAATATTCTTTTTTTTTCTAAAACAAACACTAAGTAAGAAACCCTAAAAACATAAACTTATATCCTCTTTTTGAATCGCGGGTTTATTACAGGTTATCATATTATCTTTCATCGTTCATGCGTTTCTTGGTGAACGTTTTAATTGGAAATACTGAATTACAAATTATTGTATTTTTTGCTTCTACAACCGCTTCGATTACATTGTTTCTCATTTCCTCAGTGGTTTCAGTACAATTGTTGAATATGAATCGAGGATATTTGTTATTAAATATGGACCAACTGTTCGATGCACCTACGTCCGTCCGTAATTACATCATCGAATAATTCACAAAATGGGGATGATGACTAGGTTTGAATATATTGATTTTTATGATACATTCGGGTAAATAGGGTCAATGTTAACTAATTTATACATAAAAAGCAAAGATTGTCTGGATACTGGCAAAATAAATGAGATTATAAAATTTCAAAAACTATTAAAAATATTTTATCGTAATTAGATGAAAATTTATACAGTTTTAGCTTCCTTACATTAAATGTGACATTTTTTAATATATGAACTATATGCATAAACGCACAAATAACAAAGATATTAGTAATTTTGTTTGAACGCGCATACAAATCTAACGATCATTACATTGCCTATGACGTCATTATTTCGAGCCATTTTGTATGGGGCGTTTTTCAGGGATCCGCGGCAGCGCCGCAAATCTGACTCTTTAAATCCCTGTAGTTCCGAAAGTAATGATCACAGATACCCTGTTCCTTTTACAAAATTGCTTTACTATTAGTATACTCTTAATTTATATACAATTAAAAAAACTGTCATCATCCCTATTGTCGTGGTGGACGTATACAGGCTGATGATGATTATTTTAAAAAGAAAAGAATAATTAAAAGTTACTCCGTAGATTCCATTAATAGTATAAGAAAATCGAAGATCGGGAAGTGGGTCAAATTAAGATTCCAAGATTTGCTTACCTATTAAGTTACAAGTGATTGGGGAGGCCGCCATATTGGATTTGTAATGACGTTTCTTAGCTAGTCATGTATTGTCATGAGATCTCAGAGCGTGTGCAAAATTTCATCCTAATCGAAGAACGGGAAGTGGGTCAAATTAAGATTCCAAGATTTGCTTACCTATTAAGTTACAAGTAATTGGGGAGGCCGCCATATTGGATTTGTAATGACGTTTCTTAGCTAGTCATGTATTGTCATCAGAATTCAGAGCGTGTGCAAAATTTCATCCTAATCGAAGACCGGGAAGTGGATCAAATTAAGATTCCAAGATTTGATTTTCTTACATAAATAGTTACAAGTGAAGCTAATATAAGCGTGTAAAAAGAAAAGAAAAATTAAAACGTACTCCATGCGTAGATTCCGTCACCGTTAAACGAATAACGTAGTATAGGTGCAGTCAAAAGGATGTGATTAATATTAGAGGCCGAGTGCGTGATCTACTTAACCGCGTCCGGTGTCGCAGCCCGCAGGTACCATGTCCGGTAGTGTGGTTAACCCACGACCTACATCTGAATAGCCTACGTTAGATTTTTTTTTAAAGGATATTTACTATATCTTTTAAATATGACCAATATCCTCACCGCACCTCTAATAGGCCAATGGACATCTGCAAAACACTGTTTAATACTGATACCGCGAATGAAAATACGTGTGGTCCGAGCTCATTCGACTCATCATGACTTCTAGAAAATTGTGCAAAAATATCATAACCGCGCGCATAAACAAAGATTTCTATAAATGGGGGTCTACATTAATGGAAATTTCTCCAAAACTATTGGTGATAGAGAATATTTACAATAAGATTCTTATAGAAGAAGAAATTTCGTAACAAAAATATTAACTCGTGAAAGTTTATCTTTATTGATATTGTAGAACTAATAATCACTAACAAACAAATTTGAAATAAGTGATCATTCGCAGTAAATAATTTGTCACAAAATAAGATAGCTCGATTAGGTACGTGCGTTATAATATAAAAACCATCTTTATAAGGTTAGTACCTTTGGAGCCCTTCCGTGATATTCTATACTATGAGTCACTGGTGACGTCATGAAGGTAATGTTATGGCATTAATTTAAATAACTTGGTTATTAAATGGACCACCTCTAGTGGTGAGGTATCATGAATAAATAAATAAATATTTTATAGTGTTAATAGACTGTAATATGTATACTGTGCTGTCGCTGTATAATAAACTAAGATTGTATTATATTTTAGAATAAGTTAAGTTTATTGTTATTGATTCGGAGTCGGTGCCTCAATCCCATGTGGTGTTGGTTTTAGTCGTTTCTGAAAAAAAAAACCACATGAAAAAAAAAGAACGCCTGAGAAACAAAAATTTTTCACTTCCACCAATTTCAAAGTGATCAATACGTACAATATATTATAATTTATTTTTCCCTATTTAGTTTCGTGGGTACGTTAATGTTTTGGACTCGGTAGTATTAAAAAAATTATGTCTATTCGTCTTCATGAGATATTTCGTTCGCATACTAGGCATACTGGTAGAGGTCAACGCTAGGAATTGACGAAGTCCCCGATATCTGACGTCACCTGGACGTGGGGTTAAAACCCACGATCTCGGGGACGCCCGGACTGATACACTCAGGCCAAAACGCCCTTCCAGAACGGCCCACTAAGGTCCGTGTCTCAGAGGACGCCCTTAGAGAGTCATTCCGCCTACATCTTCTGCGTCTCGACCCCTCGAAGACGCCGCTGAGATCCCATTAAGGAGCCTACAGCACTTACAGAATCAGAAACAAGTTAATTATTTAAAAATATTAAAAACCCGACTGCCTAACCTGCTCGCACCTAGTTATCCCCGTATTTTGCATAGCGATTACTAAACAACGTTTTTCTAATTGTACGTTTTTTTATATGGTCATTTCATGATATACCATTTTGTAATTCTCTTGATGAGCCCTTGAATTTGATACCCATATAGCAAAATTCGAAAAAAAAAAAATTCACATCGAGTTTATAGCGTCTCACAGTCGTCGTGTTGGTTTTTTTTAATTTCACCTATTTAAGAACAATTGGGTTATTAAGACAAATCTAACAATATCTTAAATAAAGCATAAATCCGTTCAGCGGTTTGAAAGTTATGAAATAATAAAAAATATTACATATATACATGCATACTTATATTCTTACATAAAAACATATACAAGATTCGCGCGAAAAACATAACCCTTCTTGCAGGTTGGTAAAAAGCTAGGAACTATTTCGATAGCATAAGTTATAGGTGTATGACTTCATAGCTTAGCTTTGGCACAGCTTTAGTCGCACATAGTATTAACGCAGCATTAGCGACCTTGGTGGTTTGTAATAATTAATTATTTATATGCAATTCTTTTTGTGGTTATTTTATGACACTGACCATTGTTGTTATTCATACTACGCAGAATATACCGGTACTTTTAGTAGAGTGACTAAACGCTTTTTATTTGCGTCAATTCGTATCATTTAAATAGAAATAAATATACGCTTCCAACTAATCTGAATTGAGTGTACCTTCAGTAAGTAGAAAAGTCCTATTTCCAATAAACAATGGGATCTGGGAAAGAACAGAACATTTATTTATATATATTTGTTATTAATTGTGTTTATTTTTAAATTTCAGTAGGTACAATACAGAATAACATAACTTCAGAAACGAAGACGAATTCCAAGTATCTTATGTTCACGGCTTTCTTTTCATTACGTTTAAAAAATTAAAAACATTATAATAATTATTATTTTTTCTGTATAATGATGTCCCAGATAACACTTGTAAATTGTATAGGTATTCGTAGTATTCAACAATTTGTCATACAATACATAAAAATATTGGATTTGTATTAAATCAAAGCCGTCTTCGTCGACTGGGTCAACAGTCCTCTAATCGAATCAGCGCGGAGGTCCTTGACCTCAATGTACGGTGACCATGAAAATTTTCAAAATTTCAGACTGCGACGAATGTGTCTCTAAAATCTACGCGTAACCAAATATTGTGATAATTTAATTTTATTGAATACAAAGTAGAAAGAATGAAAGAGTAATTTTGAACCAATAAATGATTTGTAGTACTTATTCCTTGAAGTTTGCCTCAACTTATGATTTCAAACCTGACTCAAATTGGGGAGTCCTTCGAATCAATATGTATGCCTATTATGTATATATGTATTTATGTATGTATGTATGTATAACTATTAAGATATTGCCACTTAACGCAAACACAAACATAATTATTGTAACTGATTTAAGAGACGCGTAAAATTAATTCTATTTGAATTATTTCAATGAATATTTTTTACATGCTGCTGTTTTACAATTTCGCTTTTGTTAGTACATACCATAGTCTAGTAAGACATCTCGTACCTGATATGCTCGTTACGAACTTGTACCTTATAATTCATCATCATCCATCATCATCATCATCTCAGCCGATGGACGTCCACTGCTGAACATAGACCTTTTGTAGGGACTTCCGAACATCACGATCCTGAGCCGCCTGTATCTAGCGAATCCCTGCGACTCGCTTGATGTCGTCAGGCCACCTGGTGGGGGGGTCGACCAATTCTGCGCTTTCTAGTGTGGGGTCGCCATTCCAGCACCTTAGGACCCCAACGTCCATTGTAATTAATACGCTCTTATAAAGCTCTTTAAAAAATTACGATCTTATCCGGTAAAAATCAAACCCATGGTGAACCTACAAGTATATGAAACTTTGCACTCGTACTCTTTGTACACAGAATGTATGCTACAAGATAGGAATGCTAAAATTAGCAAATAATATGCACGTACTTAAATAATAATATATTCTATTGCGTAAATACCATCGCTCCAAAGAGTAAAGAAACTATTTTGGAATAATATTGAGCGAAATAAAGTGCAAGCAATAATATAATGGTAAGTTTCGTATTATGATGAATATGTTCTGTGTAGATATAGATAGACAATAATCCAGCATTTATTATCGCAGGAGCAAGGGTGTTGGCAAATTGTTGAATCATAGTTTAGGGTAGCAGAGGGTTGGCAAATTTATTCCATCATAACCACGTCTAGTCACCCCTGCGATTATCGACCTAACCGAACCTTATTTAACTATAGTCAAATTGATTTACTGAGTACTGTATGGAATGAAACATACTAATAGCGTCGAAGCAATAACACATGATTCTGCCATCCCGCACTGCGGCGACGTGGTGGGTCACCAAGTTTACTTTCTCGTAATAAATTGGATGTTGGCGTCTCGAGAAGTCTATACAAGAGAGCCCTACATCCAGTGGACGTCCATAGATAGGTGAAACCGCGCGGCGTCAGCTAGTCTATACTATCTATACTAATATTATAAAGAGGTAAACTTTGTTTGTATGTTTGTTTGTTTGTTTGTTTGTAATGAATAGGCTCAAAAACTACTGGACCGATTTTAAACATTCTTTCACCATTCGAAAGCTACATTATCCACAAGTAACATAGGCTAAATTTTATTTTGGAAAAAATAGGGTTCCCTAAGTTATTTGCGGTTTTCGGACACAAGGTGTAAAAAATCAACCAGAGAAGTTACTTATTTTGCGTACGCTGCCTAAATTATTAGGGTTAAAGTATGAAATTGCCGATTTATACTGAAAATCTAATTTGTTTATTTTTTAATTTTTAACAAATTTATTTAATCAAAATAGTTGTCATTATTATCTATACATTAGATTAGATTAGGGTTAGGGTAGTGATAGGGTAGGGGTAGGGGTAGGGTAGGGTAGGATAGAGATAGGGTAGGGATATGGTAGGGGTAGTTGAAAGTATACATCGAGTTTCACGCGGACGAAGTCGCGGGCGTCCGCTAGTATTAATATATTGCTATGTCCTCGCTGTAAATTCATAACGCCAGTGTTATGTAAACACGTTTTGTCCGTAATGCGTCATCTTTGCGTGACTCATTCAGTATGGCCAGCGTGATAGCGTAATCATTTGGCGTTGTTGTTTATTATTATTATTACACACTTATTAATCAATTTAACTTCATTTTATTTATTTTTATTTAGTGATTTATTTCACAAATACAAGACATAAAGCTTCCTAAAGCATAGACTTTTATTGGAATATATTACAGGCGACATTTTGAAAAGTATTTTAGAGAACAAGGGGTAGTGCAAGAATGTAATAAATGCTTAACATATTTATATAATATAGAAGCTCCGATTCATCCTCGTAGTTTACGTTCCTGTGAGAGTGCGTAGTTTACATAAAACATGGCCTACTCACGAATGACATGGCTTTCTATTGATAAAAGAGTTTTCAAAATTAGTGTAGTAGATCCAGAGATTATCCCTACAACGTCGTCACAAATTCGCAAAACTTTACCTCTTTATAATATTAAGTTAATATCCTAGTTTATTTATTTGGCAAAACACAAAAAAGGAAAAATCATGACACATAAATACAAATAGAAAAATATTAAATATAGTAAAGATTTTAGATAATACTAATAAAAAGGTATGTTATATAGTAAATTATTCGACGTAAGTACACAGTAGCTAACATGAACATCAATTCAAAAGTATGAGGAATAGCCGGTATAAATATAACCTTAAATGGTTATAAAATATACATTGGCGACAACCGCGTTCTTGCTCTATTAGGTGCTATAAAAGTTACGATACATAATGTATCAGCTGGATTACTTTATTGAGCATTTATTTATGCGCATGGGTTTTTTTATATAATGTTTATTTAATGCTAAGTATTATATCTGCAGCTATTGTAAATAATTGTTATAGACCTGCAATTTTAACTGTACAGTCGAACTGTCAGTTAAAAATCAGAACTGTGCAGTTTTAAATGTACCTACTGTTTAAATGATATTGATTGAAACTGAAAGCCTGTTACAGTGCGCGCTTGTTAAGTTTGCGCGTAACCAAAATCGGAACTTATCAAAAGAGCCGTCATTTTGTTGTCTATTTCTATCTATCTCTTGGTGGGTAAAAGAGATCACTAATGCTGGCAACATAATTGCGCTGCCAGTCACAAAGTTATCATACTCTCTAGGCCGTTTTAAGCTCCCTGGCATAATTTTTCATCTGCAATAATTTACTTGCGATAGTAAATGTCATAATGTCGATGGTCGTCCATTGCTGGACATATATAATTATCCTGTAACGACTTACAAACAGTCTTCGTTACCCGATAGATGTCATCGGTCAACCTAGTGTTGAATCTATTATGAATGCCGAGTCCCTATAAACGGGATAAGGCGAGGCCTAAGAAGAAGTAAACATTTTGGGGTTAAACTTTGTACTACGTTTACGTCACTATGACTCGTGTATCCACGCCTATAAGTTTAATACGCTTACCGGTTAACCTACTTAGATTACATCCCTCATGTTGTTATTCAAAAACCCCGTGACGTTTGACTCGACTAATATTTGTAGGGAAGTTGTTATAGTCAATCTATTCCGGGAAGTCCGTTTGCCTTTGAATGTATTGGGAAGATGACTGACGAAGCGCGTTTGTGTGTATGAACTGAAAATTTTTTTCTTAGGACACTTATTTAGATACTTATAACTTGAAAATTTTCAAGAAATTAAATATCACGTGTCTCTAACGGTGAAGAAAAACCTGCATACCAGAGAATTTTCTTAATTCTCTGCGTGTGTGTAGTCTGCCAATCTGCATTGGGCCAGCGTGGTGGACTATTGGCCTAACCCCTGTCATTCTGAGAGGAGACTCGAGCTCAGCAGTTAGCCGAATATGGGTTGATAACAAACGATATTTTTAGACATGGATTAAGATTTAGATTAACCTCCATTTGTTTAATGGACCTAATCACAATTGTTTAAAGTTCACTTTACTTTGAAGAAAATTGAGACAGTTAAAAGTACCTACTTAAAATTTTGAAAAGGTAAGGGACTTTCTCGTAAGCGTTTGTCGGCTTTTCTGAACACAGCACATTCCTCATAGATTCTATCTTAAACCTAATCAATTAATTCTAATCTACAAATATAGGTAATAATTTGAAAAAAAATTCGGTCAAGATCTTTCAACTGGTGGAGTGGAAGATATGCTTGCTCGGTCAACCATTTTCTACAATAATAAAGATGAATAGCTTCTTAATTATAAGCTTCCTTAAATAAGGATACAAAAAATGACATCTTTGTTATTTCCAAGGTGATCCCAAGTGTTATCGTGAAACAATGGTTGTGATCTAAAATCTTGATTGAAGTGACCATATTATTATAATGACGAATGTGTGCGACGCGTTTGAAAAATTTTTGATTTGTCATTGGGGGTCATTTATCAAATTAGATACCATTAAAATTACAAGACTCAATAGCTATTGAGCTATTTTAGCGTGGAGATACAAAAGGGCCGGATTCGAAATCGAGAGTTTGTAGGTTCGATTCTCGCCCGTTGGATTATTTTTGTACACACACAACTTAATTGGAGGGATTGGTCATGTTTAAAAGATAGTTATTTCTGTAGCAGAGTGTCTTCATTAACAACCCTGATATTCGGCTCACTGTTGAGCAAGAGTCTTCTCTCAGAATGAGAGGGGTTAGGCCAATAGTCCACCAATTTGGCAGACTTTGGAAATTTTCAGGTATGCAGGTTTTCTCATGATGTTTTTCCTTCATCGTTGAGACTTGTCATATTTAATTTCTTAAAATGCACATAACTGAAAAGTTGGAGGTGCATGCCCCGGACCGGATTCGAACTTACACTCTCCGAATGGAAGGCAGAGGTCATATCCACTGGGATATCACGTCTCTCGCATATATCTTGGTGTGCCGTAAATATTGTGGAATGGGACATGAACATATTAAAGAAACAATGTCAATTTCGTATACATGGATAGGGTTCGAAATATATCGATATCAATTATTAAAGTTAAGATTTCATAAAAATCTCAATTTAAAAATCATGTATTTCTTCAAATGTTCCAAACGTCAAAAAAGCTATCGTCCATTATGTGACGTCACAAAGATACTTGATGGACTAAAGTCATAATTTAATAATATTTTTGTCAAACGCTCAGTTTGGTAAGAGATTAGTTAATGTGACGTCATGAAACAGTTGAAATATAGACCATCATGGTCATCATTATATAATCATGATGAACTTCCGCAAAGTAACGCCTGCTTCTATCCAATCATGGTCATCAAAAATATTTTAAAATTAAAATATTCATGTAATCACGTCTCAAAAAAATGTATTTTTTTTAAATCATGATCAATTTATGACCATTAAAAAAAGTGTCAACTAACCTATTGTTACGCAGTTAAATGACACTAAGCTGTCCACACACATTGACATATAGAAAGTGATATCTCAGTGACAGGAAATGTTGATATCCGGACGTAACCGCGTTATCATTTCGCCGTATTATATTTAAGCTGATAACTTGAATAAGAACGCGAGATGTCACAGTTTTGTAATACTCAACCATTCATTGTTTGAAACAGTTTACATGTATTTGTTGATAGTTGATATGTTTAGGATAAATCTATTTTAAATAAGGTAAGCTAGAGCAATCTAACAATAAAGCGTAAATTACATACAGACAGATAATTTGACGGCTTTCGTGGCGCAGTGGTATGGAGGTCCTGGGTTCGATCCCCGGCTTTGCCGATTGAGGTTTTCTTAATTGTTCCTGGACAACCGGCAAAGACGTACCGCCAAGCGATTTAGCGTTCCGGGTGCCGGGTGAGTGTGGATTTTCATTCTCCTCTTAACAAGTTAGCCCGCTTCCATCTTAGACTGCATCATCACTTACGTTACTTACTTACGGTGAGATTGTAGTCAAGGGCTAACTTGTAAAGATTAAAAAAAAAAAACTAATTAGTCAAATAAGTAAACTAGATCGTAATTTTATGAAGTACCAAATTGGTACTTTACAACAGAGAAAAAAATTAATAATATAAGGATGCGATATAAGGGACACAATTTAAGATCTATTTACAAAAGAAATGTTTTTTACTCCGTAAATATTTATTTTAGAACACATGTTCCTTGGATATTTTTCCTTAAAGAATATAACCATAGAGTTACGAGTATGGGAACTACTCCTGAGCATCCTGTATAGTTTTGCAATAAGGTTAGCACTTTCACTTCCATGTCACATGGCTTTTAGTTCTAATGGACAGTGGCATTGACCTTAAATAGTGAATGCTTGTAAACACAAACGTCCGGCCATTTTAATAGGTCACCGCTCTTTTCAATTAAGCTGATACGCTCATGAGGTTATCAGTAGGTATGCAGTGAGGTCAATTATTTTGTTTGTGCATAGATAATGCCAATTTTTTTTTTAAATTGTTTATGTTAAATATTATTGAAATAATTGTTTTCGATTGGTCAATAACACACCCACGAGACTTAATCCGAGACGCGAAATTTGTTTTTTTTTAACGTCCAATAAAACAAATAGTCAGTGTTCGTTTATATTAAAACCTTCGAAAACCATCGTAGACCAAAGTACCCTACCCAAAGTACCCTGTTCCCAGGAGTATGGGTTTTCTTTTTAAAAATCTATACTAATATATAGCTGAAGAGTTCGTTTGGTTGAACGCGCTAATCTCAGGCACTACTTGTCCGATTTGAAAAATTCTTTCAGTATTAGATAGACCATTTATCGAGGAAGGCTATAGGCTATATATTATCCCCGTATTCTTAAGAGAACGGGAACCACGCAGGTGAAACCGCGCGGCGTCAGCTAGTACTAATATATAGCAGAAGAGTTTGTTTGGTTGAACGCGCTAATCTCAGGATTTACTTGTTCGATTTGAAAAATTCTTTCAGTGTTAGATAGACCATTTATCGAGGAAGACTATAGGCTATATATTATCCCCGTATTTTTAAGGGAACGGGAACCACGCGAGTCAAACCGCGCCTCGTCAGCTGTTGATAAAATTGAATGCTAGAACGGAATCTTCAAATGTTTTTTTCAAATTCCGTTCCGACGTTGCACCCATTATGAAACATTTCACGGTAATTATAACAAGTGTTTCATTTATGTGTATTTAACTAGTTACATATGTATGACCTTGTTACCACATTTCGGCGCTAACGGACCGTGGCCGTGTTGAAAAAATATACGTTTCAGTGTTTCACTTTCGTGGCTTATCGTAACTTACGTCCGCGTCTATGATTTTCCGCTTCTCTTACATATCCCACTACTTATAGCTGATGTCATTATCATTAATCATCAGTCATCATCATTATCACCTCCTTACCCTTATCCCACTTAAGTGGGATCGGAAAAATATATCAATCTTTTCCATGCGTCTCTATTACTCGTCAACTCATCATTCACTCCTTTTACGCACAGTCCTCTTTCACACAATCCAACCATCTCTTCTTTGGCCTTCCTCTCCTCTTATGTCCTTCCACTTGCACATTAATCATCAGTAACAACCCATATTCGGCTCACTCAACAGTGCGAGACTCCTTTCAGGGTGAGAGGGGTTAGACTATTAGCCTAACCCCTCTCACCCTGAATATGGGTTGTTACTGATCCGCATTGGGCCGAATATGGGTTGTTACAAATCCATTTTTTACACGGATTAGCAAACTTCACATATATGTACCTACAGAATAGAGAAAATTCTCCAGTATGCAGGTTTCCTCACGATGTTTTTCCTTCACCTTTTGGACATGTGATGTTTAATTACTTAAAATGCACATAACTGAAAAGTCGAAGGTGCATGTCCCGGATCGGATTCGAACCTAAACCCTCCGAATCGAATGCAGAACATCATTGGGATATCATGTCATCCTTATCCCCTTGACATTTACGAAATTTACATTACAATATGTAACAAATGTCATCTCGTGCTTACTAGTGGATATCGCACAGTGGGTAAATGACGTTTTGTCAATTGATTTAATGTTTATTTTAATAGTTTGATATTAAAGACCAAAATATACTCCGCGCCACGAAACAAGTCCCGTAGAAGCGGCGCTAATGTCTTAATGGTGCTCATTGTCATTTGGTAATGGCGGTCTTAATGTCATTTGTGTAAGGCGCTGTCAGTTTTAGTTCAGGTTTTAGCCGCGGGACATCTTTTGTGGCGCGGAGTCTAGTGAATAGGGATGATGACAGTTTTTTTTTAATTGTATATAAATTAAGAGTATGCTAATAGTAGAGCAATTTTGCAAAAGTAACAGGGTATCTGCGATCATTACTTTCAGAGCTACAGGGATTTAAAAGGTCAGATTGCGGCGCTGCTGCGGATCCCTGACAAAACGCCCCATACAAAATGGTACGAATTAATGACGTCGTAGGTACATAACGATCGTTAGATTTGTATGGGCGTTCAAACAAATTTACTAATAATTTACTTTGTCACTTGTGCGTTTATGTTTATAGTGCATTTTATTAAAAAATGTCACATTTAATGTAAGGAAGCTAAAACTGTATGAATTTTCATCTGATTACGATAAAAGATTTTTAATGGATTTTGAAATTTTATAATCTTACTTATTTTGCAAATATCCAGACAATCTTTGCTTTTTATGTATAAATTAGTTAACATTGGCCTTATTTTTATTTTGTATTATAAAAATCAATATATTCAAACCTAGTCGTAATCCCTATTATGGCCAGCTGGCCCTCTAGTGGGCCGCTTAAATCGGCTGATAATGATAATGATAAAATTTCTAGAAACTACTATTACTACTAGTGAATTAACAACATATATCAGTTATATCATCGATGAGTAACGATTACGTTGAATTAAATGTTAGATAAATAAGTGATTGTTTGATAGATCGCGCCACGACACTCACAATCGGTAGTGTTTATGTTGGCAGTGTTTGTTTAAAATCTACTTTCGTAATGTGATTACGGATATACTGCTTTTCATATAAGTTTATATACCTACGTATTATGCATATATACAGAAGCATCGTCTTGGAAAGATTACAAAAATATTTCGTAGGGTTAGGTGTACTCTTCTATAACAAGATCCCCAAGACAGTTATGTACCTGCCAATGCATAAGTTTAAACAATTTGCTATTAACTATCTTTGGTTCTTCTGAAGATCTCCTCATTTTTGATACGATCACGCAAAGATACCTATTCCGAGCATAGCATAGCATCCATCCAATGACAAAGATGCTTGGAGGCAAAAAAGGCAAGGATCTGCTTTAATTTTAACTCAAGTAGCAGTTATTTTATTAACCTACTTCCAAAAAAAGGGAGGTTCTATGTTCCGCTGTATGTATTTTTTTTCTGTATGTCCATTGTCCAGCGATACTTCTGTCATTTGTGGACCGATTATTAAAAATATTTTTTATGTTTGGAAGAAAATACTTTCAGAGTGGTCTATTTTTTTTTGTGTAAGGATCTGATGATGGTATCCTGGAGAAATCGAGAGGAACTTTCTAAAATCGTAGAGACGACTAGTGCGTTTGTTAATTCTTATAAGTAATGATAATAATTTAATAAATACAATATTACATTTAAATTAATAAATATAAGAATGATGTTTTTAAACGAGCAACTGCTTATAGCCGGAAGGAAAAGAGCGTGCATAAAATACAGAAGTTTTAAATAAATGTGGACATATTTTATATCGTGGGATAGTAGTATAATTTCATATTAATAAGCACTTTTTTTTTTCTTATACCGGCAGTTCAAGATCACATGAAGGTTATATGGTAATGAGGTAATTCAATGCAGTTTATTTTGGCGCCAGTTAAACCTTACTTAAAGGTTAACGAGGTTACTGTATTTGGTTGCAATCATGAGTTATTGTCTAGCGTATATTTTGTTATGTACTCTAAGATAGGACAGATGGTTATTCTGAAAGAAATAATTATGATGCTTTATTTGGCTTCTATAGAATTGACAGCGTTTTGCTAGATCAATAAGATGTGTGACCTTGTAAGAGATTGAAGTTTCAGATTTGGAAATTACGGATTCAACTGACAGCCCAGTAGATATGACCTTTACCTTCGATTCGTAGGGCGTAGTTTTGAATCCGGTCCGGGGCATGCACCTCCAACTTTTTAGTTGTGTGCATTTTAAGAAATTAAATATCACGTCATGTGTCTTAAATGGTGAAGGAAAAACGTCCTGAGGAAACCAGCATACCCGAGAGTTTTCTAAATTGTCTGCGTGTGTGAAGTCTGCCAACCCGCATATAATCATTAACAACCCCTAATCGGCTCACTGTTGAGCATGAGTCTCCTCTCAGCATGTCAGAGGGTTAGGCCATAGTCCACCTCGCTGGTCTAATGCGGATCCGCAGACTTTACACACGTAGGGAGTTAAAAAAAATCTCAGGTATGCAGGTTTCCTCACGATGCTCTTCGTTCACCGTTTGAGACACGTGATATTTAATTTCTTGCCCCCGCATATGCCCCCCCCCCCCCCAAACCTACTATGGGGGTTACTATATGCGGGTTGGCAGACTTCACACACGTAGAGAACAAAGAAAACTCTCAGGTGTTATGGGTTAATGAGTATTCAACACCGATTTTTAAAGACCTATTTGGACTTCCGGACAATCAATGTGGCGTCACATTATTTGTCTTACTGTAGCTTTCACGGACAGTTATGTTAGAAATTAGAAAAAAACATCAATTCATCAATTCATTAAAAAATGCAATTATTAATTTATACTTCGTTTATTTCCGATTCCTATCATGTGCAACGCGCATTAAAGTCTTATTGATTTCCTTTATTCCTGACATTACGTAAATGGCTCCAATACATAATTTATGACCAGCATCGTATGAAAATCAATTTATTACGTTTACACGCTTGTTTGCCTGCCAAAGCGAGTGGAACGAATCATATGTCCTACAATACTTAACCTGATTTTATTATCAATAACTCAAACCTTAAATCGATAAACGCCTTTGTTTACAGATATCAAAATAACCTAAAAAAATCTAACTTTTCAGTTCTGCGCATTTTAAGAAATTAAATATCACGTGTCACAAACGGTGAACGAAAAGCATCGTAAGGAAACCTCTGCGTGTTTGAAGTCTGCCAATCCGCATTGGGCCAGCGTGGTGAACTAAGTAAGGCCTAACCCCTCTCATTCGAGAAGAGACTCGTGCTCAATAGTGAGCCGAATATGGGTTGATATTGATGATGACGATGAACCTAAAAAAATCTATATAATTACAAGCGGACCCGGACAAGGTTCGCTATGACTTGTATGCACTTGCTTGTTCCTTACCCTATAAGTACCCTACTCATAATCATTATCAACCCATATTTGGCTCACTGCTGAGCTCGAGTCTCCTTTCAGAATGAGAGGGGTTAGGCCACGCTGGCCCAATGCGGATTGACAGACTTCACACACGCATAGAATTAAGAAAATTCTCTGATATGCAGGTTATTCCTTCACCGTTTGAGACACGTGAAATTTTATTTTCTTAAAATGCACACAACTGAAAAGTTGGAGGTGTATGTCCCAGACCGGAATCGAACCCACACCCTTCGGAATCGGAGGCAGAGGTCATATCCACAGGACTATTACGGCTCTTTGTATTCTGCTGTTATTTTTATCGGCCTAATTATTTTTATTTTTTTTTTGATAATAATATATTTTATTATTGTAGTAAAGATTTGTATGGCCAATTGTATTATACCTAAATGTTATTAACAATATTTTTTCCCTTGTTACAGTTGGACACGAGCGGGAACGGGTACATCGACTTGAAGGAGCTCAAAGACGCCCTCGACGGCGTTGGTTACAAAATTCCACAATGGAAGGTAAAAATTACTTTTCTTGTACCTACGATTAGAAAAAAAACTGGCTCTTTGAATTTTGTTTTGAAATTTGGTTTTGAAGCCCCAATTCATCATCATCATTATCTGCCGATGGACATCCACTGCTGAACATAGGCCTCTTGCATGGATTTCCATGCACAACGGTTTCGAGCCGCTAGCATCCAAGACGACTGGGGGGGGTCGACCAAGACTGCGCTTTCCGGTGCGGGGTCGCCATTCCTTGGTACTCCAATGTTCATCGGCTCTTCGAACTATGTGGCCTGCCCATGCTTCAGCTTCGCGACTCGCTGAGCTATGTCAGTGACTTGTTCGTCTGCGGATCTCCTCATTTCTGATTCGATCAGGCAGAGAAACTTCAAGCATCGCCCGCTGAGTGACTTTGAGCCTTCTAATAAGACCCATAGTTAGCGACTAAGTCTCGGATCCGTAGGTCATCAGCCAATTATCAGAACACAAATAGGTCGTAGGTTCGTTTCACGCCCTGTGACTTATTTCAGCATAGAATTGTCGATTAGTTGAGTAGAGCCGTGATAGTCCAGTGGATATGACTTCTGCCTCCGATTTCGGAGGGTGTGGGTACGAATCCGGTCCAGGGCATGCACCTGCAACATTTTAGCTGTGTGCATTTTAACAAATTAAATATCATGTGTTTTAAACGGTGAAGGAAAACCATCGTGAGAAAACCTACCATACCAATTTAAAAAAGCATACCAGAGAATTTTCTCAATTCTCAGCGTGTATGAAGTCTGCCAATCCGAAATTGGGCCAGCGTGGTGGACTATTGTTCTAACCCCTCTCATTCTGAGAGGAGACTCGAGCTCAGCAATGAGCTGAAGATGGGTTGCTATTATTATAATATATATTATCGATTAGTTGGAAAGAAATATTACATGAATCGTGCATTGGAGCAGTATGATTGGTCAAAGTTCCATATCCCCTCTCCTACAAGGCGGGAGGCTTTCGCCTTGTAGTTTGTAGTTAAAACAGGCTGTCAGCCCTTATTCGCACGAGAGTTTTGTTAACGGTCGTTAAAAAAACTCTCGTGCGAATGAGGGCTCAACGGTGATGATTGTCTCCAGGTGCGATGCATGATCGACGAGTACAACGACAACGGCAGGAAGACCGGGCGCGCCGTCAACGGCAGCATGAACGGCGACATGAGGAAGAACGGCATCTCGCTCACAGAGTTCGAGGAGCTATGCGCCAATCTCAAAGCACAACAGGTTTGTTGGTTTACATTTAACGGTTCTGTAAGCACGGAACCCTGCTTTTGAAGTTATAAGGAAGAAGCAGAACCCTTATAAGATCAATTTGTTGTCCGTCTGTCTGTCTTTCAAGACCTTTTATTTCAGGAATGCGTGGAGGTATCAAGTTGAAATTTAAACTGAATACATACTCAGTGAGCCGAGATAGTTCAGTGGATATGACCTCTGCCTCCAATTACGGAGGGTGTGGGTTCGAATCCGGTCCGGGGCGTGCACGTCTTAACTTTTCGGTTGTGTGCATTTTAAGAAATGAAATATCACGTGTCTCAATTGGTGAAGGAAAACATCGTGAGGAAACCTGCATACCAGAGAATTATGTTAATTGATTGAAATTATCGAATATGTGTTGATGACATACTCAGTAGGTACTCAAGTCCCATGAAGTTGCAAAAAAATCAAACTTTGTACTTGCTTACGTAATTTTTTATTAACTTATTACGGTAAAAAAGATGCGGCCGTTTATTCAGCCAAACACGCATATTTCGACACTCAAGAATCGAAACTCATAGAGTATTTCCCATTGACTATAAAATTTGGCATATAGTAGTACAAGAAAAATATCTAAACATAAGGAACATTGTTTGAAGCTAAATTTCGGGTAAAGCTCGGCAAAAACTGCGCAATTCGATTCCTCAACTATTTATAATGATCCTACGACGGAACCTTCGGAGGACAACTCCGACTCACACTTGTCCGTTTTTTTATACTTACGTGATGAAATTTTAAGCGGTATAGCAATCTGGTACGATACTTTATAGAATAAATTTATTCCGAGGTAGGGCGGTACCTTCATAGACTGCATCTCCGCTCAAAACAATACTTCTACTGTACCCAAGAGCTTACAACAAAAACATAATTAGAAAATATATATATGAATGGGGATGATGACTAGGTTTGAATATACTGATTTTTATGATATATTCGGGTAAATAGGGTCAATGTTAACTAATTTATACATAAAAAGCAAAGATTGTCTGGATATTTGTAAAATAAATGAGATAAAATTTTAAAATCTATTAAAGATCTTTTATCGTAATTAGATGAAAATTTAACAGTTTTAGCTTTCTTACATTAAATGTGACATTTTTTAATAAAAGAACTATAAACATAAACGCACAAATAACAAAGATATTAGTAATTTTGTTTGAACGCACATACAAATCTAACGATCATTACATTGCCTACGACGTCATTAGTTCGTGCCATTTTGTATGGAGCGTTTTTCAGGGATCCACGGCAGCGCCGCAAATGTGACCCTTTAAACGCCCGTAGCTCCGAAAGTAATGATCGCAGATACCCTGTTCCTTTTACAAAATTGCTTTACTATTAGCATACTCCTAATTTATATTAAAAAACTGTCATCATCCCTATTGAAGTTATTCGTTAATTTGTCAATACTTTCTCAGTGAATAAAGATGTTTTGACTATGATGATGATGATGATGAGTAACTTTGCGGTGTGTCAACACAATAAGACAGAAGTAAGGCATCACTTTCGACTGAGTGTCGTAATCCCATTTGTTTCAATTGTACTCATGTAGTACGCAATGTAATCTGTTTAAAGTATTATCGCTGCCACTTCCGTGCCAACAACCGAAGCACGCCAAGTGAATACAACTTGTTAGGTGTTGTACAAGTGTGAGCATTGATTTCCATCTTTATCATTTCACCCGCGTAGTTCCTGTTCTTATGAGAATATGGGGAATAAAATATAGCCTTGACAAACTCACAAGCTCTTGTGTACGTTACACTCATCGTATAAATCTTTTCTTTTTTATCAACTTACATGTTTTTGACGTGACAACGTTTTATAATTCGATGGAGCCGGCTGCACACTCGAAAAAAGATGACGTCATGCGTCGTTCCCTCGCTCTAAGTTCTCGTTGCCAACTTCCTCCCACCAGCCTTACGACCAAATAAAAAAACCTCAATCGGCCAACCTGAGGACCGAACTCAGGACTTCTGTCTTGTAAATCAACCGCGCATACCACTGCCCCACAGAGTCCGTCAATATAATTCACATATGTTGACGGACATACGGACGGTATCAATCAATAAAAATCGTACTCCGAAAGCTCTTTTAACTAAAGCTCAATAAATATGAATATATTGTTCAGAGTTACGCATCACTGGGAATTAATAATAAAGGCTCTTCACGTGTGTTAAATAGACTACATTGGGCTTGTTATGGCCCTTTTATTGGATAGCTTTTAGCTTGATTAATATTGATTCTTTTTTGAACTTAACAGCTTTATTCATCGCCTATCTCCGACCCAATATCCGATGCTCGGCGAGTCAATAAAGAATGATAAATGGCTTTATTGCCTTCATAAATTTAGTTTGATGTTGTTTAATTAACCAATAACTACGCAATTATATTTATCATTTAATATCAATAATGAATCGAGTGTAGTCAATGATATTTTTATACTATAGATCGGTTTTTGACGGCCTCCGTGGCGCAGTGGTATGCGCGGTGGATTTACAAGACGGAGGTCCTGGGTTCGATCCCCGGCTGGGCCGATTGAGGTTTTCTTAATTGGTCCAGGACTGGCTGGTGGGAGGCTTCGGCCGTGGCTAGTTACCATCCTACCGACAAAGACGTACCGCCAAGCGATTTAGAGTCCCGGTACGATGTCCGTGTAGAAATCGAAAGGAGTGTGTATTAACATCAAAAAAAAAAGGTTACGTCCCTACAAAATCACCGCAAAAAATTATCCGAAAAGTTGATTATCGAAAGAGAGGAAACCTGCATACCTGTGAATTTTCTTAATTCTCTACGTGTAAGAAGTCTGTCAATCCGCATCGGGCCTGCGTGGATTGGCCTAACCCCTCTCATCTTCTCTCGAAGAGACTCGTGCTCAACAGTGAGCTGAACATGGATTGCTAATGATGATAGAACGACTATCATCAAGATCTTCAACACGTGGCTTACTTAAAAAGTAACTTAACTGTTATAGCATAAAGCTTTCATGATAGTCATTCTACATTACTGTAATCGCAATGTTTTTATAACTCGACAGTGTGAACCTCGGAGTCACCTCTATGTGTCTTTGTCAAACACCATACTATAGACAATAGAAAATCACTCTGTCGAGCCATGAAAATCATCATCATCATTATCAGACGAGAGTCGATCAACTCTTTCCGGTGCTTGGTAATCCAACGTTCATCGGCTCTTCGAACTAAGTGCCTTGCCCATTGCCACTTAAGTTTCGCAACTTGCTGAGCTATGTCAGTGACTTTGGTTCGTCTGTGGATCTGATTCACATTTCATTTCTGATTCGATCACGTAGAAAACAGATAAAAATATCCATACAGCACAGCGCTTCAGTACCCTTAGCTCGGCAATCAATTACAACGATAAATCGTGACGAAAGTTGAATGGGTTAAACTCCTTGCTGTGAATTAACAGTAATGGCCCTTTAATGCGTTAAATGGGCGTCTTATTAAGTTATTAAGTTTGTTATGGCTCTGCCAAGTTGCTTTGTATATTGGTTGTAGCAGTTCTATACTTTTTACTTTACTAATACTCGTATTGCTTGCTAGATCATCGTAGGAACTGAAGCAAGTCCTATGCAAAATTAACGATTTAGAATTTTTTTGGGTGAGGTATTTTTGAGTTTACCTAAGTATTTTTTGCTTTTAAATCACTCCCTCATTATAACCTTCTATACAACTAAATGTTATTTAAACTAGTCAAGCCGTTCTCCAATTTTAGCAAGACTAATAAAAATATTGGTATTCATATTACGAATCGAGGTAAAATTTCCACTCTCAAAATCATTGTTCGTCGTAGTACGCGTTTTAACTTCTATAAATGGCACATTAATTTATTTCCAGGTCTCAAGTACGTTCAAACAGGCTGTAAGCAAAAAAGAGAACCTCGAACATTTGGGTGGCATGAGCGAGGCGTCCAGTGATGGTAAGTTCTACTTGTCGTTTCTTTCTTCCTTGGAACAGCGGTACACCAAATATCAGGATACTGGAACGTATGGACAGAAATAGAAAACTCATGTCTAGCATAACGCAGAGGAAATTGAGCTTCTTTGGACCCTACAAGAGGCTCAGTTTTCGTTTCCAAGATAAATCTTGGAAGGAAAGATAGCAGCAAGTGAACACCCGGTCGTAAAGGAGAAATTTCCTATCAGTTTCTTTAACCCTGGTACTTTAAGATTGTGTGTTTAACACGTTTCGTTAAAAACTAATAAATATGATAAGTAACTGTATAAATCAACCTCTTCTACCTTCTGTTACTTTGATACTTTGTTCAACGCTTTTGCGTTACGTAACGATTTTTGCCAGTTTGCTCTTGTAGTTCCAAAAATATAGTCTGGTAAATCTCTTTCTTTCAGGCACAACACACTCAGTCCGCCTTGAAGAACAGATGGCCTTCTCTGGCTGGATCAACAGTAACTTGGAGCACGATCCAGACCTCAAGCACCTGTTGCCGATAGACCCCGAAGGCAAACAGCTGTACGAGAAACTCAAGGACGGACTCATTTTGTGGTGAGTTCTTTTGTTACAGGAACGCCGCAGGCACACAATTTTTTTTTAAATATTTGCCATATTAATAATTAAATTAAATAGGATTAGGAGATAACAATTTAATTAAATAGGACCAATATTTCCATTTCCCTTCAACTAGTACAAATACTGTATTAGGAGTGGGTACGACAATAGACCAACGCGGGGGGATCGAACCATCACCCCGTTCGTGCCGACAAAATTGTGAGCAGTGGGTAAGACGATCAGCATTTAAGGCGGCAAGACGAGTAACGTGGCTACACAACTCACTGCCTACTTCCCTCGCTACTTGCCACGCCACTCGTGTGACGGACGGGTAATAGTATCTGGGACAAAGTTTCGTTGCTATAATTGGCTATTAAACGAAGAAGAAACATAATATCAATAATCATCATCATCATTATCAGCCGATAGACGTCCACTGCAAGACATAGGCCTCTTGCATGAACCTCCAAGCATTACGGTCTCGAGCCGCTAGCATCCAGCGGTTTTGGCACAGGTGCGGAAAAATCCAGCCCTGCGAATGACCATCCCGTATGCCCAGCGTGGTCATTTCATGGGCGTTAACCTTAATATGGATAAAGCACAAACGAGACAATATCAATAATACACAATTTTAATATTAAACCGTATTCTGGTTCCAGCAAAGTCATAAACCATTCCTGTCCGGACACGATAGACGAGCGCGCGATCAACAAGAAGAACCTCACGCTGTACACCAAACACGAGAACCTCACGCTGGCGCTGGTGTCGTCCCAGGCCATCGGCTGCAACATCGTCAACATCGACGCGCACGATCTGGCTAAAGGTATTTTTGGTTATGGGGAAAACTCCATAGATACCACTGGAGCCACGGGGAAACCAGAGGATATATCAGATAGAACCTTACTGACTAAAACCCCATGAACATTCACTAAAGTCTGGTGGTGGAGACACTGCAACGCTTTATATATTCTTTATAGGTTAGCCCTTGACCACAGGCTCACCTGATGTAAGTGATGAAGCAATCTAAGATGGAAGCGGTCTAACTTGGTAGGAGTAGGATGTAACGCCACATCCCTTTCGGTTTCTACACGGCATCGTACCGAACCTTTAATAATTGGCTTGACGTTACGTCTTTGCCGGTAACCACGATCGAAATCTCCCACCAGAACATAACCGCGAACTCTGCTGGTAGATGCCTGTCTAACTGTAGACTCAGTTCAGAAGGCAGATTCTGCTGAGAAGCGCCGGCAATAATCTCAACAGTTGCTCTTTTGAAAGTTATCATTCCTTTCTTTATTATATTCATTATCAGTACGTAAGATTATTCTACTTCTTGTGTGAAGACCCTGTCGAAGCAGACCCACCTCAGGAATTTCCCCTTGACACCCACTAGAGGCGCATTGGAATGTCAATCAACTCAAGGACCTTAAGCTGTGTGATGGATATCCCCGTTCCTCTCCTTCGAAACTCCCTCCCCCATCTTAACCAGCTATTAGCCTAAGCTCTCTCATTGTGAGGGGAGACTCACGCTCAACAGTGAACAAAACACGTGGTTGTTAATGATGGTATGGACTGATGTTCTGGCATTCAGTACAATAACTTCAAATTAGTGCATATTTGTAAAATTGTATGTGGGTAACATTGTCTGATGTTTAGGTATTTAACATAAAGTATATTTTGTAATTTCCAGGCAAACCCCACTTGGTGCTAGGACTTCTCTGGCAGATCATCCGCATTGGTCTGTTCAACCAGATCACCCTCGAACACTGTCCGGGACTCACAGAACTGCTCAATGATCAGGTAACAGATGGAAGTCTCTCAATAACCCAATGGGAGTTAGACTCCAACTTTACTTGAAAGAAGCTTTGACGATTTGTCCTATTAATCCTTATCAATTTGTTTAAAGAAATGAGTAATAAGATAAATACACAAAAAGTTTGATCTGGCTCACTGGCTCACACATTCACTAAAAAAATTTTATCAAAAGACACAAGCTTTTTACCCTGAATGTTTTCGCTCATAAAGAATAAATTGAATTTTGTGAACATTCGTCAAACTTTACATCAAAATTTAATTTTTTTACATATATAGTATTTATATATACATTTATATATATATTATTTTTTATGATTTATTAATAATATAAATGATTTTTCAGGAGAGAATCGAAGACCTACTGGCGTTGTCACCGGAGGCGATCCTGCTCCGCTGGGTCAACCACCAGCTGCAGAGCGCTGGAGTCACGCGCCGCTGCACCAACTTCCAGCAGGACGTGTCCGACTCGGAGATCTACTCCTACCTGCTCAAACAAATCGCTCCCGATGATGCGGGTGTCACACTTGACGCTCTACGGGTAAGATAATTCTGCTCCGCTCAACTCTGCTCGGGTCAACTATGTCAAATCAACAAACTCTGTTGGATCAACTACCAATCTCACCTGACGCTCTGCGACCAAAATAATATTCTGCTCCGCTGGGTCAAGTCAACAAACTCCGCTGGGTCAACCACCAGCTTGCAAAGCGCTGGGGTTACGCGCCACTGCACCAACTTCCAGCAAGCCGTGTCCTCTAGACTCTGAGATCTACTCCTACCTGCTCAAACAGATCTCAATCCAAGATCGTTTTCCTCACAAAATGACAGACAATTTTGTTTGTGAATTTGGGTGCGATACCTGAGCAACTGTTGAGTTTCTTGCCGGTTTTTCTCAGCAGAACCTGCCTTCCGGACCAGTGGTAGAATCTTTACAAATAGTCATCTGACGTTTCAAAAGTGCTTGTAGACTAAGCTTACTTAAAATAAATGAATTTTGAATACTAGTCCTTATGTAATTAGTCTGAGGGTGTGCATATTTAATTAATAGACTCGATCTACTAGGCATAGATTGCAAAGTGCTTCTAGAACTCTTCAAACCTAGTGTTTGCGAATTGCGTTGAAAAGGCGTGGAATTGGAAGATGAAAGGATAGTCTTACTTGTATATCGTAAAAGTCGTCGCTGCCTAAAAGTGCGTTTGCGTCCAGTGCGTTCGCGTCGTTTATATAATCCCGGAAGGGATGAGAGCGTTTTAGGAGCATTTACAACCGAATATCACTTAATGTCGCGTGGAGTCTACTTAATGTCTGTTTTGTAAGTGCGCGATAAAGAATGAAAGGAAACTTAGGTATAAGTGCGAATGGGACGGATGTAATTATAAATGGGTGCGTTAAAAAGAAAAGGAGACACATTTGGCTCAAACACCTAGTTTTTCTGGAATGTTGTTATATATTTTTCTATTATTATTGCAATAGGAGACAGACCTCGTCCGCCGTGCGGAGGTCATGCTCCAGCAGGCGGCCAAGCTCCGGTGTCGCGCGTTCGTCACTCCCGCGGACGTGGTGGGCGGAGTCTACAAGCTCAACTTGGCCTTCGTCGCCAACCTCTTCAACCAGCACCCCGGCCTACAGAGAGCCGACACAGGGGATGACACTTACCACCAGTTGGATGAGACGCGGGAGGAAAAGAGTGAGTACAATAAAACATTAATTAGCATTGCTAACCTCTCCTTAGGGTTGTCCAGCTCCTGTAGCCAAGTGAAGTGAATTTGCTATCGACAGGTCACGTGATCAAGATCTGTCATTCCCATATATCTTTCTAGTTTTCTAAGCGTTTGCGATCGTAGAAAGAGAATCGACGTGCCACATGGCTTCAGGGGCTGTCCCGGAGAGTGCACAAAGATCAAGGTGCGAACAGAGAATAGAAGGGAGAGTCGATAAGGTGTCGACGCGTAATTACCGGGTTCTCCTTTCCCTCGATTCGGCTCAACCGATGAAATCACCGAGAAGTAGAGTGAGCTATAGGATGTGGTGGGTTGTTTTCCAACATAATATTATGTCAACCTTTTCGCTTCGTCAAATCATCATCCACTCCTTTTACTTATCTTTTCTTTTCACACACTCCAATAATGTCTTCTTTGGCATTTTTCTGTATCTTTTCACCCCTGCCTGCAGACACTGATACAGGGGATGACACTTAGCACCAGTTGGACGAAACACCACAGGAAAAGAGTGACTGCAATACAACTTTATAGATCAATAGCTTAGATTGCCTTCATTTTCTGAAGGTTGAAGGTTTGTCAGCCAATGCTCCTTCCAAAAATATGATAGCCAATTATAGAGTTTGGACTGTGGTGGTGTTGGAAGGTAGCAGGTTTTATTGATCCAGATTCTAAATTATCCTAGAAGGAGATGTAATCTTTTACGAGATATCATGAAGAATTGTCTTCAGTCTCTTAAATTTGTGCTCACCATTCTCTAGCGACCTTTAAAGTTCTCATAAAAATATTCTTTAACAGTATTTTTCCAAGGGTAGCGGTGAAGCTAAGTGCCTGTTGACTTTCAATATAGATTTTTTTTTAATTCGTAACTTTATTCGCCCGCAGCTTACCGCAACTGGATGAACTCGATGGGCGTGGCGCCTCACGTCAACTGGCTGTACTCCGACCTCACGGACGGGCTGGTCATCTTCCAGCTCTACGACATCATCAAACCGGGCATCGTCAACTGGAAGAAGGTACCTCATCAAACCACTCAAACTATTCAGTTTTTTACAAACTGCAGGAACCGTGGAGATGAAAAGTGGCCTATGTTATGGCCTCCCAATTTATCTGTGTACCAAATTTCATCCAAATTGGTTCATTAGTCAAACCGCGAAAACAGACAGACAGATTTATTTTAACCAACTTTAAGAAGGAGGAGGTTCTCAAGTTGACTGGTATGTTTTTTTATGCATGTACATCGATTACTCGAAGAAGCCTGAACCAATTTCAAAAAATACTTTTCACATTTTACTCTAGTAAAAAGTGAAAAATAATTTTCAAGTCACATCTTTAAGTTTTGAAGTCGGTTGTATTTTTATTTATTAAAATTTTATCGCAGTTTAATATTAGTATAGATTTCAGAAATACAACTTTTTAATGTACTGGCTTTGCTTTACTGCTACGTCAATACAAAAAAAATTGTTTCCAAACTTGAGAAAAATATAAATATGGTGTTTAGTAAATTGATGATGGTGCTTATTTGGCCCTAAAACTAAACTATCCATTATTAGCCTGTTGGACTCTTTGACTATATAAATATTCCTCAGCCTAATTCTTGTAGATATTCTAGTAAAAATACTACCGTGTAAGTGGTACCCCGTAAACAAGAATTATTATCATCAAGAAATAATACTGTAATGATTAAAGTATTATTTCTTGGTGGGGTTCAACTTTAGCTTTTTCAGGCAGCCTTTCCCTACTTTATTGATAACGCTATATTACGCCAGTAGTTCCTGAGATTAGCGCGTTCAAACAAATAAAATCTTGTGTGTTGTGCACGGCATATGCTGAGCTGTACACCATTTCTTTTTAAGGGTTACAGACAGACATACTGTCATAAGCCCAGTGGATATAACCTCTGCCTCCGATTCCGGAGGGTGTGGGTTCGAATCCGGTCCGGGGCATGCACAACTTTTCAGTTGTGTGCATTTTACAAATTAAATATCACGTGTCTTAAACGGTGAAGGAAAACATCGTGAGGAAACCTGCACATCAAAAAATTTCTTAAAATCTCTGCGTGTGTAAAGTCTTCCAATCCGCATTGGGCCAGCGTGGTGGACTATTGGCCTTACCCCTCTCATTCTGAGAGGAGACTCGATCTCAGCAGTGAGCCGTATATGGGTTGATAACGATTTATTGACTGTAACATTTAGATTTGAATAGATTTATTTTCTTTCTTCTTTTTTTTTCAGTATAATATTAGTATAAGATCTGATTGTGTAAATAAATTGTAACGCCAATGTCTTCACCAGGTCCACCGCCAGTTCTCGAAGCTTCGCAAGTTCATGGAGCGCCTGGAGAACTGCAACTACGCCGTGGAGCTCGGCCGCCAGCTCGGCTTCTCGCTCGTCGGCATCGCCGGCGCCGACATCAACGAGGGCAACGCTACCCTCACCTTGGGTAAGGAGAACTGCCATCGCCACCATCATCATCATCATCATCTTCATCGTCATCGTCATCGTCATCATCATCATCATCATCATCATCATCATCATCATCATCATCATCATCATCATCATCATCATCATAATCATCATCATCATCATCATCTTCATCGTCATCATCATCATCATCATCATCATCATCATCATCATCATCATCAGCTCGAGTCTCCTCTCAAAATGAGAGGGGTTAGGCCAATAGTCCACCACGCTGGCCCAATGCAGATTGGCAGACTTCACACACGCAAAGAATTAAGATAATTCTCTGGTATGCAGGTTTCCTCACGATGTTTTCCTTCACCGTTTGAACCACGTGATATTTAATTTCTTAAAATGCACACAACTGAAAACTTGGAGGTGCATGACCCGGACCGGTTCGAACCCACACCCTTCAAAATCGGAGTCAGAGGTCGTATCCACAGGGCCATCACACACGCTGTCACATATAATATAATATATTTAATTTCGTTTGTCCAGCGCTGATCTGGCAGCTGATGCGCGCGTACACGCTGTCGGTGCTGACGCGGCTGGCCAACACCGGCAACCCCATCATAGAGAAGGAGATCGTGCAGTGGGTCAACAACAAGCTGCAGGCCGCTGGCAAGACCTCCTCCATCAAGAGCTTCCAGGTACTGCACCCATCACTGTTAGATAGACCATCATTTTCATCACTAACAGCCGGTGGACGTCCAACTCTGGAATATATTGATTTTTAAAAGACATTCGGGTAAAAAAGGTTAAATATTAACTAATTATTAATTAATGTTTTTAAAAAACAAAGATTCATTGGATATTTGTAAAAGATATTTATATTCTATATCTATATGTACATAAAAATGAATCCATATATCCCTTGGTCACGCCATCACGCGTGAACGGCTGGACCAATTTTAGGGTCTAACCCGAAATCCCTAAAGACCGCTGTGCTTGGGACGAAGTCGCGGGCGTCCGCTACTAAGATTATAAAATTTCAAAATATACTATAATTCTTATATCGTAATTAGGTGAAATTTTTTTAGCATTTTTAGCTTTCTTACCTGAAACGTGACATTTTTTAATAAATGAACTATAAACATAAACGCACAAATAACAAACATATTTGTAACTTTGTTGTTGTTTATGATCAACGACGTCATTAATTCGTGCCATTTTGTATGGGGCGTTTTTCAGGTATACGCGGCAGTGCTGCAAATATGAACCTTTAGATCCCTGCAGCTCCGAAAGTAATGATCGCAGATATCCTGTTACTTTTACAAAATTGCTTTACTATTAGCATACCTACTCCTAATAGGCTACTCGCCTGCTGTATAAAATTAAGAAATTTTTTGCATATAGGCAGTTTAGATGCTTAGAAACTCCAATCACATTTTTATTTGTGAAAATAATCTCGTAATTGTAATATTTTTAAAAAACAAAATTGTATCGTTATTCCGTCATTCGCTACAAGGCATCGGTTTGTGATTGGCGCTTGCGGTGACGTGATATATCACATCACTGCAAACGCCAATCGCGCTGTTATCTCTATGAATGACGTCACTTGCTAATGTGTTGTGTTTCGGCGGCAAAAATTTTACGTAGATATTTTTTCATTTATATATTTTTTTTTCTGGTTATTATTGACGGGACAAAATAAAATATAGCTTATAATACTTCCATAATTCAGTTTAAACACTGTTTACAAAAGAGGCAAGTAGCCTATTTATATACAATTAAAAAAAACTGTTATAATCCCTATTCCAGGACGAAGCGCTGGCAGACGGCAAGGTGGTGTTGGACCTCATAGACTCCATCAAACCCGGCGCCATCAACTACGACCTGGTGCTTCACGGAGGCACGCAAGAGGTGAGTGCTTAAAGCTTCACACAAAACAGCATTGCTGAGACGTGGACAATGAGATAAATGGCGTTCTTTTGTTGTCGACGTCCAGTCAACCGACATGAAATGTTTTGCCTCTACAGGTTAGCCCTTGACTACAATCTCATCTGATGGTAAGTGATTATGCAATCTAAGATGGAAGCGAGTTAACTTGTTAGGAGTAGGATGATCCACACTCCTTTTTTATTTATACACGACATCGTACCGGAACGCTAAATCGCTTGGCGGTACGTTTTTGTAAACTTTTTAATCCCACTACTCTACTACTCTTTACCTCATTTTTGTTTTTGTTTTTTGTAGCTTACGCTTGACCTTAAAGCCTATTCACTCTTGTCTTGTGGCGCAGTGGTATGCGCGGTGGATTTATAAGACGGAGGTCCTGGGTTCGATCCCCGGCTGGGCCGATTGAGGTTTCCTTAATTGGTCTAGGTCTGGCTGGTGGCAGGCTTCGGCCGCGGTTAGTTACCTACCGACAAAGACGTACCGCCAAGCGATTTAGCGTTCCGGTACGATGTCGTGTAGAAACCAAAAGGGTTGTGGATTCTCATCCTCCTCCTAACAAATTAGCCCGCTTCCATCTCAGATTGCATCATCACTTACAATCAGGTGAGATTGTAGTCAAGGGCTAATTTGTAAAAAAAATATATACTTTAAAATTAAAGCGCTAATTCAAACTATCACCGTTTTCACAGGAGAACCTAGCCAACGCTAAATACGCCGTGTCCATGGCCCGACGCTGTGGCGCGCGCGTGTACGCGCTCCCAGAAGACATCACCGAGAGGAAGCCCAAGATGATCATGACAGTGTTCGCCTGTCTCATGGCCCTCGACTACATACCCACTATGGATGCGCCCACACATGCGTAAGATAACTAAAAGTACCCTCCCCCCCCCATATATACACCGTGAAGTTTCCTTCGTCTTAAACCGAAATCCCACATAATGTACACACTGTATATTATCCATTACTGTTATTATAAAAAAAAATATCATCATCATATCAGCCGATGGACGTCCACTGCAGGACATAGGCCTTTTGTAAGGACTTCCAAACATCACGATACTGAGCCACCTGCATCCAGCGAATCCCTGCGACTCGCTTGATGTCGTCAGTCCACCTGGGGGGTCGACCAACACTGCGCTTACTAGTGCGGGGTCGCCATTCCAGCACCTTGGGACCCCAACGTCCATCGGCTCTTCGAACTATGTGCCCCGCCCATTGCCACTTCAGCTTCGCAACTCGTTGAGCTATGTCGGTGACTTTAGAAAAAAAATAAACAAAGTACGATTCAAGGAGTTACGATTGTAACCATTTTTCAAAAATCGATTATTTTAAAACATCCTGTATTTTCAAACACCTGCCTATTCGCCGCTTTAGCCTAAACTAGGTCAAAATTCAATGACTTCATACTTACGAAACAGAATTAAATAGGATGTTTAAATTAAACAAAAAAAAATTTGATAGCGTGTGAATTTTGAGGTTATTTTAAATATTGTTAAGGGTTTTCTTGTATTGGACTAATAAATGTTGGGGCGGCTTACAGACGGTGAAACTAGCACGGTGTATAAAGTAAACCCCATTTTTAAAATTATGCTGATCGAATATTATGAATCTTTATTTTTAATTGTACATCATTTCACATACAAAATCTGTCTGGCATTGAAAGATTGTAATGTACGATCAGCAGACAAAATTCGCTGCGCTTTTAAAAAAAAAACGCATTTATTGCTAAGAAATTTCTCAAACAAAACACGGGTTCCTTTAATCGTAGATCAAAAAAAACTATCAATAATTCAATCACAGGAAATTCAAATAAAACCTAAAATACTTAAATTAGATAAATTTCCTTAATTTATTCATCATTTTTTTTTTGTAAATCTAATTAATATATCAAAGTGATATTCACTTTTATTAAATTTATCCTATATTTTTTTATTTGTTAAACGAATTGTGATGAAACTTTGGGGAATTGTCATTTACGTCTTTAAAGATAATTGGCCTAATTTTTTTTTAATAAAAAATAAATCCTGAAAGCGCAGCGATATAATGCTTCAAGGTTTTGATTTGAGCTTATTTTGTGATCGTGGAAGCCATAATGATTGTATTACTATGATTTATATACATATACATATTATCTTACTATATACATAATTATTTATAAGAATAATAGTTATCGATACACACATTGCCTAAATCTTAATTATTATATTTTGTACTTTATAAAGTTGTACAAAAAAAAGTTTTTATAGTTGTTATTTTTGTAGAAAATTGTGTTTGTTTTCGAAAATGTGTTTTATTCCTTTGTAGTAGTAAAGTTCAAAATTGAAGGAAAACAATTATAAATAGGAAATAATGATATCCCAAGAGTCGCAGGTCGATATTAAAAACTTCAAAGTACTTACACAAATTGTATAAAAAGCTAACATTCATACATACTCGTAGTGGTATAGAACAAAAATATTTTGAGAACAAACACAATTTTTTTTCTATCATTTTAATATATTTTTTTTAGAGGCCAATAAAAAAAATCACGCGATTTATAACCCACCTAATAGAAAAAAAAATTAAATAATAATAATACTAAAAAGGTTTTATATAATAAATGGCCTAGAATTTTAACTTTTTTTTTTAAATCACAGACTGTACGTACATTCCGTAATTCAGTGTACCTTTTTATATACAATATTATTATAATTATGATATTATGTGAACAGGTGTTGGTCACAGTATAGATAAACCAGCGAGTCACTCGAAAGGCTTTACACACACTTGCGAAATATGTCATTCAATGACGTAAGCTTATGCACACAGATGTTTAAATTGCACGCTTATATCTTTATAAAATTTGGGTTGAATATAATTTATATCATGAATTGTATGACTGAGATTTTATAAGGTCGATTTTATTAAACCCCAGTCTAATGATTCTCTGATTATGTCGAATTAATGGTGACTTATTAGTTGTTACGTCAAATTTTCAAGTAAAACTTGACGTCACAAATTGCATTTGCGTGTCCGCTATGGTTGCGTGATGAGTAAGATGCTTTTGGAAAAAACATCTGTGTGCATATACGTATTTGCACAGCGGAATTATCTTACTGCAATTTTTATACTGTGTAAATAATTAAGCTTTTTACCCTTTCGGCTGATATACTGGCTTCTCTTATACTGTTGCCCGGTGATGGAATTGTTTTTTTTTTGTATTGTGATGTCCCGAAATGAACATATTCGTCGCTAGCCGGGTGGGATTACTTGTTAAGATTGTAATAAATAAATGTGTACGTAACACGCACGTAATTATAAGTGTAACTTATTTAAGTGCCAAGACACATACGCGATGTCAACGACGCGACTGTCGCACATGTGTCTTCGCCCTTACAAGCCTGAGGGGATAACGTAACAATATAATACGACAGGCTTATTTAGTACTTATAGACGTTTAGTATTAAACATGTGTCAATGTTTTTTATACATTTTTACAACGAAAAAAAATCGCTTGGAAAATCTTTTTTTGGGATCGTTTTAGGTGTCAGAAACAACTTTTAAGATTATTCATTGATATTAAAATTAAATTCATTATTATTATTGTGGGTAAGCATGAATTGACTTTATGCTTACCCTGTGCACGCCATTCTGATCAAACTCACCTAAGCATTATCTTATTTCAACTCAATTTGTTATTACAAATTGAATATACTGGATAATCTTTATTAAGTTAACAGGCCTTGCTTGCGTGGAACAGGTTGGGCAACCTACAAGTTGGTACTTAAACGTCAAATTTCATAAAAAAAAAATATTAAGAAAGTTCATAAAATCTCATTAAATTCGTCATGTGCCCACATTCCTCGAATATTTAATTCATTCCCAATCCGCATTTATGAAAGGGCCTGATTCTTTATGACATTTATTTTATAATAGGCAATCAGACAATTTTATAGACAGTCTAAAATTTATAACCGAAAGTGAAAATTTTTAACATGCTTATTCAAAGTATGTAATATCAATTGCATTGTTTATTATTAAATTTTAAATGACAAATAAAACTTAAAACTAGACTTTTTTAATAATCGGTTTTATTACCCCAAATCTATACCGACAGACATTACACTGTATCTTTAAATACATTGTTTATTTATATATTTTATAATAACTTTATTGCACAAAAAAGAAATTACAAAAGAACACATCAATGTTATAGGCAAAAGGCGACCTTATCACTAAATTGTTCTGTGGTAACAGCCAAAAGTTCCTCATTCTTGGATACATATAATATCATTCAAATAATTTTTAGACTTGAAATACTACTAATATACATACAGTTGAATTACAGTGTATACACAATAAGTTTAATTCAAGTGGCTTTTGACTAAAAACTGCGATTTCTCAACAGTAGATATCTTTTAGATACAGTGTTTTGTCATAGCACAGCAGTGATGACGTAACATATTGTTCTCGCTGTTGGTATTCGTTGTCAATTATAATTAGACAGTTGTCATACTACAACTGTCAAATGTCATAAAGAAGATGGTGCCTGATGATATGAATTAGGAGATACCCATATATAACGAATTGTATATTTCTTATGAGTAAGTAATATTTTGATAGAGATTTATTTCGTGACATTCCCGTGGGAAACAACGATTTATTTTATTAAATAATTAATTAATTATTTTTTATTATTAATTATTATACATATAATTTTAAATGTAAATTTTTATTTTGTTAAACCATTTTGATATGTTGTTCAGGAGGTACCTATTTTTTATCGATTTTAGATTTATTTTTTTTTATTAAAAAATCGATTAACATTGAATCGCTAATTCCTAACATAGCGTAAGAGATGCGAATCGAAATAATAGTAAGAGTTATTTTACCCCTATACTATATACCTACACTATATAGCGCGCTGACATCAATGTTTAAAATAATAATGTAAGCATATAAATAAATAAATCGGAATTGAAAAATATTTTTCATTTTACATTTAATACTCCTGTGTATACAATGTATCTGCCACATGCTATAAAGGCCGTTACTTTCAGAAGTGAAGAAAATAAACTAATTTGAAATTATTATCTATGGAAATATATCTGTAAGTGTCCGCGAGTATTTAAAAATTGAAGATTTTTATGACGATTAATCAAATATTTGTGTACGTGTAATAAGTGTAAGTGTTAATAAGTTATAAGTGATATTGTATTCTATGATAGTGTTAGCGAGTTTTAATAAAAAATTCTTGACAGTCAAAACGGACCTTATATCGTGTCGCAGATATACTTATTTCTTGGAAACGGAAGGCAAACTGTCAAAAAACTATTTAACAAGGATAAAAGATTAGATTTTATATCCTCTGTTTTTTGACAGTTTACCTTAACTAAGTCAATAGTTAATTTTAAATGTGTACTTATTCGGATACCGTCAATATTTATGATCAACTTTAAAAAGGAGGTTGATGGTATTTGAATAATGTCTCACAAGATAACTGTACCTCGGGAAACTTTCTAAAAACACAAATTTCTGTTAAAAATGCACATTGTCTGTTCGTGGCCTTTGGATGCTTTTTACATCGGTGTATATAGATAACCCATTCCATATATTATATCAAAACGTTTACTTAACTATAATAGATATTTAATTTATTTTAAAATTTTATATTTATATTCCACGTCATTATTATTTTAATTATTTTAATTTAATAAAGTGACATTACACTGTATCTTGATATACAGGTTTTGTGGTAACGGATGGCATTTAAATATTTTTTTTTCAAGACTAAAAATACTGAGATATGCATTAATAATATTTCTACTGGTTTTGTACTGTGCTTTCTCAATAGATGTTTATAAATAGTGTTTTGTCTTTACTTAAATTGTATTTTATAAATTAAGTGGAAATCTAGCCATTTGTTTTTCGTAGTCTGTGTCGTTTTTTTTATCATGGAATGGTTTGTCTATGCTAATCGATGCTTTATATGTGTTGAAGTGTTTCTTGTGTTTGGTTTCTGACTGCTTTTTATGGGTAAATGGATATCACTTGAAGGTATGTTTCTATATCGATTATTTCTGTAATTTATGACTTATTAAGTTTTTTTTGGTTTTATGTGTGTATACGTGTCCGTAAATATCGTTAGATTATAATCTATCTCGCGACATTGTAAACTGACGAAAGATTGTGAACTGCAACATACTGTTTACAATTTAACGAGTTATTATTATTAATATTTTATTATTCTTGACAAGTTAGCCCCTGACTACAATCTCACCTGATGGTAAGTGATGATGCAGTCTAAGATGGAAGCGGGCTAACTTGTTAGGAGGAGGATGAAAATCCACACCCTTTTCGATTAATTATTCGGTAGTTTGTTAGGAAGATTGTAACCTAACCATTGGTTTCTGAGGCACTCAAATTCCGGCTCTTTGGAGTATGTTGCGGTTCACAATCTCGCGAGATAGATTATAATCTAAAACGTATTTACAATTTTACGGTATTACGCATTTGTAACAATGTTGTTTCCTTCGATTACTATACGAGCACACCACCTTATAATGAAAAATCATCTCTACAGCAAAACCTAGCTAGCATTTTCACTTCTTTGTCGCAGATGATAGTGCAGTGGTTGTCAACAGAGAGATTATAGATAGATTATAAATAGTTTCATAGTTATAATTGTCGATTCTGTAATTATAATAATCGAATTAGATCGTTGATCATATACTATGATATAAAGGTAACGTCTAGCGAGGCAGATCCTTATGTAATTAGTCCGAGAGTTAAATTTAAAAGTCTCAAACAAGAACTGCTTAGTACATCTTACAAGGTAGTTTCATGCGCTCGAACCAGTAAACCTGATGCATAGGTGATTTTTGGTGTTCTTTGAGGAATGTACAGATGTACCTCATATTGTCTCTCATTTTACTGACAACCATTCCTTTAACAGAAATAGCTCTACTGGTGTAAACAACTATTTTTCAGACGAGTTTTCTCATAAAGATATTAGTAGGACTCTTAATATACATATTTGTTGTGTCACTAAGTCATCGTCGTTATCAACCCATATACGGCTCACTGCTGAGCTCGAGTCTCCTCTCAGAATGAGAGGGTTTAGGCCAGTAGTCCACCACGCTGGCCCAATGCGGATTGGCAGACTTTACACACGCAGAGAATTAAGAAATTCTCTGGTGTGCAGGTTTCCTCACGATGTTTTCCTTCACCGATTGAGACACGTGATATTCAATTACTTAAAATGCACACAACTGAAAAGTTGGAGGTGCATGCCCCGGACCGGATTCGAACCCACACCCTCCGAAATCGGAGGCAGAGGTCATATCCACTGGGCTATCACGGCTCCACTAAGTCATAATATTCCATAAAAAAATAGAGGAATGTACGTATAATATATGTCTATATAATTTTTTTTTATGTGTCTAACAATTTCTTACCTACCAGGTTGGACGGTACTGCAGTTCAAGTTGTAGATCACAGCGGATACGATGCACCAATCACAGTTGATGGTGAGGAAACACCATATGTGCATGATAATTTGGTTCAGAGTGAACTAGAGTCTACGGTATTGGTGCACGATTTGGATCAGAGTACACAGGCGGTATCAGTAGAAGATAGTTTGGGTCAGACTGAACTAGAGTCTCCCTTATTGGTTCAAGATTTGGATCAGAACGCACTAGCGGCCCCTGAATTCGTAAAGAGTGAACTACAGTCGCCTGTATTCGTGAACGACAACTATGTATTCGAAGTGAACGAACAAACGAATGAGAATAATGATCCTAATTCAGTATCAGAGGTGAATGTGGTTGAGAAACCCGCTTTGCCTCCGAAACCAGAGAACTTGGCGCGTTCTACATCTGTCACTGTTAAAGAAGATTAATTTTATTTTTGGAACGAAGTTCCCTTACAGTAGAGCGAAGTAATTGACTGAAAAAATACGTAACATCCATCCAATAGGGCTAAGATGTGGGCCATAAAGAGATATATCGTGAAGAGGAAAATACATATTGTCGACAAATAGCACGGCATCTTTATACTTATAACAAAACTGTTACAGGTAAAATTCTGTACATTGAAGATATTTGGAACATTTTTGTTGGAGGGCTATATACTTTAATCGATACTGAAGATTTTGTTTTTTATTTTTTTTTTAAACTACTGAATGAATTCAAATGAAACTTGGCACGATTTGAGACCATAATAAGAAAATACTTTATGTCGCGCAAATAAAATTAGAAGGGGGTGAAAAGGTGGTTGAAATTTTGTATGGATATTCCTTTATTTATCAAGTTACATTTGTAAAAATTGGTATGTGGTACTAGCAGAAAAATACTTCCCATCGCAACGAAAGGAAGAGCGATGTTTTCGATTTCGCTATTGGTCGACATTAATTATGTACTTTTCTCTTCAAGAAAATATGTCATAGACGCAATAGAGGCCTACGTAAATGACGACTTTCCCTTATATTATCTGTCTTTCTATGAAGGTTGATTGTGTGTTGTTATCAATAATACGTGATCTTTAATTAATTAAATTTTTTCCTAAAATATGAAACTTAACATTTTAAGAATATTATACTAAAGGTTTGAAAATGATATGAAAATTAAATGTACTATACTATATATAGAGAGAGAGCGAGAGATAAAGAAAACTGCATATTTTTAACTGACAAAAATAGAAATCTACATAGCATTTGTAGAAAATTTAAAATAATGTAGGTAAGGAATTTCGTTCCTGGCGCAGGTGCCACGACCAGATTTTTTATTTATTTTATTGTAAATAGGTAGTGTTTATTTATTTCAACGACGTAAAAATTCTAACTTTTCGAACAACAACTTCGAAACGTTTCGTGTAGGCATTTAATTTTTATTTATGTTTAGCATTTCTTAGTCATACATTTTAATAAAAAGAAATTGCCTTAAAATTTTTACTTTTTTAGTATTTGCTTGGCCATTAGTCAATTCAAAAATTATGGGATTTTATTTTTGTACGATTGTTTTTGTATATTTTGATTACATTAAATATGTTTTACTAAACCATTGTTTTAATCGGTGGCTCTAAGTTCCTTATCCCCCGCCCTTGTAATGCCTTGATCGCACGTACCGAGTAAACAGGCGAGAGAGTAAAATGTTCCTCGGGCGAGACAGTGATGTAAGCGAGTAATTGTAGAATGATTTATTTATTTTGCTATCATCCGCGAAAAGTCGACGAACCCATGCGGACAACGTCATCCAGGTCCGACAAAATACTCTACGTACGTTTCACCCCGAAACCGGAGCATCCTCAGGAGATGTTAACTTTGCAATTGCACGTTGTCTCGGCGCTTCATTCGGCCGAGTGCTCGGCCGAGCACTCGTCGCAATGTTTATACGTACCGAGTACTCGGCCGAGGGCACTGTCTCGCCCGTTTGCTCGGTACGTGTGATCAAGGCATTAGGAGGGAGATGTCTAGTCCTGTAGTAGATGGTTAAAATAATCTGGTGATTGATGATGATTGATGATGATGATTAGAAATGAAAGTCATTTTTGAATAAAATTGTGATGATTTAATTCAATCCATAGCCGGCAACAGAATATGAAGTATTTTACACGTCGTTCGTCTACGCAATACATACATACAATACACGGGAGAGCTCACAGAAATTAAGTATAATACAGTTTTACATTACTTATAGAATACCACCTTATAAGTTAAACGGCTTAACATTAAAATAACAATTGTCAGACATTAAGTAAATTGTTTAATTTTTGACGATAAATAATTCTTATTCAAATCTCTAAATAAAGTTACTACTTCTGGTTTCACGTCACGTAAGTAAATAAAATAATAAAACGAAATCAATTGTAACTGGAAAAATAAAAAAAATATATCGGCCATTTAACTTATAAAAGTGGTTCTTAATAAATCATTCTTATCACGATTTTTTTTTTTGCAATGCTGCGTGGTTTGATCAAGATAGCAGACTGTTACCTTTAAGAAAAGCCCTGGAAGGCGATTCATGAAAATGGCCCTTAGAGTTGAGCTATTCGGCTTATAGCAGTATAATAGTAGCTGAATAGTATACTCAGAGCCAAAAAAATAAGTCACCTTAACGATCGACGCCCAAACACCGCGCAACTTTGCAAATCGTATAGTATTACAGAAAAAACATTAAAAAAAAAACCTTGTGATACAACTCACATAAAATTAAATAATAGCAGTCGCCAATATTGTACAACTTAGGGCTCCCGCACACGGGCCACCTGCCACAACCACAAAGCGTCGCTACCGGCATATTTCCTGTAGTTTCATACATTTTATATGGACTCTCCGCACACGGTTGACGCCGGTGGCCGCCACACGCTACAATCGTCGCTGCTCGCTTCTTGTGGCCCGCACCGGCCATTGATACTGCATGTATGGGTTAACACGTTCCTTGCGGCACTGATTTTTCAGTTCTTTACCAATACAATACGAGGTTTTTTGACCTCGTACTAAAACTTTGTGGTGTGGTACGAGGTCGCAGCGAACGTGTTAAAAAAGCAGCAGCCACCGGTCACAAGAGGCTGTCACGCGCTTCAGCTACTTTTGTGGCCCCTTCTTGCTTCTTGTGGCGGCGTTTGTGACTGTCGCGTGTGGCCCGTGTGCGGCGACACTAAGGACAATACACTTCGGGTTCGGACGCATTCAAATAAGCCACAAGCTGGCTAATTCGAACACATCCGTAAATGAAAAATATACAAATGGTGAAAGAACTATCTCACATACTCGTAATAAAAAACAATATTTACATAATATACAAATTCATCGTACTCAACTTCTTGGCCACGTTTTAGGTAGAAAATAAATTTGCCGGAGAGTTTTGTAATAAGTTTGAAACACACTTCAAACTTATTATGAAACTTGTTTTTTTTTGCTTGAACGCGCTAATCTCAGGAACTACTGATCCGATTTGAAAAATCTTTCAGTGTTAGATAGCCCATTTATCGAGGAAGGCTATAACCTATATATTATTCCCGTATTCCCACGGGAATGGGAACCACGCGGGTGAAATGGCACGGCGTCAGCTAGTATCTTAATTATGTTCTTCGCGGCATTCTCTGTATTACCAAAATCAGTACCTGACATAAAAATAGCAATTTGCAAAACTGATCTTTGTCAAATTAGCACTTATTGGTATGATAGGGACTATCCGGTATTCTCATGTATTTGATCATTCTTCTAATGTTTATATCTATTTTAAATAAGTAGATATCCTACCCGGAACTGTCTGTATTTTTCTAAACTTAAGGTTGCCTGGAAGAGATCGCTATGAAGCGATAAGGCCAGCTTTTTGTATTCTACTTTTTTATTTTGTTTTATGTGTGTTATATATTTTTATTCTCTTCTGGGTTTATCTGCGATCATTAAAATTACTATAAGCAGATCCTATCATATTCCTTATTCTGTGGTTTACAATGAAGTGTATAAATAAATCTATACTAATATTATAAAGCTGAAGAGTTTGTTTGTTTGTTTGATTGCGCGCTGATCTCAGGAACTACTGGTCCGATTTGAAAAAATCTTTCAGTGTTAGATAGCTCATTTATCGAGGAAGGCTATAGGCTATATATTATCCCCATATTCCTACGGGAACGCGAACCACGCAGGTGAAATAGCACGGCGTCAGCTAGTATTAAATAAGTGTAGCCAAGTAGTTGTGCACGCTCTATACATAAAATAAGGCGAACACCACAGTTTAGTACACTAAGACAAAGGTGTGGAGGAGAGAGTTGGTAAATCTACAAATATAATAATTTACGCCACGTTAGATTCGATCAGTAGGAAATTTTGGAATGTTTACATTACATCAAATAATATTAGAAAAACATTGCACTTAAAAAGTAGCTTCCAAATCTGTCAAGTTACCCCCGCCGTCTATTTCGAAAACAATTTTGACTAAAAACATAACTAATTATACAAAAAAAATCATCGATTCATTTTTTATGTAACATCAAAAGAACAGTAGTTTTTATAAAATACAACAAAAAAAAAACTTGATTTTGTTCAAAAGAATAACAAGTAAATGTTTTGTATAATGTATTTTTTTTTGTTTTTGACGTCACTCCGCAAATATTCAAAAACACATATTATTTGAAAATCAGTTTATTTTTTATTGAATAATCTGTGCTTATTATTCAGTAACCGAAGAGTTATAATATAATATAGACTTTTTGCACAGTGAAGGTTCCGTCCACCAAATTAACTAAAAACGTATTTAAATCGTCGACATGATAAAACCTTTCGTAATTGTTAAGCAAGATAAATAAGTATAAAATGAATTTTATAAAATTGAAAAATAATATTTGTTGGATTTAAAGCTACAAACAGTCACTATATTTTTACAATAATTATAATTACACAGAATCACATGTACGATGAACAATTTTATTTTAGTGTTTTCCGCAAAAACATGAAAATACTTAATTTGATTAATTTTTTTTTAAGATACGTGTCTACTCGGAGTGAAAGTTGAAGACTTTTTAACGGCATCGCAAAACTTTTTGTCACATTTTTGGGAAAAATACTAAAAAAACATATAATATCATCATAAACTTTCGCAAAGTAATGTAATTATTTAATTCAATATAAAATTATATTATAAAATCACAGCATATTCATCTTACACACAACTTCGAGAATGTGAATAAAATTAATTTAATTATCCTCTCTTAATATAAAAATACTAACTTAAAGTCCTATGAAAAAAAAAATAATGCTAACCTTCACCTACGACTCGAACCTTGGGCCTTGTTATTCAAAAAAAAAATCAATTCACTGGACAACAATGGTGCTTTTAGGGGTAAATACGAATCACTATTTTCGTTACGAATGAAATTCATAGACAAAATTATTCAAGACATCATTTTATTGATTTTTTTAAATTACAAACGAGAAATTGGAATTATCTATTAAACTAGCCATTATTTTTTGCTTTAGAAAAAATATTCAAGACGTTATTTTGTTGATATATCCAACTTTAGACGCGTGTACAAAGTATTTTTTTCGGATTTTCCCCATTTCCGTAGCACCTTAGGTTCTGAAGTGGTTATACTTATTTATCTTGTCTTGACAGTTCAAAACATATTCATAGACACCGGATATAAATCAGCTAAATAACTGACAGGGTGCTAGTCTTCACAAAGTTAATAAAGTCAGGACAAAATTGCAATACCACCATTTTGCACCAAAAACGCCGATTACATATCAACCACACAACGACTTGCATTCATACCTGAATTGAAAAAAAGAAAAACTTAATTAAAACAATAAAATCGAAGGAAAAAAATAAATCCTTTTATAAAAAGTATTAAATAAATAAATAAATAGTAATTATGTCATTAAGTTAGATAGATTGCAATCAAGTCCAGTCCACAAGTTATCAAGTAATGTTTGTTATCTATGGTTTTATTAACGTCTCTGCTAAAATCCAAGACAAGATAAAAAAAAAATAATGTTATATAATTTAAAGGTATTATTTGTTGTACTTTCAACCTTCATTTAAAATTTTATAGTAAAATCTAAAAGAAACAAACAAAAATGATTTTTTTTTGTTGATTAGGAAAAAAAAAACAAATTTAAATTTTTGTTTCTTTTAAAAATTCAATACTTCTTGGATATTTTTTTCTGTGGATTATCAAAATACATTACCAAAATTATATTATATGTTCAACAATGTCCATTTTATTTCTATTATTTCCCAAAAAGAAAAAAATTATAAACCTTTTACAAATATTTTTTAACTGTAATTTTTCATTATCTCGATTTATAGCAGTGACATCAATGATGATGCGTTAATTTCACAATACCCTTATATATAAATACAATAATATATTCTTTATACATATTCTGCCTTCCCATTGATATGGCTTGTGTTCTCAGACCAATTAGAGAAGGACCAATATCGCACAAAAAGTAAACGAACAAAATTGTCATTTTCTGTGGAAAACGAGTTAGATTTGTTAGATTTATACTAAACTAGGAGTTTTTGACCGTTTTTTACACCATTCAACTACACAAAAAGGTTATTTTATCGAGCTCTTTAACCGACGAACACGATTAAAACTATGAAACATCGATATTTTATAGACAGTTTTTATAATAACATTAGATCATTGATCATATACTTTGACAGAAAGTAACGTCTAGCGAGACAAGTCCTAAACAATAATTGGCCTGAGCTTGTGTTAGCTGTACAATACATACACTGTACCACTGTACATAACAAAGCGTGTTACAAATATAAATAATACTTATTAATATTTTGTTAGTATAATAAATAAAATAACTTACACTATTATTTATTATATACAGGGTGTCAGTCAAAGAATTGATATGATATTTTGTCACAATAATTTATATTTTTCAATTGTACTAGTATATTAGTAGACTTAATAACATCATCGAATAATCCCCTTTTATATCTACAGACATTTAGCGTGCCAGACACGTGGCGTGACAGACAAAATAATATTCTTCTTGTGTAGAAGAATATTATTTTGTCTGCCACGGAACGTGTCTGGCACGCTAAATGTCTGTAGATATAAACGAACCTTTACAATGTCACTGAAGGCACAAGCACAAAAAGGTCTATATATCTCTTGAACCGTGATAGTTAGACAGTTGAAATGTTTACAGATGATGTATATCTGTTCCCACTATAACAATAATTACTAAAAACAGAATAAAATAAATATTTCAGGGGCCTCTCAAACAACCAACGTGATTTTTTAGCCGTTTTTATAGATAATGGTACGGAACGCTTTGTGTCCGACTCGCATTTTGCCGGTTTTTATCTGTATACTATATTCACATCTGTTCAAACAATTTAAGATTTAGTTGTAGAACCATACTGGGAATGATGTACTATGATTATGCCATATTTATACTTCTAAAAATAACAAAAAAAAGAACAACTACAATAACGTATTTCGACTTAATAAGATTTAATACATTTTAGGCAATCAATAAAATATATCGTATCAATTCTTTGCCTACCACCCCAACAATTATTGCAATAAGACACCATATATCGTTAGTATTAAGGTACACATTCGATTGATTATCCTAGTAGTGGTAAGTAACGGTGAAAATGAACATTGAGCACGAGTGGGAATTACTTTATAAAAAAAACAAATATTTTTAAAACAAAATGTTTATTTTTACCAATATGAGATTAAAAGCTTCAATTTATTGTTTAAACTAGGAGTATGGAAAAAGATAGACGGTGCAATATTAAGATAATATATCAGGATAGATGTTTCTATTACTTGCTAAGGTAAAGCAAATTTTCAAATCAGCGTAAATAAGTAAAATTCGCATTAAAATAATTCATCTAGGATTCACGAATAAATGTATGTAAACACTATATACATGCAAAAAAGACAACAAAATTGTCTAATTTACGCCGCGTTGCATGAACAAGCTTTCGATTAAGAACCAGATGGGTCGAAACTAGTCATTCTGACATTCTGTAACTAATTACCGTTAGATTTAGTTAATTACTAATACTAAAATAGTAAAAAATCTGTGTGTTTAAAAAATACTAAAAAACAGTAGTGATTTTAAATTCGTGCTCCGTCTATCTTCTTCCATATCTCCGTGGCAAGGTGTTAATATCAGTCCACAATTCAATCCGCCCATTTCCAACAAACCGGAGAGAATATAACTTAATAATTATATTTATTACATAATATAATTAACATATGGTCGGTGTTGTGCATTACCTATCGTGGTGTTTGTCGAGGAGGTACTCTTTGAGCCGTCGCAGCAGATGCTCTGAGAGCTGGGTCACTTCCGGCCATTGCTTGAGCACCATCACACCCAACATTACAGCTAAACTCGTTGTTAGCACACGCACTCTGAGGAAAAATTATTGTTTAAACTTTAAACGATTTACCATATTTTGCTTTATCACATAATTATTACTTAAAGTGAAACGATTGAAGACCTGTTATTGTATCTAAATCAAAGAAATTGAAGTTGTAAATTTGAAGATCCGTCTGGCGTCCGTCGTAATACATACTTAACTGTAGGCATTCATCATCATCATCATCATCATATGGATGGACGTCCACTGCAGGACATAGGCCTTTTGTAGGTACTTCCAAACATCACGATACTGAACCATCGCTGCATCCAGCGAATATCTGCGACTCGCTTGATGTCGTCAGTCCACCTGGTGGGGGGGTCGGCCAACACTGCGCTTACTAGTGCGCGGTCGCCATTCCAGCACTTTGGGACCCCAACGTCCATCGGCTCTTCGAACTATGTGCCCCGCCCATTGCCACTTCAGCTTCGCAACTCGTTGAGCTATGTCGGTGACTTTGGTTCTCCTGCGGATCTCCTCATTTCTGATTCGATCACGCAGAGATACTGTAGGCATTAATAATTTCTAAATTATAAGTAACTTTTTTAAAAAACAATTTGTTGTTTATTTAAAAGTATCTCTAGGTTGGTAAATTAAAATATTTACCAACTGGACCGTCTTAATATTATTCTCAAATATCCACAAGCCCCCGAGTGAGCTTTATGACTGATTCTGTCGTGGACAACCACAGATAAATTTTATTCTAAGGTGCGATAACGAGAACGTAAGGAAAGAAAAAAACAAGGGTGCGCGTAGACAACGAATGCAATAGACAGAGAATTCGGCAGTCCTAATATACCTCGTGCGCAGGAAAGGCATGGCGACGCCGGCGACGGTGGCGACGAGCAGCAGCGCCAGCTGCAGCAGCGTGATGGCCACGTTGAGCAGCTTCACCAGCAGCAGCCGCGGGGGGAGCGCCGCCGCGCCGCCCGCGTCCCCGCCCGCGCCCCCCGCCCCGCCGCCGCCGCCCCCGCCCGCCATCCATTGCTCTAATTTGCTAATCTGAAAGTTCATAATACGGTGGTCTAAGATCCGGCATTAGAAATATATACCCTCATATGTTATTCATTAATCCTATGATTTAAATCCTATTAATATTATAAACGCGATAGTTTGTATGGATGTTTGTTAATCTTTCACGCCGCTACTACTGTAGCGATTTGGCTGAAATTTGGAATGGAAATTTTACTAATTACCACATAGGCTACTTTTTATATAAAAAATTTATTTATTATAACTTTATATATATATATATTCATTATATATATATAACGAACGAGCGTAAAAGTAACGTATTGCGTATGAATGTTTCTTACTCTAATATGCCTCGGCTACTGAATCGAATCACCAGAAATTTTAAGTACAGATAGATTATAGTGTGGATTAACACATAGGCTACTTTTCAGCCCGGACAAAATCCATGGTTCCCGCGGGATTTGTGAAAAACTGAATTCCACGCGGACGAAGTCGCGGGCATCCGCTACATTTTTCATAAAATATCTAGGAAACCATGAACTAGACCAAAGACAACCTTAGGCAATCGAAAGCAGTTAAATTAAGCATGAAATAAGTTTTCATTACACATATTAGACAACTAAATAACTGACGACGGTATATAAATAACATTACTTAACTATTTATATTTGGCAACCCCACAGTTGCAGTGTAAAAGCGGGCAACCTTTACTTTTTTTCAATTCATTTGAGTATATTCTAATTAAGAGTGCACAGTTTTTTTTAATTAACCAATGAGGGAAGGAGATGAAATAAATTACTTCTTTGTATATATTTCTTTTGTCTGATCTCATACTATGATTTCATTCATTTAAGAACAAGTTATTTATTAATATTATTAGCTGTGAAATGACTAGCGATTTATACCCTAATTTTTTGACATTTTTCATTTGTTTGTTAGTAAACAGTACACATCGAGTATGGCTGTATTATAGTAGTATTTCCTTTGAAAGAGACGACGCTATAAAATATATATTTGTTAATCGTATTGAGAAACCTCCTGCTTTTTTGAAGTCGGTCAAAGTTAAATTTTATGAATGAAAATGAACGGATAAACTCACTTTAGTTTGACATAGATCTAACGCTTCATGTATGTCTCGTATTCGTTCTTCACTCTGATATTGTACTTTCTCCTCTACGTCCGTTAACGCTTGCTTTAAATTTTCTACCTGTAACGGATACATAGAAAACATATAAGCTACAATTTAGTTATTTTTTAGGTTAATTTAATTAAAAAAAAAATTAAATATATTGACTTAAAATGTTAAATTAAACATTAATTTAACTCTGTGTTGGGAATGAAATGTAAGTTGAGGATTAATTTTGACGGATCCAAGCTGGCATTTTTAGGTTTTTCGAACAAAATACAAAAATTTTCTTCGATACAGTATGCTGTTGGGATATATTTATTTTTTACAACTCGACAATGTGAGCCTCGAATTCGACTCAATCTCTCTTTCTACCACAGCATTTGACAGAGTTGAATTCAAATAAAAATCACTACTCGAGTTACCTATAAAAACATTGCTACAGAATAGCACTACAGTGGTAGAGCCGTGATAGCCCAGTGGATATGACCTCTGCCTCCGATCCCGGAGGGTGTGGGTTCTAATCTAGAGCATGAACCTCCAACTTTTCAGTTGTGTTCATTTTAATATGTATCACGTGTCTCAAACGGTGAAGGAAAACATCCCAAGGTACCTTCATACGGCAGAATTTTCCAATTCTCTGCTTGTGTGAAGTCTGCCAATCCGCATTTAGCCAGCGGGGTGGACTATTAACCTAACCCCTAATTCTGAGAGGAGACTCGAGCTCAGCAGTGAGCCGAATATGGATTGATAACGAACTAGTGGTAAATATGACGATTACAGTGGTACATATGACGGTTGCCTGGAAGAGATCGCTTTTTAGCGATAAGGGCGCCTATTGTGCATTTCTTTTTGTTTTTTCATTATTTTTCTATATTGTATGTTTCTTTATGGTGTACAATTAAGAGTATTTTCATTTCATTTCAGAGTGGAGCGAGAGAGATGTGGGCCAAAATAGAATAAGTAAAGTATCTACAAAATCGTATTTTTGTACACTGAGTGAGCCTCGTTTCGTTTTCGAAGACAGCTATAACTTGGGCGGGGACTTATTTTACCAATTCTTTTTTCGTGTTGAGTAAGTGCCGATGGCTCCATGTGGGACCACTACGGCGTCACCGGGGGGTTTGGGCGAGCGCAGAAGCATCGCCTGATGAGACCCGAAGGCTGAAATAAAGATAGAGGACGGAACGGCTCTCTAAGGGCGTCTCCTATGAGACTCGGACCGCGGCTTAGAGGGCCATTCGGGAGGGTGTAACCGTGATCTGTGACCAATTGTCTGTGTGCAAGTATGAGTGTGAAAGTTATATGATTATGTACAACTGTATAACATGTATGATTATGTAATGGCTGACCTCGTTTTGATGCAGTTCAGTGAGATCATTGATTTGTTCCTCCAGTCGTTCCGTCTTGAAGCGCTCCTCCTGCAGCGCCGCTGACAGGAAAGACACCTCTTGGGAGAGGTTCTGAAAACATCAAAAACACCACCATAAAGATTACAAAAGACCTTAGTATTAGGTGCTAAGGGTTCACAATTGCAGGAAATTGTGTTTAAGCGTAAACAATAATTGGTTTTCTTTTTATTGATTTCCTTGAATTGACTTTTTTTGTGACATATTTAATCTTTTCCTTTTATTATTGAATATTACATATTTAAAATGTACACACTAACTATTTTTAGTAATATAATTATAAAATGTTTACTAATAAAATTGTAAAGATGTAAATTTTAAATGATGAAATTGTTATTTGAATTAATTAATTTAATCCTACTAATATTATAAATGCGAAAGTTTGTATGGATGTTTGGATCTTTGTTACTCTTTAACGAAATTTGGAAATAGATTTTACTCTGGATTAGCTCATAGGCTACTTTTTATCCCGAAAAATCCATGGTTCCTGTAAGGACCCTCGTCCTTACTATAAGAGAAGCTAATCACTGGCTCTACACTGGTAAGGCAAGCAGACCGCGCACGACCACTCAGGTCGAACGCCGGTGACAGACTGACTCATTGCCCCCACTACCAATGTACATGAGTGTATGTAGTATTGTAGGTATCTATTTAATATACACAAACACTACAGTTCCCAAGGGATTTGTGAGAAACTAAATTCCACGCGGAGAAATCGCGGGCGTCCGCTAGTAACAATATATTCCCAATTTAAGTTTCCACGATATATTCTCAATTTAAGTTTCCACGATATATTCTCAATTTAAGTTTCCACGATATATTCTCAATTTAAGTTTCCACGATATATTCCCAATTTAAGTTTCCACGATATATTCTCAATTTAAGTTTCCACGATATATTCTCAATTTAAGTTTCCACGATATATTCTCAATTTAAGTTTCCACGATATATTCTCAATTTAAGTTTCCACGATATATTCTCAATTTAAGTTTCCACGATATATTCTCAATTTAAGTTTCCACGATATATTCTCAATTTAAGTTTCCACGATATATTCTCAATTTAAGTTTCCACGATATATTCTCAATTTAAGTTTCCACGATATATTCTTAATTTAAGTTTCCACGATATATTCTCAATTTAAGTTTCCACGATATATTCTTAATTTAAGTTTACACGATCTATTCTCAATTTAAGTTTCCACGATATATTCTTAATTTAAGTTTACACGATCTATTCTCAATTTAAGACCTCCTCAAGAGTCCCGACAAACCTTGAGCGCGTCCATCTTCTCCGCCAGCCGCTCGTAGTCCTCCCTCCTCTCCCTCAGCTCGTTGAGGATCGGCTTGATGCTGAACGTGGCCTCCGACATGTTGTTGGAGTTGGACTGCGTGGGGTACCTGTTGCACAGCAGGAAACTGCACGTTTATTTTAATTTCTCTCTGCAATCGTTACAACCGATGCTGCTACTCGTTACTTGAGTGTCATGGAGAGAAGTAATAATAATAGCCTTTTATTCAGTTTTTTTTTTTTACAAACTAAAAAAACATAACGAGAGATTTATGATTGTTTTTTTTTTTTACTACAATCTCACCTGATGGTAAGTGATGATGCAGTCTAAGATGGAAGCGGGCTAACTTGTTAGGAGGAGGATGAAAATCCACACCCCTTTCGGTTTCTACACGGCATCGTACCGGAACGCTAAATCGCTTGGCGGTACGTCTTTGCCGGTAGGGTGGTAACTAGCCACGGCCGAAGCCTCCCACCAGCCAGACCTGGACAAATTAAGAAAATCTCAATCTGCCCAGCCGGGGATCGAACCCAGGACCTCCGTTTTGTAAATCCACCGGGCATACCACTGCGCCACGGAGGCCGTCGAAGTAGTGTAGTAGCTGTTTCTTGATTAATTTTTTTTTAATTGGAAATCTGGAGAAGTATCACACCCAAATTCATCCACAAAATTGTCTGTCATTTTTTGAGTTATACTCGCACATCGATAATATTTAACGCCAATAAATACATTCGTCTTACCACAAGTATTATTTTAAAAAACACATCGCAGAGACTCGTTACTATATGTAAACTAGAACTTGTTGACCGTTTTTTATTGCCATTAACAACATTAACCGGCATTTAGGACGCTCTTTCAACGACAAAAAACTAATACAACAATGAAACATTGATTCTAGAGAAACAGATTTTAACTACGTTAGATCGCTGATCTTATACTTTGACAGAGGGGTAACATCTAGAGAGGCAGGCTATAGGCAGGTATATATCTTAAACGAAACTAGAAGTTTTTGCCCGTTTTTACACAATTCAATTACACAAAAAGGTATTTTTACGGAGCTCTCTAACCGACGAACACGATTGAAACTATTTAACATCAATTCTGTAGAGACAGTTTTTATAATCGCATTAGATCGGCGATCATATACTTTGACAGAAAAGTAACGTCTAGCGAGGCAGGTCCTATACAATAATTGGTCTGAGCTAACGAACGATACACAGAGCGTTCAGATGAGGATTGTATACTCACGGCGCGCCCTCACTGGTGACGGAGGACGAGGGCGACGCGTCGGGCGAGTACTTGTGCGCGGGCGACGCGGCGCTCGTGGCGGCGCGCGGTAGCGTGGACCCGCGCCCGCCGCCCTCGCCCGCTTCGGACGCGCGCGAACCTTCCGACGACGCGTTCGCTGCGAGTTGTAGAAACACTCAATACGCACATATAAACTGTACTAAACTCATGGTTAAAAGGCCAGCACACACGCGGACGGCGGGGAATATCATCGAGGAGAATTTGCCACGGCAGACTAGCGCGTCTACAAATTCAGAAACAAGGCTCCAGTATACACCGGCGCATACTGGTTATGATTATATCTCCAGGGTATCGACTAATGTGCTTTTTGACGCTGCAGGAAAAACTACGATGCTCCGAAAAACGAGTTTCGAGTTTAATAAAAAAAACGTCCTCTACCGTCCCAACCAGTCTGCGCATACCAATTCTAAATATGAAATTTTACAGAAGAGCACAAAGTCTGCATAAGTTTTAACTAAAAACATCTTCATTAGATGGTTTTTACTTAACTAAGTATATTTTGTAATGCTTCCCAGATTAAGATAAATTTAGAACCTTCAGATTTTTGATAGCTTTAGTATAAAGAATTAACTTTTCACCATTAGTTGACAATGAAAAATATATACAAAAGAAATTAAACCTTTTTTTCTTGATTAATTAATTTTAATTATTTTTTATAAAAAAATTAATTATAAAAATTTAATTTTAATTAATTCTTTTGAAATTTTCAATTTACGATCTGACTTGTAACTAGAAAAGTCTTTGTATTTAGTACATACTTAAAATACTATTTCATGCATTTTATATTATATTTGTAGTTTAACTTTGCATGCATTGGTAATACACTCTATATATTTTAAATGAAAAAAAAAACAAACACTGAAAAAAAATCATTATTTAGGTTTAATAATTTTAGAATCCCTAAAATTATTGCTTTACCCTTATTTCTAAAATGAAATTTTTTATCACTACAATAACATCATGCAAAATGAAAAATCGTAACTTAATTTCACGGTATATATTTTCGTTCATTCAATTTCTATCACACAACACAACACTTATCTACTTTTTTACACATGTAAATATTTACTTTATTTTTTTTTATCGTTTGTTCTTTCACATTACAATACAATTTAGTAAACGATAAACAATACTTTAGGTCTTGTAATAAAAATAAATGTCAACTCAATAGGGACATTGCATTTCAAGTGTATTCCGTTCATTTATCATTAATTTCTAATTAAACTGAGTATATATAGAAATATTATCTATGAAAAGACGTTACGTATATTAAGAATTAATATACGTAACATTGATTCTATCTTAATCCAAATTATGATTTATTACATGATAACATGAAATCAGATATCCTTGAACAATGAACTGTGGTGTCATTATTATTTGTTGTTGTATGTGGTTGTTATTTGTTATAAAATCACATACTTTGTTGATATTGTTATTTGTTGTAAATTTCTTTAATGCATTATTTCTTCAACACGATATAAATATAACAAAAAACAGAATAATAGAAATGAGACTAGACAGTGAATGCGATCGTGTTATATAAATAAAAATTAAGAATACTTATTACTTATATACTTTATAATTATGTATAATACATAAATATGAAGAAAACAAGAGCACCTTTTTTCGCGTAATTGTGTATATTTAGCGTAATAACGAAATTAAAAAAAAAATAAAATTAATTTATTTTACAAGTACTTTTGACACGTCAGGTCTGTCCGTATGTAATAAATGTTAGCCATACACAAGCAATAACTATACGTAAATAATCATTTCTACATGACATTTCAAGACATACATTAATTTTTTGAATTAGTGCTTGTTTGTAACGTAATGTCTATAGCTTGGCAACTTCGTTCATAACACTCCCGATGTAGCGCGCGGGCCGGGGGACGTGTAGCGATGAATGAAAAACTCACGACTGATGCACGTCACTTCCCCGCACGCACGATTTCACACACGCGCAGTCTTTCCCCTTGTCGCCCGCATATCATGGGAGTGTTTTAAACGAACTTGCCAGTTTATATATAAGCAAATGGCGTGACGTTCCTCTTAATAGCGCTGTGAGTGACAGAAAAAGACGTCTTGCTACCATTTGTAGATAATATACAAGCACTATGTGTTGAGATAAAAATATTTTAGGTATACGAGCAATATTTAAAATAATAATTAATATTTAAAAATTAAAAAGAAAAAAAAAATAATGAAAGTAGTTCCTTATTTAACTTACGAGTTGACAGCGTTATTTAATGTCACTTTACTCGATAGTGCAAAAAAGAAAATTGCCACTAAAATACACATAAGCATTGCTACAGAGAGAAAACAAGAGAGTTTGACATGTCCAGATTTAGCATAGCTTTTAAAAAAACCCAATGATTTCAGATGAACAGTACTTTAGATCTACTTTAAGACAATGAGGAAAATCAGTATCAATCAGTATCAATCAGTTAATTGATAAGTATTTTATAAAGGACCACGTAAAGAGGATACTTTTACGTATACATTAATAGAGGTCAAAAAGAGAATCTCCTCTTTTTTGCCCGACTGCGTAAGAAGGACGGTAATGTTTTTCGAGCGTATGTATGTGTCTACATAAAGTTCTGTACATAAAGTATGTCCATTGCTTTGGCACTCCCTACAGCCCAATCGGCAGGACCATTTTTGACATATGAGGGGCAAATTAGTCAGAACTTTATGTAGATATTACGCTTAAGCAGTCGAGTTTTTTGTTTTTAAAATAATATTTTTTACAAGTCATTAAAAATACTTTCGGTCTCTTCATCTTTTGTTTTCTACAATAGCATAGAGAAAAAGCGTCTTAAATAGGTAATAGGGCTTACAAACTATTTAATAACATACTAAAATAATAAAATATAGAAAAAATATAAATAAGTATAGGAAAATAAATAAAAAAGACTAGCATTTACCTCTCAACTCCGCGTGTTGTGGGGCTGGCGTGCAAGAATGAGACGTATAATAAGCGCACAGGTTAGTTAGCGAGACATGAGTTGTGTATTAATCACTATAGTAGAAACTAGAAACACATATATCACCACCCCCAACAATATAATCATATCTATAATATTAACGGTGGAAGTTTGAGGCTGAGACATATTCATTGTAACACTACCGTTCGGCAAATTAAAAAAATTGATTAAAATTTAAGCATTAAACTACTTCAAAATACTCGTAAAGTAGTAAATCACTTATTTTAATCAATGTTTATAAATATTGCCGAGTCTTATTGTGGTCAAATCGCATAATTGAGTCTTCGTCCGCGCGATACAGAGGTGCGGGTTATGAGGATAGAGGGGAGCGGGGAAGATACGAACGGGATTACGCGCTTGTCAAAAATTCAAATAATTCAAAATTCATTTATATCAATTAGGCTTAGTTTACATCTCTTTAGAAACGTCAAGTTATCATGATTTAATGGTGGTAAGTAGAGTCAAAAATTTAAAATGAAAGCTACGAGGGTTCCAAACGCGCTTGGTCTAAGAGCCCACAACAAACTAAGCCATGGTTTATTTTTTTTTTGTTTACCACTACCGTTTGTTTGTTTATCAATAAATTGAAAACGTCTGCCGTCCGCAACTTTCCCAATCAACCGGTACGTCTCTGCTCAACGCGGTCGATGACTCATTTATACGTTTGTCTATAGCTTGGCCAGTTCGTTCGTAACACTCCCGAGAGTCTGCGCGGGCCGGGAGGGGGGTAGCGATGCCCCGCTCGCATGACATCATACCCGTGCAGTCCGTTCCCCCTGTCGCACACATATCATGGGAGTCTCTACAACGACCTTGCCAAGCTATATAGACAGACATTCCGATTTGTTTGTGATGCTACCGAAAAAGCCTGGACAGCTTTTCTAGGATATCAATGGGCAGCCCAGGATTAACTTAGTTTACTTTATTGATTTTTTTTGGAAATCTTCAATTGGAAATAAGCATGACAGGGTTATAGAAAACATCTCAACCTCAGTGGTTTTCGGATATACATAAAAGTATAAATTACTCGTATTAAACTTAATGGTGGTGGTCGGAACAAGTGAGGTGTTGATAATGTGTTTTTTGCATATAGTTAAAAGTTAAACGTACATCGGCTATAGAAAAAAATATATACTTCTCTTAAAAAAAAATCGAAAAAGTATATAATATCTATAATGTGCCGATAGGCGTTTATAATTTTACTTTATGAAATTAATAAACTATGTAAATGAGTATACGTGAATTGGAAAATAATTTAGAAATACAAGGAGTTTTATTTATAGGTTTGAGACAAGAATAGAAAATTTAAACAGATGCTTTAGAATATATAAACTGAAGAAATGAATTTATAACATTGCAAGTAGTTTCTGTACACTTCTAAGTATGTATGTAAAAATATTAATTGATGTTCGTTTGTCCTCAAAAAATTAGACCTTGTTGAATACTAGTTATGACGAAGTTCGCCCAATAATAAAATAAATATACAGCTTAACCCATGTAGGTTGCCATGCAAAAATGTCCAACCTTGGACCCATCTGGCTTTTAAAACATACAACGCTGGCTGGAAAGGCTTACGCTTAACCACAATCAAGCCTGATGGAAAGCAATGATGAGGTATAAGATGAAGCGCGCTTGCCTATAAGATGCCTATTCAGTATTCACTCTTGCCTTGAAGGTGCACAAATTATACGTGTCAGGAAACACAGACGCCGGAAGGGCATTCCACATTTTGGCAGTTCTTATTAGGAACGTTGACGCAAAACGTTTCGTGCGGGTTGATTGGACGTACTAGTAAATTTTTGACGCCCACTATCACGATTTCCTCTAGTGAGTTTGAGTTCAGTTCTGAATATTCTGATAGCTGTGCCGATCTGGTACCTATAGTTTTGTATTGTAACTATGTAGAGCGCACCGTTCGATATTTTGACCAGAAAAATTCTCTGACAAAGTAAGCACAGTATATTCTGGAGGATCTCATAAATTTTTTGACAGAAAAATCTTGTAACATTCCTCCGCTCTAAAAGGGTAAAAGTATCTCATTATTACAAAACTTATCAGACATCCTGACAAACTTCACCGATCCTTTATTAAATTTAACAGACATTTAAATAAGTAAAATGAAGTAACACTTAAAGTTTTAATCATGTGATATTATCATGAGATTTAAACATTTTGTTATGTTATTTAAGAATTTAAGTAATATTTCCATAACAAATTAAACATCTCATAGTGTTAGTTATTCAAGAATACATTAAACGTGATGTATAATGCAACAACCTTGAAGACGCAAAACAATGTATGTTGAGAAAATGATGTCTTGATCTTGACAAGGCTAAACACCACTTGTAATAGTCAAGAAAACTAATGTATTTAATTGAATAGTCTAGCTTGTTATTTAATTTTCTCGTATGATTTTCCTATACAATTTGATGTCACTTCTAGAAAACGTTTAATTCTATTATCATCAATACTGTGGAATATAAGAAGTGTATATGTAATACTAAACTATATTAAAATCAGTGTCAAATTAGACTTCGAAGAACTTTTCGTTCTTCAATTGTTTGACTCATTGAAATCTTAATACAACGTTTTTGGTAATTTTGTTGTCTAGGGACAGATTTTTTTTAAACAAAAGTAGCAGACGCCGCATTGTTTTACCCGCGTGGTTTTTGTTCTCGTAGAAAAACGGGAATAAAATATAGCACTCGGTCATAGTGTAGCTTCTCAGCAGTGAAAGAATTTTTCAAATAGGTTTAGTAGTTCTCTATCCAATGCAGACAAACAAACAAATAATCAATCTTTCCTTTTTACAATATCAGTATAGATTAAGACGGAAATGGTTACTTTAAATTACATTAGAATTAGCTAGACACTAAACTAACAATAGAGTTAGATAGGTATCTGAAAAATCAAACCCTTATCTAATATGTGAACTCAATTACTTTTTGCACTGTATCGTACCGGTACGCCAGCATTACTAGCAGATTAACTAACCACGACCGAAGCAACTAAATCAATGTTCCCAATTGATAAAATATTACACCATCTCAAAAAATCACCCTCTATATATATATATACATTTTCGTAAGATTTCCCAGTCCATCGGCGTATACAAAGTATCAAATAACAGTTAAGCTGATTAACTCAATTAAAGAAAGAAAAAAAAAACATTCACATACATTTCCGTCGACATTTCCTGCACTTTTTAAAGAACATAGCACATATTTAAACCGCACGGTAACATTTTATAATCTCTTGCACTACACGCAAATATGATACATATTTTCATTAGTGTAGAGGCTATAATCGCTTGTTGGCGTGAGCTAAGCTAATAAAACAAGTAACCTCTTTAGAGGACTCGATACAACTAAATCACAAGTAGCCATCGAGGCTTGTCTATGATCTTGACAGTGAGTCGTTTATCTATTTACAAGTTAAGATAACCTTGAAGCGTCAAGATTTTACTGACATAGTTTCCAAACTATGTATTTAATAGCTGAAAATTTGTATTTAAATGGTTGTCAATTTATTTATTTTTTATTGGTAAATTGGTATGTATTTAAAGAATGAAAAAAAAAAATATATAAGAAATAATCGCACGTGATTACTATGAAGTGTCAAAGTACGTGCTGTAAATACTGGAAATAGAACATTGGTTGCTACTCTAACACAAATTCTACTACTTAGTACATTTTTAATGTAAAAAAGACTAGAAGTAAATATAATAAGGTTCAAGGTCGAGTTGTTTAAATTTTAAATTTCATTCTATGAAAAAAAAAAATCGAGTTTAATGCATGTAGACTTAGGGCGGACTGTACAAAATGAAGAAAATGCAAAACAAGGCCAAAGACTTTAACATAAATTATGTAAGCATTTAAAGTCATTTGTACATGAAAGAAAGAAAAGGGCTAAGTAACACTGAATATTTTCCTTGGAAGTTTACGAATTTTCGAAAAGAACAGTTGTAATATTTGTGAAGATTGCCTTTTTAAACGGTTTTCAAAAATGTTAATGAACTTTTTTGAACTTTTCTTCGGATATTCGTGTGTGGATTTTTAACTCCTTACATTATGAGCAATCATCGATCTCCTATTAAAAAGTGGATGCACAATCAGCGACCAAAAAAGTCCCCACCCAATGAGTGCCAAACACAACTTCTTGGCACTCAATTCAAGCAGTCGCATTTGCAAATTCAACCTTAAACTCAACACTTAAGGTTGAATTCGCTCAATTTGGGATTTTATTGAATATTGGACTATATTTAAAGCCATTCAGGTGTAATTTTCTTTACCAATAATTCTAAAACTGTCAAAGCAAAATTGGCCAGTTTTTAAGTGAAATTTTCTACATAATTGTGCTTTTCCTTTTATTATAAGAGGTCAATGTAAGCAATATACATTTTCAAATATATCTTCAAATAACATTAATCTTGTCTCTTTGGCTTTGCTTTAGAAAGTTAGGGTGAAAGTGACAGATGGTATCGGTTAGGCACAAAATGGTTCTACGCGACATACTTACAGGGACCCGTGTTTTCTGCGAGACAAAACACGAAAATTAACACAAGTACACTCTTGCACACGTAAAATGGTCACTAGCTGAGTCTGATCACATGAAAATGACATATGGTCGTGTCCAAATATCAGCCTAAATATATAAAGTAGTCTAAGAAGATTATTTTTAAATGACACCTCAAAAATTCAACATTGTGTAAATTACTTGCGGTGTCAGGTAAAATGATCAACATATATATCAGCAGATATCATTAAACTTAGTGAACCACGACATCAATTTTGAGGTGACAACATCGTTATAATTCGATGGAGCAGGCTGCACGCTCAAAAAAAGATGACGTCGTGCGTGCGTTCCCTCGCTCTAGAGTTGCCAACTTTTTTTTTACAAGAAATAAAGTATATTCTGGTCTATAAAGATTATTAAACAGTATTTTAGAAGAACGAACACTTTCTTTTGAAAAATGCAACCATTCCATCAGTATTTTCTTATGACGTTGTCACGTTCAACTATCGTCAGTAAACCGACTTTACAGACAACCGATTTATTTTAATTAAATCAATCCTCAATTTTAATCCGATAATCACTATAACATATTCAAAATACATCACACTCATTTCAATAATGGATTCTCTTTATTTCAAATAGTTATAAGATGTTGATATACGACTTTCTAAGTTAGTTCTTTTATATTTTACTTATAATAGTGGATAGTTCTTGTCTTTGAAATTGACGCCATGGTTCCTAAAACAGCTGCTGATATATCTTTTTTTGGATGTATAGAAAAATAAATATTGATTTTGAATGAATCACAACACAAAGCAAATATAATTAAAACCCAAAAGCACACCTTCAGAGAAACTGCAATAGTTTACAGAATACTTGCAAGTAAAATTCAAAGGTGGAAAAACAACCTCCATAACGGGAGGTTTAAACCCCGTAACGAAAGTCGCAAATTGTGACTTGAAAGTCAAATCGATCAACTCTTGCACAAAGTCGTCAACGGAGACCGACAACTTTTTATACATTGCTGGGCCCAGATTTTATTAATGAACCGTTACAACTTCCAAATTAGTGTAATTTACTAAATATTAATATCCGTTTTAATCTAGTTTAATTTCAGTTCGATTTACAATTGCATAGTCAATATACTATATGGGTAAGTACCTACATTAGAAAATGTGCGATTTCATAAAAAAACACACATTTCAAAAAATATAAACAACTATTTTTTGGTGATTTTAATTTATTATGATTCAAAGGAATTTTTATCTTTAAATTTTTTTGTGTTGATTTTTTTGTGTAGTCGGCCTCCTTTAAAGTCACAAAATGCAATTCGTCATTTTGACTATTTCAATCTGATTCTTGATCAGATTCCAGGCGTGTAGTCAAAAACGCTGGCAAAGCTTCTATGCAACCTATGTATTTTTAAAAACACAAATGTAGCCCAATAGCACAAAAGGCAGCAGCATAATTATACAAAAAAATGTGTTCGTTAAAAAAAAATTAAAAAACATAAAAAAATATTTTCTTTTGTCTTAAACTCTGCCACTTTTTGTTACTTTTTAAAATTTGGATTTAAAGTTTTCTATAAGCAAGTCGATACGATACAATACTACAAGTTGCCGTAAGAGCTATGACCGAGCGAGGTATATACTCCGGTCTAATCACAGGATTTTTTGCCGATAGTCTATAGAGATGTACCCAGCAAGATGGTAAGCATATATTTTTTTTATACACCGTGCTAGTTTCACCGTCTGTAAGCCGCCCCGACATTTAATAGTCCAATACAAGAAACCCCGTAACAATATTAAAAATGACCTCGAGCTATTTCACACGCTAGCGAAAACAAAATTGAATTTATGAAAAAATTTAAAACATCCTGTTTAGTTTTGTTTCGTAAATATGAAGTCATTGAAATTTGACCAAGTTTAGGCTAAAGTGAATAACCTCAAAAGGACCGACAAGCCGCATAGCCGGCTTCGCGGCGAATAACAAAACACCTTCCGTGTTTGAAAATACAGGATGTTTTAAAATTTGTTCGATTTTTGAACGTATTTTTTGTAACAATACAATTGAAAAACTCCTTGAATTGTACTTTTTTTTTAAATAACAGTCATGAATAATATTTTTAATATTATATAACAGTGGGTACATTATATGGGGTTTTGGTTTAAGACGAAGGAAACTTCACGGTGTATATAAAATATGTCCGCATGTATTGTGTATAGCTCTGTCGGATATAGGCCGACCGTGTAGCTGGGGGTGTCGGATACAGACCGGCGAGTTGTGCGATGTTGTCGGCGGAGCCGAAGCGGTTGGAGCGCGAGAACAGGTGAGCGAACTCGCGCGGCGCGGACATCACGCTGCCGCCCAGACCGGTGATGCCGTCGCGGATATTGCCACCCACGTTCCTAAGAAATATAGAAAGAATGAAGCTGAAGCTACCAGTGGCGAAGGATGGAATTTATATAAAAGTAAGCCGTCCCAAAGAAAAGGAAGTACAATGTGATACGAACTCCGGTTTGTCATATATCTAGATATAGTACAACAATGAATATGCATGGATTTTTAAAGGTAACTGCGGAAATTGTGACGTGTGGCATAATGTAGCAATAAAGACCTCCATATTGACGGCCTCCGTGGCGCAGTGGTCCTGCGGACAAAACGGAGGTCCTGGGTTCGATCCCCAGCTGGGCAGATTGAGATTTTCTTAATTGGTCCAGGTCTGGCTGGTGGGAGACTTCGGCCGTGTCTAGTTACCACCCTACCGGCAAAGACGTACCGCCAAGCGTTTTAGCGTTCCGGTACAATGCCGTGTAGAAACCGAAAGGAGTGTGGATTTTTATCCTCCTTCTAACAAATTAGCCCGCTTCCATCTTAAACTGCATCATCACTTACCATCAGCTGAGATTATAGTCTAGAACTAACTTGCCAAGAATTAAAAAAAAAGATATTTCTTTCTTTCTACATACATATTTACCAAAATATATTCCATTTTGTGACTCCACCGCGACTATAATTTCTTTTAAATCGGCGACCTAGACTCTTTACCTTGCTTTTAATGAGAATGTCCTGTATTTGGTCCAGAAACGTTCGCCTTTACCTTCCTTTTCCAACATTTTCGTTCATACTCTCCTTATGTTATGCCTATTGTTAGTCTCCTTTCATTCATCCTCGTGACGAGAGAAAGATAAAGGAGAGCGATGTTGATCACTATCAGTGGCCAAGGATGGAATTTAGATGAAGGTAAGCCGTCCCACAGAAAAGGAAATTCATACAGCGTGATACAAACTCCGGTTTCTCATATATCCAGATACAGTACAACAGTGAAAATGCATGGATTTTTAAAGGTTACCCGCCGGGAATCGGCTTATATGAACTCTTCGCCGCTGATCACTATATAACCCTAAGAGTTGTCTTCTTAGTGCTTATTAAATACAAATTATTTTAGTTAGCTTAATTTTATTACTAGTGCATATCCTGATCGACAACCTTGTGCACACCACTGTTCGTACAAGCTTTTTCACAAAACGCTCTTACTATTACTATTGGCTTTACAACACTTACTTTAAACCTTGTCCCATATCCCGCAACACTTCTCTGGGTTGTCTATGGGGCTGTCCACTTGTGCCATGTTGCTGAAAGATGTGAATAAAAATCATCTAATTATTTATAAGTCTACAAATTGCAAGTTTAGAAGTTATAACATTTTTTAGATGCTTATCACAGACATCCCAAATATGTATTAAGCCAATAGACCTAATCTTTTACTGTATTTGTTTTGACTTCAGTCTGGCTCATGGCATATCTCCTTTTTTCAAGAGAGACTTAATTTTGTCAAAAGATTATTATGTAGGCCTCATACCTCAGCAGTGTCAGCGGAAAATGGTAGCAGAGCGTGGTTATTGTAAGAAAAGCGTATAGCAACAATCAGGTCTTTATCAATAATTATAGCGTTTATGTCGATCAGCATGGCACATTTTGGATTATATGCAGCACAGGCTGCTCTTGAAAAATAATCCAAAATATGCCGAATAGCCGAATATAATATAGTGAATGGCGTAATGAAATATGTCGAATATAATGCACTGAGTGCGTAAAACATGCATTGCGAAATTGCTTATAGATAGACACTACATAAGTTCAATTGGGATGAAGACAGTTTTTTAAATTGTATATAATTTAAGAGTACGCTAATAGTAAAGCAATTTTGTAAAAGTAACAGTGTATCTGCGATCATTACTTTCGGAGCTACAGGGATTTAAAGGGTAAGATTTGCGGCGCTGCCGCAGATCCCTGAAAAACGGCCCATACAAAATGGCACGAACTAATGACGTCGCAGGTACGTAATGATCGTTACATTTGTATGGGCGTTGAAACAAAATTACTAATATCTTTGTTATTTGTGCGTTTATGTTTATAGTTCACTTGTTAAAAAATATCACATTTAATGTAAGGAAGCTAAAACTGTATCAATTTTCATCTAATTACGATAAAAGATTTATAATAGTTTTTGAAATTTTATTTATATATTTCGTAAATATCCAGACAATATTTGCTTTTTATGTGTAAATTGCTTAACCTTATTTACCCGAATGTATCATAAAAATGAGCTGTGCCCAGTGGATATGACCTCTGCCTCCGATTCCGGAGGGTGTGGGTTCGAATCCGGTCCGGGGCATGCACCTCCAACTTTTCAGTTGTGTGCATTTTAAGAAATTAAATATCACGTGTCTCAATCGGTGTAGGAAAACATCGTGAGGAAACCTGCATACCAGAGAATTATCTTAATTCTCTGCGTGTGTGAAGTCTGCCAATCCGCATTGCAACCTAGTCATCATCCCCAATGTACGAGTATGAATATGTGTAAACGCTAGGTGGTCATAATATTCGATTACCTCCCAACTCTTGATTCTCTTGTTGTATCCGTCCAGCTTCTTCTGCAGCTGCACGATGCAGAGCGCACTCTTCTGGTTCTTCTTCTCGAACACCGCCTTGATGCGCTGCAGCTGTTGCTTGTCGGCGTTCGCTGCCAACTTCAGGTATTCATTCACGTTGTCTGGAAGCAATCGTGTATTATTTTAATTTATATAAATGCTGGACATGTCCCAATTTTGTATGGAGGCTGGGCCTTTATTCCGAGTGTCAACTAAGCAGAACAAACCCTTTGGCTTGGCTTTAATTAGCTGACAACATTAATTAAGAATTTTTATCATGGCAACATGCTTGTAACTCACACCCTGACAGATTGTCAGTAATCTTCGCGTAGTAGCGTTCGTTTAACGTGATTTTAAAGCAATTTAAGGATTTTTATGAATAATGCTCCTCTGTCTTTATTTTGGTTGTTGGTTTACTGATTTATTGTTTCTTTTTAACTTGTGTCTTATTGACATTTGACAATATTACATGACATTGACAGCTTACACCGGGTATGAATTCAATTCCATGTGTTTTTATTGGCAGTTTTGAGCACTTTTACTGTATTGTCTATGTTTAATTTGTAGACAGCATAGTAAAAAAATATTTATCTGATTAATGCGGGTTCCAAAAATTCTGAAAATTATTTTCTTAACAGCAATTTGTATCTTCTATCCGTACCTGCTTATCCTATCCTACTTCCTACTAATATTATAAACGCGAAAGTTTGTATGCATGTTTGAATGTATGTTTGGATGTTTGTTAGCTGAAGTTTGGAATGGAAATAGATTTTACTCTGGATTAACACATAGGCTACTTTTTATCCCGAAAAAATCCATGGTTTCCCGAGATTTGCGAAAACTTATGATTTTGATGGTATGAATGTTTGTTACTCTTTCACGCCTCGACTACTGAACCGAATTAGATGAAAATTGGTATTAAGATATATTATAGCCTGGTTAACACATAGACTACTTTTTATCCCGGAAAAATCTATGGTTCCCGAGGGATTTGTGAAAAACTAAGTTCCACGCGGACGAAGTAGCGGGCGTCAGCTATTAAATTATAAATAATAAAGGCCCATTTTGGGACACGTCCTATTACTGGTCTGAATATAATCTAGTTACCGTCTCGTATAGTCTGCTCCAGCCGGATGAGCTCCTTGGTCCGCTCGATCTTACTGTTGAGATGCGCGATGGCGGCCTGCGCCTTCGCCGACACGCTGCCGCTACCGTCTCCTTCATCTCAAATTACAATAAAAACTTTAATAGATCGTTCACAATCGTGTAAATTCAGTTGCAATCGGGTCTTACTCCACCAATAGCAGCGGAATTGAAAATTTCACTAATTAAAGTCTTGACAATTCATTCACAATTCAGTATTTGACAGAAACAAATTGTTTATTCATCAAAATAGTAGGAGTAACTGCGAACTACTTCCGAAGATACAGGGACATGTTTGCGGAGCTGCCGATGATCGTTTATAACTACGCCCGCATACTAGATACGGTAGGATTGTGACGCTCTTGTCAGATATATTTGTATGGAAGGACAAACAGAATTACAAATATCTTTGTTTTGATTTTTTGCGTCTATGTACTTACTACGTACTTCTCATAATAAAAATGTTAGGTACATTGAATATATAGAAGCTAAAAATACAGGATACACACAAACTCCATGACGAATAAGAAATAATAAAAATCGGTAACTTTTATCGGTTATTTATCGGTAAATCGTCACTATTTACTAGACATAAAAAACAGAGAACACATATTAACAACGTAGTTTAATAATAATTTTAATTATTATTGAAATGACTAGGGATTTATAATTTATAGTTGGTTTGTTGATAAACATTGCACATCGAGTTTGTAGTTAGTATACTGTCTATAGAAATCAAAGGCATTACCAACTAGTTATTAAACTTTACAGATCAAATTAAATATCATAAAAGAATAATTTCAAATACAATCAAACGCTTACCTAAATGCACATAGTTGTTTGACATTTTACATGTGGACTGGTTTAGTTAGTAAACGTACCTACATTTTATACAAGATAAAACGCCGATAACAGTTTATTATGGAGTGGATTCGGGAAAATATTACTTTTAATTAATTACGAGTATAAAACAAGGAAAAAGTCGGCTCGTTAGACCAAACTATTAGTTTATTTAATTCCAGGTTTCAGTCTAGTCGAGCATAAGTGTAAATAGGAGGGATTCTTATCAAAATAATTCTATTATTTTTTTAATTTTTTGGTAGCTCTGAGTACTGTACGGTCCTGCATTCAAGCCCTAGCTTGGATATATTTAAGACTTTAAATTGGTTTAAGTCTGCTCTAGTCGTAGGATTCGGTCGTTACCATCTAACATCATAAAATGGCAAGCCAAAGAATGCTTAATTCTTTTAATGCCTAGAATTACATTTACTACTGATAAAAACTAAAAAAAAAACGGGCGGACAAAAGCAATATTATATTTATTTACCTTGATTAATATAGTCTCCATCCTGACCTGAAAATATAGTAAAAGGATATTAAACTGTTATAAGGATATGAGACACGTCTATTTAGAAGCGAGTACGGTAATAGATGATGATAATGATGATGATGATGATGATGATGATGATGATGATGATGATGATGATGATGACGATGACGATGACGATGACGATGACGATGATGATATAGAAGATGAAAAAGATGAAGATGATTAAGATAAAAACTACGATGATGATGACAATGAGTATGGTGATGACGATAATGATGATGACAATGATGATCAATACCTCTGTAAGCGGGCGAGCCGTACTCGTCGGACGAGAGCGCGTACGACACGTTGGGGCTGACGACCGCGTACGCGTAGTCGCTCGGTGTTAGGATGTTTGACAGACTCTTCTTTTGCGGCGAGTCTTCCAAACTGGAACCAAATTATTTTTCATTAAAAAAAAGTAAATTTGTCATATTTTATCTTTTAAATAATAACAATATTATCCACCAAATTCCAAACAATTAATGCCGTAGACTGTTTCACAACTCAGAAGTGGGTAAGACAATAGTCCGTCGAACTATCGATCTCAAGAAAACCTCTCAATATTAAGTCCAGAGTATCTTTGACTAAACAGTGTCTCATTTATCATCTTTAACAGCCGATTGATTTCCACTGTTCTTATAGGCCTCTTGAATGGACTTCCAAACATAACAGTATCGAACCGGTTCCATCTAGTGGGGGGTTGGCCAACATCGCGCTTTTCACTTCCAGGGTCTACCAGTAATATAATTCCATGTCAGCATCATTTATCGTCTAAAGCAACAGGGGTCTTTGCTGGTCTCTGCTAGAAAGGACACAACTGGGGATGTTCATTCATCAATCGTAGGATTGAGGTAGACAATGTCAACCTCAAACCAATTATAGAAGGACCTGTATAGCACTCATAGTCACGAACTAAATTGTCTGTCATTTTCTGAAGAAAACCAGCTTAGATTTGGTAGATCTTCTACTAAACTAAAAGTTTTTGCCCGTTTTTTACACAATTCAATTACATAAAAAGGTATTTTTACGGAGCTCTTTAAGCGACGAACGCGATTACAACTATTTAACATCGATTCTATAGAGACAGTTTTTATAGTCGCATTAGATCGTTGATCATATACTTTGACAGAAAAGTAACGTTTAGCGAGGCAGGTCCATACAATAATTTGTCTGAGATGTCAACACATTCTGAATTCCGCCTGAAGTATTCCAAGATTAAAGCATCTTACGTGTTAATCCAAATTATAACTTTATCAGCAACAGTCACATCGAATGAGTAACGAATATTCACACACGCAGTAGTAGATAAACAAACTTACACATTTACGAGTATTTATCATTTTTATCATTAGTAGAAATTGTTTCCGAGAAATTAATCTATGATGAAAATGAACTTACTCTCTAGAACTGTTAACCGTGGTGTTGCCAGAGAGCGGGCTGTTGCCCATATCTCGTGAGTGCGACTTGACATGGTGGGCTCGCGGCTCCACATGGCGAATAGACTCCTGGAAAACATACAGCCACAATGATAATGGGACAGGATTCCAGGAAACAATATAGAGGGTGTCCAGTAAATTACTGGACACCCTCTATATTGTTTCCTGGAATTCTGTCCCTGGAATGGATAAAACGCAAACGGTAGATACACCACCTAATTATCTAAAACTAATTTGAACAGTTTTCCGAAAACCCCTAGGGTGACCAAGTTATATTTTATTTTGGATGTTTCAAATTTTTCTATCTTGAATCAGTTTTTTCAATGCTTTACCTGCTGTAATTATGATTTTAAAGATCTGATTTTTGTTAATTACTAAGAAATAAATTACCAACGTACTATAAATACCACTTTTATAAATAATGTTTTATTAGTTTTGTAGAAGAGGCTTTGAATGCAATAATTATTTTTCTTTCATTAAGATGACCCGATTAAAAAAAATTGTCCTGTAAAAAAAATGTATGGGACTGAAGAGTACCATTATTTTAAAAACTTGTACATTTACCTTAAAGTCCCGTTATCATGTAGTTGTATAGTCTACATTGTAGATTATATTAGATTTGATAGCGTCATAAGGTCATTTCAATTTCTTATTAAGTTAGAATTCTTGGGGTATAATGTAATAGCTTATATCAGACTTTCCCAAGACCGTTAATATTGTAGGAGGCGGGAATACGGAAGTCGGAAGCGCATTCCGGATCTTGCATTATTAGAAAATGAGGAAGCAACGCGTTCCTTACTTATCTGTACATTATCAACTTTATTATGTCGGCTTACTTCATTTACAAAGCAATCAATCTTGAGACGTGTTCTAAACTACGAGTAAATATTACAAACAAGAAAACTGTACAATTTAGATATATTCAGTTCAAGATTGTTTACGTTTAAGGTGCTGATAGACTTGAGCATTCATTTGTAATGGGCATTCGTGAGAATGTTACATTATAGAAAAATACATTTTAGCGAGCATCCTATTAAGCGTTCTGACGAGCATTCTAATGAGCTGATTTGCTATTTTAGGACCAATAATGTTTAACAAATATTCAAAATCACTTGATGACATTAACAGAAAATTTCTATAGTGTCCGCTTATTTCTTGTTGTTTTAACTCTACAACTAATTGTAGACCTCCACTTACACTTCTAAGACGAAACAGATTAGTTTGCCACTATCTTCTATTTTTCTGTTTTTTTTTTAAATAACTGATGAGTATAAATGCAGCGACCGTCATGTCTGACATCTTCATGAAGAATATCTTTGACGAGCACCGAATAGAGCGTTCGGTAGAATTCTCAAGATGTTCGTAGCAACATTTGGCTCTATGCTTGGGTTGTTCAGTTCGACAAATATAAAGTTTTGTTCCAAATGAAAGCTCAAGTCTATCAGCAGCTTTGCAATAACATAAATCCGTGGATACATTATCTAATAACTGACGTTAAAAAGTCATAACAGACGACTTTTCAATAAGTGCTTGTAATTACAAATAAACCAAATTTCGAAAAAGATGACTTACATGGTGAGCTGTCGACGGTGACTGGACCCTGGACCTGATGACGTCATCGGTCACCACCGCGGGGTCTCGCAGGTCCACGGCGGACGGCGACTGACTCCTACTCGACCCCTTGCTGTGACCATGCCCTATTTGTAGCGTATCCATTGCGGACTACACGAATGGAACTTCCGATGGAAACCTATAAAAAAAAAATAAAAAAATCTCAATTTTTTTCTATGGACTATTTAACTTTGTACACAACAGAAACAGTAAAATTGTTTAAAAAAAGGCCTGAAATTTCGGTTATTGTACATTTTGTTTTGCACAATAAGATTTAAAACAAACATACAATAAATTTCGATTATTAACTATATTAAATAGGCGCAAACACCGTTTTTCGGAAGTACATCAAGAACAAAGGACAAATAATATTTTTTTTTTACTTTACGCAAAATTAGTTAATCCATGCGACAACACCGTTCAGGCTGATTACGTCCAGTGTCCTAAAATGTCGAGTGTGATAATGTGTCTAGTGAGGCCTTACGTTTAGTCTCATAATCTCCAGTGTCCTAAAACGTCCACTTTCCAAATCGTCTAGTGTCCCAAAATGTCTAGTATTTACAAGTTTACGTCCAGTGTCCACCAAAACCACCAAAAAGCAGTAAAAGCCCTCTACTCGCATGCCGGCAACGGTTTCTATCTATAACATTTGATAGTGACTAGTGACCGTTGAAAAGCCACACAACTTTAAACCCACATTGAAGCTGCGATGGTGGACCTAAAACACAAACTGCATTGAACCAGTGGCAAAGAGTGCCTTAGAGGGGCTCTAAACCAGTGGGGCGTGGGCAAATGAAGGATAACGATTTCTCACAAAAGAAACAAAAATGCTCGCCTAAAATAAAAATGACAATGACTTAACATGTGAAGGATGTTTCCAATTTTAAGGGGCCCGCTTAACCCGGGAAAATACGAGATTGCTTTTTTTTACTGTCTGTGATTGAGGATTAAATTTTACTAAATTTTGCTTTTACAGGTAAGAGGCCTTGTAGTCCGGAGACCCCGTATCATTGATACGGCTCATACGGCGGTAGCTACTGTGACGCGACGGGTAGCAATTATTTTGTGGTAGAGGAAACACCTCGAGCAGGTCCAAGGACTTGTGACCTTGGGATTAAGTTTAAGGGATCCCTTTAGAATGCATCAACATTCACCTTTCCTGCCCGACACTAAACAATAATTACAACACAAAACATTATTGCACAAAATCACTAAGGCGACTGGCAGCGTGACGGTGTCTACGCTGCCTAACAAACAACTGAGCTCAAGTCATCAAATACCCTCTTATTTATACCAACATCCTCCTCCTCCTCCTCCTCATCCTCTCTACAATAACATAAACAATGAATGTTAATACCACCTCGTAATCGAGGAACTTGTAACACTACGCCCCTGTATTGAATTATTAAAAAAATACTAACGATGACATAAGATGACATAAGTTAAATATGAACTGCACTCTTTAAACAGCTTAGCTGTACACCGGTGGCGTAAACAGTAAAAGTAATAGCACACTTATCGCAGACTTACATGGAATTATATCACAATGCGATTATCACTGCCTCGATCACAGACATACGAACTACACGCTATTACTACATCTCTGTCAGTAGAGACGAGTGCTTCGATCTATTGTAAAGCCCGCGAATTCGCAATGGATTAGCGTGGTAGACATAAACTACAAATGCTTCTCTTATGGGTCAGACATACTATGCTAACGAGGGATTGTGCCATACCACCGGCGACTAATGGACGCACGAGGCTTGCCACAAGACCTGGAGGGCTATTCTGTAACGATGTTTTGTATATCACGCAAGTGCTATCTCTCTCTGTCTAACACGATACTATAGGAGAAAGATAGAGAGGTACATTCGAAACTCGCACTTATACAAGACATTATTACAGAATAGCCTCCCTGATCGCATAAACCCCCGGACACGACCGCTTCCTCACTGCTGGCTGATGGGCGCCCTCTAGAACACATCTGGTAGGTTCGACCTAGTTATACAGTGGGGGAAGCCCCACACGGAAAAGACCATCTCGCCGCCTCTCCGCAGATCGCCGGCGATCGTCGCGTAAAATCGTCTTTTGCTCTTTATATCCGCTTCTGATGTCATCCCGTCTTCGACATATACAGTAAAAATATCACACTTATTTCAAACTTACATGGACTTGTATCACAATACGATAGTCACTGCCTCGATCACAGACATAGGAACTACTGCATCTCTGTTATTGGAGACGAGTGCTTCGATCTTCCCCCCATGCCTCTGCGTTCTGGAATGAATGAAACGATTGTTTATTTTTAATTATTGCTCGCAATTAATATTGCGATAGTGCGAGCATTAATGGAACATTAATTAATGTGTAATCGGGTGTTATCACTGTATTATGTATTATACAGAGTAAATTACCTAAACGATATTATTACGATAAACTGAGAGTATGATTCAGAATCGGTATAGTCACATTTAGCTTATTGATGTATTTTTGTATTTAACTTGTACTGCTTGCATTTACTATTTTTTTCAATTTTATTTGTTTTAATATTTTTTTAATAAAAATATATCATAGACGTCCACTGCAGGACACAGGTCTTTTGTAGGGAAGAGTCGCCTGCATCTAGTGAACCCCAGCGACTCGCTTAATGTCGTCAGTCTGCCTGGTGGCGGGTCGACCAATATTGCGCTTTCTAGTGCGGGGTCGCTTTCCCAGCACCTTTGGACCCCAGCGTCCTTCGGTTCTTCGAACTATGTGCCCCGCCCATTACCACTTCAGCTTCGCGATTCGCTGAGCTATATGGATGACTTTAGATCTTCTGTGGATCTCTTCATTTCTGATTCGATCACACAGAGATACTCCGAGCATAGCTCGTTCCATCGCCCAATGTGTGACTCTGATCCTTTTTATGAGGCCCGTAAGTCTCGGAACCACTGGTAACACGCACTGTACGAAGACTTATGTCTGTAGGCAATAAGGAATTTCGAAGGAAAAGATATCGCTAAGTTTCCCAAACGCTAACCAGCCGAGTTAGATATCATATTTATCTTAACCTATTTCGCTAAACAGTATCCCTATCTCTACCCCCCTAATATAATATAAAAGATATGGCAAGAATTCTTAAAAAAAAAATATATAGAGCCTAAATAACATAACGGTAAGAGCAGTCGGACTCATCCCCGAAGTGTGGTGGTTCGATCCCCGCCCCGTTGGTCTATTGTCGTACCCACTCCTAATACAGTTTTTCCCGACTAGTTGGAGGGGAATGGGAATATTGGTCATTTTAAAAAAAATTATGGCAAATATTCTTTAAACAAAACATGAGCATATAATTTATATATTTAGCTTGAAGTATTTTCAAACTCTTGAGTTTAATGTGATTCGCATACATGCAAATCACATGCCCAAGTAATGATATACCTCTGATACCTAAATTACTAATCGCAAATTGGATAAGTACATAGCGCTATTAATTTACATACCACGCTATGGTATTGCTGCGCAAAACATTCGCCAGTCATTAGGCAATCATACCGCGTGTGTTATGCTAAATGATACCTTTATAGCGACTTCAACTTTCCCAATGTCATGCTCCTTACAAGGAATGGCCGAGGAGTTTTACAATTGATTTCATTAGGAATGTAAAGGAAACTCATATGACTATGTTTTTTTTCTTCTGATATTAATATTGACATATATTTAAGATCCACGAAAACCCAACAATCCAGACGACGTCTTCCACAGACCTCCTACAATAAATGCACTAATATTTAAGATTTTATAACACATAGATAGTGTGTAGTCGCAGGATTCGTAAGCCGTTTTATGTGCCCCGAAATGGGAGCCCTTGACGCATCGCTACGCTACGATACTCGTTAGTACGCTTGTGTGTGTACGATACTCGTTAGTACGCTTGTGTGCGTGTTCGCAACTGTAATTTAGCTTAGCTCTTACGTTCAGTTTGGATTGAAAAATCATAGGTGTTGCGAGTCTATAGGTTATTAGTCTAAGAGGAAAATTTTTTTCGCTTAAACCGATTTAAAAATTCTTCCACTAATGGAAAGCTAGGTTATCAGTGACTAACATAGGCTATATTTTTTACAAATATTCATAATATGGCGACCGAAACTACGCGGCTGAAAATACGGGGATAAAATATAGCCTAGCACTTACAAATAACGTGACTTTATATTTGTAAAAACCTTGTACTCATTCACTTAAAAAAACTACAATGTTCAATTGAGAATTCACAATTGTAAAATATTTTGTCGCATTTAAGTGGCTCAGACCAACTATTGTATAGGACCTGCCTCGCTAGATGTTACTTTTCTGTCAAAGTATATGATCAACGATCTAATGCGATTATAAAAGCTGTCTTTATTGAATCGATGTTGAATAGTTGTAATCGTGTTCGTCGGTTAAAGAGATCCGTAAAAATACCTTTTTGTGTAGTTTAATGGTGTAAAAACGTACAAAAACTTCTAGTTTATTATAAGATATATACCAAATCTAGGCTCGTTTTCCTCAGAAAATGACAGTCAATTTTGTTTGTGACTATGAGTTCGATACAGGTCCTATTATAATTGGTCTGAGTTAAGTGGCTATACAACTATGGTGCTGCAAGCAATTAGCACTACTCAAACCAAACAAAAGTAGACTCGGAATAATATTTAACCACTTAACTGTCCTAGAGAGGACATCAGTTTTTTACTATCACGTGTACGTATCTCTATATTAATATCATGTAAATACGTAGATTGATAGCCCAGTGGATATGACCTCTGCCTCCGATTTCGGAGGGTGTGGGATCGAATACGGTCCAGGGCATGCACCTCCAACTTTTCAGTTGTGTGCATTTTCAGAAATTTAAAATATCACGTGTCTCAAACGGTGAAGGAAAACATCGTGAGGAAACCTGCATACCAGTGAATTTTCTTAATTCTGTGCGTGTGTGAAGTCTGCCAATACGCATTGGGTCAGCGTGGTGGACTATTGGCCTAAACCCTCTCATTCTGAGAGTAGATTCGAGCTCAGCAGTGAGTCATAGCGGTGTTTATGAATACGCGAGAAAATGGAAATACGAGGGAAAAGTGCAAATTAGATTGTTCTAGTTCGTGTGAAATGAATAGGTATTGTTTTTTGTTATTGAATCAAGACTCTAGGACGACAACCAAATATGGAATAAAGAAGCTATAAAAGTCGATACCGCTATCAGCGAGTTATATTGCCGATATGAATTATCGTGCAAATTCTGTTTACCGTATTGGATGTAGGTTAGTAGTTGACAATATTCTTATGTTTGTCACAGATGTAATACTTTACTATCATACGAGATGATCCCATAAATTCCCATTTCTTAACCCTCATTCGTATTGAAAAATATCCTAGACTAGCAGACGCCGCGCGTTTTCACCCGCGTGGTTCTCGTTCCCGTAGGAGTACGGGGATAATATATAGCCTATAGCCTTCCTCGATAAATGGGCTATCTAACATTAAAAGAATTTTTCAAATTAGACCAGTAGTTCCTGAGATTAGCGCGTTCAATCAAACAAACAAACAAACTCTTCAGCTTTATATATTAGTATAGATTATAGATTGAGAGCAGTCCAGATATTTGCTGCGTATGATAAAGATGAACCAACCGTTTGGTTACCATCCTAGAGATGAGGATTGAGAAATTTTGACATTACGGAGGATGAAAATTTAGGGTAGATGTAGGGTGGGAGTAGAATAGAAAAAGGGTAGGGAATGATTCAAAACGAAGCTTGACCGGGTTCGCTAGTAAATAAACATAAGGATGAAATTTTTAAAACGTTTTTATGAAATTGTCAAGTTGAAATGTGGCTTGTTGCAAACCGAAGTAGGTAAGTATTAATAGTGCTTTGCATTTTTTAATCTTAAGGCAACTGTACCACCCTGCCTGGCAGAACGTATTATGTAACACTTAAGACAAAAGGTTCCCGAGCACACTCCTAAATATATTTAGAAGTAACTGTTCAGGAACCGTTTCATCTCAAGATATTATCTTGAATATTCAATAAGAAGTCTGATATACAGATTATAATAGACGAAGCTTATTCGATTGCTACAAACGCTCACAAAATCCCACTTGTTTGTGTACGTAAATACTCGTAGCGATGAATAAATTAGTAGTTTCCCCGGATGGCTAGAAATCTAGTGCACATAATACAAGCCCTAAGGTAATAAATTCTACAGTTGATACACCCACCTTCACTATCATAGTAAGAAAGTTCTTGAACCGATTTACGTAAACTGAAGTCTAGAAATGTGAGAAATAACAATATGGTCTAGATTGTCATGGAAAAACTTTACACATTGAAGGTAGAGAAATAAGTCTGTTCTTAGTTACGTAAAGTGATAGTATAAAGGATGGTTTTAGATGAATCAGTATTCTGTGTTCTTCTGTTAAGTAAATGCTTTTGTATTTAACAAGAAAAATGAAATTTACAAGCACTCTCGAACGTAATACAGTATCTTCACGCCGGTGTATCATAATTATCAGCCTATTTAAACGGCCTACTACAGGGCCAGGCCTCCCTCGTTAAAGGAGAAAGAATATGGAGCATAACCCACGCTGCAGCTCCAATGCGGGCTGGCGGGCTTAGTGTGTGTTACAAGTTCCTCGATTACAAGTGGTATTATCATTAATTATTTATGTTATTCTATTTATAACAACAGAATACCCCCTATCGTTTTGGTATAAATAAGAGGGTATTTGATGACTTGAGCTCAGTTGTTTGTTAGGCGTAGGCGTAGACACCGTCACGCTGCCAGTCGCCATAGTGATTTTGTGCATGTTTTGTGTTGTAATCATAGTTTATCATAAATTATTTAGTGTGGGCATGGAGAACAGGACATCGCTAACCACTTGACCAATGACTTGGCTTGGCATTGACGAGGCAGGCAATGCCAAGCAAGTGCCATCGCATTGTTTTTACCAGCATGCTTAAACGAAAACATCGCTCTCTCTCTCTCTCTGCAATACAATTAGTCGTATAAAGTAAAGTAAAGTCTGTGGCAAAGTGAAGCGTGATGTTGACCTATCTGTCCATTCGGCACTCGCAAAAAAATAATCGGGACGCTCCGAACTATTCGTAGTCCTTTGACTCACACTCGCGCAATACTAAAGCGTGGCAAATTGGTGGATAACACTCCCGATGGTCCGCGCGGGCCGAAATTGGGGTAGCGATGCCCGGCGCGCACGACTTCATACCCGCGCAGTCCTTCCCTCTGCCCCGCGTATACGACTTCATACCCACGCAATACTCCGTAACCCCAAGTATATCATGGGAGTGTCATCAACAAATTTACCAAGCTGTAGGAGCGGTAACATGACGACAGGACGAGAAACATGGCCACACGACGTCTTCGCTTACTTCTCTCGCTACTTCTCTCGCCATTCGAGCAGTATATGGGCGGATTACAGTTGAGCAGTATATTTTACATTTACATAGACATAATGTTTACGTATTTCGTTACGTACACTCTCTGGCTAGTGACCAAGTCGTCGCAGCAGTACAACTGTTGTATATTTGAGACATACGAGTATATTTCCTACACTGATATCGTCGGATTGACGTATGAAATACCTCACTAATACATTGCTATTGCATTCTTTATAACTAGTGTATTTATAGAGTAAACCTGTGAACTTGAGTTACTAGTATATTTAAAACATCATATACTCTAATTTACTTCTTTTCCCGCTCTTTCTTCGCAATTCTGTCATCAGGGGTTGCCTGTTAGGGATTGCTTTTAGCAAAAAAGCCGCCTTTGCAAGCTAATTTTTAATGTCTTAATACTTATTTTGTGCAATAAAGTATTTCTTCATCTTATTTAGGGTATCTCCACAAGAAACACTTATAGTTTCGCTATGTCCGTCTGTCTGTCTGTCCGCGGTTTAGTTCAGAGACTATTACTACTAGAAAGCTGTAATTTCGCATGAGTTGCAAATTACAAATGTCGACAAGGTCGTAAAAAATCTTGAAAAACGGTAATGGGGAACTAGGCGGGCTTTTCTGGTCCAGTGGTTAGCCTATGTGGCTTAGGATCACGAGATCCTGGGTTCGAGTCCTGGGTCAGGCTATGAATTACTGAGCTCTTCTTCCAATAAATTTTCAACTCAAAATACATTAAAGCGTCAACTAACACTATGTCATCACAAAAGTTAGGACGGGTAAATGTACTGAATAACTTTTCAAAGAGCAATTGTGAAATTTGATAAGAGATCCCTTCACGGATAAAAGGTGCCATGTCAAAGGTCACTCAGCCCTCGACCTAAGGGCTTAGGGCGCGGAGGTGCTTATCACCCCGCATATTTCATCCCTTTTACCTTATTCACTCAGACTATAATAGATATCTGACGTGCCGCTAAGTTGTCCTTAGCGACTTTCAGAACATTTCAGAACGTTTAATCTAGTCCTTTTGTAGTTTTACACGGAAAGTTTTGAAAAGTACGGCGTTCGTACCTTCTCTAAAACTACTATTTCAAAAACATTTTATAATTCAAGTAACGATTTTGAGTACTATATGACTGTGCTAATTCTTTGATTCATGATAGTCCAGTGGATATGACCTATGCCTTCGTTTCGTTCGAATCCGGTGCGGAGAATGCACCTCCAAGTTCGAATTCAGTGCGGAGAATGCACCTCCAAGTTCGAATCCAGTGCGGAGAATGAACCTCCAAGTTCGAATCCAGTGCGGAGAATGCATCTCCAAATTTTCAGTTGGGTACAGTTTAACAGTTTATGAAATTAACATCTTTTAGTCGGTTAAGGAAAAACATCGCGAGGAAACCTGCATACCTGAATTTTATTAATTCTTTACGTGTGCGAAGTCTGCTAATCCGCATTGGGCAAGCGTGGTGGACTATTAGCCTAACCCCTCATTCTCAGAGGAGACTCGTGCACAACAGTTAGCCGAATATGGGTTGTTAATGATGATGAAATTATGAATTCTTTGACCGTTGAATGCGTTATAGACATAATTTCTATCTCACTGTCTGGATAATAATATCCTGATAAGACAAAATTTATTTATTTTGCTATCATCCGCGAAAAGACGACGAACCCATGCGACGTCACCCAGGTCCGACAAAATACTCTCTACGTACGTTTCACTCCGAAACCGGAGCATCCTCAGGTGTTGACTCTACAACGTGCAATTGCAAGTCAAGAGTGTCGGACCTGGGTGACGTTGTCGCATGGGTTCGTCGGCTTTTCGCGGATTATATCAAAATAAATAAATCATTATATGATCATGATGAACTTCCGCAAAGTAACGCCTGCTTCTATCCAATAAATAAATTAATAAATTAGTAAATTAGTAAATTCTTAAGCTCTATGTGATTTCACCCTGTTGTTACACTCTCCCCCAATTTACGAAACTGCGTATACAAAAGCTGGCTAACAAGCCGTGAAAGGCGGTCGGATGGAGGCCAAATTATCCTACATTAGAACATCATTCATATAGACGTAGTCTCGGTGATAGATTTGACGGCCTCCGTGGCGCAGTGGTATGCGCGGTGGATTTATAAGACGGAGGTCCTGGGTTCGATCCCCGGCTGGGCAGATTGAGATTTTCTTAATTTGTCCAGGTCTGGCTGGTGGGAGACTTCGGCCGTGGCTAGTTACCACCCTACCGGCAAAGACGTACCGCCAAGCGATTTAGCGTTCCGGTACGATGCCGTGTAGAAACCGAAAGGGGTGTGGATTTTCATCCTCCTCCTAACAAGTTAGCCCGCTTCCATCTTAGACTGCATCATCACTTACCATCAGGTGAGATTGTAGTCAAGGGCTAACTTGTAAAGAATAATAATAATAATAAAATAAAAAATAGAAAAAATGTGTCAGCTTGAATATTTTTAGTTTTATTTGGGTTATTAGTGATAACACAATTATCTTCTAAATATATAAAAGCGAAAGGTCATCTATCACGAAATATCGAAAACAGCTAAGTATAAATACGAGGCAGAGAGATAATTTATAGATAAAGCTTGGTTCGTAACACTCCCGATGTTCCGCGCGGGCCGGGGGGCGTGTAGCGACGAATGAAAACCCCACGATTGATGGACATTACTTCCCCGCGCGCACAATTTCACACCCGCGCATTTCCACCTGTCGCCCGCATATCATTAGAGTGTTATCAACGAACTTGGCAGACTATAGTAGCAGCCAGTTAATAGCAAATTGTTTTACATATTACCAAGTCAATTAAGTTTACAAAATTAAACCGAGTGGCCGTCTCCCAAGCCATTGTTCCGTGTAAAGATTTAATTGGTATCCACAGGAAATTATTAATGAGTGGGACAATGACTCATTCGGTGCAGCCGTCTGAACTGTGCAATAAGGCGTGTTTCACACAACACTGCCCCCATATTCGTAACAACTGACAAGTCTCTAGACCAGGGGATCCTTACCTATTACCTTATGCGCCTCCCTAAAGTGTACGCTAAAATACTGCGCCCAAGCCCTATTAGACCAATTTAGGGGTTGAATTATAAAAAAATTTGAATCACATTATATGTATTTCGTATTAATTGTTATGATTTTTGGACAAATTTTTAAAACTGTATCTCTAAAAATTAAGGACTTTCCATACAAACTTTCAACCCCTATTTCACCCCCTTCTTATTTTATTTTCACAATAAAAAGTATCCTATAACCTTCTCCATATTATGGTCTCAAACCGAACAAAAGTTTATTTGAATTCATACAGTAGTTTGCCCAAATAACAAAAAAACACGGACAGACAGACAAAAAATCGAATAAAAATATTTTTAACTTCAGTATTAATTACATAATGCCCCCCGACAAATATTTTCATAATATCTTCAATGTACAGAATGTAAAAAATGTACCTGTGGCAGTTTTATTATAAGTTCTAGATGGCACTAGTAGTCCTTTTTGCCAAGGTAACGTTTGGTGTTACATATGGTATAAGTAAAATCTCCAATTGTGAATGAATGTATAGAATTTGACCAGTTTTATTATATGTATAGATTTAGATTTAAAAATTTTAGGCTTCATGTTGGTCAGCGCACAGCGTAGATCATTATCGACATGAAGTCTATTTCTTTGCTTCGTTTTTATACCCACCAGCGTCGAAAAACCCCGTTCATAAAGATTGGTACCTAGTCGAAAACAGTAAAATAATACGCTGTGCTTCCTTTCTGAAAACAGGATAAATGGCTTTATATATACAAAATTTAAAAATTAATAGCGCGCGAGATTATGTTTTTTTTAAACCGGTCGTCGCGCGCCCCCAAGTGGGGCGCGCTCCTCTGGTTAGGAACCCATGCTCTAGACTCTATCGGCAACATAATCGACATCTAAACAGCGTCTTCGCCATCGACAACGAGGTTCCCGATATATATCGGACGTGGATCTAACCACAATCACGAAGTCAAACACTTGCGTTGTCTTATTATTTTGACACTTGATAGTGAGTTTCGAATTCATCTATCTCTTTCTATGTCTAACACTATAGACGGAGACAGTAAGAGACGATTAGCAAGCTCACAAAGTCCAAATCATTTATTTCTATAAGGCTTCAAAAAAAACTTTTGAAACGTCAACGTAGTGCGTTTTTAGCAAGTGTGAATTCTCCCTAACTCGTATCATTCGTCATATAATCATTCGGCTGGCGGGTGTCAAAGTTCAATCATTCATCGTTTTAATGATTACAAGCACGCCGTTGTTATCTTGTATCGTGAATTCGTAATATCTCTGTTGTTTACGTTTATTATCGCACTAGTGGGTTTATGGCGTATTTTATATTTTGTAGGTACAACTAACTATTATTTATCTATATACTAATACTAGCTGACGCCATGCGGTATTACCCGCGTGGTTCTCGTTCCTGTAGGAGTACGGGGATAGTATATAGCCTATAGCCTTCCTCGATGAATGGGCTATCTAACACTGAAATAATTTTTTAAATCGGACCCATAGTTCCTGAGATTAGCGCGTTCAATCAAACAAACAAACGTTTTTGTTTGTTGTTTTCAACGCGTTTGATTGAAAGCGCTAATTTCAGGAACCACTGGTCCGATTTCAAAAATTCTTTCAATGTTAGATAGCCCATTCATCGAGGAAGGCTATAGGCTATATATTATCGCCATATTCCTACGGGAACGGGAACCACGCGGGTAAAACCGCGCGGCATCAGCTAGTAGATTATAAAGAGGTAAAGTTTTGTGGTAGTATATGAAACGTTATGGCCCAGTGGATATGATTTCTGCATCTCATTACGGAGGGTGTAGGTTCAAATCAGTTGAGTGCATTTTCAGAAATTAAATATCACGTGTCTCAAACAGTGAAGGAAAAACATCGCGAGGAAACCTGCATGCCGAGAATTTTCTTAAGTATCTGCGTCTGTGAAGTCTGCCAATACGCATTGGGCCCGCGTAGTTCTCATTCTAAGATACTCGAGCTCAGCAGTGAGCGGAATATGGGTTGATAACTTTATGGTATTGTAGGGGGTCTCTATCTACTGAACGGATTTTGAAAATACATTTACTGCTATAAAGCCACATTATTTATCAGTGTCATAGGCTATATTTTATCCCCGTATTCTAACGGGAACTACGCGGGTGAAACCGCGAGGCATCGACTAGTATAATATATTGTTAATTATCCAGTCATTATTTAATTTGGAAATGCAAATAAACCGAGAAAGCTGAGTTTTGGATTTGACCTACTTACTTGAAGTAGGCCTTTACGCCTATTTGAACTTAGGCCTAGTTCGGACTACTTTAGTATTTTAGTCGAGTACAAACGATTATTAGGCGGGTAATCAAAAAATCTTTCGTACTCGACTAAAATACTAAAGCAGTCCGAACCAGGCATAGGTAAACGAATTTTGAAATTTAATCCATTTGAAAGAAAGAAAGAAAGAAGAAATGCGTTTATTTCGAAATTATGCCACACATCACAATATCTCCAAATATCACAATTGCAGAATTTACTACACTCAGAGGCACAATTATCCGTCCACTTTAATATGACGCGAGTACTTTAAAATGGGCGGATAATTGTGCTTCTGAGTATATAATAAATGAGTAGGTATGTTAGCTTTAAAATTGTGTAACTCTAAATACGTCTCTTACAATCGTGCCGTTTAATAAAATAATTCGTTACCAGTATTTTTGGACCGACGCAGTTTACGTTCTATTTTTACATAGCCATTATATGATAACACATAGGAATATTTTATTTTCATACAGACCATACAAATATAGTGCTTGTAATATGTACAATAGGGATTATTATCCTTTAAACACTATCGGTAAGTAATCGCGAATCGGTTATAGTAATATAGCACTTATGAGTCATGCGTTATGTATTATTTTCCTTTAAATGGTGTCTAGTACTCGTTTAGCGTTGTTATACGGTTCACGGCAGAAGGTTGGGGTCAGAATGGCAACAGACAATGTGGGTCATATCCTAAGAGATTTATCTGAAGAACAGAGCGGCTATCAAAATCAAATACCGCTTTAATTAAGCTGATAGTCTACCACGCTGTCCCAATGCAGATTGCATACGGAGAGAATTTAGAAATTTCTCAAGAATGGATTTACAAGATGGAGGTCCTGGGTTCGATCCCCGGCTGGGTCGATTGAGGTTTCCTTAATCGGTCCAGGTCTGGCTGGTGGGAGGCTTCGGCCGAGGCTAGTTACCCTACCGGCAAAGACGTAAAAAAAAATTTAATTTAAACTATTTATTAATTTATTAAAAAACACGGCGGTTTGCTTACAAGAAGACGCGTCCAATGAAGATGACATTCATGAACCGTCGGAGAGTGTAGCGGAACGTTCACTTCCCACCAATGTCTCTTTCCCAACGCGCGCTGCGAGCGGCCACGCGAGCAGCCCGCGTCGCAGTTTGGATTCCAATAATACACTGTAATCTTTGGTTTGGATCGTGTTGCGTTGCAAGAACCAGCTCATGACTAAAGTCTCACGGTACGTGAGTTTTAGCCGTGTTTTTTAAATTAAATAAGGATTACTTTATTAACATTAGCGTTATTAATATAATGGATCGGTAAGCGGCTCTACCGTTTAAGTCAATTTCTGTGGCCAAGCCCGAATGCTCACTCTCGTGGGAAATTGTTTGATAATGTCTACAGCCCTTCACAAAAAGGGACGTAATCGGTTTCATTAGGATAAATTGTTCCCTTGTACATTGCGTTGACATCGCGTAAGCGTTTCCATAGACATATAATGATATTATAAACCTATTTCACTTCACACCTGCCCCTGTAGCCAAGTGGAAAGTCAATTCTCAGTGACTGACAGTGACAGGTCACGTGATCAAGATCTGTCATTCTCATACATTTTTCTAGTTTTCGAAGCGTTTGCGATCGTAGAAAGAGAATCGACGTGCGACTGGGCTACAGTGTCTGGCTCGAATGATGTTTATACTGTTTGTTTGGTTGTGTTTGGTAGCCAGGTGTCAAGTTAATGCGCACTAGTTATCAAGACTATGATGCAAATTTTAGAGCCTCAATAGCTCAACGGTAAGAATGGTCTCATCACAAAAGGGTGGTGGCTTGATACCCGCCCCGTTGGTCTATTGTCGTACCCACTCCTAATACAGTCTTTCCCGACTAGTTGGAAGGGGATGAGAATATTGGTCACTTTTAAAAATATTATTTTTTTAAACCGAATCAAGTTATAAACAAAAATAATATTAAAAAGTTAAATCTCTATAACTTTTAAAGTATAAAGTTTTAAGTTTAACAGATGCCGACCATTAACGATATCGCAAGCGCCAGAAGCTGTGTTCAATGGAGATGAATATAAAGTTATGACGACTGGAGTAGGGGCAATAAACATTTGGCACGCGTATTATGTCGTTTTACGAAATTCTTATTCATTGCTATGCTTTCCGTGAAAAAGAAATTTAAACTATTACTCGGTCTTCGTCATAAACCCATATTCGGCTCACTGCTGAGCTCGAGTCTCCTCTCAGAATGAGAGGGGTTAGGCCAATAGTCCACCACGCTGGTCCAATGCGGATTGGCAGACTTCAAGAATTAAGATAATTCTCTGGTATGCAGGTTTCCTCACGATGTTTTCCTTCACCGATTGACACACGTGATATTTAATTCCTTGAAATGAAAATTTCTGTCTTTTGTTTTAGGTATTTGTTGTCTTTTGTGTATTGTGTGTGTGTGTCCAAATAAAATAATTTTCTTTCTTTCTTTCTTTCTTTCTTTCTTTCTTTCTTTCTGAAATGCACGCAACTGTAAAGTTGGAGGTGCATTCCCCGGACCGGATTCGAACCCACACCCTCCGGAAACGGAGGCAGAGGTTATATCCACTGGGCTATCACGGCTCCTAACCTAACAATACAATAGATATTATAGCCTAGGCTTTGATAAACTCAGTAAGAAATAAAACTATACTGTATTCCCATTCACAATATTATTGTAAACATATTGAAATTATGTTTAAATTGATACCGTGTCTAAAGTATTTTACAAGGCAACAAGTTATGACACAGAAACTTAATCGACCGTCACTAATAAGGGTATGAGTTTACAACTCGACGTGTAGAATTTTAATGTTATTGTGATTTATTTTTTGCTAAAGCATTCATCATTGACAACCAATGTTCGGCTCACTGTTGAGCACAACTGTCCTCTTAGAACGAAAAGGGTTAGCCACTGGGCTATCACGGCTCAAGCATTAGCTTTAGCGTTTTCTAAGTTCTGTGGTTTTAACAAACAACTCTATTTCGAGTATAACAAATTCTCGAGCATCTGAGAGTGATAGTGAGAGTGATTGGAGAGTGTAACGGAACCTTCACTCCCCACCACTGAACCCCTCTCCCAGCGCGCAATGCGAGCAGCAGCGTATCGCGCAGTCGCTTCGCAGTTTGGATCGTGCCGCGATGCAAGAACCAGCTCATGACTAAGGGCCCGGTATGGGTTCGAAACTAGTCGGGCATACTCCGACCTAATATCACGTGAGTTTTAGCCGTGTTTCATAATCCATTAATATCTCATAGCTCCATTATTTGTAGTATAACGAATATGGAACTTATACCTACCACGCTGCTTTAATGCGGGTTGGCGGGCGAAGGGTGACATAACTATTTATCTAACAAGTTCTCCCACGTACTGGGATGAAACACCACTAAGTAACCCATTCTGGGAAAATATCTTGGAACAAAAAAAAGCTTTACATAGGCAGACTTTACACTTCAACGTGAAGCATTTTAATATTAACTAGCAGACGACGCCCGGTTTCACCAGCGTGGATCCCGTTCCCGCAAGAATACGGGAATAAAGTGTACCTTCCCAGCAGTGAAAGACTTTTTCAAATCGGACCAATAAGTTCTGAGATTAGCGCTTTCAAGCAAACAAACAAACTCTTTAGCTATATAATATTAGTATAGATAGATAACAAATAATCTGTACTTTGTGTAAAATGAATACCTCACAGTTAAACTCATATTAATCAAACTTCAGTAATGAATGTACAGGAAGAGGACAATGATACGGATGACTCAGATATCTCAGATGAGTAATATAATACTTGTGATACTTGTGTCATTAAGCTTATGGCACACTTTTTTTTTCGTGTTGAGTAAGTGCCGATGGCTCCATGTGGGACCACTACGGAGACACGGGGGGGTTTGGGCGAGCGCAGAAGCATCGCCTGATGAGACCCGAAGGCTGAAATAAAGATAGAGGACGGAACGACTCTCTGAGGGCGTCTCCTATGAGACTCGGACCGCGGCTTAGGGGGCCATTCGGGAGGGGGTAATTTCCAAAATATTATGTAAGTTCATAAATATAACTTTAAATATTAAGAACTTTTGTCCCACTTTCATTACCCCTTTCTATTAATAGTTTCGCGACATTAAGTAACTTATGCTTTGCCCCAAGATCCAATTTATTTCAATATTAAATTCATTAAAACCTATTCAACGAGTTAGCCGTGAAAATGAATCAAACAGACCTACTTTCGGATTTATAGTAAGATTTTCTTGATCTGGTAAGCGATTATGCAATCTAAGATGGAAACGGGCTAACTTGTTAAAAGGAGGAATGAAAATCCACACCCCTTTCGGTTTCTACGCTACTTAGTACTGGAACGCTAAATTGCTTGGTGGTACGTCTTTGCCGGTAGGGTTATAACTAGCCACGGCCGAAGCCTTAAAACCCGCCAGGAGATCGAACCCAGGACTTCCGTCTTGTAAACCCACTACATATACCACTCCGCCACGGAGGCTGTTAAATATGGATTTACGTACCTTCCCCACACAATCCTAAATATTCTAGGAACTCATATTCAATGAGCAAACAGCAAACATCCAATCGAAAAAAAAAATAAGCTGGCAACTTACTAGTATTGTAAAAAATCCTAATCATAGACATTTATTAGCCGTATCTAACCGAACTAGGCCTTATCTATTAACTAATTAGGTTACCGCCTTATAAGAGTTCAATAACTTCTGGTGGAAAATAATTTAAGTGTGCCTCTGTGAAAACTAAACTTCCATTAAAATGTAAAACTTCTAAGTGGTTGATTTTCAAAATTGCTTCAACATCAGGACACAAATAGGGCACATGGCTCGATCAGCCGATGGACGTTGGGTTCCCAAGGAGTTTTTTTAGCCTTTGACTACAATCACCTGATGGTAAGTGATGATGCAATCTTAGAAGGAAGCGGGTTAACTTGTTAGAAGGAGGATGAAAATCCACACCCCTTACGGTTTCTACACGACATCGCACCGGAACGATCGGAACGACCGGATCTCTTGGCGGTACGTATTTGCCGGTATGGTGGTAGGTGGACCATATAAGAAAACCTCAATTAGCTCAGCCGGGGATGGAACCCAGGACCGCTGTCTTGTAAATTTACCGCGCATACCACTGCGCCACGGAGGCCGTCAAAAATGACGATGAGATTACATTGGACATTTTACAACCTATCAACGGTAATTTCACCATACCGCTCAAGGGTATGGTGAAATTACAGGCTTAACACCTATTCCTTCTATCCCTTCACCTCAATTCATTGACATAGGGCAGTACTTTGTAGGAAATGCCCTTTGCATGTCCTGCAAAGTATTGCTCTATTTGACAAATTTCTTATTACCATCACGTCGGATCTGCTATAGGTAAGTTGAGGTATTAAAAAAAACTATCTTTTACATCATCATTATCAACCCATATTCGGCTCACTGCTGGGCTCGAGTCTCCTCTCATAATGAGAGGGGTTAGGCCAATAGTCCACCACGCTGGTCCAATGCTGATTGGCAGACTTCACACACGCGGATAATTAAGAAAATTCTCTGGTATGCAGGTTTCCTCACGATGTTTTCCTTCACCGTTTGAGTCACGTGATATTTAATTTCTGAAAATGCACACAACTGAAAAGTTGGAGGTGCATGCCACGGACCGGATTCAAACTCACACCCTCCGGAATCGGAGGCAGAGGTCATATCCACTGGGCTATCACGGCTCTCTACACGGCTCTCACGGATCTTTTACATACGAGGGTTAAAAATAATAGTAACTGGTAATTGTACTTAGTTAATTATGCTAAAACTAAATTATAGTTATTACATAACCGCATTACACAGTGCGTCACTTGCATAGTGCCTTCATTATTAGTTACACTGTCAACATAATTGCGTTTTTCCTGCAAACAAGTTCCGGAGCAAACACGATTACAATTATTTAAGGTCGCTGCATACAGAACGGGGTAAGTAGTGTTATATGTATAACCGTCGCCATTCAGTCCGTACGCCCGTGACGTATACGATTATTTATGTATTTGCAGCCACTTAACACGTTCGCTGCGGTACGAGGTCAATTGACCTCGTAAGCCTATCGTCTTCAAGAGTTACGAGGTCGATGGACCTCGTACCGCACCACATAAAGTTTTAGTAAGAGAGGAAAGTACAGAAATATCAGTTTTCACCAGGCGAGTTCCAGTTCTCGTGAATATAATATAAATATAACCTATGTTTCAGTGAAGATTGGTGAACCTCTAAATTGGTCAAGTAATTTTTCAATAAATCGTAACCACTAAACAAACAAAAAATCTAATCTTACGTCTTTGTAATATAAGTTAAGATGAAATGATATTTCTAAAACTTGTTCTGATTTAAAACACATAAAATACCTACATCATCATCATCATTATCATATCAGCCGATGGACGTCCACTGCAGGACATAGGCCTTTTGTAGGGACTTCCAAACATCACGATACTGAGCCGCCTGCATCCAGCGAATCCCTGCGACTCGCTTGATCTTGTCAGTCCACCTGGTGGAGATCGACCAACACTGCGCTTTCTAGTGCGGGGTCGCTTTCCAGCACTTTGGGACCCCAACGTCAATCGGCTCTTCGAACTATGTGCCCCGCCCATTGCCACTTCAGCTTCGCAACTCGTTGAGTTATGTCCATGTATGATTCGATCACGCAGGGATACTCCTAACATAAAATACCTACGTAACTACTTATATAGCAAGCTTTAGCACACATATCAATCAATTCCGAAAGGGTTTGCTATCGTCTCAACTCGAGCCGTCCAGTAAGTATTCTTTGTATCATAAGTCGTAACGTAATCTCTTCCCTTACTGTCCTAAAACTGCGGTCAGCTAACCGTAATCGCGGCATCGCAGAGCCATAACCCTCCCTGACGGCGAGGCGATAGTTACAATTATCTTCTGAGTTGATATGTGTGCTGTGACCTTTAGACGGTTGTAATTTAGATTTATCTCTCCAACGAATGTAGAACATGCCCGTACAAAGCTATTTTGGATCCATTATAAAACATTATTGCGTTAGTTATAATAATAGCTCATTGTATTCGGCTTAATAATATAATAATTGGTGAAATTTCGTTGTCCACACCATTGTAGCTAAAGTTATTCTATTTCAGGAAGACTGTTTGGTTTTTGATGTAGTAGTGACAGCACAGACGTGTACTGTAGCAGGAAGTGGCGTCCACATGGTTTTTAACTAGGGTAAACATTATACATGCAAATTAAAAAATTTCATTTATGTCAATTCGGCTCAGTCAGGTAATGATATTAAATAATGGTGATAATTTAAGACAAAAACTTAAAAATATAGTTACGAGGGTACATAATTAGTTCTTAGGGTAAGCTTTGCATTTTTATATCTATGGCGTGCACTGGTACCGTGCTACGTACATATTTTGGTGTAAGTGGTTATAAAGTCCAAGGCTAAATTAAGTTCTACTTCTTAAGAACCAAAGCCGGTTATAGAAAATCGATACTGTATCTATTTCAAGTCTATACAATAGGACTTTCAGGCTTGATATCAATAACAGCCTTATTTATGTACTACCAATTTTATGCTTGGGCTTTCACTGCGTAATCGAATCAGAAATGAGAAAATCCGCAGAAGAACCAAAGTCACTGACATAGCTCAGCGAGTCGCGAAGCTGAAGTGGCAATGGGCAGGCCACATAGTTCGAAAAGCCGATGGATGTTGGAGTCCCAAGGTGCTGGAATGGCGACCCCGCATCGGAAAGCGCAGTGTTGGTCGACAGTTGCAGGGAGGCGCTGGATGCTCGCGGCTCGAGACCGTTTTGTTGCAAGAGGCCTATGTCCAGCAGTGAATGTCCATCAGCTATTAATGATGATGATGATGATGATGATGATGATGATGATGATGATGATGATGATGATGATGATGGTGATGATGATGATGATGATGATGATGATGATGATGATGATGATGATGATGATGATGATGATGATGATGATGATGATGATGATGATGATGATGATGATGATGATGATGATGATGATGATGATGATGATGATGATGATGATGATGATGATGATGATGATGATGATGATGATGATGATGATGATGATGATGATGATGATGATGATGATGATGATGATGATGATGATGATGATGATGATGAATTCCGCAAAAAGTGATACGAATTTAGCTCCACACACATATTGTACTAACAGGTACCCTACAACCTACTTCCGGTCTCAGAGACCGCTACGAAATTTAATTGTGTGAAGTAACACTAATCACTTAATTATTTTCGTTCTAATCGAATGCATTTTGTAATGTCAGTTGATCAATAAACTGGAGATCGATAATATGTATTTTTACCTCTCTCAGACACGCGCACAGTAAAATATACTTTTTCTACACATCGTACAATAGAGCGCATGAGCGTCTGAGACACCGCACACAGGTCGCTTACTGACAGAAATAAAGGGTATTTAGTTAAGGGTTAAATAGGTCGGTATGAAATTAAATAGTGTTACGAGTATCTCAGCAGGGAGAAAGTGAGTGTTAATATACATTCTGAAATGATCCTTTAAATCTACACCAAAGGTCACAAGTCCTGTGACCTGTTTGAGATGTTTCCTCTACCACAAAATGATTGTACAGTCACTGTCGCTTTTACCCGTCACATATAGTCATTAAATTTTTGTAACAACAAATATTGGAGCATTTTCAACTTCCATTTTAATTTGTGCACCAATATTGGAATTTATACTTTCTTTAATATAAATAATGAAGATTTACATATAATTGAACCAATGCTAACCTTACTCAAAAACCATATTAACGCCTGTGGGGCCTATCAATGGCATAAGCAGTGGCGTGCATAAGGTTTTTAACTAGGGTATGCACTTGTAACTGTTTCAAAATGCCTCATATAAATATAAGAGCATAAAACATACATTTTATCAAGTGTTGATCTTCCAAAGGTTAAAATATTTTAATTGGCATGTGATCGTCTATTGATTAGAACCCATTAATCAACGTTATGTCCATAATAACACAAATACTTTTAAAGTCTCAGAGGTAACAGTTCTCGTATCACGGATTCCCTAAATTATAATTGATACACGAACTCTTCGTGGTTTATCAATACACGAACTCTTCGTGGTATATTGATACACGAACTATTCGTGGTTTATCAAAACACGAACTCTTCGTGGGTTTCCAAAACACGAACTCTGAGTACGTTGATAAGGTCGTTTAAATAGTTACGCCTTCGTGAATCATATAAGACCACATTGACAGCGAGTGGCAACACAACATTCAGGTTTACCCTGAACGTCAGTATTACTTCTCATTGCTGGTTCTGTAGTTCTAACAAACTCACAGAAGGTAATAGTGCTTTGGGTGAGCGAGTGAGACTGGGTGAGCGAGTGAGGTGTGGCATCTTTTTTATAAAAGATGGTCATTGGCTCCAACTCCCGCACAACGACGGTGGTCCTCTCCCTGAATTTGGTGAGATTAGGTTTATTTAAGAACCAGGACCCCCCCCCCCCTTTTCGTGAGGGTTATCGTTTTTGGTACATAAGTGTGTATGGGTGAGTTCCACATAGTGGATTGATAACTGATTGTCAGACGACTAGTAGAGCAAAGCACACTGTAAACACCGTATAAATACAGGCCTAGCTTCCACTATCATCTTTATATCAAGCAGAACAAGGCATCACTGTATAACTAGTGTAACAGGCCTAGCCTCTAGCTGGCAGTCTTAACTTTCAGAGTATCCATTACTCTCAAGAGAGTGTAATGCGTTCGAAAGAAATCTAAAAGACTCCACACCATAGGCCGCTCGGCCCTGTGTATAATTAATAAGCCATCAGAAGGTCATTAGTATGTAAAGTTTCACATATATGCTCTTAATCTCATGTGCTGAGCTTATTTTGATAAAAATCTTTTTTTTTTTTTTCATAAGTATGCATAATTTGTATTATACCTATATAGTATGTAAGTATGTAAGACTTAGAGTCGTCACACACTGTAAGTAAAAATTGGAAAGTTGGACAAGGCAACTATGTATTGTGGTCCAACATAGGTTTGTATTGAATCCTTAAGCAAAGCATTTTTGCATCTATGTACGACTTCTGCCCACTGGGCAGAAGTCCAAATATGGGGGAGTTTCAAAACAGAGACCATCAAGTTTTCAGTTCACTTGCCAAGAGACATAAACCATCAGGTTCAGACTGGTAACTTATTTAATATCTTAATCCACTGTTACATTTAGGAGTATGTATAATGTAAATGGATGTAACAGTGTACTTATGTACATAGTTTGTTGGGTATTGAGTCTATTTTTAGCAGTTTGTATAATATATATTGGATTACTGTTGAAATGTAACATGGATAAGATGTACTTAATTGTTAAATACATTTCACTGGGAACTAAGAGTATATGTATGTATGCTCCAGCCATTTTGGAGATTGAATTGAATTAAGAAAACAGACATGAAAATCAAGTGTTTAAAATACCAATTTTAATGAAATTGGTTTTTATTATGCATTTCGTATAAAGTTGTTATTCCTAAAACTTTCTTATAGTTATTTGTATAGTAAAAAATTGTTAAAAGTCAAACTTATTCCCTCTCCTATAATGAGGCCTCCCTGCTTGTTTAGTGAACCATTTGGACCTTAATAGCTCAACGGTAAGAGCAGTCAGAGTCTTCACTGAGGGGTGATGGTTCGATCCCTGCTCTGTTGGTCTATTGTCGTATCCATTCCTAATACAGTCTTTTCCGACAAGTTGGATGGGAATTAGAATATTGGTCATATTAAAAGAAATTAACTGACTGATAATGATGATTTCAGTGTTTCGTCGTCGTCGTCATCAACCCATATTCGGCTCACTGCTGAGCTCGAGTCTCCTCTCAGAATGAGAGGGATAAGGCCAATAGTCCACCACGCTGGCCCAATGCGGATTGGCAGACTTCACACACGCAGAGAATTAAGATAATTCTCTGGTATGCAGGTTTCCTCACGATGTTTTCCTTCACCGATTGAGACACGTGATATTTAATTTCTTAAAATGCACACAACTGAAAAGTTGGAGGTGCATGCCCCGGACCGGATTCGAACCCACACCCTCCGGAATCGGAGGCAGAAGTTATATCCATTGGGCTATCACAGCTCTTAGTGTTTAACAGTAGTCAATATACTGGCTATACAAACTATTATACTATATGCGCTGTAGCATGATGCGGGTGACAGTTGCCTTTTGATTACATAATATGTACTATTATCGTGAATCGCAGCAAACTTTCAAGTGTAAAACGAACTGTCACCTGCACCATGCTACAGCGCACAAACTATAACTTAATCACAGGAATGCCAGTATGATTCACTCCTGCAGAGTAGTATAAGACGGGCTGACTTCAAAAAAAGATAATGTCTATCTTATCATTTCCCAATACAAATACTATTTCAGTTATTTTAGTGAAATGTCTTATCTATATTATAATGCAACAACATTTATCAATAATTGTGACACAAGTCACTAATTCTTAGTATATCTGCCACCAGCTAGCTGTCCTCTGGTTTTACAAAGCACCTTAGATGTAAGTTACAAATGAAATTGGCATTTTATCATTTGGCTAAGCAGGGAGAACAACACAAGCAGAGAACGGAGAGTGTTGATTGATCATCAAGGAATTCCTTAACGCTTCTTCTTCTTCTTCTTGATGTCGCGGCTCTGCAGGTCTTCTTGAGGTCCTGTATCACGTTGACCGTTACCGACCTATTGTGATCGCCACTGACTAGATATCCTAATACTGGTTGCTGCCAGATACAGCAGCAGTTTCCTTAACCCTACATCCTGTAGTCACAAATTCATGACTCTGCTCGGAGTTTTTCTCTATACCACGCGATCGACCCGGCACCCGCACGGTGAATCCATGGAATGCTAAGATGCTAAGATATTCGTCTCTCGTCTCATGAGAATAATATAACAAAAAAAAAAAACAAGGTGTAATGCAGGATTTTTATAATATATTAATCATTGTTCTCCTATTATAACAATCTACTATTGGGACTGACGTTCTTCCTTATTGGAGAAGGAAAATGGTGCTTATATATTGCTATAGAACCAACAGCTTAACTGTAATAACTTGTGCACATGTGTTATCTAAAGCCGTCCAGGTTAACCACTGCACTGACAAAGCAATTTTTTATATATTCATCATCATTATTATTAACAACCCTGTTCACTGTTGAGCACGAGTCTCCTCTCAGCATGAAAGGGGTTAGGCTTATAGTCCACCACGATGGCCCAAAGCGGATTGGCAGACTTCATACACAGAGAATTAAGGAAATTCTCAGGTTTCTCCTCATGATGTTTTTCCTTCACCGATTGAAAAATGTGATATTTAATTTATTAAAATGCACATAACAGAAAAGTCACATTGAACCCTCCCTCTACACCCTCCCAATCAAAGGCCGAGGACATATCATGAGTATTTTAAATGATAAAAAAAGCTTGGTGTTAAACTGTATTATACGACTGTGTGCTTAGTTTCAAATAAGTTTGTAAAATTGTGGTAAATAAAAAAAAATAAACCTTGGCTGAGTTTGAAACTCTCGTAAGTTTAATTTTAAGATTTCGAATGATTATTATCACCATTATCTTAAGTCTAATTAAAAATAGTCATTAAAAAGACCTGACATTTCGAAAGAGCTTGTAAACTAATCCTATTTGAAATAAATGAATTTTGACTTTAGACTTTTGAATATCACTGCAGATATCACGGATCTTTTGATTTTGATTTTATACTTATATTAGAGAGATAAAAATATGTTCAATAGTTTAGCTTAGTTTACAAATACATCTAAAATAACATTTTACAAGACAACAGATGTATTAACTTGGATACAACTGCAATAGAATGAGGATGTTTATAATCACTCAACAATGGTTTAATACACTATATAAAACTTGTTGTGCTTACATAACCTTAAGATTACCCTTTAGATGACTAACAACATTATAATTTCAGTTTTTATGTACTCTCCACCACTACTGACTCAGCCATGGATTGTAAACAAAGAGAAGTTAATATACTATATGATCTGGTGCATTATACTCAACATATATTCTCGACTCTTTACCTACTGGCCACAGTCCAAATATTGTATTATACATGTGTGCCTATAAGTTATATGGTGACAAAATATTACATACCATACAGTGCCTTAATACATGGACTTTTTAATATTCTTCCGTTATTCTACACTTAAGACGTCTTTAATCAATATAACTTGAAAAAGTCGAAGTGATTCATTGGAAATCGAAAATCATTATACACTACCGCCTCCCCATTTAGGATTGTAAAAAAGTTGAGCGTTTAGTTTTTAAAGTAAATTACAGTCAAATAAACACGGATGCCGGAAATGTAAAGATTCGATTCAGCGATCCCAACAAAGTAGTTCTAAAAATGACAAAAAGAAATCACTGTAAAGGAGTAATTAAAAGTAAACTTACATGGCTTTATCACCAAAATTTAATCTTCCAACTTCTTAATACACTGATTTGTTACACAATAGTCTCTGTACATGTTTTTTCGCGAAAATAAATTAAATAGTTACGATTGTAAAATGACAGAAAACAACGGAATGAAAAAAAAAAAGACGTCTACATTGGATGGATGATGCACTATTCTTTGCCGAAGTTTAACCACTACCCGATAGATGGCGATACCTTTCATACTCACCATAGACAATATTGTTTTGATGTGAGACCCAAATAAATTAAAGTTTTATTAAATTAATAAATAAAGTTCTTTGTAAACTAATATTAAAATCCTTTTGTATTTGAGTTTTCCATTATAAATTTTGTGCATAATTTATTTGAAAAAATTCATAATTACAATATTATTTGAAAAAAAAAATCAATTACAAATAAAATCAGCAAAATAACGAAACTTAAATATTATCACTGTAAGCTTACACAGTATGACGATATATTTACAATGAGTACCCTTGTAAATTGAATTCGAAGCACTGAAGTAATATATTTTAAGCATCTTTTAAAATTATGTTGTGCCTAAAACTATGTTGTGCCTAAAAAGTTGGACATAAAATTTGGTATGTTGTATGTTGGACACTTCTAGAATAAATTAAGTGTTATGTGGTTAATGTGAATTTACAATTCCGTACGTTATTATGTCAATAAAAACAAAAAACCTAGATAGCAACTTATTTGCAAAAACCAAAATAAAAATACATTGTTTAGAATTGTGGAAATGTACCATCAGCCAGATCAGACTACAAATATGAAAGTGTCCTATCTGCTGATTCTGGCTAAAAACCGATATCTAGACTAACACAAGAACACATTTTTACATTAGTGAATTATTATACACATTAGTTGTGTTCCTTATAATAACGTCTTAAAAAAGTAATATTATAATACCAAAAACCCAAGTACATAGTTAAGCGTAATGAACTGAAAAGAGAAAAACAAGTATCACAATGTTTAGATAAAATAAAACTAAATACGTTACGGTGAAGCATGCGGTGATAAACAATACATACATACTTGTAACAGATTACCTTCCTTCTGACGCAGAAAATTATCGTTCAGTGGTGGAATACGATACAAAGGAGAAGTTAAAATAAATTGAAAAGCATATTTTTATGCAGTTTAATTATAATTAACATTATCATTAAAGAATTTGAAGTCATTGATGTTTTTTGTGGAAATAATGAAAAATCAGGTATTAATATAATAACAGGCAACACTGCATTTAATTTTTGGGTCTTTCTAAATGACCGACACTACACAGGGCGCCCTCTGGGTATAGACTTGGAAACAACTGATTCGTATATGCTTCTCTTTCGCACTCGTGCGCTCTTGCCAGCCGAACGGTTCAATGACTTTGGCGACCAGTTTCTATTTTCTCTTTGGTTCTGTCGTCGGGTCGACCCGCAAGGAAGGGGTCTTTGTTTGCGTTTCACGTTCGCGTCGCACGGTATCATCTGTGACGGTTCCCATCGTATCGTGTCCGAGACGGAATGTGTCCGCATAAGTGGAAGCGTGGTCGTAGTTCGTGTTGGTCCACGTGAGATGCGGTGCAGCGCCCCGCGGTGTGTGCCAGCGCCGGTGTGTGTGCAGTGAGGTGTCAGGTGAGGGTGAAGTGCAGTGCAGGGTGTAACGGAGCGTGGGTCGGCCCGGCCACGGCGAGCGACGCGCGCGGCGCCGGCCGCCCGGCCATGACCGGCGACATGCCCCTGGGGAGCGCGCACGCGTTCGGGCGCGCGCTGCTGCGGGACGGCGCGCTGCCGCCGCTGGAGCCCGGCGCGCCCGCGCCGCCCGCGTCCACCGCGCCCGACAAGCGCCCGCCCGCCGCCGCCGCCAGCCCCGAGCAGGTCATGAAGCTGTACATGAACAAGCTCACGCCGTACGAGCACCGCGAGATATTCGACTACCCGCAGGTGTACTTCATCGGCGCGAACGCGAAGAAGCGGCCGGGGCTGGTGGGCTTCCCCAACAACTGCGAGTACGACAACGAACAGGGCTCGTACATCCACATCCCGCACGACCACATCGCGTACCGGTACGAGGTGCTCAAGGTGATCGGCAAAGGCAGCTTCGGGCAGGTGGTGAAGGCGTACGACCACAAGAAGCGCGAGAACGTGGCTCTGAAAATGGTGCGCAACGAGAAACGCTTCCATAGACAAGCGCAAGAGGAGATCCGCATCCTGGAGCACCTGCGCGAGCAAGACAAGGACAACACGATGAACGTCATCCACATGTTCGACTCGTTCACGTTTCGCAGCCACACGTGCATTACGTTCGAACTGCTGTCGATCAACCTGTACGAGCTGATAAAGAAGAACAAGTTCCAGGGCTTCTCCCTGCAGCTGGTGCGGAAGTTCTCGCACAGCCTGCTGCAGTGTCTGCACGCGCTCAGCAAGAGCCGCATCATCCACTGCGACATGAAGCCGGAGAACGTGTTGTTGAAGCAGCAAGGACGCTCCGGTATCAAGGTTGGTACACTCATAATTTTGTATAGTCCAAGCCCACTTCCATCTTAGACTGCATCGTCACTTAACACATAAGAGCACAGTCAAGAGCTAACTAAAAAAAAAACAACCTGATTCAAGGCATTTTGTAGTAGGACTAGTTCCTTTTCACACACAGTACACCCAAAACACCTGATTCAGGGTAGCATTTTGTATAACGTGTTCCTGCGAAACGTTACTCTGTATAATAGCGATGGTTTTTCACGAAGTAACAGCTTGCTTCGTCAATAAAAAAATCGTGTATTTCATGCTTAAAGTTAGAACACAGAATGGTAACCCAATAAAAAAAACACCTGTATACTGGTAAATGGGCGGACAGAGTAGGTACAGAATGTTTGCTTTCAGTTACAATAAAACCTAATATGTTTCACGCTCAAAAGGGCTAGAACACAGAGCGGTAGACCCAATTAATAAAAAAAAACTGTATACCCCTACAGCATGTTTGCGCTCAGTTTAGGTTACCGAATCCGTCAATAAAAATACATCTGTATTTCTCGTACTCGAAAGGGCTAGAACTGCTAGAACACAAGAGTCATATACTCACCCAATAATTAAAAAAAAACCTAGGTATATACTCGCAAGTGGGCGTTCAGACAGAGAGTACAGAATGTTTGCATTCAGTTATTAGGTTACCGAATCGCCGAAACACCTGTTTCGTTTACAAGATCGGCGGCGAGGGGCAAAATCGATAGAGTCGCTTGTTGTGAACAGCTGCCTGCGTGCGTTCAGATCAGCTGGCCACACCCGTGACTGACTCTGACTCTGTAGAGCAAGCTTCACTTGTCTTACTTGCTCAGATAAACAAACTCTCTTTTATTGTAACAAACAGAATAATAATAATATATACAAGAATAGTTACAATGAAATAATAACTTGTAGTAGAAAGAGTGCAAAGGCGGCCTTATCGCTAACTTTATCAATATATTTTTTTTTAATTTTAACAATCCATTAATATAAGTATGTTCTGTTACCTTACTTGCTCAGTTACACTCTTAATTCATTATTTATACTTACACTTTATTTTGAAATTTTAAACAATGCATATACTTAAGTAACTTAGACAAAAACAATTACGTACATAATTGTATTAAAAAATAATAAAAATGTAAAGTAATTTCATTGAAAATGATCCATTTTGAAAAAGTAGCTGTATGTAGGTAGAATGCAAAAAAAACATACATACAGCCGAACGTAGAACCTCCTCCTTTTTGCAAATCGGTTAAAAAATTCTTTAGTCAAGTTGGTAGGTTTTTGACGCGTTTTGCTTCTATACATATACGAGTATAATATAGTATATTGTTTTATGTAGCTATTTTATTCCTATTTATATTTATTTACTTTTTGGAACTTGTTTATTTTACCTACAGACAATCTAAATGCGTCTTTGAGATTCTGATCTTGTCTCAGGGTGATGGAACCTTGCAGTTGGAAATATTAATAATGTGAATGAACTGAGTGAGATGTTAATGACGCTATAGAAATAATAATAATAATTAATTGGTTATTAGGTAGATATGTAATTAATAGGTAATAAAATTACTGCCTCGATGATGGTCCAGTAAAAGCCCATTTATTTTTTATTTATTTATTACTCTGTATTTGTATACCACAATTAGAATATAAGCGAAACAAACATAACAAGAAGTAGAATACAAAAGGCCTATGTCGCTTCTTCGGATCACGAGTTCCTGGGTCGGGCTATAAAATAGATTTTCTACCCTTTGAAAAATTCTCAGCCTAGCCTTAGTAACATCTGTTATCTATCTATGGTATCTAGTTATTAAAAAAAAAAAAACAAATTGCATACCGTCCATATGAATTTAGTGAGCAGCTATTAATTAACTGAATAACAATTAAGGTAAAATTAATTAAATAACAAAGGGAAACTTTCATTTTATTTGATAAACATATAGTTTAGATGTACAGACGCTATGTTTTTACTATTTTATTATAGCTATGATAAACGTTATCTGAACTGGTTGTGGACGCCGCGCCGTGTGAGCCACGCATCCAGTTCTATTTTAGAGCTTCCCGATTACGTTTTATTAAAACACGACTTGATAAAGCTGAGCGCGCACTGTGCTTTTACTAAAATTGGTCATGTCTACTTTTACATTAGGCTAGTTCATATCATAAACACCCATCGGAGTTATGCACAGGCTCAGTAAGTAACTCAGAAGAAAAACACTGTCTTTTTTATCCTGAATATTAATATTATAAATGCGAAAGTGAGTTTGTTATATTGAATTGATTTAAAAATTCTTTCACCAATGGAAAGAAGTAACATGTCCCTCTTGGTGTTCATTAAAAATCTAATGAAATCACATTATAGTCTTTTTTTTTATTTAACTTACTGTCTACAGTCTAATACTTATCTATACTTATAATAAATCTGTAGAGAGTTCAAATCTGTACATTAAATATATTTCCAAAATAACCATTGGGGGATGATTATTAAAATGCAATTAGTAAAATGTTTGTCTGTTTGTATGTTCGTTATAGAAACAAAACTACTCGACGGATTTTAGCGAAACTTGGTACAATTATCCTTCATACTCCTGTGCAGGGTATAGTATACTTTTCATCACGCTACGATCAATAGGAGCCGAGCAGTGAAGGTCAATGTTGGGAAAACGGGAGAAGTTACTCCATTTTTACAGCGATACTACTGTAAGGGCTGGATTAAAGAGCTCTAAGGGCGGACGAAGTCGCGTGAATGCATATAAATTTAAAAGAACCAGCGATAAAGTTGTGCAATGTTTGTTTTTACAGTGTTAGCGGAAGATAACAGAACATTCATTCATGGTCATGTAATAGAGAACGCAACCTTGACTGTTGGATAAGTAACATAATTAATTAATTTGAATATTCTATTAGCTAAAAATTATCAACTTAATTCAGCGAGATTAAGTTAAAAACTTCACCTTTAACTCAATCGTCACGCAGTGTTCTGCTGTCACGTCATTTTATTATACTGAAACTCAATAGCCCCACAGTTAAAAGGCTACAATCAACGAATGGTCAGGGTTTGAAACCCGCCTGTCAGAATATAGTCATCATCATCATCATCATATCAGCCGATGGACGTCCACTGCAGGACATAGGCCTTTTGTAGGGACTTCCAAACATCACGATACTGAGCCGCCTGCATCCAGCGAATCCCTGCGACTATAGTCTATTTAAGTTACCATATGAGATGCTTTGTAATATAACAATATTCGTGCATTTGGTTCCTTTATGGATTCATTTACACGAGCGGCACCTCTACCGACGACCTCAGTCGACTGCAGTCGGCGACCGCCGTCGACTGCCGTTGGCTGCCGCCGAGACGTCGCTGACTGCAGTCGTCGGTAGCAGCTGCCGCTCGTGTAAATAAGTGTTCATCAGTGGCAGACGTCATTCAAATATATTCAGTATTTTTTTCGTGGATGGCTAACATACATACTTTCACATATAAAATTAATTATATAACTGTAAAAATTAAAACAATGCGCGCCCAGTTTAAATACAGTTATTTACGTCAGAACTCTGAACGCTTCGGTGCGGTTTTGAAACCACGATCTCTAAACTATTGGGCGATAAAAAAAAAGAGTCAATGTCAGTGGTTGCTTGCAGACAGACAAAAAAACGATAAAAATAATAGACTGCGGAGCCAGACCTACCTCGTTTTATGATGGGTGGAAGTTTGTCGACGACCGACGTTATTTGTGAGTGTTAACGGAACTGTGAGTCTCACGGGAACGAGAACTACGCAAGCGGAACCACGGGGCATCGGCTAGTATTTATTTATAATGTGATTTGGTGAGCATGAGAAATCATGTCAGTCTACACAACTTTTCGATAAACATCCTTAAGGGTCAAATTTTAAGAGTCTCTTATCGAAAGGTTGGTAACCAGACCCTTACCCTTAGCTTCGTGACAACCCTTTAACACCCCGTGTTGACATTATTCCTTAAGAAATACCGTAGGAAATATTGAAAAATTAATTGTACAGTGCGCAGTCATTTATTGCTAACTTCACAATCACAATATCTCGTGGGGAGCACTGTATATTTTACAATTTAGGATCTAGATCATTGAAACCTTCCCATGCCGAACCGGTCCGAACTCCATAGTTTGCAACTGTGCTTATCTATGGTAAACGCATGGGTTTCAGTCTTCTTAAAATGTGGTATATCTGGATATCTCAGGCCCTCGGTATTTTGTACGAAAACTTGCGCGAACCTTCGTCCGTTCACTGCATGCAACCGACGTTTGACCTACAAGTCGATGATTTGGCTGACTGTGGTGAACGACGTATTTACTGAAACAATATTCTAATTTAATTTAGCTTAAGGTCGCAATACACGTGATGGTGCGTTATGGTGATAACAAAAATGGTTGACTGCGGTTGTTGTGGGATCATGTGATCTTAAGACGCGTTGAGAACCCACATAGCAGTGGTCTTAAATTTTAATTAATTTATCTTAAGTCCTTATTCACACGAGAGTTCTTTTAACGGATGACGTTTTTATCGAGCAGTGTTGAATTTTCAATTTTAGGCGTTGGAAAAAGACCATGAACGTAAGTTTAGCGCTCGTTCGCAGGAGAGATTTTTAACCGACGTTAAAAAAGCGTTCAAATACAACAAATGCATTCCCAAGTATATTTTTTCTTTTTTTTTTTTTTTTTTAAAAGAGAATATTCACCATATCTTTTATAATATGACCAATATTCCCATTCCCCTCTAACTAGTCGGAAAAGACTGTATTAGGAGTGGGTACGACGATAGACCAACGGGGCGGGGAATCGAACCACCACACCTCGGTGATGAGTCCGATCGCTCTTACAGTTGAGCTATTGAGGCTATATATTTTTAATTTTTTTAGCAGTTTTAACGTTTTTTTTGCGCAGTGTTGCGTTTTCAATTTTAGGCGCTGAATATAGACCTTCATTTAACTTCATACTACTTATATTTGAACTCTTTTTAACGTCCGTTAATAAAACTCTCGTGCGAATAAGGGGTAAACGTTAAGAACGTAAATAAAAGCGCCAACGCTGGGTTTTAACGTTGCGCTTTTTTAACTCTCGTGCAAATGAGGACTAGACCATGTTTACATTTCGTTAATACAGTCGATATTTCAACTACACATTGATTTTTCAATACCCCTAACTCATATAGATACATATGATCTATAGACAAAGATTACGTCTTCCATTGGACACTGGTAATTAATTTAGATCAGCTAGCATTAAATATAAATAGTGAATACGAAATCACGTGACATGACAATTACTAACAATAGCTTGGTATTATAATTATCCACTGAAGTGACTTACAATTTAGTGAATAGACCTGCATCTCTTGGAACATATAGCCACTATCGAACGTGCCGTTTTATAATATTACAATAAATTTCGCAACACCGCCGCCAGTTAAGCATAACCCTGACACGAAATCGCAATTTAATATTAACCCGCAACAGATTAAATTGTAATGGAATAACACATTTACCTATTTATAATGAAATTTAAACAACTGCGCGTATATTTGAACAGGTGAGACCTACTTTTGTGCTGTCTACTCAACTGATATTGTGTGATAAGATTAGGGTTGGCGCCTTGTACGTTTTGTGATAAGGGTTAGATTGGTAAATCGATACATATCAAACAAAGGTGAGGAAAGTGAGAAAAAGGTTTCGTGTGTCATCCTTTTATATGAGGTATGGCGGTGGATCACTTTTAAATTTCAAGCTTTTTTTTCATTATTTGAAGACTTGCCGACACCACGCGGTTTCACCTGTGTAGTTTCTGTTCGCGTGAGAATACAGGGATAAAATATAGCCTATGACATTCGCAAATAACGTGGCTTTCAATTGGTTAAAGAATTTTCAAAATCGGTTCCCTTTTTACCTCTTTCTAACTACACAAGTATGTATAGGTTTTAAAAATATGAAAGTTGGGATGAGATGGGTTTTTTTATTATTTTGATAAAACACAACACACGTTTTTTGAAAAGCGTACACTGATCCTACTACGAGAAATACTAACTAATGTTGATGTCAAAAGTTCGTTTAGTAATACTTTGGTAATAATAAATTTGTAGTTAGGTTATTTTAGATTTAGCTATGATAGATCTAGCCTCGGTCCATGCCACTTACGTAGCGGTAATTTCTTCTTCGACCGGTTTCGTAACTCGTTTGGTGGTTTGTTGCTTGGTTATAAAATGTTTGATTTGTGTCATAGATTTTTAACTAAGATTTGTGTCTTATTACTTCAGTTAAAGTAACTTATTATAGAACTAGATTAGACCTCTTTAATCTGTTCCTATAACAAAATCCAGTCTTGACGGACACCACTAACTATAAATTCCAACTTTCATCTTTGTTCACCTTCATATTTACAAAATAAAAATATTATTTCATTCTGGAAATTTTAGATTAGGTAAATAATTAGGTATTGAGTTTTCTTTTAATGAATTTTCAGTAAATTCTCAGCCCGGAGTTGAAAGTTGATGGTAGAAATCTCCTAGCTTCGGCGAACACTTTAATGATTGACGTCCACATATCTTTGTTTATTTGGTTTTAATTGTTTACTGTTCAATGAAAGAAAATCGGATCCCATTGTCAAAACGGGATTTTTGACGGCCTTCGTGGCGCAGTGGTTCGATCCCCGGCTGGGCCGATTGAGATTTTCTTAATTGGTCCAGGTCTGGCTGGTGGGAGGCTTCGGTCGTGGCTAGTTACCACCCTACCGGCAAAGACGTACCGCCAAGCGATATAGCGTTCCGGTACGATGTCGTGTAGAAACCGAAAGGAGTGTTGAATTTCATCCTCCTAAGAATTTAGCCCGCTTTCATCTTAGATTGCATCATCACTTACCATCAGGTGAGATTGTAGTCAAGGGCTAACTTGTAAAAGAATAAAAAAAAAGAAAAGCAGCTTCAGCATAATTTTAATGGTGAAAAACAACCACAACTTGTCACTGAGATCACATTATACGAATACATGTGACATAATTCGTAATAACAATAATTTATAATGGTGAGCAGATATTGATAACGCTGATAAGAAAAGATAAGCGGATTAATGGAGGATATTGTTCAAAATGATTAAGTTTACTCACTTGGTTATTTTAGTGGGACTACTCGCACGAATAATACTTGAGTACTTAAATATTTTTGAAAAAAATATCTCAATTTAAATACGAACGGTACTCGTAATGAACTTAAGAAAAAATATTGTTAAAATATCCGTGAGAAATTGAAAAATTTTTACTTTTTTTTTTAGTCAAACAATTTTTTTATTGCGATTGCTTTTGGTTTTACGTGTCAGCTCAATAAATTGCCAGTTAAATATCAAGCTGATTGGAAGGATAGCACAGTACTAGTCTATGCGCCCGTGGAAAAAATGATGAGTCATTTGAACCACCAGGTGAACTTTTTAGAAAGACACAAGGGCATAAAATAATGATATCCAGGATTATGCTTGTAAGATGTCTGACTGAGTGCGAGCGAGAATTCATAAGCACAGCTGGTAGAGTCAGCCATTTTGGTCATATATTTTTGTACGACATTCAAAATAATTAACAAAACACGTCATCATCGTCATCATCATTAACAGCCGATGGACGTCCACTGCTGGACATAGGCCTCTTGCATGGACTTCCAACATAACGGTCTCGAGCCGCCAGCATCCAGCGGCTTCCTGCGATGCGCTTGATGTCTTTGGTCTACCTAGTGGACCAATACTGCGCTTTCCGGTGCGGGGTCGCTATTCTAGCACCTTGGGACCTCAACAACATCGGCTCTTCGAACTATGTGGCCTGCCCATTGCCACTTCAGCTTCGCGACTCGCTGAGCTATGTCAGTGACTTTGGTTCGTCTGCGGATCTCCTTATTTCCGATTCGATCACGCAGAGCAATTTCTAGCATAACTCGCTCCATCGCCCGTTGAGTGATTTTGAGCCTTCTAATAAGGCCCATAGTTAGCGACCAAAAAACGACGTAATACATGTTTATTGTCGTCGGTATAAAATCTTTATGTAAGTATAGCTGTTTGGAACGACTGGTCTAAATAATTTATTAATTATTTATTATAATTTATTAATTACGCTTTTATTGTCTTCGGTTAAAAATTATAATTTTATTTGAAATAAAAAAGCTATTAAACGCCTTTGTTCCCAATTTTAACCGCCTTCACAGGTCATAGCGCAGTGAAGGTTCAACGCAATGCCAAGGTGGACACTCACCTTAGACGTTGTTTTTAAGGTACATTTAATACCTGTTTACGTCTGCCGAGTCTTTTGTACGCGAGTTGATCTCGAGTTCGGCGTACGGCAGTTTTTTCAACTTTTCTCAGAAATGTTTGTCCAATTTTCGTGCCCGGGATTGTTGGTGTGTTTTTTGCGAAACGCTTTGCGAATTCGCCTCGCGAGTTTCGCTTTTATGAAAACTACTGCCGGCGTCCGCTTCGCATTTCGGCTTGACGTTTGACGACGTCGCGACTGTCGCGGGGTTTCGGGAACGGAAATAATCCTTCTAATTTCGCAAATGAAAAAGTCTACTCGTAGCATGCCTTTTTATGTAAGTAACAATATGCAGACATTGGCAAATACGAGTATTTTTTTTATAGTACAACACGCAGTATTATGCTGTCGACCTGATACATTTGCCTAGCAGCCTTATCTGCTGGCTCAGACGAATTATCATAGGACGTGCCTCGCTTAAGTGTTTATCAAATAGCGTACCTACGGTCACAGTCGCCTGTAACCGTACGACGTTCATAATACATACTACTATCGTGAATCGCGGCAAACTTTCAAGATTGAAACGAAATGTCACCCGCACCATCCCCCATGAAAATAACTGTAGATGATACACCTCTGTCAAAAGTATATGATCACGTGTCTACCGTGTTTACTCGTAGGTATACAAACTGCGTCTATAGAATCGCTGTTTCATTGTGTTAAAATTACACCTGCGTGTATTACAATTTAAATTTATAGTTATGTGTAGTGTAAGGACACAGGATATGTTTATAAGTGCTATAATTTTTTTTTGATGTGTGAGTTTACCTCGTCCCCCTCAAAAACGACAGGCAATTTTGTTGGACAATTTGAGTAGATTAGCGAATCGCAAAGTTGAAGTGGCAATGGGCAGGCCACATAGTTCGAAGAGCCGATGGACGTTGGGGTCCCAAGGTGCTGGAATGGCGTCCCAGTGTTGGTCGACCCCCTACTAGGTGGACCGAGGATATCAAGCGAGTTGCAGGGAGTCGCTGGATGCTGGCAGCTCGAGACCGTTGTTTTTGGGAGTCTATGCTAGAGGCATGTCCAGTAGTGGACGGACGTCCATCGGCTGATGATGATGACGATGAAGTCCAAAGGTAATTGGTCTGAGTGTGCAGGTAATTTAATCTGCAACCGTAGCACAGTAAATATAATAAGACCACAGCGATGCCACTTGGCGGTACTGTAGTATTTTCCCGGACGAGATCTTTTACAAAGAGCTTATACTAGTATGTCTCGTTTCCATCTACGAAATATGACAAAGCAAAATGATGTTTTTTTTATAACCATTCCAAATATGCAGTGAAATATGCCGAGTATTGTCTAGAACTCTAGACAATGATGTACGGGGGCAGATTCGTAACATTCGCCTCAACGCACGTTGGATCCGGGTGCCAATTCTAATAAAATACTTATTAAATGTCTTCTATAATATTGCCAAGTTTTGTCGTATATTTCGTGAAAGTTTTCGAAGTGCAATTTTCAAAATAATTTGCATGTAATTAATAGACATCGTTTTGAATCGTTAATATACCTACTCGTAATATTATTTGTTACATTATAAAGTGACGTTAATTATTTACTCATTTATATTTTAGTCATTTTTTTTTTAATTTTCAACAATGTTGATATGCAAATAAAATACAAAACACTATTAAAAATTTAACTTAAAAAAATATCAACCCTCCCGCTGCGGGACATTTGAGTCAAACAACCGGTGGTCAGGGCTCTAGAGTGCCTAGAACCTCAAGAATCACTGCCTGCATCAAGTGACGTTTATTATTATCGCTTTGCGGTCCGAGATGTTGGAATAGCGACCCGCACCATAGCGCTGTGTTTGACGACCCCTAACTAGGTTAAAATGTGAGAATGAACGGAGTTGTATTTGGAAGTCCCTACAATTAGAGGAAGCCTTCAACAAAGGTAGTCTATTATTTCGCTAAAATATTATGGGACGGTTTCTCCGTATGTCTGAAAAGTCTATTTGATCGCTTATTCACAAGTTTTGTCTGTCATCTACAACTTCCATGAACTTTGTACTAATAATATAAAGACGTAAAGTTTGTGGTGTTGTAGGGGTTATCTCTGGATGTAGGTACTATAGCGATTTTGAAAATTCTCTTACCACTAGAAAGCCACGTTATTTGTAAGTGTCATAGGCTGTATTTTATCCCCGTATTGTCACGGGAACGGGAAGTACGTGAGTGAAACCGCTTAGCGTCGGCTAGTTTGACGTAAAGTAACAAAACTTACTGTTAAGGCTATCCCACACTAATCAGAAACTGGTGAAACCGGTCCTATTACTTGTAAATATTATGTTTTAATATACTAATAAAATTTGTAAGCATTACCTATCTATTCAGTTAGCTTGTTAAAGTATAATATTATGTTCATACAGTATACGTTGTTTTATGATAACTTTCTCTGGGATAACTTTCGTTCGTTAAGTACTTAAGTAGTAATAAAAAAAAAGAAATTTCCAATTATAAAGTAATGCCTAATAGACTTAATTTCTTTGGAATCCTCTTAATTGGTGATCTTGTTGCTCTACGTTTTATTATGATTGTTTACATAAAAAAAGCGGAGTATTACCCAGTTTAATTATCAAATTGAGACTAAGTATTCTGTGTTTTTATTATGATGTTGTTTTACGAGCGTCTCGATACGAAATCGATTTTCAGTGAACAGCCCCTGTAGCCAAGTGGCGTCGATTCTCTTTCTACGGTCGCAAACGCTTCGTAAACTAGAAAAGTTCTTGTTTTCGAACAAGTTAGTTTTCTTGGCTACAAAAACAGTTAGTTATATTAGAACGACTTTCTGAGATGTGTTTATTTTTTTTTTGGAACAAGCATACATCGATCCCCCCATCAATCCAAACAAATAGGGGGGTTCCTATTTGTTTGGAGTCTACAGCTATTTTACGATAAAGCATGACTTCATAGGCATGCGATATCGTAAAATAGCACCTTAATGCTGAAGTTCTAAAACATTTTTTAACACGAAAAATAAAAAAGATCTTTCTACCAAAACGAGTGGCGTGCATAAGGTTTAAAAATAGGATAAGCACCATTTGTTCAGAGTATGGAAAATTACACTTTTCGTAACGCGCCCGATTACACTTTTTGTAACGCGTGTTTGCCTCGCCCGATTACACTTTTCGTAACGCGTGTTTGCCTCGCCCGATTACACTTTTCGTAACGCGTGTTCGCCTCGCCCGATTACACTTTTCGTAACGCATGGTCCATCTTACACCCCAAGCCAAGCGTGCGTACCTATAATAAGTTTTACTTCAAAAAGAGGTCGTTTACAAGACTAAATGATCCCAGGACCCCGGTCCTAAATTCCCATTCGGCGTCGCACTAGAACATAAAGTCGGCAATGTAACGGCGGGTACTCTTGCTGGGTACGGTTACCGTATTATGGTTCGTAACGGAATATTCGGTACGAATTTATAGTTGCAAATATTTGTATTGGAGTTCCGCACGCGCCGCCCGCAATGGAATTACACGCGATCGGGCACAAATTATTGTGTCAATAAAATGTTGACGCTGGAATTGTGCCTACCTTGTATTTATAGCTTGACAAGTTCGTTCGTAACACTCCCGATGGTCCGCGCGGGCCGGGGGGCGTGTAGCGATGAATGAGAAACCCATCACTATCGCGCAGTTTTTCCCCCCGTCGCCCGCATATCATGGGAGTGTCTTCAACGAACTTGCCAAGCTATAGTCTCTCTCTCTATTATCGGACTATCCTGATATGTTCATATTATGATGTCCTCACACTTTCAATATTACAGACAGTATTTAGGGTTGCCTACAGTCGTATGTACGGCGTAAGTCGTACTCCGCCAATGTTGGTATTATTTTTTTAGGGGCAACTTTGCCATAAATATTGTCAATAATATTGACTATATTTATATTTATTGTCAATAATATTGACTACATTTATGAAAAGTGACTGTGTAAGATCTTTCATAAGCCGCCAGTCTAGGTCATATGACAGTGGTCGTTTATTGAGTCATATAATATTTCGACTTCCGAAATCCGGTTATTGACAAAATTGTCTAAACAAATTTGAAAAAAAAAATACCTTTATATTGGTTTTTGATTGTTTGTTTGTTTGCATTCAATAGGCTCCTAAACTACTGAACCGATTTGAAAAATTCTTTTACTATTGGGAAGATACATTATCTCCGGGTGCTATAGGCTATATTTTATCTGCGTAACTCTACTTACTACGTAACTCACTAAGGATAAAATCTAAAAAGATAGTAAAAATTTACATCTACAATCGAGAGCGCCTTTTAATTTCGTACAAACTGACCTGCTAACACGAAAAAAAAAATAGTTTTCAAAGATGGCCGCAGGACTCGACCGTACACCTGTACAAAGCCAGGTAGCGTTTATAAATAAACCTGAAACAGGTTCTATTCTGTAGAAAGGAAGGGATGCTCTCCCTATCTGGGATTCAAAAGAAAATTAACTCTATTCCACACCGAATAAGACTTAAAATAAATTGGGCGAAAGTTTCATTGTTACAGCGAAAATAATTGCAATGCACGGCTCAGAAATAACTGGTTTTCGCTTTTGTTCGCTCTAATAGACTAATGGCTTAATATTTATAGCGACTGTATTCTGTATTTTTTTTTAAATTTTTTTTAGTACTTGTTGGCGGAATAAGTAGATAATGTTTAGTAGTTGAACAATCGCTTAGCCTTCATCTTTGTCCCTCTAAGCGGACATTCGAGTTTCATATTAGAGGTTTTTGAAGAGGGTTATGTTCTCTCTTTGTTCTAGCCCTCAGGCTCGACTCTGTGCGCTCGCCAAACTCTCTGATGACGAAACTGCGGTAGTTATAGTCTAGCAAGTTCGTTGATCCCATGGTATGCGGGCGACGGGGGGAAAGACTGTGCGGGTGTGAAATCGTGCGTGCGGGGAAGTAAGGTGCATCAGGAAAAACATGTATTTTTCCGGAAAAGCCATCAAAACAACCCTTTTCTATTTTCTATACAATAATAGGTAGGGGTAGTTGTAGGTTAGGTTTAGGGAAGAAATGCACTTGTCAAAGCGAAGCTAGACTGGGTCCGCTAGTCAAATTATACACTCAGAGGCACAATTATCCGCCCTCTTTATTATGACACGAGTATATTAAAGTGGGTGGATAATTGTGGTCTCTGAGTATAATATAGGAAATCACATCACATTGCAAGATATTAGTTACCTTATAACAGTCGTGTATAAAATTAACGCTGGCTTCCAGAAGGCTTTCAGTCCTACCTATTATTAGCTTAAGCTTTGCCCCAAGCTTTGAGTTAATTAAAATACTTCGTAGCGCTTAGCTTCTGGTTGAATTAAAAAAAAGAAAGGTTCAATGTATTCAGCGTTGCGTGTTTTCATTAAGTCGGGCCGTTAGTCTAAAACGGAAGTTTCTGCGGTTCAATACATTTTAAGAATATATTTTTACGTGTACGATTAACAGGTCATGACCCTTTGACTCTTCGGCTTATATCAATTAGGAAGTATAGCTGATATTTGTACAGGATGCTCGGGAGTTTTTCTCATAACTTTAATAGGGTTATATCACATATTCTTTAAGGAAAATTAATTAAAAATGTCTAGAAAGGTCTAAAATATATTTATTTTGTAAATAGATCTTAAATTGTATCCCTTATTCTTCTATTATGACCTAGCCAAACTTATTCATTGATAAATATCATGAAGTAGCTTACTAGTGAAGTGAGAAGTGCAAGTTGCAATATTTCGTCGATATAGACAGTCTTACAATGCTAGGATAGATAAAGGCGTGTGTTACATGGATTATACTTTGTATGAAAACATAAAAAGTTTTTCTTTATAGTTTAAAAAATTATTTATGTAGTTCCTATAAATGGACTTGTCAACACCTTGAAGTTATGAGAAATACTCCCGAGCACCCTGTACATTTATTTATACATAATTACTTTTTGTTGACATTTTGGATGTGGTTGTATTGTACTTGTTTTTAAAGTGATCGGAAGGTTATGTTTGTTATTATAAGATGTAAACTATTAAAACAATTTTAACTCCACTATCGTTTTATTATCCGACTTCAAAAAGGAGGAGGTTCCCATTCGGTCAGTATTTTTTTTTTGTACAAATCAATGGTTAATATAGATTGTACTTATTATTTTATTATAATGGTCAGGTTAATATACGTGTGTTGTGTGTTTCCCATTCCCCGGACTCTGGGAATAAAATATAGCTCTCTATTGGTAAGAAGAATTTTCAAAATCGGTTTAGTAGATTTAGAGATTTTTCCCTATAATCGCACAAATTTTTTTTATAATATTAGTTTAGATTAAAGAATACTGTAATGATGTTAGTTGGGCTGTGGTTCTTAAGTTTTATCTTTTTAAAACACCTTATTAACACGACTACCTGTGTAAATTTCTCAGGTGGTACGTATTACGTAAGTAGCTTCACATAATTTGGGCCTACGTTCAGTCACTTAGCCTAATGGCCGTTTACTGGTGCCTAGCTCTGACGTTTATGAGCACTTTATTATTTTCCATCTAGATTGCCCTCGCTGAGCGAAATTGAACCGTTAGTAATAAATACTTTTTTATTGAGAAATAATGCAATACGGAACTCAAACTAACTTATCCTTATAACTATACAAATCATGCCCACGTGGAATGGTGGCAAGAATACTGCAGCCAGGCTTCGAAAAAAATGAGCCAGCCCTTCTGTCACCAGTCAAGAAAACTAGCCGTCGTGAATTCGGAGAATTTTTTTGACACTGCGATGCGACTCCGTTGCCCAAGGATTCTCGTATCGTAAAGAGCCTGGTCGGTATTTAGAATTGCAACTTAACCTAGTGACAGACTAAATCGTACTATAATCCCGGTACTCAATTATTAGTAGTCGGAAAGATTTTTTAGCAGACTCAGAAAAGATTACAAAAATAAGAAAACTAATGTCGAACAAAGGTTATGATTCACAACAATTGTCAGGACAACTTAATTATCAAATCAAACTGTAACCAAAATAAGACCCTAGAATGGCAGAGAATGACCTTGAGTGGAAGTCACGGACTTGTGAACGTTGTGTGTAGGGTTAAAGGTACCTTTGACGTTAACAAACAATCCCCTTTTCCACTCAAGTCACTCTCCCCGCCTATCCCAAGTAACCCATAAAGAATTACACAGCAAGAGATGTGGATGGCTCGAACGCCACGAGCACACTGAAACCGTCCGTGCCGCAAGTCGTTGCAACGCGGCGATAACAAATTGTTAAAAGTGACCTCTCGGTGTTCAGTGCAGTCCACCGACGTGGCTATTAGGGCTTGAAAAATTAATGTTTTTTTATAACGCCGTTCGTTCGTATACCAGTCCATTACTGTCAAAGTAATATAAAAACCTATGTGGCTAACAAGCGTATCTGCTAAGATTTTATTTTATTTTTACGTAGAGATACAAAATATTATTACGTAGGCACTTATATTGCGCTGATGAACGTACTCGTAATTTTATTGGTATGACCCAGTTGACTCATTGATAGCCCTTATCTATTGATTTAGTACTCGTAACAAGTAATGCGTAGGCAACTAATTATATTTGGGAATGAGGAACTAGCGCTGACAATCATAGACTGTCATTTTGTAATTTATTGTAACGAAATACACTTTAAATCTGGCACGGTATGTTTTTTTATTGAAGTACAGTATATTTTTATTGGAACATCTATAAGGCACACAAAAGATGAAATAGAATAAATAGAAGATTATAATAAAATACCAGCAAAGGAGTTTTGCTTGTCACAGAGTAATCTCTTCCAGGTTTTAATTGACTTTTTTTTAACACTATGTTTTATTACTTCTTAAAAATGATTATTTTAATGGTAATGAGTTGCTGGTATTACAAAGCTTTAATAACGGAAGATCTTCCTTCAGTTACTTTCGAGTGAATTTGGCTACATTAAGCACAGCTTTCTGGCTTCTATGAAATGCACAGACACCACTTTAACTCTACGAATCAAGTTCAGTAATGCTTGCTTCAGTTTTAACTGTACAGTTTTGTCTAATGATATTTTCTGTTGTGCTTACACACGGAAGTTCTGATTGTTCAGTTATTCTTGTTCACTTAAAACTGTGCAGTTAATACTATAGGTGCTGGTAATACTCACCTATAAGTACCTTACCTACCTACATACTTACGACTGCGTGAAACTCGTCCTATCACGTCACGTCGCCGTCCGCCTGCCCGTCGATTACATTCCGATTAAACAATCGTGTCATTCACTTGAACTCTTGAGCAGCGAACCTTAAACGAAAACTCCTATAATGCAATAGGTCTGCAGCCCGCATAAAAGAACACAATCATTTTCGAAGGATTTTGCTACATATTCTCCGAATTTTGCTGATGTCCGAATTTATATGTGTTGGGTATAATACAAGTGCTACAAAAAAAAAATGGGGTAAGTCATAAAAGTGCACCATCATCTTTATTGCAAACAGTGTTATCATGTACGCGGCTATCGTGGGCCGATCTGACGACCCGCGGCCGAAATCCGCGTCGAGATAGCTTGACATTCGCAGTCCTTGTCAGATAAATTGGGTCATACGGTCGCGACGGCTCCTATCGATTTTACCATCTTACGCAAATTGTGCCCGCCCTGACCAAGTCATAGGCGTTTAGCGAGTTGTATTAACCATATTTTTTCTAAGAAAGGAAATATCTTTATTGCTACACTATGCCAACAATTATTTCAGAATAATACCCTGCGATATGTGGTATAACCTAGATAAAGGTCCCAGCTCAGTACATTGCTATATGTTCCATGTAAGAAAAGAGCACACGGCGCTGATTTTTAACTGGGAACCCGTTCCCTGTGCCACCACGAGAACAGGCAACATAAACCTATATTCAAAACTCAATACGCGAAAGACTTTATCTTAGGAATTGAGTATTTTACGACTGTGGAAATGATTTATCATATTACTACAAAGAAAAAATATACGCTTTATAATTTAACTATGTAGGAATTGGACTCTTGCTATGTGTCAAATGTGCTACCTCTCAAAGTTACCATTGTCTGAACTCTATAATTGCCTACCGTATTGACCTAAGATAGAGCAGTGATAGCCTAGTGGATATGACCTCTGCCTTCGATTCCGGAGGGTGTGGGTTCGAATCCGGTCCCGGCCATGCACCTCCAACTTTTCAGTTGTGTGCATTTTAAGAAATTAAATATCACGTGTCTCAATCGGTGAAGGAAAACATCGTGAGGAAACCTGCACACCAGAGAATTATCTTCATTCTCTGCGTGTGTGAAGTCTGCCAATCCGCATTGGGCCAGCGTGGTGGACTATTGGCCTAACCCCTCTCATTCTGAGAGGAGACTCGAGCTCAGCAGTGAGCCGAATATGGGTTGATGGCGACGATTGACCTAAGACCGCCGATAGACTAACTTTATATTATAATCACGAGGGTCCCGCTATCACAGGATTAGGTTAGGTTAGGCCAATAGTCCACCACGCTGACCCAATGCGGATTGGCATACTTCACACACGCAGAGGATTTAGAAAATTCATTCATTCACATTCATTCATGATCGAACCAGATTCGAACCTCCCTCCGGAATCGGAGGCAGAGGTCATATGCACTGGGCTATCACGGCTCAATTCATGCCTACGAAGTTTAAATTCGCTTATCGCGCATGACTTGTGTCACGTATTACGGCACCAATCGGCATGAGACATGCTTTGTGGCAACGTAAACCGCTTTCAAGCCATGACGCGGAGCACGTGCATTTAGCAACAGCAAAAGTTACAGTTATTGTGTTCGTATTGTAAATCAAATCTAATAAACAGATGTTTGTTAGCGAATTGCTGATAAAGTAACTGGGTTGTGTACAGTAACGAGTTGTGGTTTTACTTGGGATTGAATCGTTAAATCCGGTTGTTACTAATGGTTTTACTGGGACTACATGAAACTGGGAAGGACAACCAACGGCTAAGATTATTTCTGTTTCATCATCATAATAATATCTGCCGATGGACGTCTACTGCAAGACTATGTCCTTTTGTAGGGACTTCCAAACATCACGATCCTGAGCCGCCTGCGATTCTCTGCGACTCGCTTGATGTCGTTAGTCCGCCTGGTGGACCGACCAACATCATATTTTATGTCCATATACTGACAGGCTCCTCATAGGAAAGCAGAATTTTTGGTAGAGTCAAACCTAGGGCATGGTATTTGTTCTTAATGTCAGCTATTGACGATCAAGTAAGCTCACCTGCCTGCAGAGCTAACGGTTTGACAGCCGATGAAACTGATCGTGTGTTGGTCGCGATGTGCATCTCCTGCTTATGAAATGGAAAAGTGAAGTCACAGTATCAGTATCAGTGAGTAGTGACTCTACCACCGGTTCTGTAAGGAGATTCTGCTGGGAAAAGCTGGCAAGAAACTCAGCATTCGCAGATGATCGTTGAAAAGAAAAGTTTTTTTTTAATTTATAATTATCTGCAGTTCATGTAATCCTGCCTTGCAGTCGAGACGATTGCTTTGATGAATATTTATCACTAGCAGACGCCGCGCGGTTTCACCCGCGTGGGTTCCGTTCCTGTAGGAATAAAGGGATAAAATATAGCTTATAGCTTCAGCTGCATTAGAGTTCATGTACTAGTGTATTGTGTAGTAAGGATAAGTTCGTAAACGGTTAAGTTCGTCAGGTCTACTACTTTTAAATATCCAAATATAAGTACCGTTCGTTAATATAGGTGATCTAAATTCACACACGGGCAGTGATTAGGCCCGTAATAAGGTCAGAGAGTAAGCCTCTGTCGGACGACAATGTCTAACAGGCCACATAATTAGCTTAACTAGCTTCGAAATAGACTTGCTGAGGTATGCTAATGAGGGATTAGGTAATGGGAAAACATTGTAGGATACATACTAAATCTCCATACTCATCTTAAATTTTTAATTTTATAATATTCTTGTTAAGATAGGTTTTATACAGTGTATATTTTAAATCAACGAAGCTGAACAATGGGCGGGGCACATAGTTCGAAGAAATGATGCTGGGATTGCGACCCCGCACTAGAAAACGCAGTGTTGATCGACCTCCCCATCAGGTGGACTGATGACATCAAGGGAATCGCAGGGATTGTGTGCTGGATGCAGGCGGCTCAGGCGATAAAACTAATCATGTGTTGTTCGCGATTTGCATGATGACATCATGCCGATCGCGACCAACACACGATCAGTTTTATCGGCAGGCATGTGAGCTTATTGGATCGTCAGTGGCTGACTTATCAGTTAAAGAGTTCACGTCACAATCGTCCATCCAAGCTCAGCGTTTATAACATGGCTAGGTTTTTGTTATCAAGATACTGGTAGGTTCGGTTAGATGTAGGCAGTCTAAAAATAACCGCGAGTAGTATCTGCGGAGATATTTTTATCTGGAGCACCGAAGGCTTTGTTGCTAAGCAAACTAAAAGCACGAAGTTCAGGTTAAAGTCGCAACTAGCTCCATCTAGTTGCGAGGTTGCAAAGTGGACTTGACTGAAGATCCCGCGGGCTTACTAGTTTTTAGCGTGCGCTTTCCGACTTTGCGAACTTTTGTTTTTTTTTCAAAGTTAAGCACTTCTTTTGGAACGGTTCCTTTTTAGAGCGAAACTGCAGACGACAGTGGAGTTCTTGATTAAGAGCGTTTTTTAGGGTTGTGCCGGTTTACGGGTGTGGTTTCGTAAATGTAGAGCAAATTTGTATTTTCTTTTTAGGGTTCCGAACGTACGTAGTACAGAAACGGAACCCTTATAATCTTACTGGCGCACATTTTAATGTCTGTCTGTTTTTTGTTAGTTAACCGAGTTTCATCTATACTTATAATAAATCTGTAGAGCGGTCAATTCTGTACATGAAATATATTTCCAAAATAACTATCATGCCAAAAATGCAATCCGTAAAATTTCTGTCTGTCTGTATGTTCGTTATAGAAACAAAACTACTCGGATTTTAACGAAATTTGGTACAATTATTCTTTATACTCCTGGGCAGGTTATAGTGTACTTTTCATCGTACGCTACGCTCAGTAGGAGCAGATCAGTGAAGGGAAATGTTGGGAAAACGGGAGAAGTTGCTCCATTTTTACAGCGATACTACTGTAAGGGCTGGATTAAAAAGGTCTAAGGGCGGACGAAGTCGTGGGCGTCCGCTAGTAATGAAATAAATAGTCAAGACCTTCGTAGTTTTGTGCAGCAAACCAAGTTGCAGCAAAAGTGATGAGCATAAGGTTTATTCACCGAATTAAATTAATGGTTGACTTCTTTGTTTTTTTTAAATCGGTGAATAACATCCTCCTTGTGCGGCCTTGAATACAAAACAGTATCATTCCTCCTCTGCGATATCTAATATTCATTGTATGTATATTATATACAAAACAATGATGAAAATGTATGATCTGTTGTTCTTGTTAGTCATTTCATACATTTTCATTATATACGTCTGTCAGTTGGTACCTCGTTGCTGATTCGCCCTGCTACTGCTTTTCCAGATTCTTTTTTTTTTTTTACCTTAGTAGTGTCAACATCAACCAAACAGTGTTAATTACTCATACCGTGAATAAAAGTACGTGTACGCTCATTCGACTTGTCATGACGTCTAGAAAAAAGTGCGAATTTCGTACCTTTAAACTTGTTATAGGCGAATATTGCATCGACGAGTATAAAATAGTTGCATCGCATCCCAGTCTTGTCGAATGTCAAGCCATTAGCTGTTAGTGGAATAACTGAATGGTGGGCGTACCTAGCATTATGCAACGCTAAATATTTTAGCTGACTATTACCGTTCCCGTAGGAATACGGGGATAATATATAGCCTATAGCCTTCCTCGATAAATGGGCTATCTAACATTGAAAGAATTTTTGAAATCGCACCAGTAGTTCCTGAGATTTACGCGTTCAACCAACCAAACTAACAAACTCTTCAGCTTTATAATATTATAGTATAGATTTCCAAAAACGGAACTAATTATTGTGAAGGATAATTATTGGGTATAGATAACCTGTATTGGGGGTTTCAGCCTTATCTTGAAGACGTCATTAAAGTTATCAGTAGTGTTATAATTTCCTGGTAGCAACATTATTAGCTCAGAGTCACACAGCGGGCGATGGAACGAGGTTCTACGATCGGCTGTATGTATGTTTTTTTATGTATGTATTATCAAATATTATGTCTATATTAATATTAGAATAAACCAGCCAAGTTTGCGCGCCATCATCTCAAACTGATCACTCACTGAAGTGAGATTGTAACAGATCATTTATTTTATTATTATTTACAACGTAACAGATAAAGTGCTGCTTATATCTGTGATTTGTGATTAAAAAAAAAACGATACGTCAATCAACAATACCAATATGGGTGTGACTATTATAGCGTATCTAACCGTCGAACGATATACTTTTATTGAAGTGCAACTTTATTTTTAATGTCGAGCCAAGTTCTTGGCCAGACGTTTACGTTCAAGGCGTGACGCACATTCGTACGTGGTTGTAATATTGAAACCGAAGCGCCTTATCACACTGGCGGGTTAGTAACGCAACGGTGAAAAGAAATTTTGTAAACTTAGCCTTAGTTAACGAAATATCAAGAAGAATGAATTTTTATTGAAGTGCAACGTTATTTTTAATGTCGAGCCAAGTTCTTGGCCAGGCGTTTACGTTAAACGTATGACGCACATTCGTACGTGGTTGTAATATTGAAAGCGAAGCGCCTTATCACACTGGCGGGTTAGTAACGCATTACTGAAAATAAATTTTGGAAACTTAGCCTTAGTTAACGAAATATCAAGAAAAAATAACTTTTATTGAAGTGCAACGTTATTTTTACTGTCGAGCCAAGTTCTTGGCCAGACGTTTGCGTTAAAGGCGTGACGCACATTCGTACGTGGTTGTAATATTGAAACCGTAGCGCCTTATCACACTGGCGGGTTAGTAACGCAACAGTGAAAATAAATTTTGTAAACTTAGCCTTAGTTAACGAAATATCAAGAAGAATGAATTTTTATTGAAGTGCAACGTTATTTTTAATGTCGAGCCAAGTTCTTGGCCAGGCGTTTACGTTAAACGTATGACGCACATTCGTACGTGGTTGTAATATTGAAAGCGAAGCGCCTTATCACACTGGCGGGTTAGTAACGCATTACTGAAAATAAATTTTGTAAACTTAGCCTTAGTTAACGAAATATCAAGAAAAAATAACTTTTATTGAAGTGCAACGTTATTTTTACTGTCGAGCCAAGTTCTTGGCCAGACGTTTGCGTTAAAGGCGTGACGCACATTCGTACGTGGTTGTAATATTGAAACCGAAGCGCCTTATCACACTGGCGGGTTAGTAACGCAACAGTGAAAATAAATTTTGTAAACTTAGCCTTAGTTTACGAAATATGATGTGTGTGAAATCTGCCCATCCGCATTGGGCCAGCGTGGTGGACTATTGTCCTAAACCCTCTCATTATGAGAGGAGACTCGTGCTCAGTAGTGAGCTGAATATGGGTTGAGAATGATGAAAGATGATGAATAGGCAAGGTAGGTATTTCTAGGCAAGCGCGTCCCATCCTAGACATTATCATTGCTTTTCACCAGTAAACCTCAGATGCGCGCCACGTCATACTTATCTCGTGAAAGTAGACAGAGTAAGTAATAGACGCCTTCATAGCATCCATTTCATTCTCTCAATAATAAATAAAGTTTAAAAACTATACCCCGACTACGCAAAACAGGGGTCCAAAAAAGAAAATATTTCAGATAGAAATAGAGAAATGCATAGGTACAAAAATGGCCAAAGTAGAGCCGTGGTCGCAACCATTATATACCTAGCAAATACCTATGTTTAAAATTGAGGTGTTTCTGGTATATTCATAGTAGGTATATCTAGTAGATTCCTTTTGGCTTCGCTGTAGTCGAGTTAAAAAAACAACATGCATACCTATAAGGATTCTGTACAAAGAAACGAGAAAAGCTTATTAGATATTCGGTGCTATAACGCGTGCTGCTTTTACAGACCTAATAGGTCGTTTGCCCTAATAGGTCAGATGGTCCAGGGTACCTACTATGTCGTGATGTGAAAATCACGTCAAAATCAATGTCAAACTCAAATATCTTTTGACAGATAATCACGCTAATCAGTGGTCATTTTCTTACTCCGATAAAGCAAATTATCTCTCGAGAAACGCACTGTCAGTACGTCAGTGTGAATGGCCCTAAGTCAAAGGTCTTTGTACCTGCTACCGGTCAATAATGAAGGAATATTTTTAATACCGGGATTATTAAAGCGAATGTGGATTTTCGGAGTTCTTTAGCTCCTAAGCCAATGATCCGACGGGGGCGGCTGTAAATTGAAATACAAACAGAGCAACAACCTTGTACAGGGTTGCCAGTTACGTGTTATTGCGCGAAAAATAATATGAGCTGGGGAGTTTACGTCAGATACGTGAGATTTTGTTTAATAAGTCTGAATTCTTTTTCTCCACAATAAATCCAGCTCGATTCAAATATTATTAGCCAAAAAGTTGTAAAATAAAACCAAACATATTAAAATATTTTCATCTGAAATTGTGCAGATTATAGTACAAACAATTTTTTTGGTTTAGGGTTGCTACGTACGTGTTTTCGCACTATAATGAACGCGATATGGGATTTTAGGTTGGTTTACGTTTATTAGGTTTTTGATTCTTGTTTAGTATAATGTCTGCTAAATAATAAACAGAAGGTTTAAAAACTAAATCAGGTTGCAGTAAAATATATAAAACGAGTAAATATCCTCATCTTAATTTGATCATGATCCAAACTACAACAGTGGCTTACTTGTAAAAGCCCAGGCTGACAAACTTATGTGCATTGTTTGCCAACAAACGCATTAGAAATGAAGGTAGAAAACGAATGTCATTTCATAACTTATTTATTTTAAATTATGTACCTATTGTTTGTTTATATAATGTTATTAGAAATATATGAACTATATGTTCTAAGTTTATTAATCGAATTTAGTTTCATCAATTTAAGACCAAGTTACTTAATTATATTTATTAAATAGTGTGAAATTACTGACGATTACACTCTCATTTTTAATTTATTTGTTGGTAAACAGTACACATCGAGTAGGGCGGTAGTATAAAATGGCGAAGGTCTGGCAATGACAAGCATTTAAAATTAAACCAATGAGAAATATCTGCTTTTGTCAACCCTAACAATTTAGTATCACATTGCATGATGCGATCGATCCCGATGACCCACTTTACGCAACTCACCTACTTTGTGTACGCATAGATGCCATCAATAATTGAAATTCAAGAAGCAAATTGATTTAAGGGTATATGAACATTGAACATGTATTCGCCCCTGTTTATTTCCGTCACAACTCTGTCTACAAAGATTTTACTGGTACGTTAAATTAAAAACTCATGCCGCCGGATGCAGGCGTTTGTGATGTTTGGAAGTCCTTATATTGAGAGACTTTATGACCAGGATAGTAACGCGTAACGGCTGCTAATGTGATGATGATGATGATGATGATGATGATGATGATGATGATGATGATGATGATAAAATTCAAAACGCACTCAAATAGCAATCGTGTGAGCGTATCGTTTAAAACTGTCTATCGCTTTTCAACAAGATTCCCTTCAGAGAGTGTAGTCATAAACTTTTCGATCTAGGTCCTCCTTCAAAACCAGTAAGCCTAGTATGCGACCAATGACATCTCTTGTGATGAGAAATAGACAAAATTTCAACCAATCTCTTTCATCTGTATTTACCTATACAATAGTCTGCTGTATTATATTTTAAGATATTGCATAGCTTTAAACGCGGGGACTGACTCAAGAATTCCGTAACGAAAATAAAACCGAACACCCAAGCCATGCAGAGTTGATAAAAAATTGTATGCAATAGCTTTACCGCGGCAGTATTTTTTTAAATATACTTAAATCAGCCATTGACGGTCAATTATTCTCACGTTTCCGCAGCGCAAACGGCAGCGAAGTCGTTTCATAAGTCGAGCCGTCATGCACGCAGTGACCAATACACGATCAGTTATAGTCGTGGGTGCTGCAGAAACGTGAGAATAGTTGATCGTCAATGGCGTGCATTACGTACTTCAAAGATTTTATCAAAATACCAATTTTGATCCAAATCCCCATGATTCTGGCAATAAACATTTATAGCAAGATTTGCACGTTTAAATATATATTCGATTGATTTTGGCACACACAAAATGTTGTTTCCACAAAATCCTTGGTTTCCAACATGTGAGATAGTTATGTGTACATAATAAATATGTACCGCATTACCGTCGGATTCGTTTTAATCTCCTGAGTGCAATTGGGTGTACGAATTTATTTGAAACCGAATAGCCTACATACATTTTGCTTGGAAGAAGGTCTTAGGTGCTGCTTACTTAATTTTGGTAAGGTAAATTGATAGAGAAATTTTATTAGAAATTAGTTTATAGTTTCCTATAGAATTTAAACTTTTCTTATAGAGTTTAAAATTAAGTAAAACACAGCTGAAACTCACGTTTTCGACAGTTTTCGAGTTGCATGAACAAAGTCATGACTAAGGGCCCCGTATGTTCCCGTTCGAAAGTAGTCAGGCATTCTTTGACAATATATTAATAACGTAAGTTTTTTAGACTTTGTCCATGAAAAAAAATATGCACAAAAAACGCCTTAATATGTTTTCTGAAAAAAATATACGTTTGCGTTTTAAGTACATAAGACAATTATGTACATGATCTGATTCCGAACATTACGTAGAAAGAAATCTAATCTGGTTTGAGGATCAAAATAAACTTTGCCGTCGGAAAACTGTTATTTCTATACATAAGTATAGTTCGCAGTCAGTTTACCAACTGCAATTAAGTTATTTGTGAGAAAAACACACAAAAGACTGACTGACAACCAAATGAAAAAGCATTAAATTTTTGTCCTATTTTTAGAACCCTAAAAACGAGACCAATGATATTGTTATTCTTAGAAACTAAGCACGAGTTAATGTATTATTTATCTATACTAATATTAAAAAGCTGATAAGTTTGTTTGTTTGTTTGATTGAACGCGCTAATCTGAGGAACTACTGGTCCGATTTGAAAAATTCTTTCAGTGTTAGATAGACCATTTATCGAGGAAGGTTATTTTATCCCCGTATTCTAAGTGAACGGGAACCACGAGGGTGAAACCGCGCGGTGTTAGCTAGTATTTAATAAGTAAGTATAACTTACTTGTAACTATGATTAAATAATTACTATCTAGAGAGCAAGCAAGGCGGACTAATAAATTTGTGATTTCTTGTTATCACAGTAAATAAACTTTATCTGCTTGATAACCTATTTTCCTTTGCGAATTTCGAAATAAGCGCTGCGCCTTGTCCAAATATTTGTACCAAGTTACGAGTAACGATACAAGGGATTGTTTCTGATAACTTAGCAAATATTAGATTTAAGCTGTATAGTTTTGTCTAAATTTTTGGGGTTAAATGGCTGATTTGTGAAGATTTTTTATAATTCTCCGTACCTTGTAGTTGTAATATTATACCATCATGTAATTAATATTATCATTGACAACCCATATCCCAGCTCACTGTTGAGCACGAGTCTCTTCTCAGAATGAGAGGGGTTAGTCATTAGCCTAACTATGTGCGTGGTGGACTATTAAGACGCCCTCGGAATCGAAGGCAGAGGTTATATCCACTGGGCTATCTTGTTCTTCTTCTTCTTGATGTCGCGGCTATGCAGGTCTTCTCGAGGTCCCTGTATCACGTTTACCGTTACCGATCTATTGATCGCCACTGACTAGTTTTCCCCTCCAATACTGGTTGCTGCCAGGTACAGCAGCAGTTTCTTCGCTGGATGTGTTTTAGCTCCTCCGGGTCAACTGTGTAATGCCCTAAGTGGAGGTGGTGTTTCCTCTGCCTCTAGATAGACACTCTGACTATCACTGCTATCACAGACTCTGGGCTTATCACGGCTGTTGATTTATGTATTACAAGAATTGATTAAATTGTAATTCATACTCTAGGTCTACTCTTTAGAGTCTAGACAATAGCAAAAGTAGGTTACGTTAGTAAAATATAACGCTAGCCCGACCTGGATTTTCAGTGAAAACTATATCGATGGTGTTTAACAAAGTCTCTCCCATTCTTCGGCATGAAAGACACATCAACGCGTACCAATATAGACTTTATGTGTATCGGTATAAAGTCTTAAATGCTGTGTACGGTGTCATCGCGTGTTAGTTAGTGACTTGACGAGAACAATGTGATAGGTACCTAGGGTTGCCAATTGGTACTATAATGTATAGTATTTCAATATTTGGGGTCTGCGTACTATAATGTATGATAGAAAGCAAACATACTGAGTATATTTTCAACAACGAAACAATTTGTATTTTTGTATGTAATGAGTAAACTGAAAAGCTATTGGACCGATTTGAAAAAAATCTTTCACCAATAGAGAGCTTGACATTATCAGGTAGGCTGTATTTTATTACCATATTTCCACAGAAATAGAAATTAGACAAGTGAAACTGCGAGGTTCTCTATAATTTATAAACGCCTCTACATTAACTTTTAACTATTGCTATATTGTGGACAACGCATTTTCTTGTTTTTTTTTTTTGTTGAAACGCGTATCAAAGTTGTCATAGTAAATGAGAATTGCAAATTAAAAAATGTGAGCAACAAATATATAATTTTCCATGAATATATTTTTTGAAACGAACTACATGTTTACAATTCATTTTGAAAAATATACTATACATACTTTACCAAAAATTTGGTGGCAACCCTATAGGTACCGTATTGCAACTCGTGCCCGTTACGATATTCAGCTGTAATTTACGTCAGACCGGCCGAAAGGCACGTCACTATTTGGAACATAATATCTCCTTGATACCCATAGCATGTTTCGAACAGAGTATCAAAGCAGGGTTAGAGCACCTTTACATTCAACTCGCAAATATAGCCTATGCTACCAATAGGCTAGTTGACATTTTTTTTTTAAATGGTCCTAAATTGTTCATTACCGTACTACTAGATTGATATTATATTTTTCGAGACATGATTAAATACATTAATTTTTTTTGACAATACAAGTAAAAACACCTGTCGGCCATGATGGTATATATTTCATGGTGCGTTTGACAAAAATATTAGTTAACAATTACGTCACAAAAGGGACGATAGCGTTTTTTACGTTTGGAAAATTTGAAAAAATTGATTTTTAAATTAAGTTAGTATAAGATATCCTTAACTTTTATATTAATTAGTATCGATATATTTCGGACCCTTATTCCATGTACTACACGGAATTAATATTGTTTATATTAAATTAGATACGAGTTAACTACCCTATTGGGACAAAGTCAATACGACATGAGAGTCATGGGGCCGATAAGATCAAAAGTTAATTTCAAATATTTGTGCCAGACTCAATCAGAGATATGCTACGAGATTCCGACAGGACAATTCAACAATTTAGATATGAGGATCTGTGTCAATCGACGCAAGTATTTGGGACATACATGCGTTGCATTTTTCAGCCCACGTGACAAGCTGCGGCCATTGTGATTAGTATATAGTCAGTTGAACAATCGAGTTTAGTTTGTTCAATGTCGCGTATTATTCTCAAATTGTTTGTAAAGCTTTGTTTACATTGGGTAACTTAGTCTTGTTATATTGATTGATAAGAGCCGTGATAGCCCAGTGGATATGACCTGTCTCCGATTTCGGAGGGTGTGGGTTTGTTACTGGTCCGGAACCGCACCGCCAACTTTTCAGTTGTGTGCATTTTAAGAAATTAAATATCACGTGTTTCAAACTATGAAGGAAAAACATTGTGAGGAAACCTGCATACCAGAGAATTTTCTTAATTCTCTGTGTGTATGAAGCTGCCAATCCGCATTCGGCCAGCGTGATGGACTGTTGGCCTAACCTTCTTATTCTGAGAGAGAGATCTAAACAGAATCTGGAAAATGTGTCGTGTTATATGCACATGGTTTTCTATAACACTTATAACTTTTTGAATATACATAAAAATTAACGTATTATTTTTTTTATTTAAAAAAAACACGCACGTTCGCTTCTGTATGATGTACACGCAGCTTTACGTTACGTCGGGTAGTACTCTGTGCAAATACACACGTTGGCGTATTTTTTTTCTAATTTTAAATTTAGAACGGCCTCCCACGGGTTTTCTCAAAGTGGGTTAATGCCAAGCCCACACGACCTGTGCCCCGGCGCGCTGCGGCTTGATTGACACATGTCTGCTTGTCCTTTTATCGTCTTTTGTGAGACCTTTGGCTTTCGAAACACGCGCATGTGTGTAGAACAAGAGCGTGCGGTCGCCAGACATACCTGATTTTGTGAAGGCTGATAGTTTTGCCTTGCTCCTTTCTTAGGCAAGTACAGTAGCCAATTCCGGAGTTTGGACCGTGTTAGCTTTGGAAGGTAGCAGGTTTCAAAGGTCTAAATCTGCGATTACCCATAATTGGCTACCGAACTTATCAATACACAGTGGAAATCTTTAGAAGAGGGCTTTGTTGGACGACTAGCTGAACGAAAATGACGACGTTTGCCGAGTTGATCAAGGTTGTGCCAACCGTGACAGTGTGGTGTTTCATGATTCTTCTACTCGAGTTTTGGTCTTGCCTAGCTCAGGTGGTTGTGGCATCAGACACTGAATTAGTGCTTAGACATTGTGGTGTGTGGGACAATCTTTAAATAAACATTTCTTTCTTGCTTTAAGTATGAATGTTATTTAATCAGGTACATACCACGATAAAACGACGAGATTTTTATTGTCGATATTTCGACCCAGTTGCATGGATCGTGGTCACGACGGGACTGTTAGGGGCAGAATCGATCTACCCTCTTTCTTGTTCTTTTTCTTTTTTCAACAACCTCGCGTTTTTGGCTGTTTAGGCAAACCACATGCTTTAAGTATGTCTGGCTATCGCAGGTTGTCGTTTTATAATGCTGTCTGTTCAAATAGGTGCACACACAGAGTAGGACTTGATAGATAACGTCCTACAGTCGTTTGCGTTGTTGGCAGGTCTTTTGTGCGGGACCTTTAAACTTGAGAAATATGACCTTATACTGTTACCTACTAATATTATAAACGCGAAAGTTTGTATGGATGTTTGGATGTTTGTTACTCTTTAACACCGCTACTGCTGAAGCGATTTAGCTAAAATTTGGAATGAAAATGGATTTTACTCTGGATTAACACATAGACTACTTTTTATCCCGAAAAAATCCATGGTTTCCCGAGATTTGCGAAAACTGATGATTTTAATGATATGAATGTTTGTTACTCTTTCACGCCTCGACTACTTAACCGAATTAGCTGATATTTGATTGATAAACTGGTCATGCGCCATTCTGCAATAACCACTTCTCTTAACTGTTTAAACCGAAAGTTTAACAGTTAAGAGAAGTGGAAACTGGTGAATGCTATTAATGGTGAGACATTGTTACTTATTACATAAAAACATCTTTGTAATCTATAAAGTAATTTATTGCAAATAAATGATTCTGATTCTGAAAGTCTTTTCATCCTATATCCTTCGAAATGAATAGAGTATGCAACATTGATTCCTCTGGTTCTATAGAAGTGTGTGCTGTGCACATCTTAATGTCACTCAGGCCACTGAAAGGTCCCCGCGAGACTCGTTTTTGTGCCTTTTATCGCGTACCTTAACCTTCTGTAAAGGTGCGCGTTAAGGTAGAGTTAGAAGGAACTGATTTTATCGGATTCTGTAATACGGTGTGTTTGTACCCGATTTTTTTTTGTCTGGTTAGTGTGTATGTGTGGATGGAACTGCCTCGTTAGCGTAGGTTAACCTATGTGGTTTCGGACCACGAGGTGCTAGGTTCGAATCCCGAGTCGGGCTATGAAATACTGAGTTTTCTTTCCAAGATATTTTCATTTAAAATTCTTAGCCCGGTGTTGGGTAATAAGGGTGTTACCCCCGTGCCTCGGAGAGCACATCGATCCCGTGGTCGTTTATGAATTTAACATTATCACCCAACCCGCCAACCTGCTTTGGAGGAGCGTGGTGTGTTTTAGCTCCATATCCCCTTATTGTAGTATTCAATCAGTTATTCATTGTTCACGATAAACTTGTCTAAAGTAACGCCTGCTTTCATTCAATATTTAAAGCGGTCCAATCTGTCTCTGTCTTTACCACGACTCGGGTCACTGAAAAGACCCCGTGAGAGTCGTTTTTGTGCCTTTTATCACGTACCTTAACCTTCCATTAAGGTGTGCATTACTGTACGGTATTGCACTCGATACCCTCTCGTTTCGTTTCGTTAGCTTTGTAGGTCAGTACCTACGTCATCAATGCCAGAATTGTTTTTTTTTTTTCAATATAAATAAGAAAACAAACTGATGATCTTTAATTTATAATAATAACAATTTAAATTCTTTTTATGGTAATAGAAAAACACCGATATTTTTGGATTGGCTTAACATATTTTCATCATATATACCGGCACATAGCAAACAAAATCGCATGATAATCGGCTCGTTCGTTTAGAAGCTAGATATGATGACACAGACACACACACACATACATATCTTAAAACATTCCTCTTTTAACACAAAATTAATTTCATAATAGAATCTACATGCTATATACTTTTTTAATTTAATCAAAAGAAGGACACTGAATGAATGAACGACTAAGTACGCACAAATAAAATAACACACACCAAATCCTCTTAACCCCATTACGGGGTCATCGTAAAAGTATTAACCCTATGATTAATGCCCCGTTTAGTTGTTCCGCGACCGGATTAAATCCGTACATTTGTAGGCGGTGATGGATGTTTGAAGTTTTTGACCAAGAGCTCGTGGAGTATTTTGAGTCTCTCTATTTTTTTTTATTCTTTACAAGTTAGCCCTTGACTACAATCTCGCCTGATGATAAGTGATGATGCAGTCTATGATGGAAGCGGACTAACTTGTTAGGAGGAGGATGAAAATCCACACACCTTTCGTTTTCTACATGACATCGTACCGGGATCGCATAGCTAAATCGCTTGGCGGCACGTCTTTGTTGGTAGGGTGGTAACTAGCCACGGCCGAAGCCTCCCACCAGCCAGACCTGGACCAATTAAGAAAACCTCAATCGGCCCAACCAGGGATCGAACCCAAGATCTCTGTCATTAAATCCACCGCGCATACCACTGCGCCACGGAGGCCGTCAAATTTTTTTTTTTTTTTTCATAAAACACTATTAAAAATATTAAAAAAATATCCAGTCCTCTCGTTGAGGGGCATTTAAGTGCCCAAGCAACCGGTGGTCAGGGCTCCAGAGTGACGAACCTCCTCCCTCACTATATGCGCCGTCTCATGAATTACTGTTTTCCTTGATCCAATTAACACATTTTTTATTATAATGTACTATTTTATGCTCCAAATAGTAGCTGTGTAAGATTTATTTTACTTAACTTAATGGCTGTACGATTTACTTACTTAGTTGTTATTTTTGCAACCATAACAATAATTAATTTGTAAAAAAATTGAAGCTACCTTATTGGTAATAGAATTAATTCATAAGAAATATGGCGCGCAGAGATACAGATGGAGGCCTTTATTCGATCCAAGGCTAAGGTTAAGGGCCTCCCCTTATTTTTAACCGACTTCAAAAAATGGAGGAGGATCAAGTTTGCGATGTATTAATTCAAGCCGTTTAAATCATAAATATTTAGGATTTTCAGACTGTTCTTTCAGAAACGGCTTTAATTAACACAGCACTACCTTGGTACCGCCTTCAAACTGATCGCACTGAGCAAACTGAGAAGGTAGCACAATCGATGCCATTTTTCGCATTTTAGTATAGTAAAAACATATTTATAATTTTGAAGTCGGTTGTATTTTTTATTCTTAAAGGTCTAACCCGCTCCTAGTACAAGCTTATTCCAGTTAGCTGGCTGGTCGAATGAAAGAGATCATGTTTCTACACACAAAACACTATGGTCATAGTTTCCCTAGCATAGGCTTTACTGTTAAATTGAACCGCAATTTGTTTTTTTTTTTAAATAAACACAAATAAATTGAAAATAATATTGCCCATTGACTCTCAGACTATAGGTATGTGGTTACCTACTCGTATTGTAATTACAAATAACGTATGATCGAAATGCCGTTGATTGGCCTGATCTCGTTCGGTCGCTTTTTGGATCGTGTAACGCGATTGTGAACGGCTCAATCGATCGATTGATTTAAACGTAGAATTAATGGCGGATTTATATGAACTTGCGTTTTTTATCGATTCTACGTCTTGGAATTAAATGTACAGAGTTCTGTAGACGGAATTCTTTGATGTAGATAATTTGAGGTGTCTAGAGTACCATTGTATATACTGTAGTACCACTGCAAACCAGGCGTTTTCTAATATGAATTACTAGCTGACGCGGCAAGTGTTGTATCTTATAAGTTACTAGTGGACTCCTGCGACTTCGTCCGCCCTTAGACCTCTTTAATTCGGCCCTAGCGCAAAATCCGTTCTTAGCGAATACCTTCTAACTATAGACGCCAATCAGTTTTGTTTGTTTGAGTGCGCTAATCTCAGGAACTACTGATCCGATTTGAAAAATTCTTTCAGTGTTAGATAGCCGATTTATCGAGGAAGGTTATAGACTATATATTATCTCCGTATTGGTACGAGAACGGGAACGATGCCGGAGAACTCTTCAGCTTTATAATATTCGTATAGTTTAATTAAATAATATCCTTTAATTAACCACCTTCATGATTAGCTACACAGGCAAATTACTGGACAAACGTGGGTAACTGCCTTTATAGTGTCAACTTACATAAAGAAAACTTAAAAAATGTCTTACTTAGCATAAGCAAAAAACATCTTATATATATTTAACCGACTTCCAAAAAGGAGGAGGTTCTACGTTCGGCTGTATGTATGTTTTTTTTTTTTTTTTTTTTTTTTTTTTTATGTATGTCCAGCGATAATTCCGTCATTTGTGGACCGATTTTAAAAATTCTTTTTTTGTTTTGAAGGGTTTCATTCCAGGGTGGTCCCATTTTTTTCATGTCAGGATCTGATGATGGCATCCTGGAGAAATTGAGGGGAACTTTCGAAAATTGTAGGGACGGCTAGTGCGTTTGTTAGTGTTTCCATAAGGTATTTTAAACCACTACATTTTTATGAAGGTCTGGAGTTGGTCTGATGATGGACCCGAAACACAGACGATGGAACTCGTCAACGATTTACAGCAGGTACCTTTTGTTTGGGCTTGATTTATTTGTATTGATGAGAACTTTCCACCTAGATGGGTTGTGACTGTATTAAGGGTCTGATGATGAAGACGAATGACAGTTAAGAGAACTCCTCAACGGTTCACAGTGGCTACCTTGTGTTTGGACTTGATAAATTTGTATTGATGAGAACTTTCCACCTAGATGGGTTGTGACTGTATTAGGGGTCTGGTGATGAAGACGAAGAATAGCTAAGGGAACTCCTCAACGGTTCACAGTAGCTACCTTGTGTTTTGACTTGATAATTTTGTATTGACGAGAACTTTCCACCTAGATGGGTTGTGACTGTATTAGGGGTCTGGTGACGAAGATGAAGGAGAGTTAAGGGAACTCCTCGACGGTTCACAGTAGCTACCTTGTGTTTGGACTTGATAAATTTTATATTGATGAGAATGTGACTGCATAGGGGGTCTGGTGATGAAGACGGAGGACAGTCACCTTTCACGATTTTCTGAACATTCATTTTACGTGTGGATAAAGGGAGAGTGAAATTTTGTATATGAGTTAGGGTAGTATTTTTAAAATTGGGATTGTAGGACTTAGATACTTATCATAAAAAAATAACGTTTCAACTAATTGCTTATTAATTTTTGTTCACACTTAGTAGGTGCGCTAACACTAAAAATTAAAAAATAAAAATTTTAATAAAAAAAATTCAACCGACTTCCAACTAAAAAATTAACCTAAACTAAAAAGCAAAAAATAACATCTTACCTATGTGCTACCTTCTGATCAGTTTGAAGGCGGTGCCAATCCAGTGTCATGTTTTAATTAAAGCCGTTTCTGAAAGAACCACAGAAATTTTGTAATTTAAACGGCTTAAATTAAAACATCACTGGCTTGGCACCGCCTTCAAACTGATCAGAAGGTAGCACATAGGTAAGATGTTATTTTTTGCTTTTTAGTTTAGGTTAATTTTTTAGTTGGAAGTCGGTTGAATTTTTTTTATTAAAATTTTTATTTTTTAAATACAAAGTAAGAATCACTTAGCATGGCTGCTTAGTAATTCGACTAGCATGTAACACGATTGTATGTATTATTATGTGCATTAAGGAGATCGAAGGTTGCATTCGTAACAATCATTAGTGTAACCTTGCGGTAACTAAATATAACTGTGCACACAGACGGTCTGGCGAACTATGGGCGTATTCGGAAATTGATGAAATGCATTAGGTAAGCAATCTCCACAATAGATACACAAACACAGCATATATCCACCTACTCTATTGCATATCCGCACATATTACATATCTACATACATGGTATGCAGTTTATAGTTTGGCAAGTTCGTGTGATGACACTCCCATGATATGCGGGCGACGGGGGAGGGAAGGACTGCGCGGGTGTCGTGTCGTACGCGCGGCGCCAGGGCAAAGGCTGGAAGTGGGGTAAATCAGTTGTGAATTTATCTGTCATCAAGCTATAGACCGTGGTGTTTGAAAGTCCTTACAAGATTCTTATGTCCATCAGCAATGAATGTAGGTAAAAAACTAAAAAGTCAAAGTCAAAATTCAAATATTTCAATTAGGCTTAGTTTACAAGCACTTTTGAAAAGTCAAGTAATGGTAATAAATAATGGTAATGATCAAAGTCGAAAACTTGAAATTAAAGTTACGATAGTATAAAATAATTCACTATCTAGGTACATATAAAATGAGCTATCGCTTATATTTTTACTCCCATTCTAACGATTATTCGTACAGAGTGCCTAGTGGGAATGTGTTACTGTTACTATCGCGTTAACGTAAACGCGAATTTATATGGAATTGAAACAGTTGTGCAGTAGTGCCACTAGATGGCGCTGTTTCAATTCCTTAGAAATTTGCGTTTACGTTAACGCGATCGTCACAGTATCAAACTGCCACTAGACCCTCAGTACACACTTCTCGACCAGACTAATTAGTCAGTTTTTAAACATAATTAATTTGTTAAGTAGTATTCATTTTGCTGGTTGAGCTTATTCCTTTATAGCAATGTAACTACATTTTAGCTCAATTCTAATTGAGCTAAAATGTATTTAACTACATTTTAGCTCAATTCTTCCGAGCTTAATAGTCGGCCTTCGCAGTTGTAGCTAAGCATCAGATATTAAAATTGCATTCAAGGCTGAATAATTGAAAACCGCAATTTTAATGTACCTAACGCCGATCCCATCCGTTCAGTCACGAGCGCACGACTCTGCGAAATCTTACTGGCTACGTAATCATTTATAGTTAGGTATTTGCCACACTTGATGCGATTATTACGCCGGTCTCAGACGGTCAAGCGTACTGCGCAGTGGTGGTGGGCAGTGAGAAAAATATCGAAATTACACCAAAAACAATGTATTCTTGTCAGCAGTGCTGTATACTGGATCGTCTGTGGCTGGCGTTACGATGACCTGTTTTGTGTCTTTTTTGATTGTGTGTGTGCTGCACTACTGGTCCAACTGCGTAGTTGGTCCATTGGTTACCATTGGTTATCATACAATTGGTTGGTTGGTATTTTACGTGGCTTCGGATCACGGAGTCTTTTTTTCGAATCCTGAATCAGGTCATGGAATACCTACTGAGCTTTTCTTTCTTGTAGGATATTTTCAGTAAAATTGCTCAACCCGGAGTTGAAAATTTCGTGGTGTTTACCCCCGTGCTTCGGAGAACAGGAACAGTAGTAGTAGTTTCTCCCACCCGCCGGCATTGCAGCAGAGTGGCGGGTCTGAGCTCCATATCTCCTCTCCGGGAGGACGGAGGGAGGCCTGGCCCTGTTAAAGTAGACTGATAATGAAGATGATTTTCTGTAGGCCGCAGGTTGTATTAATGAGACATCAGAGTAGCGTCATCGGGAGGTCTGTGGAAGCCCAAAAGCTCTATCAGTTGAGCCCTAAAAAATAATGGAAGAGAGGAAGTCTTAGGGCGTCTCCTATGAGACTCATGACTTATCATTAGTCTCATAGGAGAGTCCTTTAAGTACTAAAAATTAAAGTCTAAATTTTACCACATGAAGAACCGGCAAAAACTCATTAATAGCTTATTAATTATTAGTATACTACGAATCCAATGAGACTGTTTAATTAATAGCACAGTGAATTGTTTCTATTGCAGTGTAGTCAAGTGTGTTCTTCCAATTGGTTGTTGCTATCTGTCGCTTTGAATCAGTCTACTCAATCTAGCGTCATTAATTTATTACAATGGCTATGCGATTATAGCCTCTATTGTATTTATTTAAGAGCTATATTTATATTTTAATTTATTGCATGTCTGCACCACGATCATTTATTTGACCGCAATAGGACGTCATGAACTTAAAGCTGCTATTCCACTAGAGATATTAGTAGAAAACTTTTAAATTTTGACTTCATTATCATAATTTTGAGCCAATTTTTGATGTTCATTTGGCATGGTCCGAGCTCTCTCTTTAAGGTTCAGTTATTATTAGAAAACTAGTGGACGCACGCGACTTCGTCCGCATGATTGTCGGTTTTGAGATCATCCGTTGGTAAGCTAAGCGGCCCATACAACGTCGGGCCAGGGAACCCAGGTATACCCCCGTATAAAAGTATATGGAGATGCTAATATGATGTATAATAAGGAACTGTTTAAGTATTTGCCTTAATAAAATTATGTTTCTTGAAAGATTAATTTTTTTATCACGCTTTTAGGGCATTTTTTTTATTCTTTACAAGTTAGCCCTTGACTACAATCTCACCTGATGGTAAGTGATGATGCAATCTAAGATGGAAGCGGACTAACTTGTTAGGAGGATGAAAATCCACAATAGCTTGGCGGTACATCTTTGCCGGTAAGGTGGTAACAAGCCACGGCCGCAGCCTCCCACCAGCCAGACCTGGACCAATTAAGAAAACCTCAGTCGGGGATCGAACCCAGGACCTCAGTCTTGTAAATCCACTGCGTATACCACTGCGCCACGGAGGCCGGTGTACCAAAGCGGCGAAGTAACTTGCTTGAAAAAATTTGGTCACTGTCTATCGCATGGACAAAGTAGCAAGCTGCGTCTAGTGTTTGGATGTAAATGTCCTTCCGTCCATTGTTCCGTCCGGTCGGTAGACAATCGCCGGAATTGTTCACGATTGATTAAACTACTGCTTTTGTTCAATCTTTTTACATAGCGGCTGCGTTTTGTACGATTTTCTATGGTAATCTACCATTCCTAACACGTTGTTTTTTTTTTAAAATAACTCGACGATTAAGGGTTTCAATTCTAAAAGGCTCTAAGGCTGTTTTGAGATTCTTCATTTGTGTCATTTGAAATCTTAAAGCCAAGTAGGTAACGTAGCTTCTATGCAAGCGTATTTCATCTTTGGCTGTTTCTTTTATTGCCTAGTGTTTGTCTAAGATATAGTACCTATTAAAAAATATTACGTTTGTGAGCCTTGATGGTCGAGTGATAAGCCTTCGTCATTTTGGATCCTGGATAGGAGGTCCTAAGTTAGAATATAAAGTACCTACCGAGAATTTCTTTCTTCTAAGGATTAATTTGGTATTACGTTAGGCCGTCGATTCCGGGCTTATGTTGCCCGCAACCTACGTTCCATATCGCCTGGGCGATTGAGGTTTTTTTAATTGATCCAAGTCTGGCTGGTGGGAAGCTTCGGCCGTGGCTAGTTATCATCCTGCCGGCAAAGACGATTTAGCGTTCCGGGACGATGTCGTGTATAAACCAAAGGGGTATTTCCATCATACTCCTAACGAGTTAACCGACTTCCATCTTAGATTGCATCATCACTTACCATCAGGTGAGATTGTAGCCAATTGCTAACATGTAAAGAATATATTTAAAAAAAAAACAAAAATAATTTTGGAGAGGTCATCGCGATTTTCATTGACACGTGCGTCATACAATCGGAAACGGATACCGTGTCCATAGTCCTCATATCAATCATCTACATGATCGATTGTTTGTTTACCGAGTATTGCTTGTGCGTGTCCAATTATAGACAGCTTTTGTGTGTTATTGTATATGTTATATAGTTATACTAGCGGACGCTCACGACTTTGTTCACGAAAAATTTAGTTTTTCACAAATCCCGCTGCAACCATGAGTTTTTCCGAGATTAAAGTAGCCTATATGTTGCTCAGTATCTTCCTATATCTTCCAGTGAAAGTTCAGTTAAAATCGGTCCAGCCCTTCCAGAGATAAGCTTGGACAAACAGAGAGAAAGACGGACAAAAATTTAAAAAAGCTTGGTTATGTTTAAAGTGTCGTGTCGAATTAGCTATACCTAAAACTTCACAGACTGTCACTTGAATTTTATTTGAATGTATTGATATTGATGTATTTATGAATGTTATTAACCCGATTTAAGGCCAAATTACTGTGACCCGGGCCAGATCACGAAAAAGGTTTAAACCTTTATACAACAGCACAAACATATTATCCTTTCTTCTTCTCCGGGAGCTTCACTGACTAGGTCTGGCATAGATTAGCGGTCCTAATCTTCTTTGTTTTTTGTGAAGAAAAATAATTCACTCGTGAATCTGCGAGTAGTTGTTATGGTTATAACACCTCTTCTCCGGCAAGTCTTTCCATGATGATGAGCTGTAGGAAGTTCTTATATCTTATACCGTGCATCAGAGATTACTTATGTGACGGTATTACTGATTCCCAAAGATACCCAAACATTACCAACTCAACCAACAAATTTGACACTTTGGCTAACTATTATTAAAGCTGGAACCAGTAAATTTACGCTTCGTTACTTTAACGAGGTCATCGACTAATAAAATACGAAAGGTGACAATTTTGTCAGCACCTGAACTTACGTAAGGCCGAATGGTTTTTTTTTTAATCTTATTTAATTAATTTTCGATAGGTAAAAAGAAAATCTAATACCCATTGATTTCCGAAATTCACTCAGATTTCCCAAGCGTCCGAACCGATGTGGTATTATGAAAAAGTTAACGAGTTCGTGATTGATTTTCGCCCATCATTAGTCCGTTCCGCTTCGCATACTATTTCGGCTAATGTCATTTGTTCCAACGTTGGTGCCAAGGTTTGTTCCAATTTGTCTCTGTATTTCTAAAGCTTTTCTTGTGCGGCTCCCCAATGTGTCAATCTGTGCCAATGTTTGTCAAAAATCGTTCTATTTATAAAGGTTTTTTTTATCACGTTTTCCGTCAGTAATAAATTGATTTTTTGTGAACTTTTACATGACCTGGCATAAGTAAAAACAACTCTATTATATTTGGCTGGTATAAAAAGCGCAAGATTTTTTGAAACTTTTTTAAAAAAAAGTTCATCCCATACTTAAATATTTATCTAGTATAGACGCAAAAAAAAAAACATGGATTTGTACGGGATAAAAAGTAGGTAACTACGAGTATGTATCGAGTAGTATGTACGAGTTGATAATCCATGGTATTATCTATCTCCGTTTTAAATTTCAGCCTAATCGGTTTAGTATAGTTGCGGCGTTAAAGAGTATCAAAAATCCATACAGACCATCGCGTTTATAGTAGGATTTTATTTTATGTGATGCATTTTTTTTTTCAAAAAGTTTTATTATTTTTAATGTTTGATTAAATTATCTAATACTAAAAATTGTTCGGGCATTGAGGTCGCTATTTGATCGATTAATATTATCTGTCTCGAAATCTTTTTAGATGACGTTAATTCTTCATTTTGTTCGTAGTAAATTTGAGCTTATCTGCACAGAATCTAAGACACGCACCAAGGGAATCTTCATTATTCCATGTTTTATTAATGCGCGTGGGAGCTGTGAATGGGAGATTTCATAATGTTATAATATTATCTAACATCTACGCACATCGCACCGTTGTAAAAATAACCTATCTATGTAAATTATTGCAAAGTGGAATTTTATTTTCATTTTTTCTTATATTTCCTGGTGGTTTGCAGTTTGCTTGTAATTTACTTGTACCAATTTTTCCACGTTCGTTCTCTAAACAGATTCGTTTTTTCCAATTTTTAACTTTAGGGTTGAATATTGGATAGAAGCAGGCGTTACTTTGCAGAAGTTCATCATGATTATATAATGATTTATTTATTTTGCTATCATCCGCGAAAAGCCGACGAACCCATGCGACGTCACCCAAGTCCGACAAAATACTCTCTACGTACGTTTCACCCCGAAACCGGAGCATCCTCAGGAGATGTTGACTGATGTAGAGTTGCATTTTTCGCGAATGATAGCTAAATAAATAAATCATTATATAATTTAGGGTTGAAATTGTAAGAAATAATCGTTGTAATTTATACCAACTTTTCCACGTTCGTTCTTTAAACAGAAATTTTTCCTTTTGGAATGAAACTGTAAGAAATGATCGCTTAGTTTTTTCTTGTTATCACTGACAGTATAAAAAACTTTTGAATAAACAGTACTTACATGTATGTCGTCGTGTCAATTTAGATTGAGAGCTTGTAGTGGACTTTCCTTATAAAAGCTGAAACCCAATTCGAGTCCATTTTGGTAAATAAATGGTTGTCTATAATGAAGACCAATATTCCCATTTCCCTCTAACTAGTTGGAAAAAACTGTGTTAGGAGTGGGTACGACAATAGACCAACGGGGCGGCGATCGAACTACCATCCCTCCGGAATGAGTCCGACCGCTCTAACCATTGAGCTATTGAGACAAAGAAAAACCTTTTATTGTTTGTAAAGTCTTCTTATAATTATTTCGCTAAGTAGGCAATGATTAATTAATTGTTTTTTTTGTTACAGGTAATTTAATCTAAATGTCTGTAAAAGTGAAGCCTTCGTGGAAATTGAACCGAAACGAAAAACAAGGTACAAAAAATATAATTATATACGTACCGTAGAAAGTTTAGCGAATTTTATGGTGTAATATATTGCTGTTTAGATAAATTTATTTTAAGAAATTTACTTGAGAAATTATTAAGAATGACTTTGGACTGTAATTTGACGAGTTTTTCTTTATGTTGATGTAATATTATCAACTGTTCAGATATTTTTTTATTCTTGTAATTTACTCGCCAAATGGCAGAATAGGTAGGTACGTCGGGACTCGGGACTAAAATATAGTCTGTTTTATGTTATGTGGTCTAGACTTACTCATAAGATAAAATAGGATAGTTGACTCATATCAAATTTAAAATAAACAATTTTAATTTCGTGTACATGGATGGATGGATTAAGGGTCCCAAATATGTATATCAATATTAAAACTAGGGATTTCTTATAAAACTTATTTTAAATTTTCCAAACGTCAAAAACGCTGTCGTGCATTTTGTGACGTCACAATGTTACTTGATGTACTAAACGTCAAACTAATTGTTAGTTATTAAGGAATACGGTGATAAAATATAGCCTATAGCACCCGGGCATTGTAACTTCCCAAGTTCCCATAAAATAATTTTCAAATCGGTGTAGTTTCGGAGCCTATTCAATGCAAACAAAAATAATGCAATCTTTCCTCTTTATAATTATACTAGCGGACCCGCTCAATCTTCGCTTTGTCTTATTAATTTATTTATTTATTTGCACTTCTTCCGTATCCCTACCTTACACTACTCTACTCCTACGCCTACCCCTACCCTACCTCTACTCTACCTCTACCCTACCCTACCCAACAACTACCCTACCCCTACCCTTTCCCTATACCATAAACCTACCCTACCACTACCCAACCCTACCCCTACCCTACCCTACCACTACCCTACCCTAGGATTTAGGGGTTGGAAAAATAGATGGTGGCTGATTCTCAGACCTACTGAATATGCACAAAATTTTTTATCAAAATCGGTCAAGCCGTTTCGGAGGAGTATGGCAATGAAAAATGTGACACGAGAATTTTATATGTATATTAGATTAAGAGATAGAGAATATATTAGTATAGATTAATACAAATTCTTCAAAAAATCATGACGATTCAAAATTAACAAAGTTCTCACTGAATAAGGGACTTTTGACTTTGCGTTTTGCTTTGTCTTATATAGCCGTAGTACAGCTGGTACTATATCATTATGACCGGCGCACTCTTCAAACACAAGATCAAGGCCGTAGGTACTCGTATCTCTGCAGTGCACTTTAGCCCGTCGAGGGCATAATCATCTAGGTCTCATCTCGCCACCACTTGTGCGTCTAAAGTCTAGACTGACGCGTCTACGTTCTTCACTTCACACTAAGTGTCGCCGATTTTATCTCTTATCCTTGGCGCCTAGTGTGTGAGAGATACCTGCATTTGTTACATCGATTTGTGGATATATATTACTAGCGCCCGCGACTTCGTCCGCGTTGAATTCAATTTCTTGAATCACATTATATTTTGTATATTTTTTTTCTATTTATGAACAAATTTTTGAAACTGTAACTTTATAAAAGAAGCATTTTCCATACAAACTTTCACCCCCTTCTATTTTTATTTTAGGATCAAAAAGTACCCTATGTTTTGCTCTATACCAAAATTCATCTTGATCGGTTCAGCCGTTTAGACGTGAAAAGGTAACAGACAGACAGACTTACTTTCGCATTGGTATAGATATAGTTTTTTTCAATAGTAAATTAGCTCTTGATAGCGATCACACTTATGTTAAGTGATGATGCAGTCTGAGATGGAAGCGAGCTAACTTGTTAGGACTTAGGAGTAGGATGATAAGCCACACTCCTTATGGTTTCTACAGGACATCGTAATCGCTTGCCGGTACGTCTTTTCCGGTAGGGTGGTAACTAGCCACGGCCGAAGCCTACCAGCCAAAACTAAGCTCTTAATCCCCTTTCTATGGTACTGTCAATAAAATAGGTTGATAATGTTCTTATTATCACGCCTTACAACGAAGCATGTAACGTGACCTCCATCTTTGCGCTATCAAAATAATTTGCTGGAATACCCTCGTAGCAACAGTTTTAGGGTTCCGCAATGAAAGAATAAAACGGGACTCTATTACCTACTTAGACTCTGCCGTACGTCCGTCTGTCACCATAGGTACTGTATATCATGAACCATGATAGATAGACAGTTGAAAATATCACAGATGATGTATTTCTGTTGCCGCTAATATTACAATAAATACTAGCAGAATAATATAATTATTTTAGGGGGCTCCCATACAACAAACACGATTTTATGCCGTTTTTATAGACTTGATCCGCCCTTAGACCTGCTTAATATGGCCCTTCTTGACGAACTTCTAATAAATACTATAAACTATACTAGAGCCCTACTCTAAGGGTAACTGTTTACCAATAGACAAATTAGATATGAAGGTAGAAAATGCATGTCATTTATTTAAAATTATGTATTTTTTGTTTATAAAATGTTATTCAAAATATATTGACTATTTCTAACAGTTCTAAGCTTATTAATCAAAATTTACATTAATTCACGAAAAAAATAATTATAATTATTACTACCCTCATTTTTAATTAGTTTGTCGACTAGGGTTGTAGTATAGGTTGGTCCTTACATCCTTGCCAAATTGCAACTTTATACGTCAATCTGTTTTCGATATTTCGTGATGACCTTTTGTATTTAGATGGTACGGAACCCTCGCACGTGCGCGACTCCGACTCGCACTTGGCCGGTTTTTTAGCACACTTGCCGTGTCGCAACCGCCGCCCGGTGCGTTTGCGCAACCGTGGCCTGACATTTTGACGGACAGAAATAGTAGAACGGCCTATTTCTACGCCCCCTGTATACGCCGTGTACTGTGATTTACTGTTATATTAGATTGCGTAGAGTGTTTATGTTGCCCTGTAATCTATTGAATACGTAAAGTTGGTGATTGAATGACCAATAGCCGCGCATTGGCATTTAGTGCTGTGTATTAATTTAAACAGATCACTGTAAATTGCTTTGAAGATAGAATAACCGTAAAATTCAAGTTCGCTTATTCAATCAGTAGTCATTGGATTATATGCACTATCAAAATGCCAAATATGCACCAAAAAAGTGCGAAATATGCACAATGAAAAACCATTTTTAATAGAATTTACGTTTATGACACGCTAAAAATTAGCTTCACTTGTTACTATGTATGTAAGAAAATCTTGGTATCTTAATTTGACCCACTTCCCGGTCTTCGATTAGGATGAAATTTTGCACACGCTCTGAGTTCTGATGAAATGTCATTACAAATCCAATATGGCGGCCTCCGCATGATGGCGGATTGTCTGTTTGAAATCCACCTCCATGATATGGATATCAAATAAAAGGGTTTGCTGCCAGAAATACGAAATAATCACGTGACTTACACATTATCTTTAATTTAAGAACAAGTTAATTATAATTATTATTAGGCGTAAATTGACTAGTGATTTATACCCTCATTTTTAGTTTGTTTGTTGGTAAACAGTACTTATCAAGAAAGGCTGTAGTAGATATAGACATTTTGTCTAGGTATAGTTATATTTCATGTCAATACTGTAATACCATGATTTTAGGCAAGGATATTAATGATTTGTTTCAATAATGCATGGCTATTGTTCATAGTAAAATTTATAAATCTAATTGGAATTAACAGCATAATCTTATTATATTCGGTATGCCGTCACAGAGTATAGAGAGTTATGGTAAGCATGGAATAGACAATATAAGCGGTTGTTTTTGGACCTGTACACAGTGATAAGAAAATTATCGCTATTTGTATATTACACTCTAACCATAACTTGCTAGGTATATAATTAAACTTATATATTTAAACAATACACATCACTATCTAGCCCCAAAGTAAGCATACAGAGTAACTTGTGTTATGGGTACTAAGATATTTGATATTATAATATTCATATACATTTATATACTACATATAAATACTTATATCATGTATAAATACACACAGACACTGGAAAATACCCATGCTCAGCACACAAATATTTTCCAGATGTGGGAATCGAACCCACGGCCGTGGATGCTGAAAGTAGCGTCACTACCCACTGCGCCACGCGGCCGTATGCTCTAAGGATCTGTGGCATAGAGCAAAGATATGGATCTATACTATGGCATAGTGCTGTTTACTTTATTTGACTTTATAGATTCGTAACTCGTAGTAGTTTTATAATCACTAAAAATTGTCTATTATTTTAAAAAGTAATAACACTTCATTGCTTCAAAATATACCTAGGTCATAGAATACATAATATACAAGTACCTAGGTATACGGCTAATATTCTTACAAAGAAACATCATTTGCTAAACTGTTTAACTTTCAGCCATTATTACAATAGCACGTTTAATTCAGTATTGTATTTTTTCTCATTCCATCTATTATTTTTAAAACGCCCTGTTGTTATGCTTGAAGGTTTTCCTTCAAAAGGACTCTTACGTATAAAAACCTAGTGCATAGTCCTGTCTAAAAGACTCGTTCATTTGTTGAAAAGGCACCCCATACTCGTTAAAATATCAAAAGGGTTTCTCATTTTAAATACTTTTAACAAAAATAAAATCCGCTTGAAGCTGTGTGATTTAACGGGCTTCCTTTTGCCAATTAAAAATATAGAATAACGCAAATTATGGAAAGTAACGCTATAATTAAAAAAAGTCTCTTAGACCTTTATCTAGACGTCTTATATGAATCTATATATATAAATGAATCCATATATCTCTTGGTCATCACGCGTGAACGGCTGGACCGATTTCACAATTTTTTTTTCATGTTTGTGAGGAGAAGTTTCTTATGACAGAAAAAAATTAAAAAAATGCGCGGAAATTAGAAAAAGGGGTAGGGGTAGTTGAAAGCTTATATCGAGTTTCACGCGGACGAAGTCGCGAGCGTCCGCTAGTTAAGTAATAATGTGACTTTATAATGGTAAAAAAAAATCGGTTCAGTAGATCCAGAGATTACTCTTTCTCTCGACCTCACAAAGTTTACCTCCATATAGTTTTACTTATAGATTAAGTACCTACCTATACCTAATTGTCTGTTCCCCACAGTAACCCCATACCCAGTGGCGTGCACAGGAATTTTAACTAGGGTATGCACTACATGTACATAATGGAAAATTCCTATCACTATACAAGTTCGTAACGAGTTCTCAGGGTAGGCAGGGTATTTTTGCAGCTATGGTGTGCACGCCATACCTGTGATACAAAAGATGAGATCCAATGTGACCCGTTTTTCACCTCTAATGAGGCTTTAATCGGAGCTTATTTTTACCACAGACCGTGACATTTTCCACCCGCCCTTATTTTTGCACTTTTCACATTGGTTCTCTTTTTCGAGGTTACCTTTAGAGACCTTAAGAAAAAAAGGTCGTTAAACCTTGAGAATTACTATTCTCTTTGCAACAAGCGTTATTGAAATATAATGAAAAAAATCTTTTGTTAAATAAGTTTAGCAGCTATAGAAGCAAGTTTACCAAGACTATTTATTAGTAGTATAATATTAGTAGGATAAATTAAATTATTTATCCTACTAATATTATAAACGCAAAAGTTTGTATGGATGTTTATTTGGATGTTTGGATGTTTGTTACTCTTTAACGCCGCTACTACTGAAGCGTTTTGGCGGAAATTTGGAATGTAAATAATTTTTACTCTGGATTAAGGCTACTTTTCATCCCGGAAAAATCTATGGTTCCCGCGGGATTTGTAAAAAACTGAATTCCACGCAGACAATAAGGAGGAAGTACAAGGACACAGATATTTACTTAAAAGAAGGTATAATGTAATATTTAAAACGAATAAATTTCATTTCAAAAAAATACATACCTACCTAATCCTCCTTTTTTTGAAGTCGGTTAATAACCGAAGAAAGACAAAAGCATTGATTTCTATTCCATTTATTCCCTTCAGCGCAACTGAACATCATAATAATGAATGCTGCATTATTTCCTCAGATATAAAGGTTTGGTTTTATCACCAATCACTTATTTGTTAGCCAGTGAACATTTTACGGCATATAGGTAAAATTCTCCATTGTGAAGCCGTATTGTTTTAGAAATCCCGCCTGCGGTCTAGCGAAAGTAAACTCATTGTGAAAATAAAATCCTTACCGCAAGGTTTCTCAGTGAAATCGCTTTATTATGTTCTAGTAAATGTCTACTATAACCCTTAACAAATGGCTGTGGGCGAATGCTCTAGTACTCTAAAAATAAATGAATTGAGAAAACCAAAAATTCTTTAAATACAGTTTTCAAGATCTATACTAATATTATAAAGAGGAAAACTTTGTCTGTATGTTTGTTTGTTTGATTGTAATAAATAGGCTCAAAAACTACTGGACCGATTTTAAAAATTCTTTCACCATTCGAAAGCTACATTATCCACAAGTAACATAAGCTACATTTTATTTTTAAAAAAAATAGGGTTCCGTAAGATATTTGGGTTTTTCGGACGCAAGGTGTAAAAAATCAACCAGAAAAGTAGGGTAGGGGTAGATAGGAGTAGGGTAGGGGTAGGGGTAGGATAGGGGTACTTGACAGCTTACATCGAGTTTCACGCGGACGAAGTCGCGGGCGTCGGCTATAACTTTTAAAAAAATAATTTTAAAGGTCTATTTAGTACTGGAGTAGTCCGAACTAGGCCTTATTCTTATCCTTATTGCATGCTATGACAACCAATAAGTGGGTCTGCAATAATTGCCCCAAGTTATATATTTATTATGTAAGATTGTTATTGTAACCTGTTGGTGTCCTGTTTAAATAAATAAATATATGTATTTCAGTATAAGTCCATTACAAAGTCGTATATGGTATTTAGTTTATAAACAGTTATCTCAAGAATCAAAGCGATAGATTGAAGTCGTGAATACTGACAAGTTACACAATGGTTTTATGTATTGAAAGTTTTTTTATTAACAAGAAACGAATTAATGTTTTTTATGCCCACTTAAGGTGAGTTTCGATGAGCAGCAGATATGTATGAGTTTAAGTTGTTGTATTTGGACGTGATCTCAGGACTCATAGATAAAAGGTGTCATACAATTTTGAGTTTTTTAGTTTAAGCGTTGTTTTTTTGTTATCGCATCACACTAATATAAATGCGAAAGTTTGTGTGTGTGTAATCGTGTATGTTTGTTCCTCTTTTACTCTGCGGCTACTAAAGCGATTTGGCTGAAAATTTAAATGGAAGTCGATTTTACTCTGGATAACACATGGCTTCTTTTGGAATTTGTGAAAAAGTTTACTTAGTTTACTTGCGAGTTACTAAGTTTGCTCCATGTATCAATTGAAACGATATATAAGAAAAGAAGTATTAGTGAAAACAGCCTTTAAAGTCGGGAGTGAACAACCCACAAATAAAGTCATAATGACTGGCGATTATTTACTTGTACAAGTAGTTTCAAAAAGCCTTGACTGTGTTAAGTAGTCTTGTAGACAAAGAGTACCAAGAGTAGGTATCAGGTTTTTAACCTATGATGCCAATAGGAGTGTGAGAGCGTTTCAAATCCTCGTAACTTAAATTTTTAACCGACTTCAAAAAAAGGAGGAGGTTCTCAATTCGAGTGTAAGTTTTTTTTTTTTTTTAGGTATGTTACCTGATTACTCGAAGACGCTTGGACCGATTTGAATTATTCTTTTTTTTTGTTCGAAAGGGTAGGTATACTCCTGACGTGGTCCCATTTTCATCATGTCAGGATCTGATGATGGGATCCTGGAGAAATCGAGGGGAACTATCAAAAATCGTAAGAACCTTTTGAGTCATGAACAGTAGCTTGATATCTGGTGATTGGGCTTGATTAATTTGTATTGATGAGGACGTTTCACCTAGATATAGGTTGTGACTGTCATTGGGGGTTTTAACACGACTCCACAGAGCAATATACCTTGGAGGACTTTTTCTTGGCTAGATCTAAATCTAGTATGATTACACTAAAAATAAATATAAATAAAAAAAATAACAAAAAAAAAATCAACCGACTTAACGTACCCACTAAACTAAAAAGCGAAAAATAACATCGTATTATGGTGATGATATAATATACTTGAATAAAATAGAAATAGTTTATTTCGGTAACAATTAACTAAAGAGCTGTAAACGCCTGTGACAGAAGACTCCGAAGATGAATAATGTCGGCAAGATAGTGTCGATCTATTTTCGATATCTATAGGTGTCTAAGATATCGTGATTTCGTTGGGGGTGAACGAACTCTTGGTACGGATTATGGGGCTAGTGCTAAAAAAGTTTTGTGAGTAACAGGCATCTGTATGATCATAGACGATTCATATTCGACCTTAAAAGTTCAAATTGTCTTCGACCTTAGTCTGATCGGGTATTTTACCTACTTAATACAAAGTAGCTACCCGTATCTATATTAATATTATATACTTGAAGAGATTGTTTGTTGGTTTGATTGAACGCGCTAATCTCAGGAACTACTGGTCCGATTTGAAAAATTCTTTCAGTGTTAGATAGCCCATTTATCGAGGAAGGCTATAGGCTATATATTATCCCCGTATTCCTACGGGAACGGGAATCACGTGGGTGAAACCGCCCGGCGTCAGCTAGTTGATAATATGTATGTGGGTTCTTCTATAAAAGGCCAAGTTATTCGTGATAAGTAGGTTTTTATTATTAGTAATTTGTATGCTTACAATTCGAACAATTAGTTTTTTTATTTGTAATAGGTATGCCTACTGTAATTTATTCTATAGTTACATAATTTTGTTACTAGGAGGTAATCGCTGTCAGATATGTATGGATATTGTAACCGATCGTGGCATCATGGCGAATTTACCGTGAAATTGTAAATTTCTAATGTAGCTTGTCAAGTATACAGACTCTAATGCGGTGCAGGTGTTTACAAAACGCCGAGTAAATTAATTGGTAAATTTATAATTATTATAAATTTAGCTTTTTACATATTCCTCGGGAACCAATAATTTTTCCGGGATGAAAAGTAAAATCTATTTCCATTCCAAATTTCAGCCAAATCGGTTCAGTAGTCGCGGCGTTAAAGAGTAACATCCAAACAAACATCCATACAACCATCCATACAAACTTTCGGGTTTATAATATTAGTAGAATATTATACTTAGTTATATAATGTTTTATGTGTAAACCCTTTGAAACATCGTACCTACCGTCTCGTACGTACATAAAAATTTTGTGAGAAAAGAGAATATTCTAATTACCAATTATTTTGAGACAATAAAGACGGAAAAATACTCAAAAAAATACACAAAATGATAAACCAATAAACACATAATAGATTATTGTTAATATATTTTTCTTATAATAACTAACTTTTAGTTAGTTTTGTTAATGTTAAAACGAATCGAAGCTTAATACATTGGATGACCTAAAAAGCAAAATAATTTTCTAAAAAAAGAAACCTTTTTTCCATAGCGTCACGTCGGAAGGTCAGCCTCATAAATATGGAAATATGGAAACACTGGAGAAAAACAGACACGGACTCGTAAAAATTTATTGACTGATAACATTGTCACTTCTATAATGCTAAAGTAGTACCACTTGTTGTACTTTATGATTAATCGTCATCATTATCATCATCATCATATTAAAATGTCTGTCTGTGATTTCAATATTTAACTATGTTATCTCTAGTCTGTCTGTCTATTTTATATGACAGATAAAAAATTTAAAAAGCTTGATTGTTTTAGTATCGTGTAAATATATTTAAAAGAAATATATTTACACGATACTAAAACAATCAAGCTTTTTAAATTTTTTATCTGTCATATAAAATAGACAGACAGATAAATTAGTATATAAAATAAATAAAACCTGTCCATCTGTTTATCCGAGCTAATCTCTGGCACGGCTGAACCGATTTCAATGAGTTTTTCACGGGTATATATATAGTAATAAAATAAAATAAGGCTAGTTTTTTCTTTGTTTTGTTTTGATCGTCCGCTAGTGTAAAATAAAATAACCGGCAAATTGCGAGTCAGAATCATGCACGAAGGGTTCCGTACCATTATCTTTAAATATTTATGTTGTTCTGTGTTTAGTATAATGTTGTTATAGCGGCTACAGAAATACATCATCTATGAAAAAAAATTGGAGGTGCATGCCCTGGAACGTATTTGAACCCACAACCCTCCGAATTCGGAGGCTATCACGGCATACCGACTGGTGGTAGACCTTTATTTGGTCAGTTGTGTGTATATTTTTTTTGTAGTCTAACTTAGCGGATAAAAATATTTTTCTTCTTTTTTTACTTTTTTTTGGGTACGGAACCCTAAAAATGAAAGGCTTAACGCCCACTTTCTACACCACAATGTGAGGATCATCTCGCCTCGCGACACCCGAGCCAAGCGGTACTCGTATGGTACAAGCGAGGCTCGTTCTGTTTGCTCAAACCGGATGCGTTTGGTTCAATTTTGAAAGTCTGTAGAATATTGCACCGTAACGATGGAATTCTGTCGAAGTTTATAATGTAGTTTATTTGAATTGGCGTTGGCGGATCTAATCTGTGGCCTGTTGCCATTTTGCAATATGTATTACTTGTAGGCACAGAATAAAAATTGATACAGAATGAGTCTTTACAAGCAGCGCGGTGAGGTAGTTGAAACCCATGAAAAAAAAACGTCACTCGTCTGCTTGACATCCGTATTTACAAACGTTTTTCATAAATTGTATTTCGAGATTTAACACTTAACAACAACAGTTTTTAAAATATTTAAAAACATAAGACGCCATTTTTCTTGAATAATATTGAAAATTACTGATGCGACGCTTCGTGTCGTACTGACTCGAGAATGTATTAGTTTTTGAATTTTGTATTTGGGACGGCTACAACACCGTCTGGTTCCGTGCGCTCTATCTGCCTTTTATTCTTTAATCTGTGCTTTTGTATAAGATATATTGTTTTAGTTTAATAATGCGTTAACAATTGAACGATTGAGAGGAAGCTAAAATGCGCTCCACGACAAATCCTGAGACTCGAGAGTAACAAATGTCGACCAATACCGATTCAATCCAAAATATCCTAGTCTGTTTCATTTCGTTGGAATAAAAAATACTATGTTGTATAATTGTAGAGATATTTCAAATCCACCGCTATTAGTAGTAGTAGTATAATTTTCTCCTTAAGAATGTCGTTAATGTATGCTTCTGCCAAGGAATCGAATCAGGTTACTTATTATTTAGTAATTGGTATAACCTAGGTATTAGAAGACCTCTATTATGATCGTGTGACCGTCGCCATCTGTCATGCACATCGCGACCAACACACGACACGATCAGTTTTATCGGATGTCCTGCCGTTAGCGCTGCAGACTCGTGAACTTATTGGATGGTGAGTGGTTAGCATTAACTTCGCGTCCGCTAGTTGTGTTTCCATGTGTAAAATTCCATGTATTTACGTACTTATAAGAAAAAAGAGAGAGATATGATAGCCCAATGAATATGACCTCTGCCTCGGATTGCAGAGGGTGTGGGTTCGAATCCGGTCCGGGGCATGCACCTGCCACTTTTCAGTTGTGTGCATTTTAAGAAATGAAATATCACGTGTCTCAAACGGTGAAGAAAAACATCGTGAGCAAACCTGCACACCTACCAGAGAATTTTCTTAAGTGTGTGAAGTCTGCCAACCCTCTCATTCTGGGAGGAGACTCGAGCTTAGCAGTGAGCTGAATATGGGTTGATACCGACGAAGTAAAAAGAACTTTTGACGGTCTCCGTGGCGCAGTGGTATGCGCGGTGGATTTACGAAACGGAGGTCCTGGGTTCGATCCCTGGCTGGAGCGATTGTGGTTTTCCTAATTGGTCCAGGTCTGGCTGGTGGGAGGTTTCGGCCGTGGCTAGTTACCACCCTACCGACAAGGAACACTCCTTTCGGTTTCTAAACGACATCGGATTTTCCTCCTCCTAACAAGTTAGCCCGCTTCCATCTTAGACTGCATCATCACTTACCATCAGGTGAGATTGTAGTCAAGGGCTAACTTGTAAAGAATAAAAAAAAAAGAACTCGTAATATAGAGAGCAGGTACAAGTTCAGCAATGCTGTCGTCAAAGCTCGACAGGTAAACGACATAAACAGGTTCCGTACGCGGCAGCTGTTTGTCGACAATTACCACTTCCTGCGTACAAGGCTTCTGCGCACGCCCACCGCGCCACCATACTGCATTACTGCATTTCAATGTATTAATTACATTCAATTATAATTATTATCTAGAGGAATGACATTTTTTTCTCATACTGATAGTAAACGGAGCTCGCCAACACATAGGAGAAGCGTACCTACAGCTCGTGCGCTGTAGCATGGTGCGGGTGACAGTTCGTTACACTCTTGAAATTTTGTAATGGTACGTATTATGAACGTCATAAGGCAAATGTCACCCGCACCATGCTACAGCGCACATAGTATAATGGCTTTAAGCTCCAAATCCTCTCTCCTAAAAGGAGGGAGATCTAGCCCTGAAATTGCTACTTGACAGAACAAGTATATGGCCCAACTTCAGGCTGCTTTTCAAATTTCATAGCTGTTCTAAATCAACTAAAAGTACTTATACTATAAATTTTGATTCCCTTGTAAAAGTCGAAATATGTACGTTTTTTGCTGTATAATGGCAGGCGTCCACGGATCCGCATCGTACGTATCGTATTGAACGGATTTTTAAATTTCTAAAGAAATAAGATACGTTCGATGCGATCCGTACGATGCGGATTAGTGGACGCACTTGTATGGCATTCTATACAAAGAATACTAAAATCCGTTTGATGCTATGCGTCCGATACGTACGATGCGGATGCCATAAAGGGCCGTTTTTATTTACGTTAACTTGAAGTTTAATTTTTCAAGGGACTGTAAATATATGGGTTTAATTTAATATCGATACTTCCACGGGTTTCTGAAATAGAGAGTCTAAAAAGACAGACGGACAGACAATCTTCAGGCAGACAGACATACACAGACAGATGGACAACAAAGTAAAAATAAGCTTGACAACTTCGTTCGTAGTACTCCCGATGGTCTGCGCGGGCCGGAGGGCTTGTAGCGATGAATGAAAAACCCACGACTGGTGCACCTCACTTTCCCACACGCACGATTTTACACCCGCGCAGTCTTTCCGCGACTGTCATCGACGACTAGACTGTCATCAACGAACTTGTCAGACTATAGGTTTCTGTTTTTTTTTTCTTTTCAAGCTACGGAACCCTAAAAAAACTAGGATTTTTAGTGTAACAATACAGCATAGCAACAACGCAATGCACATAAATCGGTCCGACGCGGCTTGCAGCTGCCGACGTAAAAAACAATTATTCAATGAACACACAATTGTTTTATCCAACGTTGATTTATTATAAACACTTAACACTCGTTTATTATGAAAGAGTTTGAAATATTCATTCCGAGTAGTAACTAACGGAAATAGTTTTGTTTTTACGATAATGCATTATGTAACACCTTGTTATACTAGTACTGGGCATGTGTCGATTGAAGAATTACTGAGGCATGCTGCGTAGACTATAGAACGGGATACATACGTGAGAATCAGAATCATTTATTTATTTGCAAGAAACATTACATTTAGCCATACAAAGATATTCTTCTGTATTAGGTATCAATGAAATTACAATAAAATAAAATCATAAATAAACGCAAAAGTTTGTATGGATGTATGTTTAGATGTTTATATGGATGTTTGTTACTCTTTAACGCCGCTACTACTGAAGCGATTTGGCTGAAATTTGGAATGGATTTTACTCTGGATTAACACATGGACTACTACTTTATATCCCGAAAAAATTCATGGTTCCCGCGGGATTTGTGAAAAACTGAATTTCACGCGGACTAAGTTGCGGCCATTCGCTAGTTATATATAAATTAAATGACATTAAGTTAAACTGAAACAAAATTACAACTATTTTTTTGAAGCATTGGCAAAGTACTCTTGTATTTTCAAGATTTTCTTAAAGTTTATGCTTGCTGATGCTTGTGTTATTTGATCATCTTCTTGATGTCATTTTATGAAGACTAAAAGTGTGGCTGGTGGGAGGCTTCGTCTGTGGCTAGTTATCAGGACGTAGCGTTTTAGAGTTCCGGTACGATGTGGCGTAGAAACGGAATGTGGATTTTCATCCTCCTAACAAGTTAGCCCGCTTCCATCTTAGATTGTACCATCACGTTAGATTGTAGTCAATGTCTAGCTTGTAAAGAATAAAAAAAAAGAAATCTATGTGCTAAAATTGACATCATAAAAGGCAGTCTCAGTTTTCTTCGTAATTTCTCATTTCAGCTTATCCGTGCTGTCCAGTTACATATTTGTACACATTTTATTAAAATCGCATAATATAATCTTAATTCTCTCTGTGTGTACACACACACAGACGTGTGTAGTCTGCCAATCCGCATTGACCAGTGTGGTGGACTATTGGCTTAACCCCTCTCACTCTGAGAGGAGACTCGAGCTCAGCAGTGAACCGAATATGGGTTGATAACGATGAATAGACATGTTGTGCGAAGTGCATTAAAAAAGTTAACTTACTCCAATCGAATAAACACACCATATTAGTATCATAATAATTGCGTCCAACAAATTAACTCCACACCAAATACAGTAAAAGGTATGATGTTATTATGTGACTACTTAGCTACGCAGCTTCGGAACAGGTGTCAGTACTTTGTACAGTACAAAATATTTGTGACGTCATTATTATATTCAGAGGCACAATTATCCGCCCACTTTAATATACTCGCGTCATATTAAAGAGGGCGGATAATTGTGCCTCTGAGTATATTTATGTTAGGTATTCTTTGATATAAATGTCTGTAGAACGTTAATTACTGAGTATCTTTTATTAATCACTGCACGGTTACAATGTTAATAGCTCCTACACATCATGCATAATATATTCCAGCTTAATCATCGTACGACCTCTTTGGCGCAGTCGATAATGAGTTGTTTTGTAACAGGGTCCTGGGTACGATTTCCAGTTAGGGTCATTTCAGGACAGGACAGGATAAAATCATTGATAATAATTGTTGTAAAATCACGTAGTCAAAGTCATTTCGTTGAAATAACTAAATTAGACGATCACAATTACATTATAACCCTGCTGGTCTGGGCTTCGGTAGTGACTTGACCGTACGTCTTTGCCCAGGATTAACCATCCATCCAGACGTACGGTCAAGTGATTTAACATTCCTGAATTCTTCGTTGTAATAATAGGTACCTGTACTATAGGTATGCCGTGATAGCCCAGTGGATATGACCTCTGCCTCCGAGTCCGGAGGGTGTGGGTTCGAATCCCGTCCGGGGCATGCACCTCCAACTTTTCAGTTGTGTGCATTTTAAGAAATTAAGTAAATCTCACGTGTCTCAATCGGTGAAGGAAAACATCGTAAAGGAAACCTGCTTACCAGAGAATTATCTTAATTCTCTGCGTGTGTGAAGTCTGCCAATCCGCATGGGGCCAGCGTGGTGGACTATTGGCCTAACCCCTCTCATTCTGAGAGGAGACTCGAGCTCAGCAGTGAGCCGAATATGGGTTGATAATGATGAATGATGACTATAGGTATAGTGCCTTTGATGTACGAGTGGCAAGGGTGCTTGATAATCACTTAACATAAGATAAACGGCATACTCGTCTTCCCGCTATAATAGTAAAACAATTAAAGTAACATAATAAAAAATATTTCATTTAGAATTAATACAATTAGGTAAACTAGAAAATAAAATTGCCTAGTGTAGAGTGCTCTTGAAACAGAACATCGCAAATAGCAGCTCGCATTGAGTTTTAGCTCTTACTGTCGCGTCACTAGTAAATCTCGTCATTCAATTTTGAACCCTATCGCTTTAATAATATGTGTCAATTTCATTTCGTGTAGTGGTAAATACATTTGTCTACTTTTCACGCCGTGGAATATGATTTCATCTCAGGGAAAGCTGATTGCGTTCTTTCGAGATGGTTTCAATACGTCTGACCTGTGAGTCTAGACTGTTGAGTGTTCTTTTTGTTTTACCTAATCAAATGGTATTGAAAATTGTATAGAAATTAGCTTTAAAAAGAGTGCAGTAAAAGTCAGGGGCGTAATTGCGCTATTTTAAAATCGTTGATCCTCAGAAGAACCAAAGTCACTGATATAGCTCAGCGAGTCGTGAAGGTAAAGTGGCAATGGGCAGGCCACATAGTTCGAAGAGCCGATGGACGTTGGGGTCCCAAAGTGCTCGAATGGCGACCTCGCACCGGAAAGTGCAGTGTTGGTCGACCCCCCACTAGGTGGACCGAGGATATCAAGCGGGTTGCTGAGAGCCGCTGGATACTCGCGGCTCGAGACCGTATTGTTTGGAAGTCCATGCAAGAGGCCTATGACCAGCAGTGGACGTCCATCGGCTGTTAATGATGATGATGATTCTCTATGGCTAGTAAAAATATATCGTAAAAAATAATAAAAAATCGAAATCCTTATGCCAAATCGAAAACCTTTTGTCAACACAAATTATGTTAGAGTTTCATTGAACTCCAAAAAAAAAACAAAGACAAATATTATAGATAGGCGATTAAAAGGAACACCTAAAGGCTACATTTGTGTAGCTTTATGCTTATCAGTCAAAACTAAACGCACGTGATGTAAAACATAATAATATTATTGAACTGATAGTGAGTTTTATCTTATCTGTAGAAAACGTCTGCCCTCAATACGTATCGCTGATTTACGTATGTCCGCGTCTATCTATCTACCTACTTAATATATTCTAAACGAGCAATTCTTGTACATATTTCAATATAGTATATGTTTAGTGATAGTGATAGCCCAGTGGATATGACCTCTGCCTTGGATTAGAAAGGCGTAGATTTGAATCCGGTCCGGGGCAGGCACCTCCAAAATTTGAGTTGTGTGCACATTTTAAGAAATTAAATATCACCTGTCACAAACGGTTAAGGAAATGCATCGTGAGGAAACCTGCGTACCTGAGAATTTTTTTAATTCTCAGCGTGTGTAAAGTTTGCCAATGGTCCAGCTTGGTGGACTAACGCCTCACACCTCTCATTCCTTTTTCTGTGTACTTTATTATTAACCCACAAATAGGTACTTAAGTTACAAAAAATACCTACTATAAAACAAAAAAAAAATTGTTAATTATAAAATACTGTTTATCTGCCTTTTCTTTTCCAAGCAGTTAAAAAAACATTGTGTAACGAAAAAAATATTTGCACATACCTTTGTACCTTTGTTTTGTAACATGTCTTAATAAAACAATAAAAAATAACTACAAGATACTGCTGATAATTGTTATAACGAAACAAATTATTTGCACATGCTCGTATCTTTGTATTACAGGATATCTTAATAAAACATTTCCTAATTGTACGTACATTTTGGTCTCGCTGTTATTATGAATTTCACAAAGCACCGACATCAGGGCGTGCTTGATAATCGGCCGGGTTTCGTAGATAAGTCACGTGCATACAGTTTAACAACAGGCCGATTGCAACACCACCTTTTAAACATGACTCATAGTACTCGAATGCCTTTGAAAATGTTGTATTATCGGTTATCTTCATTTTATCAAGTGACTTCAAAAAAAAAAACATACGCGACTCAATTCGCGTATGTTTTTTTTTTTTATTTTAATGTTTGTTACCTCATAACTAATTTAAAACTTTATTAACTAATTTAAAAAAATCTTTTATTGTTTGAAATGTATAACTTCCAGATTGGCGCCATTTAATTTTCATGAAAATCGGTTTAGTAATTTAGTGTTAAAATCAAAATAATTGGAATACGTCTTTGAAGTTGGTTCCATTTTTATGTTAAAAAGGTTATTACGAAACAATTTTCAGAATCATTGGCAGGTATACAAATAACTAATATATGTATACATATACATATATAAAATATAACCATCATTGGAGCAGCCTGGCCCTAAGGTGGGCCGTTTAAATAATGATAATACAAATAAAATATTAACCCCTCTAACGATGAAGCATTCTCTAAAACCATTTAAAGAAGGTCGTACACTCTCTATAATAATTTAAAAGAAATGCTATGTAACTTGGCACCTGTACTTAATTTATTTATCAGTGACTCGAGTATTATTACCCGTAGCGTAGTTTGTACTGAATTTGGCTCTTATTGCCGTTTATATTTTTGTTGGAATCAAGCATAGACTTCATAAAAAGTGCAGACACCGTTTACTGATTAAATTGTTTAAAAACTTATTAAATTGTTTAAAAATTAACAGTATGCTAATAGTAAAGCAATATTGTAGAAGTTGTTTCGACTGCGACTGCGATTTATTATTTTCTGAGCACCCGTGAGCGAATAACGCCCCATACATGGCACGAATGGATGACGTCGTCGATACGTGAAATCGTTTATTTGTATGGGTATTCAAACAAAATTACAAATATCTTTGTCAATTGTGCGTTTATGTTTATACTTCATAAATAATTAATCAATGTCATATTGAATGTAATGAAGCTAAAAATGTATGATTTTTTATCTAATTACATTAGAGATTAAGATTAAGATTACTAACATAACGTCTTTGTTTTTATGTATTAATTAGGTTATACTGACCTTATTTACCTGAATGTCTCTTAAAAATCAATATAATCAAACCTAGTTATCATCCCCTTTCTGTCAGTCCATAAACGTACACGCCGACACGCACCACTCGGTGCCATTATTGTGTTTGAGCTGTCTGACAGCGAGATACCGTCTGCCTATTTTAGTCTATGGTATCAAGATTTACTTTTGTATGTGCAATACGAACCGACGATGACTGCTTTTTCCGGCGACAGTGTCAAATGTCGGCCGCCCGGCGGGGACCTTGCTTCTATCTTTCACCTTGGAAGTTTTTATTAGTAACCACTTTCCAGACCCGACCTACTAACTCAATCAAATCCTAAATTAACTCAATCGGGCATCGAAACCAGGACATTGTATGTGAAAACCAAGATATTCCCATCTGCATCAGTGAGGGCGTTTCTACGTTTGTTTGATTTCTTTTTCACTTTATTAGAAACGTTTTTACATTCGTTTTTATTTTTTTATACACATATATTAAAGGCGAAAGTTGTGTGTGTTGTTACCTTTTTACGCCAACTATAACTGAAAGAGCAGCTATAACTAAAATTTTGAATAGAGATTAGAATTTGACACAATGGCTACTTTTTATCCCGGAAAATTCCAAGGAATTTATGGAAAAGCGAAGTTAACGGATGAAGTGGCAGACGTCTACTACTCATATTTAAAGAATTGAGGGTTCCAAAGCGTCTTGGTTTGAGAAGAGTTACCAAAGTCAGCCAGACCTTATTGTGTTATCACAAACTTGGCCTCTTTTCCTCAATTTATATTTGTGTTGATATCAAGATCGGTGTGTGTAATACGAGTCGGCGATGCCAACTCCTTCCGGCAAAGGTGTCAACTGTCCACTCGGCGGGGACCTTGCCTCTAATTTTTCACCTTGGGAGTTTTTATTAGTTAATCATTGACGGCTACGCCTTTTCTTTTCTGTGTCACTTTGTCACACCTTTCAGTGAGACTTTTACGGTCTATTCATGAAAAAAAAACATTAAAATCAATTGGTCCAATATCGATTGATTGTTTCAGTTGGCAATTACTTAATGGGTTTTTTTTTATAAATGCTAATTTAGCATCAGTCTGATTGTTTTTGGATAGTTGGAGGGGCAGCTAGATTTATTGGTCATGTTTTAATTAGTAAATATGTTTAATATTGATGTAAAACTTAACTTTCTATAGGACCTGCCTAGTTAGATGTTGTCAAAACTATTTGATCATGATCAAACGAGAGGTTCATACAAATTGCCTCTATAGGACACAGGATATATTTATTGGCGTTAAATATTTTCAATGTGTGAGTTTACCTCATGTGAATTTAAGTGCGAGACAAGTCCAATAGAAGATAAGGTCTAAGATGTAAAATCTTCCTTAGTAAATTCAGTTTAAATAATGTACGCCTTACACGAATAATGTGAATAGTTTTTTAGAGAATAGTAAACGTATATAGATACTCGTACCTACATTGGAATAGAATACAGAACTTGTTTTTTTAAAGTCGGTTATGGTTTTAAAGCCTCTTAAAATCCATTACCGATTTGCAGAAACCTTACTCACAGTGTTTAAGTTTCTCTCAGAGTATTAAATGACAGTTATCTCTCGGTATCGTGAGTGAAGTGCATTACGGAAATACGTTTTAAATAACTCGTTTGAGTGAGTCAGTTATTATTGAGTTTTATGCGTCAGTCAGTCGTTTGTGGGTAATTGATGTTAATGCCGTACCGATATTTATGTCATTATTTTCTTATGGCGGCATAACAAATAATTAAATATGTATCTATATTACCTCATTGCATTTAAATGTAGTATTATGTTACAAACTTATTTTAAACCCTAAGTTTGTTTCTAGTGTAAGTAATCCATCCAAGACCTTACTTGCGCCTGAAATAAATAACCGGCCCAGTGCGAGTCCGAAACGCGCACAAAGGGTTCTGTACCATTATCTATAAAAACGGCAAAAAATCACGTTTGTTGTATTCCTATTATTCTGTATATTAGTATTTCAGTATAGCGGCAACATAAATAAATAATCAGTGAAAATTTCAACCGTCTAACTATCACGGTGTTATCGACCCCCATCAGATGGACTGAGGACATCATTGTCGGCTCGAGACCGTGATGTTTGGATTTGGATAATGATGGTGATGATGAAATATCACGGTTCCTAAGATACATCCTGGTACAGAATTCTAAAAAGGTATTGGTGAGGCGTGAAGTACTGCTCAAGTTAGGTACACTTTACTTTGTTTAAAAGAATATTGTTTATAATGCAATGAGCAAATCACAAAGAGAAGCCACCGTTAAATACTACCACAAATATACAATAATACAGTTATGTTTAACTAATTACCTTGATTTATGATGTGTGACTAACAAGCTGAGTGTATCCTTTGACGCTTAGCCAGCACTAGCGGTTTTTTTGCTTTGGCGTAATTTCGTAATTGTTTTTCCGTGTTCAACGCTATTGCGCTCATAACGGATTCTACGCCTGGCCGTTGTTTTGTCCTTTGTGTGGATATTTATAACACAGCAGTGGAAACGATTAAGTGGACATGTGGGACAAACGACATCAACCGAATCGCAAAAAACCTCACAAACTGGTAGAAAAAATCCTTTTATTTGACCCATGTACTTAATATCTATGTACCGGGTACCTATGAATGTCTAGCAGTGAAGATACGTCGGTTGGAGCAATTTTGAATATGATTTTTTTTAACTACTTTACCTACTTGGGTTCTGTACGTCGGAAAAAAGGAACCCTGTTTCTGTCCGTCCGAAACGCCCGAAGTATATAACCCTAATATTCGTAAATCGTTATAAGTACTGCTTAGAATTAAGGCACCGCGTTAAAAAAATTTTTGCAAAGGAATCAAAATTTTTTAACGTTATTTAATTTGGTAACTAGAAGAAGGTTTCCAGAGGTTACCACAAACTTTACTCTTTATAATATTAGTATAGATTAAGTTAAACGTCACGTATATTCAAATGAACAGTTAAGTACTATTATTGAAACTATAATGTTTCGATCATATAATTTTTGTTTGCGTCAATTTTCAATACTCCCAAATCACCGCCATGTTGCAAATACATACAATCACATCAAACAATACATCAAAACGGTTTTATGTGATTTAATTCCTAGCAATTAATCTCCGTATGTAACCAAATATGGCGTCACGCGCTAACTGGGCCAGAGACAACGGTCCCCATCATTAACCCGAACACCCACTTACAAATTACTGTCCCCAATTCCAAATGTTGGGCCAATCAATCCGTCATTATAATCGCAACATCGTTCCGTGTAAAGCCATCTACAGATGTGCCAACTTTCAACAACACCCTGGCGGTGAGTATTACCAATATGAATTCTATGGTATTACTTTGGAGAGATGGGCCGTGCACAAGGTTTAAACAAGGGTATGCATTATACGTACAAATTATACGAAATTGATAATTCCTTCAATACAGGTTTGTTATGATTCCACAGGGTAGGCAGTGCATCTTTTCGACTATGAAGTGCACGCCACTGGATCAGCTTCCGTGTTTTATCTCAACGGGATCTCTTGATATCGCAATGCTTTCTTTGTCGCCTCCTTCTTCTCCGTACGTCGACTCTTATGTCAATTAAAAAAATATTCAAAACATATTAATTATAATATTTTGCAAAGCATATTGATGCTGGGCCATGGGTGGATATATGTGCAACGAATAAGGGTCCATCAACCTCACAGACTTAAGAAAAACCATGCTGGGTTTAGAGAATATTATGATCAAAGTTAAACAAAATGCGGTGTTTATCAACCTAACATACTCGTGCTTAAGAAAAAGTGGGCTGTTTATCTGGGTCTTGGTTAGTCTTGGAAGTTGGTATGTCTGTGTTAAAAAGTTGGCCTAATCAATCCGTCATTGTGATCGCAACATCGTGCGAATAAATGGCGCCCACGCGCTGTCGCCAAATTTGGTGAGAAAAAAAAACAATGGCGCCCGTTACGCGCGCATTGTCGGCGGGAAACGAAATATGTGTCAGTGTTGGTGTGTTGGTCAATGTCGGGCCAACAGACTAGTTCTTTCCCGCGATTGTGTGTGTGTGTAACTGAGCTTGTCTAGTCTGGGCGTGCTTGCCCATCATTATTATCTGTCTTATTTTATTTTATTTTATTGAAAAACTGCATGCCGTATTTAACTGATAATATCTAAATCCTCCAAATCCGCCATTGTTACATTATCGTGATTTTATTGACCAACTGCATGGCCAGCAGTCATCCTTTTACTAACTTCAACAAGTCAAAATCACTTTCAAAGAAAGCCTGCTTGAAATAAATTATTATTCATTATTAATTTTAATAAATCCACGCTGACGTGGTCTAGTTTTTGCGAGATTAACGCATGAAATACGGGCATATCTATACTAATATTATAAAGCTGAAGAGTTTGTTTGTTTGATTGAACGCGCTAATTTCAGGGACTACTGGTCCGATTTGAAAAATTCTTTCAGTGTTAGATGGCCCATTTATCGAGGAAGGCTATAGGCTATATATTATCCCCGTATTCCTACGGGAACGGAAATCACGCGGGTGAAACCGCGCGGTGTCAGCTAGTATGAAGATATTCCTTTAAGATTTTTCTTTTTATGTACGTAGGCTGTAGTACATAGTAAGAGCGTATAAAATATGTAACAAGAGCACGTTGCCTAGAGAATCGTCTGGACAAACGGTAACTGGGGCGAAATGTGTAACACAGATTTATAGCTTTGCGTTACAGTCGCAGGCTCGTTGAATGTAATTGAACTCAATAGTGTAGCGAGAAGTGTAACAATGAGACTAGGGTTTCAGAATAGGGATAATGGGAATGGTATGCTAATAGTAAAGCAATTTTGTAAAAGTAACAGGGTATCTGCGATCATTACTTTCGGAGGTACAGGGATTTAAAGGGTCAGATTTGCGGCGCTACCGCGAATACCTGAAAGACGCCCCATATAAAATGGTACGAATTAATGACGTCGTAGGTACATAATGATCGTTAGATTTGTGTGGGCGTTCAAACAAAATTACTAATATCTTTTTATTATTTAAATATTGAAAAATGTCACATTTAATGTAAGGAAGCTAAAACTGTATGAATTTTCATCTACTTACGATAAAAAATTTTAATAGATTTTGAAATTTTATAATCTTATTTATTTTGCAAACATCCAGTCTGTCTTTGCTTTTTATGTATGGATAAAAAGTTAACATTGACCTTATTTACCCGAATGTATCATAAAAATCAATATATTCAAACCTAGTCGTCATGCCCATTGTGGATACGCATTCCCAATTGTGCCGTGATAGCTCAGTGGTTATGACCTCTGCCTCCGATTCTGAAGGATGTGTAGTGTGACATGACGGGTAGCAGCGACAGTGATTGTACCATTATTTTGTGGCAGAGGAAACACCTCGAGCAGGTCCCAGGTTGTTACTTTGGGTGTAGGTTTAAGGGATCCCTTTAGAATGCATAAACAGTCACCTTCCCTGCCCGACATGTTCTCCATGCCCACACTAAACAATTTATGATAAACAATAATAACAACACAAAACATTATTGCACAAAATCACTAACGCGACTGGCAGCGTGACGGTGTCTACGCTGCCTAACAAACAACTGAGCCGAATATGGGTTGATAATGATGATTCCGAGTGTCATATGCTATATTTTACCCCAAATTCTTGTGGTAACCGGAACTATGCGGGTAAAACCGCGGGGCATCGGCTGATATTTTTATAATTATCATTTTCCCGCATAAAAGGGAACGTTATGTTGTCGCCGGTTCCCAAATATAGGATTTAATTGATCAGGGATATTGGTTTAGGTGCTTCAGATACTATTGGTAAACATGTTAGGAGAGAGTTGTACGTTTTTATCGTCGATCTCAACGGTCGTTACACATCCTGTTTGCCATCGTTCCGTCTTATCCCCGGGCGGTTCGTGATTAAATAAATTAGCATCGGTTTCCTCTGCGTTTGACGTTTGTTTATCTAATAGATTTAATTTATAGTGTACGTTTGGTAGCCCAGTCTTCGATCCAGAGGGTGCAGGTTCAAATCCGGTCCGGGGCATGCACCTCCAACTTTTCAGTTGTGTGCATTTTAAGAAATTAAATATCACGTGTCTCTAATGGTGATGGTAAATCGTGCTCAACAGTGAGCCGAATATGGGTTGTTAATGATGTACGTTCGATTTATTGTTTTACTAACAGAACCATGTGATTATACACGCGTAGTTCTCATTCCCGTGGGAATACGAGGATACAATATAGCCTATGTTATTCTCTAATAGTGTAGCTTTCTGTTGGTGAAAGATTCTTTCAAATCGGTCCAGTATTTTCGTTAAATACAAAAATAGAAAATACCTTTCCTCTTTATAATATTTGGGTAGATTTCTAAAACGTATACCTATGCTCTACGCATGCAAACGTTTTCCTCACCACCTTCAATGTGTGTATCTTCAAGTCAAAAGTGAATAGATATCTTCTAGGCAAGCGCGTTCCGCCATAGGCTGCATCATCAAATTCAAAATTCAATTATTTTAATTAGGCTTAGTTTACAAACACTTTTGAAATGTCAAGTTATGTCATAAATTAATCTAATGGTGGTAATAATATTCGAAAACTTAAAATTAAAGTTACGATGGTTCTAAAAGAGCCCACAACAAACTCAGCCAAGGTTTATTTTTTTTGTTTACCACCATTTTACAAACTTATCTAGAACTAAGCACACAGTCGTATAATGCAGTTTAACAACACGCGTTTTATCATTTATCATCGCTTACCATCGGGCGTGATTGCAGCTAAGCGCTTGTTTTATACATAACTAGCGGACGCCCGCGACTTCGTCCGCGTAAAAATTGATGTAAACTTCTCTACCTCTACCTTACCCTACTCGTAAACCTACCTAACCCTACCCTACCCTACCCTACCCCTACCTTACTCCTACCCTACCGCTAACGCTAACCCTTCCCTCCCCCCCACCTTACCCTACCCTAACCCTACCCGTAACCTATCCATACCCTATCCTACCCTACCCCTAATCTACCCCTACCCTACCCCTACCTTACTCCTACCCTACCGCTAACCCTAACCCTTCCCTACCCCTACCTTATCCCTACCCTAACCCTACCCTACCCGTACCCTACCCCTACCCTACCCTACCCCTATCCTACTCCTCCCCTACCCTAGACTTTCCATATCCTTCCCCTACCTCTACCTTGCCCCTACCCTACACTACCCCTACCTTATCCGTACCCTACTCTACCCTACCCTACACTTTCCCTAAATTACCCCTACCCTACCTCTATCCTACCCCTTCCCTACCTCTATCCTATCCCTACCCTCAGCAAAATTGGTCCAGCCTTTTGTGCGTGGTGCAATGACCAAAAGACTATAATTTCCCAAGCGACTTCTATGCTAATACTATAAAGAGGTAAAGTTTGTGTGGTTGTCGGGGGTAATCTCTGGATCTACTGGGCCGATTTGGAAAATTCTTTTACCAATAGAAAGCTACATTATTTGCGAGTGTCATAGGCTATGTTTGGTCCTCATATTCATACGGGAACGGGAACCACGTAATTGAAACCGCGGGGCGTCATATAGCGGCATTTCTGCGACTTTCAGAAATTTTGTATTATCTCCGAAACTATACAGGAAGAAATTTTTTTTAGTACAGATATTTTTATATTTTGTACATAAACAAAATTTAATGAACACGTATTTTTTCTTTTTTTTTTTAACTCAAAAATAACAAAGTTATCGTTAACTAAAGTTATTTACGTTTAAACAGAATTTAAGGGTCACCCTATCGCTGTACTAGGTAATAGGCAACTACAAAATCAGCTGGTAGGTACTACGTTAGCGAGCGCCCGCGCCGAGGGCCGTTGACCTTTGTGCGTTTATTTTATTTTTGTTTGATACCTATTATTTTTTATAATAATTAAAGGTCGTCACTTTTGAGCTAAGTACCGATATTCTCTTCATACTTTATTGGGCTTAGGACCATCAATAATGAATAATGTCTGAAGTGCATGCGTAATAATACCTATGAACCTATGAACTTTCGATTGAAATAATAAAATACAAATGATGATTATTATTACGCAAACTTTTGCATTAAAGACGTATTTAAAAAATTGTAATCAGCTTATTTACATTAATCAATGATATCTACTTACTAAGTTTGTTTTTGTTAATTTTAAAATGTTAATCACTGTATTTTAACAATTGTTCGAAATGAAGTCCATTCCTTTCAAGGCACAACCGAACACGTTTTAATAAATTAGTTTATTTAAAACACTTGTTCCTCACATTAGGCACTGCGGGGTTCAGGATTCCTTGGGCTAGCCTAGGAACACAATACAGTCGCATCATTTCGTAATATTCGCGATTTGAAAATCCCGACATAGTGGCTTGCACATGCGATTTATTAATTAGGTAACTTAAATGCGCACGCGACGGCAGATTGTCTGTCACTGGTCGCCCATCGGCAATTCGGTAGGCGTCCTCAGGAATTTTTCGATCCCCTCACCTCTGCCGCCCCCGTCAGCCGAAGCCGAAGCGATATGCCTACGGCCGGTATTTCTTTGTCGGCGTCTTGCAAAGTGCCGCCAGCAGTTGCGCAGTTTGTTTGGTAATGTGTCCATTATTTTGTTATTTCTGAGACATAAATTGAAAAAAAAATATTACATAAAATGTATCGAACTGTTTGTAGATTTATGTTCTATTAATGATACAGAACCACGAACAAAAATATCCGCACTAAAGACCGAATCACCCTGTATAACTAATTAACATACTGTAAAGGGCAAATCTTATCTCTATAATATCCTTGTGATTATTAAATAATTTATTTTGATAAGGATTTAAGTTTAGTTGTGTAAATAATGACGTAAACCTTAGTTTAAAATTTAAATAATTTATTAAAGTACTAAAGGTACTATATCTGCTAAAATATAAAAGATAGATATATGTTGTCGCGGACTTTTTTGTAGAACTTTTAAAGGTTCAAAAAGCCTCCATACATTTATTTCAGTTATACGCAATGGTTGAGGCAGCGCATGCGAAAAAGTAAGTTTTTCGGTCTGACCTGTAAGAGAAAACCCGCAATATCTCAGTAGTTATATATGATAGAAATATAAAATATAGCCTATAGCACTCCCCGATAACGTAGCATTCTACAGGTGAAAGAATTTTTAAAATCGGTCCAGTAGTTCCGAAGATTACCCCATTTCAAAAAATTGTTACAAACTTACAAACTTACAAACTTACAAACTTTACCTCTTTATAATATTATATATATATACATATATACATAATAATAATAATTTGTGAATATAATGAAATTGTTTGCCATGTGTTGGTGGACATAATATACAAAAGAAACTTGAAAATCCAAGGCTTTTCTGTTTTGTCAATAACCTATTCGCTAAATTAAGTAATTTTTAGCCAAAAATCACGTAGCCTAGGACAACAACAGTAAAGCACGATAAGTTTAAACAACTCTAATATGCTAATAAGATAATAAACGTTCGGTTTTCCTTTCGTTATGACAATTGTGTGTGAGTCACAACACAATTGTGTGTGCGTGCTGCCCGTATTTTGACCTTTGTCCGCCGAATTTAGAGATTTTGTGTTAACGAACGGCCGTGAGACGAACTCTCCGTTGGCCGATAAAATGTGTGTCGATGTACTTTCGTTGTCGAGCCGTTTAGAGCTCGTGATAGCCCAGTGGATATGATCTGCCTTCGATTCGAAGGGGTCGGAGAATCCGGTCCGGGGTAAGCAGCTCTAACTTTTCAGTTATGTGCATTTTAAGAAATTAAATATCACGTATCTCAAACGGTGAAGGAAAAACATCGTAAGGAAACCTGCATACCAAAGATTTTTTTAATTTTCTACGTGTGTGAAGTCTGCCAATCCGCTTTGGGTCATTTTGGTGAACTCCTAAATCTTCTCATTCTAAGGAGTAACTCGTGCTCAACAGTGAGCCAACTATGGGTTGTTAATGATAGCTAGGAGTATATGTATACATACAATGTACACACGTACATACTACAATAAAAAGACGTAACGTAAAAACTGTCTCGTTGTTTCAGTATTTCACAATCATCAGCTTGGAGTTAAGAAAGAGTTGGCGTTACACGTCACGATAAGCCATTAACGTAATATTTTGATAGTGAGTGCGTTATATAATCAAACATTGTTACCCTAAGCCGACAAACGTGCATTAGAGGAGCGTGGTTGTCTAATGCTCTCTTCAGGAGAAAAAGAAAAGATAAGAAGTAGATTCGGAGAAAATTTACTGTGATAGACACGCGAGTGATTTTATAGGGGTTCCGTACTAAACTGGTCTGGCTGGTGGGAGGCTTCGGCCGTGGCTAGTTACCACCCTACCGACAAAGACGTACCGCCAAGCGATATAGCGTTTCGGTACGATGTCGCGTAGAAACCGAAAGGCGTGTGGATTTTCATCCTCCTCCTAACAAGTTAGCCCGCTTCCATCGTAGATTGCATCATCACTTACCATCAGGTGAGATTGTAGTCAAGGAAACTTGTAAAGAATAAAAAAAAAATTAAGAAAATCTTAATCTGCCCAGCCGGCGATCGAACCCAGAACCTCCGTTTTGTAAATCCACCGCGCATACCACTGCGCCACGGAGGCCGTCAAATAAACAAATGATTTATTGAGCAAAAACACATATAAAAATAGAGATAGATAAAATAGTTTCGCCCGTATGAAAAGCATTCCTCAGCACACTACACAGGTAGACACTGTTCTCGCTGGAGCGCAAAGAATACCTATGACAGGCCGCCTTTGTGCGTTCGTCGATGTCGGAGCGATGCCAAATAAACAGAAAGAATTCGCTCGTTGTCGAAGTGGCATTTTATGTGCCCGGTGCGATGACCCCTCGATTGCGCCGTTGCCTGTTGTGCAACTCTTGGAGATACTTATTAAAAATGGGCAATTGGGCAGTCATGGGCAAAAGTGTTGATTTGGTGGAATCAATTTATTTTAAATTAATTTACTTGTATTTGTAGCACTTAAAAATCAATTAATTTAAAGCACCGGTTTGGAAGACCGATTTCACCGAGGAAAACGGCGCGCAGCTTTGGAGGAGTTCGTTTTGAAAAATATAAATGTGTTACAAAAACTTACCTTTGCACAAATGATCCTACAAGAAATCAGAGCCGATTGTTTCTGTGATTCTTTTCAAAATCTTTTGTTTGCCAAATCAACTGACCAATTATAAAGAAGGATTTTTTTTTTATTATTCTTTACAAGTTAGCCCTTAACTACAATCTCACCTGATGGTAAGTGATGATGCAATCTAAGATGGAAGCGGGCTAACTTGTTAGGAGAAGGATGAAAATCCACACCCCTTTCGGTTTCTACACGGCATCGTAACGGAACGCTAAATCGCTTGGCGGTACGTCTTTGCCGGTAGGGTGGTAACTAGCCACGGCGGAAGCCTCCCACCGGCCAAAAAATACCACAACAGCTGCATCAGTATTATGGGCAATATACAAAAAGTAGGACGGTGAGGTAAGGGCGTCCCAGAGGCAGATTAAATTAAATTAAACGATTAAATGAGAGGGGTTAGGCCAAATAGTTCACCACGCTTTCGTTTGCCAATGCTGATTGGCAGACTTCACACACGCAGAGAAATGAGAAAATTCTCTGGTATGCAGGTTTCCTCACGATGTTTTTCCTTCACCGTTTGAGACACGTGATATTTAATTTCTTAAAATGCACACAACTGAAAAGTTAGAGGTGCATGCTCCGGACCGGATTTGAACCAACACTCTCTGGAATCGGAGGCAGGGGTCATGTCCACTGGGCTATCACGGCTCTCCAGCAGCTAAATAAATGAAAAAAATAATAAATATAACTGTGTAGGTACCCTACAGGAGTATTTACCACTATGCGTTGAGGATCATTTAAAATTCGCCCAAAAATAAATCCGATATAATAAATCTTTGCCCAAGCACTGGGCCGCTTTGCATTCGAGGCGATATCGGTATACCGTTACTGCATTCGGCTTCTCAGAAACACTTCGGATAACGGAGTCTCAGCTTGGTTTTTACGCACTAGTACAATTAAAGGACAGCGTCATACGGTAAATTGTCTCGCCGGTCCAGTTGTTGGCCTGGGGCTACTGATAACCACGTCCTGGGTTCGATTCTTGTGTCGGACAATGAAATACTGAGTTTTCTTTCTTTTAAGAAATTTTTATTCGGAAATTAGGCCATGATTTCGAGGCTTGGGTCAGACAATGAAAAACGAGTATTTCTTGCTTCTAAGAAATTTTCTGCAATAATTCTCAACCCGGCGTTGGGAAGTTGTTGATACGCTGGCCATAGACTAATCTCGAAAAACGATTATTGGTGTGATTTTGATATTTTTTTCACTGCCCAGTTGCTCACATACCTATGCGTGCTGCAGGCAGCGCCGCTGATTTGGTAGTCAGTGGCTGGCATTATACCACCTTGCCTTAGAAAACATGATAAGCCAACCCGTATTGGAGCAGCGTGGTGCGTCTAAGCCCAATATACCCTATAAAGGAGGAAGCCTGACTCTTTAGTGGGCCGTTATGTCAGCCACTGACGATCAAGTAAGCTCACAGGCCTGCAGCGCTAACGGCTTTGGAGCTGAAAAAACTGATCGTGTGTTGGTCGCGATGTGCATGACATAATGCCTATCGATAATTGATCGTCAGTGGCTGACTTTAAAACTGATAATTATGATCACACGTGTGTTTGAATCACGAATTAATTGCTCCACTGTACTTATAAGAAAAAGTCTACGGAAAAATTATATTTTTTCCATTAATTAAACATAAAAAAAGTACCGCTATAATGATTAATTAATTTGCAAACTATCCATATACGGTTTGCTCGCCTATACTTAATGATTGCTTATTAATTTTTAATTACTCGTGACTGTACACTTTATAAGCTAATTAGACACCTTTTTGACGGCATCTGTGGCAGTGGTATGCGTGGTGGATTTACAAGACGGAGGTCCTGGGTTCAATCTCGACTGGGCCGATTAAGATTTTCTTAATTGGTCCAGGTCTGGCTGGTAGGTGGCTTCGGCCATAGCTAGTTACCACCCTACAGACAAAGACGTACCGCCAAGCGATTTAGCTTTCTAGTACGATGCCGTGTAGAAAGAAACCAAAGGGATGTGGATTTTCATCCTCCACCTAACAAGTTTTTAAAAAGTTAGTGAAACAAAGTTATAGATAAAAAAATATTAACATTTTTTTGTATCAGATAAATAGTTTACGAGATATACCGTAAAAACCATTTCAACCCTTATTTATAAGATGGGGCGCGGGACAAGGGTGGCGACCCCACAAAGCTTAGCTTTAGCTTAATACTGACCCCAACTACACAGCAAAAATATAAAATTGCGTCCTCTCAAAAACGCAAGGTAAGGCCTAAAAAATGTTACATTTCAATGGACTATTTTCTTTTTTTATTCTTTACAAGTTAGCCCTTAACTACAATCACACCTGATAGTAAGTGATGATGCAGTCTAAGATAGAAGCGGGCTAACTTGTTAGGAGGAGGATGAAAATCCACACCCCTTTCGGTTTCTACATGACATCGTACCGGAACACTAAATCGCTTGGCGGTACGTCTTTGTCGGTAGGGTGGTAACTAGCCACGGCCGAAGCCTCCCACCAGCCAGACCTGGACCAATTAAGAAAACCTCAATCTGCCCAGCCGGGGATCGAACCCAGGACCTCCGTCTTGTAAATCCACCGCGCATACCACTGCGCCACGGAGGCCGTCAATTTTCCGTTTATTTAGTTAGTATTTTAAAAATACAGCTTACAACTTGTGTAGAAAAACGGTGACTAGTAAGTATTTATGAGCGAGGCGGGAGTCTCTCCCGAGGCGCACTTGTGACAAGCAGACGCGACACCGACACGTCTTGTGATACGCCAATGATTGATTGTGGTGTCTATTGGATGCACGTGTTCAAATGTTACTCGAGTGTTGCCATTCGAATTAATTAACCCTTCAAAAGTAAAACAAAAAATAAAGAAACTTTCATCTTCAATTAAAAATGGGGCGGAATTTCGCGGCGGAATATGTTTTAACAAAGAAGATGTTCCAATTCAGGTCCACTCTTGTACCCTGTACCATTAAAATTTAAAAAATACAAGGATATTATTAAAATTTATTAAAGTGAATATATCTACTAACTTAATAAAAAGAAATAAATAAAATAAAACCCCAAATTTTACAATTATATCAAGATGGCGCCCATAGAGCAACTATGACGTGACAATTGACAGCGAACGTCAAATCGATTAATGCATTGAAAACGTCATCTATCCGCCATTATTAATATTGCATTTCTTGGGAGATAATGAATATTATTTCGAAAGAATTAAGGTAAATTCGTAGATTTCGAACAAGTTAACCCTTCAAAATAAAAAAAAATAAACAAACTTTCATCTTCTATTTAACCCTCTTATAGTTATAAAAACATTGCGTATTGTTATCGGTGCCGTGCATTACAGTGTATCTCCAGATACAGTGTTTTGTGGTTACATTCTTAGGTAACCATGTCTTCGTACGTGGTTTATGAATCGCACTCAGCAAAAAATATTGTTATCCTTGCACTGTTTTTTTGCAATATAAGTGCATTGATCTTTTACATACCGATAAGACTATTTACTTTTATAATGTTGCGTTTTTTATTTGTGTTTTGTATGTAATAATTATATAGTCTATCTAGCTGTAGTTCATTGTCTTGATGTGCTGGGTAGGATTAAAAATACAAATTTTATCACACACGTAAACAAATTCATCGTAATCCATCATATCTGATTGTGAGATTTACTTTAGTAATTACGTCTGTGTAAAAAAAAAAAACCGTGAATGTATTATGTAAATAAATTAAGTATATTTACTATTTATTTTTGTATTGTTTTGAATTTATAACCATTGTGAGACATGATCAGGCAGATTGGACAGGGGTACTTGAGCGTACCACCATCAACTTATCAACTCCTGGTACTTATTGAGAATGATTTCATTGACCGACTCAGTTTAACATGCGACCAACGACATATTTCGTGTAAAAATATACAACCGCAAATACCGTTATACCTTTCAATGCGTTGAGACGAAAGATATAGGAGCACCTCCGCTGCTATTGGATGACATTTTGTATATTTATCTTCACTTGATCGCATGCTCAGCTACCAGGAGGACATGATTCGGAGGCGATACACTAACCACCGGTCCCGGTGGTTTTACGTTTAATATCTTTCATTTTCTTTTAGCCTGTTGTGCATGTAAATTGCAACAACGAACGTGTAACAAGAGTCCGTTATCACCAGCTATCTGCATTACGAAACTAATCACAGTTTTAACCGGTTTCTGTTGCCGTTTCCGTAAAGCGAACGTGAAATTAGCATTTATTAAAGTATTATCTACATTGGCGAGTAGTTGCGGGGCAAATATTAATTTTCTCGACCTGTGGTGCAACCGTGCGAATGTTCACCTCGTAAGCAGAATACTCCTATTCCGGGTTGAATACATTAGCGATGTAATTCAGCTAACCACCGGTTTGGTACGATTTTGAATACATTTTTTGTTGAATGATCGCCTAAAGGCTATTTTTTCATGAAATACTAGCTGACGCCACGCGGTTTTACTCGCGTGGTTCCCGTTTCCGTAGGAATACGGGATAATTCTCAATAAATTCTCAATAATTCTCAATAAATAGTTCCTGAGAATAGCACGTTCAATCAAACAAACAAACTCTTCAGCTTTATAATATTAGTTTAGATTCTACCTACAAACCCACATTGTCAAAATTTCAAATTCTGCTGGAATCCTTTCAATTATTGAAAGATTTCCTGGATGAAAAATCTATACACCACCATATGACAATTTAGAATACATGGACAAAATGAAAGAAGTAGTAAGTAATTTACGAAAGAAGCCCTTAGAAGCGATTATATATTCTTTAACTATGATATCTGTATATCTAATAGTAACCTAATACTGCAATAGATATTACAATTTACGTAGAAATCACAATAAATTCGTTTATTTCAAGTTGGCTTAGTTTGTTTGTATGTAATGACTGTACTCGGAAGGCGGATTAAAATATTATAGGTTAAGTTGTTAGTAATGAAAAAGCTCATACAATATTATAAATAATACCTTACACTACTAGACACAATATTTAGATTTTTCAAGATAGGTAACTGGCTGACCAAGTAAACAAAAGTGTATTAAATACGGTTAGGATATTGTCTTTTGCGACATTAATAAAAGCTGTCACTCAGGCGAGATTTTCCTGCAGTCTTGAGACTTTAATGACCCATAAATTTCGTGAATATTTTCCTGTACAAGACCCAGCTGTCGGGCCGCTTAGTTTTATGTGTTAGTTGGTCTCCTGCGAGATTAGAATTCTCAGAATAAGGTAAGAGACATACATAGTTTATTATTTATGGTGGAACGGAACGAGATATAAATGTATATGCTCTTAATTTATTCTCGAGAATTACCTATGCATTGTTTTATTCATGCCACTTTTGTGAAGATCATAAGGCGTTATACTCGAAAACTTAATTGTATTGTTCGGCTTTGGTGGTAAAATGAGAGTACTGAATTCTAACTATTAAAAAAAATGTATCTTACATTGTGAGTTTAACAATTGGGCTAATGAATTATTAGCTATACATAATTTGTTAAATATAAATTCCTATATATATTAGTTTATATGTAATAGTCAAGTGATCGCCACCGTGGACGCTAGCTTGAGGCGCTGGTTGGAGGTCCTTCAGTGGAATTCATAGACCTTGTAGGGCACCCCCAGAGGAACATTCAGCCGCTGATTGTCGAATTTAAACTCTATTTCTTTTTTGGAATACTTATTTACTTTATTGGAATGATCCCCAGAGGATGCCCCTACAACGTCTATGAATACCACTGTTAGAATTCGCATAGCGCGCATTTACTATATTTAAACTAATTACTAAGAAGTATAAAAATCCTTTTAAGGTCGATGTTAAAAACTGTTAATAATATGCTATTAAATGTCAATGCGCCTGCCAGGAGCGTGGCCGTGAGGTGTTCAATTAGCCTTTTAGTATGCCTTCATGAGTCACTCAGCATACGAGTCAAACGTATAGTACTTGGTTACTAATTACGCATTAGTATTGCTTCCTACTACGATTGCCGGTGACCTTAACCGCTGTCCGTGCTTTATTTCGCTAAAACGCGCTTGGCTATCATTTATTATTGTTATAAAGATCCATATTTACATAATAATCACTGCACATGTAGCGTTAAACTTCGAAACAAATGCGTTTGACCACCTAAAATCTAGATAACAAGAAATTGCTTATAACAGAAATATAACATCGCCTTTTTCTAGCTAGGGTGCCCACACAACCAGAAAAAAAATCCGTGAAGTCGATTTTAGCTACTTGTGCCGTAACAGATTGAAGTTGTTTCATCAATGGTTTTATAGCGAAAAGCTTCGATCAACAAGCGAAGGTGGCAGAAGCTAATGTCAACCACTGACGATCAAGTAAGCTCACATGCCTGCAGCTCTAACTGATCGTGTGTTGGTCGCGGTGTGAATGACATCATGCCGATCACGACCAACAAACGATCAGTTTTATCGACTGTCAAGCCGTTAGCGCTGCAGGCATGCAGGCATGGCTGACATAAGGTAATATCTTTGTAATAGTGAGTTATAGGTACATGTACTGAATTGTCGAGTTATATTAATACTCTAATATATCATAGTACGGACTAGACGACGATACGTAGAGCATTGAATAGAGTCTAATAAACCCAATCTCGCACACTCAATAAATGTAATCTAAATCTATTTTGTGGTATTGTAGGTAGTAGGTTATCTCTGGATCTACAGAACCGATTTGGATTTTTTTTTTACCACTAAAAAGCAACGTTATTTGTGAGTGTCATATTTATATTTAATCCTTATATTGTCACGGGAACGGACAACTGCGCGGGCTAGTTACTAATAAACAAACACATTAATAAACTTTACTTTCCTGAACTATGCACTTTGCAATTATGTAAAGTCCAGGTGCAGGGTAATAACTCTTTATTAGTCTCCAGATACTGCTATAGTCGAAGAGCTTGTGACTTAATTGTGAAACTTTTATGCGGGTTCAATTTTACTTTTTTTTCCTCCTAATTAGTGTGACAAGCAAACTATCGCCTGTAATACACATGTCTAAGTTACACTCGCTAGGAACGTGTCAATGGGATACCCTGCCAACATGTACTAGCAAAAGTGTTAAGCTTTTAAGGTTGTAATTTTAACGGCAATTAATTTAATTAAAACTGGGCAATATTGCGTGGCGATAGAAATTAGCGTAGCCATCGATCCATCGAACATACGTCAGCTTTGCTAAAATTATTACGTGAACTCTATTAAAAGTAATATTAAGAAATAATTTATTACTCTTAAAAATACATAATATAAATAAAAAAACATTGAGAATGAATAATTTAAACTAGAATGTAATTAAGTTTAAATCAATTGTGTTTTTTTTTATTATTTACAAGTTAGTTAACTACAATTTCATCTGATGGTAAGTGATGATGCAATCTAAGATGGAAGCGGGCTAACTTGTCAGGAGGAGTAGATGAAAATCCACACCCCTTTCGGTTTCTATACGACATCGTACCGGAACGCTAAGTCGCTTGGCGGTACTTCTTTGCCGGTAGGGTGGTAACTAGCTATGGCCGAAGCTTCCCGCCAGCCAGACCTGGACAAATGGATCGAACCCAAGACCTGCGTCTTGAAAATTCACCACGCATATTACTGCGCCACGGAGGTCGTCAAAGAGGTGCACAAGAAGTTAAGACTTAGTATGATATTACTAAATGACCACTATCTCTTGGTCTAAAATAACTTGTTTATTGCAATAAATCTAATTGTATGTTTATTACAAAGTGTTCATAATAAACTTCGCGACACATTAAATTGACCGAGCAGCTGTTCACTCTTCAAATGTTTGAATAAATGAATTGAACGTTCAATTGACGGTGATTTTAACTCATTGTGTCTGAACGATTTATGTGATTTACGAATACTTACTGATTCTTATTCAAATCTGTTTTTTTTTCATTACAAATAACATTTACTAAGTTTATTATTTTGTTTTTAATATGACTAAATCCATATTGCCGTTTCTACTTGGCCGTTCCAATCTCATCTCACTAATATTATGAAAGTTTGTGTGTAAGTGTGTATGTTTGTTACTCCTTAACGCCACAGTCTTATTTTTATTCTGAAAAAATCCATAGCTCCCGTTAGATAGTTCGAAAACCAGAATTTCACGCGAACAAACTCGCGGTGCGTCAGCTAGTTAGCTATAAAGACTGTCTTAGTATGATATTACTCTCATGACTGGTGCTCGAACCCAGGACTTCTCGGTCCGGTTCCGGCTTCTTAACCGTTGAGCTATTGACGCTCAAAATATGTTTGGATTATTTTTATATAAATGGATGTATTTTTATTTCTAGGACTATAATTAAGGTACTTTTAAATACTTTATTGTTACTTACTAATATTATTATTGTTTGTTCCAGGTAATAACAATCACAGGATGTAAAATGATCCCCCGTAAGGCAGAATTACATAGTATTTACAGGGCTGATTTTTATTCGTGTTTCAAACTTTATTTTTTTACGTACGTACTTATCAAATGATTATATTATATAGTTACATTCGACAAAACCACAAACTTTACATCCTTATATTATTCATCAATAATAACCCATTTTCGGCTAATTTTTGAGCACGAGTCTTCTCTCAGAATGAGAGGGGTAAGGCTAATAGTCCACCACGTTGGCCAAATGCGGATTGGTAGACTTGACACACGTAGAGAATTGAGAAAATTCTCAGGCAAGCAGCAGGTTTCCTGAAGATGGTTTTCTTTCACTGGTTGAGACACTTAAGCTATACAGCCATTACTGATAAGTTGGAGGTGCATCCCCCGGATCGGATTCGATCCTACGCCCTCCTAATCGAAGGCAGAGGTCTAATCCACTGGGATATCACGGCTTCTTCATATCTACTGTATAATATTAGTATAAATAATATGCGAGTATAATAAGGCATTGAACTAAAGAGACAGTTACCGCGGCATTTACAAACAGCTAACAATGTGGCTGATCACAATGCGCCGCTTCACAAAACCGCGTGCGCCGCACAGTGGGCAATCACAAAAATCACCGGGCCCGTTATGAGATGAACGATACACGGCACAATGCTGTTTTAATATGAATCGGGGGCAGGTTTTCACACCAATGCTTACCTATGTCGCGTGGTCCGAGTATAAAGCGGAAAGCGTGTTAGTGCACAGCCTGAGTTATAGCGTTTCGCGTATGAGGAATTCGAAAGAAACAGACTGTTATCATCATCATCATCACATCATCTGTTCTTGCTTGTGGATGTCCAAACACAATGCTCACTAGCTGCCTGTGACCAGTGCCTTATTTGAATCTCGTCAGTTTACTTAGTAGGGGGTATTTACGGTGTGAGGTCGCTATTCTAGTAAATTTAGACCCCAAACGTTCGTCGGCTCTTCAAATTATGAGCCCGTCCACCTACATCAGTTCTGCGACTCGTTGAGCTATGTCGGTGACTTTCGTTCTTCTGCGGATCTCCTTATTTCTGATTCGATCACGTAGAGATAGATACTCGGAGCGTAGCTCGTTCCATCGCTCGCTGTGTGACTCTCAGCTTTCTTATGTGGCCCATAGTTAGCGACCAAGTCTCGGAACTATAGGTCATCACTGGCAAGACTTTTGTCTTCAGGCATTGAGGATGTTCAGGCGTTGGTCGACCCCTCACCAGGTGGTCTGAAAACCTAACCTTACCTTTGGAAATCCCTACAAAAGGTCCTGCAGTGGACGTTCATCGGCTGATATGATGATGATGATGATAACATGTGAATATTTTCCGCTGTTCTCTTACCCTTTGTCCCGTGTACAAAATCACACGCGACCTCTATGTCAATCGACAACCGTTAGTATAGCTGAAAAACCATACAATGCGATTACCATACCCATTGTGGGCAGAGACTACAGCTCGCTCCACATTTCGCGATTGAGCTTGGCTTTGACAATCATTTTGATTTCTAGGATTGGGGACACGGAAGTGTGTAAGACCATTGTTAGATATATTTGTGCTAGGAACGCAGAGCTAACCATAGATAATAGAGCAGCATAGAATGTTACAGTTGGTCTATGGTTAGTCTAATCTGTGTTGAAAATGCCGGTCGTAGATTCTTACTTTGTTAATTAATTAATTATTTTTGATGATTATATGGTGCTAATTAATGTAATCTCGTGTTGTTTATTTTAACCACTTCTGATTACTAATACTGTGTTATTTTTATGTGTAAAATTACTTTTAACATTGTTAATATAAGTACAATAAGGTGTCATCATCACCAACAACCCATATTCGGCTCACTGCTGAGCAATAAGGTGCACTTTCATGTATTTACCTTTCAGTGTTTTTTTAAATATAATTCCATCAACTCGTATATGGCTGGTAATCACGTCACAAGTGATCCTCGTGGTTTTTTAAATAGTAAAAGTGTGTGTTAGTGTGTGTGTGCAGACACACACAAACACACACAAGCTGCTTTAAACAATTAAACAACACGCCTGTCAAACGCATGCCCATCTGAGGGCGCGTCAGAGCCCTGGCTGGAGAGTCTGGCTGGTGGGAGGCTTCGGCCGTGGCTAGTTGCCACCCTACCTGCCGGTACGTACGCCAAGCGATTTAGCGTTTCGGTACGATGCCGTGTAGAAACCAAAAAGGAGTGTTGATTTTCATCATCCTCCTAACAAGTTAGCCCGCTTCCATCTTAGACTGCATTATTACTACCAGGTGAGATTGTAGTCAAGGGCTAACTTGTAAAGAATAAAAAAATAAAAAAATATATATATATAGAAGAATTGAGTTGGAATTCACAAGTTTCGTTTTTGATGGCATACACCTTACCACTACGTTCAAAGGCAAACAGACTTTGCCAGTAGATTGCTGATTACGCTAGATATTTTAGTAATTAACTTATTTTAAATGTTACACAAATAATCCCACACATTTTAAGGTTCAACCCGTCACAATAATGCACTCGACTTGATAAAGAACATGTGCCGCGGTAATGGGGATCACAAATTAGGCCCGATATTTGCTCGTACTATGGAGCGTGCTACGTATACAGTGGGCGTGTGCCCTCTGACGTCATGACCTATATCGGCCGGTCGTCGCCCGTCGAGTCTGCGACCCGAGAGCGTTCGCAAATGCTATAAACGTGCCCGTAGTAACATTACACTGGGGACTTTTTGTTTATGCAACTTTTTGTCGTGTCACCTCGAGGATGTCGTTTACCTATATTTAACACTAGCGAACGGCCGGATATGGTTGATGCTCAGACCAATTATTGTATAGGACCTGCCTCGCTAGATGTTACTATTCTGTCAAAGTATATGATCAACGATCTAATGCGATTATAGAAACTGTCTCTATATAATCAGTGTTAAATAGTTGTAATCGTGTTCATCGGTTAAAGAGCTCCTCCTTTTTGTGAAATTGAATGGACAACTTCTAGTTTCGTACATATGACCAAATGTAAGCTCATTTTCCTCAGAAAATGACAGACAATTTTGTTCGTGACTATGAGTGCGATACAGGTCCTTCTATAATTGGTCTGAGGGTTGATGATACGAAGCCAAATGTTCCCGGAAATATAGCCGGAAGATATTGTTGATGTTGCAGTTTCGAATCTACTGTCAGAATTTCCGTGTGAAGACCGTGGGCGTTCGTTCCGTTGAGTATTACAGACAGACAGTAAAGAATTTCAATCAATGCTTTGTGTTCTGGTGATTCATATCTCTTCATATATCATCATTATGTAATAGGCTAATTGAATAGGGGCCCTAGGCTAATTGAATAGCACAGGGCTAGGAGCCCTTGCATATTTTGGACTAAGACGCACCACGCTAGTTGAATGTGGGATGTCGGTTTTTAACTGATAAGGACTGTGTTGACTTTCATATTGCTGGCGGCTCGAGAGTCAAAACCGTTGTGGAAGTCCATGCAATAGGCCCATGTCCAGCAGTGAATGTCCATCTGCTAATGATGATGATGATGATGATGATGATGATGATGACTCACACTATCTTGATACTGACTGAAATTGACTGCTTACGTGCTTTCTGATGTGCGACGGTAACCAATCATCCTTCAAGTCCCCTACTTCAGGCTGGTACAGAGATTTTTATTGAAGAAAAAACCTCAATAAATCGTAGCTCGTCCCAGGATTTTAACCTTCAGAACCTCATGATCGGAAGGTACTCAGACTAGCCGCTGGGTCAAGGAGGCAGTTGGCACTTTGAAACCTAATAAATAAATAAACATACACGCAATACACACATCACTTCTTATAGCTCCAAAGTAAACATATAATAAGCATGTGTTATGGGTACTAACCTCATAAGAAGGCTCAGAGTCACACAGCGGGCGATGGAACGAGCTATGTTAGGAGTATCTCTGCGTGATCGAATCAGAAATGAAGAGATCCGCAGAAGAACCAATGTCACCGACATAGCTCAACGAGTTGCGAAGCTGAAGTGGCAATGGGCGGGGCACATAGTTCGAAGAGCCGATGGACGTTGGGGTCCCAAAGTGCTGGAATGGCGACCCCGCACTAGTAAGCGCAGTGTTGGCCGACCCCCCACCAGGTGGACTGACGACATCAAGCGAGTCGCAGGGATTCGCTGGATGCAGGCGGCTCAGTATCGTGATGTTTGGAAGTCCCTACAAAAGGCCTATGTCCTGCAGTGGACGTCCATCGGCTGATATGATGATGATGATGATGATGGGTACTAAGATAACGGATTTTATTATATATATTTATAACATATAAGTACTTATACTCTTAGTACACCAAGACACTGGAAAACACCACACAAATAGTTGTGGGAATCGAACCCACGGCCGTGGATGCAGATAGCAGGGTCACTGCCCACTGCGCCACGCGACCGTCAATAAAGTATAATAGGAAAAGTTGTGGTGCTATTAAGCTTTAATGGTATGGCACGGAAGGATACTGACCCGTCCCGACTTCATTTAGACATGACGGACGCGCGTCGCTCAATTAGGCACAGTCCGTTAATCAAGCAAATTATGAACTAGACTAGATTGTACGTCCAATTTGGCCCTAGTTGCTTAATTAGAACTTTAATTAGTTCGTTCACCGCTGGTTTATTTGAATATAGAACTTAATTTACTATTCCACATATCCTTGAATACATTCATTAAAAAAACAAGCTTTAATATTTCGGACACTAAATTGTTTTCAAGATAAAAAGAGCACAAACTAGACCAGCTTCTTGGTACTGTTTTATTGGCATAAAAGATACTATGATACTAACTACTATATATACACTATATATACTATATATACACTATATATACTATATATACACTATATATACTATATATACATGGAATTAATCCACGCGGACGTATTTTTTATGGACGTTTTTCACAAATCCCACGGGAACTATGAATTTTTCCGGGATGATAAGTCTCTGTGTTAATTTAGAGTAAAATTTATTTTCATTCAAAATTTTAGCTAAATCGTCGCAAAATTGACAAAGTTTCAAACGAACTTTCATCCCCTATTTTATCCCTTTGGGGGTAGAATTGATCTAAACCCTTTCTTAGCGGATGCCTACGTCATAACATCTACTTGCATGCCAAATTTCAGCCCGATCAGTCCAGTGGTTTGGGCAGTGCGTTGATAGATCACTATGTCAGTCAGTCACCTTTGAGTTTTATATATTTAGATTTAAGCACAATAGAACTTGAGGTGATGGGTCTAGTTCATCTTTTGAGATCTGAGAAACACTTACTTGCGGGGCAGGTTGAATAAAAGTTTACAAAATAGACTATCTAGCTAGACTGTGCTGTCTAAAAACAATTCAAGATCCGTCTAGACATTTGAAATCATTATTCTCTACCTATATATAACTATACTACTCGTAGTGTCTTCTAAATTAGAATTAGGTATTTTTGGTAAGTACACGTGTGTGTACGCCATTTTCGTTTTTCCATCATAAAAGCGAAGTATCAAAAAGACAGTATCAATTAAATAATAAAAAATATTTAATTAAAGTTAAGGTAAGAATTAATTTTTCATTCGTATCTCCAATTCCAGTTGCGCTTATTATTCTTTACCTCACCTTGCGGTACCGTTGCACCCACTTCTGAGAATTTTTACCTTTTTATGTGGGTAAGTATTTCGAAAAACAGTGAATCACTTCTCATCAGTGAGTTTTTGCCTATGGTATGGTTGCCACATCTCAAAAAAGTTTTATGTGATGTGGCACCCATAACCGGGGTGTTTCATGACACGATTTGTGCACCTTCAAGGCAAGAGTGAATAGGCATTTTCCAGGCGAGCGCGGTTCATCTTAGACCTCATCATTGCTTTCCATCAGGCATGATTGTAGTCAAGAGCAAGTCTATACAACATAAAAAAATCTTTAAAAATAAGTTTTATGATAAAACTTGTCTATAAAGATTTCAAATTGCACGTTTACTGCTAACGGGATGCAACGAATGCAATTGATTAGTTTAGTTTTACTTTTCATTATCATCACATCAGCCATTGGACAATATAATATGTGACAACCCTATTTTTAACAAAAGTTTAAAATTTTTCTTTATAAATTTTCAGAAACCATAGATCAAAAGAAACGGTAATTAGGATATAATACACTTTTGATTTTCAAAGAATCGTGGGACTGTGCCAAGTTTCTTTGACATTGTAACGCTGGTGTGTAATTATTATTAATAATGTAACAAATACCGGAAATTGTAAACGCTATGACTGTATGTAACATATTAAGATGACTCGTGACCGTGTGAGTTCTACTACTAAATAATGATTTGTTTTTAAATTATATGGAATCAATAAATATTGATATTGTTGAGTCAACATTTTCCGAACGATACGAGTAAATATAACCTTCGCTCTGTTTGTTCGTCGGTGGAAAAGAGACACTAAATCTGAAATCGTTTAAGTAAATATTGAACAAAGAAAATATTTTGGATTTTTTTATATAAGTCAGTCAGATCTGCCGTTGTATGGACACAAAAACGTTGAAAATCCAAACCCTTTGTAACTAAAAAAAAATTAAAACCGATCGACTGCTAGGGAAATTTGTGAACACTGCCCATACATAAAATATACACACAGTCGTTTTTCCTCTTTTTTAAAGTCTGTGAACCATTTTTTTTTTATTATTTACAAGTTAGCTCTCGACTACAATCTCACCTGTTGGTAAGAGAAAATGCGATCTCAAGATGGAAGCGGGCTAACTTGTTAGGAGTAGGATGAAAATCCACATCTATTTCGGTTTCTACATGACATCTATCCATCCATCCAGTATCCATCTAATTACTAATCTTTTTGCTTATTTATCTGTGCCATTTCGTCACTTTCTTAAATAGCTTGACGTAGCTTAAACGTTTAATAACATTTCGATTAAACAAACACTTGCACTAACGCAGCAAGTTTCACTTAATAAAACAAACATGCAGCTTGAGTTTTCGCCGGTCCATTAGTTAACTGTCAGTCAGTAAGTCAACAGATTCGTATGAGTTAACGGCTATGTATAATTCACAGGATGGTTCAACGTACTGAGGTGACATGACTGACCTAACTGCGACCGCCCACGCGTTTATACGTCACAGCATGGTTTCTATGGATTTTTATTCGATGATAGTTATATTTAGACTGCTATTTGTTCTCTCAGTTAATATGAATAAGTTAACGGCTAAATGTAAATGCAAGGGATGGTTCAACGTACTGGAACGACAAAGGCGGCCTTATAGCTGTAATCTAAAATATAGCAATCTCCAACCCCTGATGACAGTACCTACTTGCGGAGAAAATCAATACGAAATTACGTCACTTGAAAATCACTAACAATAGATGGTAATTTTCGTGTAATATCCACTACTACAAAATTAGAGAATAGGCCTGCAGGACATGACTGACCCAATTGCGTCCACCCACTCGTCAATACGTCACAACATAATTTCTATGGTTTTTAGGGTTCCGTAGTCCACAAGAAACCCTTATAGTTTCGTCATGTCTATCTGTCTGTCCGTTCGTCTGCTAGCGGTTTAGCGCAGAGACTATTACTACCAGAAAGCTTTAAATTAGCATGAGCGTGTATATTAAAAAACATTTTTTTAGACTCAAGTGTCCCCACCCTCTACTGGCTAAACGGTTTTTATAGATGCGTGAAAAGAATCAAGAGAGTATGATATGTAATGAAATTACAAGGTAAACTATAACAGCTAAGTAGCAATAGCTATTTAAAGCCGACCAACTTAAAAAACTCGATTATTGGAAATCGAAAATTGCATGCTGATTCCGTTGTTAATTAAAAAGATAAAGTTGTCAGTAAGGTAACTCAGTGTCTGTTAAAACTAGAAAGCTGAAATTTGGTATGGGTATGTAATATTTATATTAATTACGTCTACAAAGTGATAAAAGGAAAATTTTAACAAATTAAAATTTTGAGGTTTCTTCCCTACATGCAAAGTGAGAGATGAATTTTTTTTTCGTCTATTCATGGAGTGGCTATTATCGGTATTTAAAGTGCTAACTTAATCTACGGAGCCCTACACTGCGCGTGGCCCGACACGCACTTGGCCGGTTTTTTTTATTTAATGAGTAAGTCAATAGATTCGACAGCTAAATGCAATTCACGACATAGTTCAACGTACGCCGAGGACATGACTGACCTAACTGCGATGATCGCCCACGCGTCCATACGTCACTGCCTGTTTTTTTTTTATTCGATGACAATTAGACAGTAGAATAAATGTATTTAATAGATAGTTAATAAATGCAATCGGAAATGAACCGAGGAAGCTGAATTTTGCATACGATGTGGGGGAAGCCTAAAAAACTTAACTTTAAATTTTCGACCAAAATTAATAGATTGTGCATTTTGCGCCTCCTTAAAAAAAGGGTTGAATTCAGTGTTTATTTACAATTACTCGGTTCTCAGTTAAGATACGAGAATTTCTACAATTAAGGTCCTTTACATTTTTTACCTATCGTTCATCGTTATTGGTCGACAATTTGAAATTAAGCTTTTCTACACTTTCCCCATGTCATATCCAAAGTTCATCTTTCTCGGAACATTTGCATTTCTCAGCCGATTTTTCCGACATGGCTGTAAGAGTAGTTGGTTTGCCTAATTGACTGCAATTTTTTTCTGTCTGTGAGTAAGTCAGCCATAGCCCAGTGGATATGACCTCTGCCTCCGATTCCGGAGGGCGTTGGTTCCAATCCGGTCTGGGGATGCACCTCCTCTTTCCCTCCTCCTCCTCCTTTATGTGCATTTTAAGAAATTAAATATCACGTGTCTCAAACGGTGAAGGAAAACATCTTGAGGAAACCTGCATACCAGAGAATTTTCTTAATTCTCTGCGTGTGTGAAGTCTGTCAATCCTCATTGGGCCAGCGTGGTGGACTATTGGCCTAACCACTCTCATTCTGAGAGGAAACTCGAGCTCAGCAGTGAGCTGAGTATGGGTTGACAATGACTGAGTAAGTCAATAGATTCGATAGAGGTAACGGTTAAATGGATTATTCTGCTATAGCATTTAGACATTTTATGTAGATTGAAAGTTAGTTAGCCTTCCTACCATTAGAGAGTACCAGAATACAAATGGCCATAAGTACGGTAGTCAAATTGACATAACCTTCAACGACAAGGTTTTCACGAGGATTTCCATATAGTTTTTAAAAACAAAAGGTTAACGCACCGACACATACTTGAACGACCTAACTGCCGCCCACGTTTCCATACGTCACAGTCACCACGTGAGGTGTTGCCTGTTTAATCACTGCCTAATGGATGGTGTAGTAGAGCATAAAATATTCCATCAATTATTGGATAATGTTGGTGTGACTAAATTACAATGACACGTGGTTGTTCATGATTTATTTTTGTCTAATGTATATCTATACTTATAATAAAACTGTAACAGGTCATTAAGATATTTTGAAAATTTTTATTTGAGGGCATTATACCATACAATCTCTTTTTTTTTTACTCTTTACAAGTTAGCCCTTGACTACAATCTGACCTGATGGTAAGTGATGATGTAATCTAAGATGGAAGCGGGCAAACTTGTTAGGAGGAGGATGAAAATCCACACCCCTTTCGGTTTCTACACGACGTCGTACCGGAACGCTAAATGGCTTGGCCACTGCCACTACCACTGCGCCACGGAGGCCGTCAAAAACGGCCTAACTGATAACCGTGATTTAGTTTTTTTATCGCCCTAATAGTAAAGGGTCACTTGATGTTAGGTGATTTTTGTTACATTCTGACTTCACACCATTTTGAAATTAAGAAGAAATTAAAAAAGAAAAAAATTAAATTACTTGTAGAGGATGTTTTATTCGAAGTATGCAGGTACGTTGATTATTATCTCTATTTATCTTGCGTGTATGTCATACTAATATATAAAACAACACATTGCGTACGTAAATAAATTAAAGATAAAGCAAACTTTATATTATATGCTTTACTAATATAAACGCAAATAGGACGTCCATTAACAAACATGCTTACGATTTACTATGATGTTATACAAATGTTTTGAAGCCGTGATAGCCCAGTGGATATGAGCTCTGCCTCCGATTCCGGAGGGTGTAGGTTTGAATCCGGTCCGGGGCATGTACCTCCAACTTTTCAGTTATGTGAATTTTAAGAAATTAAATGTCTCCAACGGTGAAGGAAAAACGTCGTGAGGAAACCTACATATCTGAGATTTTTTTAAATTCTTTGCGTGTGTTAAGTCTGCCAATCCGTATTGGGGTAGCGTGGTGGACTATTTGGCCTAATCCCTCTCATTCTGAGATTTGATTCGAGCCCAGCATGAGCCGAATATGGGTTGAAGCATACTAATGTTATAGATGTTCATTTTACGTAATATTAACTGCATTGAAATTACAGTTACGACAATGATTTATGAAAGCAAATTTCTTCTACGAGTACAGACGAGATAATTCGAGTAAATTTTTTTTTTTTTTTTGGATAATAAACAACAATTGCTAAGTCAATTGCATACTCATTTCGATAGAAAGCTGTTAGAGTTACTGAGTTAAGTAATCAGAAACATTTGCACAGTAAGCCTGAAACTAAAAAAAAAAATGTGCTTGTGTTAGATTAATACAAACTAATTTTATAAGTGCGAAAGTAAATCTGTCTGTCTATCTGTCATCTGTGTGTAACATGTCCACAGTTAAACTGCTCAACCAATTCGGATGTAATTTGGTTTGGAATTAAACCTTGGAGTATAGATAAGTTACTTTTTTTCCAGGAAAATCTATGGTTCCCGCGCTATTTGTAGAAAACAGACGGCCTAGTGGCAGTATGAAACTGTTACTATCGCGTTAACGTAAACGAGAATTTCTTAGGAATTAAAATAGCGCCATCTAGTGGCTCTACTGCACAACTGTTTCAATTCCATATAAATTCGCGATTACGTTAACGCGATAGTAACAGTATGAAAATATTGAAAACTCCCACTAGGCACACAGAATTTCACGCCATTGGAGTCACGGGCGTCTGTTAGCTTATGAAAGTCTGTAGAGTTTTTTTTTTGATCCAATAGGGTCGTCGACCACATCATCACAATGTGTCGCGGCTTGCAATGGCGTCTAGACTGAGGCGCATTGTGAATATTGTTATGATGCGCTCGATTGATTCACTGCCACTTTATGCCCTTTCTCGCGCTCTATTGTCGTCGTATGCGACTCGTGCGTTGGCGTTTGAATTAACGACCTTTTTGATTTCCTGATGTCCTGATACTTGCATATTGTTTGGTGTGTTTGTTGTTGATACCGTTAAACCTAATTAATGTTTTTTTTGGATTATAATACTTAACTTACTTTAAAAGATCTAATCTTTTATTATTATTTATATAAAATAATAATTTAAAAGGTACATTTCTTAATTAATTTACCTTTATTTTACTCTATATTTTTGAGGGTTTTGTTATTTGAATGATATTATTATCATCGGTCCTACATTTTAAGATATGAATGTACATGGAAATCAGTGGTGTACAAAGTTATTAACTAGGGTAGGCTTTATACGACATTTATTAGTAACGGGTCTTTGGGCAGTGCATTTCTGGCTATTAAAGTGCACGCCATTAAAGGAAATACTTTACTATAATGTAAAAAATTTAACCGTTTTGAAAATTTACTCAAGAAATCTAGAGTGTTGGTTACCCGCTTATGTGTTGCCTGTACGTAATATGTAACTCAATATGCTATTCAAGATGAGACAAGAGGTCGCCGACCACAAGATGTGGAAACGATGGCGTCTAGACTGAGACTCGTTGTGGAAATTGCTATGATCTGCTCGACCGCTTCACTGAGTAGGGACTCCTATCGTTTGACGGGGACTAACGAGTATTCAAGCTATATACAGTTGACCATGCAAAATTTCGGTACTGAAATTCACGTGCATAATTCAAACTATGTACGTACTACCTATTTTATTAGAAGGACGTTATGGTGCGTGTTTAAATCAGAAATGAGTAAACATAGTTTAACAAGTCGCAAAGCAGAAGTGGCAAGAAACCTCAAGGACCACACAAAGTCTTCGGTTTGATGCATGATCTCTTTCGGGTCATGTCTGTCGTCTCAATGGACTGTGAGAGTGGATGTGTGGAGAGTGACTTGTGCACTATAATAGATGGATAACTGGCTAGTCTCAACAGGAGATTTGCCGTTCGCTGTTGCCAATTAGGTTGGCCGCATTGTGTATGAGAAATGTAAAGTCCAAAGTCGCATTTTCATTAGGTGACTTTTATCGCGCGACTCTGTCGCTCGACACGAAGTTCATATGTCCCGCGCGGTGTCGCCTGACGTCCCAAGCGACGTTCACGGGTTACGCAACATGTTGCTATAGTCTGGCAAGTTCGTTGATAAGACTCCCATGATATGCGGGCGACGGGCGGAAAGGCTGCGTGGGTGTGAATTGCGGGGAAGTGAATGTGCATCAGTCGTGGATTTTTCATTCATCGCTAGTTGCCCCCCGCCCTGCGTCCAACATCGGGAGTGTTACGAACGAAGTTGCCAAGCTATAGTCGATGCTCAAACGAGCCATATGTCGCGACATTGTCCCATAACTTTTGAACTACGTGAATATCGAGCGATAAGTATCTGCGACATGTCGCCCAGTGAAAATGCGCCTTTTTTATATAAACTTAGTAAATGTCGCATAAATACTTAGCAGGTATCCCTGCGTCCCCAAAAGTAATTTTCCTCGATCACCTCCCCCGGTGGTCTCTGGAAACACATAAATACAACACGCGGAATATTCCATGGAATAAATAAATATTTAATAGTTTCCCGTGTGATTTATATGCAATTTATTTTAATATCTACGCACCGCACATTTTGTGCTATCTACATAAAATAAATAAACGATTTTCATAGGACAGGTACACTGATGGTCTATTTTCTATTTCGTGCCGATGTTTTAGTACTAGGATAGCATGATTCTAATTGCTGATTCTAGTTAATATTTAAAATGCTTAAAACCTTTTCTCATTAACATTAGCTTTTTTTTTTAATTTGGGGGTAATCTAAATTTATATCTCTCTATTCTCCTTCTAATGTCAAAGAATTAGATGAAATCTTCTGGACCATTTTTTATGTATGAATATTCCAACGCTACTGCTCTACCATTTACAGAATCCATACCTTAATATGCCAGACACTCATTCTACTCACTGGATAATTTGATGGGCAATGGATATTATTGAAATGATCCCTGAGTTTCTAAGTACTTTTATATTAGTTAAATGCCCTTTTCAAACGAGTCTTTGTTATAGCAATGTCTACTCGATTGATTTATACCTTTCTCGGCGTATCGCTGTCCGTTTTATATGATATTAACTGCCTTTCGTCATTGAGCGCGTTGGCGGTAGATTATTATTTACGTTTATAAGACCTCGTTGTGCCCATTTGCGCTGTTTCCATTATTAAGATGACAGAGAACTCCCACTAAGTTATTATATCCTAGTACTTTTGTCAGAAAAACGGGATTGTTGTTGGCGTGCTTTTTCCTGGAAATGTGATAAATCCGTGAAAACCGACGATTTCATCCTTTCAAGATTAACATAAAGCCTTTCTTAGTTTTATTACATTTGTTTAACTCCAAAATTCATCTGTTGTTGACTCAACAATTTTCAATTAAATGTGCTTTATGGGTCCGAGGACCGTTGTCGCTTAGATTCGTCGGTTTTTCGCTGAAAATAACAAATTGAATCAATTATTATATTTATAAAGAACTTCTTCAGAATGAAACCTTCTGTTCAATAGATAAAATTTAAAATCCAACGCCAGGGTTTTCTGTTTAGCAGTAGGTACGAACTTAGGATTAGATTAGATTAGGATTACGAACTAGCCTATAGCTTGCCAAGGTCATTGATGACTCTCCCATGATATGCGGGCGACGGGGAGAAATGACCGTGCGGGTGTAAAGTCGTGCGCGCGGGGCATCGCTACTCTCTCCCGGCCCCCGCGGACCATGGGGATTGTTACGAACGAATTTGCCAAGCTATAAATATAACATATGCGTAGGTACTCTTATCAGTCAGATTTCGAAACATTAGTCATCAAACTATATTCTACGATAACTAGAATAAATTATAATCTATTAAGTTTTTTGTATGTTTTAATTTAAAACCTTTTCCTTAACATACACCCGGCAAAACGTTAACGTCAAATAACGTTTCTAAATTGACTTAACTACAGACTATTTTGAACCCAACGGCTTAGCAAATAAGGCTTAAATAACTTTGTTCTATTGACATTTTTATCGTAGCACAATTTACTGGTCATTCCCATTGTGTTTCGTGTTTTTGACCATGGTTTTTTTTTCTGTTGCAGGTAATTGACCCTAGCAAGTGGCATTGAGCGGATAATAAAACGTCAGCGGTTGTATGTACAAATATTTATATTGACAACTAGCTTTTCCCCGTGATTCCGTTCCGTACGAGTACGAGTATATGTACGAGGGGTGTTTTTTTTTTTTTTTATATTCTTTACAAGTTAGCCCTTGATTACAATCTCACCTGATGGTATGTGATGATGCAGTCTAAGATGGAAGCGGGCTAACTTGTTAGGAGGAGGATGAAAATCCACACCCCTTTCGGTTTCTACACGGCATCGTACCGGAACGCTAAATCGCTTGGCGGTACGTCTTTGCCGGTAGGGTGGTAACTAGCCATGGCCGAAGCCTCCCACCAGCCAGACCTGGACAAATTCTCAATCTGCCTAGCCGGGGATCGAACCCAGGACCTCCCGTCTTGTAAATCCACCGCGCATACCACTGCGCCACGGAGGCCGTCAAATGTGTTCAAAAAATAAGGCGACTTTTCAATTTTTACGGGCAACATACCTACTTTCGATTATCGTTTTTTTGTTATTGTTGTGTTGCTACGAGCTCGAGTTCGAAGTCGGTTGAATTTTTTTATTAAAATTTTCTAGATACGACACTGTAACCCTAGTTACAAATACCAAGATTCAAATAATAACTATCCTTATTTTTCAATGTTTCTATATTCATCTTTTTTCATTAATTACTTACGTATTAAATTACTTAAATTTGCAAGAATAAAGTCTAGTGATCGATCATTAACTTGACTTTGAGAGCGGTATTTGTATTTGTATTCTCCTCTCCTTTTTGAATGCTTCATATTAGCTTCACTTGTAACTATTGTATGTAAGAAAATCTTTGAATCCTAATTTGACCCACTTCCCGGTTTTCGATTAGGATGAAATTTTGCACACGCTCTGAGTTCTGATGACAATACATGACTTGATAAGAAACGTCATTACAAATCCAATATGGCGGCTTCCCCTAGATGGCGGACTGGCTGTTTTAAATCCACCCCCATGATATGGATATCAAATTAAAGCGTAAAATCCAATATTTGTAATTTTTAGTGCGTACTAAAAGCGTGTTTTTTAGTTTTTTTAACTATTTAAAGTTATTGATTACTAAGGTGAGTTTCATCAATAGTTTTATGTGTCTTACGTACAGAAATACTCATCTCACAACGTTTGGCGTAATATATATAAATAATACGTTATATTTGCAGACAGGTTCTATTGAAAACGAAAAAACTCGACAAAAAATAAAAGCGTCTGAACTTAGCGTTTTACTGGCAATGCGTTCCAAATGTTAGTTATTAATCTTTGTGTTTTTGCTGCGAAGGGTGATCTCGGCTTTTGGTTTCTTGCACAATTAATCAATGAAAAAGAAGTATACTTGAAAAGGGTAACTAATAAATATGAAATACAAAATTCTAAGAATAATCTATTAAAATTATTTGGGTTTTTATACGGGTATACGGGTTTTTGTGTGTTATACCGCAAATAAATTGTGTTTTTTTTTTATTTATAATAATATCTGTCTAGTCTTATGCTAGCCCCTCATCATCTGATAAGCCAACATGCCCACATGATTACTTAATCGTCAGTGGCTGGTATCGCTAGCGTAGGTAGATATTCGTTACTCATCTATATGTAACAGTGGCGAGCACTCTATAGATGCAAAATTGCAATTCCTATCCCGAGGGCTCATTACGAATCTATATTGGAGAAGGAATTTTCCAAATTGTACCATTTTTACGTCTAGTGCTTAACCTAGTCAGAAACCTTGTGCACGCCAATGATTCAAATAAGTCGTCACAAGTGGAAGGCAAAATTTAGCACCAAGCGATCGAGAGTCTTATGCCACTTATGAGTTACCTAAGGGAGTGGTGTGGATTAATATTAAACCCATATATTTTTTGCAAGTTAACCCTACCTAGCAACCTTTTACTGATTCATCACTTTAACATCAGGTGAGATTCTTGGTAAGCTATAAATTTTTCATTTAAAAAAGGTCCTATGCGCCCTAATCTAATGAGTTTTTTTTATCAAACTAAATTGCAGAATCCTCGGCATAAATGAAAGAAATTGCCATAGTTACGCAAATATATGTTGCATTAGATTATCTTATTATAAATTAAACAACACGAAAATCAAATAATTGCATACACGGCTGATAAAATATTGATAAGGATCGACAACAACATTTTAATAATACGATCGATCGATTAAACTCGATCGATACAATTAGACGGTAGCAATCAACAATCGAGGTGCATGCAATTGAAACTTTCGGTGAAGGTTAATCGCTGCAATAACATTTGTATTGAAATATATGAAACTGAAATTCAGTCCTGAAAAAAAAATTCTAAAGAGTCCTGAAAAATTAAATATATTATATACTTCTCATTAAAAAAATCGAAACAACCATCAAGTACTGTTCAGGCGGACTGTTTCGATTTTTTTATTGAAATGTATATATATATTGAATGTTGCTTGTTTAATAGACTAGAAATGTAATAAAAACAATATGTTTTTAATGTTTTTACTAAGTACATATTATTCAAAGTAACGTTCAGAGCATAGCCGCTGTCATATTCCATAATGTCTTAAGAGTAACCTAGATGAGCGATTGATGTTTTTTTTTATAGTTTATCGATAAGGGATAAAATATATCAATAAATCTATTATATTTAATTAATACAATTAGACGCTAGCAATCCGCAATCGAGTACCATTTAATTAAAATATTCAGTAAAAGTATGTTGCAGTAACTTTTTTATTTAATAGTGTTGCTACAATAGACATTGTTAACTAAATGAAGTCTATAATGATTTTTGATGTTGACCAAATTAAGGATCGATTTTCAAACAAAGTTTTGATACAACGAACGATCGATTAAATATAATAGATACAATTAGACGGTAGTAATCGGCAATTGAGGTCCATGCAATTGAAACACTCTGCGAAGGTTGTTCTGCCGAGGAAATGTTGCACCAAGGTTTGCATTGAAAAGGTGTTGCTTCGAATTTTGCACAAAAAAGTAATCAATTTTATTAATAAGTCTTTGATTTCATTAATAAGACATTTAAAGTGAACCAATTAAAGTGCATGCAAGAGGCCTATGTCCAGCAGTGGACGTCCATAGCCTGACAATGATGATGATGATGATGATGAAAGTGAACCAAATTAATGTCTTGATATTTTAGTGGTATCAAATGCAATAAGGTTCTGTTTACACCCTATTGTCTAATTAAACTATAGGTACATTACTGTCAATTTATTACCAAAATTTTCGTTTTATAACAGCAAAACGAGGATTTTTTGGTTATAAGCAAAAGCCTGATGAACCTTGTAGGTTCTAAATAAATACTTGGAAAATTAGGTCACTCACAATCACTTAAGATTTCGAATAACAAAAAAAAACTGATAAGACCTTAATTTTAACACAAAGCTCGCCCCAAATTGAACCTTATACCTGATTTCCATTAGACATTTTTAACTGACTTAAAAATGAGGATATTCTTAATTCAACGCGTATGTTTACAATGCATATAATTATGCAAACGCATGGAAGACAAACAAACAAACATTCATGTTTATTCGTAGATATAAGTAAGATAAATTTTAATTAATGGTAAACAAGTCAATAGACATCCACAGCAACCGACTTCCATTTATGAGAAGAATGAAAATTGCATGTCGTGATTAATAGTAATCACGACGATAAACATCACGTGGAGTCAATTATCTGGAACAGAAAAAAAAATTGGAACATGAACATGATCTGATCGTTTCTTTGTTAGAAGATTCTAAACAACTGACTGACATTGTTTTATTAGAACGCTATTATAAATTACCAGCTGACGCCGCTGGTTTCACCCGCGTGGTTCCCGTTCCCGTAGGAAATCACGGATAATATGTAGCCTATAGCCTTCCTCGATAAATGGGCTATCTAACACTGAAAGAATTTTTCAAATCAGACCAATAGTTCCTGAGATTAGCGCGTTCAAGCAAACAAACAAAGAATCTCTTCAGCTTTATAATATTAGTTTATACATATAAAGCATATGAGGACATACATATCTAGTGCAAACAATGACAAAAAGTTGCGAGCGAAAAATCCTTTTAACAAAAAAATTGAACCGACTTCAAAATCACAAAATAAACTAAAAAGCGAAAAATAACATTGTATGAGCTACCTTCTGATCACTTTGAAGGCGGTGCCAACACAATGATGCATGCATATAAGCATAAGCAAGCTTTTACGTATCTTTTGCCTTTATAAAGTGTCGTTACTAGTACTAGTAGTCGTATTAGTACTAGTAACGACACTTTATAGTACTAGTCGTAAATTGTAAAAAAGTGGCAAACTGTCGATTAAACATTAATGAAATGTATGTAATGAAACAATAACTGGTATTCAGGCTGTCGGGCTCGCATGCGAGAGGACTTGCACGTGAAGTTTAGTCTTGACCGCATTACTCGGTTTCATGTTGTAAAGTAGGCTGCATGAATAGATTCTAAAACACTGCATTTTACATCAAGTTAGTACTGGTACCACCTAAAATTCCCAAGTACATTTTCTTACCAGAGTGTCGGTGACAAAAATACACAAAAGAACTTATACACGTGAGGCTAACAATTAATTTAACCATAAGCCCTCATTCGCACGAGAGTTTTTTAACGTCCGTTAAAAAAGCGTTCAAATACAACAATTATAATAAAATTAGCGAACTTTTATGCGAATGCTCCTTCCGCGCGGGATTATAAATAGGATAATAGAGAAAAAAACATAAATAGCTAGTTGGTACATTTCGTATATATTCACTAACATACGTCAAAGTTAGTGAATTGACCTGCTGGACTTTTAGCGAGGCTAACAATTCATTTAACTATAAATAGTAGTTAATATAAAGTAAATACGTAAAGCTGTTAACTGTTAAAAGGTATTAAAAAAAAAATTTGTAAATTCTGCGTATTTTCCTTACGCACGGGATAAAGCGTTACATTTTTTTGTAAGAATATACTAGCGAGTTAAATATAGAAATATCATAGTTCAAGATCATTTATGTTAAAAATTGCCATTATGTGGCAATTTTCACTAATTTTAGTTTAAATTAATACTAATTACCGAAGGAGATTTTCAGTTTCTTTGTCGAAATGCTTCTTTATATGTTCATAATTTACATGCTACTGTTACGAAAATGCCAGTACGTAATTGGTACATGGACTACAAATGATATAGCGTAATATCGGTTTTTCCTAAAAAGTTTGACTGATAACTCTTCATCTCTTTGAAATAACTTTCTTCCGACTTAGTACATCTGTCTCTATTGTAGTCATTTATGAATAGGCGATTTGGTCTCACAAGTCAATCTTTGAAGTATCGTATGATGTTACTCAAGAAAGGGAAAGTTTTGTGAACTATTGTTGTCCACAATAATGTTCTATTGCGTATTGATGCACTGAACGTACATACGTATCTGTAAATGGCAGATTATCGCTTTTCTAAATTGTACTTTCTACATAACTGCTTTTTCTTGCTTTTTTTTAGATTTAAACTGATAGTAAACATTAGGTCTCCTCCCTACTAAGAACTACGAAATACTTGTAACTGTTAGGAGTAATAAATAAATAAATATGTTAGAATTAGAACAACATACACATCGCATTCTAGCCCCAAAGTACCTAAACGTAGTTTGTCACGGGTCTTAAGATAATTGATGAATATAAAAATACATAAATAGTGGTCTGTGTCTATGTAAAAAATATCTATACTAATATTATAAAGCTGAAGAGTTTGTTTGTTTGTTTGATTTAACGCGCTAATCTCAGGAACTACTGGTCCGACTTGAAAAATTATTTTTGTGTTATATAGCCCATTTATCAAGGAAGGCTATAGGCTATATATTATCGCCGTATTCCTACGGGAACGGGAACCACGCGGGTAAAACCGCGCGGCGTCTGCTAGTGTTATTATAAAAACAAAACACCCTTAGTGTCATTATCAACCTATATTCGGCTCACTGCAGAGCGCGAATCTCTCAGAATGAGAGGGGCTAGGCCAATACTCCTCCATACTGGCCCAATGCAATTAATTAAGAAAATTCTCAAGTATGTAGATTTCCTCACGATGTTTTTCCTTCACCGTTTGAGACACGTGATATTTAATTTCTTAAAATGCACACAACTGAAAAGTTGAAGGTGCATGCCCTGGATCGGATTCGAACCGGAATCCGGAATCGGAGGCAGAAGTCATATCTACTGGGCTATCACGACTCGAGTGCTAAGTGTAATAACCTGAAAAGAGAAAAACATGTATCACAATCTATATAAAATATTCTAACTAATTTTAAGAGATTTGAGGTTTATATCTTAATCCATGTTTATAAATAAGTAGTGTCTAGGTCAAGAGTTTATATTTGCAAGCGTTGTATCGTATTCTGTTATTGTTCTACTTTTATAAGTGAAACTATATTATGTTAATTGAGCTATGAATTTAAATTATATATGTGTATGTATATTCTTTGTTTTAAAGTTTTGTTCGTCAGATGACACACTTTTGATATAAGTAGGCGACATACTCGTTAGCCATTGATAATGTGTAGGTAATTAATAGTTTTACATAAGTACTTAGATATAACAAAGTGGGTACTTGGTTTGTAAGGAATGTATTGTTATCGTTTACTTATAAATATTGATATTTCAATTTTGTATCTTGTGAGTTATCAGTTACTAGCAGATGTCTTGCTGTTTCACCCTGGTAGTTTTTTTTTCAATTCTTTACAAGTTAGCCCTTGACCACAACCTCACCTGATGGTAAGTGATAATGAAATCTAAGATGGAAGCGGGCTAATTTGTTAGGAGTAGGGTGAAATTCCACACCCCTTTCGGTTTCTACACGACATCGTACCGGATCGCTATATAGCTTTAGTGGTTACTAGTCACGGCCGAAGCCTTCTACCAACCAGGCCAGGACCAATTAAGAAAAACTCAATCAGCCCAGCTGGGGATGAACCCTCGTAACTTTAATTTGAAGTTTTTGATTATAATTATATATTAAATTATGACATAACTTCAAAAGTGCTTGTAAACTAAGCCTAATGGAAATAAATGAATTTTGATTTGATTTAATAGTAATTACTAATAAGGTACTAACATAGTTGCTTGTTTTAAATTATCCGGGGTTCATAACATAAAACGATTTCTTCTTACTCGTAAGTGTCGTTAGCAAAACTGGTCTCATTCTTCCCTATCAGTATCATCAAAACCGGTAACGTTTTCTCCGAGCTTTTATAACAAGCGAGTTAATTTCCAAGCACCCAGTTTCGCAACATGTCGTCAAGATCGATAAACCATGGCATGGTCTGGACTCGAAATAGCCACGGGCCAGGGAACGGCCTTTCTTGACCTCTCGCCGGTCCCACTTGGCAGACTCGCAGATGTCTATGAACTTTTGGTATTGCTATATTTAGAAGTTGCTATCACACTATCGAAGTACGAGTGTCTTTTATGTTTAAACCGCATTTGGAATTGAATATTTGTGTTGATGTCTCTACACAAGGGCCTACTGTTGTCTATGGACTTGTCATTCGATATTATCAAATGGCCAAGCTTCCTTCTTTTTTGATAGCCCAGTGGATATAACCTCTGCCTCCGATTTCGGAGGGTATGGGTTCGAATCCAGTCCAGGGCATGCACCTCCAACTTTTCAGTTATGTGCATTTTAAGAAATTAAATATCACGTGTCTCAAACGGTGAAGGAAAAACATCGTGAGGAAACCTACATTCGTGAGAATTTTTTTAATTCTCTACGTGTGTGAAATCTGCCAATCCGCATTGAGCCAGCGTGGTGGACTATTGGCCTAACCCCTCTCATTCTGAGAGGAGACTCGAGCTCAGCTGTGAGCCACATATGGGGTGATAATGATGAGGCTTCCTTTCTTATATGAGAGGGGATTTAGAATTCAAATTCCACAAAATTGCTCGAATTCGGGTGGTTGGGGTAAGTACTTAACTCTATCACTTTCAGATGTTAATGATGGCAACCACGGATTTAACGTGCACCCTTAAGCGCGGGAGGGTATCACCATTATATTCCCAATATAAGACTGCTACTGTTACTTAGTTCAAGACTTGAAACCCATGAATTGTGTTCCGAAATTGCAAAAACTAACTGGACCATCCAGGCAGTTTCGCAAGTTTGCGTCATTATCCTGAGTATAGTCCTGTTTTACCTGTACCTATGATATCTAATGTCAACAGTAGTTTATACATAAATTCACGCAAACTAAATTCATAAACGTACCATTTATTTTATTGGACAAGTCAACAGCCTTAGTGAATCTATCGAACTGCCGTGAACTGCACTTTGTCACATTATGCGACCTCAGAATCAGAAAACAAGGAAAAAGGCCTCATTGTAACATAATACCCACCGCATTACAGACGAGATACGTGTCAACGCCCTTTGGTTCCTGCTCTCCTGGTACCTGTTTGTTAGAATGTTTTCAATAAATATGCGAGTATATTATACATATAAAAATCTTTCCTGTTAATTCCTCGTTGGTTTATGTGGTATGGGAATCACGAGGTCCTGTGTTCGATTCCTGGTTCATGAAATATCTACTGAGCTTTTCTTTCTTCTAAGATTTTTTTTGTGAAAATACTTAATCCCCGTGCCTCGGAGAGCACGGTAAGCCATCTGTACCGGTCCTTATCATTGACATCTGACAGTGAACGTTAATTTAACATTCTTCTATTACGAAGATATCGTCAAACCAAATCGAGTAAGTATAGCATATTCGTAGCAATGCCTTGTCTGTCCTGTTCTCCTAGTAACTATATGCAAATAAGGTTTTGCTTAAAGCCACATACATACATTGTTGCGTTTATGGTTCCTGTATGAACAAAAATAAAGTAATTAAGATTCATTTGTATGCATAACATGGGTAATGGATGCGAAAGTTGTCTTACAAACGCATCGACCAAGGTCTTCGTTATTTCCGATTGGTTGATGATTCTTTATCAGCCAAATGTCAATACATATAAATAAAATTAAAGTGTGTTTGTGATTTTAAAAGTTTTCACAACTGCATATAATAATTTACACGATACTAAAATAAAACTTTTGCACGTGTGAAATGATTTTAATTAATAATATAAATATATATTAAAATAAATACTCGTACTGGAACAATTACAGTCCACTAGTCACTAAAAAAATATCTCCTTTTGCTTCGTAAGTATAGAAGCAAAAACCTTGAAATTAGCAGACACTATCTAATAAACAATTTCAAATCTAAATCATACGGGTCGATATTGAAAACCTTCATTTCTCTATCAACAACGTTCATTACGGAAATATCATTGAAACACTTGACTTAGCCTTGCAAATTAATTAATTTATTTATTTATTTAATTATCTACAATGATATAATATTATTAAATGGATTTTTTAAAAATTAAATACACATTTACCTCCATCCACTAAACTCTGTACCTAATGAAAACAACTTATTTGTCTCTTCTTGTATTATGGACAAGAGCAAATCACGGCCAGATCCATTGTCTATAGTCTATACTAATATTATAAAGTGGAAGGATTTGACTGTTTGTTTCTTTGCATTGAATAGACTCTACTGGATCGATTTGAAAAACTCTTTCAATGTTGGGAAGCTATACTATTCTCGTGTGATATAGGCTATATTTTATCCCTGTATTCTTAAGGTAATGGGAACAACATGGGTGAAACCGCGCGGCGTCTGCTGGAAAAGCTGAAAGTTTATAAGCTCATGCTCCTGCTACTACTCTACAGAAACAGGAGTCTCTACTGAAGGGTTCTGGATCCTTAAAACATACCGAAGCCACCACGATCCAAACTCCATAGGTACCCTACTTACCTGGTTGTAGGAGCATGGGATAACAAACCTGCAGCTTTATATGGTTTATATGGTAAGAGATATGGTTACCTAGGTATTCTATTAAGCCCTGAGTTTATTAGATTAGTGTAGAATTGTTTCCCTCAGAGTAGCAAAAACATGAAAGCGAAACATAACTAGACCTGAAAGATTAATCGTCGGAATTCTGCAACAATTATAGCGGTCGCGGTGTGAAATCTTGTGGCTTTAAGGGGCTACCGTGCAATTTGCTCAACATAATATTAAGACAATGGGTTTATTTGATAAGAAGGATACAATTTACTGTATGACTAATACGTTTCACCATCAACAGCCTATATAACGCTAGGTTTCAACTAGAATATTATCTAAATATAATATATCGATCTTTTAATGTACATTGTACATAATTTAGAAATACGTTGTTTTCAAGTGTCTTATGGTGTACAAATTTCCATTTACGTTCAAAAATTTCCATACCCTCCTTGACAATAAAATACTTCTAAACACTGAAAACCAAGAAGGTACCATCTAACTAATCCCTCTTCCATTTGAGAAAGGGGTTACCTAGCCGATACCTTACTTAAAATAGGTACCTTACGATAAATAGGTACTAATTTTTAACTAAATGATAACCATTTGCAAAAGTCCACACATGACATTCAAGAATATTCAAAATTATTTTAGTATTAGGGTTTAAAATGTATAGTTGGTATAGTTTTGTGTAGTGTAAGGACACAGGATATACTATTTATGTTGGTGTTAAATATTTTCGATGTGTGAGTTTACCTCGTCCTCCTCAAAAATAAGGCAGACTATTTGTTGGTGAATTTGAGTGCGATACAAGTCTAATAAAAGGTAATTCTGTTCCGAGTAGCTGATAGACCAAGAAATATGTAGCACCGCCTTAAGTGTTAGGTAAGCAATGCGTTGTAACCTACATTATCGTGCCGATAGTCTCATATTGTTAATCTAGGGTTTGTTTTAATCTAATATTGTGTTAATATGTTACATATTAAATAACAAAACGTATGGATAATTCTTTTTGTACAATAGAGTTTGGACCTCCTAAAATTATAAGTTAGCCATTCCAGTTTCATATTGATCAATCACACAAATAATTAATTGATCGATTTATTGACAATGCAAATTGACCAAAGAATTTTAATGAAAGTATCCATTTGGATTTAGAGTTTGATCGAGTCAAAATTATTTCAAACAGAATCTTGATTTTATAAAAATGTTTTACATAATATGGTACATATTTATAACAGAGTTGTTGATATAGTTCACTATTCTCTCTTTAGTTAAATTCAACGTCAAATCACGTGGGCTTAACGTTATATTTACGAGTGGGAACCACAAGGCTTGCCAAATAACAGAACATACATTATAAGTTTTGTAACATCGTACCTATTACCGAATCGAAATTCTCCGTTCCCGAAATTCAGGACGTCCGAACTCGAGCCAGATACGACTCTCACTGAATGCTAAATTTAAAACCGCAGAGATGTTTGATGGTCGATTAATAATTTTATCGATAATATAATCACAATGTTTTAAAATACTCAGGGATAGGGTGGGAATAGGGAAGGGTAGGGAAGAAACGCTCAGAATTCAAAGCGAAACTTGACCGGGTCCGCTAGTATGAATATAAACTTTTCTGTTTTAATATACCTAGGTATAGGTTATTCTCAATCTTAGGATCAGATTGTTTTTAAACCTGTTATAACTTATAATGTGTAACAAACTGTAATTTCCTTAAACATAAAATATATTTACGTATTACTAATACAACAAACACCAAACATTTTTACAACAAACATTTAAAATATTATGTTTTTAATTTTTGTACACATAATGTGTATAATAATCATGCTAAACGAAATTTAGAATGTTCTTAGATTCAGTCTTCTGTTTTACTACTGTTGTACGTACTGCTATATCATCACAATTTATTCCCTTAGTTGGAGAGAAAAGGGTTAATCCTAGGATCTTGGAACAAAATACTGTTAAATTATTGCTCTTGACGCAAATGATCACGAAAATGGGGTATTTTTCATGTGTGTTTGTCTGTATAGCTTCCAGGCGTAATAACCTATTTAGACTACTAGGCTCAATGAAGATAGTCAAACAAATTAACGTTATCGGTATTTTCACATTAGTCACATTGTAACAACGGCGGTTTCCAAAATTTTAATTTATATAAAAATAGTAACACATTTTTTAACCCCAACGCAAAAAAGAGGAGTTAAAAGATTGACGTCGACGTCTGTCTGAGGCATCGTAGCTCGGTTGGACCGATTTCGATGCCTTTTTTTTGGCATTTGAAAGCCAGGTTCCGTGTGGTGGTGCACCTCTTAGCTATGTTTGGTTAATATCGGTGTAAGGATATCAGCTCTTTTTCAAAATTATGGTTAGGCATTTTAGTTATCGATGAAATTTGCACGCACATCACTCGATCAGATCTCGCCAATGGCGAGCGCTGCGCCCGCGCGGTTACAGTGTATAAATAGAGCGTGTTAAACATCACATGTTTCCGTTGTTACACGCCACTGGCCCAGTCTCGCACGTGAATGCAACTCACACACGATTTATTGTGGAAATGTGCGGCTCTCGAGCGCTGTGTACTTTTATGGAACACGTGGATGGAATGGTTCAAATCTGGAACTCATTTTAAAACTCTAATTTAAAGGAGAATTTTTGACGGCCTCCGTGGCGCAGTGGTATGCGCGTTAGATTTACAAGACGGAGGTCCTGGGTTCGATCCGCGGCTGGGCAGATTGATTTCTTAATTTGTCCAGGTCTGGCTGGTGGGAGGCTTCAGCCGTGGCTAGTTACCACCCTACTGGCAAAGACGTACCGCTAAGCGATTTAGCGTTCCGGTACGATGCCGTGTAGAAACCGAAAGGGGTGTGGATTTTCATCCTCCTCCTAACAAGTTACCCCGCTTCCATCTTAGACTGCATCATCACTTACCATCAGGTGAGATTGTAGTCAAGGGCTAACTTGTGAAGAATAAAAAAAAAAGGAGAATGGCAAGATTGCATGTATTTTGGTACTAGCAGATAGAATTAGCGTACATAATGGAAACTTATTAATAGTTGTTTATCATGATTTAACTAATAAAAAACCAAATGGTAAGCAGTCTTGAAAAGCAGGGAGAAAAAAGATATACCTTAAAGTTAGTAGGTATCCTATCTTATGTGAAAAACACCGCCGCAGACATACAACCGAGTGATTGCTTCACAAATACTACAAGGCGTTTCCATCGTAGACAATAAGTAGTTTTTTGTTAATAAAATACCCTTTTTTTTTATTCCCGTTCTGTAAAATCTAAATATTTTTTTCACAAGGATCTTATAAAAAATAGTTTTAATTAAATCAAAGGTATAAGTGTACGACACTTCAGAGTGGGACTCCCATTTTCGCCAACCTCCTTTTAACTTCTAATTCTAAGTTTTCTGATGTTGGGTTATATGTTATCAACCCATATTCAGCTCACTGTTGGACACAATTCTCCTCTCGAAATGAGGTAGATTAGCCCAATAGTATACCATACAATGTAGATTGACAGAATAAAGAAAATTCTCAGTTATGCTGGTTTCCTCACGATGTTTTTACTTTCACCGTTTGAGACACGTGATATTTAATTTCTTAAAATGCACATACTAGTTAATGAAAAGTTGGCATGCCTCTGACCAAACCGAACCTACGCCCTCCGAAGGCAGAGGTCATATCCACTAAGATTTATGGAACACGTGGATGGTCCAAATCTGGAACTCATTTTAGGCTTTGATTTAAATTATTAACTTTTAGTGAGACGGTTATCCCGCCTATCTGTTTGTGAGGAGTTAGGTTGCTGTAATGCTTGCTATAGACCTTCATTTTAATCTAATTCAATAAAATCATCTATACTGTACTGTTCTCAATTTTGCCTGACTGAACAGATTTAACTGAATAGTTCGATATAACAGTTAAAACTGGCAGTTAATACAGGTCTGTAGCCCGCATACAACTTAAATACATCAATTTTCAAAAATATGAAACAATCATTTCAGTTAGGTAAAACTACTTAATTATCCGATGAATAAAAGTAATTTTATGAAGTTGTTTTGAAGTTTAACATAAAGATAATTCAAATTGTACTTAGGCGATTACAAAGGCTTAGTTCGTTTATCAGGCGAACACATACTTACAAGATGAATATGAATAAAAAGGATTTAAGATTTTTAAAAAAGAGTAACTGGACACTATGACAGAATGTATGCTCTCAATCAATACACCACCCTCCAAAAGCATTCCCCATCACCAATACCAGATGGGGTTCTTAATACCTAACTGGGGTGACCGTTGTCTAGCGCTTGGAAGGGTCTTAATTGGACTTTATCGATCTGGAAGCCCTTCCGAAAATAGTTAGGGTTAGCTTCAGAGGGTTGGTTACGGCAGTTGTTAAAGATTTTTTGTAATTTACGCTGAAATGGATTTTTGATTCAAGTGTTACATGGAAGGGGAGTGACTAATTCACAAGTTATTTTCGTGTTGGGTTTTCCTGGATGTTCTTTTAAAACCGGTTAGAGTTGTCCTGTAATTTTACGAGAGTCTTTAATTTTGGTAGCACATATATGGGCTATTTTGTATTTTGATGCTTTTGTTTATTTGTGATTTCTGACATAAGTAATTAAGTATTGTGAGTAATTATGTGTAGATGAGTATAGTCACAACATAACTTTTTTTCTAGTTAAGAATTCTTTGTAGCGAAAGTAAGAAAAGCAAATCTGATTAGAATCGGAAAGTGATCTTTTAAAATGTAAACTATTTCAATTTCCAACACATTTTAATTCCATTAAAAGTTTCCTGGAGTTCGTAGTATTAATTTTATCCAGACAAATCCTTTTAAAATGCAGCTTTATTTAAAGAAACTACGTACATAAAGCCGAGAGTTTACTGCGCCGTTCCGTTGCGACTCTAATTGCTTCCCCGGGACTATATAATGATGGGTCCGCGCCGAGATAACGGAATATGCTTATCACGAGCGCCTCGGAACGAATCGCCTCCGTCCACAGTTCAAAAGAACACGTACATTTCCAAAAAAAAAAAGCCTTTAACATTTTGATACACAATCTGTAACAAAACCGCTTTTTGTTTACATGGCAACATCGAAATTTGAGACCCGAATTGGTTCCCCCTTTCTTTCCCAAGGACGACGCGTAGCACCATCTCTTTCCCCAAACTAATTTCACGTTTTCGAAGTGCACAAATCGATTTGTCTCGCCTCCGCTCGTCAAGATTCTATCGTCGATGATACGTCTGTCTCGCTTTCAAACCTGTCCTTGCGGTGTCGGATTAAGTTCGCCTTTTTTGCGGGCGGGGAAATGCCGGCGCGATGCCTGGAACAATGAGACCAGTTTAGAACTATGCCAAGCACACACCGTCAAGTACACCTTAAGTCTGCACTGCTCTTAGACTGTGAAAATTAAAAATATATAGAAACGATAACTATAACTATCTTCTATGTGGACCTCTCCGGATAGTGAAGGTTGGCAGTCAGCGTAAATTTCTATCTTTCGCGTGGCGAAAATTTTTGTGCGGCACTCGCGATCCAGATTCATTATCTTATGTTCCTCAACCAACACTTCTTCTTCGACCAACGGCTCTTCTGCAGGCAACAACATCAAGATGCTTAGAAGCTTGTCTATCTCTTATCGTAGCACGTGCCCCAGATACGCAACTTTTCTCATATGGATGATCAGCAAAACTTCGCGCTTCTGATTGACCGGTCGCAGAACTTCGACGTTTGCCTCTTTATGAGTCCAAATATAGCCAGTGTGTAAAAGCTCGAACGCACTGTACGTACATTCGCAACTATAACCATATTTCAATCTTATTTTCAATGTCACATCACATCCCTAAGCCTCAGCTGCTGGCTTGATGGTTTACTTGACCGTGTGTGGCTGGCGTAAAGCGAAGTTAATATCGCTCGGTGCGACGGAAATATTTATGCACGTATCACGTTTACTGCCAGATGTCAGAGCTTTAATGTGGCTGAAGCACCTTTGTGCTACCGAATTTAATTTTTAGGATAAAGTATATTGGAGGGAGGTTATAATTGTTGCAAGAGAACAAAGCTAAGTCAAGCTGTGAATCATACCTCTTTGTGTAACATGTAAAAAAAATACGACCTCTTTGGTCTCTCTTGAAAAATGATTGATAAATGTATTAGAACTAAGTGTTCATTTACACGAGCGGCAGTCGACTGCAGTCAGCGACGTCTCGGCGGCAGCAACCGCGCTCGACTGCAGTCGGCGTCGTATCAGGGGCGGTCGGCGGCGGTCGCCCACTGCAGTCAACTCCCGTTGGCTGCCGCCGAGATGTCGCCGACTGCAGTCGAGGGCCGTTGACTGCCGCCGAGACGTCGCTGACTGCAGTCGACTGCGGTCGTCGGTAGAGTTGCCGCTCGTGTAAATGAACCCTAATAGTTAATATGTATTTTGTGACTATCTAGCCTCAAAAACATAAGTTCGTACTTTGTGTTATGGGTGCTAAGAAAACTCTTGAATAAACATACATAAATGCTTAAAATATACCATCAATGTTCCATGATGTAATCCATCTATGTTCAGCAATTATTTATTCAGTTTTGGAAACCGAAGCCTTAGATGCAGTAGGCAAGGTCAACTTTCAGTGTACCAAACCCTAGTTCCTAGGTCCGTATTTAGGAGTCAGTTCGATCGATTCAAGTTAGGAAATAAATGTGTTCTAAATTAGCTCAGGTTTGGTCTAGTGGTAGATTTTAGCTGTATCTAGGTTTTTCATCAATCTAGTAACGACATGCCCATCCATTGCTCAATTTTTCTGACTCTACATACTCAGGTACATAGTAGTAAACATTATATTGATACTAAAAGCGAAGTAACTTTTATTTTTTTTTTTTAAAGCAAATAGACTCGCGTTTGACCATGATCTAACCTGATGGTAAGTGTAGATACAGTCGAAGATGGGACACGCTTGCCTAGAAGGTGCCTATTCACTCTTGTTTTGAACTTGACAGTATTGTAGTTCAATGACCTTCGGATGTAAAGTATACGTAATGAATATGCACCATTTTAAATTTTAAATTTACTATTTGATAGGCTATGTTTGCTTTACGATGTTTGTACAATCGGCGTATGGGTGTACTGTTGTGGCTCGTTTAGAGTTTATTGCTCATTACGCTACTAAGCGATGGTTTCCACCGGGCTACTTGTCTACTCGTTCGAAAACTTTCTACTGACATTATATTTTTACTACGCACTTAATTTTGAGCGTAAATAGTTTTAGGGTGGATTCTGATGGGAGTGATTTATTGCAACTTGATTTTTAGGTTTCCGAACGTACGTCATCATTAACAACCCATATTTGGCGCAATGTTGAGCACGAGTATCCTCTCAGAATGAGGGGTTAGGCCAATAGTCCACCATGCTGGCCCAATGCAGAGTGGCATATTCTCAGGTATGCAGGTTTAATTACAATGTTTTTTCTTCACCGTTTGTGACACGTGATATTTAATTTCTTAAAATGCACATAACTGAAAAGTTCGAGGTGCATACCCCGGACCGGATTCGAGCCTACGCCCCCTGAATCGAAGGCAGATGCCATATCCACTGGGCTATCTACTTCCGTCTACGTCCGGGAAGATCGGCCAACTCTATACTACTAGCCATGCATATTAGAAATGAAGACGTGAAACTCATTTGTGCGATTTCTAGAGATATCTATGGTAGTGATCTCCATAGGATGATATGTTGATCCATATCTATACAAACATCCATGCATACTAGTACATCTACATACGTGTGGATGTAATACATAGCCTTGTTCTTTAAAGGCGGCTGAAAAGAAGCAAATTTAGATCATTTTAAATAACTTAGTAAGGAATCTTCGAACATTCGATTTGAATTCAATATCATATTTTGTTTATTAAAGGAAAAGAGTGATTAAAATCCTAGAGTTTAACATAATATCCTGTTTAGAGCGGCATGCAAATCGCTCGCGCTTGGTCGCAATATCACGCACCGTGGGAAGCAACCATTAAACGTGGATACTTTGAGAGCGACACTTTCGCGAGTGATGTATGTACGTTGGGATTTTATTTAATGTGTGAAAGTATTTTTTATGTATTACGTAGTTTTATATGAATTTTTGTACGCATTTATATGGTAATTGATTTAAATTACACGCTTAACTTGCGCTCGGTTTAAGTTTTAATTTCGCTTTCAAGGAAATACTTAATATATTTCATAATATGAAAAATGTTATGGTTTTTATTTAATAATTTCCGTCTAAAGTATTATGTAAAATCTAAAACTCAATATCTTATTATCTAATCAAGTTAAAGTATCAATGTTGATTGGTACATGCACAAGGCTTTAGCTTAAGTAAAAATTTGTTCCGACTTACTTTATTTGGTCGTGAATTCCTACTATGGTCAAGACACCTTGATCTCATTCAGCCCATTGGGCCCAACCAGTGGCGTGCATAAGGTTGTCGATCAGGGTATGCACTAGTAATAAAGTTAAGCAAACTGGAAAAATCTGTGTATTAATAAGCACTAAGAAGGCTACTCTTAGGGTATGCAGTACTTTAATGCATGTATGAAGTGCACGCCACTGGGCCCAACGTTCCTCTAAGCCGAGTTCCGACTCTCAGGATACGTTCTTAGAAAGATTGTTTGTCCTCTTACGTTCTCTTAACCTCCGTGCTTATGGCAGAAGCCCAGAGCTTCTACATTCGGTCTTATGCCCTCGGTGACGATGTTCCTACTAAAGAGCCTATAGCAAATAAACAATAATACTTAGAAGATTTATAATCTTGCATGCCAAGAGCATTGGCGTTGTTTATAATCTGATCTATTATGAGAAGAATTTTGAACTCTTATAATTATATTTAACTAGCTGACGCCGTGCGGTTTCACTCGCGTGGTTCCCGTCCCTGTAGGAATACGGGGATAATATATAGCATATAGCCTTCCTCGATAAATGGGCTATCTAACACTGAAAGATTTTTTCAAATCGGACCAGTAGTTTCTGAGAGTCGCGCGTTCAATCAAACAAACAAACTCATCAGCTTTATAATATTAGTATAGATGATTATAGCGGAATCAACAAGGTATTCAAAAGCTGTAAGAGTTACAAATTTTATAGCTTATTAACACTTCGTAGTAGTTAGGACATTTACGACTCGTGGCTTGTTTAGATGAAAAGGCAGTTAGAGGTGCGTTAATAGTCGTTTGGCGTTTCTCGCACACGTATCACACCTCAAATCATCACTTATACCATCAGGGGAGGTCGTAGCATTTAAATCTTACTAGCGGACCCCGCTTCCGAGCGACCGAGCTTCGCTTTGACTTGCGCTTCTTCCCTACCTACCCTACCCCTGGCCTGCAAATGCTCCATACCAACTTCCAACCCCCCATTTTAGGGAAGTGGGTGCTTAGAATTTTAGCAGACTCAGAAGATAAAAATAAGAAAACCAATGTCAAACAAAGGTTCATTCACAACATTTGTTAGGACAACTTAATTAACAAATCAAACTGTAACCAAAATAAGACCCTAGAATGGCAGAGAATGACCTTGAGTGAAGTCACGTACTTGTGAACGTTGTGTGTAGGGTTAAAGGTACCTTTGACTGTTAACAAACACTCTCCTTTTCCACTCGAGTCACTCTCCCCGCCTATCCCAAGTAACCCATAAAGAATCAAGATGTGGATTGCTCGAACGCCACGAGCACACTGAAGCTGTCCGTACCGCAAGTCGTTGCAACGCGGCGATAACAAGAAAGAGACAAAAAGTAGCCTATGTCACTCCATCCTTTCAACTATCTCCACTTTAAAAATCACGTCAATTCTTCGCTCCGTTTTGCCGTGAAGGACGGACAAAGAAACAGACAGGCACACACACTTTCACATTATAATATTAAGTATATGGATGACGACCGCTCTGGCCCAGTTGGAAGTGGCGTGTAGTGTTGATCTTAGTTGTTGCTGAAAAAACAACATATGAAAGAAAAAATAATTAATAGATCACCCACTGGCATTGCAACTCCTTATGTGATCAGTAGGTAGAAAATATGTTTTTTGTATTTTTCCCTATTTAGTTTCGTTGGTAGGTAAGTTCATGTTTTGAAGTCGGTTGTAATTAATTTTAATTATTATAATATTCACGGTCGGTGTCGGTCAAATCATGTAACTACTAATGTGTTTTGTTGATAAAAGGATGATTGCGATGATGATGATGATGATTTTAAACACACAGTGTATCGGCACAAATCAACACTGTATAAATTCAAAACTGTTTCATCGCACCAAACCATGTAATTAGTGATGTTTCTCTTTCCCGGAAACGCATTATCACGGACGGGCGTTTGCTCGCTCGCGCGCGGCGTCGCGTGTCAATACTAGGTTCGTGCATCCGTTTGTGGGAGATTGACACTTGTGATGCGAATAATTAGCGGCGTTCACAGAGTGTTTGACCGCGTAGTAGCAAGGCAAGCATTATAACTACATAGTATCTTTATTTTCGTAATTTGGATATGAAACAAATTATCTAAAATTTTATGTGTTTGTATAATTTCTGAAAAGTTGCTGAAAATGTAAGTTAGGCGCGCATGTAATTTGACCACGTTGGTGTTCAAATAACATTTTTCAAACATGCTTAAAATGTGCTTAAGGCATTTCTACTAAATCACGATAAGTTGTTTGTAACATTTTAGCTTATATTTTTTTTAATTTTTTGTTTTTTTTTCCGAGATTTCTTCATTTATTGCGTAAATAAATAAATAAATATTTTATTTTTAATTTCTGTGTTTTATAAAAATTACAGTGCGAGAAATTAAATATTAACCAAGCCAAGAAAATTTATACTTTAATACAGTGCATTTGAAGAAAATGATGAGGAATTTATCCATTAGTCTTAATCGTATGGTGCAGCACCGTTTGAAAAACCCAACGTGCAATTTTGTGTTCGCGCAGTAGGTCAAAAGTCAGGGGAAGGTGAAGGACATTCAAATGGTTATTGAATTTATGGTATATTTCTAGGCTTTAAAACAGGAATTATTATTAATATAGGCTTTTGTAAAGTATCCACAAAGCCTGGGCAAAGATCAGTCTCGCATATACGAGTAGGAGAGGTTTTGTGCTCATCACTCATCTATAATATGGGTTGGTGGGTGAATCTTGTCTCTGTAACTTGGAAAATCCCACCCTGCAATATCTGTGTTCGAGTAGTAGGTCAAAAGTCAGGCCGGGGTAAAGGGCACTCAGGTGGTTATTGAATATGGTATGTAATTTGGCTTTGGCTAGACTTATCATTATTAAAGGCTTATTTATGGTATTCACTAAGCCTGGGCAAAAGTCAGATCTCGAATATGAGAGGGATTTTGTGTTCATCACTCATCTATAATATGAGAGGAGACTCGTTCTCAACAGTGAGCCGAATATGGGTTGTTAATGATGATGATGACTCATCTATAATGCACGTTGATGGATGACTCTTGTCTCTGATCTTTGAAAAACCCATCGTGCAATAACTGTGCAATAGGTCAAAAGTCAGACAGAGGTGAAGGGCATTCATCATTGAATATGGTATATAACTATGCTTTGAAACTGCAGTCATCATTATCACATATAGGCTTATTTATAGCATCCACAATACCTGTGTGAAGCTATAATAATTAGTTAATTATTTATGCATGTTTTAGCAGACTCAAAAGTGATTACAAAAATAAGAAAACTAATAAAGGTGATAACTATGATTCACAACATTTGTCAGGACAACTTAATTAACAAATCAAACTGTAACCAAAATAAGACCCTAGAATGACTTTGAGTGAAGTCACGCACTTGTGAACGTTGTGTGTAGGGTTAAAGGCGCCTTTGACTGTTAACAAACACTCCCATTTTCCACTCAAGTCACTCTCCAAGCCTATCCCAAGTAACCCATAAATAATTACACAACAAGAGATGTGGACGGCCTGAACGCCACGAGCACACTGAAGCCATCCTTGCCTCAAGTCGTTGCCACGCGGCAATAACACATGTTATAATAATTTTTATGTGTAATACTAATAATTAACATTTGTGTTTTTGTTATAATTGGAACACCAACATCTTCATGGGTTTTATTACACCGCAAAAATATGGAATTTTCCTTGTCATGTACGTAAACAAATATTAGCTATGTCCTATTGATACGGTTCAACTGGTCGATTCACTAATTTTGTCTTCATTTGAATTAACCTATTAAAATGAACTGAGAAATGTCTTCTACCGCTGGTTGTCAGTATATGTAGAGTGAGATCGACTGGGATTTTGGACCGGATGACATTTTGTTACATAGAATTTCAATTTTGTAAATGTCAAGTAACATACGTCAAAGTTAGTGAATTAGCTTGCAGATAAATTCAGAGTCGCTTACCCTACTTACCTATGGTAGAAACAAGGGCTAATATTTACAAATGAAACGTAACTTCATCTTTTAGTAAAGTAGACGTTGTTGACTGTTTTTTATGCCATGCAACTTCAAAAAACGGCATTTTTAGGGTGCTCTTTACACGATTACAACAATGAAACATCGATTCTATAGAAACAGTTTTTATAAACGCGTTAGATCGTTGATCTTATACTTTGACAGAGGAGTAACGTCTAGCGAGGCAGGTCCATAAATAATGGGGATGATGACCAGGTTTGAAAATATTCATTTTTATGATACATTCGAGTAAATAAGGTCAATGCTAACTAATTTATACATAAAAAGCAAAGATTGGCTGGATATTTGTAAAATAAATAAGATTATAAAATTTCAAAATCTACTAAAAATATTTTATCGTAATTAGATGAAAATTCATACAGTTTTAGCTTCCTTACATTAAATGTGACATTTTTTAATAAATGAACTATAAACATAAACGCAGAAATAACAAAGATATTAGTAATTTTGTTTAAACGCCCATACAAATCTAACTATATATCATTAATTGCCTACGACGTCATAAGCTCGTACCATTTTGTATGGGGCGTTTTTCAGGGATCCGCGGCAGCGCCGCAAATCTGACCCTTTAAATCCCTGTAGCTCCGAAAGTAATGATCGCAGATACCTTGTTACTTTTACAAAATTGCTTTACTATTAGCATACTCTTAATTTGTATACAATTTAAATTTAGTCTTAATTTATATAAAACTGTCATCATCCCTATTGATCTGAGATATGAGTACTATTTCAGCGCTGTGTTACCGTGAGAGTTCGCTAGGTTGCGGTGAGATGAACATCATTTTAGGTTCGTACCTACAGATCTCGAAACTAAATCTCCAGTACGGTGTCTGCATTTAAATGTACACGAAACATTTAGGGACTCTGTGAGTAGGTCCTATAATACATTGCACCCACTTGAGCATGCTCCAAGTGTTTCAAATCACATTTTGTTCACATCTTTGGGTGCATGCATTTGATCCTATCTGTGATATTATGTCCCATACTTTGTGGGTAATCGTATTAAATCTGATGGACACTTGATGAATTTTAAGTAAGCTTTTTTGTATTTGTGTTTTGTTTTTTAACCTCTATGTGTGTGTGGGTTTTATGTATTACATATTTATTAGTCTATATAGTTCAAAGCTAAAAAGAGGCATTCAAAGTTACTCTAGAGTAATACACGTGAAGACCGCTGAGGAATTTCTAATAAACTTTTTCGTATTAGCATTTTGTTTGTTTTACGTATTATTTATTAATATATTTAATTCATAACCAAAAAAAGTCATTCAAAGTTGAAAATTTACATCGTTTCAAGTATATCAATTATATTCATTGGAACCCTCGTAACTTTAGTTTTAAGTTTTCAACTATTATTACCACCATTAAATTAAATTATGACATAATTTTGACCTTTCAAAAGTGCTTGTAAACTAAGCCTAATTGAAATAAATGAATTTTGACTTTTGACTTTGACATTATTTTAAATGGTGACTACAATTATATTATTTTGTACCTAAAAGTATAAAGTATAAAATACTAATTAATGTAGGCGTTAATCGATATAAAGATTTTAATGGATTATAAATTATAAAAAAAAATATCAACGCTTGATATATGATAGGCGTTAAAATTGTCCCCCATATCCGTCAAAAAGATAACTGGATACGGATTCGAACGTGTTTCCCACCGGCCGGTGTATTTTATAGATCAATTAACTCGATGCCATTAATGAGAGTGTCATCGACATCGGGAGGTCGATGAACTTGTCAGCTGATCGCTTGGTTTGACGAAAATGAGTAAATGTTTGACAAAACTGTGTGACGCAGTTGGTATATTACGTAGTCCCTCTAAGCTTAGGTTACCAAGTTCTGTTCGGGGCATATCATTAATTTAAAAGAATAAAAAATATGGTTCTGTGTCCAATTCTTACGTACTCGTATGAATAAACATGGTGTTCCCAAAATTTTGATGGCGGAGGAAAATTAAGGAAAATTTTAGTTAGGCTGTAGTGAATAATAGATATTTTGAGTCGGAAAAAGCACACATTTCAGCTTCGGCTATAGCTAGTTTAACATGCTAGTAATTTACCAGGTATAAAGACAAGCGATTCTGCATTGCTATATGAAGCCGATACTTACCGACTATGAAACTACTTATAATTATTAATTGCAACTCTACTAGATAAACTCTACTGGAGGCTTCGGCCGTGGCTAGTTACCACCCTACCATCTTAGATTGCATAATCACTTACCATCAGGTGAGATTGTAGTCAAGAGCTAACTTGTAGAAGAATAAAAAATAAAGTTCATGTAAGTACAAATTGCAGTCGGTTTTACAATCCGATGGAATTGTTAGACGGTATAGAACCCAAGAACTTGGAGTTTAATCGAGGAACCATTGAGGTTTATTCAAAATTACAGGCACGTGCGGCTTATAAAAAAATGTGGGGTCATAAAACTAGTATAGGTTACGAATACGGCACAACGCAGTACCGTCTGTATAAAACTATAAATCGTTGTCTATGGTTGGACTTAATAAGCAATTAGAAAACGATTTTCATCTGATACGTCGATACTTTATTGCCAGTGCGGCGACGGCGGTGGCTCGGCGAAGCGGGCTAATGTCCCGTAATGAACTATGTAGCTGCAACCTGCAACATTGTTGCTGATGAGACCCTATTCGACGTACAAAACGATGTCGCACTTAAGCGGCCTTTACACGTACAGTTCGGACCGCGGGAATGAGAGCGCGCCGTTCCGACCCGCGCTCCGAACTGCCCCTACATTCTGCAAAATTGCAGCGCCGTGACATTATTCGTTACCATGGCAACTTAGTTGTTAGTTACATTTTAATTTTGGCATCAATGAATGGAATGGCGACCCCGCACTAGAAAACGCAGTGTTGGTTCACCCCTCACCAGGTGGACTGACGACATCAAGCGAGTCGCGTGGATTCGCTGGATGCAGGCGCCTCAAAATCGTCATGTTTGGAAGTCCCTACATAAGGCCTATGTCCTGCAGTGACGTCCATCGGCTGATATGATGAACCATGAAGTTCAAATTCGAATAAGTTTGCGGTTTCTGTTTTTTCTGGTTCTTTCTTAATGCGTACTTCTACGTGTGGATGCATAATAAAATGTCAGTTTGGAGCGTCGAAGGTATACCGGAATTTATTCGTTTGTTCCGTATATATCTTTGGAAAATAAAAAGTACAAACAGAAATTTGAAAAACAAGGCATATGACGAACTCGTTGATTATTACAAGAAAATAAGTTTTCTTATTCGCTATTTCCATACACCCGCAGTCCAAACTCTTGTAATTTAAAATGCGACGGTCTGATCCGCATTTCAAACCGACGCGGTTCCATCTGCGGGTTAGACTGCAGTTCCAACTCGCGGTCAAAACTGTGCGTGTAAAGACCGCTATTGCTAATACGCCTGACTTACAACTACTTATGCGACGTTGCTACTTATGAAACTGTTATTTAATAATACGAGTATGTTGTATGCGTTACTAAAAGTAATTAAGTTTGTCACACACTTTCCAGTCTATTTTAACGAAGCCTCCCTCTTTATAGGAGGTACGAGGATTTGTAATTTTGTAATGCCGATTAGATTGAGATGACAACGATCCAGTGCGGCCAGTTAAAAAAATGCACTTTATGGTATCTATACTAATATTATAAAGCTGAAGTGTTTGTTTGTTTGATTGAACGCACTATTCTCAGGAACTACTGAACCGATTTGAAAAATTCTTTCAATGTTAGATAGCCCATTTATCGAGGAAGGCTATAGGCTATATTTTATCCCCGTATGCCTACGGGAACTGGAACCACGCGGGTGAAACCGCGCGGCGTCTACTAGTTGTAATATAAATTACAATCGCTTACAAGATAAAAAATAACATCTTATAAAGATAACTCAATATAGAGTTATGCAACACAAAGAGATACGTTCGATCGTTTAAAAAATCGTGTCCAGCTGTGATTAATGCCGAATCGTGACCGTTTATCTAGATCCTGGCTATGATCTAGCATAGACTTGCCTATTGTTCTAAAGCCCAACCCAATTACTATGGGGCAATGACCCGTTTTGTGGTCTGTACCTCAACTACTCTGTAACCACATCGGATGATTATGCTGACGCTACTTATTGTATATCAAAATGGACTCTAATGATGATGTGTTTATGGTCGAATTTTCGTTGAAGTTGTGTAATTTTTTAATTATAAACTAAATTGAACATCTAGTTAATGGTTTTTGTTCACTTAACGATGGCATAAAAAGCATAACTAACATACGAGTTATTGGTGTTAGTATTTTATGTGTACCTATTGGTTGATTGATAACGAACTAAACGATGATGATGATTATGATGATGATGATGAGCACCTACAGTAAACTCGCCTGAAATCATATTTTTTTAAAAACCTGTTTTTACTTAATTGATAGACCTTGACTACCTCCTATCAGTTTTACTTCATCATTTTTTTTTGGAACTAAAGTTTGATCAAAAAGATTTTTAGCGGTAGAAAATACTAAGTAGATTGTTATACAATGGGCTAAAAAGACCCATATATACGAGATAGGTATGTTTAGGGCACGAGCTGTAAGGCGAGGGCCGTTAAATAGAAACCGAGTTTATAATGGGTTTAGCCCCGCTTGTTTAGCCACTATACTTTTCACTACGATTGCGAGAAAATTAAATAATTTAGTACAGTATTCAATGTTATTAAAATACTTTTGCAGACGCAGCTCGCAAATCAATAAAAAAATACGCATTCCATAGACAAGAACGCTGCATTTCGTTCCAATTTCAAATTTTTATCAAACAATCAGGGCCTTACATATGTACTCGTACCCACCTATGATGATTCTATTTACGAATAAAACCTCCTTCGTTTTAAGAGGTCATTATTTCAGTATTTACGAATTAAACTTTTTTCGTTTTAGGTATAGTGAGTTAGTACTCGTCAGACAAAAATAGAAAAAAAAAAACAAAATTACCTTAGCCCCTAGAGGCTGAAATGATTATTTAACCCTGACTGTGGTATTAGGACAGTGTTTTTGAGCAAGAGTAGTGAAAAAATCATTTTTAACCCCAAAGCAATGCAGCAACGCAGTGCAGTGCATTTTTCGTTTATAAATTAACCTTTTACGACATTAGACACTCGTAACTATTAAAGTACGTTGATGTGCATCTCAAGAAATAAGATTTATATGTGGCATAAATGTTACTTCTAAACATATAAATCTTATTTCTCAAGACCTGTGTCGTTGACTTAAATTCCTTGCCATATGGGAACTTTATACGAATTTCATCACCGATGCCATTCGTTGATTTAAAACTTCCTCATGTCATTTTATCTCCATAAGCTGCTAAAGATGACCAACCAGTGAATACATACAACCCTTTTATTTGTTTATCTGGTCGATAAAACTTTTATTGCTAACCGATTTTATGTACGCCCTAAAAAGAGCTTTTAAAGTGAATTAGGCCGGATTACAGGGAGTTATTGTTGTGTGGGGGCTTGAATTTATTTTAAGCTATTAAAAAAGCACAATCGTTCTGGTGCTTTTAATACCTTTTTTGTAAGTTGAGGTTATGTGATGGCTATGAATGGAATCACAAGTACAAACAAGCTTTAAAAAGCTGGTTAAGAAGCTGGAGTTCTTGGGTTAGATCTTTTATCTGATTTTGATTTTTTAAAGTCTCTAACTTAACTAATGTAGTAAAACTGAAGCTCGAAGAAGCTGTTAGTTTGTTTAGTTGAGCGCGTTAACCTTGAACTTCGATTTTTTTTAAAGAATATTTGCCATATGACCAATATTCCAATTCCGCTTCAACTAGTCGGCAAAGACTGTATTAGGAGCGGGTACAACAATAGACCAATATAAAATTTAAATAGTAAATATGGTACAATCGTTGGATTAATAAAATTATACTTAATTATTATTGTTGGTGTTCCCACTCCACGTTCTTAGATTACTTGAAAAGGAATGATAAATGTTTGTCATGTCTAAAAAATGGCTTATAACTTATTATCAGCTTTCTTGTAACTAACTATGTATACATAAGATAATCTTAGAATCTTAATTTGACCCGGTCTTCGATTAGGATGAAATTTTGCACACGCTCTGAGTTCTGATGACAATACATGAATAGCTAAGAAACGTCATTACAAATCCAATATGGCGGCCTCCCCTAGATGGCGGACTGTTTGAAATTCACCCCCATTAGTGCGTGCTAAAAGCGTATTTTTTAGTTTTTTAACTATTTTCTATAACTCTTACAGTTAAATTATTTAAAGTCATACGTGTTGAAGGAAAACATATTGCAATATTTTTATACCATCATCTTTCCAACTCCAGGATGAAAGAAATGCTACTGCTACTGTATGTTATTGGAAGAAAGAAAATATCTCATAGTTCCGAGAAAATAATACGAAATATTTTCGCTAATACGCATTCGAGACAACAAAGAGCTTGATCTAAATCGAATTAAACGTCTGACCCCGGCTCACAATGCGGATAACTTTAATCACAATCATCAGCTTTAATGATTGCGATTGTCATCGCGATCGCAATCGTTGTGATTAATTAGATAAAGAGAGTGAAAGTGCACTTTAAGTTGAGCAACTTGATTTTGAAATTGATATTACAATGAAACTATTTACAGCTGCATAAAAAACAAAAAAGTTTTATTAATAGGTACCTATTATGTTCATTAAGTAAAATAAGTCTGTATTATCGTAAGTGCGTCGCAATAAATGGAAACCTTTGTAGAATTCAAAACCGCATTATAATAATTAAGCGTAATTTTATGAAAACTGAGCAATATTGTACGATTCTTTGTTACTAATTAATCCTCACATTCTTCTCATGTTTTTTTTCCTTGTTGTAAACAGAATTAACGACAAGTGCGCGTCGTCGCTCTCGCGCACCAAGGGTTCCGTATAAATCAGTTAAATTTACTTGAGTAGAGTTAAAAGTATTCGAGTTACATTAAGAAAGAAAGGAAGCTTCTCATATGCTAGCCACCTACCATCCGATAAGCCCACATGCCTCAGCGTTTACGGCTTGTCGTTCGATAAAAACGATCGTGTGTTGGTCGCGATCGGCATGAAGTCTTGCACAACGCCACTAACATACGATCAGATCACAAGCATGTGAGCTTACATGATCGTCAGTGGCTGACTTAAATAATAATAGTTTGTAGGACAGCCTAGGTTTATAATGTTAACTAATTGCAACCATCCCGTATCATCTATGTAAAGGCACCGAAAAGACCACTGAACATAGATAAAGCTTTGGCGAAGGTCTTACACAAGTTGCATTTGGCTTTCATTTATCTTTGTATTGTTTTGATCGAACTTAAGTTCATAATACACTAAGCGAAAACGTCCCGAACAAAAGGAAATTTCGCAACGCTTTGCGAGAAATACGACATGAGCTTTTAAGTTAAGTACATTACTAAATTAACCGTCATTATTGTACGAAGGCGAAAAATATTTGTTGAACGTGAGGAATTCATTTAATGACTGACCTACAACAAACAAGCTTATGTTCTTGACCTGTTTTAGTCGATGGAAGGGGTTGAACTTCAAAAGCAGGCAAAGAGATAGCTTCCAGCACACCTAGGAGAGTAATTAGGAGAAAGATGCCTGGAGGCCGTTGGATCAGCTTCCACCTTCACACAGGAAGTAAAACTATAAGAAATTGTAATTTTGTCATCAATTGTAATTATAATATTATTGTATGATATTTTTAAAAGATATTTTTTCTTCTCAGCAGAATCTGCCTTCCGAACCGGTGGTAGAATCTTTACAAATAGTCAACTGACGTATCAAAAGTGCTTGTAAAGTGAGCCTACTTGAAATAAATGAATTTTGAATTTTGTGAAGGTACTTAACTAAGACCCCTTTTAACCCCTCTCTCGCACACGAGCAGTACGATCCGCCACGTCACATTATGGATCGTGCCGCGTTGCCAGAACCAGCTCATGACTAACGGCTCTGTATGGGTTCGAAACTAGTCGGGCATACTCCGACGTAGTATCGCGTGAGCTTTAGCCGTATATAAATAACCACGAGAGTTCAATTTAACTAAGACATTGACCCCGTCAAACGTCATTAACACCTGATAAAGTGTTACAGAATCAAACATAATGCGAGCTACAGACCTGCAGTTTTAACTGTTCAGTTGAAACGACCGTGTGCAGGCAAAACTGATACCTGCACAATTTAACTGTCCAGTTTGTTCTTATATTTTTACGTGATAGCCCAGTGGATATGACCTCTGCTTCCGATTCCAGAGGTTGTGGGTTCGAATCCGGTCCGGGCCACGCATCTCCAATTTTTAACCGACTTCCAAAAAGGAGGAGGTTCTACGTTCGGCTGTATGTATGTTTTTTTTTTTTTTTTTTTTTTTTTTTTATGTATGTCCAGCGATAATTTCGTCAATTATGGACCGATTTTGAAAATTCTTTTTTTGTTTTGAAGGGTTTACTTCCAGGGTGGTCCCATTTTTTTCATGTCAGGATCTGATGATGGCATCCTGGAGAAATTGAGGGGAACTTTCGAAAGTTGTAGAGACGGCTAGTGCGTTTGTTAGTGTTTCCATAAGATATTTTAAACCACTACAATTTTATGAAGGTTTGGAGTTGGTCTGATGATGGAGCCAAAACACAGACGATGGAACTCGTCAACGATTTACAGCAGGTACCTTTTGTTTGGGCTTGATTAATTTGTATTGATGAGTACTTTCCACCTATATGGGTTGTGACTGTATTAAGGGTCTGGTGATGAAGACGAGGGACAGTGAAGAGAACTCCTCGACGGTTCACAGTAGCTACCTCGTGTTTGGACTTGATAAATTTGTATTGATGAGAACTTTCCACCTAGATGGATTGTGACTGTATTAAGGGTCTGGTGATGAAGACGAGGGACAGTGAAGAGAACTCCTCGACGGTTCACAGTAGCTACCTTGTGTTTGGACTTGATAAATTTGTATTGATGAGAACTTTCCACCTAGATGGATTGTGACTGTATTAAGGGTCTGGTGATGAAGACGAGGGACAGTGAAGAGAACTCCTCGACGGTTCACAGTAGCTACCTCGTGTTTGGACTTGATAAATTTGTATTGATGAGAACTTTCCACCTAGATGGATTGTGACTGTATTAAGGGTCTGGTGATGAAGACGAGGGACAGTGAAGAGAACTCCTCGACGGTTCACAGTAGCTACCTCGTGTTTGGACTTGATAAATTTGTATTGATGAGAACTTTCCACCTAGATGGATTGTGACTGTATTAAGGGTCTGGTGATGAAGACGAGGGACAGTGAAGAGAACTCCTCGACGGTTCACAGTAGCTACCTTGTGTTTGGACTTGATAAATTTGTATTGATGAGAACTTTCCACCTAGATGGATTGTGACTGTATTAAGGGTCTGGTGATGAAGACGAAGCACAGTGAAGAGAACTCCTCGACGGCTCACAGTAGCTACCTTGTGTTTGGCCTTGATAATTTTGTATTGATAAGAACTTTCCACTTAGATAGGTTGTGACTGTACACACGCAGTAGGTGTGCTAACACTAAAAATAAAAAAATAAAAATTTTAATAAAAAAAATTCAACCGACTTCCAAGTCAAAAAATAACTTTTAACTAAAAAGCAAAAAATAACATCCTACCTATGTGCTACTTTCTGATCAGTTTGAAGGCGGTGCCAAGCCAGGGTCGTGTTTTAATTAAAGCTGTTTCTGAAAGAACCACATAAATTTTGTAGTTAAAACGTGTTTAATTAAAACATCACTGGCTTGGCACCGCCCTCAAACTGATCAGAAGGTAGCACATAGGTAGGATGTTATTTTTTGCTTTTTAGTTAAAAGTTATTTTTTGACTTGGAAGTCGGTTGAATTTTTTTTATTAAAATTTTTTCAGTTGTGTGCATTTTAAGAAATTAAATATCATGTGTCTCAAACGGTGAATGAAACCATCATGAGGAAACCTGCATACCAGAGAATTCTCTTTCTTTCAGAGAATTAAGAAAATTCTCTGGTATGCAGGTTTCCTCACGATATTTTTCCTTCACCGTTTGAGACAAGTGATATTTAGATTCTTAAAATGCACACAACTGAAAAGTTGGAGGTGCGTGCCCCGGACCGGAAGACACCACACCTTCCGGAATCGGAGGCAGAGGTCATATCCACTGGGCTATCACGATACGTTTACGGACGTATCACGATTGTGATACGTCCGATACGTACGATGCTGATGTGTGGACGCCTGCCATTAGCAGTCGGTACCGGTAATTATTACATGCTGAAATCATCAATCAATATTTGACTCGATCAACCCATAATCGGCTCACTGCTGAGCTCGAGTCTCCTCTCATAATGAGAGGGGTTAGGCCAATAGTCCACCACGCTGGCCCAATGCGGTTTGGCAGACTTCACATACGCAGAGATTTATGAAAATTTTTTGGTATGCAATCAATATACCTATTCGTAAATCCGTGGAACGGATCATTATATGATGTTTCCATACATGTCGGTATCCTTGGTTACTTATAACATATGATAAAATAAGGACGCGCGTGGGTCAGTTCTTCCGTCGATCATTGCAACAGACATAATCTTCAGTTACCCAAGTGCAGCCACCCAAGTTGTGACATTGTCTTGCGATAATCAGGACATCCTGTATACTCGTGTTAGACATGTAGGCATGAGCGACCACACTATGAGACAAATTAGGATTTAACCAGATGATTACAACCAAGAACTAAGTGTGTTTTGGGACCCAAGTCTAAATAAGTCCACTAAACTAAGTCTGTTTTGGGTTCAGTTACCCAAGTGCAGCCACCCAAGTTGTGACATTGTCTTGCGATAATCAGGACATCCTGTATACTCAGATATGTAGGCTTGAGCACACTATGAAAGAAATTTGGGCCTAACCAGATGATTACAACCAAAAACTGTCAACTGTCAACCAAAGTCTCTTTTGGGATCGTTTGTAACGAACTCAGTGAAATGTTATAGATGCCAAAAATGAAAAAAAAATACACTCTGTTCTTTAATAATTTTTAACTTCTGTAGCAATCTGTGGTCTTTGTTCTAGGTTATATTTATATTCAAATTAATTTATTCGTATTGGGTTTTATTATTAATTATTATTAATCACAACGATTGCGATCGCGATCGCAATCGTTGTGATTAATTAGATAAAGAGAGTGAAAGTGCACTTTAAGTTGAGCAACTTGATTTTGAAATTGATATTACAATGAAACTATTTACAGCTGCATAAAAAACAAAAAAGTTTTATTAATAGGTACCTATTATGTTCATTAATGTTTGAGATTAAATAAATGTTATCTAAGTGTTATCTCTTAATAAGAAGTTCATGGATCAGTATTTAGACTTACAATAACTCTATATATCTTTCTATACACTATATGTATATAATATAAACTTCTTTTAATATTGCAAAGAATAATTATTTTAAAAGACTCGCTTCGAGGCAAGAAACTCAACAGTTGTCCGTTGAGTTTCTCTTCTCTGCAGAACCTGCCTGTCGAACCTATTGTAGAGTCTATAGTAATAATCAAACATAAAAACCCAATACGAATAAATTAATTTGAATATAAATATAACCTAGAACAAAGACCACAGATTGCTACAGAAGTTAAAAATTATTAAAGAACAGAGTGTATTTTTTTTTCATTTTTGGCATCTATAACATTTCACTGAGTTCGTTACAAACGATCCCAAAAGAGACTTTGGTTGACAGTTGACAGTTTTTGGTTGTAATCATCTGGTTAGGCCCAAATTTCTTTCATAGTGTGCTCATGCCTACATATCTGAGTATACAGGATGTCCTGATTATCGCAAGACAATGTCACAACTTGGGTGGCTGCACTTGGGTAACTGAACCCAAAACAGACTTAGTTTAGTGGACTTATTTAGACTTGGGTCCCAAAACACACTTAGTTCTTGGTTGTAATCATCTGGTTAAATCCTAATTTGTCTCATAGTGTGGTCGCTCATGCCTACATGTCTAACACGAGTATACAGGATGTCCTGATTATCGCAAGACAATGTCACAACTTGGGTGGCTGCACTTGGGTAACTGAAGATTATGTCTGTTGCAATGATCGACGGAAGAACTGACCCACGCGCGTCCTTATTTTATCATATGTTATAAGTAACCAAGGATACCGACATGTATGGAAACATCATATAATGATCCGTTCCACGGATTTACGAATAGGTATATTGATTGCATACCAAAGAATTTTCATAAATCTCTGCGTATGTGAAGTCTGCCAAACCGCATTGGGCCAGCGTGGTGGACTATTGGCCTAACCCCTCTCATTATGAGAGGAGACTCGAGCTCAGCAGTGAGCCGATTATGGGTTGATCGAGTCAAATATTGATTGATGATTTCAGCATGTAATAATTACCGGTACCGACTGCTAATGGCAGGCGTCCACACATCAGCATCGTACGTATCGGACGTATCACAATCGTGATACGTCCGAAAACGTATCGTGATAGCCCAGTGGATATGACCTCTGCCTCCGATTCCGGAAGGTGTGGTGTCTTCCGGTCCGGGGCACGCACCTCCAACTTTTCAGTTGTGTGCATTTTAAGAATCTAAATATCACTTGTCTCAAACGGTGAAGGAAAAATATCGTGAGGAAACCTGCATACCAGAGAATTTTCTTAATTCTCTGCGTGTGTGAAGTCTGCCAATCCGCATTGGGCCAGCGTGGTGGACTATTAGTTTAATCCCTCTGATTCTGAGAGGAGACTCGTGCTCAAAAGTGAGCGGTTTCCGCACGACGTTCTTCCTTCATCGTTTGAGACACGTGATATTTAATTTCGTAAAATGCACTTGACTGAAAAGTTGGAGTTGCATGCACCGGACCGATTTTGAAACTACACCCTCCAGAATCGGAGGCAGAGGGCATATCCACTGGTGAGCAAGAACTGTGATCCCCCTCCAATACAGGCTCATAATTAATTCTCAGGGTATGCAGTGTATGTATGCTTAAATGAAGTGCACGCTGCTACCCTTAGCATTGTATAGTAATGGGGATAAAGTATTCCCATCAATTCTGTACAAAAAAAACCATTGTAATAAATCATATTTCCGAGTCGTGTTCATATAGGTTGAGTGAATTAAAATCAATATAGGGGTGAATTCTGTGTGTGTTCAACCCCCAAATGGATATTGTGTTTGTGAAACGCCATTATATTAAAGCGATGTGATGTCTTTGCAATATGTGTAAATGGTTATTGTTTTGAGCGATATCTTGAATTGACTAGCTGGGATTTTCAAAAAATATCATTATCGTTACCTTCCAATAAAAATAGAAAAAATGAAAAAAAATCGGAATAATATGTTAGGATTGGGTCGAGGAATCGAACCCGTCATCTTGTCGCTATTGAGCCCGACTCTTTCTACCGGCTACTTTCTAATAAGGCTTAAAGCTTAGTCAGACCTTTTTAACTGTATAGTTTTATCTAATTGATTTCAACCTAAAATATTAGAAAAAACTGGCCAGTTAAAAATGTGCAGGTCTCAGTTTTGAACTGAACTGAACAGTTCATTTATTTATTTAGGAAGACCAACCGCAGAACATTGTATCGTGTATATATTACATACGTTGTTCCCAATGGTGAATGTTCAACTTATTATCTTCACAACGTTTACAATATTTAAAAAATGTAATACGTAATTTATGTTATCTAACTACAATATATATCTTATGTACAATACTACAAATTAAATTAAAACCAATACAGAAATACAAAAATGCAAATTAAATTAAAACAACTAAAGTACAATCATTGATTATTGCTTATTAGATGAAAATGTCAAATAAAATAATGTCAATAAAAATGTCAAGGTATAAAAAAATGTTAATAATTTTCAATCATTTCAACACAGTTAAAACTGCAGGTCTGTAGCCCGCATTAGGCTGATGATGTATGATACTGTAACACTTTATCACTTAATGACGTGAGACGAGGTCAATGTCTTAGTTAAATTTAACTATCGTGGTTTTTATTCATATTAATTTATTATAAAACCACTGCTAAAGCTCAAGCGATACTACATCAGAGTATGCCTGGCTAGTTTCGAACCCATACAAGGCCTTTAGTCATGAGCTGGTTCTTGCAACGCGGCACGATCCATAATGTGACGTGGCGAATCGTATTGCTCGTGTGCGAGAGAGGGGTTGAAAGGGGTCTTAGTTAAGTACCTTCACAAAATTCAAAATTCATTTATTTCAAGTAGGTTCACTTTACAAGCACTTTTGATACGTCAGTTGACTATTTGTAAAGATTCTACCACCGGTTCGGAAGGCAGGTTCTGCTGAGAAGAAACCGGAAAGAAACTCAACAGTTACTCTTTTAAAAATATCATACAATAATATTATAATTACAATTGATGACAACATTATAATTTCTTATAGTTTTACTTCCTGTGTGAAGGTGGAAGCTGATTCAACGGCCTCCAAGCATCTTTTTCCTAATTACTCTCTTTATAAAACGAATAAAATTCATTTTTATTTTTTTTTTCATTTAAATTCATATAATTTCGCAAAACTCGACAAAAATGTGAAGAATAAATCTATGTATATGGAGTATAAACAAAATTTAAATCCCATTTTGTCACGTCGACGTAAACCCCTGGTGGTCCATCTAGAGACTCTTTACTTTGGGAATTAATGATCTATCTAAATGATATCTTGTTTGAATATGAAGCCCATAGTTCAAATCCCAGGTCGAGTCAATGAATACAATTTACCTTTAAAAAAAAAAAAAACCACCCGAATTATGTATAAAACCGTTTTGTTATGAAATAAACAGTATATTGTGTTACTTGTCTAATATAGTATGTAACATGCACGTTTAAATCTAGTTAATACAATGTAAATATTCTAATGTCTAGTATTTCTAAATACATTTATCTCGATTATAATTTTCAGATTTACTACAAAAATTGAGATATTTATCACTCTCGAAAAAAACCCACTTGTTTTGACAACGACGCAATATGCATTTACGGAATTCCGCGATCTTGTTTTTGTTAATTAAGTGCATTCGGTGTTGATTACTCATACAGTGGTGAAGGTTCACTTACCGAAATAGATTGTGTTTCTGTAGGCTTGTGGTAGGCGTCCACAATACGTATATGTAAGGGCCAGGCTTAATAAAACACAGGTTTACTTGTTAAAAACGGCTTAAATCGGGAACGTACGTGGTGACGGTTAGGCGCTTGGCGTAAAAGTCGGTTTGTATGTTTAAACGGCTGTCAAAGTATGACGTATGCTGTCACCATATACGCTGCGTTTTTGCCTCTTTATTGTAAGGCACAGATTAAATAACAAGTATGGTATTTGCGTCGCTAACAGTATACGATGCGAAAATGTGGACGCCTACCATTAATCAATTTATGTTATGAGGAAAACCGCATCAAAAGCATATAAACAGCTAGATTGCCTGCCATAAGAAGCATGGTTAAGGGTTGAACTCTAACGGGTGGTTAAAGGTACCCTTCGACCGTTCGACCTTCTGTAGACCGTTCGAGTCTAGGGTATGATGTTCTGTGCCACTTCTAACATTCGCAATGTTTTGTTTCTTCATTGCAGCGAAGAAAGCTATAATTCATCTTTCAAGTACGTAATTCTAAAGGGAATCTGATACATGAAATTCAAACAACGAAATTATTCATTACAATAAAAGTGTTATTGTCTATATTAATATTATAAAGCTGAAGAGTTTGTTTGTTTGATTGAACGCGCCAATATTTGGAACTACTGGTCCAATTTGAAAAATTCTTTCAGTGTTCGATAGCCCATTTATCGAGGTAGGCTATAGGCTATATATTTATCCCTGTATTCCTACGGAAAACGGGAACCACGCGGGTGAAACCGCGCAGCGTCAGCTAGTAATGAATAATTTTGTTGTTTGAATTTTATGTATGAGATTCCGTTTTAAAAGCTCTTATGTTTATTGTCAAACTTTTAAGTTATGCGAGGGGAATGTCAAGAAATGGAGCCCAGGGTGGCCTAGGCATCGTTTTTGCTCGCTCCTTAGCGTAATTGCTTGGCAGCCAGCGATCCGCACTGGCACTTGGCAGCCTCCGGGCAATATCGTCGAGTGTATGGGACTGTGTGACGCTTTTGTCTTTACTGTCCTTTTATGACGCAAATTTGGATTTGCAGCCATTCAACTTTGAGTTATGTGACTCCTTCTGGAAATGGAATTGAGTTATGGGCGCTAGTTAGTGTATTTACGAGGATATTGTTGCGTAAAGATTTGTTTTTAGGATGTCTGTGTTTTATTATGCACTAGTAGACGCTCCACGGTTTCACCCGCGTAGTTCCCGTTCCCGTGAGAATACGGGGATGAAATAAGCCTATGTCATTCACAAATAACGTGGCTTTCTAGTGGTGAAAGAATTTTTGAAATCGGTTTACTAGATCCGGAGATTACACTCTGCAAACTCATAAACTTTACCTCTTATTAGTCGTAGTATAGATAGTTCATTGTTTTTATAACCTTCATAAAATTACTTAAAATTTTAGCCATTTTACTTACTAATAGGTACCTACCGTAAAAATACCTGTCTAGCAGGCTAATTCACTAACATTGACGTATGTTAGTTGACATTACGAAATTGAGATTCTATGTAATAAATGTCATCCGATGTTTACTGACAACGCTTCGTGGATATCAAACAGTATGTAGATGACATTTCGCAGATGATTTGATGTTTATTTTATTAGGTTGATAATAAAGACCAGACAATAAAGACAATAAAGACCAGTTGATAGTATAATAGGCCAGCTAGTCTCTTGAATTTTTTCTACAAAGTAATATATATAATAATTTACTAAGAATTCACACTATGCCTATAGTTCCTATTATTATTCTACATTAGAAACATTAATTAATGGTATCTTAGCAATGTCAGTTTTTATTGTTGTAATATCTGTTAGGTTCATGTGAAGTGAACAAAGCAGCGATTTAGCATTACACGTCATCCCGTGGGAAAGGGCCATGATATTCGGTATCTATGCTTCTGACACATTTCAATGGCGCGGCCCGCTTCCGTCCCACAATTACTTAAGCCGGGTCTACATCCATGGGGTGTGCAACTGTGCATAGCTTTTTCTGATAATTATGTGCATTCGGTGTTGATTACTCATACAGTGGTGAAGGTTCACTTACCGAAATAGATTGTGTTTCTATAGGCTTAGGCCGTTCCAATAGGACAATCGTACGAGTAAAACTTAACAGATTTTTTTTATTAACGGACGCTCGTGACTTTATTCGCTTGGAAAAGAATGTTAAAATATTTACTTACAAACCTTCTTATTGCATTTCTCTTTTTAGTGATGAAAAGTAGGCTTACTCGTAGGTTGTTCGAAGTGGACAATGATTCGAGAAGAACTTCACTTGTGACTTTTGCAGGAATATTTTATAAACGGACGTACGTGCATTTTTTTATTTCGAAACTGGTGCGGACAAAAGTGGCTAATTGCGTCCGTGATTTTCTTTGATTATAAAACCATGTTACTTAAACTTTATGTAAAAATCTTCCTCTTAATAATTGGCATCCATATATTCGCATAAGTATACGTACGGTACGTATCGGACGCATCGAATCAAGTGCATAGCTTTTTCTCATCAGGGAAACCATGGTGGGAGAGGCAAATGTGATACAAGGATTAAAGATAATATTTGGTTAGGCCTATTCTGTTGCGATGGTTTTATAACTCGACAATTTGAATTTCGAATTCGTTTGTATCTCTTTTCATCTATCGTATAGTGTTAGAAAGAGAGACATCGATACGAATTAGATACTCACATTGTCGAGTTGTTAAAACATCGTGACAGAATTGCGTTACAAGGGAATATAAATTGGTATTTGATAGAAAGACCTAAGTCAATATTGGGTGGTTTAAAAATTCGTCGCGAATCCCTTTTTTAGCATGCATGGGAATAAAGGAAAACGTTGTAAATAAAAGACCTCTCTCCAATACTGTTGCAATCCATTCAGCCGTTGAATGAAAAAGTCACGAACTTTGTCCTTTACATTCAATAGCAGAAACGCGCTTCCTCGGCCGCTTAGAAATAGTTTTCTTATAATAACTTTTTTTTATTATTATAGGGAAACCTTTATGTTTTTATAAGTTTAGGTTTTGTATCCTTGCTTAGCTTTAACTTCTTTAATAATAATTTAAAAATTTCATCTTTATATTTTTGAAAAGTGTATGTACTTACAGTACCTTTCATCCAAAATAAAAAAAAAATGTTCTCGAGGGATTAGAAAAGAACTTACGTAGGTAAACGCTACAGTACCTACTTGCAATAGTCAGCTTCACTATACGTATGAACGAATAGAGTAAATGTGGACCCGGCTTATTACACCATAGAGCCGTACAAGGGGCTCGTTAAACATAAATTGTTTCGTACTCATTTAAGTGCGGTTCTAAATCACATAACCCCTATGTTTCTCACATTTTTATTTTGTTGTTACTTTTATGTGTAGTCTTAATAGCTATTTATATCTCTTGGCTTTGTGTGAACTTTATTGTCTGGGTCAAAAGGGTTTTCCCGACCTTTACTACTTATTAGCAGAACCACGCGGTTACACCCGCGTAGTTCTCATTTCCGTGCGAATACGGGGATAAAATATAGCCTATGTTACTCTCTGATAATGTAGCCTTCTATTGGTAAAAGAATTTTTAATCGGTCTAGTAGTTTTATAGCGACCTCGCAAAGGAAAGCGCAGTGTTGGACGACCCCTAACTTGAGGCGGAGGACATCAAACGAGTTGCAGGGAGCCGCTGGATGCTGGTGGCTCGAAACCTTGTTGTTTGGAAGTCCATGCAAGAGGCCTATGTCCAGCAGTGGACGTCCGTCGGCTGTTAATGATGAGGATGAATGTCATTATCTTCCATTCGCTTATAACATTATTCAATTTATCATCTACTCCACACATGTTCTCTTTAAAACCGCAACCATCTCTTCCTCAGCCTTTCTCTTGAATCTTTCCAGATGGAATTTTGAATTTTTTGTTCTACCACTTCATGGAAAATTAAAACAGATATAGTCAGTTACTGAATTATTTTCCGTGTAGCAAGTATTCCGGAATGCGATATGGCATTTAGGTAAGACATTTTCCATACGAGCGCACCGCATCCTCCTTAATTACAACTTTACCCGCTCGTACCTACTTCTATCTGTCAGTAACAATATCCGTTGATAAGGCAGACAGTATGGCCAGTACGACTCATCATTATCAACCCATTTTCGTCTCACTGCTGAGCTCGAGCCTCCTCTCTGAATTAGAGTGGTTAGGCCAATAGTCCACCACGCTGGCCCAATGCGGATTGGCAGACTTCACACACGCAGAGAATTAAGAAAATTCTCTGGTATGTTTGCCTTCACCGTTTGAGACGTGATATTTAATTTCTTAAAATGCACACAAATGAAAAGTTGGAGGTGCATGCCCCGGACCGGATTCGAACCCACACACTGCGGAATCGGAGGCAGAGGTCATATCCACTGGGCTATCACGGCAGTATGACTCTTTCGAGGAATTTCCTTTTTAAGTCAACCGAGCGAAACTTCTAACATAACTCAATCCAAACTAGTTCTGCTTGAAAACGATACGAAAATTCCGAATGCAATACGAATTGATTATTCGGAGTACCTGGTAGAGAAAAAGAACTCTTTGAAATACAGATTCATTTATTTCAAACAGGCTTAGCTGTTTTAAAAGTTAATTGTTGTCTAGTTTCTTAATAGTCGTCATTTTGGCCATGTCTTTGAACAGACTTTCCTCTTCACTTCTAAATAAGTGGCAAGCCCATTTTTTTTTATTCTCTACAAGTTAGCCTTTGACTACAATACCTCACCTGATGGTAAGTGATGATGCAATCTAAGATGGAAGCGGGCTAACTTGTTAGGAGTAGGGTGAAATCCACACTCCTTTCGGTTTGTACACGACATCGTACCGCAAAGCCTATAATCTTTGTCGGTAGGGTGGTAACTAGTCACGGCCAAGCGTTCCACCAGCCAAATATGTTAAAAGTGGTTACGATAGTCCCAAACGTTAAGGCTGACTATGTCTATGTCTTTATGTGTGGGGATTATTGAAGTCAGGACTTCTCAGATTTGAATGCGTACTTGTAACCGTGGAATTAATGTAATTTGGCGGCATGCACAGAATTTTTGAAAAAGTAAGCAATAATGGTAGACATTTCTATATCTATATTATAAAAATGAATCGCAAAATGCGTTGGTAAGCGCACAACTCAACAACACTTGGACCAATTTGGCCAATTCTTTTTTTAAAATGTTCGTTGAATTTCTAGGATGGTTTTTACGGCGAGAAAAATTCGAATAATTGCCGGAAAAATCATAAAAATAGCCCTTTTCTTTTTCCCATACAAATGTTTTCTAAGTAACGTAGTCACGCTTTATTGTTATTGTATAAAATTCATATAAATAACGATTAGATAATTAGAAAACGGGGTAGGGGTGGGGTAGGGTAGGGTAGGGTAGATGGGTAGGCCAAAACTATAGTGCAAACATTTAATACAAACTATATAAATATAGTGTAAACATTCAATAACTCAAGTTTGAAATTTGAAATTTTTTTTTCAATATGTAGTAATTTTTTCACACATACTTAAACCTTTTTTAAATAAAGATTATTAGATATTTTTTTGAATTTGCCAGGCAATTTCAGTCTCTACTTTCATAATAAACTCTAGACTACTCTCTAGAAAAGTCGTTTTAAAAAGAGTTCCTAGTTTGTATTATTTATGGTTCCTGTATGTCAAAACTCGATTTCGTATTGTTGTTAGTTTTTCAACTGTCTGCAACAAATATTTACGATCGGATCGAAACTTGATAGAGCCGTATGAGCGCTTTTATGTCTTTTGCCTTGCGACTATACGTTCCCATCACCAGTATTTAATAGTTTGTTTAAACTCTCCATCCAGAAACGTAAAAATGGTTTTAGTACAGTCGAAAATAACGTTGTTATTTAGAGCTAGCTGACGCCGCGCGGTTTCACCCGCGTGGTTCCCGTTCCCGTAAGAATACGTTGATAATATATAGCCTATACCTTCCTCGATAAATGGGCTATCTAACGCTGAAAGAATTTTTCAGATCGGACCAGTAGTTCCTGAGATTAGCGCGTTCAATCAGACAAACTCTTTAGCATTATAATATTAGTATAGATTAGATGAAGAAAAATGCACATAAGACATGAAAGATCAAAACATAAATTGAACAACAAAATGGGCATGCTACTGCAAGTTTCTTGCCGGTTTCTTCTAAGCAGAACCTGCCTTCCGAACCGGTGGTAAAATCTTTACAAATATTTAACTGACGTATTAAAAGTGCTTGTAAACTGAGCTGACATAAATTAATTCTGATTTTGATTTTGAGGGTTACTTTTTGGTTCGAACAAACTCTTACTGTAGTTGTGCCACTATAGCTTGGCAACTTCGTTCGTAACACTACCGATAATCCGCGCGGGCTGGGCGTGTAGCGATGAACGAAAAACCCACGACTGATGCACCTCACTTCCCCGCACGCACGATTTTGCATATTATGGGAGTGTCATCAACGAATTTGCCAGACTATCGTTGTACCACTAGTTAAGTACATTCATGTCGCTCCTTGACGTGTCAAAGGCCATATTTTGGCTTTATCGTCTGGAGTGTGCCCTAAGGTGACTGGCGTAACTAAACTTTGTTTTGGAAGTCTGGTTGTATGGTTTGCAATATAGATGGTGTAGTTATAGGTAGAAGTAGTACTAGCATCTATGTTGATAGCAATCACAGTAACAGTGTAGATCACCGCGATATCTGATTGACGACCTCCGTGGCGCAGTGGTATGCGCAGTGGATTTACAAGTCGGAGGTCCTGGGTTCGATACCCGACTGGGCCGATTAAGGTTTTCTTAATTGGCCCTACTGGCGAAAACGTACCGCCACGCGATTTAGCGTTCCGGTATGATGTCGTGTAGAAACCGAAAGGGTTGTGGATTTCATCCTACTCCTAACAAGTTAGCCCGTTTCAATCTTAGATTGCATCATCACTTACCATTCAGGTGGGATTGTAGTCAAGGGCTAACTATTATAAAAAAAATCTAGCGGTTCTTTGCAATAAATGAAACTGAGAACAGTCCGTAGCTGAACCAGCTAACCAAAGGACCAATGATTCAGTTAATATTGAATTGTGAATATTGTTGTTATCAACGCACAAAACAAAACGATGTCTCATTCATCATCAAAGGTATCCTTAAAGGCTTGCGCACAACAATGATTGCTAAGTACCCCGTTTGATGACGCGTTCACGTTGTAAATGCTCTTGGCACACATCCAAGGGCCGCCTTTGTCTGTCTGTCTGCCTCTTTGTCTACTCCGCACAGCCATAACAGCGTGCTTTGTTTCATTGCAAGCCGTACCATGGATTATTTATGGAGGCAAATCGCACGCGACGCTATGTCGTCCGCCACCCACTGGTTGGGAATGTGATTGTTTATACGTTATAGGTGATAATTGGCATTGATGTACCTTATGCAGTCATCGGGAGTCATCATCATATCAGCCAATGGACATCCACTGCAGGACATAGGCCTTTTGTAGGGACTACCAAACATCTCGATACTGAGCCACCTGCATACAGCGAATCCCTGCGAGTCGCTTGATGTCGTCAGTCCACCTGGTGGGGGGTCGACCAACACTGCGCTTACTAGTGCGGGGTCGCCATTCCAGCACTTTGGGACCCCAACGTCCATCGGCTCTTCGAAATATGTGCCCCGTCCATTGCCACTTCAGCTTCGCAACTCTTTGAGCTATGTCGGTGACTTTGGTTCTTCTCCGGGTCTCCTCATTTCTGATTCGATCACGCAAAGATATCCCTAACATAGCTCGTTCCATCGCCCGCTGTGTGACTCTGAGCCTTTTATGAGGCCCATAGTTAGCGACAGCGAAGTCTCGGATCCATAGGTTATAACTGGCAACACGCACTGTTCGAAGACTTTTGTCTTCAGGCACTGAGAAATTTCGTTCGTTTCTCTTCATCAAATCAAATCAATTTCGTTATGGGAAATACTCCCGAGCACCCTGTATAAGTCCATAAAAGCACTGTTATCCGAATTTTTTAACCAATAATTATTTAATTTAACCAATATCAGAGAACCCCGCTGAATTTGTAGTTTCCGCAGAATTGTAAAGTCTAAAAACGATAAATATTTTTGTGACATAGGATAATAGTAAAAATTAGGTTAGGCACTGGCACACTAGTTATATTTACATTGTATTCATAATATTGTTATAAGGGCGCGAGAGATGAATTTATAGGATAATAATAAACAAGTGAAAATATCTACAATGTAAAAGCTCGTCTCGTAGTAATGAGAGAAGGGGAGAGGCAATAAACAGCTGAGTAATATATCGCGGTGTATCGTGGGGTGATATTAAAACACCCGCACGCTTTGGGACAAAGAGTGGATTATCTGACCGCTTCCCCTAGTTGATCATGGGTTCTCAAACTTATGTAGCCCATCGCCTGCTAAAATACTTCGTTATAATATTGTTATTCCATTTTTATAATTTTTAATTTAAATTGTCAATTTCAAGTGTTTTTTATTTATTGAAACAATGATTATAAATTTTCACAACATCCAATTCAATGTAAGATGAAGTCAAAGTGAAAATTCATTTATTTTTTAGAACTTTTCACTGTCAATCATTTGTTATTTTTAACCGACTTCCAAAAAGGAGGAGGTTCTACGTTCGGCTGTATGTATGTTTTTTTATGTTTATTAATGTATGTATGTAATTGTTTGCATGATTAAAGCGTAACTTATCACTAACGTTTGAAATTCTCATTAATTTGAAGAAGTATCTTGCTTAAAACTTAATCAATGTGTATAAATATGGCCGTTACATCTTTTAATATAACCTACATCGTACGTATCGGACGCATCGCATTAACCGGATTTTTTAATCCGGATCAATTGTCACACTTGTATGATTTTCTATAAAAGAATACTACAATCCGATTGTTTGATGCGATGCGAGCGGTACGTACGATGCGGGTCTGTGGACGCCTACCATTAACGCCTTCTATTTTATTCTTTATTAGAATCTCAATCCCAGAAGTGGGCTTTATTTCCCAAGTTGAGAAGCAATGCCATAGATACTATACACCAGGGGTGCTTTTATATAACCATTTTAGTTTATTTTTACGAGTACGTACGATTGCTACGAGCTTTTAATATATATAGGTATAAATTTATATGAAGCCATAGATATTTACTCGTATGTTTTTATTTCCTAGGTTTGTAGTAAGGTCATATTTATTGTGGGTTTTCTATGCGTTTGATGATATCGAAAAATCGCTTTGCGGTCCGAGAAAGGATTTTCTAGATAGAAGAACACATCCATGCTTCTTCTTTCATATCTCTTTCTTCTCGCATATTCCCGTTACACGGGGTCTGCTTTCCCAATCTTCTCAGAGATCAAATCAAAATCTTCGTCAGAGAGAAGAACACATCCATGCAAATAGTATAAATATGTGTTTCATGCCCGTAACTTTCCAACCGTGTTAATAAGTCAAGCGCGGTTATAGCAAAGCATTTAAAAAAATATATATTTTCCCTAGTCAAACTTAGAAAAATAACTTCATGTCGTCAAAATAAAATATTTGGTGAAACCTGCATTAACGCAAGCGTAGCACCAGGTAAAAGCCAGTTGAGAACATTCAGGTCAAGAATTATTTCCTCTTTTAGCGAATCCATTTACAATGTAAAATTTGTTTTTTAAAAATTCTTTATGGACCATCGTTTCGTATGCTGCTGCGAATTTCAAAGAGGATCGATTCTTTGATATCCGCTTTCAATGCAACAAGTGCGGCTTAAAGGCTCAAAGCAATCGGTTCACCAATGGCTCTGCATCTGTGCGCCCTGAATAGTACCCTTGGCCTGAGAGGTGCATTCGAGCGTAAGGGCCTTCTGTTTCTCCTATGAGCACTTTGTATGTATGGCAGTGTACTTTTATTTACTGCATTTTTCTTTGACTGTTGAGCACGAGTCTCCTCTCAGAATGAGAAGGGTTAGGCTAATAGTCCACCAAGCTGGCCCAATGCTGATTGGCAGACTTCACACACGTAGTATTAGGAAAATTCCCAGGTATGCAGGTCTCGTCACGATGTTTTTGCTTCGTTGGAGACTCGTGATTTTAAATTCTACATAAAATGAACGTAACTGAAATGTTGAAGATGCCTGGATTAAATCCTACACTTTCCGAATCGAAGGCAGGGGTTATATTCACAGGGTTATCACGGCGCTACCGTATTTACTGTAAATTATGGTCATTAATGAGCTGAAACTTATCATATCGGAGCATTGTGGTGAGTCATATGCTAGCTACCCATCATCCGATAAGCCCACATGCCTTCAGTGCTAACGGCTTGACGTCCAATCATGCGTTGATCGCGGTGCATGACACCATGCAAATCGCGACCAACACACGATCAGTTGTAGTTGGGAAGTGGAAGGGTAATATAAGCTTCATACCTCGCTTGGTCCTGTAGCAGGCCGTTAATGTAGACTGATAACGAGGATATGACCTCTGTCTCCGATTCCGGAAGGTGTGTGTTCGAATCCGGTCCGGGGCATGCACCTCCAAATTTTTAGTTGTTTGCATTTTAACCAATTAATATCACGTGTTTCAAACGGTAAAGGAAAAACATCGTGAGGAAATCTGCATACCAGATAATTTTCTTAATTCTCTGCGTGTGTGAAGTCTGCCAATCCGCTTTGGGTCAGCTTGGTGGAGTTTTGCCCCAACCCCTCTATTAAACGGGATAACGAATCGTATTAAGCGTTAGGAAATGTATTAAAACATGTCTCTAGTTGTAGGGACTGACGTAAAATGATGTATTATGCGAGAAATCGTTTTAAGCGTGATCGTCTTGAGCGGGTTCTACTGTATATTGTATGTACACAATAAGGAACTCATATATGCCCCTGAACACCCTTGACGAGACGCACAAAGGCCGTCAGTGGCCTCGCGTGGGCCCGGCAACCTTTGTCATGATAATGTCTGTGTAATCCGTCTTCTCAATTGGGATATACGTGTACACCTGTTGATGTGCACACTTGAGGCACAATTACTCACTGTATTGTGTTTGTCGTACACATGTGTGTACAGTTAAATGTTTAAACACTCGATTTATTTCATCACAACACGTTGTTTTACTTGCCTGTAGTACTGGGGTGTGATTCCGCTGTTTTATACTCGTCGATGTAATATTCGCCTATAATAAGTTTTATTAAAATTTGAACTTTATTTCTATGGGATGTCAAAATTAAAATGTCACTAACAACAATGATGGTAAACGATGATGCAGCCTATGGTGGAACGCGCTTGCCTAGAAGATGCCTATTCACTCTTGATTTGAAGATACCCATATTGTAGGTGGTGGGGAAAACTGAAGCTGGGAGAGCATTCCACATCTTTGCAGTGCGTATACGGAAAGAGGAAGTTGCCATTGAAATGAGCGATGTCGCATCGTTGTGACATCGTTGTGACTTTACAGAATTCAGGAGCTGGTATGTTACTTCGGGTGTGTAAATGAAATCTTAGAAGATAATCTAATACATAAAATTCTCTTGTCGCAGTGTTTGTTACCAAACTCCTCCAAAACGGCTGGATGATTTCTATAAAATTATGCGTGCGTGAAAAAATGTTTTGCGAATCAGCCAATGTCTATTTTTCAAACGTCTGCCGGGTCTGCTAGTTATTATTGTAAAGATGAAAGATTTGTGTTTTTGTAAATAACAAATTGACTCAAAACTATTATACCGATTTGAAAAATAATAGGCTATATTTTAACCCCGTATTCCCATTCTTAAATATCTATATTGTCCTTTAATTTCTAATCTATGTACTGTGAAGTTGATTAAAAAATACTATTTGAAAGGATTAGCATACAAAATTGGTACCTGAAAAAGTTGTGAGGTAATTCACAGAGGACAGCTTGTTAGCTAATTATTTTGTTATGCACTGAAATATTCTCGAAATTCGCCAGCACTTTGTGTTGAAATTTTGTAACACGCCGTACTATCTAACGTAAGTTAGTTAAATGCAGTATACAAATTCGTATACATACTGTATGTAGTAGAGTTTGTTAAAATGGCTTGATATCGTCATCATCTTCAACCTATATTCGGCTCACTGCTGAGCTCAAGTCTCCTCTCAGAGTGAGACGGGTTAGGCCAATAGTCCACCACGCTGAACCAATGCGGATTGGCAGACTTCACACACGCAGAGAATTAAGAAAATTTTCTAATAATATACAAATGATTTTTATAATGCTTATTAATTAAAAAAAATCTGTCTTTTTAAAATTATTATTTAAATACTAGCGGACGCCTGCGACTTCGTCCGCGTGAAACTCGATGTAAACTTTCAACTACCCCTACTCTACCCCTACCCTACCCTACCCTACCCTACCCCTACCCTACCCTACCCTACCCCTACCTTTTCCTGAATTTTTTGCTACAAACCTCACGGAGCTCGAGACCTTTCCAACGAATGCAAAACCGTGGAAATCGGTTCGTGCGTTCTGGAGTTATAGCGTCAGGAAGGAAAACCCGACTTATTTTATATAGTAGATTATTATGTATTTCTTTATTTTTTGTCATCTCCATAGCTGATATTACCACATGTGTAAGATTTTGACTATCAACAAAAAGCAACATTCCAACCGGCAACCGAAATGCATTTTGTATTTAGGAGGGTCATTAGTGGAAGTGCCTTGTATTGATTATTCCTGGAAAGCTACAAAACATTAGTCAGCCGTTCCACGCCACAGAGACAAAGAAAAATTAACGCAGACGGAGCATTGCAGATGTCCTTAAACGTTTTACTAATGACTTCGATTAAAAATACAGAGTTCCTTGCATGCTATGTAGTAGAATCAAGTTCACTATTTAACTGTTGAATTTATTGCGAAGTTTAGTATGGGGATTCACGGTTTTAACTTAAAATGGTGTCATTTGTGCAGTGGGTAAGCCTAAATGTCCTGAGTTGAGTTTTTCTTTATTCCTTGGTACAAGCGCGGAGTGAGAAAGCCTTTGCAGACTATATTCTCGTGCCCTGGAAATTACTTTAAGTTAAATTAGTCTTGTATAAATCGCTGTACAGTATCAAAAATTATCGCTAAACCCAAAGTAAAACAGTGTGGTACAAGTTAGCCCTTGACTACAACCTCACCTGAAGTGATGATGCAGTCTAAGATAGAAGCGGGCTAACTTGTTAGGAGTAGGATGAAAATCCACACCACTTTCGGTTTCTACACGGCATCGTACCGGAACGCTAAATAGCTTGGCGGTACGGTACGTCTTTGCCGGTAGGTTGGTAACTAGCCACGGCCGAAGCCTCCCACCAGCCAAATGGAAGAGAGGCCTGGTCCACTTCTATTTAGTTGTCAGTTCATTGTTTTTATTTTTGTTATAATAGGAAAAAATGTTATTTATAATTTCAAGTTTTGCCTACAAGTTTTGAGCTAAAAAAGTATTATACTTAGTTATAATGTAAACTTGGCTGTAAGGCTGATGTCTATGCTTTAACTTTAGTCAGTACACCAGACGGGATACGGGAATGGTGATAGTTCGTTCCCTGACTCGGCTATTTAGTAGTCTAGACTTCAGACTGCTTCGAGTTCAAAAGATGAACTTTCACTTTATAAGCATTTTCACTTGAATTATTATTTCATATTTTCAATCTAGTCGAGATTAATTTTAGTACAAGTAGAGTATAGTCGTTGTTGTTTCTTTACACCTTAATAGTTTAAGGAGCAGAGTCCTATGTTCGATTCCCGTCTATGGACTGTTGCTGTGTCCTTAGCTGCGGCTTTTTATATTAGTTAGTAAGAAAATATTGGCCATGTATAAAATAAATAATATTTTTTTCCATTGGCATTTACATCTATACTAATATTATAAAGAAGAAAGGTTTGATTGTTTGTTTGCATTGAATAAGCTCAGAAACTACTTAACCAATTTTATTATTTTCTTCACTGTTGGGAAGCTAGACTATCTCCAAGTTCTTATATTTTATCATCGTATTCTATATATAATTACTAGCTGACGCGCGCGGTTTCACCCTCGTGGTTCCCGTTCCTGTAGGAACTCGGGGATAATATATAGCCTATAGCCTTCCTCGATAAATGGGCTATAAAACACTGAAAGATTTTTTCAAATCGGACCAGTAGTTCCTGAGATTAGCGCGTTCAATCAAACAAACAAACAAACTCTTCAGCTTTATAATAGTAGTATAGATAAAACTTTAAGTGCATCTGTGGTTCTTTCATTTGTATTCATTGGTATTGAAATATAAATTCAATATATTAACATCATAGGTTTTATTAGTTTGTATATTTAATATGACATCAATATAAAATGGATTTTATAGGTGCTAACTTTAAATTTGCATAGCGGTTTAACTTACAACATATTATGGTAGAGGTGTTAAGAGATTAATATTAACTGACTACCGGTTTCACCATATTGTGAAAAGATGAATGTTCAATATTTATTTAAATGCTTAAAGCTTCTAATTAATTGCCTCCTAATCTTTAGGATCAATCCTATTAAATTGAATTACTTTTAAGACACCTAGCCCAAAAAGGCGAGCAATTTAAGAGGCTTCCAAAATAGACTGTGTGTTGTCAAATTTGAATGTCGGTGTAATTTTTTTTTACACCGATTTCTCGGAAGAAATGGCACCAATTGGCTTTGAAACGTTCTGTATGTATGATTTTTGTATCATTATGATAAATAAATCTTAAATGGATTTTTTTCTCATTATAGTTTTGTAATGTTTAAGATTAAAATAACGGATACGAAAACAATGACACTTTTATTAATTTTCCTTTGTTTTGTTCACAGGTAAATCACATATTTCTCATATTTAAGGACAAGATTTGGTGACCAAAACATCAACACTCTCCAATTAAAGTAGGTATATTTTATTGCATGTGTGGTGTCATTACACTATCATTTCGATTTGTACATGACTAGCAGACGCCGTACGGTTTCACCCGCATAGTTATAGTTCCCGAGGGAATAGGGAGATAAAATATAGCCTTTGACTTTCACAAATAACGAGGCTTTGTAATGGTGAAAGAATTTTCAAAATCGGTTCTCTAGATTCAGAGATTTCCCCCCGCAAGCTTACAAACTGTTAATAATATAAGTACCTATAGATATATACAGATAAGATCTGAAGTCCGTGGTTGTATAATCTGTAACCGTTAGGAGACTTGTGTAATCTGTCAGTCAAGTTATTGTAACCGAAATGTCAAACTCATTGTAATTAAGTGCTCTAAATCCGTGTAGTGTCCTAGTTGAGATGAGATCAATCGATCACGACGGTTAGGACTCCCGCACACGGGCCACCGGCCACAACCACAAAACGCCGATACCGGCATATTTCATGTAGTTTTCATACATTATATATAAGTATAGACTCGCCGCACACGGTTGACGCCAGTGGCCGCCACACGCTACAATCGTCGCTGCTCGCTTCTTGTGGCCCGCACCGGCCACTAAACGCCGACAAAAAACGCCGCCACACGAAACTCGCGCGATTATGATATTGCATGCGTAACACGCCACTCGCGCGATTGTTATACTGCATGCGTATGGTTTAAAAAGTAGCAGCCACCGATCACAAGTGTCGACCACCAGCCACAAGTGGCTGTCGCGCGCTTTAGCTACTTTTTGGCCCCGTCTTGCTTCATGTCATTTGTGCGTTTAAGTTTATAGTTCATTTATTGAAAAATGTCACATTTATTGTAAGGAAGCTAAAACTGTATGAATTTTCATCTAATTACGATAAAAAAAATTTAATAGATTTTGAAATTTTATAATCTCATAAATATCCATACACTCTTTGCTTTTTATGTATAAATTACTTAACATTGGCCCTATTTACCCGAATGTATCATAAAAATCAATCTATTCAAACCTAGTCATCATCCTTGGGTAGATACGGTACCCTAAAAACATAGCGTTAATTAGCTTGTTGTTTATGATGTACGCCAACAAAACAACATTAATTTGACGAGTTATGCGAGTCACGCGGAACCGCCCGTAATAAGTCGTAACGCGAGGTTAATCAATTACAAGTGTTAGCGAACAGTGACCTAATTGCTTAAGTAATAGGTAATAGCGCATCGAACGCTAATTAGCTGCCTTATTAAATTGTATTGTTTCGACGAAAACGTATTACGATTGATATGTCAGTGTTTGTTAATTAATAAATAGTCCAATCAATAGAGCATTTTCCCTCGACTTCCTCAAAAACAGCTCCGATTTTGATTTTGTTTTGTTAAATTTTGTTTTTTGCTATTATTTGGAATCAGGAACCTTTTGGAGTGGGGACGGGATGATTTATATTGTTTAAACAATATCTTATGCTATTTATATTATAAATAATTAAAAAATAAATAAGTACCGACATCAAAAACACAAACATATGTAGGAAACTAATAAGCAAAAGAAAACATAATATTTTCGATCTACTGACCACTTTGAAGGCGGTGCCAGTGGTACATATAATAGGTAGACAACCAATTGTCAATAATGTTGCCTATTTAAATTTATAAAACATTTTTCAAGAATTTTTGTCTAAATTAAAGTTTTTATAAATTAATGTAAAAAAATAATTTTTAGGTACTATATGTATAGTTTCTTCAACAGCATATAGTACGCAGACCCTAAATTTAGAATATTAATACTTTATGTTATAGTGCGGTTGGCAACCCTATCCCCCAACTATAAGTTTGACGTGTCTGTCTGTGGCATCGTAACTTCTCATATTATGTGATGTGAATGTATATTTGTCGCGCTAATGTCTTAATGGCGCAAATTGTCATTCGGTAATCATTCAATTATTTGTGTAAGGCGCTGTCAATTTTAGTTCAGGTTTTAGCTGCGGTACTTCTTTTGTGGCGCGGAGTCTAGTCGTCCAATAACACGACGCATGTTAACAAAGCGCTCTTACCCGCAGAGATATCAATGTGTGGATGTATGAGAAACCGGTGATTGTATCAGGCGGTATGAATTTCCTTTTCTTTGGAATGGCTTACTTTTGTTAAAACTCCATCCCTTGCCAGTAGTTTGTAACTGATGCGGCTTCACCCTCTTAGTCCCCGATACTGTGGCAATACGGAGGTAAAGCATATGTTACTCGCTGATAATGCACTTTCCATATTGGTGATTTTTTTTATAATCTTATAAATCGCATAGGCATGAAAGCGTTACAAACAAACTCACATTCCTATTTCTAGTATTAGATAGGTTTATAATGTCATTTATTCTTCATTTTTCAGCCTATGCTTTAAATGTACTTAATAATATAGGAACTCGATTATCATTTAACCGACTCTGCGATGCGACTTACCATCGACGTGGTCTAATTTCGTACTAACGATACTAAACATTGAAACAAACCATTTCAGCGCTCTTCGATATATCTGGACGTGATCCAATATTCCCGACTAAGAAGTATCCGGAGATCCCGCTAGATGGCGCTGATGGTTATTGCGAAATTTTTGGACGATTTTCACGTTTTTCTTACGAAATGCCTTTATTCTGGTTTTCTTGAAAGCCGATACCTGACCAGCTGTCAGTATGTAGTGCAATAACGCATAAACATGGCGACTGTTGACGTCATAGCTTGCTCTGCTCTGGATTTATTATTTTCAAGAAGTTCAGTCTAATTTGAGCAAATGGCAGCTAACTGCTGATTTGTTTATAAAACTTATGTTTTTTTTTTAATTTTAGTAAAACGATACTAATTCGTTTTTTAACATACGAAAATGTTGAACCCGTGAATTATTTTCCTGTAAATAATTGATCATTGCGATTGTATAAGATTTATTTTATTTTATTCAATGACAATTTCAATTTAACCCTTGACAAGTTAACCTTTTAACGCGATTTCATTTAATGATGCAGTCTAACATGGAAGAGGCTCATGTTTATCAAAAAAAAAAAACATGAAGTTTGGACAGTGGTGGTTTTGGAAGGTAGCGGATTTCAAGAGTCTCCCCGTAACTGTATTTTTTTTAATATTTTTTTCTTCGGCATAAATCTTAGTGAGACGTGACCCTTAAACATTGAAGGTTGTAGAGTATATTTTACGTAATATTAATACTTGCAGACGCTTCTCGGATTCACCCGCGTAGTTCCCGTTCCCTTGCGAATACGGGCATAGAACGTAGCCTATGACATTCACAAATAACGTGGCTTTTTATTAGTAAAAGAATTTTCTTGTATGGTCCAGTAGACCCCCTACACAATCTCACGAACTCAGTATAATTTAGTATAGACTCCTATTATGCCTGCTTATATTCAATACGCCTGAGAAAAAGCATTAAAATGTTCTTGTTTTCCTACAATATCCATACGATTATGTAATGGAGGCCGTACTAAATAAAAATTGCTTTGATATCCAATCCTCACAAACCACACGTTATAGATACGCGCAATTCTTCCACAAATGAGTTTGGCATTGAACATATTTGACTTTGGCCTTAAGGTTAAGATATACACACACACAGAATTTGACGGCCTCCGTGGTACAGTGGATTTACAAGACGAAGGTCCTGGGTTCGATCCCGGCTAGACCGATTTTGGTTTTCTAAATTGGTCCAGGTCTGGCTAGTAGGAGGCTTAGGACGTGGCTAGTTACCACCCTACCGGCAAAGACGTACTGTTACATTCCTCGTATATACATCAATGCATCTGTAGATTTAATACACTTCAATGACGTTTTATTACTATTTTGCATAATTTGTAATACCTCGCCACTTCCATTTCTATCTCAGTCAGTCAGTCTTTTTGTAGTTCTCTCCAATACCTAGTCGCGGGTGATTTTAGTAGTAGTAGAGCCTTTTGTAAAGCAAAGTTGAATAATAATAAACAGAGACTACTTGAGTTTGTCGTTTCACTGAAGAAGAAAAACCAGAAGTCAGAAGTGGAATACATATAGTTAGGCGTTAAGCGATTTAGCGTTCCGGTACGATTTCGTGTAGAAACCGAAAGTGATGTGAATTTTCATCCTATCCCTTAACAAGTTAGCGCGCTTCCTTCTTAGATCTCATCTTAACTTACCATCAGTTGGGATTGTAGTCAAGGCCCAAGGGCTAACTAAGCTAACTAAGTCTAACTAAGCCTCAATAGCTCAACGGTAAGAGCGATCGAACTCATCACCGAAGGGTGGTGGTTCGATCTCCGCCCCGTTGGTCTATTGTCGTACCCACTCCAAACACAGTCTTTCCCGACTAGCTGGAGTGGAATGAGAATATTGGTCATATTAAAAAAAAAAGATATGGCAAATATTCTCTTTAAAAAAACTTATCTACTATTCTTATTTATTATATAAACTGTACTTATTTATTATATATATCCGATTTTTTGTATATATCCGATATTTCCTGGCCCTACACAGGACTCGTACTCATCGGATCTCATCTCATGACCCCAAGCCGCACAGTCAAACCATTAGGCAAATAAAGCAGCTGACGTAGTTACATAACAAGGTTCCCCCATAATAATAAAATAGGTGCACGTGTCATTTTGGTATACTTTGCTACATATTCCGACAATAAACATAATGTATTACACCGGTTCCCTTGACCGTGAAGCGTGTCTTTCCCACGACTAGTGCCTGGCACGGACCGGCCAAATATGAATCAATTGCTGGCAACATTGAAACATGGGGTAGCGTGAGAGTGTGTTACATGAGTGTTTTACTAAATCGGTATTCTAACGGTGCATACTACAGTACTCTGCCATGCACTGGGCGCTGTTTATATTTAAACCATGTAAGCGTTAAGAACGTGGAAGAGACGTGATAGCCCAGTTGATATGACTTCTGCCTTCGATTCGAAGGGTTTAGGTTCAGGGGCAAGCACAGCCAACATTTCAGATATGTGCACTTTAACAATTTAAATAGCACGTGTCTCAATCAATCAATCAATCAATCAATTTATTTCTTTGCAGATACATGCATTATTTATACAGGTGGCCGGTAGATGTAGATGGTAAATGTATATTGCCAATTAGGCATGCAAATTATTTATTAAGTATTTAATGATTCAAAAGACAATTTCACCATTTAAAATTTACATCTATACAATTAAAATATGTATGAAAATAACAATAATATCAACTTAAATACTCATTTACACTGTAGAATGCCTCAACGGTGAAGGAAAACATAGTGAGGAAACCTGCACCCCTGAGAATTTTCTCAATTCTCTGCGTGTGTGAAGTCTTCCAATCCGCATTTAGCCAACATGGTGGACTAAGGACTAACCATTCTCATACAAGGGAGATTCGAGCACAACAGTAAGCTGAATATGGGTTTAATGATGAAGCTAGCTAGATGAAGTAAAAATCTCTACACCATGCACCATGCTTTTTTTAGTTGGAAGCTTATCAGTAGGTATAAGTTTTTTTTATGATAATCATCATTAACAGCGCTACCCGCTTGACGTCCTTAATTCAGTGGAGGGTTGACTAACACTGCGCTCTCCGGTTCGGGGTCGCCATTCCAACACTTTGGGACCCCAACGTCCATCGGCTCTTCGAACTATGTGCCATGTCACATCAGCTTAACGACTCGCTAAGATATATAATTTAATTTACGAAGAAATAACAACTAAAAGTAACCAGTATGGCACTAGGAACTATCTAAGCGCAGATATATTTTTTTTAAATAATTTTCTTCCGTAGTTTATCGATGGAAACCTTGAGGTGAATCTAGAACGTATTCAATGTCAAACAATTTTGTTTGATGAATCCCCGTATATCAATATTCCGGCGTACGTTATCAAAGCAAACTTTTTATTTACCATCCAGCCTTCGTTGCGGACGCTGATGGGAAATCGATACAACAATACGGGGGATATTCGGAATTAAAATTGTGCGCGGCCCACTCGTAAATTTTCCATAGGCTCCAATTGTTTGACTTGTGGAAAATTTTGGAGAAAAGCAATCTTCTTGTTTGGTATATTTTTTATGCAATAAAACGTTATGTTGTGAAATGACAACGTCTTATAATTCGATGGAGCTGGCTGCACACTCGAAAAAAGATGACGTCATGCGTCGCTCCCTTGCTCTAGGGTTGCCAACTTTTTTTACAAGAATTAAAGGATATTCTGGTCTATGATGATTATTAAACAGCATTTTAGAAAAACGAACAGTATTTTATTTATTTACTTCTTATGACGTCACGTTCAACTATCTTCAGTAAACCGACAGACAACCGATTTTTTTTAAAGTTCGAATGTCAACATTGTTTTTCTTTATGGAGTCCTGTGGATTCCTTAAAGGAACTGCTGCAGTGTTACGGGTTCGGGCGAGCGCAAAAGTACTGTCAGAGTCCAAGATGTAGGGCTAGAAGAACATCATTATCACCCCATATTCGGCTTACTACTGAGCTCGAGTCTCCTCTCAGAATGAGAGGGGTTAGGCCAATAGACCACCACGCTGGCTCAATGCGGATCGGCAGATTTCACATACGCAGAGAATTAAGAAAATTCTCTAGTATGAAGGTTTCTTCACGATGTTTTTCCGTCATCGTTTGAGACACGTGATATTTAATTTCTTAAAATGCGCACAACTGAAAAATTGGAGGTGCATGCCCCGGATCGGATTGGAACCCACACCCTTCGTTGACCCTCAGTCAGAGGTCATATCCACTGGGATTATTTTATCAATCATCTTCCGAATAGTTGGTACCTATGATGTTGGGTTTTGTGTAGATAGTGTGTTGTTTTTTCTAACATTATTTTATTATCCTTACCTTACCTACGATTGTTCTTAAGCAGTTAGATAAATAAATGATTACTATTATGAAAATCGTCTCAGCATTCGCTTTCAAACGCTTACGTTATAAAGAAAACACTGAAAACGAAATCAGTTCCGCAGGTAATTTAAATTTCCCTGTTTTATATACGGCGGTGAATGTGAAATAGGGAAATTTGAATTACCTCTCGGCGTAGTGACGCATATCATTACCCCAATTCTCAGACCACGTTTACCCAGCGTTAACCCTTTCGTAGGGTAAGTAAATGTGACGTGCATTTTACGTTGCATGTCGCGTTGCATGTCGACGAGTGGTTTTTGCTTGTTTTGACGCCGAACTTTCCATGCATCAATAGTTTGACAAGTATGGAATATTTACGAGCATATTTTAATGTGGAATATGTCATCATCGTGTGCCATATTGACGTCTTCACTGCATAGTGCATATGCCTCATATGGAAGGACTAGCAGGCGCGCACGACTTCGTCCGCCCTTAGACCTCTTTATTTCAGTCCTATCACAAAATCCTTTCTTAGCGAATACCTGCTATAGACTACCTCCCTGCCAAATTTCATCTTTGTACGTCAAGCACTTTTCGAGATTTCGCGATGAATGATCTTTCGCATTTATATAATAAGATTGTTTGGATTCGTGTAGCTCAATAACTCCGTGATTAAGAGTTAAAAATGTAGGTCTTTGCCCATGGGTTAGATCTCATGTTCAAGTTTCGTATATTTGTATGTCACATACATGACAAGTATGGAAAATACTTGTTTAGGAGCATATTTTAATATGGAATATGTCATTATCGTGTGCCATATTGAGTGTTTAGACTTGTAAAGTCTCCGTAGCTCCGTGGTTAAGAGGACTCAATGAGAATTGGTCATGGGTTCGATCCCAGGTTCATTATCAGTGATTCCATCCCATCCATGACAAGTGTGGAAAATATACGATTGTTTTGTATACTGTGTGCAATAAGTATTTCTACTTCTTTTAACGTGAGTTGGCGGGTTATGGACAAAGGTTGAATGAATTAAGTTATCTCTTCTGAGTTAACGAGCTATCTTGGATTGTGTACTTAAAATCAGAGTAGCTAGATTAGCAAACTTAGATATCGAAAGTACCTAGTGGTATGAAAATGTGGTATGATTTTCATACCACATTTTCATACCACTATTATAAACTTAGCTAACGCCCCGCGATTTTACCCGAGTATTTCCCGTTCCTATGGGAATACGGGGATAAAATATAGCCTATGACACTCCCTTATAACTTGGCTTTAAATTGGTAAAATATTTTTAAAATCGGTTCAGTAGATCCAGATTACTTTTTACAACACCACAAACTATGCTTTGCCACACCTCTTTATAATATTAGTAAATAAATAAATAATAAAAACTGTTACAGTATAAAATATTCATTTAATTAGTTCTAATGTTTACAATTATATAATCTCTTAATAGTTCAAAGTGGAAGTTAAATTACATAATCATAATAAGTACTGTTAAAGTTGAACCAGAAAAAAATGTTGTATAGAATTTACAGACCATTTTTAGTTAAGTATAGTAATTAATACGAGTAACTGTGAGACTTTATATTGTAATTACAAGATTTCTTCTTATTTCAATATTAATTACGTAAACTACTTTAATTTGTATAAATTAAGTTATACATTTCATTTTAATACAAAATTATCATTAAAAACTTATGTCTATGTAATAGGAATGAACATAAATGATAATAATTATGTGTCTAATAAATTATACTTAGGTAACTGTAATATCATTTATGCTTTATTTAATAAAATATAAAGAATTACCTTATTTTTAATAACGATTATGACTATTAAAGTATAAATACATACTCATTCAAATCGCGTATTTTTTTATATAAAAAATGTTACATTTTAATTTTCAATTACTATTTTCCGAGAAAACATAATGAAAACTTATTTGAGTATAACTTTTTAAATTAAGTTTAATTATTGTTTTGATAATGTTAAGTATTTTGAATTACAATTTCAAATTAATTACCATGTTCTTTCTCAGTTTTATATTAGAAAAACAGGTTTATTATTTTTTTAATAAGTTTTGAATGTTAAAGACACGTTTTTTCGCTTCTAGTCTTTATAAGTATGCAAACTTATAGAGACGAAGTCAGAGTAAAAGCTAAGGCTATATCACAACACACATAAATATCACAAAATTCTTATTTCTAAATTATGGCTAAGCTTAACTGGCATCTTATAAACATAGTAAACAATTACTTATCTTCATTAAAATCTATATAAAACATATATGAATACATGGCAAGTGTTCACTGAATGTAGTTATAATTTAGAAGCTTATAGACACTGTAATCCTTTTGGGCTTGCTAACACAGAGTCATAAAGCCAGTAAAAAGACACATTTTGATTAAAAAAAAACATTGATGAAATACAGCTCAAAATAGACAAAATAGTGTTTTGATTCGATGTTCGATTTGCATTTGTTTCTTTTGTTTTATTTTGATGTCGTACAGCATGACTAGATTCTAGATTTGTTTGTAATCTGATCTCGGACCGATTGGACTACATAGAGAGAGTAAGGACTTACCGGGCTTGAGATTTATCAATCTACTTATAATAATAATTACATTTTGTTGAAAAAAAAATCAAATAATTTAATGCAGATAAAGTTGCAGATAACTTTTAATCAATATAGAATAAAATTGAAGTGTATATCTGTGATACTAAAATTTATTCAAGTTGTTTTAAAAATTTTGTCTGTCTGTCTGTCCGAGCTAATCTATAGAACGGCAGAACTGATTAAGGGGACTTTTACTGGAAGATAAAGGAGGTTATGTAGATACATATAGTTTTTATTACTTTATCCCGAAAAAATGCATGATTCGCGCCGGATTTGTGAAAAACAGAATTTTACGCATACAAATACGCGTGCATCCGCTAGCTTTCAATAAAATAACGTTGAATATCGATACGTATCATGTACATATTACTCTCTTATCCGGTTCGTTCGTAATTGCCATCCAATCTCTCTAGTTTCACTTACACGAAATGTCAAGTACATTATCACGCCGTAATTGCTTACGGCCGTATAATTATTCAGCTTAACTATCAATATACATCACTAATTAGGCGCTGGTAATTTCATCTCAAATGAAAGTAATTAACGCCATCTTAACCTAAAGGAAAATGCATTGAATTGAGCAACTAACCCCTTAAAATTAATCTCTATAAACCCTTTAACTCTTTGCCGAGAAAATGTTGAGGATCTTCGTCTTGATATTCAATAGGGTCGTGATGGATCTCTTCACCTTCTTCTTCGGTACCCTCTCAGGACCCAAAAAGGGTTCGGAGAAAGATTTTTGCATTGAATTCATTGAGAGTTCAGGTTCTTTCGTTGGCTGGTACTTGTATTCCTTTACGACTTTCTCCTCGTTAGGGTCATATCGGTAGAGGACTGAGTATGTGCGTTTAACCTTTTTGAGCAGGCGTGGATTGCTGGCGGTCCTTTCGCTCTTGCAACGCTTTACTTTGTTCCTGCCGTAGTAATCTTCGTAGTTGTCCGGGTCCACGTATATGATCCGTTTACCCAGGGCCTGTTCTCTCTCCTTCTTCAGGTTCTTCCACGAAGCGATTACTGATTCTCTGCGGAAGGTCTTGTTTGGGTTGTGGCGGCTGATCAGATACGGCTGGTCCTCCTGGATGTTGGACGTGTCCTTCAACGGAGATCCTCTGGGACTCGGGCTGTAGTCGATCTCGTAATCATCGCGCGAGATCTGAAATAGAAAGAGAGACATCGTTAAGTGTCGGTACAGTTATATCAGGTTGATAGTATTCATAAATATCTAGGTGTTTGTTGCGGTTTAATCGCAATCTCATAAACTACGTCGGATGAGAGATCTTGGGAATTATTCAAAGCACTGATGTCATAAATATCGTACGTGACTGAGGGCTCCGCGAGACATGACGCTAGGATATGCCGTCCCTTTCGGTTATTATAGTAATATTTGTGTTTCTCTGTCTGTTGTCGTCGGTGAAGCCCTTCACCCGGTGCCCATATGTCTGACACCACCTGTTAGACACCACATGCTCTCGAGATGTCGGGTATGTTGGCAAAGTTCGTAAACTAATGCCGTTCGACAGTGAACTGTCTAGGAAGTAAACAAAATAATAGTAGTCATAAATTTAGTTTACTCCAAAACCCTTTTTTCTCGTACGCCGAGGTTACTCCGTGACAGCTGATATCAATAATAAAAATAGTTTAAAAAAAGGTTGAGCCGTGATTCTCAGTTGGGACGCCCTTCAAAATGTTGTTTTTTCAATATTTTAGTAGTAAAAGCTTTAAGGGCAATAAATAACGGTAAATGTTAAAAATTAGTAAAAGTTACAACATAACAGTGTAATTTATACGATATTGTGCAACTGTGTGTTTATAGATTTCTAGAAATTCTACGATGTTATGGACCCAGCATGTTGGTCAAAGAATAGGTCAAATAAAAATAGAAGTTTTACTAGCGGTATTCCTCAGAATATGGTTTATTTTGAACGATGGGATAGTGTGGAGCTACTGTGTTGTTAAAATATAAACTGCAGTATTAAATAAGAGCTGAGTTTTTCCACTAAATTGTCTTGAAACTTCAAATTACTTAGAGCAACATAACACTCAAGTTAAAGTTAATTAAATTAAACGACCCGAGTTGAGAAACTGAATTTACATAACTTTGTGAAAATATTCTTGGAATAAGTATGCGTATAAATGTTTGAATTGAGAGAATGACAAATATTTTCTGTTTGTATTTAATATTTTAAGTCTTTATCTTACTGAAGTGTTTTTTATCTATCAAAGTAACCAGGTTACGAATGTAGACGTTTTAAGGCTTAGCCTGATTTCTCAATAAATTGATACACCTTGCACTACGAGAGAACATATTTCAACGTCCGCCAATCTTGACACGACAAATGTTTCTCCAATCTGTTTTGACAGGCGGTGTTTTGTAACTTTATTTTAACGGTCCATGTAAAAAAAACACACATTGCAATGTCGCGAATTTGGGTCGCATGAAACAAATGGGTCACGTTTAAAAATACTCGTACTATTACCCGGTGTTATTTAATACGGCCTAATTGTTACGTTTGATTATAACGTTTAATGGTTTGCAGACGCACCTAGTGATTAAGGTGCGGAATCCTAGTCATGTTTTTATAGCTACACTGGCACACAGAAACCTTAATTTTAAATTTTTATACTGAAATGCAGGTGTTTAAAAGAAAATTCGCCTGCTAAAAACTCCATTACTTTATATTAAATAGACTTTGAAGTTAATATCATTAATAATTTTTATAATTATGTTATGAGTTCATGAGTTAAATCGTTTTTTTTTGTTTCAGGTAAGCCGAAAGCCGAGTTGTTTTCGTCCGTAAGCCGTCATATCCATACTATTCTCGCGATCGGTGCATGTCCCATTTCATGCGCTGTTTTGTAATACTAAAATACATACAGTATAGTATTTCTGTCCCGGCGTGCATAGTTGTGTTATTTGTGGTCGTTATTAAAAGCCGAAGGTGATAATACTAAAAGGTACACGTAGATATATTTGTCACGAGTTATTTTAGACAATACAATATACTTGAAAGCGTTCAATGCAACGACGGTACTAATAGGGTCGATCGGAACTTTTAATAGATGATTAGTGTAATAGCAATCGAATTCTTAGCTGTTTATAAATACATGCAACTCATTCAATTGATTAAGGTCTTCTGTATACGATTATTTGGTAGAAATCTATGTTAATAGATTACACAAAACATATCCTACAGGCTCTTTATATTATCTATACTTCTATACTTAATATTATAAAGAGGTAAAGTTTGTAAGTTTGTAAGTTTGTCACATTTTTTAAATGGGGTAATCTTCGGAACTACTGGTCCGATTTTAAAAATTCTTTCACCAGTAGAATGCTACATTATCGGGGAGTGCTATAGGCTATATTTTATATTGGTATCATATATATTAGCCGAGTTATCACAGTTTTTGTCATACAGGTCGGACTGAAAATCCTCTTAAACAGACTTATTCGCATGCGCTGCCTTAACTATTGCGTAAAATTGAAATTAATGTATGGAAACTTTATGTATCTTTAAAAGTTCTACAAAAAAGTCCGCGACACCATATATCTATCTTCTATATATTAGCAGATATAGTACCTTTTGTGTTTTCAAAATTATTAATTTTATATACTTAGGTTTACTGTGTTTATTTATACAAATAAACTTTAATCCTTATTAAAATAAATTATTTAATAATCACAAGGATATTATGGAGATAAGATTTGCCCTTTACAGTATGTTAATTAATTAAATAGTTTCGGAGATAATACAAAATTTCTAAAAGACGCAGAAATTCCGCTATATGACGCCCGGCGCTTTCATTTACGTAGTTCCCGTTCCCGTGTGAATATGGGGATCAAACATAGCCTATGACACTCGCAAATAACGTAGCTTTCTATTGGTAAAACAATTTTCCAAATCGGTCCAGTAGATCCAGAGATTACCTCCTACAACCACACGAACTTTACCTCTTTATATTATTAGCATAGAAGTCTCTATTTCTCTTGGTCATACCACCACTCTCGAAGGACTGGACCGATTTTGCTAAGGGTAGGAGTAAGATAGAAAAGTTACAGGGTAGGGTAGGGTACGGGTAGGGAAGCGTAGGGGTAGGGTAGGTTTAGGGCCGGGTTTAGGGTAGTGGTAGGGTAGGGATAGAGGTAGGGTAGTGGTAGGGTAGAGGTACGGGTAGGATAGGGAAGTGGTAGGGTAGGGGTAGGATAGGCGTGAGATAGGGGTACGGGTGGGATAGGGGTAGGAAAGGTATAGGGTACAGGGAGGGTAGGGGTAGGATGGAGGTAGGGGTAGGATGGGGGTAGGGTGTAGGTAAGGTAGGGGTAGGTTTGGGGTAAGGTAGGGTTAAGGTAGGGGTAGGGTAGGGGTAGGGTAGATGTAGGGGTTGGGGTAATGGTAGGGTAGGGGTAATAGTAAAGTTGACATCGAAATTTACGCGGACGAAGTCGCGGGCGTCCGCTAGTGTATTTATAATCTAAACACGTACATAATTTCAGCCACTGATCAGTATTATCGGCTATCAAGCCGTTAGCGCTGCAGGCATGCGAGCTTACTTGATCGTCAGTTGCTGACATTGACGCGATACCAATTTATGTTTTGACGATTCTGAAAGCGACGTGAAACTACAAAAAATTAAAACAGATATTAGATCTCTTCCCAAATATTGAAGTAAATAAATTATGTAGGTAGGTGCGTAAATATTGTAATTACTAAGATCTTTTTATTGGAATTTTGCATACGCAAAGATACTCCCTTGGTCATAAAAATTCATAACTTTGGTAAAAGAACATCCCCATATAGTACTAAATGTTGAAGAGAAAAGAAAATATTTATGCATGACCAGTGGGTCAGTGTTATCTCACAAGACGAGTGGACACTTGGACAGTCCATCGTTATTGATATATACGATGTACGTACGGTATTACTCGCTGTCGCAAAACTGATCCTTCGTTGGCGTATATTAAAGTCGTTTTCGGCGCTCGTGGAGAAAAACCTACTTTAACGTACCGTTAGCTTATAATATGTGCGAACGGTCGCAAAAAACATTACTCCGTCAGGGTTGTCATTACGAAGTTAATTAAATGTATTATCCAATACCATATCCGTGTTTAACCAACTTCTAAAAGGAGGCTCTATATACGAATAAGTTTTAATTTGGGTGTGTTTTTTATATATATTGCTAGTTTTAATTAGTTTAGCTATGTATGTCTTGCACGTATTTCTTAATCAGAGTGAACCTTATGCAGATAACGCCAAGATTCTTGCTTGCTATGTGTTGTAAAATATTTATATCCGTATGTCACTTAATTTTATTGACTACTATAGTAATAATAGTATCTATTTATTTTTCTTATTATACAATTATATATCTATTTATAATCAAGTTCCTCACACGGTGCCAACCCTACATAGCTATGTTTTTCCCAATTTACAGCTATAAGCACACGGTTCTTTCTTTTAGCGATGCATGAGATTCACCAGAATTTGTAATGTTATTTAGAATTAACGGTTTATCTTTTGATAATTAGCTTTTATTAGGACTAAATGCTGATACTTTGTCCGCTTTGAATATAATTTTATTTAGAAATCTTTCTTTCTATACGTCTTTTCTGTGAACAAGAACTCAAATTCTACAAATTGTTATTAGCTTTATGATTATTGTTATTACTATTATTTTACAAATAATGTACAGGCAATCGTATATTATTAACTCCGAAAATATTAATATTAGAACATATGTTCTTTGAACATTTTTAATTAATTTTCGGTAAAGAATATAACACCAGAGTTATGGGAAATACCTCAGCACCCTGTATACTAAAATACTAATGCCAAAACTATATCGAATAATTTGCTATTGATCGCGCTATTATAGCATCAGTTCAAGTACGAAATATATTTAACCGAACCGAATTGGACGAAGGTTAATAACCGTACGTGTGACAAGACAATTAAAAAGCTTATTATCGAAAATAGTTATGACGTACCAACACATACTCACTGACTAACTGTTTTGAACCCACGCAGTGTTTTCTCCTACACCAAATTTTTTTTGATGAGTAATACATTTTGTTTTAAATGTAATGTGTTTTTTTTAGTATTACTTTAATTGGCTCTTACTGTTAAATAACTGTTCGCCTTAGTTCGAGGCTGAAACAGCGTGTTGGGTGTTTTTGCTCCAAATTTTTGTAAATTTATACTATTTTACTGTAATATTATTAAGTTAGTGGTGTTGTAGGGGGTATACTCTGGATTTAATAAATTCTTTTACCACTAGAAAGCCACGTTATTTGTGTCATACGCTATATTGAATGCCCGTATGCTCACGGGAACGGGAACTAGGCGAATGAAACCGCGGGACCCATACCCATACCTCTGACGGTTTATACGCTGCATCGTTTGCCGTAAAAGTGGTAACTAGCCACGGCCGATGCCTACCGCCAGACAAAAACCTAATGCTAGCTATTCACCATCCAATAAGTACACGTGCCTGATAAAACTGATCGAACTGTTCAACACACGATCAGTTTTATCGGATGTTCTGCTGTTAGCGTTGCAGGCATGTGAACTTATTGGATGGTGAATGGCTAGGATGAAAGGGTGAGATAAATTCGTTTGTTTTTTTACTACGAGTATGTAACTCGATTTATCTGAACTACCTGACCGACTTTTATTTTTCTTTACAAATAGGAATGTTGTAATAATTAAAGGCGTGACCTTTTTATCTTCAAATCATTGAAATAATGCGTAAGCTTTTTTTTTGTGCACTAGGATATATTTTTCAACGCACAACACATTTGATGACTAATGGTTTCATGTGGTATTGGAACACGTAATGTTGTGCAAAAAATATTGCACGATTTTAGGTTCTGTTCCGGGTTGTTGAACTCATGGTTTATATAGTTTTACATCATGTTAATGTTAATATATTAGATTATCGATGGGTAAAGATACTTCATCTAGTACGTACTCTTGTAAAGGTAAATCTAAATCTGAGATCGATTGTTGCCTTGCCAGTTTGTTGTCCGCTCTTCTCGGAGCAAGGCGCGTTTGGAACCCTTTGGAAATTTAAGTGTAGGTTTTCGATTTTAATTAGCACTATAATCATGATATAACTTGACGTTTCAAAAATAACTAAGCCTATTCCCACCGGGTTACCTTTAATAATTTATGCATAACTGTCAGCGGCGAAGAGTTCATGCAAGCCGATTCCCGCTGGGTTACCTTTAATAATTTATGCATAATTGCATATTCATTGTTGTAGTGTTACGCTATATGAATTTCCTTTTCTTTGGGACGGCTTACCTTCATGTAAGTTCCATCCTTCGACACTGGTAGGTACCATGTGAGCCATGAAAGTGAAATCCTATTTGAAGTAAATATATCAATTTATTTATGACCTAGAACTAAATTTAAAAGGAAAGTGGGAATTACCCAGATTTCAATAAATCCGTGTAACACAAATATTCATCGCTAATCCTTCATCACTGTGCATTACAAAATAATGTTAATAACCGAATTTCAAAATGAGGAAATAAACTAAAAACGTTTCGTTTGGTAGTGCGGGGGAAATAGGTTTTTGAAAATATTTTATTACGTTATACATGTGAAGTTTAAAGCTTCAGTATCTAATTTCTCTAAATAATATTTTGAATGCAAATATTTCGATGGATATCGGTGTCTTTTTCAATTATATCTGAACGGTACAAGAATAAGTATAACCTACCTTACCGACTAACGGAATAACTAGGTGGAATTGGACCCTAAACCTCTTGCATAACTTCAGCCCACTATTAAAAAGTCGGCACAAAACGAAGCATATTATGCGGTTCCGTGCTGACTTTAGAGTCAAGAAAGAGTCAAGTCAAGAGATCGTAGTAGTCTTTGCAAGTCGGATACGCCCCGCCAAGCAGCGAAGGTCCAGAAGGGATATTTTCCTTAAAACATAAAAGGCATCACTTAGAATAACATGAAACACAATTATTTTCAACCCATATTCGGCTCACTGCTGAGCTCGAGTCTTCTCTCGGAATGTGAGGGTTTAGGCCAATAGTCCACCACGCTGGCCCAATGTGGATTGGCTGACTTCACACACGCAGAGAATTAAGAAAATTCTCTAGTATGCAGGTTTCCTCACGATGTTGCCCTTCACCGATTGAGACACGTGATATTTAATTTCTTAAAATGCACACAACTGAAAAATTGGAGGTGCATCCCCTGACTAGATTCGAACCCACACCCTCCGGAATAATCGAAGGCAGAGTTCATATCCACTGGGCTATCACAGCTAGCAGTGAACCCCTCATTCTGAGAGGAGACTCGAGCTCAGCAGCAGTGTGCCGAATGTGGGTGAAACACAATAGTGTTTAATATTATAGTAGTTAAGAGCTATACAGCGAAGCCAAGCTATGAAAACAGAACCAACTTATTGTTACGTCCTTCGATCGGTGTATCACATCCGTCGCAGACATCGCAACAAAGGCTGACACAAATAGCGATGCCCAACAAAGAGTGACACAAATATCGATATATCGATGATATAATCCATCAGCATTGTGCTGTACACTCCATTTTTATATTGACATTCATCACTATCAGATCCGCGCTCTCCACTTTCGAAACTGAAAACCGGAATAACCAGCGGAGCAATGACAGTTATTAGAGATTGTTACAGCACTAAACCGTCTTTATACGGTAGGGCTGCTACTAGTTTAATTTACATGTTCAGGCCATATTTGTATACCCAGTTTAATTCTACCGGGGTTGTCTATTAGAAAATTTAACCTTATAACCAACCTTCTAGTTATATATACACTTTTGAACCCTTCCGTAAAAAAAAATTAATAACAAAATCTCAATCCGAATATCGTATCTGTGGTCTAAAAAAAATAACGCAGACGTTCAAATATTATATACAAGTCGATAACGTAGCCTTCTTTTTTGAAGTTCGTTGAAAATATTAAAAATATTGGAGAATGTAAAGTAGAATATATTTGTTTTTTTTTTCAAGTAAATGAGTTATATAAATTTTTTACACGACTTGAAGTTTATATTTTGCAACTAGAAGACAATTTGCATCGCAAATTTTCAGAACGCGCACGCCAGAGCAGTTTACAGTTAGCGCCCGCTTATTAAAGTTTTAAAGTTACGTTTAAGATGCCGAATTCAACGCAATTTAGCATAATCTGTACGAAGAAGAAAATAAATATTTATTATATTTATTTGCAAAAATTTCATCCGTTTATGAAATATTCTAATAGCTGCTATGTATAAATTGCCAAATGATTTTCAAAAATGTTCAAATGGGCTTTTTTATAGTTTGGCAGACATTTTGTTTTTTTGTCGTTACTTAAGAACTGACGAAGCTAAGTTTAGTTTAAAACACTGATTTTATCACAATACTAAACTTCTTAACACGTAGACTAATGACACATATAAAATAGTGCTGAAAAATTCTTATAATAAAACTTATTATTTATCTTGGACAGCCCTAGTATGTGGTAGGTAAGTAGGTATGTCAAGTTTAAATTTAGAGGTGAAAGTAAAATTTTTGCCACAACTTGAAATACGACGATCGCAAAAACCCGATTGTAACTTGTAAACGATGTTTTTGACAGTGAATGTCAATTGTCAACTCTACGCTTTCTAAACTAGAAAAGTGGCTAAAAAGTGTTTGCACCCATACTATTGCTATGTTAGACTCCTTTGATGCGCTTTGCGAAATATTATTCGAAAGTTTTGCGATCGAGAGCCAATTAAAATGGACGTTCAATCGAATGATCAATAGACACGTTTTTTTTTTAATTTAACATTGTAGTCTTTTTACGCGCCTGGAAATTGCGAATTGCATGTAATTGTGCAAGTTTTTGTTGAAATTCGTGTTATTGTCATCAATAGGGATGATGACAGTTTTTTAAATTGTATATAAACTAGCGGACGCCCGCGACTTCGTCCGCGTAAAAATTGATGTAAACTTCTCTACCTCTACCTTACCCTACTCGTAAACCTACCCAACCCTACCCTACCCTACCCTACCCCTACCTTACTCCTACCCTACCGCTAACGCTAACCCTTCCCTCCCCCCACCTTACCCTACCCTAACCCTACCCGTAACCTATTCATACCCTATCCTACCCTACCCCTAATCTACCCCTACCCTACCCCTACCTTACTCCTACCCTACCGCTAACCCTAACCCTTCCCTACCCCTACCTTATCCCTACCCTAACCCTACCCTACCCGTACCCTACCCCTACCCTACCCTACCCCTATCCTACTCCTCCCCTACCCTAGACTTTCCATATCCTTCCCCTACCTCTACCTTGCCCCTACCCTACACTACCCCTACCTTATCCGTACCCTACCCTACCCTACCCTACACTTTCCCTAAATTACCCCTACCCTACCTCTATCCTACCCCTTCCCTACCTCTATCCTATCCCTACCCTCAGCAAAATTGGTCCAGTGTGCGTGGTGCAATGACCAAAAGACTATAATTTCCCAAGCGACTTCTATGCTAATACTATAAAGAGGTAAAGTTTGTGTGGTTGTCGGGGGTAATCTCTGGATCTACTGGACCGATTTGGAAAATTCTTTTACCAATAGAAAGCTACATTATTTGCGAGTGTCATAGGCTATGTTTGGTCCTCATATTCATACGGGAACGGGAACCACGTAATTGAAACCGCGGGGCGTCATATAGCGGCATTTCTGCGACTTTCAGAAATTTTGTATTATCTCCGAAACTATATAACTAATTAACATACTGTAAAGGGCAAATCTTATCTCTATAATATCCTTGTGATTATTAAATAATTTATTTTGATAAGGATTTAAGTTTAGTTGTGTAAATAATGACGTAAACCTTAGTTTAAAATTTAAATAATTTATTAAAGTACTAAAGGTACTATATCTGCTAAAATATAAAAGATAGATATATGGTGTCGCGGACTTTTTTGTAGAACTTTTAAAGGTTCAAAAAGCCTCCATACATTTATTTCAGTTATACGCAATGGTTGAGGCAGCGCATGCGAAAAAGTAAGTTTTTCGGTCTGACCTGTAAGAGAAAACCCGCGATATCTCAGTAGTTATATATGATAGAAATATAAAATATAGCCTATAGCACTCCCCGATAACGTAGCATTCTACTGGTGAAAGAATTTTTAAAATCGGTCCAGTAGTTCCGAAGATTACCCCATTTCAAAAAATTGTTACAAACTTACAAACTTACAAACTTACAAACTTTACCTCTTTATAATATTAGTATAGATTAAAAGTATACTAATAGTAAAGCAATTTTGTTCTTTGTCAGAATATTTATTTTTTGTTATTTTTGTAGGTAGGTATGCTAAATTTATCTATGTTTGAGGGATACTAATAAATTCCACCAATAAAAGAAACGTATTTGGAAAATGCTTATTATGTGTGAGAAAATAAGTCTTTTTTTTTTGACAAATCGTTTCGGGACCGAACAGTTTCTATATCATAATAACTGTAGGTACTTTACTTGTAAGTTTAAACGTCTTACTACGTCACAAATGAATAATTTAGGTAACACATTAACACATCAATCGCTTTCGCTACCCCCATTTAATTTGTCATCTATGCAATTATGCATCGTCGGGAGACTGTTTAAGCTAAACAAGTCACAACAGCAATTAGTGCTATCAATACTAAAAGAACGTTTCTACCATCCATATAAACAATTTAACACAATAGAAGATAATAATAACAATAATAAAAAAGCGTTAACCAAAAATTCTTCGGAAAAAAAAAACACCAATTTAAAAGCCACAGCGACCGCAACAAAGATTTATAGACGTGTTAAACTAACTGTAACACTAAAGCTGTCAAGGCTGCGAACGAGAAATAGATCTCGGAGTGATCTCAAACGATCTCTAACTATCTAACAGTTAAATCCGGACTTACAGGCCCAATCTATATGAAAAATATAATGTCGTAATCAGTCAAGACTCACGCAACCAGTGTTATTCTGTAGGTTCGTTTTAAGGTTGAGCTTTACGTCGAACTTTCAAGAAAGTCGACTTGTTGGCATATTATTTGACTGGAAAGGTACTCGTTACATATTTGATGTCGTATATTGTTAATTAGTTTTGTTGATTTGATAAAAAATGCAAGTTTTTGTTGTGTTACCTGTTCCTTCATACTCAAGTTAAATTCGGATTTGTTTATTTAAAATTTATTTCACTTCTGATTTTAATAACAAAAATTTAAAAACAGCTGTTTAGATGTTCGTGTAATGAATGTGATTATTTCACTACATAAAGAAATTACTACACAATTTACTATTTTGTAAAAAAATATAGTTAAGCGTCCTTTCGATTTCATTATCGGTACGAATTGTTTGACATGAAATTATAACTAACTTATAAAATTAAAAGAATACGAGAATTAATAACTTTATGACATAATCCACATCAATTTCATTTCGTCGTTGTATACACGCTGGCGACGATGTCACTTAGAGAATAGCCCCTCTGATAAAATATCTCTCATCTTTCGATTAATATCTCTAGAGAATTCGATCCAGTAACCGTGAAACAGCGCGGCAATGTCAAGAGCTTTGCCACAAAAAGAACTTAATTCCACATTCAGGCGTCGGGCGGCGGGCACGCACGATTTGTGGTTCAATGACAGCGCCATAGACAGCTCGTTGTGCATTAGGGAGTGTTTACATCTGACCAGTGGCGTGCACTTCGTAGATGCAAAAATGCACTGCCTACCCTGAATGCTCACTAGGGACCTGCATTGGAGAAGGAATTTACGTATTTAAATATAATACTTTTTGCTCTGCAGCATATTAAAAAGATAGTCGTTTGCTGTTATAGAGTCTTTTGCCGTTATGCTTGATGGAGCCTGTAGATTGCCCAAAATTACGTTATGTGGGAAACTTTCGCCTATCAGTCATGAGATAATTATGGTAGAAACATGTACATGGCATAGCATTGCCATTTTCTACGTAGGGAAATCCTTTTGGATAAGGTTATGTTGACTTCAACCGTCTAAAACCTTACGGCGTTCTGAATCGTTGTCTGATGGCTAGCAAAGGACTGCCTTGCATCAACCTGATGTGTGTAGTATGAAGTGCTGCAAATTGACCCTTTAAATGTTAATTTTGACAGCGTAACCAAGGAAAACTACGAGACCCTCTTTGGTTGATTAATATTCGCCGTAGAGTCAGCGTTAATTTTTTTTTTAATTCAATTACTGTCAACTTATTAATTGAAAATTTGTCCTAAAACTATTGTTACTACTGAGCCAACTTTTATCAACATTGGTAGACGATTATTGCAGTGACTTATTATACTCAAAGTTCTCATATTATAATAATAATTATTATACAGTCGGAGTTTTTTTACGTCGAGTGTAAACGCTCTCTTAAGCGCATTTAAACCGGCTGCAGTTTACGCAACTCTGACAGGCCGCAGGCTGTTCCGTAATCCGTATATACGCGTGCTTATGTACATTATAGCTCATTAGTCGATTGTATGTCGGTATATATGTACTAATGTCCAGTTTACAAGCTGATTTGAATGCTTCTAGCGATTGGTTTGACGTTTGAAAAGTGTTTGCGTGTAATGCAGCCTAATTGTAATAAACCATTTTGATTTCTTACTGTTTCGTTACTAAGAAGTTCATTTTCATGTACAAAAAGTAAACTAAAACAGTTTACTTTTTGTACATGAAAATGAACTTCTTAGAGAACACAATAGTATAAATAAAGTTATCTCAGAGATTTGTAAGTTCGGGAGGAGAGAAAATATCATTTATTACAAGCTTTATTTTTTCAATATTTTCAATTTACGAGTACTTAGAGTAAATTCTAGCTTATAGAACGAATATTATTTTTGTGTTATTGGAACATTGATTATTCGAGTATACAACTTTTATAGAAACTTAATTTAAAGACAACAAACGAATAGTGTATTTATTCGTATTTTAAGGGAATCTTAAGACGTGACATTATTAAATGGGAATTCTTAACTACGAGGGACTTGTATTCAGGCCAAAACATGATAATTACTTCGTGTTTAAAAGCTTCCAGAGTTTCTAATTGGATTGAATAGTCCGATGTGAACTTACCACGCTCTCCCAACTGCCGCCCAATATGGATTTGTCCAACATGCTTGCACTTAGTTCCTTCACCAACATCAAAACAAATAACTAACAAAAACACTGCTTGTATATCTGTATTATATTGCCGTATGTCACGACGTTACGAAACGGGATATGGAGTAATGCTGGTAACGTAGTCGAATGTTTATATTGCTACGTATCACGCGATGTTAGTCACGTTGTTGTACGGGAGCGCCGGGAATTGGCACGGGTGTACTCTCTGAGCTCTCCTGTAAGACTAAAGCTGAAATCGTTCCAGCATCATATTTATAGGACGGGAAGCCGGGAGAGGGCGGGTTTCAGGAAGACGATGCGCTGTGCTGTATTCCACTTAGCACGTAGTCACACCTCCGTGTTTTAGACGCACGTATGTACACTCATGTATACATACAGATACATTGTACACATTCGGGGAAGCCCGCCTAAATATACCGCCAGGTACGGATAGGTAGGCGCTTTGCTCACCTCGTTTTCCACTTGATTGATTACCAGTTTTTCTGTTGAAAGTGGAAAAAGGGAAATGGATGGCCTAATTGTGCGTTTCTATTGTTTTCGTTAGTATTTTATTGATACTTTCTAGCTTTTGGTTCGGTTTCAACAGTTCTTTGAAGTCGATTTGTCAAAAAGTGGGAAGCTTTTTCAAATAACCCGGTTACGAACATTCTTTTTGGAGTTTCCTTATTCGTAACTTTTACTATCGAAGCAAATATTTAAGCAGTTGTAATCAATCATAATGATTGTAACAGTGTCGTGTCGCAGCTGATAGTAATTGATTAACATTATTTTACAACAACCTGATTGGTCTTACCGCCAAGCGATTTAGCGTTCCAGTACGATGTCGTGCAGAAACCGAAAGGGAGTGTGGATTTTCATCCTCCTCCTAACAAGTTAGCCCGTTTCCATCTTAGACTGCATCATCACTTACCATCAGGTGAGATTGTAGTCAAGGGCTAACTTATAAAGAATATAAAAAAAAATTGGTTTGTTTATACTAGTAGTAAAAACTCGACAACCTTATTGATCTAATTCAGCTTTCCTTTGCTGTGGGTACTATATTTTTGGATATTTTGTCCATCAATAAGACGAAGTGATGCAGCCAGTAAACATAATTACGTACGTACTAAACTCGTGTATTCTATTATTTATAAAACCTCATTGGTCTACAAACTCACGTTTGGTTCCCACTGCTTTTCTTCTTTTGGAAGCGAAACCATTCCTATATTGGTATTTCGTTATTGTTTTCACCGACCACGTCCCTACTAAGCGCACTGCAAACTTGACGGCAAACTTGAGCGTGTAAGGCTGACGTTAAATGAGTATATGTGATTTGGAATTTGAATTCTTATAGGATCGATGAGAGCCTAGATAGCCCAGTGGATATGACCTCTGCCTCTGATTCCGGAGGGTGTGGGTTCGAATCCGGTCCGGGGCATGCACCTCCAACTTTTTAGTTGTGTGCATTTTAAATTAAATATCATGTGTCTCAATCGGTGAAGGAAAACATAGTGAGGAAACCTGCATACCAGAAAATTATTTTAATTCTCTGCGTGTGTGAAGTCTACCAATCCGCATTGGGCCAGCGTGGTGGACTATTGGCCTCACCCCTCTCATTCTGAGAGGAGACTCGAGCTCAGCAGTGAGCCGTATATGGGTTGATAACGAGTGAGCTTTTAAATACTAGTCTCAAATAAATACAATGAGAGTTCAACATAGGAGAGATGATTCGGAGCTAAAACCTACCACGTTGATCTAATACGGATCAAGTGTTTATTATAGAGGCCGTCAATTAAATTGAACTGCATCAACGTCATTGTACGTAAGGAGTCGTAATGATTGTGTCAGTTGATACGCCCCTGTATGTGGAGCATCGACCCGGCGCCGAATTGTGTCACATTTTGTGTATTGACTCACGCGTAACACGCCGTGTACTGTGATGTTAGCCTTCGATGTTGTTTACATACCTTTTTGTGTTTTATATTACCGTTACTGTAATGATTATCGCAGGTTGCATCGCGGGCCGCACGCGACCCATTTCCAGGAGTGACAATGCGATCAGTTGTAGTGTGTGTGTTTTCTACAATATCAAGCAAATCAACCATAATCTTTTCTGGAATAAAAAGTTGTCTATATGTTGCTCAAAAATTTGCGCTATCTTACAGTGACAGTCCTATTAAAATTAGTTCAGCCGTTACAAAGATTAGCCCGTGCAAACAGATAGACAGACAATTTTTTTTTAATTACTTAGTTTATGTTTTTGTATATTTTAAATAACTATATTTGATAAAACACTGTTAGTTTGAAATCACAAATAGACACTTAAATTTTATTTATATGCGCGCCGAAAAGCATGGTTAAAATATACTGATGCATATAACTCGTGCGCAATAACTTGACACCTGGTTACCGAACACAACGATACAAACAAAGTACAAACATCATCCGAGCTATGTGTCAAGTTAATCCACACGAGCTGTAAATATATGCGTAGTCACATTAATATATGGTGACAGTGCACGCATGCATATATACGCAAGAGGTATTCCTATTTAGCGAGGCAGGGTGTCCCCAGGCTTGCAGCTAGTTAGCCGCATGCCAGGTGACGCGGGCGCTGCGTCAATTTGTCGTCAAACACGGCGCAGACCTTGTACGAGACCTAAATACTTTGTGCACCTATTTAGAGACATTTAGGAAGCTTGTGATGCTGATGTATTTACCATTGTTGTTATTATCAGCCTATTTGAATTACACATTACAGGACAGTGTCGGATTCAGGAAACTTGATGCTCTGAGCAATCTTCCCCTGTGAATCCTCACCTATTCTTAAAAGAACTATACAAATAAATTAATATTTATTTATACTTTATTGCACAAAAGAAAATCAATAACAAAGAAAACAAGTATGTGCAAAGGCGGTCCTATTGCTTATAGCAATATCTGCCAGACAATCTTTGTATATAGAAATTAATGTAGTTAAATGCGGGATAGTGCAAAAGAAATTGGTAATACCAATACCCACAGTAGTCAGAATGTATGAATGCTTTTGATCCTGCGCCTAACGGAGATATCAGGTGGAGGATCAAAAGCATTACATGTTGTCCTAGGCTAGGCCAACAATGCTGATTTCACAATACAGCACGCTACTTCGCATTTCATTTTTATAACTACTTGATATATAAACCCCAGATTTATCTGTTTTTTATTTCTAACATTCATCATCATATTATAGGACTCAAAAGGTGATTATAAAAATAAGAAACTAATGTCTAACAAAGGTTATGATTCACAACACTTGTCAGGACAACTTAAGTAACAAATCAAACTGTAACCAAAATAAGCCCCTGAATGGCAGAGAATGACCTTGAGTGGAGTCACGTACTTGTGAACGATGTGTGTAGGGTTAAAGGTACCTTTGACTGTATACAAACACTCCCCTTTTCCACTCAAGTCACTCTCCCCGCCTATCCCAAGTAACCCATAAAGAATTACACAACAAGAGATGTGGACGGCTCGAACGCCACGAGCACACTGAAAGCAAACACGAGATCGAGCGACGTCATATCCGTCACAGACTACTGTTTCCAACACTAAACGGCGATAACATTCATTACAACATCGGCCGATGGACGTCCAATGCTGGACATATATGCCTTATGGAAGAACTTAAAACACAACAGTTCTGACTTCTGCGTCTGCAGCCCTGTGGAACGTCTAACATCATCGGCTTTCCTAGCGAAGGATCGACCAACGTTATACTCTTTCTGGTGCGGGGTCGCCACTCTAGTATTTTGGACAGGGTCGTAGCTACTGTCGTATCAACTGTATCAATGATACGGGGCCGCCGGACTACAGGGGCCCCTTACGTGTGAAACCAAAAATTAGTAAAGTGTAATCCACTATCTCACTTAATCCGGTGCTTCCCGGAAAAAGAACTGCAAAGTTATTACTTCAGAAATGACAAAAGTCAAAAAAAGGTATCTCCTTTTTCCCTGGTTAGGCGTGCACCCAAAATTTTGAAACAACATTAGGTTAAATCTCTGACATATTTATTTTAAGCGAGAATTTTTGTTTCTTTGGTGACAAACCTTTACCCTTATTTAGGCCCCCCAAATAATTTTAATACAGGGCCCCCCCTCCAAGGCACGCTAAGTCACTGATTTTGGACTCCAACTTCAATTTTGAGAACCTGACACTATATCTGTAGCTAAAATAAGTTAACCATTGCATTAATGAGATACCAATGGCAGTAATAAACATGACATGTAGATAATAAGTATAAATATATCGCCTCAGTACGAATAACGTGAGGCAGTCTTTGTTGTGCTCAATGACTCACAAACCCTTCATCGGCGCACAAAAGGGACGATTCTCCCAAATAAAAGTAAGTTTCAGCCTATTTGTGTCCCCCTTTCGGTACAAAGGTCCCTTTCTGCCCTAATAAGATGAAATGTGTTCAAGGTCGTGACAAACGACTTGCGAAGATGTTTGTGTCTTTTTTGTTTGGATTCCCCTTTTGTCTTTTAATTTCAAAGGAACGAATCTGTACTTGTGAAAATTGTGAATGTGTACTGGACAATTGGCCATGATATTTTCGGTTTTGCAAGCGAGTTTAGTAAGAAGATGGAGTAATAGAAAACTGTATATAATAGCCTCAATAGCTCAACGGTAAGAGCGGTCGGACTCTTCACTATGGGGTGGTGGTTCGATCCCTGCACCGGTGGTCTCCACTCCGATAAATATCCGGTAAATATCGATACAGACTCTCTCTAGTCGGGATAGACTGTAGTAGAGTCTGTATCGATATTTCGAACAGAAAAATCGATACAGACAGATTTAATTAGCAGACCCACGTAGTTCTCATTCCCGTGGACGGGAATACAGGGACAATATATAGTCTTATTCGATAATAATGTAGCATTCAATTAGTGAAAAAAAATTAAAAGTAGTAGTGTAGTTTCGAAGCCGATTCGTGACAAATATTCAAAAATCATATCTGTATTGTAAGACAAAGTTTACATTTGCTCGATGTTTTAAAATGCTCGCCGCTCATAAAAAATATTTAGAAGTAGCGATAGACTAGATAGATAGATAGATTAGACCTACATTCAAATTCTAAAATATAAATAACAAATAGTTAAAACAAATACTTTACGATATGTTTATGATAGGCATAACAATTATTATTATTACGCAAAAAGAATATCTAGGTTTGCAAAACAAAAACGGAAATACAATGATATAATCTGTAAAGCCGGACCTACACTATCGAGCTTCGTGTCGTGTCGTGATGCATCACAAGGCCGATCGGTGTCATACATTTTATATGAAGCCGTGCACTATCGCATGACAGCCGAATGGCATATCGATTTATGAAAAAAATATGATTTGTATTTAAGCTGTTCTAAGGTTACTTCACAGAACATTATTTTTGTGAGTATCTAGGCAGTACCTACGAGTAATCACTATTAATGACATAAATGTTCTTGCTTATTTATAACTTTTTTCTCCACTTGAGATTAAAAAAAAATCTGACGAATTGATAACCTCCTCTTTTTTGAAGTCGGTTAAAAAATATAAACTTGACCTAAAGTAGAGAAAAAGTCCTCTATTTTTTGTATTTTATATACCGTACTGTTAGGAACTCCTAACGGGAATAAAGAGTTATTAAATTAAAATAAATTTCGTATGTTTATAATTTACCATTGAAACTAGCTTTTGTTAAGTATATTAGAAGTGAATAATTTAAGCGGTTTTTGAAACTTCTTCAATGTTATATTGCATGTTTATGTTATTGAGTCGACAGTGCATTAAATGTATATTATTTAAGACTATTGTAATTTTAGCAAAATAATGGGTAAATGGGTAACATGGTAATATACACAAATTTTATATTTTTATTACAAGTATAAATCAACCAGCGCAATAATTCGCGGTGGTGATAATGTGTGTCCGGCTTTATTCTAATCCCAAGGAACGTTGAACAAGCGTTTAATGTATTGTGATTAAAAACAAATTTCTAATGTTAGTTTCCATCATTGCGATTTTGATAAGCTTACGAGACGCAATAAACCTGCGGATTATTATAGCCACGCAAACAAAGAAGCTCTGTAAGTAGGTGATTAAGAACGTTTGCGCACTCACTAATGCTAGATACGTAATAAAAACTGTCTAAGTAGGATTCGGACTGGTGTTTTGCTAATTGAGTAGCATTTTATAAAGTAAAAGCCGACGCCCGCAGTTTCACCCACGTAGTTCCCGTTCCCGTGAGAATATGGGGATAAAATAGCCTATGACACTCACTAATAACGTAGCTTTTAGTGGTATAATTTTTAAAATCGGTTTAGTAGATCCAGATTACCCCCTACAATACCACAATGTTCACCTTTTTATAACATTAGCATCATCATCATCATTAGCAACCTATATTCGGCTCATTGTTTAGCACAAGTCTCCTCACAATCTCCTCTCAGAATTAGAGGGGTTAGGCCAATAGTTAGGGTAATTAGAATAAAAAAAAAACTAAGGTATGCAGGTTTCCTCACAATGTTTTCCTTCACCGTTTGAGACACGTGATATTTAATTTCTTAAAATGCACATAACTGAAATATTCGGATTCGAACCTATGCCCTCCTAATCGAAGGAAGAGGTCATATCCACTGGACTATCTACTACTATATCCACTGGACTAATACGGCTATTGTGACTACTGCTAATATACTAAACAGATTTTCATGAAAATGAAATGGGACCAATCTGTAAGTAGGCAAATTGTTTCAAATAAAAGACTAAAATTTTCAAAATTAGTTATTAGAGTAAATGACAAAGTTATTTAATAACGAACATAAAAAAAATACGAAAAAATACTTACGTATCGAATTGAAAACATTCTCCTTTTTTTGAAGTCGGTTAAAAAGCAAAAACTTCATGAATATTCGTTTTATTGTACGGTATAAATGTGATGCGGTTCATAACGCGTTAGATGAAATTACTTTAAAAGTTATTAGAGCTTGAATTATAGAGACGCTAGTCTATTTTCATTGTCTTTGATGTTGTTTCTTGTATTTTCATTAGCTACTCCTATTTCGTTTTCATTTAGTTTAAATGAGTTTTAATAGTTTTAGGAGCTGTGATAGCCCAGTGGATATGACCTCTGCTTCCGATTCCGGAGGGTGTGGGTTCGAATCCGGTCCGGGGCATGCACCTCCAACTTTTCAGTTGTGTGCATTTTAAGAAATTAAATATCACGTGTCTCAATCGGTGAAGGAAAACATCGTGAGGAAACCTGCATACAAGAGAATTATCTCAATTCTCTGCGTGTGTGAAGTCTGCCAATCCGCATTGGGCCAGCGTGGTGGACTATTGGCCTAAACCCTCTCATTCTGAGAGGAGACTCGAGCTCAGCAGTGAGCCGAATATGGGTTGATGACGAATAGTTTTATTTGTCCACGACGAATTTTGATGTTTTTAGTAGTTTTCATATGTTGCCGCAAACTACGCCTAGACGTCCAAAGATCCACATCGGACGCATCGCATCAAACGCATTTCAGTATTATATAAAGTCATACAAGTGCGTCCACTGATCCGCATCGTACGGATCGAGAGGGTTTTATCTACCGCAAAATTGATACCTTTTAATGTGATGCGTCCGATACATACGATGCGGATCTGTGGACGCCTACCATAACTCTATACCCTCCAGGATAGCGTGATTTATTTAGCTGATTGGTGGAATGCTCTTCTATCAAGCAAAAAATTTGACTTGACTTCGATTCAAATTATTCAAGCGTATTACTTCTTCTGGATTTAATGCGAAATATTAGGTATTAAAGTGAATAATTTTATTCATTAACACAGTCAAGTGATAGGTTGCCTTCATCAAAGTGTCGTCACCACTAATCCTATTATGAAACTATAACATTTATCGCATAGTGTCAAGTCATCGTTTTGGATGTCTGTCGTGTCTTTTAGTGATATGTACATACAACACCCTGTATTTATATGTTTGTACAACAGCCTGTATATTAAACTTTATCTTTAATTCACGTCGATTTCGGTTTTACTACCTATTTTAGTATCCTGTTCGTGCTCCGTTTTAGATGCACTCGACTTTAATGCATTTGACGTCACTGCAATTTCCAATTTGAAGCTTTGTACAGTGCACCTATCGTCAATCGTATATCAATCAAGGGATTTTAACCTTTATAGCTTTCGTAATATGGATTTTAATGTATAGCAAATAATGTGTGTGGTTTACTGTAAGTCAATGACATCATACAAATTTGAGGCCGCCGGTTTACGACGGCCTATGCTATGCCTTGTTAACATTGTTAATGAAGATACATTATTTGTATGTAATTGCGGGATACACTTGTGTATTATGATTATTATCAAATATGTCAGATTATAATCTATCTCGCGTAGATTACGCTTATTAGCTGACCCGGTAAAGCTGTAACTGTTCTGACATATCCAACCATAATGAGGGATTGAGGTAGAAATGTAAAACTACAACCTTTATTATCATAACTATGAAACAACAATAAATCATTTAAATCGATCGATCGTGAAATTTCGAGGTTTCACAAAAACCGTGCCACAAGGTTTTTTATGCGTATCAGATAAAATTTTGGCTGTTTTCTACGACTAAATCCGGTAGGGCGGGAACTTAATATGGACAATATATTATCTATAAGTAATACTAGCGGACACCTGCGACGTCGTCCGCACTTAGACCTCCATAGTTCAACACTTTAGCAAAATCCGTTCTTAGCGGACGTCTACTAACCTAAAAACTACCTCCCTGCCTTATTTCATGTTTAAACTGGCACTTTGCACTACACTATTTAGCTACTTCGTGATATTTCTCAATAAATAAGTTTGGCTACGTCATAATAAGAGATAAGGGAGACAATTTAAGATTTTTTCACAAAAGAAATGCTAATCTGACAATATTCACTTTATAACACATATTAATTGAACATTTTTAATTAATTTTCGTTAAAGAATATAATGTCAGAGTTATGGGAAATACTCCCTCAACACTCTGTGTATACGTTAAAGATTATCTTAAAACTGAGCAGTTTGAAATTGATTCCAGGACCTATCGAAACCTAACCGCCGGTTAGTTAACCAAGTCGCCATAGCGGTCATTGTTTTGGCTGAAAGTGACGAGCTGTAAATTCACAGTACACAGTATGATACTCAGTGGTGAATTGATGCGTCTCTCACACGGTCACACACTATAAATAATTGCACGCTCATCGGCGAGATCGAAGTAGGCGTGTCTGTAGACACGTCGCGTTTGATAACTCACTATCGGGCATATTTATAAACATGGATTAACAAGACAGTGTGTTTTATCTGTCGGTTATACCAATGCCAGCGGACGCCAGACTCTATAAAACCTCCTTAATCCGGTCTCTTGCAAAATCCGTTCTTAGCTACGAGTATAAACTGCCCTGCGTGCCAAATTTCACCTGTTTACGTGAAGCGGTTTTCGACATTTCGTGATAATTTACCTTACTTTTCGCTTTATAATACAGACACAGATTAAAGAATTATAGCCAGTTATAGCGCACGGAATACAACGGTGTCGTAGCCGTTCCGAATACAAAAGTCAAAAGCTAATACATTCTCGAGTCAGTACGACACGAAGTAATTTCCAATATTCAAGAAAAACTGCGTCTTATGTTTTTGAATATTTTAAAAACTGTTCAAAAAATCTTAAAAATAAGATGGAGTATTTTTTATTGGTTAATTATTGATTATTATATTAATTTAAGTAATTGTTGTTAGTGTTAAATGAAATACGAATTGTGAAAAAAGTTTCTATTTGCAGATGTCAAGGAGACGCGTAACGTTTGTATTTATATGGGTTTCATCGACTTCACCACGCTATTTGTGAAGGCTTATTCTGGATCATATTTATTCTGTGAAAACAGATTATAAAAAAAGTATATATTTTTTTGAGTATGGGAGATTGAAGGGGTAATCTCTGGTTCTACTGAACCGATTATCTGGGAATTGAAAAATGAAATTGAAAAAATGAATTTTCATTTACCAATATATTTTATCTCAGTTTTCCCACGGGAACGGGATATACGCGGATGAAACCGCGTTACATCTGCTAGTCTATATTAATATTATAAAGCTGAAGAGTTTGTTTGTTTGTTTGTTCGATTCAACCCGCTAATCGCAGGAAGTAAAGGTCCGATTTGAATAATTATTTCAGTGTTAGATAGCCCCTTTTATCGAGGAAGGCTATAGGCTATCCCCATATACCTACGGGAACGGGATCCACGCGGGTGAAACCGCGCGGCGTCAGCTAGTTAACAATAAGTGTATTTGGTCTTCGTGGAAAATTAACGGAATTTAATACATCTCTACAGAACACTTCAAATGAACCCACGTTCAAAACATTTTAACACCAATGGTCATTTAATACCGTGACGAAGCGTTTGCAAACTTAAAGAACTTTCGCTCAAAGTAACTTTTCGTGTTGATTTATATGATGTTTATTTAAAAACCGTTATAATATAAATGATATTTCTTTCCTCTTTTTAACCGACTTCCAAAAGGAGGAGGTTCTACGTTCGGCTGTATGTATGTTTTTTTTTATGTATGTCCAGCGATAATTCCGTCATTTATTGACCGATTTTGAAAATTCTTTTTTGTTTTGAAGGGTTTGATTCCAGGGTGATCCCATTTTTTCGAGTTTCGAGATGTTTTAATCACATCAACTTAAACCATATTAGTTTATTTCAAATAGAATCAATGTAAAAGCACTCTTGAAACCTCAAAATTGCCGGTCTATAGTAACGGTACTACCGATTCGAAACTTATTACTTAAGTTTTAATTACGAAAAAAAACATTCCCCAGACTATATACTTACAAAATTTATATTAAAGAACAAAATTGTTAATTTTACAGAAGTTCAAGTTAGTTAATTAGTTTATACTAAACTTAAGTAACTAGAACAAGCAATTCCCAAGATCTTTACGTACACTGTTTATTTTTATTCCTAGTACCAATTACCATTGCGTAACCGAGGATCATTTCACACGTTTGAAAGGTCATTATCATCATCAGAGCCAGGCTTTCCTCTTTATAGAAGAGGGTATATAGAGCTTAGACCCACCATGTCGCTCTGATGGAACAGGCGGGCTAAGTAAAACAACATGAGCAGGTTCCAGGACTTGTGACTTGGGTGTAGGTTTAAGGGATCGCTTTAGAATGCATTCACACTCACCTCGAATGCCCAACATGTTCTCCATGCCCACACTAAACACCGGTTCGAGGAACTCGCAACACACAATCAGATGTTAATGATAGTGATGACCGGGGCTTACGTGCTCTCCGAGGCACGGCAGTGCGACACCACAACCTTCCCACCTCCGGGTATAGAGTTTATCTGAAAATTTTTTAGAAGAAAGAAACACTCAGTATCTCATATAGCCCCAGGATCTCCTGATCCGAAACCACATAGGTTCACCACTCCACCAACGAGGTAGTTAGGCAACGAAGGTAGTTTGAAAAGTAAATAAACGCAATTGTGTTTGTCAAATGGCCCGTAGTGAGGAGTACACCGTAGTGATTCGGTGTAGCGTAATCGCGAAATATTAACCGAAGTTGGAACAAATCCAGAGCAATCATTGCGCGCGCAAAGATCGTGTGCGAACATTTAAATCATTTGTCCGAAGTTTAATTGCTACTGATTTACGTGGTCGTAAAAGTGTCGTTTGACGGGCAATTTTTCGAGCAATATAGTTGCCTAGAGTCGATTTGTAGACGCAGTTGATACCAATTGACATAAAGCAAGAATGTGACAAAACTTATGTTCAGACTATCCGATACTTGTCAGTGGTGTTAACATGCGACCAACGAGATAATATTGAGAAGAAAATTAACAAAATCCAACCAATGGCGGAACAAACGGAAACACCGCTATCACTTTCATTGCGTGCACGAAAGAGATGAGACTGGGACAACTCCGACGCTATTGGACGAAATTTAGTCTATATTGTTACACACAGAAGGTGGTAAAATTAGTCCAAAATCTCGTTCAATAATCATAGAAAATGGTGATAATGGTGCTGATTTTGATTAATAAAGACGAAGGACTAACTAGTGAGGGGAAAAAATAGTGCTTTTCTTCTTCCTCTTCCTTACAACGTCCGTTTGCCTTGCCTGATTGCCTGTGTACGAGTACTGACATATTCAGCAATATACTCTGTATTTAAGCTATACTGGATGTACACTGGTTACCAACAAACAAATTAAAAATGAGGGTATAAACCGCTAGTCATTTCACAACTACCTTCATTTCAAAATCGTTTTTTGGTAAACATCGTGTATAGCTTTAGTATATTCAAAATTCTAGTATTTCTTGTAGCTTGATGATTGCCGTGAGCCTTGTTGTGCAATTTTAATAGCCCGTGTGTGTTACTTTGAATTGCCTATGTTTCTTCGTTTTAACTGGTTTTATGATTGTGGCCAATTGAATATATCGACCGTCATACAAAATTATTTTGAGTTACATTGATTACTTTGAACCTCATTTTATTGGTAGATAATAAACTTCTTTTCTAAAACACAGACTTCAAAGTCGAAAAATAAATTCTGTTTGTACAAGGATTTTGTAGTTGCGAAAACAAATATTGGAATTAACGACGTTTTCACTTATTTATCGACTCAAGTATATCAAATACTAGTAGACGCCGCGCGGTTTCACCCGCGTGGTTCCCGTTCTCGTAGGAATACGGGGATAAAATATAGCCTATAGCCTTCCTCGATAACCGAACCAGTAGTTCCTGAAACTAGCGCCTTCAAGCGTTCAATTTCAAACAAACAAACTCTTCTGCTTTATAATATTTATCAAGTATTAAGACACCAAAATTAGATATAAAAGTAAAACAAATCAGAGCCAAAGCTCACATAATCTCGCTTTTAATTAACTTTGTTAATTTAGATTCGTCAATACATTCGTTATTATTTTTTAAATTATTTTAAAAAATAGTTATGGTGATAATAAAATCCCAAACTTATAACTAAATAATATTTTACAAAGTAGTACAAGATTAAGGGTATGAGGGTTTCAAACGCGCCTTGGTCCTACAAGAGTCCTTAATAAACTTAGTCTGGGTTTTTTTTTTAAATTTAATATGACATTGGCAAATAGCCATGGTATGTAAAGTTATAGTTATAACGAAGTTTTATTTTTAACACTCGTTAAGTTATTAAATCGGTATTAAATAAGACAGTTATATCATGTAAAGCTGAGGTTATGTAAGACCAGCTAAGTATAGTTTTCAACCCAAAAACAATGAAGCCCTTCTAAGACTTACGATCTAACAATAGTGGCTTAAATACGTTAGGCGGTGCCTTAAATTACCTTAGTCAAAGTTGCTAAAGTTTAACACCCCTGGATCAGGGGTAGGTAACCGCCCTTGATCTAAATTACATGACTCGAGGTCCTCGCTTTATTTAGTAGTTAACGTATTAAGCTTCCTTGTTATATAATATGAAAAGAGAAATTGGCTATGCTAATGGTATTATTTCGGATATTTATATTTATTTACTAGCGGACGCCCGTGACTTCGTCCACCTTTAGACTCTTAATCCAGCCTTATCGCTGTAAAAATGGAGTAACTTCTCCCGTTTTCCCATCATTTCCCTTTACTGTTCTGCTCCTATTGATCGTAGCGTAATGAAAAGTATTCTATAACATGCCCAGGAGTATGAAGAATAATAATTGTACCAAGTTTTGTTAAAATCCGTCCAGACAGACAGACAGACAAAAATTTTACTGATTGCATTTTTGGCATCAGTATCGATCACTAATCACCCCCTGACAGTTATTTTAGAAATATATTTAATGTACAGAATTGACCTCTCTACATATTTATTATAAGTACGTAGAGATATAGATTATTTTATTCAAAGAATATTATTATTTCAAAAGAATTTACAAAATATGTACAGTGGGTGAAAACAGACGACGCCCCGCGGTTTTACTTGCGTAGTTCCCCTTGCGATTGCGGAGATCTATGATATTCACAAATAATGTGGCTTTCGTTTGGTAAAAGAATTTTCAAAATTGGTTCAGTAGATCCAGAGAGATTACCTACAACCTCACAAACTTACAAACTTTAACCTCTCCTTAGTAATAGTATAGATGTATGGATGATAGTATGGATTACTTATTCGTTTAATGCCTAAATCAATCGTTAATTTATTTAAATCAGTTAGTTCAACCTCTAACTCGAAATAGCTTATTACTTTAGTTACGTTATATTTGTATTTGCGTTTGGGTGAACAGATTTAACCAGGCCGATATTTTAAGACCGGCAGCTAAAATAACGGTTTAGCAACGCAAACAATTAATTAGAGATTATACATCTATGTAAATATTATTTCTCTACACAGTTTTGGACGTGTGTATATTTGTAAATGAAAAGGTGTATTTACCGTATTTCGGCATAATACGTAAGGTTATACTGAGTTAATACGTAAGAGTAAAATTAAAAAAAAAAAACTAGGCTTGCCAGCACTTGCGTAGTTCCCGTTCCCGTAAGTGGGGATATGGGGATAAATGGTCTTTGACACTCGCAAATAACGTGGCTTTCTATTGGTAAAAGAATTTTCAAAATCGGTTTAGTAGTTTCAGAGATTATCCCCAACAACTTTAAAAATTCAAAAAACAGACAAACTCAAACTTTATCTCTTTATAATATTGTTATATAATTTGTTTGAATGCGATGCGAGATAAATCGCTTATATTATGAGTATCTTGGCAACACCCACCTCTTGCCCCACCTACTTTTTGGTCTATAAAAGACGAAGCAAAGGTCGAAAACGACACTTTGCAATTGCACGTTGTAGAGTCAACATCTCCTGAGGATGCTCCGGTTTCGGGGTGAAACGTACGTAGAGAGTATTTTGTCGGACCTGGGTGACATTGTCGCATGGGTTCGCCGAATTTTCGCGGATGATAGCAAAATAAATAAATCATTATCATTATATATATAATATAATTTGTTAATAAAACAAGATTAGTCAATACGTATTAAACTACCATACCGACAACTTAATAGTTATTTTAGATGTTCTTGTAAAATAACTCATTATATATTTTTTTTAAATCTCCATTGAACTTTATACTTTCTTTTGGTAGGATTAGTAGGTATTAAGTAACATACATACCTACAAACTTTCATACATACAGACGGGATGAATAGAACCTTCTGTTTTCAAGACAGTTAAAATACTAATCGATTGTTAAGGAAAAAAAATTTTTTTTGAAGTCTTTTTTTTTATTCTTTACAAGTTAGCCCTAGACTACAATCTCACCTGATGGTAAGTGATGATGCAGTCCAAGATGGAAGCGGGCTAACTTGTAAGGAAGAGGATGAAAATCCACACCCCTATTCGGTTTCTACACGACATCGTACAGGAACGCTAAATCGCTTGGCGGGACGTCTTTGTCGGTAGGGTGGTAACTAGCCACGGCCGAAGCCTCTCACCAGCCAGACCTAGATCGAATCGAGCCGGGGATCGAACCCAGGACCTCCGTTTTGTAAATCCACTGCGCCACGGAGGCCGTCAAAAAAGGAAGTGCATCTACCAAGTTCATGCCTTGCCTCTGAAAAAGAGATGTATAATTTAACAGATATGACATTAGGTATAGTTTGCAAAAGTAAACATTGTCGGCGCGCACGTTTCTGTTTACTTTACGAACTAGGAGTTCAAAGCGATCAGAATGATGCACTGACTACAGAATAATAACAGATTGTTAACGTTCAAGATAATATGGTGGAATATTACTAGGTAAATATCTAGCTAATTCTCTATTAATAAATTAGTTATGATCTTGTATTGTGTGCCAAAGAATAATGTAATAGTGCAGTAACGACATTTTGTATTAGAACATTTTGTCTTGTTGCCTGTTGTTTTTCTACGCAACGAAGATTTAGTATTTTGTTTAATTTATCTATATGCCACTAGTACACAATTTTTTTTATCATATTCACAATTCCTAAATAACTAGATGATGATGATCGGGTGAAAGCTCGTTTCACTCTTAAAAGTTTGCCGCGATTCACGATAATAGTTCTATGATATGTAGGTATTATAAACGTCATACAGGTGACTGTCACCGTACCCATGCTATCTGAAAAACACTTGAGATGTTGAATCTAATATCGGGTACAATATTTATACAATTGTTGGTGTAGTCAGGCGATGTCGCCACGATTATGAAACACCTAATGTGGTATGAGTATGACACGTTAAATGGAAGGTATTTCATAGAAATACAATAGAAACCAGCCATATCGCGGGAACTTGTCACCTCCTACCTGCAGTCGGCTGCGAACTCGTTCTTTAGAAATTTTTGAATAAAATAAATAGAATGACTTTTTGTCGCGCGACATATCTCCAGTGCGTCGACGCGGTGAGTGCACAACCGAAGATTGCGTTTACGGGCAAACGGTTTCCAAGCCGATGCAGATTGTCTGTCGTGCTGACGTGCGAACTATAAATAATGTATTGACCCACTTGCTTAGATCGACTGTGACGTGGATGCACGAAACGTGGAGTGGGCGCTTCGAGGGCTTTACACGTCACACGTAATGTACTAATAACGTTGTCTAATGACCCTATGTGTATTGTGTAACTTCTCTAATTTTATCTTCCTCTTTGTATTTTTTACTAGCCGACCTATTTCGTCCCTATGAACGAACCATGAATTTTTCCGGGATAAAAAGTAGGATATTGCTCAATATACCATAGTGATAGTTTTGTTTGTGTTTTTAGTATCGAGCATATATGACTATAAGCACTTGACAAAAACACAGTTATTTTGAAACGCAGACACACACTTCAATTTTATTTACATTGATCATTGGGTCCACTCAATACAATATTAAAAACATAATTTTGACGTAAGTTTATAAATAAATGAGTTATAAACTTACGTCAAATATAAACGCATATCTTAACAAGCCTACTATAATATAAGTTTTTGGATCAGGCTATATTTGCTCTCCTGTTATTTAAGCTATGTTATTACCTATTACCGACTAGTAGAGCTAGAGCCATGCCTATTATTATAGTAACTATTGCTTTAGCAAAATAATGTTGCCTCGTCCACAATATCAGAGTAAGTTTCATATATCGCGTATATCATATCTCGCAGCATCGTTTCTACGAAATCACCGCGACTAAGGGCCGGCACATACCTGGCGAAGTAATTACCGCATTATTGAGTACTAAACTATTGTTGATATTGCTGGCGATGAAAAAAGTGGAAATCCTCGCCTTATTTTTAAATATTTACCTGATTGAATTAGAATCGGTTTTTTACCTACTGTAAAAAGTTGTGAGATCCATGTAATACCAAGTCGATTACTTTATTCAGTCCGTAATTAAGGGACTTCTGTCTCAAGTTATTACGTAATTAGCTCTCAAGCTTTTACGTAATTAGCTAATCTAACAACATCTTATATAGACCATACCAATATTAAAGATCTTTTATATTTTAAATGACCATTTGGCCTAGGATTTTGGATTTGTCCATCGCATGAATACACCATGTATCCCACAAGTAATACATATTATACATATTATATTCAGTAAGATTGCTTAGAGCGCTTGCCTGCTGATTCATTCCCTGCAAATGTAACTTTGTAATCCTATACATTTATATGGGACTACAATTACTTAGGCGTGCCCTACGCTGCGTTTCGGCAAATGTATGCCGGCCCTTACGTACTCGCTGTGCGGGCTATGACCCACATCGTCTAGTCTGTGAACTTCCCTAATAAGTTCTCGGTACTGCGTCATCGTGCGTCCCTAGCGAGAATCGCGAGTGATTAACATATAATTAGCGAACGTATCATGTCGTACTACGAAACGTTAATGTTAACTAACACAGTACGAGTAGCTGGTGGATGTTGTATTCACTGGGGAATGTTTATATTGGATTAGAGAATAGTGATGTTTCTTTGAAAGCTTGCGTTTTGGTTTTATTTACGTAGTTTACCTTTCCACGTAGAAACTGGAATATGACGGTTCTGTGATTTCTCTGTTACCTACCTAGTCTTATACTAGCAGACGTCCCGCGGTGTTACGCGCTTAGATCCAGTTCCTGTGGGAATATGGGGATAAAATATAGACTATAGGACTCGGTTAAGATATAGCTTTCATATAACAATTTTTAAAATAGTTGTGTAGTGGTTGAGTGAAATCGTTATGCTAGCCAGTCACCATCCAATAAGTTCACGTGCTTGCAGCGCTAACGGCAGGACATACGATAGAACTGATTGTGTGTTGGTCGCGATTTGCATGCTGTCATACACATCGGGACCACGTTGGTCGCTGTAATCAGTTTTATCGTATATTCTGCCGTTAACGCTTGTTATGCTAGCCACTGATCATCCAATAAGATTACGAGTTTATTGCATGATTAGTGGCTAACCGCTAGTATAACAAACAAACAAAGATAAAACATTTTTTGATTTTTATAATATTAGCTTACATTAATGATAAGTCTCGCGCCGCGCTGGGCTGTTTACTGTTGTAAAAGAATAAGAATCATTTATTTGCAGGAAACAACATTAGTTACTAACTTACTGCATTTTGGTCAACTAGTCCGAACCCGAGACCTCATGACACGCAGTTCGACTACTGACCCATAGGGGCAGTTGCGCAATCTATTACGTTGTTCAATATCAATATACATTCAACAAGTGTTTTTACTAATACATAGTTAGACGATATCAAAAAAGCCTTTCATATTGTAATCCTTTTGAGATTACGCGTGTCACTGGCTAATGTAAAACTGGATTGATCTTTTGAGTGTTGTTTACTATTTAAAATAGTTTTAAAACGTTATCGACGTTATGTTTAACTTTAATGGTGCAGTGTTGTGTGGTTTGTATTATAACCGAGGGGTCCTGAGTTCATTAAAACTAGCTATTGACTTTAAAATGTATGATTGTACTAGTATAATCATCATCATCATCATATGGCCTTTTGTAGGGACTTCCAAACATCACGATACTGAGCCACCTGCATTCAGCGAATCCCTGCGACTCGCTTGATGTCGTCAGTCCACCTGGTGGGAGGTTGACCAACAATGCGCTTACTAGTGTGTGGGGTTGCAATTCCAGCACCTTGGGACCCCAACGTCCATCGGCTCTTCGAACTATATGCCACTTCAGCTTCGCAACTCGTTGCGCTATGTCGGTGACTTTGGTTCTTCTGCGGATCTCCTCATTTCTGATTCGATCACGCAGAGATATTCCTAACATAGCTCGATCCATCGCCCGATGTGTGACTCTGAGCCTTCTTATGAGACCCATAGTTAGCGACCAAGTCTCGGAACCATAGGTCATCACTAGTACAAGTATATTAGTACATTAAATTTACTATTAGGTAGGTGACCACTAAGAAAGTTACGAAGATTTTATTTTACTGCTAATAGCAACATGTCTGTCAGTAAATTATTCGTTAATATTGTAGAGAAGATAATGTGTGGTATGGATAATAATAGCTTCAACACCTGCGGTGGTCACAAATGGTGTTTACGTAGGTATAGCGATAGTCACTGCGGCGTCCGGACTTTCGGTTAGGGTGGCCATCAGGTCGCGGTGGAAACTAGGATTTTCATTCCAGGACTAATGATTTCTTTTTTTTTTCGAGATCCAAGGCTTGATAGTTTTGAGAATAACAAAGCTATTAAAAGACTTTATATGCTTGTTACGTGGACTTCATACTTATAAAACCTATGACAGCCTCCGTTGCGCAGTGGTATGCGCGGTGGATTTATTGACGGAGGTCCTGGGTTCGATCCCCGGCTAGGCCGATTGAGGTTTTTCTTAATTGGTCTAGGTCTAGCTGGTGTGAGGCTTCGGCTAGTTACCACCCTACCGACAAAGACGTACCGCCAAGCGATTTAGTTTTCCAGTACGATGTCGTGTAGAAACCGAAAGGAGTGTGGATTTTCATCCTCCTCCTAACAAGTTAGTCCGCTTCCATCTTAGATTACATCATCACTTACCATCAGGTAAAATTGTAGTCAAGGGCTAACTTGTAAAGAATAAAAAAAAAATGTTCGAAATGGCCTAGAAAGTGTCATATTGGTGTTTCGAGAGCTTCCAGAGGTATCGATTGATTTTCGCGGCACTTGTAAATATGACGCGACATGGTTACTACGTAGTGTAGTATATTTCCCTAGACACAACCTCTCAAAGAACGTTTCTCTCAGACGTGACTTTATATTTCCTTACACAATTTGATTTCATTCAGAAAATATTTACATTAGATATAGTTAAACGATCAAGCACATAACTAGTTGTTACGTTTGAGGAAGGAGTTCTTCTGTAAACCTTCCGTCTTCATCATCAGACCAGTACCATTATTATTGCATTGTCACCGAATATTATATTTGAATTTAATGATACTCAGGAAATAGTACTAATTTAGCTCTCCCAGATTTTACCTACTTACATAAATATTTTTTTTTATTTCAACTAGGCCTAGTTTACAAGCACTTTTGAAACGTGAAGGTTGTCTTTTTGTAGAGACTCCGCTACCGGTTCGGAAGGCATGTTCTTCTGAGTAGAGCCGGCACGAAACTCGGCCATTGCTCTTTTAAAATCATCGTTTTTTACAATACAACATTCATTATCATTACATAAGATTGAAGGCAGAGAATATCTAATAAGAAAATGTAATCTAAGAAGAGCTGACTGCGTAACACCAGAGGGTGGACCGGAATCTTGTGTGCCGCACTATTTTGCTTCGCGAAAAAAAACGAAGATTGTATGAAGTTGACAGCCAAATCTTGCTAGTCGAAGAGGCTCTTAAAGAAAAAGACGCATCGTGCGAGATGTTTCGTATCACTTTGCGAAAAATAAAGAAGAATAGGTATACAAAGACTACAAAGTTATTAGGAGAGGTACTCAAAGAAGAAGAAACGTGCGAATTTTTAGGATTATCCTCGCTAGCCATAGTTCATGGTGGCTATACACGGTGTGCAATCTCGTGTCATTGTCACGCTCTCTTCTCGCCAGTCGCCAATTAACGTGTTTAATGGTAATGGTGAACCGAGTTATGTCTCGCTGCTGCGCTTTTTCTTTTTTTTAACCGACTGGGATAAATAAATAAGGGTTGCGATTTTAGCAATATGTGCACGTTAGGTATGTATCGAACAGCTGAATCGATTTTGATGAATGATCAATAGATTGCATCGAAGTATGTTTGAGATGCTACAGACAGACTCATACACACAGATAGACGTCGACGTCATCTTAGTAGCTTTCTTTGACAAATATAAAAATCAAAAACGGCTTTTATTTAATTTGCTATGTTTGTCTGTTTGGGTGAAAAAAAAAAGGAAATAGAAATTGGAATGCTATCTTCCGGTTCACAGTTTGTGGAAGCTTTGTGCGATACGAATATAACTAACGCAAAAAAAAAAACAAAACACAAAATTCACACCCGAAAATAAAAACAGGAATTCCATATTTTATTTATACCGACCGGCCGATACACCGAAAACCACTTAGTTAAACTACGCTTCGCGCCGTCAATATATGGGAAAATAGCAATAACAAGAGCCTTGAGTATTGTATGAAAAGAACTAGCGGACGCCCTCGACTTCGTCCGCGTGGAATTTAGTTTTTCACAAATCCCTCGGGAACCATGGATTTTTCCGTGATTAAAAGTAGCCTATGTGTTAATCCATGCTTTAATATATCTCAATACCAATTTTCAGTTAATTCGGTTCAGTAGTCGAGGCGTGAAAGAGTAACAAACATTCATATCATTAAAATCATCAGTTTTCGCAAATCTCGGGAAACCATGGATTTTTTCGAGATAAAAAGTAGCCTATGTGTTAATCCAGAGTAAAATCTATTTCCATTCCAAATTTCAGTTAAATCGCTTCAGTAGTAGCGGCGTTAAAGAGTAACAAACATACAAACATCCATACAAACTTTCGCGTTTATGTTTAGTAGATTTTGAGTGACTGTATATTTTTTTTTAATACATGCCCAATGCTCGGGCAATAGCCAGAAGTGTACCCAGTAACGGTGAGTAGTATAAAGCATTGCATAACGTTCAAAGGGATCTCTTTCCCAGAAGCTTTTATACAATAAGTGAAATTTTATACAAGATGTTTCTTTGTCGAGTCTTTCTAGGGCTGCTCGTTCATTGGCTTCCTTACTGATTTAAATCTCTTGCTGAAATACAATGAAAATGGTAAAATATATGGCACTTCATTGCATAGGAGTAGGGTGGATGCCTTAACTCAACATCTCTCTCTCTCATCTCACTTATAATAAGAGAAAGGGGCTTTCACTGCTGGATTTACATGGTTAATGTGAACGGAGGGTGTGAATTCGAATCGGTCCGTGGCATGCACCTCCAACTTTTTAAGAAATTAAATGTCATGTATCTCAAACGGTGAAGGAAAAACATCGTGAGGAAACCTGCATACCAGAGATTTTTCTTAATTCTCTGCGTGTGTGAAGTCTGCCAATCCGCATTGGGCCAGCGTGGTGGACTACTGGCCTAACCCCTCTCATTCTGAGAGGAGACTCGAGCGCAACAGTGAGCCGAATATGGGTTGATAACGACGAAGTATGTCCAAGTATAATTATTGGAAAATAAATAAGATTTCATAACGCAAATGTCTGATAAGTCAGTGAACGCGCAACTGTATATCGAGTTACCTTTAATAATCCGCTACAAAGAAGTGAACAGGAAAATCGTTTTCCAAGAGATTTTCATTTTTAAAATATTGTAATATCGTACAGCTCAAGCCACGTATCTGCAAAGTGGTAGAATTTTCGCCGACCTGAAAAAGGGAGTTCTATGTTCGACATATGAAAAATTATTAAAAAAAAATTTAAAAATATAGTTCAACGGCTACCTTAATAAATCTACTTTTTGTAGTAGTTGGCTCTGGAAGTTACGTGGAATAAACAATTTTGAATTGAATACAACAACAATAAAAATAATGAGCGAAAGTTAACTAATCGTTTGGTTTTAAAATAACAGTAGTTAAATAAACAGTATTTCCTTCATCATCATCATCATATCAGCCGATGGACGTCCACTGCAGGACATAGGCCTTTTGTAGGGACTTCTAAACATCACGATACTGAGCCACCTGCATCCAGCGAATACCTGCGACTCGCTTGATGTCGTCAGTGGTGGGGGGTCGACCAACACTGCGCTTACTAGTGCGGGGTCGCCATTCCAACACTTTGGGACCCCAACTTGGGTATTTCATTACAAATAAGTATTTATATCATTAGGAAGTACGAAAATGAGTGTTTGCTCTGAATCAAGTTTCCAGTCATATGTTAAAGTTAAACTGTGACGCACGCTTGTCTCTGATGAATTTAATGCATAATCAAATTTTAACCTACTTTAAAAAAAAGAAGGTTCTCAATTCGACACGTATGTTTTTTTTAATGTTTGTTACCTCGTAACTTCGTCATTTCTAAACCGATATTGAAAATTTCTTTTTCGTTTGAAAGAGTATACCTCCAGATTGGTCCCATTCGATTTTCATGAAAATCGGTTCAGTAATTTTGTCTTAAAATGAAGATAACGAAATTGCCTGTAGGTACTGTGGCGCTTTCGTTCAGTATAGGGCACACTATAACAGAAAAATAAAATCTTTTTAACTAAAAAAATCAAGTCTTTGAAAATAGTCAACTGACGTTTCAACACTGCTTGTAAACTGAGACCACTGAGACTGCTTGAAATAAATTAATTTTGATTTTGAAAATGTTTTTGGTGGGATGTTATTTTTTTTAATAATTCATTTTTAATATTTCACATTTTCTATAATTGGAAATATGTCGGTAGTAACATAAAGGAGTAATTAATATTTGATTGATTAAAATTATAGTATTGTGTTGTCAGTCATTTGATGATTTTAATCATGGCTGGGAAATTTTGCTCTCCGTTTTCCATTGCCCTTACTGTTACCAACTAATTAATCAATTTTATAAGGGCTACATTTACAAACTACACTTTTCTACACATATATAAAATTTAAGTGTCTGTCTGTCTATTAAAACTGATTTCCAAACTCGAAGTTACGAGTATTTGCACAGTAGACAACCTGGATTTTTTTTTAAATTTTGGTGTCTTATTTTCCGGGATCGATTTCAGTAAGATTTTCACTGGAAGACAGAGGAGGTTACTGAACCACTTAGATACAACATTTAACCTCAAAAATCCACGATGCCAGTGGGACTTGTGAGAAACTGGATTCACGAAGTCGCGTTCTTACGCTAGTGTTTTTCAGATAGCATGGGTACCGTGACCGTCGCCTGTATGGCGTTCATAATACGTACTATTATCGTTCGCAAACTTTCAAGAGTGAAACGAACTGTCACCCGCACCATCCTACATGAAACGAACTGTAGTTTTATAATGAAAGTATCAAATTACACTCACTCAGATATGGATTAACATCGAAATAAATCGACTTGATAACCTCTTTGCCTGGAATGCGGTTGTAAACAACCTTTTTCGTAAATTGACATTGACGCATTGCATTTTGTATTTAATTAGGTACAGAGATAATGCATTTTTTATTTATTCCATCATATACTGATCCGATTATTAGGCTTTAGGAGAAAGTTAGCATTCGCGTATCACTAACAGTAGTAGAGATTTTTGTGACAGAGCTCGTCCGGGGAAGTACTACCGCCATGTTTATTTCCGCTGACATGCAGCATTGCTGTGTTCTTTACTTACTACGTAGGTAATTACAGGCATATGAAATTTAAATTTAAAATTCACTCCTTTTAATAGGGATGATGACAGTTTTTTTAAATTGTATATAAATTAAGAGTATACTAATAGCAAAGCAATTTTGTAAAAGTAACAGGGTATCTGCGATCGTTACTTTCGGAGCTACAGTGATTTAAAGGGTCAGATTTGCGGCGCTGCCGCGGATCCCTGAAAAACGCTCCATACAAAATGGCACGATTTAATGACGTCGTTGGCTCGCTGATCGTTAGGCTTGTATGGGCGTTCAAACAAAATTACTTATATCTTTGTTATTTGTGCGTTTATGTTTATAGTTCATTTATTGAAAAATGTCACATTTAATGTAAGGAAGCTAAAACTGTATGAATTTTCATCTAATTACGATGAAAAAAAATTAATAGATTTTGATATTTTATAATCTTATTTATTTTGCAAATATCCAGTCAATCTTTGCTTTTTATGTATAAATTAGTTAACATTGACCTTATTTACCCGAATGTACCATAAAAATCAATATATTCAAACCTAGTCATCATCCCCATTGTGCTTAGTTTACAAGAACTTTTGAAACGTCAAGTCATGTCATGTTTTAATGGTGGTAATTAAAGTCGAAAACTTAAAATTAAAGTTCCGAGGGTTCCAAATGCCATGGCCCACAACAAACATCAGTCAAGGTTTATTTTTTTGTTTACAACCATTTTACAAACTAAGTACACAATCGTATAGTGCAGTTCAACACCAAGCTTTTTTATCGTTCTTATAGTCATTGAAACTATAATTTGGTAATTTTAATTTGGTAATACGTGTACACATTTAGGTACGCATATGTACCTAAACGCGTACATGGTACAACTCTAACTGCGGAATGCTGTAAAAATAAGTGAATTTCCTAAAAACGTCTTAAAAAATGTGATTGTCGCGTAAATCATGTCGTCAAAAAATAAAATCTAATGTTATTCTTCGTCGGAATTAAGATGTTCTCAGTAACCCTATTCCGCGGAGTCGCCGCGCGCCCCCATTCTATCACATTACACCGTTTGTAACGACGCTCACTTCATTATACGACGCGTTTTTGCCACATTCCTCGTATTGACTCACTGAGAGTTCCTACAAGTCGAGATGCATCCAAATGACATAATGATATATAAAAAATTTATAAAAAAAAATGGCGGCTGACCGACTTCACCGGAAAAATCATTTTTTATGCCCAAATTATAACTTATACCAATAGTATTATTATACTACAGCTTGAGCTATCAAATACATAGTGGACTCGATAGATTTTGTCATAACCGGAATGTTGACTTGATTATATGATTACAATAGCTGACGCCGCGCGGTTTTACTCGCCTGGTTCCCGTTTAAGGGGGAATACGGGGTAATATATAGCGTATAGCCTTCTTCGATAAATGGGCTATTTAAGACTGGATTTTTTTTTCAAATCGGACCAGTAGTTCCTGAGTTACATGCGTTCAAGCAAACAAACTCTTCAGCTTTATAATATTAGTACAGATTAACATACTACTCGACTCTAGCGGTTTCACTCGTGTAGTTGCTGATACCTATATTTTATCCCCGTATTCTCACGAAAACGGGAACTACGTGGCTGAAACCGCGGGGCGTCGCATTCAGCTAGTAATATAATATGCGTAAATAGTGTGCTTTTGGTTGACCGTGTACTCGAGCACTGGAACATATCTTGCCTAGAGAGCTATTCTCATGGTGAGCCTAGCTTCTTCTACAGTATTTCATTCCCTTATAAAGTACTGCCCTAGATTAATAACCTATGGACCCGCAACGCTTATAGTCCTTTTCATGAAGGAAGTCCCCCAGACGCGGCGCTAATGTCCAATGGCGCTCATTGTCATTTGGTAATGGCGATCTTATTATCATTTGTGTAGAGCGCTGTCAATTTTAGTTCAGGTTTTAGCCACGGGACTCCTTTCATGAAAAGGACTTTAACAATTTTACACTGCTAATCACTTCTGTGACTATGTGATCGTAAGTGCTAAGCTAATTGTACTCAACTTACAAGCGACTTATCGTAGCGTAGCGATACGTCAAGGGCTCCCATTTCGGGGCACATAAAACAGCTTATGGACCCTGCGACTACACACTATCTATGTGTTATAAATCTATGTGTATTGTTTTATTATTTCGTTGCCCTCGTTTTCGGTTTTCATACCGGTAACCAAATAAGGACAACGAAAATAATATCTCCCTTTTCACCGACGGCGTGCCGAATATCGTATTTAATATTTATTTAAGCTTATTTTTAAAGGATGTAATACTGTTTTGTTAAATAAACTCTGTTATTGGTGTTCTGTTTATATTTCTCATTTCGCACTCGATTGAAACTCGAGATTTGGTTTAGCGAGGCTAAGTGGTTCTGATTTTTTTCTGCATTATTTATATTATTTGCATTCTGTTTATTTTCCCCCGTTTCTTTATTTGCACTGGCCCAATTTCTTTTCTCACAACCTCAATTGTTAATTTGCGGAAGCAAGTGTATGGTTAAACAAAAAAGAAACTAAGTTTCTTACAAGCGCCACCTGCCGAATCTGTTTTGTTTTTATTTTAAATTGATAATTTGTTTTTATCGCTTGCTTAAAATTATGTCCTTGTGGTTGGTAACTTAGCTAAACGCTAAAAAATATACTTAAATATGAATAATTTGACGGCCTCCGTGGCGCAGTGGTATGCGCGGTGGATATACAAGACGGACGTCCTGGGTTCGATCCTGGGCTGGGCCGATTGAAGTTTTCTTAATTGGTCCAGGTCTGGCTTGTCGGCTTTGGCCGTGGCTAGTTACCACACTCCCAGCAAAGACGTGGCGCCGAGCGATTTAACCTTCCGGTACGATGTCGTGTAGAAACCGAAAGGGGTGTGGATTTTCATCTTCCTACTCTTTGCTGGTAATAAAGGCGAGGCAAAAGCTAGAGAGTTCACAGTTAAAACTCAAGATTTTTAACCCCCGACACAAAAAGAGGGCATAAATCAATTTAGACATAAAAGTCGTTATTCTAATCAATTTCATGAATCCTAAGAATTCATGATTAATTTTTTTATGTTTCGTAGATACCCTTAATTGTGCATTTTATGCTCTTTCGGTGCATATGACACAGTTTAATTATATGTTTATTATTTACGACCGGATTTTTTTTGTGAAAATCAATAAACCTTATTATCGAGACGTGTAATATACGTGTTATATATTTTTTTTATGTTTCGCACTTAATCTTGAAACGGCCTGAGGATGCGGTGGTTCGCGGAAACATTTTATTGGTCCAAATTGAGGTTTGGTGTGTACTCATATGAGTACAACATGGCGGTCATTACCGGCAAGAGAGGTTTCTTATTTTTTTATTTCTCTCATTTATGCATAATATTTACGATGATGTAGAGTTATGATGTTGGTTGAACGCAAATTAAATATTTATTTTATAATTATAATAAAAATGAAAGTTTAATTACTTGTGTGTTGTAGAATATTGAGTTTATATGATGTATGGTCCTTTCCAAAAGCGGGTAACTTAGAAATCCAGACTCGACATTATTCATTTGTAGTAGTTTGACGGCCTCCGTGGCGCAGTGGTATGCGCGGTGGATTTACATATCGGAGGTCCTGGGTTCGATCCCCGGCTGGACAGATTGAGATTTTCTTAATTAGTCCAGGTCTGGCTGGTGGGAGGCTTCGGCCGTGGTTAGTTACCACCCTACCGGCAAAGACGTACCACCAAGCGATTTAGCGTTCCGCTACGATGTCATGTAGAAACCGAAAGGATTGTGGATTTTCATCCTCCTCCTAACAAGTTAGCCCGCTTCCATCTTAGAATACATCATCACTTACCATCAGGTGAGATTGTAGTCAAGGGCTAACTTGTAAATATTAAAAAAAAAAATCGCAAAACCCAAAACTATTGCATAAAATTAACTTTGAGTGGATTTCTCTTGCATATTACCTATTTCGAACGATTTTACGAACCAAAAGTTATAATATTAAGTTCAGTCGTTTATGGGTGCAAATGTATAATTACACGAAGTTACTTTTGAATTTTTAATATATTTTTTATTCAATACCTACTAACTGACCCGGCCAAGCTTCGCTTTGCTTTATGTGCACTTCTTCGCTAACCCTATCCTACCCTAATCTACCCCAACAACTGTTTTTTTTATTTGTTATTTTTATATTACACAAACCTTGTCCTAACAATAACAGTGCAGTTGTTCGAAAGTTATGGTCGTACATACATTTCGAAGATCCATTTTTATTTATATAGGTACTTTTAGCAGACTCAGGAGTGGATTACAAAAATGAGAAAACTAATGTCGAATTCACAATATTTTGTTTACAAATCAAACTCTAACCAAAATAACGGCAAAGAATGACCTTGAGTGGAGTCACGCACTTGTGAACGTTGTGAGTAGGGTTAAAGATGCCTTTGACAGTTAACACTCCCCTTTTCGACTCAAGCCATTCTTCCCGCCTATTCTAAGTAACCTATAAATAATTACACAACAAGAAATGTGGCGGCTAGAACGCCACGAGCATGTTGAAGCGGACCGTACGACGAGTGCCTTATATCGCAAGTCGTTTCTGCCAACCGATTGTTACCCGTCTCTAACTCCCCATTCTTTACGGAAAAAAGTCGAGCCACCTGACGTCATATTCGTCTCTATATATAGACTACTATTTCCTACATACATACATACATTATTTATGTGTTTAATTGTATACATTCAATTATATTACGCGCGTCATTAAAACTTAATTAAACGGCAACTTAGTCATACGAATTTTCACGAGAAATATATCTCGTACATGGAAAGAGATAAATCGACCCTTTCACAACCCGGAGCAATTACAAATGGGCGCCATTCCAAGTCGAGTTTTCGACTAGATTTTTAGCACTCAATTTTTCCAAAAGTCTACCCAAAGGCCGGCATTTTTCTCTGTTAGACACGATTTTGTAGATTGAGTCAACTTGTGATATTTTTAACCGTCGATTCTGCATGTTTACTGTTTTGATTTACGAGATGTTACTTACTACAAGCTTTTTTAAACTTTTTAACTAAACAATTTAACTTGCTGTAGGTAAAACGTTTATGTAAATGCATTTAAAGGAGGAGTGTCAACTAAGCAGAACAAATTATTTTTTCCTTAAAAGAACATAAAATCTCATCTACTCATCCTACTCCTAACAATTCCATCATCGCTTACCATCAGGTGAGATTGTGATCAAGGGCTAACTTGTGAAGAATAAAAAAAAATACCTACTATTTGTCACAAATCCCGCGAGAACCATGGATTTTTTCGGAATAAAAATATACCTATCTTAATTCTAAATTTCAACCAAATCAGTTAAATACTTGCAGCGTGAAGGACTAACAAACATATATTACACTTACATACAAACTTTCGTCCGTATAAGTGTGATAGAGCCACATATTATCAAAATCGTTTTATAGGTGAAACATTTAGATTTAGAATTTCATTTGAATTGCTAAATATTTTCAAAGCTATCACATCGTTTTGGTACGTTGAATCTACTGAGAAGTATTCGCAAAGAAATTAGTTTTTTTCGCGAAAATGTGTCTCTTTTTTATTATTTTTTAATCTAACGACACGAATCTCCTCCCGGGAAGCGTCTTAATTACAAGTCGTTTGGTTACAAGTCGGTAATGGGGTCACCCACATCTGTCCGATTACCGGCGGCGTTACGTGTTATGCCGCCACCACACTACTGTGGTATGCGACGATACAACCAACGTGGTTGCGTAACATTTTGTTAACAATCAAAAAATTTTTTTGCAAATCACTTAACATCAAGTGACTCGCAAACCTTTGCGAAAAGAAATCATGAAGGAGAAGCCAAGTCTCCATACAAACTCGGGCCCAAATTATACGAATGATACAGAGCTGAAAATTCACTATAAATTAGGACAATAGGGATGATGACTAGGTTTGAATATATTGATTTTTATGATACATTCGGGTAAATAAGGTCAATGTTAACTAATTTATATATAAAAAGCAAAGATTGTTTGGATATTTGCAAAATACTTAAATAAGATTATGAAATTTCAAAATTTATTATAACGATATTTTACTCTATACACCGCGCTACGTTATTCGTCTTAAACCAAAATCCCACATAATGTACCCAATGTCTATTATCCATCAGTGTTATTAAAAAAAAAAACAAAGTACAATTCAAGGAGTTACAATTGTAATAAACTTTCAAAAATCGATTATTTTAACACATCCTGTATTTTCAAACATCTACCTACCTCCTCGCCGCAGTCACGTCGGCAGCCCGTCGGTCCCTTTGAGCTTTGAGGTCATTCACTTTAACCTATTTCTTTAAATTAAATTCTATTTTATTTACGGGTGTTAACCCGTACTAGACCTGTGTCGATCGTGATTGATCGAATCTCTGATACCCGATCAGTACTTGTGCGTGAGCGAGTGACGCGGCCGTCAGCGCCTCAAATAATCTGCGAACGATTTTTGTTCACCACACTGAATTGGACTTGTAACAATTATCTGGATCGAATACTCGTCGGTCAGTCGTACAACATCACTTTACAGAATAGCAACCTAAAATCCGATCAGTTCGGAATTTATCGGCCTTCGTGGCGCAGTGGTTTGCGCGGTGGATTTACAAGACGGAGGTCCTGGGTTTGAACCTCGGTTGGGCCGATTGGGTTTTTGGTCCTGGCTGGTAGGAGACTTCGATCGTGGCTCGTTACCACCCTACCGACAAAGACGTACCGCCAAGCCGTGGATTCAAATACTCCCCCTAATAAGTTAGTCCGTTTCCATTTCAGATTGCATAATCACTTACTACACTACCGTCAGGTGACATTGTAGTCGATGGCTAACTTGTAACGAATAAAAAAAGGGTTCCGATTCATGTCCTACGGATGTTCAGTTTAAGACTCAAGTAACTACATACTTTAAGTCGAGTCGTAACGATACACAAAACACGAAAGACCCGTGACCCGAATGATCGAATTATTAAGACCCAACCAATCACCTTGCGTTATAAGAAACGATCGAAAGATACATTTCTTACCTGTACCTATTTTTGGACATTGCCGACAATAGTTACGGGTTAGGCGGCGAGCGGCGTTATCAAAAAGGAAACCGCAAAAGACTAGGGCTTGCTATTTTTTAAAATATCGGATTCTCGATATATCGATAATTTCAAAATAAATTTTTCGGCTAAATGAAAACTTTTAACAATTAAGTATTTATTAAACTTCACTATTTTTTATGTAACTAAATTGACAAGTAAATTAATACGATTAAACATGTTTAAAGTTTTGTCTGAGGGTAAAGTAGTGTATACTATCTGAATACATTACGTTTTACTTATTTCAGTGACATTTTCGATAAAATGCAATTAAATAAACTAAAATATGAAAAACGTAATAAAGTATAAATAAAGTAAAGTAGATTATGTTTGATAATGTTTTAGTTTAAATAATTTGCGAGGGATATAAAAAATTAAAACTTGTTAAAAATATCTAGTAGGTATCGATATCTACGTTTTAATATCGAACTATCGATATATCGTCCATAAAAATATTAGTAATTAATACTTATCGCTATTAAGTGATAATCGATATTTTGATATATCGATATTTTATTAACAACCCTAGTAAAGACACTGCCGCCGACTAGGTGTATCAAAAATAGTAGGTATGTAGGTATTAAACAACAAAATTTCTGAAACTAGGTTAAAGTTCATTAACCTCTTCTTTCCAAACAGAATGAAACAGGATGTTCTGAAGTTTTTTCATCAATTTTAATTTTTTTTTCGATAGCGTGTGAATGTGCTTCAGCTTTTTTTTAATATTACTATAGAGTTTCTCGTAATGGATACATACATGTCGCGGCGGATTATAGACGCGGCCGGTAGCACGGTGTATAATATGATCAGAATAGATTACTTTTCATCCTAATAGGTAAAAAAACGAACAATTTATTTTAATATGTTTTTATAAACTAAAGTAAACTAAAATTGTTCGCAGGTAATATAAAGTAAACTATTCCAATTGCTTGCGATTTTTTTACAATATTTTATCTGTCACTAGATTGAAAATATACCAAGCCAAATGTTATCTGGGACGTGTAATTAGAAACTTCACCCAAGTCCTTGCAAATAACCCTGTACCTGTTTACTGCCCTTCACCGCACGCCTGAAGCTCAATCTTCATTAAAAATTCGCTTTGATGCTATTTACTGCGTCACTAATATCATATTTTTGAAGGTATATTGTCATATATAAAAAAATAGTAATAATAATTTGTATTAATTAGCATATAGTTAAAACATTTTAATTTGGTACTCTGAATGTCAGCTAATAATTTTGAAAAATTTTCTGTAGCACAGAACGAGTGAGAGCATTAAAGTTATCAATGAATAGACAAATTAGTCAATATAGTCTATAGCAGACTATAGGTTTTTTAAAGCAGTATCGGTGGTTCGTGTAGGGGCTAATCAGTGACCACAATCTTAAAGATAGCATTAAAGTAATCAATAAATAGACAAGTTAGTCTATATAGTCTATAGCAGACTATAGCTTTTTCAAAGCAGCTGTATCGGTGGTACGTGTAGGGGCTAATCAGTGACCACGACCTTAAAGTACTCGTAACGTTTAAGCTTTTTATAAATTTTTTTCTCGTCTACGGCTTTGACAAACGCTTCAAGTGTTTGTCAAATATTTTCTAATGAAGTTAAGTTAGACAAGCAAGTGTGTCAAACATGTTTGATCATTAACGGGGTGCTGCAAGGTGTCTCCGAAGTGATTACAAAAATAAGAAAACTAATGTCGAACAAAGGTTATGATTCGCAACATTCGTCAGGACAACTTAATTAACAAATCAAACTGTAACCAAAATAAGACCCTAGAATGGCAGAGAAATGACCTTGAGTGAAGTCACGCGCTTGTGAACGTTGTGTGTAGGGTTAAAGACGCCTTTGACTGTTAACAAACAATCCCCTTTTCCACCAAGTCACTCTTCCCGCCTAATCCAAGTAACCCATAAAGAATTACACAACAAGAGACGTGGACGGCTCGAACGCCACGAGCGCACTGAAGCCGTCCGTACCGCAAGTCGTTGCGACGCGGCTATAACAGGTGTGCAACTAATTGCTAGATTTAAGTTACGTGTCCAAAAGCTATTTGGCTTTGTTTGGTATATGTATTACTTTCACAATAAAACATTAAATAAAACGTCATTCTTTCTTCAAAAAGTTATCCCATCTCTGAGCAACTACACGACCACGAGTAAGTTCCGCTCAAACGACTGTTAACTGTTCAAATAAAAGCAAAGAGTTGAACTAGTTTCGGCTCACTTCAAATACGTTTGGGGTTTGCCGTCAATATGTGGGGACGTAGTTTGCTTTCAATTGGGTTGGCTTCGTGTTTGTATCTCGCTTGTCGGTAGTGTGGGTGGAGCATTTCAACTTTTCGCTTCACACGCAGTTTCCATCTGTATTGTCAAATTGTCTTATAGGCCGTAGGCGTTTTACAAACGTGTATACTAAAATATGAGTAGATATTTCAAATGGCAGCGATATAATTATGACTGTTTCGAACGAATTCGTTTATAATCATGCAGGCTTAGTTTATACTTTTGAAACGTGTAGTTTGCCTGTTTATCCTAGCACCACTACGAGTACTTCAGGTCGGAAGGCTGTGCTCTTAGGTTCATCCGAGTAAATCACTAAATCTCCTCTTCCTCACATACTATTAGGCAAATGTGCACCTACCAAGTCCGCATCTTTACTTTCCAACAGGCTAGTTATAGAATATTTAGCAGACGCCTTAAGCGGTTGCTGTGGGAATACGGAGGTAATATATAACCTATCAGTCACAAATGATGTCGCTTTCGATTGGTAAAAGAATATACAAAATCGGTTAAGTAGATCAAATCAAAAAAAAAAAATCAAAAATCATTTATTTCAAGTAGGCTCAGTTTACAAGCACTTTTGACACGTCAGTTGACTATTTGTAAAGATTCTACCACCGGTTCGGAAGGCAGGTTCTGCTGAGAAGATACCGGCAAGAAACTCAACAGTTGCTCTTTTGAAAAAGTCATACAGTATTATAATTTACAATTGATAACAATTACAATTTCTTATAGTTTTATTTCCTGTGTGAAGGTGGAAGCTGATCCAATGGCCTCCAAGCGCTTTTATCTTTAAGGAACTCATCAATGTTGTAGTAACCTCGACTAAGTAAATGTTTTTTAACACATTGCTTAAAGCTATGCATTGGCAGGTCCATCACAGTCTTGGGGATCTTGTTATAGAAGAGTACACCCAAACCTACAAAAGATTTTTTTACTCTTTGGAGACGATATGCAGAAATAACTAACTTATGCCCGTGTCTAGTAAGACGTGGGTTTAAATCTCCTTTTCGTTTGTACAAATTAATATTTTGTCTTACATAGACTATACTGTTATATATATATTGACAGGCTACTGTTAGTATACCTATTTCTTTAAACTTTTGACGAAGGGACTCGCGTGATTTTAATTGATATATTGCTCGAATTGCTCTTTTTTGAAGTACAAATATAGATTGTATATCGGCAGCCTTGCCCCACAATAAAATACCGTAAGACATTACGCTGTGAAAGTACGCAAAATAAACTAGCCTAGCTGTATCAATATCAGTGAACTGTCTTATTTTTCTCACTGCAAATGCCGCTGAGCTGAGTTTACCAGACAGTTTTTCTATATGAGCACCCCACTGAAGTTTACAATCCAAGGTCACTCCCAGGAAAACTGTGGAACTCTCCATTTCCAGTGTTTCACCATCGATCATTATAGACTTTTCTAATTTTATTACATTTGGCAATGAAAACTCAATACATTTAGTTTTCTTGGCATTTAAAAGTAGATTATTTGCAGTGAACCAATGCGACACATGCGACATGGCACGGTTTACGTCGTCAGAGTTATCTTTATTTCTGTCCGTCTTAAAAATTAAGGATGTGTCATCAGCAAACAGTACAATCTCACATATGCCACTGACATGGAAGATCCAGAGAGTACCCCTACAGCCTACCTTATAAATTATCCCTCATAATACTCGTAGCACATATATGATAAATATCTAACGAAACAGCGTTACTATATCAAAGTTTGTACTTCGCCTAAGTGCCCTATCCGAATGCACGTCATTCACCATTCATTTTGCTGCTCGTTTTTTTTTTCTGTGCGAGATCACTTTTCGCGTCTCGGCGAAGGTTACATAGCACTTTCTGTTGCGGTTTTGATTTTCTTGACCTGGTTTCCAGTTTAAATAAACTAACGCAATGGATGGATTAGCACCGGCCATGCGTAAATTAGAGGGTAATGGGCTGCTGTGAAAAATAAACGTCTCTTTGTGTATACGATATAGAATGTGAGCCTGCGGTAGTCACACATAACTCATTTTGTGAAAACTGAAAATCTGTTAGCCCGTGCTCCTATCATAGGTTGGTAAGTAGCTTGTTATGAAGTTTGGGCTTTGGCTTTGGATGTTTCGAGGGTCCAGATCATCAATTGTCCAGCTCATTATCATCGTTAACAACCCATATTCGGCTGACTGTTGAGCACGAGTATCCTCACAGAATAAAAGGGGTTAGGATAGTCCTCCACGCTGGCCCAATGCGGATTGGCAGGCTCCATACACATAGAGATTTAAGAAAATTCTCAGGTATGCAGGTTTCCTCACGATGTTTTCGATCCCCGGCTTTGCCGATTTAGGTTTTCTTAATTGGTCCAGGTCTAATTAGTGGGAGGCTTCTGCAGTGGGTAGCTACCACCCTACCGCCAAACGACTTAGCGTTTCGGTACGATGTCGTGTAGATACCGAAAGGGAGTGGTTTTCATCCTGCTCCTAACAAGTTAGCCCGTTTCCATATTTGATTGCTTCATCACAATCGGGTGAGATTGTAGTCAAGGACTTACTTGTAGAGAATATATCATGCTGGACATAGGCCTTTCCGAGAGCGCGCCACCACACACGATCCTCCGCCTTCCTCATCCAGCCACTTCCCACTACCTTCTTGATGTCGTCAGACCATATCTAGCTGGAGAGCGAACTTGTAGAGAATAAAAAACAGAAAAAGGTATATCTGGTTATTTCAGGCCGTATGTCCAATGTGTTTAATATCTCGAAACAGAGCCGGAGGCGTGTACGACGTGGGATATCTAGTATCCTGTCAATACAGGCGTGAACTTGGGCGGGGAGGCCGAATTCTTTTGCTTTGTTTTGTTCACTCGGCATTCTGATGTGTTGTTACGTAGCGAATACTAGATTCTGTTGATTTGTGGCGCGGTATGTGATGAAACGTTCGGATGTTTTTTCAGATTATTATTAGAGTCTGTATTTTTACATTTATATATAAAAATTAGATTCTAATAAGCTGTAAGGATAGTCGGTTAGTGGATGTCCAATGGTAGACATAGGCTTCTTGTAAGGACTTTCAACCAAAGATTTTATATCATTATGAATGTCACTAGTGCGTCTAACAAGTGACTAATTGTCTTAATTTCGTTTAGACGCATTTTTTAACTTAATGAACAACGAGTTATTTAAACGAATAATACCTAAATATTATAGTCTACAATGTCTAGTTATGTGTCCAGGAAGTGTAAAAACTATAAACACATTATACATAAATATATGTATAATGTAAGTAAACACAAAATGAAGAGCCGTGATAGCCCAGTGGATATGACTTCTGCCTCCGATTCCGCAGGGATGTGGGTCCGAATCCGGTCCGGGGCATGCACCTCCAAGTTTTCAGTTGCGTGCATTTTCAAACGTTGAAGGAAAAACATAGTGAGGAAATACTGCATACCAGAGAATTTTCTTAATTTTCTGCATGTGAAAAGTTTGCCAATCCGGATTGGGCCAGCGTGGTGGACTATTGGCCTAAACACTCTAATTCTAAGAGGAGAGTCGAGCTCAGAAGTGAGCCGAATATGGGTTGATAATGATGAAAGTTTTTGAGGTTGTGAGGTTGTAGGAGGTAATCTGTGAGACGATTTAAAAAATTATTTTGTCATAACAAGCAACGGTATCACGGGGCGTTTACTATCGTATATAGTACTAGTATAGCATATCCACAGTCGATTGCATTAAAATATACAGTCGGATATTAAAGTTCCGAGCAAGCGGCAAGATTTATTGAAATATCCCCTAAAGTATATTGACATGGCGACGTCCGTTATATTTATTGTTTTAAAAGCGTGCCATTAATCTTTTACGAGCTTTCCAATTTCCATATTAATGACCGAGCCCGTCTTTACCGCTAGTCTCCTTTTATCGTATGAATTAATTAATATTGCGATTAGCATAAAAGGCGCTTTGCATGAATTTTTAATTTCTCCTCTGTGCATACTTACTTTTAAAAGAAATGATGAAATCACTTAACCTTCTTTTTTATGATAATAAATGTCATGTTGGTAGATGATCGGTTCTTCGAAACTATGTGGCCTGCCCATTGCCACTTCAGCTTCGCGACTCGCTTCCAGTGACTTTGGTTCGTCTGCGTATCTCGTCATTTCTAATTCGATCACACTGGTATGAGAATGTTGGGGTCCCACGGTGCTGGAATGGCGACCCCGTATCACCGAAAAGCGCAGTGTTGGACAGTGGATTGCAGGAAGCTGGATGCTTGTGGCTCGAGACCGTTGTGTTTCATGATCCGTGCAAGAGGCCTATGTCCAGAAGTCCATCGGCTGATAATGGTGGTAGATGATAAGATTTTTTTGATGACATCTAGCTAGTACGAATAGGCAGAGTTATTTGAAAGTTTTGTTTTACGGATATACTACAGAATGCTTATTTCTGCTGGTAAGCAGATTGGTAAGATTTGTAGCTATCCTGATATTGAAAAAAAAATATGAAGAAAATACATATTATGGACTTAAAAATAATCGTGTAATAATATAATTTGTAACAGTTGGGCACTTAAATGTCCTGCAACGGGTTATTTTTTTTTATATAATTTTTTAATAGTGTTTTGTATTTTATTGTTTATTGTTAAAACTAAAAAAAAGACAAATAAATAAATGAGATAATAAATATAATGATTTGTAAACGATACTGGTAGCAATTTGACTGTACTAATCCAACTGTGAAACGCTCAAGTTCTCAGAAGTGACACATCCGAAACTCGCATCACTTTTTACAGGTGATTGCCAACACTGACATAACGCAACAAGGTCTACTTCTTGGAAGATTATTAAAAAAAAAATATTGCGTGTTTATTATTATTAACAGGTACAGTGAACTGGGCAAAAAGTTCGTCAGTTTGACTTTTAAAAAACGTGTCGAAATATCAGTTTTCTACTCCTATTTCGTAATCTCATTCATTATCAACCCATATTCGGCTCACTGCCGAGCTCGAGTCTCCTCTCAGATTGAGAGGGGTTAGGCCAATAGTCCACCACGCTGGCCCAATGCAGACTGGCAGACTTCACATACGCAGAGAATTAAGAAAATTCTCTGGTATGAAAGTTTCCTCACGATGTTTTTCCTTCACCATTTGAGACACTAATTTAAGGTATTTTAATTTCTTAAAATGCACACAACTGAAAAGTTCGAGGTGTATGCCCCGGACTGGATTCGAACCCACACTCTCCGGAATCGGGGGCAGAGGTCATATCCACTGGACTATCACAGCTCTTCTTCTATTTCGTAGTCTACTCTACTGGATATACAATTTCAAACCATATAACAGAACTATTCATTCCTACGTGTCGTTTGGTAACTGTATATTACAACACGGGTAACCCGTACATAAACGGGTAAACAGACCAGACTTGATCCAGACTGTTTTTTTTTTAAGAAAAGAATATTTGCCATATCTTTTAAATATGACCAATATTCCCATTCCCCCCCAACTAGCCGTGAAAGACTGTATTAGGAGTGGGTACGACTATAGACCAACGAAGCGGGGATCGAACCACCACCCCTCGGTGATGAGTCCGACCGCTCCTACCGTTAAGCTATTGAGGCTCTAAATAGAAAATTTAGAAATTATATATAAAAAATTTTTAACAAAAAAGTTCAACCGACTTTAAAATCCCAAAAATAAATTAAAAAAAGCGAAAAATAACATCATATGTGCTACCTTCTTCACTTCTTCGATCACTTTGAAGGCGGTGGGTCCTCATTTTTTTTTTGAAGTCGGATATAAATCCAAAAGTAACCGGAGCTGGGAATCAAACTTGATGATGATGACAATGCTTTAATTAATGCAATAATTGAAATGAGACAGTCGAACGTTTATTTATGTGCAATCAACGTTAATCACAGTAACACCACGGTATTGTCTACGCCGCTCGCGTCTGGCGGCGCGCCAAACGCCGGCGCTTCTTAGAAGACTGAATTGGGGACGTACTCACACAATATTATCGTCATTAACAATTTTCTAAGGAACTTGCAGTTCCTGTCCTGGTACCTGGCAATTATATGAGCGTTTCACAGTTCGTTGACTCCACTTCCCATGTTTAGGTAATTTCCTAGCTCATTTACTTGTTAAAATGTTCAATATGGCTGGTGGGAGGCTTTTGCCGTGGCTAGCTACCAAACCGATAACGACGCCAAGCGATTTAGCGTTCCGGTACGATGTCGTGTAGAAACTGAATGGCCGTGACCAGCTACCACTCTACCGACAAAGACGTACCGCCAAGCGAATTAGCGTGAAAGGGGTGTGGATTATCATCCTCCTCCTAACAAGTTGGCCCGCTTCCATCTTAGACTGCATCGTCACTTACCGTCAGGTGAGATTGTAGTCAAGGGCTAACTTGTAAAAAAAAAAAAAGTTTCGTTGTATGTCTTATATAACATAATACATACATATATTTTTATAATCTTTTAAATAACTTGATGTTTTTCGATTTCTGTACATCATAATCATCCCTTTGTTTACTGCTGAGCACGAGTCTCCTCTCAAAATGAGAGAGGTTAGGTTACTTAAAATAGTCCACCATGCTGGCCTAATTTTATGGTATTGGTAGACTTCAGCACACTCGTATAGAATTAAGAAAATTATCTGTTAAACAGGTTTCCTTATTACGATGAACATAACTACATACTATTTTATATTTTTTGTCTGTATGTCGGTGACATTTTACACTCTTTGACTAAGAAATTCCTTTGGTTTCTTTATTAATTATCCTTTTCTATACATCAAAGTTATTCATTGAAAACTTTCAGTCATTCAGAGTCATTCATTAGAAAACTTTTATTCAACTGTGACATATTTGTTTGTATCCATTATTGTAGATATCTTTCCACATCTTACATCAGCCACTGTATCGTACACGATCAAGTAAGCACACATGCCTGCAGCGCTAACGGCTTAAAACTGATCGTGTGTTGATCGCCATGTGCACGATGTCATGCACATCGTGACCTGCACACTTACTTATTTACAACACGCTTACTTGATCGTCAGTGGCTGACATTAGTTCCAGTGTTGGATAACATACACATACACACATAGTATTCCAACAATGTTGGTAATAGAGGTCGTTGATGGACTGCGTTTAAGAGTTTCGTAACCATTGCCACATCATTGAATCTTTACGATTAAGAACAGTAATAAACGTTACAATATTTATTGGTTCACAAAATTTAATTGTTGCTATAGGAACCATTAAAACCATTTCCAACTAATGGTATAGAAGAGAATGTGTTTCTATATTTGTTTGTGATGCTTTCACGTTGAAACCTTTGCATCTAATTCGATGAATTTAAGTACAGAGATACATGTAACCTTCATCATTATCAACCCATATTCGGCTCACTGCTAAGCACGAGCAGTCTGCCTTATTGGCCTAACCATTCCCATTCTGAAAGGAGTTTCAGAATGAAAATGATTAGGCCAATAAGGCAGACTTCACACACGTAGAGAATTACGAAAATTTTCAGGTACGTATGCAGGTTTCCTCACAATGTTTTTCCTTCACCGTTTGAGACACGTGTAATTTAATCTCTTAAAATGCACATACCTGAATAGTTGGAGGAGTACGTCCTTCTGCGAATCTACTCATTTCTGATACTGTAAGCATTGCTCGCTCCATCGCTTATTGAGTGACTCACGAGCCTGCTTAGTTTTTGTAATAATTTTAAGATCAAAACATGATTTTGGCTTGGGAGGCTTCGGCCGTGGTTAGTTACCACTCTACCGACAAAGATGTACCGCCAAGCGATTTAGCGTTCCGGTATGATGTAGTGTTGAAACCGAAAGGTGGATTTTCATCCTCCTCACAGTAAGTTAGCCCGCTTCCATCTTAGATTGCATCATCACTTACCATCAGGTGAGACTGTAGTCAAGGGCAAACTTGTAAAGAATTAAAAAAATGACCTACCAATTATAGCAAATAAATTATGATTTAATTTGATTTTAAGCTCATAGTTAGCCAGTTTCTTCATGTAAAGCTAAAGTAACAGTAAAAGTGGTAAGTAGTAAAGAAGACTTTATTTTTCAGTGAATAAGACCGTCACTTTTGATTTATGACGTTACTTTGACTGTTACTTGCGATGAAGAAACTGGCCGTAAGTCTTGGATAGTTACGACATACGAATACTGGAATTTCTTAAAGTTATAAAAATTCTAATATTAGACGGAACCATTACATTTTTTACATCCTTGAACTTATGAATGAAATGTTCATAAACGAAACTTTTATAGACTGGACTTGTTGTTATAGTTTGCGAAATACCGTTTGTTTATGTACCTAAAATAATCTCGTAGTAGAATCGCGTTTTGTTTATCATCAAATTCTTGGCACTGAGAGAGATGAGATATCGTCCGTTATCGCTCACCGTTCGTTCGTTCGTCGTTCACGTGTCGATGGTGATATGATGAATGATTCGTTTTAATATTACGACAAGTGTGTTATTTGTTTATGTTGCCCAAATCCATCGGAAATAATATATTTGGGTGTATTTATTGCACTTTGTGTTCAGTGTCTAGACGAATGGAAATACATAATTGTTTACTTATTTTATTAGGACAACCAACATATGATACAATGTTACATGTCAATAATTTACATTAAGATAGATACAGTAATTGCATAGATAGTGTTATCACATTAAGATAGACAATTATAGGTTATTATCACATAATTCGTCGTCATCAACCCATATTCGGCTCACTGCTGAGCTCGAGTCTCCTCTCAGAATGAGAGGGCTAATGCCAATAGTCCACCACGCTGGCCCAATGCGGATTGGCAAACTTCACACACGCAGAGAATTAAAATAATTCTCTGGTATGCAGGTTTCCTCACGATTTTTTCCTTCACCGATTGAGACACGTGATATTTAATTTCTTAAAATGCACATAACTGAAAAGTTGGAGGTGCATGCCCCGGACCGGATTCGAACCCACACCCTCCGGAATTGGAGGCAGAGGTCATATCCACTGGGCTATCACGGCTATCACATCATTCACTAATTAATATAATGGCAAGATGTATGTACTGTGAAAAGAGGCGTGAAGTGTAGTAGTAGTTAAAATAGGCTCGTTGTGCGGGTCTTTTCCTCCCGTAGAACGTACGTCGCGGGGGATCTTGCTCCCCCGGTTATTTTTTCCAAACCTTTCGGCTGGGTTTGTCCAGGTAATTCAATCTCGCGCGGACTGCGATTACTCGCTATCCTGACTGACTGGGCAGGATTCGGTGGGTTGGCCCGCGCGAACTGTGGTTTCGCTATCGTGTGCAGTATTAGCGTCGTCACTTTCGTCGCCATCCGTGTCGCCGATTGTCGGCCACTTGGAGGAGCTCCCGAGGTAGGGGGTGTCTGTCGTTTGTTGGTCTGTCGCGGTGCGGTGCGATGTTGTGGAGGCGTATATTCGGTCCGCACGAACTTACGTCCTTATGTCACGACTTATGACGTTCTGCTGGATTTGGAGCCGGTTCTTCTGGTACGCAAAGCACAAGGCCGGACCGCGTACGTGAAATAGGCTGATAATAATTAATCAAGGGGCCGAATCTTCAGTACAAAGACTTGGACAGGAGATTATGTTCCGCAAAAAATATTACATTTACATCATATCAGATCGTAAGTAAGCGTACATTGATTTCTACTAAGGTCTACATAGGAATTTGGACTAGGTTATGCACACCAAGGTATAACCAAACGATATAGTAATCCTGAGTTCGATCCCGGGTAACATTAGAAAAACATTTTGTCTTTTTTTTTTGTTTTTCTCAATTCGTTTCTTTAACTATTTTTAATGTAAGTAAGTGTTTTATTAAACCTCGATGAAAAAAAAAATTAAAATCAAAAATTTCCATTTAAAATTTCCGCTGACTTTAGTCCAAAATATTCCGAATAAGTCCAACGTTTTTGTGTTCACTTCTTCTCCTTGGAGTATAAATTCTTTTTACAATACAATACAATCCTTTATTTGCTGATACAGTTTACAAGGTCTTAACAAATAAATATAATCTGTTCTGTATCACGCCCGATTGGCATGCAAAATATTAGTTACATTTACAGTAAATATTATGTCATTCCAGAAATTACTTTTAATAATGAATAGAAGAACAATATTAATTAATTTGAAAAAAAGAAAATACAAATAAAAAATAAATGAATCAAAAATCAATTTACATCATATTGTCAAAAGAATAAATTTATATTAAAATGTCAAAGTTAAAAATTCATTTATGTCATAAAACTTTGCTGATACTGATGTCAAGTACTTTCCCCAAACTATTAGCTTTATAGCATTTAATCGTAACAGGCTTAATAGTGGGTATACCATTGTTGTGATTAAACGCACACAATAGTCCATAACTCGCCTCGTGCGCCGCCGTGCGTCAGTGGTACGTAGACGCATGTTTATTTCACCATAACACGATCGCGAACGAAAACATGAAGCCGGTTCCAGGACACGGTCGGATTGACTTCCACTATGTAACAACAGGAGCGGACGTTATTACATGCATACTGGAGTTCCTAGAACAATGGTTAATGTTAGGGAGGTAACATTGTATGTTTAATACGTTCTATACTAACGCTGTAAAGCTGGAGTTTGTTTGGATATTTAACGCGCTATCCTCTGGAACTACCATCATCATAATTACCAGCCGATGGACGTACACTGCTGGACATAGGCTTCTTGCATGGACATCCAAAAACACTCCCGACTCCCTGCAACCCGCTATTCCAGCACCTTGGTATCTCAACGTCCATCGGCTCTTCGAACTATGTGGCCTGCTCATTGCCACTTTAGCTTCGCAACTCGCTGAATTATGTCAGTGACTTTGGTTCGTCTGCGGATCTCTTTATTTCTGGTTCGATCGCTCCATCGCCCGCTGAGTGACTTTGAGCCTTCTAATAAGGCCCATAGTTAGTGACCAAATCTCGGATCCGTAGGTCTGGAATTACCAGTCTTAATTTAAAATGATTCGACAGATCAGTCATTGAGGATTTGATCTATCTTTTACTGACAGAACCCCGCTTTGTAGTTAGTTTCAATGCAGTTTTGTAGATGAGAAGTTTATAATACATTATACTGGCTTTATTTTAGCAACCTCAATAATTAAACGTTTTTATTACTAATAGGAAGGATCAGCCCATGTCGACATTAAGTTGTAGGGAGCCCCTGTCATGAACTGCTTGCATCCAGCGGCTCCCTTCAACTTATGTCGTCGATCCATTGGAGGTGGGTCGACCAACACTGCGTTTTTCAGTGCGGGGTCGCTATTCCAATATCTTGGGACCCCAAAGTCCCGGCCATTGCCAGCATATAGTCAATATAAGGCATTACCTTTAGGATGAATAAAAAAAGAGTAATAAGAAAAAAATTATAAGCGAAATTGACCGATATTTTACTAGATCATTAGGAAACCCGGTTACCGTGAACGTGCTGTATACCGTGAGATACATATAACAGCGGCACTGCAGTCTCACAACAAACACTAAACGGCTAAACGGGAAACAAAATGTTCTAAATTCAGTTCGATAACGTAAACATTGTCGGAGAAAACATCCAACAAAAATAGCATCGGCCAAAACGAAGCCTGCAGTAGGTACTTATCGCAATACGAGTGTAGCTACGACTTACGCCGGCCACACACGATCAAGTTTACTGTCTAGTTTGCAGCGCTCTTGAAGATTAGGGAAGTGACAAAAATAGACGAATTATAAATTCAGTTCGATAACGAAAACATCCAACAATAATCTTTTTAACATAAACCGACTTCAAAGACATATTTCAGTTATTTCTATTTTATTTAACACAAAATTACTAAACCAATTTTCATAAAATTGAAATGGGACCAATCTGAAAGTACTCTTTTAAACAAAAAAAGAATTTTCAAAATTGGTTAATAAATGAGGAAGGTAACAAAAGGTCGGTCGGCTGTAAATAGCATCGGCCAGAACGCAACCTGCAGAGTATAGTATATCTACTACTTACGCCGGCCACAGACTATCAAGTTTACTATCCAATTTGCAGCGCGCTTAGGGATGGAGTCAGTGACAAAAATGTCGACGTACAAATTCAGTTCGATACATAGGTACAAATTCAATTGAAGTGTATGTATTCACTTAAGGATACAGGGGCCCACAGGAGAAGACTGCTTAGGGCGTAAATTACCTTAATTAGGCAATGAATATAAGTAAACAATATTATTTAGGTAGCAGCTGTTGAGTTGTTTAACCACCACACTATTGTGATACTGGAAATGTTGCAATATTTGATCTAGATTCAAGTCAACCTATAAAACGTATTTACGTAGGCACGTCGGAGACATTTGAGATATCGCAAATAAATTTTCATATAATTATAATGTAAGCGGGGCTGTAAAGTGTGGAATATTATCAAAAGTAGCAGTGTAATGTTGTGTCGTGGGTGGCTGATGGGGTTATATAGTTGCGACACTGGTTATCACTAAATTGCGTTCAATGAGCAATGTTACTCGACTCAAAAATTTTGCAAAAGACCGGAGGATCTACACATGACGGCCAAACTTCAGTCAGAAGAAAGTACCCAGTGATGATAAGCAATGATTCATACATCCGTAACATCTATCAATACATAGATCATCAATACTTAAAATAAAATTGAAGCGTCTGTCCGTGATTTAAATATAACCGTGGTTTTTATGTGCTTATGGTTATTTGACACGACACTAAAACACAATCGATCTTTTCTAATTTTTTTGTCTTCTCTGTCTATTTGTCTAGGCTAATCTTTGGGATCGGGTTTTATTTACTCTGTCTTTCACTTTATTTATTTATTTTAGTCTTTTATTTTATTTATTATTCTACAAAAAACACATTTTAATTAAGCCTAACCATAGTGCAACACAAACTACAGTTAGTTTTACTGTGCACTGGTTATAGAGGAGATTATTAAGCAATACATCGGCTTTTTTATCTCAGGAAAAGCCATAGTTCTCGCGGGATTTGTTAAAAACTGAAATTCTCGTGGACGAGATCGCGGGCATCCGCTTGTTTTTAATAAATGATTTATGATTAGACATGCGTTTTCATCCTTCATTTATAATTTGTTTGTTGATAAACATTCCACAACAAGCTTGGCTTTAATATAGTTAAGTCAATATCTATCTATCAATTGAATAAATAAGGTATATAATGTTTCATTTGTTCGCAGGTGATAGACTTCGGCAGCTCGTGCTACGAACACCAGCGAGTCTACACGTACATCCAGTCGCGCTTCTACCGCGCGCCCGAGGTGATGATGGGCGCCAAGTACGGCATGCCCATCGACATGTGGTCGCTGGGCTGCATACTCGCGGAACTGCTCACAGGTCAGTGGCGTTTGTTTTGTATTGTGTGTAATGTACACGCACGTCCAGTCGCGCTTCTACCGCGCGCCCGAGGTGATGATGGGCGCCAAGTACGGCATGCCCATCGACATGTGGTCGCTGGGCTGCATACTCGCGGAACTGCTCACAGGTCAGTGGCGTTTGTTTTGTATTGTGTGTAATGTACACGCACGTCCAGTCGCGCTTCTACCGCGCGCCCGAGGTGATGATGGGCGCCAAGTACGGCATGCCCATCGACATGTGGTCGCTGGGCTGCATACTCGCGGAACTGCTCACAGGTCAGTGGCGTTTTGTTGTGTGTTGTGTGTAATTTACACGCACGTCCAGTCGCGCTTCTACCGCGCGCCCGAGGTGATGATGGGCGCCAAGTACGGTATGCCATCTACAAGTAGGTACATCCAATTGCGTTTCTAGCGCGCGCTCGAGGTCTTGATGGGTGCCAAGTATTATTTTATTCATTTATTACTAGCGGACGTCCGCGACTTCGTCCGCGTGAAACTCGATGTAAACTTTGAACTACCCTACTCCTACTCTACCCCTACAATATTGGTTTGTAGTACACACTATGTATCAGAGATGGCGTTGTATGTGAAAAACCCGCTTTTCTGTTGAAATTTTTCCTGAATTTTCTTTGCTATACGGACGGAGCCCGAGACCTTTCCAACGAATGCAAAACCGTGGAAATCGGTTTGTGCGTTCTGGAGTTATAGCGTCAGGGAGGAAAACCCGACCTATTTTTATATAGTAGGTAGATTATTGCCTAAAAGCATGTAGAATAACTTTACTTTACTTTATAAGCACTTTTGAAAACTCAAGTTAGTCTTATAATAATCTCCCCTTGCAAACGTTTCCAGGTTTCCCCCTCCTCCCCGGCGAAGACGAGGCGGACCAGATGGCGTGCATAATCGAGCTGCTGGGCATGCCGCCGCAGAGGCTCATCGAGCAGGGCAAGCGCTCCAAGAACTTCATCAGCAGCAAGGGTCTGCCGCGGTACTGCACCGCCACCATGCTGCCCGACGGCACGACGCTCTTAAGTAGCGGTTAGTTACGCGCCTACATAGATCCTCATCATCATCACCATCATCATCATCATCATCTTCATCATCATCATCATCACTATCACCTGATGGACGACCACTGGACATGTGCCTCTTTTAACCGTTGGCTGTTATAATTCTCGGCAAACATCTTGAACAATCCATTAAAATGCGCAGAAGTCGATTTGTCGGTCTCTTTGGTGGGGCGAAGGGAACGCGGGGGAATACAGAGCGCGCGCGCGCCTGCTATTGGTCAATCAGTCCGCCCTGTCCATTGTCTTATAGTGTACCTGCGCGAACTTTCCCCCACTACGCCGGTTTTTGTTCAAGATGTTTGCCGAGCGCTGTACCTGAGATATCCGCTTGATGTCCTCAGTCCAACTTCTTTGATACTTGTATGCCAAAGACAGCGCGGTTTAAATTCCATAGTTACCTTGCGTATTTACTTATATACGGAAGAAGCTGATGAAATTTTGAGATTTCATAGAGTGACTAAAGATCTAGCCTCTTACTACTACTCTGAGCCGTGATAGCCCAGTGGATATGACCTCTGCCTCCGATTCCGGAGGGTGTGGGTTCGAATCCGGTCCGCGGCACGCATCTCCAACTTTTCAGTTGTGTGTATTTTAAGAAATTAAATATCACGTGTCTCAAACGGTGAAGGAAAAACATCGTGACGAAACCTGCATACTAGAAAATTTTCTTAATTCTCTGCGTGTGTGAAGTCTGCCAATCCGCATTTGGCCAGTGTGGTGGACTATTGGCCTAATCCCTCTCATTCTGAGAGGAGACTCGAGCTCAGCAGTTAGCCGAATATGGGTTGATAATGACTACTACTGTCTCTCTCTCCAGTCGGTCCACCTTGACGAGTCTTTTTTTTATAAACAATGCCCTTTCATCAAGTATGGTCGCTTAGCAATTTTTTTACTTTTTTAAAAAAATATTTCATATTTTAAACAGTTTACACGTGCTAAAGTGTCTAAACTCTCTAAACTCTATAAAATCTGTAAACATATTATATAGGACGTCCGCAGCCCGAAATAACGTCCATAATTTTTATAAATGAGCAACGGAAGCTTAGGCCACGCTCTCACGTTTCATCTTAACGTTACATTAGTTTAATCGCTGAGTCAAGCCGCCGTAACTTATCATAGAGTTAAAGCATCACCACCTCGTTCCGAATCATATCTAATTATATATGAACTGTCACCGAAGATTCCAAACCTTTCTCGTTTACGTCACCATTGCAATGGAGTGATTCAGAAATGCCGATGGCAATACTAAATATCTGGGAATTTTTGTAGTAAGCAGTGATTGTTTTGATTTATTTTGACTTGACACGTCACACGTTTTGATTGTGTTTGTGTTGCATCTAGGTATGAGTCATTTTGAATGCGATGTCACGTCTTGCGCCTTGTAGACTTCAAGTTTGTTTTGTAGCAATAGTGATCCCATCTGCTGCATCCCAGTGTGGAGTGTGTGTCACAGTGTCGCTCTAAACCTTAGATGGCAGTCAGTGGTACTGTTTCAGTCTGTAGCGATGTTATTAATTAACGATCGCGATAAGTTAGATACCCGACTGCAAGAAGGGTTATGTTTTTCACGCGTATCTAGTATGTATGTAACTATATAATATTCTGTTATTACCTCAAATCTTCCAAACCGCTGAACGGACATACGTAATTAATATATCGTTAGATTTGCCTTAATAACCCAAGTGTTCTTAGATAGGTGAAATAAACAAAAAAAACAATGATTGTGAGACGCTATAGACTCGAGGTGATTTTTTAGAATATTGCAATAAATAAAATAAAATAAAAAAGCCATTTATTTCTTAAAGAAGTACTAGTTTACAAAGTATGGTTAAGTTAAGTTTAGATTACTTTGTGTTGGTATCAAAAAATAGATGATATATAGAATATTGCAATATGGGTATCAAATTGAAGGGCTTATCATGAGGATTTTAAAATGGTATATCATGGCCATGTAAAAAAAAACTTCAATTAATAAAACGTTATTTTATGCATAGATTTTATTAATACTTACGAGTAATTCTTACGACCACCACTCTTAAATCCGACCTTATAAGTGAATTATCTCTGTAATAACTTAATAGGCAGGTAAAACCCTTTTACCCACTCGTGTTGCCGTCACCCCAAACTACGTCACTTAATGTAGAGTACACCCACTACGCAGTTATCGGGGGGTTATGATTCGATTACATTTTGCGGTACATTGCGTTAACAGGAAATGGCCTACTTGCGAGATTATTGATTGAATTGATTGCGTTTATTTTGGTTCCGCCCATCTAGTTTGGGCGAATGTTTACATGTTTTGCGTTATCGAAAATTCTCGTTTTGTATCTTGTTTATGACTGGCGGACGCTGGCGACATCGCTCGCATCTAATGCATTTTTTTAGTAATCCCGCGGTAACCATTGATTTTTCTATGATACTGTATCATCCACTTACACCATGCGCTTGCGTACTAAGATAAGATGTGCGTGCACGTCTTTGGGTAATGACAAAAAATTGTGCATTCTTTAGTATGGAGGGGCCCATCGACGATAACGATTTATATTGATGCGGACAGTAATTATTTTAAAAAAGTTTGTATTTCAGTATGATGTAAAATACTATTTTCACTTGAGAAAACACACTTATTTTTTTGATTAATGTATTTTCTATTAATTTTAACTAATATAAAAGTGCTATTTGTTCGTGTTCACTTGCTTAATGTCACGTTCGAGATTTCGTCTGTAAAAACGTTTGTCTTGTAACGTGACTCTGTTGTGTTTTTGCGCTGAACAAACTTGCTGGATAAACTTGTGAGTCGTAAAGTTGTTTGTTTAGTTAACAGTGACATTACGATTTGCGTTTGCCTGGCAATTTGTTTGGGAACGTTGTTCGAGAGTTACGCGGGCTACAGACGTTGAATTTTAACTGTACAGTTTTATCTAATCAAATTTTCAATAAAATCATTAATAAAAACTGTACAGTCAAACTGAACAGTTCCCAGTTTTGCCTACACACGGACGTTTTTATTGAACAGTTCAACTGTACAGTTAAAAATGTGTAGTTTTTACTGTACAGTTTTATCTAATCAAAATTTCATTAGGAAAATTGTGCAGTTAAGTTTGTCGACGCGGAGGGTTTTAACTGAACAGTTTAACTGTACCGTTAAAATAGCACAGTTAAAACTGCAGGTCTGTAGCCCGCATTGTTTAAATTATTTCAGCGATGTTATTGGTTTTGCAAGTGCGCTGTGACCTTCTGGTTTCGATTCTCGTCTGCGTAAATTTTTTATATTCTCTTAGACGTAAACTGTTTTCTTTATTATCGTCGACGCAGAGGCGAATTAGCGATTTGATTCGTTCGAATTACAGGCCAAAGTTACTTATGTTTTACTATCATGCTTATTTTTGCCGCTATTCAATTCAATTTAATTCAAAAATCACTTACTTCAAGTAGGCTTCTTTATCAAGGCTTTACGAACCTTCAGGTTATTTTGTTATGGCAATAACTGATTTGTAAAGTTGAAAACTTGAAATTTAAGTTACGAGGGTTCCAAACGCGCCTTCGTCGTTTAGAACGTCATCCACAACAAACTCAGCCAGGGTTTCTTTTTATCACAATCGAAATTGTTCCCGAGGGATTTGTGAAAAATTTAATTTCACGCATACGAAATAGCGGACTACCGCCATTAGTTTTTGTATAACTCGACGTATATCACGAGTTTCCAATTTGTTTGTATCTATCTTTCTCTATCTATAGTATCGTGTTAGACAGAGAAATAAGAGATAGCACTACTGTACTAATGCATATCTCTTATTGAGGTTAACTGATGGGATTCGCATTAAGTGCTAACTTGTCAACGGACAAAATAGCACGGTATGAAAGAATAAGACAAATGTCTCAAGCAATCCAGCACCGAGACAAGCGGTGGGCGATAGTGGGAAAACACCTTGCAATTGAGCACTGTTTGGACGTATTCCAATTGGTCTCATTTCTTTTTTTTTTCTTTCTCAATATTAATTATAATATATCGAGAATGTCATAACATGTGTTCACCCGAATCGATTCGTTTACGCGTCGTTGCAAATATTTCAGGTGGTTGTGGATAAGTTTTTCCTTGAGACTTAACACACGAGGGTGTTCTTTAAAAGTGTCAAGTGAAGTAATAGCGATCGCCAAAACTGTCAGTTTTATATATAGTCTGTTATCGAGCAGCACTACTAATTTCTTAACTCTTTTTGTTGTTATTAGTACCTATAGTGACAAGATTATTGGCTAAAAATATAGTATAATATATATAAATATAGTATATTATAGTAAAAGTTGATGGAACACACCATAAATTTTATCGGACGTCAAGTCAAGCCGTTAGCGCTGCAGGCACGTGGGCTTACCGGATGGTGAGTGGCTAGTATTAGTGTAAAGTCATCGTCTATAACAAAATAAATTAAATCCAATCAGCGTGGTTGTGTTTGTCTTCTAAGCTCTGTCACGAAATTTAATCGCTTGCATTCGAGAAATTCTCCTAGTGTTTCTTTCTATCTACCATTTTACATAGATTTATAACACATAGATAGTGTGTAGTCGCAGAATTCGTAAGCCGTTTTATGTGCCCCGAAATGGGAGCCCTGGACGCGTCGCTACGCTGCGATTAGTGTGCGTGTCTGCGAGAGTTATTAGCATAAGTCAGCCATTGACGGTCAATTATTCGCAAGTTTCTGCAGCGTAAACGGCAGCGGAGACGTTTCATAAGTCGAGCCGTCATGCACGCAGCGACCAATACGCGATCAATTATAGTCGTGGGTGCTGAAGAAACGTGAGAATAATTGATCGTCAATGGCGTGCATTAGCTCTTACGCTCAGATAGTCACAGAAGTGGCTTACGTTTGGAGTGAAAAATTGTTAGGTGTTACGGGTTTTTAGGTTATTAGTCTAAGCGATTTTACTAAAAAATCTCAGTTTGCCTTTAAAATTGTTATATGTGAGAAGTGAGTGTGAAAAACTTTTTTGGGACACGGAACCCCAAAAATATAATTCAATCTAATTATTATTTACAGCTGAATACGCGTGAACGAAGAGGACATACTTTACAATGTATTTGTTAAATATTTACGTTTATGATACATCGATTTGTTTGAACTGAAGTGAATTTATGTTGAACAAATCCTGTGGGAGGGCGCGCTTGGTAAAAACGTCATATCAGTTTGGTCAAGCGCCAACAACGATGTGTAACGGTTTTGATGTATGCATCCAATAAAGTTGTAACTTTTTCATACGCGACACATTTTTTGCTTGATATAATCACTAGCGGACACCCGCGACTTCGTCCGCGTGGAATTTAGTTTTTCACAAATCCCTCGGGAACCATGGATTTTTTCGGGATAAAAAGTAGCCTATGTGTTAATCCATGCTATAATATATCTCAATACCAAATTTCAGCTAATTCGGGTAAGTGGTCGAGGCGTGAAAAAGTAATAAACATTCATATCATTAAAATCATCAGTTTTCGCAAATCTCGGGAAACCGTGGATTTTTTCGGGATAAAAAGTAGCCTATGTGTTAATCCAGAGTAAAATCCATTTCCAATCCAAATTTTAGCCAAATTGCTTCAGTAGTAGCGGCGTTAAAGAGTAGGATATCACTGCACCGTGATAGTCCAGTGGATATGACCTCTACCTTCGATTTACGGGCGTAGTTTCGAATCCGGTCCGGGGATTCGAACCTCCAACTTTTCAGTTATGTGCATTTTAAGAAATTAAATATCACGTGTTTCGAAAAAAATCGTGAAAAACGCTGGCCCAATCCGTATTGGGCCAGCGTGGTGGACTATTAGTCCCTTTCATTCTGAAATAACTCGTGCTCAACAGTGAGCCTACTAGCACCACCAGCTTCGCAACTCCAGGTCCCTAGTAAGACTATTATTTAAAAAATTCATTTATTTCAATTAGGCTTAGTTTACTAGGACTTTTGAAATGTCAAGTTATGTCATGATTCAATGGTGGTAACTAAAGTCAAAAACTTAAAATTAAAGTTACGAGGGTTCCAAGCGCGCCTCGGTCCGAGAAGAGCCGAAAGCAAACTCTGCCAAGGTTTATTTTTTTGTTTACCACCATTTTAGAAACTCACTTATCTAGAACTAAGTACACAATCGTACAGTGCAGTAATTTAATTAAGAAATATCCTAATCTTTTTTTTTTTTTTTTGGAATTCGAACCCGTAGACGAACCAGATTTACACAGGACCAGCAGGCCTTACTCAGTCAAAATATACATCCATAAAATATATACCAGTATTTTATTTGAATATTATAAATTGAAAAATCTTCTATCTCCGTACTCAGTTCCCAAGTTAAACTAAGAGTTCTAATCAAACTTCCTTCAGCGAAGAGCGATTAAATTGGAATTATACTTGCAGTTGGGAGTTTTAAACAACCTTCCCTCCTTCGTAAGTGATAAGTGCTCTGCAACTTTAGTATTAAAAGTTTTATAAAGTGGAAAATTTTTATGATACTTGTGCGACACTTTTAAAAATATTGCACTTTACATACCTACTCATTTATAATAGTAACAGTCCAGATCATTGGACTGAAACTGAAATAACTTAAATAAAAACTTAAAGAAGCTTAATCGCCTTAATCAAGTATTGTCTTGTCTAAAAAACATAGATTAAGGTATTTTCTTAAATTATAAGTAAAATTTTATTTTCATAATTATTCGTATATATCTTAATATTTACAAATCTCAGATTGACATAAAATATAAGTATAGTATTCCCATTAATCTGTGTGTGAGTTATACTGTGAATGTAAAATTTTTTTTGTGGTCAAATATTATATAATACAGATAAATCAAAGATTACAATCTGTGTGCATTCGAATATTTGAAATTCGAATTCGAATCTATCTCGCAAGTTAATGAACTGTCGATAGAGTTATATAAATAAACTAGCTGACGCCGCGCGGTTTCACGCGCGTGGTTTCCGTTCCCGTAGGAATACAGGGATAATATATAGCCTATAGCTTTCCTCGATAAATGGATTATCAAACACTGAAAGAATTTTTCAAATCGGACAAGTAGTTCCTGAGATTTACGCGTTCAATCAAACAAACAAACTTTTCAGCTTTATATATTAGTATAGACAGAAGTTATAAAAAACACACTTAACTACATAGCTCCAAAACAAGCATACATAAATAGCACATAATGCATTGCCTGTGTTATATATGTATATTGTGTTATGGTTACCAAAATACTTTATCACCTTTATCAGCCTGGTTTAATGCCTATTACATGCCTATTACAGGCCCAGGCCTTCCTAAAAATTAATATGAGAGAGGCTTTAGACTTTCAAGCGTACGCTGCCACTGTAAGCAGCACTGCAAGTATATCACTTGGCACTGGCTAATATTGTTTGATGATGAAAAATGTAATACAAAATATTTGTCGAATCAGGACGTTTACTTATTATTTGAGCCGTGATAGCCCAGTGGACATGACCTCTGCCTCAGATTCCGGAAGGTGTGGGTTCGAGTTGTGTGCATTTTAAGAAATTAAATATCACGTGTCTGAAACGGTGAAGGAAAACATCGTGAGGAAACCTGCACACCAGAGAATTTCTTAATTCTCTGCGTGAGTGAAGTCTGCCAATCCGCATTGTGCCAGCGTGGTGGACTATTGGCCTAACTCCCTCATTCTGAGAGGAGACTCGAGCTCAGCAGTGAGCCGTATATGGGTTGATAACGACGACTTACTTATTATTTATTGATTTGTGGTTATTGTTCTGTTTCCAGGCATGTCGAGAAGAGGCAAGCCTCGCGGTCTGCCCGGCTCCAAAAGTTTTGTCACAGCGCTCAAAGGTTGTCAAGACAAATATTTCATTGATTTTATAAGAAGGTGAGTTCATTGTTATCTGTAAGTGCTACCCTATTCACTATATTTGACGTAGTGTGACGTCACAGTAGTAGTAGTAGTAGTAGTAGTAGGGACAGTGATTGTACCATCACTTTGTGGTAGAGGAACATTGACCTCTTATAATAAAAGGACGCACAATCATGTAGAAAATTTCACTTAAAAACTGGAAAATTTTGCTTTGACACTTTTAGAACTATTGGTAAAGAAAATTATACATAAAAGTCTTTAAATATAGTCCAGTATTTAATAAAATCCTAAATGCAGAGCAAATTCAACCTTAAGTATTGAGTTTAAGGTTGAATTTGCAAATGCGACTACTTGAATTGTGTGCAAAGAAGTTGTGTTTGGCACTCATTGAGTAAGGACGTTTTTTGTTCACTGATTGTGCATCCATTTTTTTAATAGGAGATCGATGTAGAGGAAACACCTCGAGCAGGTACCAGGACTTGTGACCTTGGGAGTAGGTTTAAAGGATACTTTTAAAATGCATAAACACTCACTCTGCCCGACATGTTCTCTATTCCTACACTAAACAATTTATGATAAACAATAATTACAACACAAAACATTATCAATAGTTGACATATACAAAATTGAGATTCTATGTTGCAAATGTCATCCGGTGCTTCCTAATGGATATCATACTTTAGGTAGATGACATTTCTCAATTATTGATTTGATGTTTATTTTAATAGGTAGATAATTACGAAATATAATGTGGTTCAAGAATTTTTAAAATTCAACCCTTTAAGTGGTGAAATAGGGGTTGAAAGTTTTCATTGATTTCCACGCGGAAGAAGTCGCGGGCGTCCGCTAGTACACATAATATAAAAAATAAATTATCTGTGCCACGTGTAGGTGTCTAGAATGGGAGCCCGAGAAGCGCCTAACCCCCGCCGCGGCGCTGCGGCACGCGTGGCTGCGCCGCCGACTGCCGCGCCCGCCGCACGACGACGACCCGTCGCCCGCGCCGCCCGCCAACGTTAGTATCCACCAGCCGCAGCTGCAGCCGCAGCCGCAGCCGCACCAGCCGCCGCAGCCGCATCACAACCACGCCAAGCGCCTCGCGCAGACCAAGTGCACTGACAAATAGGTTTGTTTTTGAGTTTGGGCTTCTTATGCGACGCTGACAACGGATTTACAGACTATTTATTTTTTTGTGAACTGGCTGATTAAGTTGGATAAGATGAATTTGCTTGCAACCGCAAAAGTTACTTCACAGTCATTATCACCAGCAATCGGTTGGGTGGCATTGCTAGCAAAATGTCACGGACGCTCTTGGTCCACGAGCCCATGAACATTTACAATACAATTAAAATTAAAAGTTTTTTTTTAAATTATACGCATAGAAATTAACTTCCAACGTGAAAATTTACTGTGGTTAATTAAAAGAATTGGGATTATGTCACTTAAAAAATATAAATCAGCCGATTATTATTTATTGGTCTTCCGTTGTTTGCGTTATTTTGCTGCTTGTGGTTATGTTTCGCGAATAATTCACTTAATTTAATTAATACATTAATTTGATACGAGTATACTACTAATGTTACTATTTTTGCATTTGCTGTTGTGTTAACCAAGTTTTTAACTTGTTTTATAATCGTATACCGTATACATAGAACCGCAAGCACCACTATTATTTAAATTATTTGTTTTTAAGTTATTTTTATTTTTTAGTTGCAATTTTGTTTTCTTTAATTTATTTTTGCGAAATTTGTCAGAGTATAAAGTATGTCAGTGCATTTGTGAATTAAAATTGTAGATAAATAGGAATTAGCCATTTGGTCAGTGGAAAAGACAGAAATTGGTAGCTTTCAAATATTTACAGGTGAAGAGGATCGCAGCACTTTTTTAATGTACTGATTTCGCAACACTCGCATGATATTATTAACAGGGGTTACAAGCAGAGTATTGGGTAGCACGGTTTACGTGCGTGAGGTACGGTAGTGCAACACCAGCTTTTTCCCAACACAGGGTATGAGAATTTTAACTTGAAATTATTGAGAAACTTTTAACTGCCATCACGAGGTGATCCGAAACCGAATTTCGAAACCCTGGGTTCGAATCCTGGTTTGGGCTTTATGAGATACAAAGATTTTCTTTCTTCTAACGTGAAATCTGCCAATCCGCATAGGGCCAGCGTGGTGAACTATTAGCCTAACTACTCTCATTATGAGAGCAGACTCGTACTCAACAGTGTGCCGAATAAGGGTTGTTAATGATGAAGATATTTTCAGTTGAGATTCTTAGCCCGGACTTGGGAAGTGGTCGCGATGTGCATGACATCATGCCGTTTGTGACCAACTTACGATCAGTTTTATCTGACGTCAAGCCGTTAGCGCTGCGTCATAGGCTGTTAATAAAGATCAAATTAGTGAATAGGACAGCTGGCAATGTAGCTGTTGAAATTAGTTGATTTTGGTATATGCGAATTAACAAATAATCGGGGTACGCTCGCGCAAACGTGTGTAGCGTTTTAATGATTTCGTGCAACTAATTAATTTTGTTAAGTGTCCAGCGGTGCGAAATAAGTAACGGGACTTCATGCGGGACAGAGAGGTACTTATAGGATGCGTTGGTAGATAGGAGTGAGATAGGAAGCGTTAAGGTGGGTACAGATTGGTGCAATGCAACATGTAATGTAATATTCTGCCTTACATTGCATGTTCCCTGCTGCCTTGGACGTGTGGCGCGCGCGGTACGCGCATTGACTACGAATCAGTCGGCTCAGTCCTGCGCACACTGCGCGCCCCTTTGTGTTCGTTCCAAAAACCGAAAAATCTCGGATCGAACCGCGCACGAGTTGTAACGCTGCATTGCATGTTGCATTACATGTTGCATTGCACCAATCTGCACCCAACTTTAGCTTTGCGCGAACAACGATGGTGATGAATGAGGTGATAATGTGAAGGCTACGTATGTTTGTTTGCAGTCGAGTGGCGGGTCGGGGTGCGCGGGCGCGGGCGGGGCGGCGGGCGCGCGGGGGGGCTCGCTGCGCACGCCGCTCGCGCGCACTCCAGTCACCTTCAACGCGTCGCAAGTCGCCAGTGAGTGGGCAGCTTTACTTTTAATCCTATCTTATTTTTTTATGACTATGGGCGTCATATGAAGGCTTGGAGTCACACAGCCGATTTATCGAACTACTAGCTGACGCCGCGCGGTTTTACCCGCGTGGTTCTCGTTCCCGTAGGAGTACGGGGATAATATATAGCCTATAGCCTTCCTCGATAAATGGGCTATGTAACACTGAAAGATTTTTCAAATCGGACCTGCAGTTCCTGAGATTAGCGCGTTCAATCAAACAAACAAACACAAAAAAACAATCAAACTCTTCAGCTTTATATACTAGTATAGATATAGATGCTAGGAGTATGCTTGATCGAATCAGAAATGAGGAGATCCGCAGAAGAACCAAAGTCACCGACATAGTTCAACGAGTCGCGAAGCTGAAATGGCAATGGGCGTGGCATTAGTTCGAAGACGTTGGACATTGGAGTCCCAAGCTGGCGAAGAATGGCGACCCCGCACTAGGAAGCTTAGTGTTGGTCGATCTGGTGGGGGATCAGGTGGACTGACGACAGCGAGTCGTAGCGATACGCAGGCGGCTCAGTATCGTGATGTTTGTAAGTCCCTACAAAAGGCCTATGTCCTGCAGTGTACCTCCATCGTCTGATGTGATGATGATGATATGAAACATAAAAGCGAATTGCTGTTCGTTTGTTTGGATATAATTTGAAAACGGATAAATTTGTTTGTATTAAGGGGTGAAATAAATAATTTTGTATGAACTTGCACACTTCATCCAAAGCCAAAGATAGACAAACTATTAGTACCAGGATTGTATATTATACCAAGCCAACGTTCCACAGAAACGGGTAAAATTCTCATTTGATTAACAGTGTTCCTGTTTTGTTCGAATTATAAAAAAAATATTTTATATAATTAGTTCGAAAAAGGGGTGATTTAGGAAAAGAAACAAGTAATTTTGTTGGCATGCACACCTTAGCACTACTAGTATTAACTCCTCAGTATTAACTATCTAAAGTAGACAAACTATATCAGGGTTCTTCTTATAAGTTTTGACTTTGACGCAGTCTAAAGCTATGGTCTCTTGATCGCGCCGCACGATCAAGAGCCCATAGCTTAAGATGGAAACGGGCTAACTTTGGAAGAGTTAGAATTTAATTCTACCCATTACCCAAGACGGTTTCTACGCGGCACCGTACTGAAACACCGAATCGCCTTGGCGGTACATCATGATCTAAAATAAAGCGCCACAGTACGGGCAATTTCTTTATTTTTATTTTAACACAAAATTACTGAACCGTTTTTCATGAAATTAAATGAGACCAATTATTGAGAACCTACTCTTTTTTTTTTAATCGGTTAATTTTTTTTTATTTTTCCAGAAGCGAAACTTCAAGCAGCACTGTCGGAGGAGAGCAGCGGGCTGGGCGGGCTGAGCGGGCTGAGCGGGTCGGTGGGCAGCGTCGGCGCGGCGGGCGCGCGCTACTGGGCGGCCGGCAAGCTGCCGCACCTGCCCGCGCCCTCCTAGCGCCCGCCCGAAGCGCGCCGCCTCGCCAAGGTACTGAGCCAACCTCCTTCGCGTTTATGTGCGCCTGGTACCTTGGCAGACTTCGTGCCTTACACATATTGTTGGACTTTTGTCGTACTCTCCTAAACACGACATTTCTAGTTAGTTGGAGGGAATTGGGAATAATGATCATATTTAAAAAAGATGTGGCAAATATTGTCGAAAGAAAAACCCGTACTGAGTTTCCTTCGCGTTTATGTGCGCCTGGTACCTAATGCAAACTTCGTTACCTACAGATACGTACTAAGTTAATGCGTGCCTGTAGGCCTAAAATGCGCGCTACGACATATCTCATGAAGACAAAGTGACATATTGTCGACCAATAGCGCCGAAACGGAAATATCGTTCTCCCTTTCGTTGCGATAGGACGAAAGAGAGTGATATTTCCGGTTTGCCCTTCATTGGCCGACTATATATTTTCTCCTCACGAGATCATATCGCGGCGCGCATTGGAGTTATACAGGTACCTTGGCCGCCTTACATACGTGCGTTACACTACTGAATTAATCTCCCTCGTGTTTTTGCTCGCCTGGTACCTCGACATAGATCGTGCACTATCTATACCTATATGATAAATTAACCTATTACTTCTGCCGCCAGAAGGTTTGAAGGCTGCCAGTGTAGTTACAGTTTTATGAAACTTTACATTTATGTGTCAGCCAGACACTTGAAAGGTACTGAGAAGTTTCTTTAACAGGGCACACGTGTTAACAGGGCAACCCTGTACGTGTGGTGCAAAGTGTTGCCCTGTTATATGTCATGGTAGGTATGAATAAAAATTTGTTTATATTCCTTAATAATAATCCTTTCATTCTTATTTTTGATGTTATTTAAGTTTTAACCACAATATTCTGTCTTTGAATGTCTTCTATGTCTGACTATTATGATAATGATTATTCAGGATTAGAATCTAATATTTAATTTAATAATTCAAGTTGTACCTTTTATAATTATGTAAATGTTAACATATTTAAAACTAGTTTTTGCCCGCAGTTTCGCCTGCAACAATTTATTAGGTATGGCGATAATGAAATTAATAATATACTTAAATATATAACTTTACCCCGCATACTAGCGTACCTATATAATATTAGTTCGCTTGATATTTAAAAAAATCAATTAGCTGAATATATTCAATGATATTTCACTATATTGTTGTGAAAATATTATCATAATGAAGCCTTTCCTTAGTTTTTAAACTATATTTAAAATATGCAACGCGTTTTTCTATAGCTTATAATATTAAATTAGTCCTACACAACAATTTCCTAGATAAGGGGCCATACATGTCGATATACCATGAAAGTGGTCATAGTATATGTATTTTGTATACTCATAATATATATCTATGATCATTAATATAATATCTGGTATACATTTATAAAGATTATATTTTATTTCCTAAATATATATAATACAAGTGGGGTTAACAGTGTATTGTGAAAAATCTTGTTAACTTTATGATACATGATTGGCCCTTTATTTTTTGTAGTAAATAAATACAAGATTAAGCTTGCATTTTAGTATTATTGCTTCGGTTTTATATTAAACTAGAATACAGCACAAAGGTTTCTCGGACTATATGAACAACAATTTCATATTTCTTAATGTTAAAAATGTAATTTAGTAGGTATGTATGTATAAATATCAATGCAGTTGTTAAATTGAAATTGTATGCGCCAATCTTCGAGTCCGCTCTGAACACGAGGCGTATAGCTACGCAGTGAAAGAAAGTTCGGCGTGTTTTTATATTTGCGTGACAATGTCAGAGAGGACTTCAAGTTTGGTGCATATGTAATGCGACTATAGTCCGGGACCGTTAAGGCCATACGCACTGGGCGGTTCATGATTGCAAAGTTTTTTTTTTTTTTTTAAATTAAAGTGTCAAGTTCCTTAAAGAGTTGTAGCCACCCGCATAAGTCATTTTCATTGAAAACGTTTCTTTTTTTTGAGGATATTGTGATCACGGCTGGTTGCATCTCCGGAAGGCCTAGTGCGTATGTATTATCTTGAGTTTTAAGGAGCGTCCATTAATTACGTGAGAATGTTTTGACTATTTTCTGATCCTCCCCCCTTTCACTTTTGGTGATGTGCTTGGATTTATCTCAAACATGTGTTATTCTTTAAGCTAACCCAATTTTTACACTTTAAGAATCCTTGCACGGTTTTTGCGGGAAAATATTGATAATTGTAGAGACCTTCTCCCTCCATGTGAGATTCAGCTGGACTCCCATTAATACATACTCCCCAGGCACGTGACGAGAGAGACAAGTTGTCGATCAATAGCAGTAAAATTGAAAATATTGCTCTCTTTCGTTGCGACGGGACGAAGGAGAGAGCGATATTTTCTATAGAGTCGTCAAGATTTCTTTCTCTTTTCACGAGATATTTCATTGATACATCGTAGGTCTCCTGAACACCTCACGTAATTAATAGACAATTGGACAAGCGCTTGTACGTCAGGTTACGGTGAGAATAGGTGACGTTGTGTTCCAGGTGTCGTCCTTGGAGGCGCCACGACGCGCAGGCGTGGGCGGCGCGCGCCTCGAGCTCGAGCGGCGCAGCCTCGACCTCGAGCGCGAACTGCGCGCCGACCGCGACTCCGACGCCTCGCTCGACGACCGCGACCACCTCGTCTGATCGCGCGACCGCCCCCGCCGACGGCGCGCCTGCGACTGCCAGCTCCGCGCCCGCTCGCAAGTGCGCGTGTGGCAATGACGTCACAGCAGAGGGCGACCGCGGCTCCCGCGCTTCTAACATCGGTGCTTGGAAACGCACTCAAATGGGAGACGTCCCTAATGGAGGGGGAATCGTCACGGTTGGAGATTCCCGCGTTTTTGATGCCACTCAGAATATTCCTGAAGCACAAAACGCCCCCGACTCCGTGTGCGGTCGCCGCGTGCAAACTGTGCCTGCGTCGCACCGTGCGAACGTTATCGCGAGTGACGTCATAAACTATAGCGCCCCCGGCCCGCGCCCCCCGCCACCCGTCGCCGCCACCCACCACAACACAAACGATTTTTTTAATCCTCATCATCGAGCGAATGTGACCAATAATGTGCCTGTTTACCCTTTAAATGCTCAAAACAATTTACCTCAAAACGAGGGTAGAATCAATTTTAATACACACGCTTGTAATGTGCCTAATTGGAGTCGCAGTGTGGACATATTGAAAGCCTTGAACCACGCCGTTCCACATAACTCGTCTAGTCACGCCGCTGACAGAATCGCTTACGCTGAAGTGAGGCAAACCTCGAATGCGAGGAGACCAATATTTGATATTTCTGACGAGGTTAAAGAAGAAAGATATGAAAACAGAGACTCTGTGAACCAGAATTCTAATCTAATGTACAGAAGCATACCAGAAGAGGCTAACGCGAGTTGCGCTTGTGTACCCATATCGATACCCCGCGTATCGAGCTGGAGTTTTACAAAGAAAACCGTTGCTACACCAACCGCTTTTCACCATGATTCAAATACCCATCAATATGCTGTGAATAACATGATCAAAATCCAATCTGCTGACAACATAAGGCGACTGCAGTTCATCAATGCGAGTATCCCATCTACTTCGGGACAGATAGATTTCGACAGAGCGATCTACCCTCAAACCAAGTCACACGAAGCTATCTGTCATCAACCGAGAGAAAATAAACACGTTGCCCAAATTCCAATGCCTGTCAATAAGCATAATGTTGTTCCGAATGCCCCCAAAAATAGCGTTGTCCATTGGACAAATTCTGTAGAAAATCGAGTGTGCTGCCCTGAAACAGTTATGTACGGTGCTGTCTATGGTCTCAAGTGTTTAAAATAAATGGGATTGTAGGAAAACGGTTATATTTTGTGGTGGTGGCGTAATATTGGGTGCTAGTGAAGTGAACAAAGTGTCTGCGGCGTGTTGTGCGGGACAGTAACGGCCCACCGTTGCCTCACATCGCGTATTAGTATGAGAGCCGGCATAAGGAATATATACCCTCATCTGTTATTTAACAGATGAGGGTATAGATTCCTTATGTCGGTTCTTAGACCATTAGTGGTTGAGAGTCGATGAATATCGCTTAGTACAGATTATACCCCACACTGCCTAGCCTGTAACTATAAAAACGTTTTAGATGTTATAGTCTTTATATTGTACGCTTTAAGATCGAGTGTTGCATTTAAACTTTTGTAATAATACATAGTGTATGTGTAGATAATACTTGTGTTATGTAAACGAGCAATAAGCTTACACATCGAACGATTGATAAGTGTACTCTGCCATTATATAATGTTACTTATGGATTTATATATAATTCAAACGATTCTTTTCTCCTGGCACAGACAATGTTAGTGCACTTCATAGACATGGAAGTAAATAGACACATTAATAGCATCGCTTTCTGTCAAAAAAATCAACTTATCCATAGATTCTGTAAAGAGATGACAAGTTGATTCGGTATTTGGTGTCTACAAATGTAGGTATTTGTTTGACAAGTGTGAAATTGTTGAGTGTAGTTATGTTGTGGTGTCTAAATTATGTCAAATCCTAATATCTTTTGACTGACAACAACAAATTAGTGGTCTATTTATACTCTGTCTATTGTCTACTGTGTCGTTTGAATAGAATCGTAAGACTGGGTGCGCATGTAATCGATCAAACCGTATCACTTTTAATGTATGTGCATGTATGTAACTATTCTGTAAAAAAATGGGAATCAAAAACATTAATAACAATACACAATATTGACGAACTTGCTCAAATACCTAATTTTTACTAAGTAGGAAATCATGTAGGTAAAAAAAAATCGATTACGTGCGCATCAAGATTGTCTCTGTTAAGTTGTATGCATAAAGGCTCATGTTCCTAACCCCCATATTCATAAACATGGATTAAGATTTCAACTCAAAGTAAAATGAACTTTATCACTACTGTTTAAAGTTCATTTTAGTATGGAGAAATGTGAGGTTTAAATCTTAATCCCTGTTTATAAATAAGGTTATAAGTGTTTATTAAATTTTTATACCGCAGTGTGAGGCGACGGTGAGTCTTGCGTAAAAAAAAAACAATTTCGCTTGGCGGCGAGCGTCTTGAATCTAGTGCATAGCGGCAAAATTGATCTCAATAAATAAATAAAGACTACAAAAATCGTATGTAAAATACGGACATCTAGTGGAATTGTGCGAGTAATAAACGTTTACTGTTTTCTATGTAATTATACATGTAACGTTGAGGACGTTTAATGAGTCGATAATGTCGGTGTTAGTGCCTGCTAAGTCCGGTTTAGTGTTAGGAAACTCGACCACTGTTTAAGGGAAATAGTACAAGATCCGGCATTAGAAATGTATACCCTCATCTGTTATTTATTTGGGATAAGAAATAAATGATAGAAAATATTCACATTGACACATTGCACATAGGTTGCTTAGTTAAATTGCGGCCGATGAGTATATGTTATGATATTTTTTTTTTAATTATTTATTTAATCTCTTTTTCTGATTGGTTAGTTAAAAATAATTGTAGACTAATTAATATAATATACCCAAAAGGATTGAAAAAGTGAATGTTGTCTGCTTTCATACTGCAACTGTGGTGTTGCCAGATATAAACAGTTATGTAACGTTTATAGACCATCATCAGTTATCGTCTAATATGTCAAATGAAAGCTTATTTTGTGCTTAATTTAACTGTATTAGGTTGTCTTTGATCTAGTTCATGGTTTCCTAGATTTTGTATTAAAAATGTGTTTGCAACCTATTTGCAATGTGTCACTAAACATCTATCATTTATTTCATACTACTAATTAATAACAGATGAGGGTATATATTTCTAATGCCGGATCTTAGACTAAAAGCTCTTTGATCATTTTACCGAAAAACGACTTGCAAATTTCGAGAGGTGAATTTTTTTTGTAATTTTTAATTTTTGCCGCTGCACCCTCATTGGTGCGTACGGGCAAAGGGAATTCGTAGAACCTTGTGGCGTTCAACGCAAGATTTTAACTGAATTTCGTCGAATTGTTACGCATAATTAGTTTCGTCTAACGGTTGTGCCGGAACCGTTGTCGCGTCAGTGATTTTATTATACTAAATATAGGTATAGTAGATAATTTCTATAATTTTTCTTTTTTGTTTTTAATCGAAAAATTCTCTCTCGAAACCCGTAATTTTAAGCTTTATTATATTGTGTGTGACTAAAACGATTTTCTACAGAAACAATTGTAATTTTTTTTTTTTAGTTTTTTTTTTTAATTATATTTTAAAATTCGATGTAAGCGTATTATTTGATAAGTGACGTCCTACAAGTGATACAGTGATGTTCGTTTCTTAAATGGATGACCTTATGTGCGGAATTCTTTAAGGATTTAAGGCCTTTTTTAAGCTAGTTTAGGTAAGCTGTGCGATTTTGTTTCGGTGGATAATATTTTATCATGGCGTATGTGATGGGTTGATATGATTTTTTTTTACCTTTAAAAGTGACACGCCCTGTTATATACAGTTAAATACGAAATCAACCATTTTGCTATATAATTGGAGTTAAAGATTTTACAAAAGGTTCTATAAAGGGCACATTTTAGCGAACTGTGATGTTTCAGTCTACCCTCCAATTTATTCTTCAATATCTTAATCTTACTTAACAAGTGTATTTGTCAAAGTTTTTATACGCAACTTGAATACGTAAATCACTTAATTGTTTTCGTAAAAACTGAAAACGGTTAGCCTTACATACTCATACTTGAATTAAAAAATCATTAACTTATTAAAAATAAATTAATTAGCCAATTTGTGTGCTAGCTTTCACAGTACCTACATATTCAGTTGATCGATTTATTTAATACATATTAAATTAATAAATAATAATTTCAGTGAAAATAAAAATTTATAGTATTTGATCCATTGTTACTATAAATCTTTAAAGTAACCAATGTATCACATAGTAATGCTATTATAGTATTCTGTAAAACAATTCGCCAATATGTGCGCTAACTTTTATAGTACCCTCATATTCAGTAATTAAAAAACTGAAAACAAAGTCTAAAAACTTTTTTTTTTTAATTTTTTAACTAAAACAAAAACATTAAAATTAAGTGTCTTTTGTTATTAGTCAAACATATCAGTCCATGTGACATGCCCTCGACAACACTGCTCGATGTATGACAGTTGCGTGCAATTTGATTTGACAGAGTTATAATCCACCTCGTATGCTCATAGTAAAAGTTCTTACGCCTTTTTCACATTGAGGACTCTAATGAACAAATACGCCTTTTAAGCATGTATCATTATTATTTTACCAGCAGGTAAAGAAACATTCAAAATATATTATGTGTTTTAAAATTTTCTCACAGCATGGTTAAAAAAAATATCATCGTCATTAACAAACCCGCATTCGGTTCACTGTTGAGCACGAGTCCCCTCAGAATTATATATGACAGAAACATTGATCAATTTCGATATGATGTACTAAATTGTAGAAAAATATATTTACTTATATGGATTATTATCTATACAATGTTATGTTAATGTTATTTACTCTTTAATAACAAGAAATTGAAAATTTTGAAAACCCCCGTATGTCATGAAATTATTAATTACACTCTTGATCAAGTTATCAATATTATCTTTCAGTGCGCTTTGATTTGACATCCCACTCGAGTATAGTTGCGTATTGACATTCGGTTGTTCTTCCCCATTTTCACCCCCCACAACTTTTAAATGGCTCAACCGATTTTCATCAAACACATCTACTGTAAGTCATCTTTCATACAAAAAAAACTAAATTGAAATCGTTTCATCCATTCGGGAGTTATGGTGCCACAGACAGATTGTCCGACAGACATACGTCAAACTTTTTGCGTCGGGGGTTAAAAAGGATTTTATATAATTAATTTTTTCACCCGAAACATACAAAAATGCGAGATATGAATAACATTTCATATGTGCCAATATAAATCATTAGGTATAGAATTACGAAGTGAAGCAGTCGCTGGCGTTAATTTATATTTTAAGTACTATACTTAGAATTATGAGAAAATTATGTGAAAAGTTTTTACGATCGTCTATTGTTCTTGGAAGTCCTCAATGGTAACAAGGCCGGTAGGTTTTTTATTTTAATTAAATACTTCGGCGTCGTATATTAAATATTATAAATACACTATAAGAAACACACAAACAAACAAACAATAAATTGTTTGATTTTGCACTTAATCTTATAAATGGCATTGCTTTTTTTTTGTAAAATTTTACAGATTGCAATGTCATCTTGAAGAGTTTTTTTAGGTACCAGTAAAAAAACAGGCTCATAAACTATTGACAACTATGTCAAAAAAGTATTTAAAAATTGATGTAATTGTTTTTGATAAATATAAAGAAAATAAATTTTTATTTATAAATTTAAAGAAAATAAGGGAGAAGGGTTGTGTTGGCTAACTGTTAAAGACGTCCTTAACCCTACACCCATCAGTTATAAGTCCAGGCTCTGATTTTAGTTTTTCTCTATGGTATCCATAGAATCCGTGGCATTCTAAAATATTCGCCTCATATGACATTTAGATAAACATAAATAATAATGGCACTTAATAAATATAAAATAGTAATGGCACTTGCGTGTGAGCGAGATATATTGAGACTTAATCTTCTAAAAGAGAAACAGAATCAAAGTTTACTAAGTATGTATGATTTATCTGAAACATATTTTCCCAGATTTTAATAGAATTAATTATGCTGTACCTATTTGAAAAGTTTTGTTTGTTTTTTACAGTTATTTATAATTATGTAGGTACAACCTCAAAAGTGCATGTTCTGGGAAATAATCTTTGATATATGACGCCGGTGCATAACCAAGAATTTTACTAGTTAAGTGACAAAAGTTGTGTACACTGACAGTGCAATAATATGTTGTTTGACTCATTTTCAACAATGAAAACATTTATTTGTCTTCCTGAAAAATTATATTTGTAATAAAGTTTTTTACAAAGGCCTATTATTGTCTCTGTATGATGCATTTTATTTTTATTTCATATTTTTTTTCAAAATGTCTAGTTGTATTGTAGTTTATTTTAATGCGATTATATGTATGTAATTACATATGTATAGGTGAATTTTAACAAAATGATTTCAATGAAATGTACATTTTGTATTATCGACAATTGATGGGTCACATCGAAAATAGCGAATATAATGTTAAGTGGCGCAAATGTAGAAAATTATAAAATCGATTTAAATTAAAATAATTAAAAAAAAATAACGGTGCAAATAAAATATGCTTTTTGTTTAGATGAAATTGTGATAGATTTGTAGATTTCATGTTGTATAAATGTTTAAGTGTGTACGTACATTTTCTCGATTTGTGCAATACCATAAGACTAACTAAAGTATGGAATGTAAATCTTTAATTTTACTCTAATTTTTGACTTCAATGACTTGGTTCAAATATATTATGTAAAGTGTTGAATTCTTCATTGACTGTCATTATTCAAAATTGATTAGGTAATTAAAGATTAGCAATCTGGCTGAAATTTGAAATCCCCATTTGGGGATGCCTTTTTTGCCTGGGTTGCCCAATGGGAAATTGGGCCCTGATATTAGCCCTTTATTATGGGATAAAACACGTTCCTCTCACCATGCGACTTCCTGCCCTAAGTGTGGCTTATTACGTGTTTTAAAAAAAAATTGATTATGATAGTAATATATGGGCGACCCTATCATCTCGTTATTGTTCAACGGCTTATTCCATAAAATACTATATTTTATTTAAGCTTACTATATTTTTTACAGCTAAATGTGAAAAATACTATATTTTTCTGAAAAAATGTTGGCAACCCTATTCTACAGTTACCGTCAGAACTATTACTTGTTTTATAAGTGATCACAATGGTAACGAGTAGTGAATTAAATGTTGATCCTTACAATAATTGTGTCAGTAAGATGGTCAGTAACCTCCGTCCCCTTTTACCCTGCGTCGTCCCGTTAGGTACTGCTCTACGAACAACCACGTAGAGAGCAGAGAGAAGAGAGAAATTAACTAATTTGTATGTGATGTTAAATGAAGAAACCTCTGGTCTATACTCTTTTTATTAGTTATTCTTATGGTAATACATTAAATTCGTTAATTTTGAACGCGCTGTTTAATTTTAAAGTTTTATAATAAACCCATATCCAAAGGTACACAAACAAACTCTTCGATTTGTATTAAATAGTTTTGTTGTGTCCTGTTGCGTATTTTAATCTGTTGACAGTATACTCAAAAAAGCATTTTTTTTTATTTGGCTTTTAATCGTATTAAGTTGACTGCCTTTCGTTTATTATGCTCAATAGTTTTATATATAGTCTGTGGACACATCAGTGGTGACATTAGTTTATTATTATTTTTTAATCCGAATAGCGGTTTAAGGTATTTAGTCAATTATTATTGAATAGCTTTCTTTTTTTTCGTGAGAGCGGACGGCTGAGAGTCAACACACAGCCTTAAGAGTCTTTTCCCATTGACCGTGTCTGTATAAATAGCGACGAACAATAATGATAAGACTTTGTAGTGTCCATCCTATGTGTAACGTGTGTCCCTAATTATACAGGAGCGATCTCGGAGAGTAAATTTATATTTAAAATAAAAAATTGTGATAGCTTATGACCTTTCTTTTTTTAAATAATTCATTGTCATTAACATTCGCTGTGAGGTTTACGTACAATGTGTTTGTAAACGAGTTTGAATTGCGTGTAATGCGTGTCGGTTACGTGCACAATGCGTGCGTGTTGCGTGCACAATGCGTGCGTACGTGCGTGTTGAGTACGCAATGCGTGCGTGCGTGTTGCGTGTACAGTGAGTGGTTCAAACGCGCACAAATGATATACCTGTATTATTGAATGGAAGTACAGGATTTTGTATACTTAATTATAAATACATTTGTAAAAAAAACATCACCTTCACGATATACAGGGTGTAACTAATAAACTATGTGTTTATTCAGCGCTTAGTGTATGTTTTCGAATTGATAAACGTGATATCGTAGAACATTTTTACATGAAGGAAAAACTGAATGACAGTTTTACGTTTCATGTTTATGTTGAAAACACACTTCGAGCTCCGGGCACCCGATTCTGTGTGACTTTAATAATATAATCCAAACAATCCATACAGTGCTTTTATGTTTTAGTAATTATTATATAAGTATCAGTTAATTGAATTATATTGTATTTGCTGTCATAATTATTGTGATCTCTCTCTAATATAAAATAGTATTTTCTTTTTTAAAGTATGATGAATGCCAAATGAAATTGAACCTAGTAAATACATGTTTTACGGTGTAAATTCGCACATAGCGGCTTGAATACGTAATCTACGACCTTAAAACTTGGAGAATAAGGTTGATTTTTACTTGGTTGATTAAATATTCTGCTGTATAGCGCATAGTATAACTTCTGCTATGATATCTGCTAATTGTATCCTACAAAAGTCAACACAGAAAAGGGCCCTCATAGACGAGTGTATGTTTGCAAATATGTAAACTTCTTTACTTGAGTTGGCGATGACGGATTTGTGCACAATATTAATAACTATATCTGACTCAAGTGAACAAGTTTTACAAACAGAAACTCTGTCTGCCTCTAGCGTCAAATTTCTATATATTAATGCAAATGCGATCGTTGGTTTGTATTGGCTGAATGTTTTAATATTTACTGTTTCGATAATGAAGAGAGAAACCATAAAGTCAAAGTCAAAGTCCAAAGTTCATTTATTTCAAATAGGCTTAGTTTACAAGCTCTTTCGAAACGTCAGGTAATAATATTCAACTTATGATAATGGTTAATAATCATTCGAAAACTTAAAATTAAAGTTACGAGGGTTCCAAACACGCCTTGGTCCGAGAAGAGCCCACAACAAAGTCAGCCAGGGTTTATTTTTTTTTATTTATCACCATTTTACATAAATATCAATAAACAGATTGTCATAGATTGACGGTCCGACAGCTCAGTTGATAACACGCTGGTTATAGAGTCTATGGAACTATTGTACGATTATTAATTCCGGTTTCCAATTTTACTGCCTGGAATTAATAATCGTACAATAAAGATGTGACGTCACACTGAACAGTGACTCTAAATTACATTTCCCATGCCATCAGTTATTTTTTTTTATTAAATGATATCAGTCGTTAATGATTGCGACGATCGCAATGCATTGATTGCAGCAATAGAACTTTGGTGCTAGAGCAACTGATCTGCAACCTCACAGTTTCATAAGCTATCGGCTTGGCAATGATCAGTATTAAAATCATAAATCATCGAGTCTCCATTTCAACTGCCAAGTACATTTAATTGTAAGTATAATTTGCTATATCCCAAGGTTATGTATAGCGGAACCTAGTTACTATTATAGCTTTCGTTGAATGCTGCATTTCTCTATACCTAGTTTATTATTATTTTTTTTTTTGTGAAAGAATGTGTTCTCATTTTGTATGTAAAAGCTGGTGTTTCACGTCTTGAAACTCGTAGCGACAATGTGAATACTATACAATTTAAATAAATGAATTATATAAACATGGTCTTTTGTTTCATTTTTAATTTCAGATCAATAGGGATGATGACAGTTTTTTAAATTGTATATAAATTAAGAGTATGCTAATAGTAAAGCAACTTTGTCAAAGTAACAGGGTCTGCGATCATTACTTTCGGAGCTACAGGGATTTAAAGGGTCAGATTTGCGGCGCTGCCGCGGATCCCTGAAAAACGCTCCATACAAAATGGCACGAGTTAGTGACGTCGTTGGCTCGCTGATCGATAGATTTGTATGTGCGTTCAAACAAAATTACTAATATCTTTCTTATTTGTGCATTTATGTTAATAGTTCATTTATTGAAAAATGTCACATTTAATGTAAGGAAGCTAAAACTGTATGAATTTTTATATAATTACGATAAAATATTTTTATTAGATTTTGAAATTTTATAATCTTATTTATTTTGCAAATATCCAGTTAATCTTTGCTTTTTATGTATAAATTAGTTAACATTGACATTATTTATCCGAATTTATTATAAAAATCAATATATTCCAACCTAGTCATCATCCCCATTACCTTCTATAGGACCTGCCTTGCAAAAAAAATCATACACCTCTGTCAAAACTGTTGATTGATCATGATCAAACGTTTTCATACAGAGTGGCTGGTAGTCGGCGCATCTCTACTTTTAACTGAAAATTTCTTAGAAGAAAGAAATATTCAGTATATCATAGCCTGACCCAGGATTCGAACCCAGGACCTGATCCGAAACCACATAGAATAACTAACGACCAACAAGGCAGCTAAAAGTCTAGTCAAGCAAGTTTGTTATAGTAGAAGATCCGAATTAGAAACGAACTTCACCCATCTGTTTAATGGATAAAAAGTGTTTTATACTTATCAAATTAGGTACGTTTAAAATACATATTATATTGCGAGTTGGTTGCCTAAAAAATTTCTAACCATCTAACTACTATTATTGATAGTTTGGCTAAAAGTTTTTGAGGCAACCAACTCGCACTATATTTTTTAACGTACCTACTAAATTTGATATAAAACACTTCATCTATTAAACAGTTGGGTGAAGGTCGTTTCTAATACGCTTCTTAGACAAATATGAAGTTATTCGAGACATGATAATTGATGTAGGGTTACCACTAAAGAGGCAATTTTTCAAACACTTCAACGAACTATAGAGAATCACCTGCACACTGCATTTATGATAGTTTGACTAGGAGTTTTTGAGTTGAGTTGAGAAAATATATTGCAAGTTTTTAACCGACTTCCAAAAAGTAGGAGGAGGAAAATAATCTTGATAATTTATTAATGAAATCATTACTTTATCAAAAAAAGTTTGCTACAAAGAATTTTCCTTAAAGATGAATTGAAAATGTCGTAAAACCGTCGTTTTGAAGATTTATGATTACTTTGATTTTTCAGTTTCTTTTTTATTAAGCTTGATGGTAACAGAATAAAAAAAACTGCTTCAAATGTTACTTCGACGCTTTGGTACATCGGCGAACATTTTGTCCTAGAAGAGTGATAAAAGATGATATACATACTTTTTAACCGACTTCAAAAAGGAGGAGGTTCTCAATTCGGTCGGTATTATTTTTTTTTTTTTTTTTTTTTTTTTTTTTTTATTTTTTTTTATGTATGTACACCGATTACTCAAAGACGCCTGGACCGATTTTAAAAATTCTTTTTTTGTTTGAAACGGTATAGTCCCCATTTGGTCCCATTGCCATCATGTCAAGATCTGATGATGGAATCCTGGAGGAATTGAGGGGAACTTTCGAAAATTATATGGGTGTTTAGTGTGTTCGTGTACTTTTCCATTTAGTACTTTTAAGCACTACAATTTCATGAAGGTTTAAAATCGATCTGATGATGGAGCCATAAAACAGACGAGGGAACTCCTCGGCGATTTACAGCAGTTACCTTGTGTTTGGGCTTGATTAATTTGTATTAATGAGAACTTTCCACATATATAGGTTGTGACTGTCTTTTAGGGGTTTGGTGATGAAGACCAAGGACAATTAAGGGAACTTCTTAACAGGTTACAGTAACTACCTTGTGTTTGGCCTTGATTACTTCGTATTGCTGAGAACTTTCTACCTAGATGAGTTGTGTCTGTTATTAGGGGTCTGATGATGAAGACCAAGGTCAATTAAGGGAACCCCTTAACGGTTTACGGTAGCTACCTTGTGCTTGGGCTTGATTAATTTGTATTGCTGAGAATTTTGTACCAAGATGGGTTGTGACTGTCATTAGGGGTCTGATGTATTCGTTTGAGATGAAATTTTACACTAAAAATCGAAAAATAATAAAAATTTTAATAAAAAAAATACAACCGACTTCAAAACCTAAAAACGTACCCACTAAACTAAAAAGCGAAAAATAACATCATAATATGTTCTACCTGCTGATCAGTATGAAGTCGGTGTTTAGCCGGTGTTGTCTTAATTTAAGCCATTTCTGACAGGACCACATGAAACAACACTGTCTGCAAAATCTAAATCTATAAGATATGCTCACATGGCTTGAATTAATACATCACCGGCTTAGCACCGACTTCATACTGATCAGCAGGTAGAACATATTATGATGTTATTTTTCACTTTTTAGTTTAGTGGGTACGTTTTTAGGTTTTGAAGTCGGTTGTATTTTTTTAATTAAAATTTTTTATTAAGCCAATTATTTAACCAGATCCTTATTTAATAATCGCATTATAATCTCCATATACTTTTATACGGGGGTATACCTGGACTCCCTGGGCAGTTAGCCATTCCCCTTTAATATAAAACACTTTTCATCCATTAAACAGATAGGTGAAGGTTATTTCTAATACGGTTCTTATACTATTACAAAGATGTATCACATATCGCCAAGCGATTTAACGCCCCGGCAGGACCGGTTAGGGGGATCCGTATAAACTAGCATTCACCTTGCAGGTTATTCCCCTTAAATATGGTAGGCAGGATTAAAATAGACCTAATCGTATGACGTTGCATAATATCTTTACAGCGAAAGTTGCAAACAGGTTAATTACTTATTTCAAGTGTCTTATTGCGTGAAATAAAGTTTATTATGTTATAACTTATTGCATGAAATAAAGTTTATATTCAATAGGTCTATAAAGTATACATTAGTAGACCGGAAATCTGGAAATTACTTGTGAGTTACCTACGTCATAGTAGTAATAAATTCGTGAAAACACCAATAAAATAATATATATCTCACTGTAACCACTTGATAAACCTTGGGCTCACTAGAATTTCAGCAAGTTCTTTATTGGAACGAGTAAATAAAAACAAAAAAAAAAAATACCGACCGAATTGAGAACCTCCTCCTATTTGAAGTCGGTTAAAAATTCATTTATTTCAAGTAGGCTCAGTTTACAAGCACTTTTGACACGTTAGTTGGCTATTTGTAACGATTCTACCACCGGTTCGGAAGTCAGGCTCTGCTAAGAAGAAACCGGCAAGAAACTTAACAGTTGCTCTTTTAAATAATCATACAATATTATAATTTGCGTTTGATGACAACATTACAATTTCTTATAGTTTTCACAATAACAGTCTTGGGGATCTTGTTAAAGAACAGTACACCCAAACCTACAAAAGATTTTTTTAGAGACGATATGCAGAAATAACTAACTTATGCCCGTGTCTAGTAAGACGTGGGAAAATCTTCTTTTCGTTTGTACAAATTAATATTTTGTCTTACATAAATTACGCTGTTATATATAAATTGACGGTCTACTGTTAGTATTCCTATTTCTTTAAACTTTTGACGAAGAGACTCGCGTGATTTTAATTTATATATTGCTCCAATTGCTCTTTTTTGAAGTACATATATAGAATGTATATTAACAGCTTCACAACAAAATACCGTAAGACATTACGCTGAGCAGCTCTAGTAGGATGATACTAACTTAATTATGCTAAATAAAGAGAAAAATAGCAGTGACAGCCCAGTGGATATGACCTCTGTCTCCGATTCCGGAGGGTGTGGGTTCAAATCCGGTCCGGGGCATGTACCTCCAACTTTTCAGTTGTGTGCATTTTAAGAAATTAAATATCACATGTCTCAACCGGTGAAGGAAAACATCGTGAGGAAACCTGCATACCAGAGAATTTTCTTAATTCTCTGCGTGTGTGAAGTCTGCCAATACGCATTGGGCCAGTGTGGTGGACTATTGGCCTAACCCCTCTCATTCTGAGAGGAGACTCGAGCTCAGCAGTGAGCCGAATATGGGTTGATAATGACTGATGATGATGAAAAGAGAAAAATACGAACTGAGAAGGTGTGCGTTAACAATGTACGTACCTATACTATAGTTGGGGAGCCCGGGATGCTAAACTTGCAGTTACTACAGCGAAATTGGAATCGATTAGATTTGGTAGATTAGATGAATGAATAAATGGTTACATACTATTTTCGCTTTCAGAGGTGGGGAGAAAACTACAGACTTTAAAGACAATTTTTATTATTTTGGCTTACTGAAATCCTCAGAACGATTGTTAACTGCGCTCGTTGCTGGATAAAAGAAATTTATGGGTTTTATTTTGTAACTTTGGAACCCTCCCATTTCATTACGTTACGCTCATACCGTCAGATTTTCGAAATGCACACCTTTTAGCTATCAATTCTCTTACCTTATCTTATAACAGACGTGCTGCTTGAGTATTTCTGAAGTTAGTTTTTTTGGGTTGCCTTAATCACACGCACCAATATTAAGGGCTCATACTTGGTGGCGGTACTGAACAACGTGCAAGGTATATTCTCAGTTCATCTGCCGCGCTCGAGCTCTTGACAACAATCTCACCTGATGATAAGTGATGATTCTAAGATGGAAGCGGGCTAACTTGTCAGGAGGAGGATGAATCTCCACACCCCTTTTGGTTTCTACACGACATCGCACGGTCACGCTAAATCGCTTGACGGTACGTCTTTGTCGGTAGGGTGGTAACTAGCCACGGCCGAAGCCTCGTACAGCCAGACCTGGACCAATTAAGAAAACCTCAATCGGCCCTGCTGGGGATCGAACCCAGGACCTCCGTCTTGTAAATCCACCGCGCATACCGCTGCGTCAACGAGGCCGTCAAAAAAAAAATAAAAAAAAATGTTCGGAAAGTCTGGAAAATTTGCCAAAAGTAGTAACCCTACTTCAATTATCAAGTCTCAAATAACTGAAAAAATTATAACACTGAATGGAGTAAGTATTTACAAATAAACACTTGTTTATTTTATACTACGTAAGTACAGTTATCTTTCCAATACTTATTGCAACATTAACTCTCACGGATTATTTGTGTTACACTTCAGTACCACGCCGTCCTCCATACAGTGCTGTCACTGTTCTGTTTGAATTTCGAATTTGCGAACTGGTTTTGGCGCGAGTTTTTTTTTTAAATACAGTTTAAAAACGCAAAAGTGAATGGTTTCGTGAAGTGTGTGTGTCTTTTGAAGACTAATTAACTGTAAGTATGTAATAAGTATCTCCTTGAGTTAGTAAGTGTATGTAAAAATATTTAACTGCAGTTTTTTAAGGTTAAATTGTTTTTTTAACCAATTATTTGTGTTAGATAGATAAATATTCTTGAGGGCGTTCGTTTTGGTTTTAACGAATGTAGAGCACTGAGGTAATGACAGCAGATAACAAAACGTTTAAGATAAATTTAAAACTAAACTATGTTTTTACTACTTAGCGAATAGAGCTAATAATCTTTACATTAGACGTTGCTGAGGCAGAAATCACAGTGGTAAAAGACTCAAAATTTCAAAAATTCAAAATTCATTTATTTCAATTAGGCTTACTTTACAAACACTTTTGAAATGTCAGGATTATGTCATAATCTAATCTAATGATGGTAATAATAGTCGAAAACTTAAAATTAAAGTTACGAGGATTCCAAACGCGCCTTGGTCCAAGAAGAGCACACAAGAAATTCACAATTCCATTCAAAATAAAAATAAGTTTGAGTTAAATAAGTTGTAGAGTTCAAGACTCTACCAGAAGAGGTTCAGAAGAAGTTCTGCTGGGAAAAGCCGGCAACAGTTGCTGTTTTAAAATTATCATAAATTACAACTAGCGGATGCTCTAAGACCTCTTTAATCCAGCCCATACAGTAGTATCGCTGTGAAAATGGAGTAACTTCTCCCGTTTTCCCAACATTTCAATAGGGATGATGACAGTTTTTTTAAATTGTATATAAATTAAGAGTATGCTAATAGTAAAGCAACTTTGTCAAAGGAACAGGGTATCTGCGATCATTACTTTCGGAGCTTCAGGGATTTAAAGGGTCAGATTTGCGGCGCTGCCGCGGATCCCTGAAAAACGCCCCATACAAAATGGCACGAACTAATGACGTCGCAGGTAATGTAATGATCGTTAGATTTGTATGTGCGTTCAAACAAAATTCATTCATTTATTAAAAAATGTCACATTTAATGTAAGGAAGCTAAAACTGTATGAATTCTCATCTAATTACGATAAAAGATTTTTAATAGATTTTGAAATATTATAATCTCATTTATTATGCAAATATTCAGACAATCTTTGCTTTTTATGTATAAATTAGTTAACATTGACCTTATTAACCCGAATCTATACTAATATTATAAAGCTGAAGAGTTTGTTTGTTTGTTTGTTTGTTTGTTTGATTGAACGCGCTAATCTCAGGAACTACTGGTCCGATTCGAAAAATTCTTTCTGTATTAGATAGCCCATTTATCGAGGAAGGCTATAGGCTATATATTATCCCTGTGTTCCTACGGGAACGGAAACCACGTGGGTAAAACCGCTCGGCATCAGCTAGTGTATCATAAAAATCAATATATTCAAACCTAGTCATCATCCCCATTTACTGCTCTGCTTCTATTGATCGTAGCGTGATATAAAGTATATTTGCAATAACAATCTACAATGCAAATACAAGGTACAAAACCTATCAGGTATTGTCCCTAAGCGTAAGCACTGAGGAAAAGTCACAGCAACTACCTAGTGGATACCATGACGTGACCTACATACATATACCTACTTTAATTTAAGTAATTTCCCTTTTTTTAAAGAATATTTGCCAAATCTTTTAAATATGAACAATGTTCCAATTTGTCTCCAACTAGTCGGGAAAGACTGTGTTAAGAGTGGGTACGACAATAGACCAAAGGGAGATCGAACCACCACCACTCGGTGATGAGTCTGACCGCTCTTACCTTTGAGCTATTGAGGCTCTAATTCATCTAAATACTTTCTAATATTAGTAAAGAAAATACTCTTTGTAGGAATAGAATAATTAGTAAAAAAGTTAATATTGTATCGACAGAACAAATAAAATGAATTATAACTCTTCTCGGCAGCTCTGCTATATATCCTGGCTCTGATAGCGTTTATGACTTTACTTTGGGACTGCGTTCTCAAAAATCTCTGGCAGATAATCGTGGTGTATATGATGATGATGATGATGAAATAAGTTAATAACTTTTTATAGGTAAACTATAATCATCATTAATAATCCATATTCGGCTCACCGTTGAGTACGCGTCTCCTCTCCCTCAGAATGAGAGGGGTTAGGCATAATAGTCCACCACGATGGCCCAATGCAGATTCTCAGACTTTACACACGTAGAGAATTAATAAAATTCTCAGGTATGCAGGTTTCCTCACGATGTTTTTCCTTCACCGTTTGAGACACGTGATATTTAATTTCTTAATCTTAAAATGCACATTAACATGCATGTCCGGTCCAATGCATTGCATGCGCCGGACCGGATTCGAACCTACGGCCTCCAAATCGACGGCAGAGGTCATATCCACTGGACTATCACGGCTACAAAGGCGAACTATAAGGTTCTTTATTAAAATCGCACGAACACACTATCCGACAAAAAAAAATCAATGCATAAAGTTGTCCATTGGTTAAAAATATTACTCATGTTATTTACGAACACAGATTAAATAATAAAAGGCAGATAGAGCGCACGGAACACGACGGTGTCGTAGCCGTTCCAAATACAAAATTCAAAAACGAATACATTCTCGAGTCAGTACGACACGAAGTCGCATTAATAATTTTCAATATTATTTAACAAAAATGGCGTCTTATTTTCTTAAATATTTTAAAAACTATTCACAAAAACTAAAGAAATAAGGAGTATTTTTTATTGGTTTTTTTATTTAATTTATTAATTATTTAATTAATTTCTTATTAATTATTATATTAGTTTACGTAATTGTTCTTAGTGTTTAATTTTGAAATACAAATTATGAAAACAGTTTGTATATGTCAAGGAGACGCGTGACGTATTTTTAAGGGTTTCACCGGCTTCACCACGCTTGTAAAGACTCATTCTGGAACATTTTTTACTCTGTATTTATGTCAGTGATGTTAAATACTGTTAGATGTGTTACTAGACCATGAAAAATGAGACGCTCAAAAGAGGAAATTTCCACATTTTAATGTTAGTTGTGGTCAACAACGAACGTTATTTAAAAGCAAATAATACCTATAATATCGTCTACAATGTCGAGTTGTGTGTTGAAGTGTAAAAACTATATTATTCATAAATAAATAATGGAATTAAAGAAAAAATTGTGCATAAGTGCGCTAAGTTTTGTAGCCTATTATTCGGATCACTTTTTGCGGTGATTTTGTTGGGGCGTAACCGATCTATAGTATAAAATTATCATTGGTTTATGTACTAAAATGTTAGAATAACATCAAAGTGTTAATTATTTCCTATTGAGATGCACACGAATACAAGTTTTTCTCACTACAGCTGCCCAATTAGCATATTTTCTAAAAAAAAAACAACGTTGTTGTGTATTCAATGATAATAATTTATTTCTGTTTTATATTTGTGAACGAGTTTTAACACAGGAAAAATTCTTATTACCTACCTGGCCTAATAAAGTAGATACTCAAGATTTTAATTGCTACTAGTCTTAAGGAATATATAATTGATTATAATTGGTTCATGCCTCGGACCAGTTTCGAACCCTTTTCCACTAAAATCCATCATGGTTTAAACTCCATAGCCTAGGCTATGATACTCACAAATAACGCGGCCTTCTATCCGTAGAAGAATTTTAAAATTCATCTACTGAACCGATTTTAAAAATTCTTTTACGCATAGAAAGAGAGATTAGATTCTCAACCAGAGAAGTTCAACCTCACAAACTTTACCTCTTTATAATTCTAGTATAGATTATGTGCAGGTTAAAACTAGGGTTGCCAAGAAGAAGTTTTGAATAAATTTATAGTTAGTACGCAAAAATACTATTGCGTACTTACTATAAATTTATTCATACTTTTATTATTCGTACTTTTATTTTAAAACGTTATAATCATTAATTTTTGACAGATGAATAGCGTCGAGCGTATCCTAACTTGTATTTTTTATCAAGTTCCGAAATTTAAAAGAAGAAATTACAAAAAAGTTAGCTTTCAATAATTTAAAAATTATTTTGTCACTCTTATTTTTGACATCAAAATGCAAATAAATATAGTTTTTATAAATATAATAATGTATTTTTCTTTTTTTAACTATTCCATAAAATACACATTTTATATGAGCGTAATATATTTTTTATAGCTGACATACATTTTGACAGACATTTTCTCTATAAATATTGACAACCCTAGTTAAAACTTACTTTTCTAATCGAGATAAAACGTGATATACCAACATAAAAGATGGCATAGAGATTAGCGTCAACTCAATATAAGGATTTACTGAGCACTTTATTCATATCATGCATGCTTATCTAGTACGTAGTATGTCACTAATTTCACGCCAGAACTACAATAGTATTGTTTAATAGTTTCTTATCTCACCGTGTAATAAAACGCAAAGAATTCAATGTTATGTACACACGCGGTTATTAATCTTGCATTTGTTTACATCCTCTGCTTTGGAAATAAGTAGGTACATTTTTAGGTTATGATTTTGACCGTTATGTATATGTCTATATATATGTGTGTTTAATTACGTTTTTACCATTTAGTATATTAAACTCTTATGTACCTAAATAATTAAAGGCATACTCGATGTCCATTGCCAACAAACAAATTATAAATGAAGGTATAAAACACGTTTTCATTAATTTAAGACCTAGTTAATTATAACTAGCTGATGCCGCGCGGTTTCACCCACGTGGTTCTTGTTCCCGTAGGAATATGGGCATAATAAAGCCTATAGCCTTCCTCGATAAATGGGCTATCTAACAATGAAAGAATTTTTCAAATCGGACCAGTAGTTCCTGAGATTAGCGCGTTCAATCAATCAAACAAACAAACAAACTCTTCAGCTTTATATTAGTATAGATGTGAAATGACTAGCGATTTATACCCTCATTTCTATTTTTTTTTATTCTACAAGTTAGCCCTTGACCACAATCTCACCTGATTGTAAGTGATGATGGAATTTAAGATGGAAGCGGGCTAACTTGTTGAAAATGCACACCCCTTTCGGTTTGTACACTACATCGTACCGGAACCACAGTAAAGATTTGTAATATCTTTACTGTGCCGGAACGCTAAATGGCTTGGCGTTACGTCTTTGCCGGTAGGGTGGTAACTAGCCACTGCCGAAGCCTTCCACCAACCAATTTCTTTGTGTACCTGATATATAAAGGTATACGTTGAAATCCGCCAAATAAGTAGTTTTCCGTATAGAGTTTACCAAACAAACATGTTTGCAAACATACAGTACAATTTTGATTTTTAAAATGATGTAAGCTGTGGATTTGACCACTGCCTCCGATTCCGCAGGGTGTGGGTTCGAATCCGATCCGGGGCATGTACCTCCAACTTTTTAGCTGTGTGCATTTTAAGAAATTAAACATCACGTGTCTCAATCGATGAAGGAAAACAGCGTGAGAAAACCTGCATACCAAAGAATTTTCTTAATTCTCTGCGTGTGTGAAATCTGCCAATCCGCATTGGGCCAGCGTGGTGGACTATTGGCCTAACACCCCTCTCATTCTGAGAGTAGACGCGAGCTCAGCAGTGAGCCGAATATGGGTTGATAACGAACAATGATTTTATACAATAAATCGTTGCTTAAATAAATTTGAAAAGTATCCTTCGGTAGGTGGATAAACCCCATAGATTAAAAACGTGATGATGGTGATGATAGACGTTGGTGACAAGATCATAAACGACTATTACCTAATGTATATTACCTACATTGTTATTAACATTTGAAATGAAAATGGCTGCCACGCTACCTTTGTCGCTGTAACCGCAATACCTATCGTCACGCCTCATTATTACCATTTACTGTGCTATTATCTACATTCAAAAGGTGTACGTCAACTTACGTCTATGTTTACGTGGTAATTCATTGTTGAACTTCACAATCACATCCTACCGAGATGATTCTTTAAATTCAAAAGTCGTTTTATTAAGAGTGTGCAATATGTAATTTGGTGGTTACAAATGGTTCTGGATCTCAGATTCTGGAAAAGTTAGGAGCCTGATATTTGGGTAAATGATATTTCAAAGTGTTAGCTTCGTTATGACTATACAAAATACACAATTTGTAAAACTTTTCTCGATAGTTTATTTTTTTTGAAAAATACATGTTTTGCTCACATTTTGCTTTCAATCTCAGGAAAAGCAAACTTCGTCATCATCAACCCATATTCGGCTCACTGCTGAGCTCGAGTCTCCTCTCAGAAAGAGAGGGATAAGGCCAATAGTCCACCACGCTGGCCCAATGCAAATTGGCAGACTTCACACACACAGAGAATTAAGATAATTCTCTGGTATGCAGGTTTCCTCAAGATGTCTTCCTTCACCGATTGAGTCACGTGATATTTAATTTCTTAAAATGCACACAACTGAAAAGTTTCGAACCCACACTCTCCGGAATCGGAGGCAGAGGTCATATCCACTGGGCTATCACAGCAAACTTATTTTCTTAAATTATTGATTTGTATAGAAAATTAGGTATATATCTTGAACATGGCCATTTTGTTTTTCGTTATGTTGTTTAATTTACTTGCAATTAGATAAAAATGGTTTTGGCGCTCACGTCATAAAATTTGCGTCGCGCGTCAATCGCTCCGTGCTTTTCACTCACGTGAAAGTCATAATTCGGCGTCTCGTTCGTGCTTCGAATTTAATCCATATCGTACCGACGCATTGCGCGCTCTTAAGTAGGTTTAGTTTAGAACATAGATTTACGTTTCGGTACAAGTACCTGTACTTTCAAAACGTCAAGTTTGAATTTGAATCTACCACAAGAAATCCAATGTTGAACAAAGGTTGCACAATATTTGTCTGGACAGTTTAATTAATAAATCAAATTGTAACCAAAATAATACCCAGAATGGCAGAAAAAGATCTTGAGTGAAGTCACACACTTGTGAACGATGTGTAGGGTTGAAGGAACTTTTGTCAGTTAACAAACACTCCTCTTTTCCACTCAAGTCACTCTCCCCGCCTATCCCATTAAAGAATTACACAACAAGAAATGTGGACGGCTCGAACACCACGAGCACACTGAAGCCGTCCGTTCGACGAGCATCTTAAATCGCAAGTCCTTCCCGCCAACCTGCCCCTGCGCATCGCTGCCCCTCTGTAAATCTTTACTCTTTACGGAAACAAGTCGTGCCAACGCTAGGTGCCAACACGAGATCGAGCGACGTCATATCCGTCTCAGACTACTATTTCCTACACCAGTATTTAGTTCAGAACCTGCACCGGAAAGCGCAGTACGAGGACATCAAGCGGGTTGCAGGGAGCCGCTGGATGCTGGTAGCTCGAGACCATTTTGTTTGGAAGTCCATGCAGGAGACCTATGTCCAGTGGACGTCCATCAGCTGTTAATGATGACGATGATGAAATAAATCCTTTGTTATTTATTCCTGTACAAGCTAATTGAGTTAACGGAAGCAAATAAGAGGAAAACCATTTCATTGACCTGTGAAATCGCCTTGTAAATTTTCAATTTTGGGAAATCGTTTAAAGTCCTGTAAATTTTATTATGTAATTAAACACCAACTGCGGTCTTACCGGTAGGTAATGACTAGCCACTGCTGAAGAGTCATTGCATTTTCAGATTTTCGATTTTACAATCATCTAACAATGTGTTTTCAACGAAATGACATAATAATAGTAATTTTACGTAAAATGGCATTAGTATAATAGTAGTACGAGTAGTTAACTAAAACCGCTATTTACGTAATTTCGTTGAAATGATCGCACAAATCAAAATCAATGCCACTTTATGTAATTCATTAATTTCGTTGAAATAGGTAACTGTGCTAGAGATCACAAATACAAAGATACGATGAAAAACTGTAGTGACTCAATTAAAATATGAAATCTAAAATTTACCTGGAAGGGAATCGAACCTAGGACCGCTCAGTCTGTAAACCAATGCTATACCAACTACTCGTACATCAGAGAGCATTCTCACATTATTTTTGTAGGTAAATAACTAATAATAGTTACCATGACTATGCTTTTAATATTTAAAGACAAAACTTGTATTGTTACAACATTTAATTACCTAACATTAGTATTTTACACAAGGCGAAGACGAAAAAATCAAAAACCATTCGAACATTCAAGATTACCTTCAGATAAATAATCAAGACACCGATGCATTGTTATGTAAAAACCTTACAAAAACCCCAAAACATTTGGTAATAACTCTATTTAAAGAAATATATCCTCGATCTTTCCATAAATGTATCTTTTACAACGTCGAACAGTTAAGACAGAGCTTGTTTTTAGGGTTCCGTAGTCACTAAGACTAACCCATGTTTCATATAGCGTATTTAAACACAGACTATGCTTGCTCTCTGTTCCCTCATTTTCATAGCAGGATGGATGGGAATATCAACAAGATAATGCTTTTACGTGCTCTCGGGGTCACGGAGATTTGCCAAAATCGTTGCTGTCTGCTGTCAGTCTGAGTTTTCTTGAAATAATGAAGACCGATGAAGTCTCGGGACTTTTATGTCAACCCATATTTGGCTCAGAGTCACAGACCGGAGAACATCTTAAGATATTGCAATCATTAGGTAGGTACTTCACCAATATCAACACATATACGGCTCACCGTTGAGCTTCCTTTCAGGAAGAGAGCTTCACACATGTAGAGAATTGAGAAAATTCTCTGGTATGCGGGTTTCCTCACACTCACCTCTCACGATGGTTTTTCTTCACCGTATATGAGACGCGCATAACGTATACGTAGTGTTGGTTTATAAATATGGTTTTCTGTACACCCTAAGCTTAAGAGCGCGCAGCACGTCGGTACGATATGGATAAAATTCGAAACGCAAGCGAGACGCCGAATTATGGCTTTCACGTGAGTGAAAAGCACGGAGCGATTGACACGCGACGCAAATTTTATGACGTGAGCGCCAAAACCATTTATAACTAATTGCAAGTAAATTAAACAACATAACGAAAAACAAAATGGTCATGTTCAAGATATATACCTAATTTTCTATACAAAACAAAAAAATGAAGAAAATAAGTATGCTTTTCCTGAGATTGAAAGCAAAATGTGAGCAAAACATGTATTTTTCAAAAAAATAAACTATCGAGAAAAGTTTTACAAATTGTGTATTTTGTATAGTCATAACGAAGCTAACACTTTGAAATATCATTTACCCAAATATCAAGCTCCTAACTTTACCAGAATCTGAGATCCAGAACCATTTGTAACCACCAAATTACATATTGCACACTCTTAAGACATGGTTCGCTTTACCCCCAAGGACAAAACGAACTTGACCCATAAACATTGGAATTCATCATCGGTGTTGCACGATGCTCCAAATGTCAATCTCGCTCAACGATTGCTATCCGGTGTGAATATTAGAGAATATTCAATGTATATTGATATGTTTTTTTTACCTGGCATTACGTTACATTAACACACACAAAGGTGTGTTATTTTTAAAGTATATGACGTGACGTCATACCGAATTACAGTAATGACCGCATTTACATTAACTGTGCTTATGCTCGTTCTATCCCACTTACTCGAACTCTTTTTGTGTAGGCTGTTACGGCATATCAAAAGGGCTCTTGCCACCATAAATATTTCTCCGCCAATCGAGCCGAGAATAAGTCTGGATAATGACTAGGTGGACCGAGGACATCAAGCGGGTTACAGGGAGCTACTGGATGCTGGCGTCTCGAGACCGTTGTGTTTGAAATCCATGCAAGAGGCCTATATCCATTGGCTGATAATGATGATGACAAGACACCTGATGGATTAACAAGGAATGTCACTGACCTAAGTGTAGGACACTGCGTTGACACATTGGCTCCGAATCCTATCACGGAGACAGAATTAAGGCCAAAAGTCACAGCAGAAAACCGGTAAGTGGTACAAGTATGCTCTCTGCAGGAGAGATACATAGTATTGTTCCTTTTGTCGTGGAGATCCCTGGACTATAGAGTTGCAGTGCCAGAAAATGGTTCCTTCTTCTAGTGACAGAAAGTCTGGCCCATTAGATTAGCTTAGCTTTGTAAGTTAAGTAAGACGTGATTTCACGCTGAAAAGTACTTGAACATGAATGTTCTCAGGGCGCATTTACATTAAACGAAGCTCATGCTGTCGCATCCACTCGAATTCTTCTAAAAAACTACTGTTTTCGAGAGAGAGACAAATAGGATTCTGTTTGTTAAGGCGTAAAGGCACAGAGGTTGTATTGATATTCTTTGGCAAACGATTTTCTGGCTCAACATCAAATCTGGCTCAGATGGTCGAATCGTATTTTAGTAACTATAATATACTAGTATTATAACTATTACGAAAAAGAAGACACTGAAACAGGAAAATCTCACAAAACGAGACTGCGCAAATAAATGATCCATTCCTAAATCCTTGCGATAACAAATTGTGTCATTAAAGCAAATACGGTGTAGCCAATTTGAAGAGAAACGAAGATGCTTACATACTCCTACATCTAAGGACACTATCTCGGTATTTTCGTATGTACTTACATACCTACGAGGTATGATTTGATCTCGATGAAAAATAAAAATTGACCTATGTATTTAGTAACTGCTGCATTTGTTAGTTTCAGTGACTTTTATGGGACTTCAGATTATGAGGTTCTGGATTCGTGGCCTGATTGTGAAATATTGAGTTTTCTTCCTTACCAGGAGTTTGTCAGTAACAAACCGGAGTTGGAAAGTTTACTATCTCACCGCAGTGCCCCATTAAATGCCAGTGAAGAGCAATTAACAAACAAACAAACAAACACACCTAATGATAATTACAATTATTCAAAGTTTTATTAATTCGAAGAGCCCATTTCGAAGGGACGTTAGGGTCCCAAGGTGCTGGAATGGCGACCCCGCACCGGAAAGCGAAGTGTTGGTCGACCCCCTACTAGGTGGACCGAGGTCATCAAGCGGGTTGCAGGGAGCCGTTGAATACTCGAGAACTGAGCAACTGTTGAGTTTCTTGCCGGTTTCTTTTCAGCAGAACCTGCCTACCGAACTGGTGGTAGAATCTTTCCAAATAGTCAACTGACGTATCAAAAGTGCTTGTAAACTGAGCCTACTTAAAATAAATGATTTTGAATTTTTGAACTTTGATGATGATGATGGTGATGAAAGTTTGAAAGGTATACGTATACTAGGTATATAATAATGAAGATCCGATAAGCCAATCCGAAAATATATGATCGATAGTCTATAGATACATAAATTCCCCAAATACTCGTTATTTACGTTAGCGTTAAAAGCTGATAGTGGATTATTTTATATCTATATTATTATTATATCGGTTATACGTTATATTATATAATAAAATAAAACCTTGTTATTGAATTTGTTATTTATAGAATTTTCACTTTTAAGTGAAGTTTCTATAAGCATTATAAGAAAGTAGAAATCGAATGCGTGTAATGCGTATACTTTAAAAAAATCTATAAACACGAGTGGGGACTATCAAAGATCATTTTTTAAAATAATTTTTAGTCTGAAACTTCACACGTATCCTTGTAACTCTCTGGAAGCAACTAATATCCCTGCCATGTGCACATGTGATACCCTAGAAGAAACTGCACAAATAAAATATTTAGGGGTCATTATCGACCAACACCTTAACTGGCACCAGCATATTACAACACTAGCAAAGAGAGTACGACGGTTAATACCCATTTTCAAAAATCTACGAGACATATTAGACCAAAAAAGCCTTCTCAATATTTACACTGCACTCTGTCAATCACTGCTTATCTATTGTATACCTGCATGGGGTGGAGCTGCTGCTACCCACATGATAGAAGTAGAAAGAGCGCAGAGAGCACTCATTAAAGTAATGCTGAAAAAGTGGCGTAGATACCCAACAGAAGAATTGTACAAAGATTCTGAATTGCTCTCTGTACGTCAGCTATATATAATGTTTACTGTACTACGCCATCACAAGAGCAAGTCCCAACCCATCATACTCATCATTCACGCTATTTTCTGGATAGCATAGCATCCGTGATAGCCCAGTGGATATTCTGTCTTCGATTCGGAGGGCGTAGGTTCGAATCCGGTCCAGGGCATGCATTCTCTTCACTCTTATCTTAACTCTTCAGTTATGTGCATTATAAGAGATTTACGCGTGATAATTATATCACGCGTCTTAAACGTTGAAAGAAAATATCGTGAGGAAACCTGCACACCAGAGAATTTTCTTAATTCTCTTCAAAGAAAATCATTTGTATTGACGAAAAAGTTTTACTCATACATTTTCCTTCATCTATACTAATATTATAAAGCTGAAGAGTTTGTTTGTTTGTTTGATTGAACGCGCTAATCTCAGGAACTACTGGTCCCATTTGAAAAATTCTTTCAGTGTTAGATAGCCCATTTATCGAGGAAGGATATATTATCCCCGTATTCCTACGGGAACAGGTACCACGCGGGTGAAACCGCGCGGCGTCAGCTAGTTCCATATAACCATTCTCTATAACACCATAAAATGTACATAGAGTTATATAGAGTTTTGCACTGTATATTGGTTCATTTTTAATTTATTTATAATATATCTTACATTGTAAATAAATAAAATACAACAGACAACAATAAATATCATTGCTCAATAAACTGAGATAAAAGTTCAACTTTATTATATAATTAGTAGATTTATGTGCCGTTTGTTATACTTATTGTATTAAGTGTTGTGTATAATAAACATCAGTTTTATTGATTTTTTATTTTAAATCATTGCTGTGTCATTGCATTGCCAAAGACATTTGAGTAGGGTTGCCACCAATCCTTTCTATTAATGACGCGATGTCAAGATATTTTATAGGGTTGTCTGCACTACACTTACCTACGATTACTTATTTATTCATCATCATTATTATCAACCTCAGACCAATTATTGTATAGGACCTGCCTCGCTACTTTTCTGTCAAAGTATATGATCAACGATCTAATGCGATTATAAAAACTGTCTCTATAGAATCGATGTTAAATAGTTGTAATCGTGTTCGTCGGTTAAAGAGTTCCGTAAAATACCTTTTTGTGTAATTGAGTTGTATAAAAAACGGGCAAAACTTCTAGTTTAGTATAAGATATATACAAAATCTAAGCTCGTTTTCCTCAGAAAATAGAATAGAATAGAATAGAATAGAAATCATTTATTTGTTAACACAACACATAACTACATAATAACTTAAAACTAATACATTTACATCGTAATAATAACTTAAAACTAATACATATATATATAGAAAATATGTTGTGCCAAAAAAAATGGACCTGACTCAGCTAAAATTTGTTTTGAGTACATCAGTACCCACAACGCTGGTATTCTGTCAGACCCGTAGGAGGGAAGAACAGAACACAAAATAATTATATAACTAATAAAATAAAACAAAATACAGTTTAAAAATACAGTAGTGTAATCTCAGAAGAACAAAAAAAAAAAAAATTAACTCAATAGCTAGCAAACACAAAAGAAAAGAAAAATTTTAAAAAAAGGAAAAAAATATATAGAATTATTTGTTTATTATTAATTAATAATTAATAATTAATAATTGCCACAGTCTGCTTTTTGGCAATCTAACAAATACAATCGAAAAATTTTCTTAAAAGTAAATTTAGATTTTACCTCCGGAATAGGTGGGGGGATGTTGTTCCAACATTTTGTGGCAAGATATTTAAAACTGCCACGAAATGCTGCAGACCTGTGCTGTGGCATTATTAAAGGTGGTACTTTAGACCTCTTACCATAGCTAGGTTCCCGCCAAGCTAGCTTACTGTATAAATATGGAGGTTCTTTAGTTTTGACAACACCAAATAAAAGAGTGCCTACTAATAGCTGATACCTATGTTTCATATTTAATATTTTATTATTAATTAAAAATGGGGTGATGTGTGATCTGGGCGGGACGGTGAAACAAAAACGAGCACAAGCGTTTTGAACTCGCTGAATCAATCGCCACGACTTTTGTAGAAGACATGGGCCATATGCAGTAAAACAATAACTAAATTTTGGAAGTATTAATGTGTCACAAAGTTTAATTCGAAGTTTAATGCTAATAAAGATTTTATGAAATAAGAAAAATGACAGACAATTTTGTTCGTGACTATAAGTGCGATACAGGTCCTTCTATAATTGGTCTGAGTTATCAACCCATATGCGGCTTACTGTTGAGCTCGAGTCATCTCTCAGAATTAGAGGGGTTAGGCCAATAGTCAGCAGTTCAGCGGTTGGGAAAATATGAGGTAACTAGCGGACCCGGTCAAGTTTCACTTTGACTTATGTGCACTTCTTCCCTATCCTTACCCTACCCCCTACTCTAACCCTATCCTACCCTACTCTACCCTACCTTACACTACTCAACCCTACCCATAAATTTATGAACGCACGCGTAAACGTTAATCGTTTGTCAATATTTCTGAACGCACGTATATCATCAATATGATCAAATGTATATCGTCAATCATTACATAAATAGTAATAGACAGGATGGACAACAAATGTTTCACAGATACTAAACAAAGTAACATTTATGGAAAAATATTCATCTTTCATAATTCGTCGAGTTTTCACTGTTTTTAAGATGTATTCTGCTATTCTTGGCGGAGACAGATCCAACGAATCAAAAACCATGAAAATCGGTCCAACAGATCTCGATTTATAAGTGTTGTAACAAACCCGACTTTCTTTTATATATATAGATAAAGAATATGACATACATACAAGATACGCGCGAAAGACCGTACCCTTCTTGCAGACTGGTAAAAATAAAGAAAGAAAGAAAGAAAAATGCGTTTATTTCAAAATTATGCCACACATCACAATATCTCCAGTACACCATGACATCTAGGACAGTTACTTGCGATGTGTAGCATAACCCAAAAAATGGCCCCAGCTCAGCATAATGCTACGTGACCATTTGGACACGTAGCGCTGATTTTCAGTAAATAGTTATAGTAACTGGTTCGTAAAGAGGTCAAACGTTACGCCGACCCGTTACGCTGGCAGGTAGTGATAATAAATGAGCAATAAATCACCAGGCGAGAGGGCACGCAAGGTCTCGGGATCCCCTAAATTATCTGTCTGTCTCGTCACACCTCCGACCTATGACATGAGACCGGGATCGTGGCACTTTCCGCCGCTAAATACTTTTACCTTGGATACTAAAACTATAGGCTAGTTATCATCAGCGTTCTACTAGACTGAAAAAAAATATGATATTTTTTGAGACATGAATACATATTTTTTTTTTAAGTTTTAATACTACTAATCTATATCTACCTATACTTTTTTTCATTTTTTTTTTATTGATGAACAATACAATAAGGAACTTAAGCTAACTTATCCTTATAACTAGCTATACAAATCTGGCCCACGTGGAATGGTGGCAAGAATACTGGCTGCATTTCCGCGCTGGACAGCCAGGCTGATCCTTTGCGCAAAAAATGAGCCAGCCCTTCTGTTACCAGTCGAGGCAACTAGCCGCGGTGAAATGATTCGGTAAATTTAGGTAAAATTTTTTGGCAATGCGACTCCATGGTCCAAGGGTCTCCACGGCAAAAGGTATATAAAAAAAAACATTATAACACCTATACTTATAATAAAACTGGTCGAATTATATACTATTCGCAATTTGATACTTTACTTATACCATTTGTAACACCAAACGTTACCGTGGCATAACGGACGCCAGCGCCATCTAGAATCTATACTTATAATACGAATTCTGTACATTTTGCACATTCTGTACATTGAAGATATTTTGATTTTTTTGTTGGGTGGCATTATATAATCGATACTGAAGCTAAAAATATTTTTTTTCGATGTTTTGTCTGTCTGTCTATCCGTGTTTTTTTGTTATTCGGGCATCACGCTGAAACTACTGAATGAATTCAAATGAAACTTGGCACGGTTTAAGACTATAATACAGACAAGGTTATAGAATACTTTTTATTGCGAAAATAAAATTAAAAGGGGGTGAAATAGGGATTGAAAGTTTATGTGGAAAGTCCTTCATTTTTAGAGTTACAGTTTGAAATTTTTTTTCATAATACAAAAAAAAATACGAAATATTTCATTCATGATGATTCATGGGATTCAAAAATTTTTAAAATTCTAACTTTAAAGGGTGAAATAGGGCTTGAAAGTTTACATTGATTTTCACGCGGACGAAGTCGCGGGTGTCCGCTAGTATTATATACGCGAAAGTTTATACGGATGTTTGTATTGTTAGCAATTTTAAGTATTGATCTTATTCAGTATCACAATACTATGTCATGATACGTTGGTACATTGACGTATCAAACTACATAATTAAATTATTCTAAGTAAAAATTTAGACATAGCAACTTCATCATCATTATTAACAAACTCATCATCATCATGTCTACTGATGGACATAGACTCTAACATGTACATTTCCAAATACAATGGTCTCGAGCCGCCAGCATCCAGCGGCTCCTTGCAACCCACTTGATATCCTAGGTCCACCTAGTGGGGGTCGACCAACAGTGCGATTTACGGTGCGGGGTCGCCATTCCAGCACTTTGGGACCCCAACGTCCATCGGCTCTTATGTGAATATCTATGTGGCCTGCCCGTTGCCACTTAATGCTTCGCGACTCGGTGAGCTATGTCAGTGACTTTGGTTCTTCTGCGGATCTCCTCATTTCTGATTCGATCATGCAAAGAAACTCCAAATATAGCTCGTTATATCGCCTGTTAAATGACTTTGAGCATTTTTATGAGGGCCACAGTATTATAATGTATTATATAAACTATCCAATAAGTAGGTCATCAAACCAATTAGGTATTATGTTCTATTCTTTCCTCTATGTCGGTATCTATAATGAATTCACTCTTGATGCAAGAGGAACTAACTGTAGGCAGGATCTAGCTGTAATCTAGATAAATTTAGATACGTAGGAAACGATTCATAGATGCATAAGGTGGGATTTGTCTCGCTCATAGTCATAACTATTTCCTTGCATTCTTGTCTACGTTTATATCCAAGTGTCTCAACCTACGATCTACGTATGTAAGAACAATGCAGTGTGGTTATGAAGTAATTTATTTATATTTTCTTCCGTGTAATATGAGACGTCCTTTGTTGCTTTCTAGACACATATCCCCATTGTAATACTTTAACGCATGAGGTATTCTTAATTGGTCCAAGCCGACAAAGACGTACCGCCAGCTATCTAACGTTCCGGTACGATGTCGTGTAGAAACCGAAAGGAGTGTGGATTTTCATCCTCCTCCTAACAAGTCAGCCGCTTCCATCTTAGATTGCATCATCACTTATCATCAGGTGAGATTGTAGTCAAGGGCAAACTTGTAAAGTAAAAAAAACTTACACTAAAATGTTCATCTTTAACGGTGCTATTGAAGGGTTAGGTACCACGAAGCTGTTGTGTTTACCGACTGAGAACATTATTTCTCATATTAAACCCAACTCATAAATGTATATATACTTTCACTGTATGCTTTGAAGGTATTCAAGTTATGGTTGGCGGGAATCACAAACTCCGGAACAAGAAGGCTAAAATGAAATAAAATCTGAAAACTTTTAGCTTTAATAAAACGTAGGATTGGCCATCACCGGGCTCTATTACTAAAATAACAATTAATTGGATTTGAAACCGGTCTTATGTATCTAATACACCTATCACGCGGGTGTAGAAACTTCTTTGTCATTACACTCTTGGGTAGTGGTCGTCATTTGTTGGTGGGGGCAAGCCTCACTATCCGTATTCATTCCTTCCGTAGTGTGGCTTTTTATTATTATTTACAAATTAGCCCTTGACAACAGTCTCGTCTGATGGTAAGTGATAATGTACCTAGTCTAAGATGGAAGCGGGCTAATTTATTAGGAGAAAGATGAAAATCCACACCCCCATTGGTTTCTATACGACATCGTACCGGAACGCTAAATTGCTTGGCGGTACGTCTTTGTTGGTAGGGTGGTAACTAACCGCGGCCGAAGCCTCTCACCAGCCAGACCTGGACCAATTAAGAAAATCTCAATCGGCCCAGCCGGGGATCGAACCCCGGATCGGCTCACCTGGCACATGCGTGGAGCGAGCCATGGAGAGCGGTTTCCACATGGTCAGTACAGCATTGGTAAACTGCCGCCTTTCCTTGTTACCTTACCTTATCAGCCGATAGACGTCCACTGCTGGACATAGGCCTCTTGCATGGACCTCCAAACACAACGGTCTCGAGCCGCCGGCATCCAGCGGCTCCCTGCAACCCGCTTGATATCCTCGGTCCACCTGCTACCAGCTTCACGACTTGCTTGAGCTATGTCCGTGACTTTCCTTGTTATTTATTATTTATTATTTTTACTAGCGGACGCCCGCGACTTCATCCGCGTGGAATTTAGTTTTTCACAAATCCCACGGGAACCATAGATTTTTCCGGGATAAAAAGTAGCCTAAGTGTTAATCCATGCTATAATATATCTCAATACCGAATTTCAGCTAATTCGGTTAAGTAGTCGAGGCGTGAAAGAGTAACAAACATTCATAACATTAGAATCATCAGTTTTCACAAATCTCGGGAAACCATGGATTTTTTCGGGATAAAAAGCCTATGTGTTAATCCAGAGTAAAATCCATTTCCATTCCAAATTTTAGCCAAATCGCTTCAGTAGTAGCGGCGTTAAAGAGTAACAAACATCCAAACATACATCCAAACATCCATACAAAATTTCGCGTTTATAATATTAGTAGGATTTGCGGGTGTAGTGTAGACCACAGAATACATATGTACAAGGTGTAGACACTAGTTATTTATTAATTTTTTTTTTATTCTTTACAAGTTAGCCCTTGACTACAATCTCACCTGATGGTAAGTGATGATGCAGTCTAAGATGGAAGCGGGCTAACTTGTTAGGAGAAGGATGAACATCCACACCCCTTTCGGTTTCTACACGGCATCGTACCGGAACGCTAAATCGCTTGGCGGTACGTCTTTACCGGTAGGGTGGTAACTAGCCAGGGCCGAAGCCTCCCACCAGCCAGACCTGGACAAATTAAGAAAATCTCAATCTGCACAGCCGGGGATCGAACCCAGGACCTCTGTCTTGTAAATCCACCGCGCATACCACTGCGCCACGGAGGCCGTCAGTATTCATACTGTCATATTTTAAAAATATTATACTTCTGCCTATAATCTAAATAGCTACATTGTATACAGATTATAAAAGGCTTTTTATTTCTTCATGTCGTCATTTCAAGTTGTAAATTTTAACAGCGTTTAGATACCTATGTGTACTTACATACGTATACATATCTAGATATTTATATCCCTTTTTATAGTAGGTAAAGGTAAGTACTAATTCACATAACACGCATTTTGTCCTCCTGATAGTACGTGGGATTGCTTTCAATAGAACACCATTTACGTTATAATAGTAGATTATATGAGGAGTACCTATATTTTAACATTTTTTAGACAAAGATAGCTATATATTTTCAAACATTGAAGTGATCGGTGAAGGAAAAACATCGTGAGGAAACCAGAATTTTCTTCATTCTCTGCGTGTGTGAAGTCTGCCAATCCGCATTAGGCCAGCGTGGTGGATTATTGGCCTAACCCCTCTCATTCTAAGAGGACACTGGAGCTCAGCAGTGAGCCGAACATGGGTTGAATGATGATATTTTGAATTCTTCTCCGAACTTGACAACTCAACTAATTGGACGAAACAGGCGAAATTACCTAAACTACCTACTCGTATATTTGTTTTTAACCCTACTAAAAATTTAGGGTAGTAGTAAGTGGCACAAAAAAGCCAACTTTGAATGGGTACTTGGGAATCAGTTACAGTAGTAATACGTATTGTGGTCGAGTTATTTCTGAAAAGCGGGATTGAGACTGTCGCGCGCGGGAAATTTAATTTCGATTAAAAATCGGGACGTCCCGCCTGGCAACGCTGGTGCCTTCCCTCATCGATATAAATCGTTAGATAGGCCCCTCCATACTAAAAAACGCACAATGTTGTCATTACTCAAAGACGTGCACACACATCTTAACTTAGTATGCAACAAGTGCATGTTGTGACTTAAAAAATACATTACTGTTTTTTTCTTGTTTAATCCCTCAATTATGCCTTCGTGGACATCTTGGAAGGGTAAAAACACAAGCCGCAACACGAATATTGAAAAAGTTGTTACTTTTCATTCGTAAGTATTAGCGAAACCAATGACAATTCCGCGACGCTTCGGGACCCATCTAACGATTTACGATCGATGCCTACCCTAGTTGAAATCCTTGTGCACGCCACTGCGAGGCAGCTAATACAGCATTACTTGTAAGCACTCGTTTTGATTACAAAGCAAACACTTCCTGTCCATCCACATCTTTATGTGCAACCAGTGGTCTGTGACGCTGTCAATGGCGCTGGTACGTAGCACTGACCTACACAATTATCTATTCATCTATTCAACGTGATTTGTGGTTCCGTAATGGCTGGAACTTATAGCGACAGGGGCGTAACTAACTACAGCGACAGGGGCGTAACCTTTTTTTTTATTCTTTACAAGTTAGCCCTTGACTACAATCTCACCTGATGGTAAGTGACGATGCAGTCTAAGATGGAAGCGGGCTAACTTGTTAGGAGGAGGATGAAAATCCTCACCCCTTTTGGTTTCTACACGGCATCGTACCGGAACGCTAAATCGCTTGGCGGGGAAGTAACGTGCAGTCGTTTTTCATTCATCGCTACACGCTCCCCGGTCCGCGCGCAAAATCGAGAGTGTTACAAACGAAGTTGCCAAGCAAGTAAGTAAGTACAATAACATTATGCATGTCACGTGGTTAAGATGTGCAATCCGCAGCGTCGGTGGGCGACAGCGAGACCTTATTGAGGTCACAACCGGCTCGAACCCTTGGATTACTCATCGACCTTATTTATGTTCAATACCACAATTAATAGTACAGCCTTCGCAAAACGTACATTCACCCTTATTATACATTTAGCGGACGCCCGCGACTTCGTCCGACTTTGACCTCTTTAAAAATGGAGTAACTTCTCTAGTTTTCCCAACATTTCCCTTCACTGCTCTACTCCTATTGATCGTAGCGTGATGAAAAGTATACTGTAACCTGCCCAGGAGTATGAAAAATATTTGTATTAAGTTTCGTTAAAATATGAGTAGTTTTTGTTTCTATAACGAATATACAGACAGACAGACAAACATTTTACTGATTGCATTTTTGGCATCAGTATCGATCACTAATCACCCGCTGATAGTTATTTTGGAAATATATTTCATATACAGAATTGACCTCTTTACAGATTTATTATAATTATAGATAAGTAATATAAACACTCATACCTACTCGTTATTTCAATGTAATTTTTCTTTTGGTAAAAATTGATAAAAAAGAAGAACGCTCAGAGTTACACAGCGGGTGATAGAACTAACTAAGTATGATCGGAGTGACTCTGCGTGAGAGAATCAGAAATGAGGATATCCGCAGAAGAACCAAAGTCACCGACATAGCTAACGAGTCGTGAAGCTGAAGTGGCAATGGGCGGGGCACATAGTTCGAAGAGCCGATGGACGTGGAGTCCAAGATGCTGGAATGGCGACACCGCACTAAACGCAGTGTTAGTCGATCCCCACCAGGTGAACTGACGACATCAAGCGAGTCGCAGTGATTCGCTGGATGCAGGCGGCCCAGGCTCAAGATTGATAAAATAGTCATGATGTCATGTATGACATTGCAGTGTTGGTGTCAACCAAATACCTCATATAGACCGACAGCCGAACATAGTAAAACCCTTGTAGTGACCCTTGTTGACTACAGAACCCTAAAACATTAAAATGAGCTCAAACAAATCGCGGAGCTTATAGAAAGCAGAGTGAAAGTCGTCCATTACTAATCGGATTCATTATAATGATATGAAAGCCTTCAACTATGACGTCAGCAAAAGGCAAGATTATTTTATACCTAGGTAGGTACCAACAGAGTACGTATGAATAAAGGTACTGTTACACATGCTCTAAAATAGCATGCTAAAAACGTGCTATTAAGTATGCTCCATACGAGCATGCGTATCATCAGTTTGCATTTACTAGCAATAAGCATGCTATTTTTAAGTACCTATGCTTCTGAATAAGTATGCTCAAAGCAAACATTCCAATTACACGTGCTAATTTCTATCTATCTCTCTCTGTCTACAGCATCGTGTTAGACAGGGACAGATGAAGGTGAGGAGGATACAGAATAGCAAAGCTATTCGACTAGCATACTCACTAAGCAAACCTATTCAGACGCGACAAAAGTACACCCCTTCCACCCGCGCAGCAAGTAGCATGCTCATAAATCGCACGACAGTTGATTCTTGAGCAAGCTCGAAATAAGCATGCTCATTATTCGCAATGGTGCGATATGCTAATAAGTAGCAACTGCTCAATAGTAGCATGCTTTCGTGCTTGAAATGAGCATGTGTAACAGTAGCTTAAGTCTTTGCTATTTGCTAAGTAGGTACTATCAACGGGATGAAGCAAACAGGTTAGCTACAGGTATAACCTCAATAATTATATAGCGGATTGCAGAATAAATAATATGCAAGATTACCATGATGCTTAAGGTTATTGAACGAGAAATATGTTAAACACCACTACACGTAGGTAACTAGTAAATACTTACTTAATACCTATCTGTGTAATATTTTTAACCGACTTCAAAAAAAAGGAGGAGGTTCACAACGACGCGTATGTTTTTTTTTGTTACCGCATAACTTCGTCATTTCATAACCAATTTTAAAAATTATTTTTTTGTTTGAAAGAGTATAACTTCTTTTTTTTACTTAATAGTATATTAAAATTTAAAATAAATAAAATAATTATAACAAATATACACCACCTAATTGTTCACCCAGAGGCAAGGTACCCAATACGCTAGCGCGATTACGCCTCTGGATAGCAAGGCTTAACCTTTGGGCCAAATAAGCGTCAGCTCTGGGTCACCTGACGCATGGACCAATTTGTCAGACATAGTAATGAAATTTTTTTAGTATCTATTGACCATGGGTAGAAAAAGATACAAACGAATAATTCGGTTATATCGAATGACTATGTATTTGCAGCCTTTGAGACTTTAGGCCCATGGTCAATAGATACTAAAAAAATTTCAATACTATGTCTAGGTATATAAATTTGCGTTTACTATGTAGGTATATAAATTTGCGTTTACGTCAACGTATGAAAATATTGAAAACTCCCTCTAGGCACACGGTTCTGTTAATCTGTAATGAGTTTAGTTGGATTTTCTTCATTTAATAGATTTATATCTCAAGTTGTTTCTTTTACATCTATATCAATTTAATTTGACGGCCTCCGTGGCGCAGTGGTATGCGCGGTGGATTTACTAGATGGAGGTCCTGGGTTCGATACCCGATAGGCTAGGCCGATTGGGGTTTTCTTAATTAGTTCAGGTCTGGCTGATGGGAGGCTTCGGCCGTGGCTAGTACCAAGCAATTTAGCGTTCCGGTGAGATGTCGTGTAGAAACCGAAAGGGGTGTGGATTGTGGACTTTTAACAAGTTAGCTCGCTAGCATTTTAGATTACATCATCATTTATCATCAGGTGAGAACTGAGATTGTAGTCAACGGCTAACTTGTATAGAATAAAAAAAAAATTATAAAAATTAATTTTATAATTTAACTGTTTAGTTTATACCTACTGCAAATTTTATATTTTTTTTATTACATTTACGTAGTACATAACTAGGTGTGATGACTCACTTGGGTACAGTGACGTTATTGAAATTTATATTTTTGTTCTCCAAAGCAAGGATCAATGGAGGTCGTCGGATTATCGTCACGAGTCGGCATGTAAATTAATGTTACAAGGTTGCTTATTTTCGCGTGGTTTTTTTTTTAATTCTCTACAAGTTAGCTCTTGACTACAATCCCACCTGATGGTAAGTGATGATGCAATCTAAGATGGAAGCGGGCTAACTTGTTAAAAGTAGGATAAAATCCACACTCCTTTCGGTTTCTACACGACATTCGAACGCTAAATCGCTTTGCGGTACGTCTTTGTCGGTGGTCTTTGTGGTGCATTATTTTAGTGTCTATACATAACATACCTAGGTAGCAGTGGCGAAGGATAGAATTTTGACGACGGTAAGCCGTCCCAAATAAAAGGAAATTCATATCACTTGATAACTCCAGTTTCTAATACATCCATACATATTTTTTACAATAATAGGTATGTAGGTACTTATGGATTTTTAAAAGGTTATCTTACGGGATTCGTCTTATATGCACTCTTCGCCTACTATATATATATTTACTACTATATTATATTCACAAAAAATATGATATTTCACAAAAAATGCGCCTGCATTTTACAATACAGGGAATCCTATTACTGAATGAATGATCTTACAATCACATATGTAGGTCGAACACGATGGTGCAAATAGAATTGAGTAACATTTTACCATTTGAATTGCGAAGCTGAAGTGGCAATGGGCGGGGCACATAGTTCGTAGAGCCAATGGACGTTGGGGTCCCAAAGTGCTGGAATGGCGACCCCGCTCTAGAAAGCGCAGTGTATGTATATATATGTATTGGTAGAAACTAGTGTATGAACATATATGAATTGGTAGAAGAAGAAGAATGTCTTCAAAAACCTATCTAACGATACCCACAGTATGAGATAAACGAGTAAATAAATTAATAGTCTCTGCGCAAAACCACAAACCGCGGACAGACGGACGTATGGACGAACGGACATACACATGGCGAAGTAATAAGGTTCCTTGTGGACTACGGAACTCTAAGACGGAACCCTAAAAAAGTTCTTAGCAAAACGGTCCCGAGTCGCATGTGACCAGCCATCAGGTCCCTGCGAAACACCTAACTGCATTTTAAGGTGGAATAACGTAATTAATAAACAAAAATACATATTTTATTAAATACTAGCTGACGTCGCGCGGTTTCGCCCGTGTATTTTCCGGTCCCGTAGGAATACGAGGATAATAGGTACCTTCCTCGATAAATGGGCTATCTGACACTGAAAGAATTTTTCAAATCGGTGTAGGTAGTTCCTGAGATTAGCGCGTTCAACCAAACAAACTCTTTAGCTTCATAATATTAGTTCCTATAATATAACGTAATTAATAAGTATAACAAAATAAGCAAAAATGACAAGAAAGAGTTCTGTATTACTTATACAGTTATGCCATCTAGCGACATTACAACGAATCAGTATCGACTGCACACAAAGAAACCTTGGTCCTAACTCACGCTATTGAAGTGTTTAAAGTTTTACGATATATATAGGCTGTCCGAAGCTATTCAATCGGGATCATCCACCTCGATGTAAGCCAGTTGTTGCCAAGCTGGTCTAAATTGGCAAATCATTCAGATGACGATACTATCCGTCTAATATCATTACAGGTACTTGTACCATAACATCCGAGGAGTGGAACCATGACTCGAAAGAGTCACCTTGATCCCTTTTGTTAAAGGAGATGGTCCAAAATTGTATGGAGCCCAGGATCAGTCATTGTACCCTAGCGGAAATAAAAGAAGATATTTTTTTTAACTATTTTTGATTATACATATCTACGAATTTACTTTAATTCTTTGGAAATAATATTCAATATCTCCCAAGAAATGCAACATTATTAAGGGTATTAATGGCGGATAGATGACGTTTTCAATGCATTAAACGATTTGACGTTTGCTGTCAATTGTCATGTCATAGTTGCTCTATGGGCGCCATCTTGGTATAACTCAAAGTCTTGGGTTTTTTTATTATTTTTTTTTAGTTAGATTTATTCATTTTAATAAATTGTTATAAAATTCTTGTATTTTTTAAATTTTAATGATACGGGGTACAAGAGTGGAACTGAAATGGACCATCTCCTTTATTGATTTTCTTGTTAATCTATTAGTAGAGGAGCAGAAGAGGGGATTTTTACAGTTACTCAAGCGCGGCAGTTGAACATAAGGGAGTATACCTTGCACGTTGTTGAGTACCTCCACCAAGTATGAGCCCTGAATATTGGTGGGTACGTTTAATTAATGTTATCGCCGTTTAGTGTTGGAAATAGTAGTCTGTGACGAATATGACGTCGCTCGATCTCGTGTTGACTTCAGTGTGCTCGTGGCGTTCGAGTCGTCCACACCTCTTGCTGTGTAATTCTTTATGGGTTACTTGGGATAGTCGGGGAGAGTGACTTGAGTGGAAAAGGGGAGTGTTTGATATCAGTAAAAGGCGCCTTTAACCCTACACACATCGTTCACAAGTACGTGACTCCACTCAAGGTCATTCTCTGCCATTCTAGGGTGTTATTTCGGTTACAGTTTGATTTGGTAATTAAGTTGTCCTGACAAGTTTTGTGAAACATGACCTTTGTTCTACATTAGTTCACCTTTTGAGTCCGATAACATCAGAAGTGGGATAAAGAACTTGTGCCCACATAGTGAATAAAGATAACGACATAATTTAAAACTACCCTAAATCAGGCCAATCGTTTTTCATTTCTTTATTATATCTAGTATGAGAGAACATTTTTCATAAAAGAGGGTAACAAATTAATTGAGTATAACATCGATGACTTTTACATTACGGTATTGTTAAATTCGGATGTAATTAGTGTGTGAATCATGATTTCGTGATAAGTATTGACGGTATTAACAGAAATTGTTTAGAAATTGTGTTTCACGGTGTTATCGATGAAATTTTGCGTTTTAATATTATGACAAGACGCGAAATGATGCCGTATAGATTTTGTATTAATAATTGCAACTTATAACTGTTTGAAATTTGTGAATTTTGGTTACCGGATTAAGTAACCCTACTGTCATTCGATAAAAATGAGTCATACACGACATTACATACAATGGTGACTTGAACTATACATAACCCTAGATACACAAGGCCCATACACACTCATTCGATTAAAAATGAGTCATACACGACCTTCAATAGTGGTTTGTACACGCTCAAGTTGTCAGTGTAAAAGCAACTGCACCAGACACGAACGCGATCCATGGACGGATGCGCCACCAGGATGGCCGAATGTTATCGCCGTTTAGTGTTGGAAATAGTAGTCTGTGACGGATATGGCGTCGCTCGATCTCGTGTTGGCTTCAGTGTGCTCGTGGCGTTCGAGCCGTCCACATCTCTTGTTGTGTAATTCTTTATGGGTTACTTAAGATAGGCGGGGAGAGTGACTTGAGTGGAAAAGGGGAGTGTTTGTATACAGTCAAAGGTACCTTTAACCCTACACACATCGTTCACAAGTACGTTACTCCACTCAAGGTCATTCTCTGCCATTCTAGGGTCTTATTTTGGTTACAGTTTGATTTGTTAATTAAGTTGTCCTGACAAGTGTTGTGAATCATAACCTTTGTTCAATATTAGTTTTCTTATATTTGTTATCACCTTTGAGTCCTATAATATTAAGGGCAACAAAAAAAAACTAATTTCAGAAATACTCAACCAGCACGTCAGATCATATAAGGTAGGTGAGTTGATAGAAAAGCAAAGGTACATTTCGAAAATCTGACGATTTGAGGGTAATGTAATGGAATGGGGGGTTCCAAAGTTTCAAAACAAAACCCCTAAATTTCTGTTATCGAGCCACGAGCGCGGTTAATTTTTATTTTGAATGACAATCTCCTGAATAACCGATAATGCATTCTGATGATTTCAGTAAGCCAAAGTAATAAAATATTCTATAAAGTCTTTAGTTTTTTCCCAACCGTCAAAAATTATATAACTGTTTATTCTTTCTATCATCTAATCTGCTGCAACTGCAAATTTAGCATCCCGGGCTCCCCTACTATATTATTATCTCTCAGTTATTAATATTTAGATAGGATAGAGGAGCTTTTAAAGGATAAAAATCGTTGGGAATGGATCGTTGGACAACTTCGCCGCCATTGAACGATTTTTTGTCTATTTCTCTTCACTTACTCGCATGTCAACCACTATTGTCATGTTTGGCTCAATCTTGAAGCCCCTTCAAGTCCTGCAATCTTCAAGTCCTGGCTTTGAAAGAAAGTTTTTTATATTATGAAAAAAGTACACGGACTGTTATTGTTTTATGGTAATTTTATAATCAAAGCACAACGAATGTTTTTCTTCTCTCTTATTATAGTATCGATTACTGACTGCCATTTTCCGATGTTTTACATTATTAGTTAGGTATTATGCTTTTTATATAGGTACCTACTTACCTCATAACACAATGCAAGGCTAGGCCAGAGTTTTGTTATTCATACTTAATTAAGTATGATAAATATTTAAAACAGAAATTCAGTAGACTGCATTTTAATATTGTGAAACTTACTATTCATACTTAGGTCATGATCATCAACATATTAGGAAGGCCTATTTATAAACCAGGCCTCCCACCTTTATGAGAAGAGATATTTAGAACTTGACGGCCTCCGTGGTGCAGTGGTATGCGCGGTGAATTTACAAGTCGTCCTGGGTTCGATCCCCGGCTGGGCCGATTGACGTTTTCTTAATTGGTCCAGGTCTGGTTGATGGAAGGCTTCGGCCGTGACTAGTTACCGGCAAAGATGTACAGCCAAGCAATTTAGCTTTCCGGTACAATGTAATGTAAAAACCAATAGGGGTGTGGATTTTTAAATTTCATCTTACTCTTAACAAGTTAGCCCGCTTCCATCTTAGATTGTATCTTAACTAACCAAGTCAAGGGCTAACTTGTAAATAATAAAAATACTTTGGGACTTAGGCTAACCTATGTATTTCTTATCCAGCCGAGTTTACTCTCTGTTGTAGACAGAGATTCTCTTAACTGTTTACAAACAATAATGTGAACAAAAACAATAACAGGGGTTTGGTATGTCGCCAGCAAAACATGCATTTAAACCTACCTAATTAGGACGTGGTTACTCAATGGGGATGATGACTAGGTTTGAATATATTGATTTTTATGATACATTCGGGTAATTAAGGTCGATGTTAACTAATATATACGTAAAAAGCAAAGATTGTCTGGATATTTGCAAAATAAATAAGATTATAAAATTTCAAAATCTATTAAACTTTTTTTATCGTAATTAGATGAAAGTTCATACAGTTTTAGCTTCCTTAGATTAAATGTGATTTTTTTATACGGGAACTATAACTTAAACGCACAAATAACAAATACATATATTCGTAATTTTGTTTGAACGCCCATACAAATCTAACGATCATTACATACCTACAACTTCAATAGTTCGTAACATTTTGTATTTGGCGTTTTTCAGGGAATCCGCGGCAGCGCCGCAAATCTGACCCTTTAAATCCCTGTAGCTCCGAAAGTAATGATCGCAGATACCCTGTTACTTTTACAAAATTGCTTTACTATTAGCATATTCATAATTTATACACAATTTAAAAATCTGTCATAATCCCTATTGTTTCTGTCCATGTTTATCGTAATCCAAATAATACAAATACGCGTTAAGTACAGCGCTTATCGTTAACAATGTAAACAAGTTTAGCCTACTTGTACTGCCATTGAAATACTTTCCCCGTTATAAATTTCAAGAGCAAAAACTTAGTGAGAAATCACTGATTAGATAAAACGAGGAAAAGTAAACATACAATTGTAAGAAAGTCTCGGGGATAATGATAGCAAAAAACCAGGAATGCGTTGCTTTATAGTTATTATCTTTTGTATTAAGACATAGGTATTTTTAAACTAGCGGACGCCCGCGACTTCGTCCGTATGGAAACTTATGTAAATTTTCAACCCTTATTTACTTATATTTTCGCATGTTTTATACAGTATGTAACAAAAACCCTGTTGTTCCTTGTATGTGTGTATTTATAAACGTATAGCCCTATCAATTATAAAAAACCAATTAAGAAAACAACAATACGTAAGCAGTTTTTGTATATTCTCAATACGCCTAATAAAATGGACTCATTAAAAAAATGTTTTGAGCTTCTGAATAGATTAACCGCGAAATTACACAAATAATAACGGGACAACGTGTTAGAAGGGGGATGAAAATCCACACCCCTTATCGGTTTCTTCATGACATCGTCCCGGAATGCTTAATCACGTGGCGGTATGTCTTGCCAGTGGTAATTAGCCACGGCCGAAGCCTCACGCCAGCCAGACCTGGACCAATTAAGAAAAGCTGGGGATCGAACTCAGGACCTCCGTCTTGTAAATCCAACGCGCATATCCCTGCGCTACGGAGGCTAAGTTGTGTCTTAAATCCTACCGAAGGCAAAAGCAGAAGCGATAGGCGGAACTAATGGAGTCACCTCTGAGAGTTAGACCTCGGCTTAGAGGGCCGTTCTGGAAGGGTGTTTTGGCTTGAGTGTATAAGTCCAGGTTAAAGGTCCAGTTAAAAACTCGCGTTTGGGTGACGTCAGATATCGGGGTAAAGTAAAGCCGCAGTCAATCGTTAACTTGTTATTTCCATTGTGTCATAAATCCCATCAATCAGCAGGTATCAGGTTTAAAATACAGTTTCGTGATTGGTGCAACAAATTACAAAACACACAACGCAAAGATATTACAAAGTACTGACCCATCAAGATGTCCGATAATAGGGGATGCCCATTTTTATTTGAAGTAATTGTAAAGTGCATAATAATAAGGAAAACGTTTTGCAATATTAAGTGCTGCTAATATATGTTTTGTAAGGCTAACTTGTGTAAAAACAAACATTTAAGCGATAAAATAAGTAATTATTAAACAAGTTTGCAAAATACATCCACTACAATCATAATTTAGGTTTATTTTATTTTATCAACTTTTAATTTGTTGCTTAATACCTACCCCTAGATACTGACGGACGAACTATAAATCAAAAGAAATTTATTTAAATTAGTATTTATTTTACAAAACTTAAATAAAGTATTAGACATTATTTATCTTAAACTTACTTAATTAGCAGAAACGTCATCCAAAACGTCTTAATTCATAAAGGTGGGTACAGATTGGTGCAATGCAACATGTAATGTAATCTCCTGCCTTACATTGCATGTTCCCTGCTGCCTTGGACGTGTGGCGCGCGCGGTACGCTCATTGACTACGAATCAGTCGGCTCAGTCCTGCGCACACTGCGCGCCCCTTTGTGTTCGTTCCAAAAACCGACAAATCTCGGATCGAACCGCGCACGAGTTGTAACGCTCGGAGCGTGCGCGACCCAGGCGCAGTTCGTGCGCGCGAGGCGTCCAAACCACGAGCATTCGTGATACATTGCAGCTATGTGGACGTCAAATTCTTGCATTGCATGTTGCATTACATGTTGCATTGCACCAATTTGTACCCACCTTTATAAAATATGAATAGAAATATAAAAATCATTAGCTGAAGTTAATACCATAACCATATCATATATTAGCTTAACCCTTCTCATTCTGAAAAGAGACTTGTGCTCAACAGTGAATCGAACATGGGTTGTTAATGATGATGGTGATCCACTATTAGTTGTTAATAGGGATGATGACAGTTTTTTAAATTGTATATAAATTAAGAGTATGCTAATAGTAAAGCAATTTTGTAAAAGTTACAGGGTATCTGCGATCATTACTTTCGGAGCTACAGGGATTTAAAGGGTCAGATTTGCGGCACGAACTTATGACGTCGTAGGCAATTAATGATCATTAGATTTGTATAGGCGTTTAAACAAAATTACTAATATCTTTGTTATTTCTGCGTTACGTTTATAGTTCATTTATTAAAAAATGTCACATTTAATGTAAAAAAGCTAAAACTGTATGAATTTTCATCTAATTACGATAAAATATTTTTAGTAGATTTTGAAATTTTATAATCTTATTTATTTTGCAAATATCCAGTCAATCTTTGCTTTTTATGTATAAATTAGTTAACATTGACCTTATTTACCCGAATGTATCATAAAAATCAATATATTCAAACTTAGTCATCATCCCCATTATACCAAAAGAAGGAAGGATTGCCGGTTACGGACAATTTACGATAACAACTTCAGCTAACGATGTGATTTAAAAGGATGAAATTCATGAAATTATTTGACTAATTACATGTTCTGTACAGTGAGCGGTCTGCAAGTTAAACTACGTCACAGTAACATAGTAGGAATGTCAGTAGGCCAGTAGGATCACTTCTCCAGCGGCGCGTAGTTGAGCAGTTTCTCGATCAGGTCGACGTGACCGAGCAGCATGCGCCGACAACAATACCGCTTCAGGCCGAGGGCGTCGAGCGCGTCGCTGCAACAATCACAACACTTTAGCATGGCAACTTCGTTCTTAACACTCCCGATGGTCCGCGCGGGCCGGGGGGTGTGTAGCGATGAATGAAAAACCCGATTTCACACTTTCCCCCCGTCGTCCGCTTATCATGGAAGTGTTATCAAAGAACTTGCCAGATTACATATTGAAGTAGCCTTGCGGTTTTACGGGGGTAAGTAGTAGAATACAGGGATGAATATTTTCTCAAATAACGTGGCATCAATGTCAACCCATGTTCGGTTAATTGCTGAGCTTGAGTCTCCTCTCAGATTAAGAGGGGTTAGGTTAAGTAGTCATCCACGCTGGCCCAATTTGGATTGGCAGACTTCACACACATAGAGAATGAAGAAAATTCTCAGGTATCCAGGTTTCCTCACGATGGTTTTCCTTCACCGTTTGAGAAACGTGATATTAAATTTCTTGTTTCTTAAAAAATGCACATAACTGATAAGTTAGAGGTGCATGTCCTGGACCTGATTCGGACCTACGCTCTCCGGAATTAGGCAGAGGTCATATCCACTAGGCCATCACGGCTCATGTGAGAATACAGGGATGAAAATGAAAGATAGCATATGCCACTTAAAAACAACGTGGCTCTCTATTGGTAAAAGAATTTTCAAAATCGGTTCAGTAGATCCAGAGATTACTCCATTATAGTACCACAAACAATGTCTCTGTGACAAAGCGTATGGGGAAGTACCGACATTTCTGCTGCCAAGCATTCCCTGATAATTGCTTAAGCTTTTTTTCTTAATTCTCTACGTATGTAAAACCTGCTAATCCGCATTTGGCTAGCGTGGTAGACTAAGGCCTAAGTTCCTCGATTACACGTGGTATTAACATTAAAATTTTTATGTTATTGTGATGTGGACGTATCAATGTTGGTATAAATAAGAGGGTATTTGATGACTTCAACTCAGTTGTTTGTTAGGCAGCGTAGACACCGTCACGCTGCCAGTCGTGTTAGTGTAGTTAGTTCATCATAAATTGTTTAGTGTGGGCATGGTGAACATGTCGGCCAGGGATCCTTTAAACCTACTCCCAAGGTCACAAGTCCTGGGACCTGAGGTGTTTCCTCTACCACAAAATAATGGTACAATCACTGTCGCTGCTACCCGTCAAGTCACACTAACCTCTCTGAGAAGAGACTTGTGCTCAACAGTGAGCCGAATATGGGTTGTTAATAATTGTTTATGGTATTCGCATGGGCTGACAAACTTTTATGTATGTACACCGACAAATCGAAGACGCCTAAACCGATAGAATTTTTTATTTTGTTTATTTTAATCCAAAAATACCGCACTAACTAGAACACTCGCCTTAAATAAATCCACAACAATAACGAACGATAAAGTGTCTTTACAATGTTATACATAAGTATTGAGATAACATTTTTTCTTTGTAAGTTAATAGTTTTTAAATGTTCGCTATTTTACGGCACCTCATTCAACACGTTTGAAGCATTTACGGCGTTCTTTGTTATTATTTGTTAATTGTTCTTTGTTGTGTTCGCAGCACACTGCCACTTCAATGTATTAGCCCTGAGACAGAGTGAAGATTTATGTGCCTGTTACGTCGATTACTTTAGTTCTTTGGCCGAATCAAATAATGCCAAGCATATCTGTCCATAGCATGCTGAGTGACTTGGAGTTTGTGGACTAGTTAAACCCAAAATTTGCCTCTTTTGTACAAGGTACAAAAGTCAAAATTCATTTATTTCAATTAGGCTTAGTTTACAAGCACTTTTGAAAGGTCAAGATTATGTCATAATTTAATTTAATGTAATGGTGGTAATAATAGTCGAAAACTTAAAACTAAAGTTACGAGGGTAAAACTATTCTACTAATATTATAAACGCGAAAGTTTGTATGGATGTTTGTTACTCTTTAACGCCGCTACTACTGAAGCTTTACTCTGGATTAACACAGGCTATTTTTTATCCCGAAAAAATCCATGGATTCCCAAAATTTTGATGGTAAGAATGTTTGTTACTCTTTCACGCCTCAGCTACTATACCGAATCACCTGAAATTTGAAGTAGAGATAGATTATAGTATGGATTAACACATAGGCTACTTTTCATCCCGGAAAAATCCATGGTTGACGCGGGATTTGCGAAAAACTTAATTCAGCATCCGCTAGTGGTTACATAAAGTCAATCAATTTCAGGATGTAGTGGATAGATGACAGTGCAAGCGAGTATCTCGGAAATAAATTATTATTTATTTAAACCAATCCAGGGGTGTGATTCCGCTATTTTATACTCGTCGATGTAATATTCGCCTATTACAAGTTTCATTAGAATTTGAACATTATTTCTATGGGATGCCAAAAACAAAATGCCACTAATAACGAAGTTGTCATGGAAATGAGCGATGTCACATCGCTGTAACTTAACAGAATGCAGGGGCAATTTCCATATTACAACAGAGTAAAAAAACAGGTGAACAACAATTTTGACGACAAATGCAATGGATCAACGTATAAGGCTAGCGAGATATCGCCTTGAAACTTCGCCAAGGTTTATACTGAGTAACGACTAAATAATATTTTTTTCCTCACTATGTTTAAAAAAAGATTAAAAGTAAATTACACACTGTAAAGTACACTTAGCTATAGTACATTAGATAATTTTATGTTTCAACATAAACTATATATAACTATGATGAGAAGTGTTGTGGGTCGTATTGTCAATTAACTATTAAAAAAAGGGAAAAAAGAAGATAGGTTAGGAATTTAATTGTCATTAAAATATAAAAAGTGTTGAAAATTAATGTAAATTAAAAATTTAATTTTTTCTTTTTCTCACTTTTTCTCTCAATCTTTCTCACTTGCTTGCTCCCTACTCTCACTCCACGGCTAATTGCTTCACGTTCACGTGCCACGTTCGTCCTGTCTTACTCTCTCTCAATCAGTCTCGATCGCTCTCTTTTTCGACACTTCTGTTGTTCTGTTTTTTTTTCAATCCAGTAAATCGATAATGATCAATTTAAGACCATTTGAAAAAATTGATGATACAGTACTAAGTACTTACGCCAGTGTATTTACGCCAATGAATCCAACATTACGTAGTAGGATTATAATGATGAATATTAGGGTAGCATAAATTAATTTAACCTGGCTGTATCTAATGCATAAAAATTCATTTTACTGTTTGTCGTCCCTCCGAAATGCCATTATAGACAATAGACCAATTTATTGATTTTTTTGTATATTTAGTAGTTATAAGAGCGGGCCGTAAAGTACTTTCATCCTCTCAGTAATTAAATGCGTTTTTAGATTTTTAAGATTTGGCAAAACAGTGTTCACGAGGTCAGTTAATAAGAAAAATATTACACATACCTTATACCATTATTTAGAGTACGTAATATGTCATCATCATCATTATCAACCCACATTCGGCTCACTGTTGAGCTCGAGTCTCCTTTTAGAATGAGAGGAGTTAGGCCAATAGTCCACCACTCTGGCCCAATGCGGATTGGCAGATCTCACACGCAGAGAATTAAGAAAATTCTCTGGTATACAGGTTTCCTCACGATGTTTTTCCTTCACCGTTTGAGACACGTAATATTTAATTATATGTATAATTATTAAATAACCTGCATTTAGTAATTAATTACTAATTACATTGATACTGAATGTGTCAAAAAGCATTAACGGAAATAAAATTTTAAAATAATTTGTTTTGATCATTGTATGACAAGCTTTAAATTAAAATCTAGCGTATGATAAAATTGCTTCCATAAATATTCCACAGCTTAATGCACCGCTGCCTTTTATATCCACCAATTTACATTGTTATGTATTCTCAGGCAAGTAAACTTACTCCAGTTAGCACTACGACGCGATTTAGCTCGCGTAGTTCCCGTTCCCGTTACAATATGGGGATAAAATATAGCCTACGATACTCGCAAATAACATGGCTTTCTAGTGGTAAACGAATTTTCAAAATCGGTTTAGTAGATCGAGAGATTACCCCCTACAACATTACAAACTTTATCTCTTTCTAATATTCGTATAGAAGTATAGATTAGACTTGTATAGTATGCGCCAAATTTCGAGTCCACTCTGACATTGCAACGCGTTGAACTGCACAGGTATTTTTAACCCGGCTGGGATATGTTTTCGTTTATTGCGAAACTATACGCCTCGTGTTCAGGTCGGACTCGAACTTTGGCGAGATCTACATATACATCAATTTATTTATAGCTTAACTTAATGTAACAAGATTTTTTTTTTTCATTTACTTTTGTTTTGTAGTACATATAGTGTATAACCACTGAACAGTATAGGAGTAGGTCTTATTTTAAAATTACAAGTATGATTTTGATATTTTACAAGCAAAGAGTCTAATGCAACTCTGGAATTACTTCATATAATTTTAAATACATCATACCATATTACATTATGTAATAGTATTGCAAGCTACTGGAATGATGTGAACCAGCCATTACTTAGATGAGTTTGAAACAATCTATTTCCTTGAGATTTTATTATTTTATTTGTGGCATCAAAGATTAGATGTACTTGACAGTGAAGTTGAAAATACTGTAACCAAAATCTTTAAGAAGAATAAAAAATCTTATATAATTTTGTTATATTATGCTTTACTCTCTGTTAACACAAAAATAGTTTGTCTGTAATTTTACCACTACACCCAAATGAACTAAGTCACATAATTCTGAAATAATCTATTAAATTACTAAATTACCAATATAGGATGAAGACTATTGTATTAGGTAAGTACAAACAAGTCCGTGTGAAATTAGAAAGTATGAAAGAAAGAAAAATGTGTTTATTTTGAAACATTATTCGTTTTATTTGGGTTTCCACGAATTGTTTCCAAATAACAGCCAAATTCAGACACTAGTTTCAATATGAAAGAGTTCTTAGAAAAGAGTAATCTATCTACAGTCCGAATTTCAGCTAAATCAGCTTAGTACTAGTGGCGTTAAAGAGTGACAATAATCCATACTTACATCTTTCATGTTTAAAATATTATAGTAAAAACTAAGAAACCACCAGTATTTCAAAAATCTCGCAGGAACCATTGATTTTTTCCAGACAAATTAGACTATGTGATAATCCAGGACATTATCTATCTCCATTCTAAATATCAGTTGAATTAAATTGGTTCAATAGTTGTGACATTAAAGAGACATTGTATGGATGTTTATACAAACTTGTTTATAATATTAGTAGGATATCTAAGTTAATGCTGTGATTGATATCGTATAACAGTATTAAAACTGATTTTCTCGTGAAAAAGGAAAATCTGTCGCTTAGCACAGACAGAAAGGCCGGAGAGTGCCTATATTTGAGCTTTGCGCGGCTCAATCATTCGTAAAGAAGCTTTGCTTTAAAAAAAACAATCAGTTGAATATCTTATAATGTATTATGCAAAAGGTATGAGTACTCACCCTTCAGTGTATTCAGCTTGTAAAAGTCCGAGGTATGCCTCCCATTTGTTACCAATCACTTTCCCACATGTGAAGCAGCGCACGGGAATTATCATGGTCGTTAGGTGCACTGGAACATTTTTCATTGTATTATATTAAATAGCGAAATGCTTAGCAGGCATAGGTATAACAGCATAATAATTCGCTTGGTGGTCTACTTTGCCAGTAGGGTGGTAACTAGCCACGGCCAAAGCCTCCCACCAGCCAGATCTAGACTAATTAAGAAACCTCAATTAGCCTAGTCTGCAATCGAAGCCAGGACCTCAGCCCTATAAATCCATCGCACATACCACTGCGCCACAGAGGCTGTTTATGCAATAAACATAATGTCAAGTATTGCAAAACCAGCAGGAATTTAAGTCATGGCTGTGTTAGCAGAGAGATTTTCCGTTGATTCTACAAGTTTGATGTTATATATATTTCTAATAAATTACCCTAAAATGTAGGTAACACTGTTTAACAAAATACACACAGACACTGGAAAACACCCATGCTCATCACACAAATATTTTCCAGTTGTGGGAATCGAACCCACGGCCGTGGATGCAGAAAGCAGGGCACTACCCACTGCGCCACGCGGCCGTCAATCTATACCTATATTATAAAGAGGTAAAGTTTGTGAGGTTATAGGTAGTTGTGGGTCTACCCATCATAATCTAATCTTAAAAATTGACCAATAGACATTGTCACTGAGTAATATAGGCTATATTATATCTCTGCATATTCTCTGGCCGAACTATGCAGGTGAAACTGTGTATGCCAACATTAATCACATTACTTAGAGATATAAAACTCTTTGTTATATGAAAACGTAACTGCTACACATACATCTGCTGCCAAGCAGCCATGCTGTGCTCTAACTATGGAGTATGACTGCCAGTAGAGTTGCAAAGCTCATGCGTCTAACACACAGTTTAAGACACTAAGCTTCAAGTTGACTGGCACGGAGCACCTTGCATTGTATTTTCTCTATAAGCTCATGAATTTTTGATCTGATGATAGGCAACTTAGCAATTACGACCAATATTAGATTGACACCATAATACTTAATAAATTGTGTCATCTAATTTGAACTACAAATACAAAGTGCTCATTTTGTTTTATAAATATTGTGTTGTTTTGAGAACCATTGTTAACAAATTTATTTGAGGTTAGGTTATTTCACGGTTTACGTCTATGAATTTTGAAAATACTCACAGACTTTTGGTGGATTTCAATGGTTACGTATTGTTGATAAATTATGTTTCTTTTAGGCTTCTCGTTATTGCTGTATAATTTAATAGAAAATAAGCAGAACTCGACAAACTTCGCCTTGTTGTGAAATTGAATTTCTTTGACATTGACAACTTATATTTGATTTGACGACTGACGTTCATAGATATTCTACTTTAAGTGTTGCCTTTAGTCAAATTTCATTACTACTAAAGTATAAATATTTAAGAATTATTAATAAAATTTTGTAATTTGTTTTAGTTGTGATATTTTTTATGTATATCATTTGTTTCAGATAACAACATGACACTAAGCGTGGAACAACATATCACGTTTGATGATAGCGAAATGGTAGGTTTAACATTTTTTTATATAGTAACATTAGCTTACATTAATCAGTTTTGTCTATGATTATACAAATTGACATTGACATTTGGCAATTTACATTTGAATTTTGACATTTGCAATTTGATTTTGTATTTGTTTTGGTTAGTGTTGGCTAATGACTTTGTAATCGAATTTTTTATTAAAATTTATAGATATATAAATTAATAGGCCCGTTTATCGTGTCGTGTTACGAATTGTGTGCTCGTGACGTGTTAAAACGACTAAATAAATGCTTTTCTTACAATTTTTCAAAGAGTTGTTTCAAAAGTTCTATTGTTTTTGATTGTGATTTGTATTGTGTGAAACACTTAAGATGGGATTTTGTACTACAACAAACGACCCGAATAAAATAATTATTCATGAATAACAACGGAGCTGGTACATAGAAAACTTTACTATTCAAATATTACAAACTATTCCACTGTTCAATTCAAGGCCGTAACGCGAGGAATATCGACAATGGGAATGAAAATTATAACACGTATTTGTTTCCGTTAAAAGTTTATCTTAATGCCTTTGTTGTATTACATCTGCTGTGATGTAATTTGAGATAATTAACATTGCATTAATTGTGTGTTAAACAAGTTATTGAATAATTACTTAATGAATTATTGCACTTAATTTTATAAACATTAAACATACTCATAATTCATCATTAATATTATGACAGCTATGAGATTGTAGTTCAATATGAATTATACAATACACACATTACAAAGATGACCAAGAGTAATTAAGTTTGAATGATTTAACACAAAGCACATGGTCTGGTAGATACATATTTAATGTTTTGAGAAGATAACTGAGGAAAGGTTTTTACAATGATTGGTTCAGATGAAGAAACCCAACCTCTCATAGAGTATAGCTCTATTCCAAGCAGAGAGAACTTAGATGATGTGATTTCAATAAATATAAATACAGATCCAGATTTTGATCAGGTAATCTCTATTTAATATATACTATTAAGTATACTACTACAGTACTAACTATAGTCTGTCAAGTTCAATGATAACACTCCCATGATATGCGCGCCACAGGGGGAAAGACTGCGGGTGTGTGGGGAAGTGACGTGCATCAGTCGTGGGTCTTTCATTCATCGTTACCACCCCGAATTGTGTGCAACATCGGAAGTGTTACAAACGAAGTTGCCAAGCTTTACCTAATGCCTTGTTGGTCCATAGTCAGCCAATGAGGTTTCAAATCTGGAGGTCCTGGATCAGATTTTCAGAGCTTTTCTTCTAAGAAATTTTTGTTAAATACTTAGCCCAGTGTTAGGAAGTAGAAAGTTGAAGGAAGGACAGCATTGGCCTGAAGTAAATTATAGAATAGAGCGAGATCCAATTACGGAGCTTTTCCTGTTTGCTTCAATAATATATAGGTACCTACCAATTGTTAGTGCAAAGTATCGAACATGAAGATCTCGACCATACTCTGGAGTGACCAATTGAAAATCAGGCACAAACCGTCTAAAGTCAACACGGATTTTAGAAGTAATAGAATATTGATAACTTCTAAAATTATGCTCCCAATTTCCATGTCTTGGAGACTCAGACCAATTACCGATTTGTATCACACTCAATATCATAATTATATAAGGACTCTGTCGTAGGCCTTCAAAATAGACTGATAATTTAACTGTTAGCATGGTGATATTCATTAGAGAAGAAAGTTGGTTTCACAATACATGTTTTACTTTCAGATGGTGTATGGCTACCGCAAGTGTCGATGGCGGGTTATACTGACATATATTCTATCTATATTGACATGCGGCATACCCTTCCTGGTCTTCCACTGGTGTCCCAGATTTCTACTATATGTCACCTCAATTAGATGTTGTTTCCAATTAGCAGACCAGGTTTTAGTTATTGTAAGCATATTGCAATTACTTTTTAATGTGAAATGTGATAGTTACTATTTCATCACTATCATCCATCATCATCATCATCATCATAAACAGCTGATGGACGTCCACTGCTGGACATAGGCCTCTTGCACAGACTTTCAAACACAATGGCCTTGAACCACCAGCATCCAGAGACATTACTATTTATGTATGTTCAACTATCTTGTTGATTGGCTTTTTCTTATTTCTTACAAAGTTACAAACTAACATTGAAATTGTATGACTTTTAAAAAAGCCTGCACTTGATATATACTGTGAAGAAATGTCTTAATCTAAATCTAGATTTAAAGAGAAATAGATTATACTGAAACTGATATATCTTTTTTTTAGGAAACTTATCAAAAAAAATGCAAGAGTTACTACATTCACAAGATAATAGATAAACATATTGCAGATGCAAGGTAAGAATAAAATTTTGTGTCTGTACAAACTATCTGTCTAAAATATTCTGTTTCTTGTGAAAATCTAAATTGTACACAGATTTTTGTTGGGTCTGGGTGGTATTGTTACTGAGAGTGAATGAAAGCAAATAAATCAATTATTTACTGTTCATATGCATTATGAATGAAATTTCTGAAAAGTGACTACTGCTTCTATTATATTTTATTAATCTTTATCTTATTAGATGTGTTTTACATTGTAATTATTTTTCAGTGGACTATTGAATGAAGGGTTTGAAGACGAGTTTGGAGGTGAGAAGGGACCTATAGATAGTGCAGATGATTTGTACACTCCTTTGCATTTAGATGATGGGACCAAATTGAGTAAGTGTATTAATATATAAAATATATTCATCTAATAGATATGATTTCATATATGGTGTAAATTATTCCTCAATAATTTAAATGAAAATGAACACATCTACAACTATTGCAAAATGTATTAATAATTAAAATGTTCGTATTATTCTAGCTTTTTGCAGCTGTGCAATATGCTTACGTCATCTATTATCTGGTATTCTTATCTATAATTTGAAGCTCACAGTAATTTTGCATAATACAATTTTTATTTCTCAACTTCCGTTGTTTAATGATAAATATAGTTGATAATTTTTGTTCAGATAAATAGTTGATATGTTGACACATTAGTTAAGTTTGCATACTTATTAAACCTTTAACACTTCACATTTTCCCAATAGATAAAACCACTTGTCAAATACACTTTTAAAGCCTAATCTAAAACTGAACGCTTTTTGTAACTTTTTAAATGCTTTTACATGTGTCGGAAGAAATATACAATTTAATATTTCATTAAGGTGCGAAATCCCCAAACCAGAATCGGTGAAATTGACCACTTTGTGTAATTGATCCTCTAATAGGTGGACTGATGACATAAATCCGACTGAATTCACAGAAATAATATAGCGGATAAACGAAACTTTATTAGATCTCTGCATTGAAGACACATCATCATTATCATCATCGTTATCAACCTATGGACATCTATGCTATGCTGGACATAGGCCTCTTGCATGGACCTCCAAGCATAATAGTCTTGAGCCACCAGCATCCAGCGGTGTCCTGCGATCCGCTTTATGCTTTGCGGGATCGCCATTCCAGCACCTTGGGACCCCCACGTCCATCGGCTCTTCGAACTATGTGGCCTGCCCATTACCACTTCAGCTTGAAGATACATAGTCATTTATAACTTATTTTTTTTTTTACAGACGTGCAACAATTTCGCCTGTTCCGGCACAAGAAACAGTACCTGATATGGGACACGGCGCGCGCGCGTTGGATACGCTTGGCGGGCGTGGAGCGAGGCGCTACTTGCGCGCAGTTGCATGCGTTGGCTGCTAGACCGCCTTGCTCCGAACGGAGACTGAGAATGTGAGTAGACCAGCAACACTGACCGTACCTGACATGGGACTTGGGGCGCTGGGTGCGCCTGTCAGGCGTGTATTGCGGCGCCACGTGCGCGCAACAGCATGCGCTGGCTCCTAGACCGCCTAGCTCCGAGCGCAGACAGAATGTGGGTAAAGCAACAACAGTGACTATACCTGATATGGATCACCGGGTGCTAAGTGCGCCTGTTAGGCGTGTATTGCGGCGCCATGTTCGCGCATCTCAACCGCGTTGCTCCGAGTACATAATGAAAATGTAAGAAAACAATATGCAACAGTGATAAGTACCTGATATGGCACATGGGGAGCGCACCAATGCGGGCAGGCGTAGATGGCTTGACAGGCTTGCTCCGACTTGCTTGGGAACTGAGACTGTAAGTACATAATATGCAACAGTGACAGTACCAGATATGGAACATTGGGAGTGCATACGGGCAGGCGTAGGTGGCTAACTGCTAGCCTTGCTCCGAGTGGGAACTGAGACTGTAAGTAGACAAAATGTAACAGTGACAGTACCAGATATGGAACATTGGGAGTGCATACCGGCAGGCGTAGATGGCTAACTGCTAGCCTTGTTCCGAGTGGGAACCGAGACTGTAAGTAGACTATATGCAACAGTGATAGTACCAGATATGGAACATGGGGAGCGCACACGGGTAGATATAGATGGCTACCTGCTAGACAGCCTTGCTCCGAGTGGGAACTGAGACTGTAAGTAGACCATATACAACAGTAACATTACCTGATATGGGACACGAGGAAAACTGCTAAATGCGCCTATGCTCGAGCGCAGACTATGGATTTAGGAAGAAAACTAGTAACAGTGACAGTGCCTAATATGGCACATGGGGCTTGTAATTTTAATAAATTGACACCCTACAGTGACAATTTCAGAATATTTTATTTTTATGTGATATTTTTGCATTACAGACTGAACATTTATGGTCTGAACGAGATCAAAGTGCCAGTGCAGACAATCATGACCCTCATCCTGTTGGAAGTGTTCAATCCGTTCTACATGTTCCAAATCTTCACCATCGCTGTATGGATCGCCGAACGCTATTACTACTACTGTATAGCCATAGTGCTCATGTCGACGTTTGGTGTTGCCACCTCCGTCATACAAACTAAAAAGGTAGGATTTTTTTTTATCTGGATTCCAAAAATAAAAATTAAGTTTCTTACTTTTTAAAAATTATTTCTTTGGAATTTATATTTTTTGTAATTTTTTATTGATGACATAGGCTTTATGGCGACTATAGGCCTGAACTATAGAATAGATAGTAGAAGTTTAATATAGTATAGTTAATTCTATGCTAATGACACTGCGGGGTACAGCGGTTAAAGCTAAAGTTGTTAGTATCAAAATATTTAGACCTTGCTCACGAGCAGTGGCGTGCATAAGCTTTTTTACTAGGATATGCACTCTAAGCAGAAAATAGGAAATTTCTTGTCCAACTATGTTTTATGTGATCCTACATAGGTTTATATTGAGTTCATAGGGTAGGCAGTGCTTCTTTGCATCTATTATTACGTATTTCTTGCCCGTTTCATAAGTCTACCTTGTTTAAGGGGACTTTTAAGTACGCAGCTTGCAAAATTTGGAACGACTTACCATCACCAGTTAGACTTACTAAATTTCTTTATGTTTAAAAAATAATAATTAAAGAACATCTTTAAGAGCTACAGAAACAATAACCAAATATTTTGCACAACAGTGGCTTTACTTTTTTTTTTCTTTAAAAAGTCAAAAGTCAAAATTCATTTATTTCAAATAGGCTTAGTTTACAAGCTCTTTCGAAATGTCAGGTAATAATATTAAACTTAAAATAATGGTGATAATAATTATTCGAAAACTTAAAATTAAAGTTTCGAGGATAAACGCGCCTTGGTCCGAGAAGAGCCCACAACAAACTCAGTCAGGTTTATCCTTTTTTAGTTTATCACCATTTAACAATAGGTATATAAGTAGCCTGTCATGTAATACATTTCATTTCCAAGCAATTTTGTCATTTACGTAATCATTGACTCTATAATACGACTTTTCTATAAGCATACGCTTAATAAAAACTTTGAACTTATTGCGAGACATGCCAGTGATTTCATGTGGCAGTTTATTATAAATTTATTTTCCCTATTGTAGTTATTTATTGATCTTATTTTATTTTTGTTTTTTTATTTTTTCCATATAATAAGAATCAAGAGAGTCTCCGAGCGACAGTGGAGGCGTACGCCACGGTGGAGCTCTGGGGCGGGCGCAGGGTGGACAGCCGGGCGCTGTGTCCAGGGGACGTGCTGGTGCTGCCCGCGCACGGCTGCACTATGCTGTGCGACGCGGCGTTGCTCACTGGCTCCGCTATAGTGAACGAGAGTATGCTCACAGGTGAATTGTATGGAATCAAGAAAGTCAAAATGTGTAACTTAGTAACCTACCTAATAAATTCGGAATAAATAGTTAGATATCTGTCAAAAGCGCCTTTAACCCTACACACATCGTTCACAAGTGCGTGACTCCACTCAAGGTCATTCTCTGCCACTCAGGGTTTATTGATAACATTGTTAGTGGGAATTGTTAGACCTGACAGACTTTCATTCAATAATTGTGTTTTGCAGACAATCGCTTCTGATGTCAAACCCATTAACTCCAACATACTAATTTATGTAATTGTTGTTAGTGTTAAATTTTGAAATATAAATTATGAAAAAAGTTTGTATATACGTATGTCGGCCGGCTTACCGGCTTCAGCACGCTGCTTTTAAATACTAATTCTGGATCATCTCTATTCTGTGGTCATAGGTGAGTCAGTGCCAGTGACGAAGACAGCACTGCAACGCGTGGACAAAGAGTTCAATCTAAAAGAGCACAGCTCCAGCGTGCTGTTCTGTGGCACGAAGGTCATCCAGACTCGCTACTACAGCAACGAACCTGTTAAGTAAGTGTATTGTATATATTTTTTTTATTATTTACAAGTTAGCCCTTGACTACAATCTCACCTGATGGTAAGTGATGATGCAGTCTAAGATGGAAGCGGGCTAACTTGTTAGGAGGAGGATGAAAATCCACACCCCTTTCGGTTTGTACACGGCATCGTACCGGAACGCTAAATCGCTTGGCGGTACGTCTTTGCCGGTAGGGTGGTAACTAGCCGCGGCCGAAGCCTCCCACCAGCCAGACCTGGACAAATTAAGAAAATCTCAATCTGCCCAGCCGGGGATCGAACCCAGGACCTCCGTTTTGTAAATCCACCGCGCATACCACTGCGCCACGGAGGCCGTTGTCAAGTATGCTAGTTTCGTGACGATGTTTTTCCTTCATCGTTTGAGACACGTGATATTTAATTTCTTAAAATGCACACTTATTTAATTTCTTAAAGATTTGGTATGATTCTTATACTAAACTAGAAGTTTTTGTCCGCTTTTTGACACCATTCAACTACACAAAAAGGTATTTTTACGGAGCTCTTTAACCGACGATCACGATTGTAAACTATGAAACATCGATTCTATAGAGACAGTGTTTATAATCGCATAAGATCGTTGATCATATACTTTGACAGAAAAATAATGTCTTGCGAGGCAGGTCTTTATGTATTATTAGTCTGAGGACGAACACGATTACAACTATTTAACATCGATTCTATAGAGACAACTTTTATAATCGCATTAGATCATAAACTTTGACAGAAATGTAAAACCTAGCGAGGCAGGTCCTATACAATAGTTGGTCTGAGGTTGTCAATGATTGTGATATTTCAGGGCCGTGGTCCTCCGTACAGGCTACAACACGTGCAAGGGTGAGCTGGTCCGCAGCATCCTGTACCCGGTGCCCGCTGACTTCAAGTTCGACCGCGACTCCTACAAGTTCATATTCATCCTCGCCTGCATCGCGCTCGTCGGATTGGGATACACCGTCGCCTTGAAGGTGAGTTTTTTATAGTAATAGTAGATGGTGGACGGAAAAACGTTTGATCATGTGGTGGTAAATGAAAAATTTATCTCCTATATACTCAGAAGAATTATATAGGGACCTATTTTAGAATTTAAACTATCGTGAGTGTTATTCATATTAAATGATTATGAAACACGGCTAAAACTCACGTGATATTACGTCGGAGTATGCCCGACAAGTTTCGAACCCATATGGGGCCCTTAGTCATGAGCTGGTTCTTGCATCGCGGCACGATCCAAACTGCGAAGCGGCTGCGCGACGCGCTGCTGCACGCATTGCGCGCGCGGAGAGGGGTTGAGTGGTGGGGAGTGAAGGTTCCGTTACACTCTCCGACGGTTCATTAATGTCATCTTCATTAGACTCGTCTTCTTGTAAGCAAACCGAACTAATGCTATCTTGTTCCAAGTTTGTTGTATGTGACAATGAAAGAAATAGCGGTTTCCACGCTGTGGGCAGCAACCATCCATGATCCCGATTAAAATTCGGGTGACGACTAATTTCTATCGCTTCACGTATCTTACGAGGTACTAGAAACTTTTCCCTTGACAATACAGAAGCCTTATCAAAACGGATATAATGAGTCGTACCCGAAGCTAGAACATGCTCGGCTATTGCTGAACCGTTCGTGTCCACATTCTTCATGCTCCGTATGTGTTCTTTTACTCTTGTGGTGATGTTACGGCGAGTCTCACCGATGTATGATCTACCACAGTCACACGGAATCTTGTACACCCCGGGCACGTTCAGCGGATCCCTATCCTTAGGCGATCGCAGTATACTCTTCACCAGTGCAGGTGGACGAAACCGCGTCACTATGTCAAATCTCCGTTGGAGATAGTGGTAGATAATTTTGTTCGAACTGAATTGCACCGTATTGTGTCGTAGCGAGAGTCGCTATTCATTTTAATGGCGTTGCGGAGTGAATCTTCTGTACTTGTACATATGTTTTCTGTGCCTCTAGTGAGGCAGGTCCTATACAACAGTTGGTCCAAGTAGGGGAGAATCTCTGGATTGACTGAACAGATTTTGAAAAAACTGTTATTTGTGAGTGTCATCCTACTCCTACTAATATTATAAACGCTAAAGTTTGTATGGATGTATGTTTGGATGTTTGTTTCTCTTTAACGCCGCTACCACTGAAGCGATTTAGCTGAAATTTGGAATGGAAATAGATTTTACTCTGGATTAACACTTTTTATTCCGAAAAAATCCATGGTTGCCCGAGATTTGCGAAAACTGATGATTTTGATGATATGAATGTTTGTTACTCTTTCACGCCTCGGCTACTGAACCGAATTAGCTGAAATTTGGTATTGAGATATATTATAGCATGGATTAACACAGGCTACTTTTTATCCCGGAAAAATTCATGGTTCCCGAGGGATTTGTGAAAAACTTCCAAGCGGACGAAGTCGCGGGCGTCCGCTAGTAGGCTATATTTTATTCCCATATTTTTACCGTACTACGCGGTTGAAACCGCGGGATCTGTCGTCTCCAAAGAGTAAAAAAATCTTTTGTAGGTTTGGGTGTACTCTTCTATAACAAGATCCCCAAGACTGTGATGGACCTGCCAATGCCAATGCCAATATAAATACAAAATATTTTTAAATAATAATTTATTACTTTCCAGGCAGCTAGATCTCTAACAGCCGGTGACATAGTACTGAAGGCGCTAGACATTATAACTATAGTGGTGCCCCCGGCGCTGCCCGCCGCCATGACGGTCGGCAAACTGTACGCCGTGTCGCGACTGAAGCAGGCGCGGATATCCTGCCTCAACACTAGAGCCGTCAATGTTAGCGGCTCCCTCGATTGTATATGTTTTGATAAGGTAAGAAAGAAGAAATAGGCTACTTACCTCTTTTGTAAACAGTGTTTAAACTGTATTATGGAAGTATTATAAGCTATATTTTATTTTGTCCAGTAAAAAAATTAATATAAATTAAAAAACATCTACGTAAAATTTTTGCCGCCGAAATTAGCCACAGCACATTAGCAAGTGACGTCATTCATAGATAACAGCGTGATTGGCGTTTGCAGTGATGTGATTATATCACGTTACCGCAAGCGCCAATCACAAACCGATGCCTTGTAGCGAATGACGTTACAGTTTATGATTGGCGTTTGCGGTGACGTGGTAAAAATACAATTTTGTTTTATAAAAATATTACAAATACGAGATTATTTTTTTTACAAATAAAAATGTGATTTGAGTTTCTACGCATCTGAACTGCCTCTGTGCAAAAAATCTTTTTAGTCTTGTATAGCAGGCGAGTAGCCTATTGCACTTACTAATGATTAAGGAAATACAGTAGAACCCGTTTAATACGATTTCGCAGGGACCCAACTAAAAACACGTATCATACGGGATATGGGGGGGGGGGGGGAGTGAAAAATATAACGACTAATGTACAAAAAAACACAGTTATTCCCGGGAAGCACCAGATTAAGTGGGATATTATATTTTAAAAAAATTACAATGGGGATGATGACCAGGTTTGAATATATTGATTTTTATGATACATTCGTGTAAATAGGGTCTATGTTAACTAATTTATACATAAAAAGCAAAGATTGACTGGATATTTGCAAAATAAATGAAATTAAAAAATTTCAAAATCTATTAAAAATCTTTTATTGTAATTAGATGGAAATTCATATAGTTTTAGCTTCCTTACATTAAATGTGACATTTTTAAATATTTGAACTATAAACATAAACGCACTAATAACAAAGATATTAGTAATTTTGTTTGAACGCACGTACAAATCTAACAATCATTGCATTACCTACTACGTCATTAGTTCGTACCATTTTGTATAGGCCGTTTATCAGGGATCCGCGGCAGCGCCGCAAATCAGACCCTTTAAATCACTGTAGCTCCGAAAGTAATGATCGCAGATACCCTGTTACTTTTACAAAATTGCTTTACTATTAGCATACTCTTAATTTATATACAATTTACATCATACGGTACGATACGGTATTTATTAACGATGATACTTTTTTTATTCAGACAGGCACTCTCACAGAAGACGGTCTTGATATGTGGGGGGTTGTAGCTGTTAGCAGTGCGGTGGCCCCCCCAATACTGGGCCGGCCTCAGAGGGACCCCCGCCAGATGAATGACCTCCACGATCTGAAGATTGGCATGGCTTGCTGTCACAGCCTAACGTTGCTTAACGGAGAATTAGCTGGCGATCCCTTGGATTTGAAGGTAGGTTTGTTATAATGTACCTTTTATAGAATGTTTGCTTTTCATTATAAACCCATATTCGGCTCACTGCTGAGCTCGAGTCTCCTCTCAGAATGAGAGGGGTTAGGTCAAAGTCCACCACGATGGCCCAAAGCGGATTGGTAGACTACACAAACGTAGAGAATTAAGAAAATTCTATGGTATGCAAATTTTTCAAATGCAAATTCCGAAATCAGTTTCTGTTTCGGCAAAAGTTTCGGCCTTTTATGGCCGAAACTTAGTTTTTGGCCAAAAATCAAGTTTATCACCACATCACACAGTTACATCACAGTTAATCACATCACCAGCTTAGCACCGTCTTCAAAATGATCAGCAGGTAGAACATAATATAATATTATGATGTAATTTTTTGCTTTTTAGTTAAGTATTACAAACCTAAAAATATACCCATTTTTAGGTTTGAAGTCGGTTGTATTTTTTTCATTATTTAGTTTTCTAAGCGTTAGCGTTTGTAGAAAGAGAATCGAAGTGCCACATGGTTAGAGGCCCAGGTCGGTTCGCTGGCCGTCGTCGTCTGACATTTACTATTTGGTAAGTATCGAAGTGAACTCCGGAAAAGAGAATGGTCCCTGTAGATCTCTCCATTATAACTGAAATAAATGGATCTTTTAACGGGACGATCCTCATCGTCATATCCCGTTTAATGAAACGTTTCTTAGACGGTATAGTCGCGATCACAGTCGTGCCCAATGCCGTATACTGTAACTCTACGCCCTGCGTGATATCAGAGATATACATAACATCTTCAGTCCAATTGAAGAAGTTTGATGAATAGCGATTGAATATATCTGAGAAACCCAATTTCTTCAAGGGTTCGTTTAAAATTACATGCGAATTAGCGGATGCGGCCGGCAATATCATTTCTGTCTCCGTTAAACCATGTACTTCAAGTTTATTGAGGATGTCTAAAAACGATACGTCTTTGAGCTTGCTGGAAACTTGCCTCACATTGTATCCGCTGTGAGGTCTTATTAGGAGCATGCTGTATATATCACCTAGGTAGGTCAACTCCGTCACCGAAGCCTTCAGCGAGTCAAAATCTGAAGAACGAAAAGAACCTTTCGCATGAAACATCACTTCCCTGGAACCATACTGGTAACTCATTTTCATGTAGAAAGAATGTTTCCAATAGGCTTGAAAATATATAGCATTGCTCATAATGATCAACGAATCGACAAAGTCATTTTTGGTTAGCGCAGAGAATTGTTCTAATGGCGTGGTCATAAATGACGGTTCCTTAAAATTACAACGTTTCGTAAAAACACCCAAGTCCTCTAATCTTTCGACACAGTCCAGGCGCACTTGTAAATTTACATCGTAATATAGATAGTTAGCAAATATTGTACGATACGTTCTGTTGTCTCCATTCAAGAGCACTGTACTATTAATATTCCTGAAATATATCATATAATCGCTTTCGCCAGAATCCAATGAGAGCGCCCTGACCATTTGTTCTCGGGTATCACCTCGGGTTTCGCTTGCTATGATCATCAAGATGTACCAAATTGTATAGGGTGATATAAAGACATCCTTGTTTTCTGCTGTGTCTAGTTGATATATGAGCTGGGTGCTAAAATTACTCACTTTAGAATAGAAATCTAATTCATCAGACGAAGCAGTCGAAGCAGTCGAAGCAGTGATGAAAAATATAAAAATTATTGGCACTCTCATCGCGTTTGCGCACTGCTTTTATCGTTAAACAAAAACAAACTAAACCTATTTGCAAGTATTTATAAATGATATAAAAAAAATATTTATCAGATGACCTAATCATTATCAACTTGACCTGTGACTTGACTTGAATAAACCGGACAAGTGCGAGTTGTATCGCATAAAGAGGGTTCCGAATGATGTTTATCTGGCATGTGGTTTTGGAATCTGACCTAAAATATCATTTTTTTAAATATATATCTTTACACATATTTGACAGAATTTACTTTTATGACAATATGCATATTGCATACCTTCACAATACAGGATGTCCTTAAGTTATATTGATTTTTGTACAAAATACAAAAATTACAACCTACCTTCGGTGCAATTTAGTCATAATATTATAATTTAGACAGAAGGCCAATATTCCTCACTCTGGAGTTCTGACCTTCGGTTGCTTGGGCACTCGCAACGGGAGGAGCCGATTTTTTTAACACTTTATATTAGATTCACATGTAACTAATGTGATATGTATGTAAGAAAATCTTGGAATCTTAATTTGACCCACTTTCCGGTCATCGATTAGGATGAAATTATGCGCAGTACATGACTAGCTAAGAAAACCACCCCCATGATATATGGATATCAAATGAAAAGATGTCTGCTGTCAGGAATACGAATTTTTTTTTTTTTTTTAAATTTTAATATTTGTAATTTGTAGTGTTATCGCCGCGTTGCAACAACTTGCGGTACGGACGGCTTCAGTGTGCTCGTGGCGTTCGAGCTATCCACATCTTTTGTTGTAATTCTTTATGGGTTACTTGGGATAGGCGGGGAGATTGACTTGAGTGGAAAAGGGGAGTGTTAGATAACTGTCAAAGGATCCTTTAACCCTACACACATCGTTCACAAGTGCGTGATTTCACTCTAGGTCATTCTCTGCCATTCTAGGATATTATTTTGGTTACAGTTTGATTTGTTAATTAAGTTGTCCTGACAAATTTTGTGAATCATAACCTTTGTTCGACATTAGTTTTCTTATTTTTGTAATCACCTGTGAGTCTGATAAAGTAGTGCGTGCTAAAAGCGTGTTTTGTTAGTTTTTTAAACTATTTTTCGTTAAATATTAAAAAGAGGGTAAATAATTTGTCGTTAGATGTTCGAGTCGACGGGCTGGAGACTGGAGGAGCCCGAAGTACCGGAGCGAGATCACTACGAGATGCTCACGCCGACGGTTGTGAGGCCGAAGCGACCTGCCAACATTAACGTCGATGACATGCATGTGAGGACCCATTCCAAGTTTTATTACTTTTGCACGCCTCATAAACGAATTGGGATGATGACAGTTTTTTAAATAGTGTATAAATTAGGAGTATGATAATAGTAAAACAATTTTGTAAAAGTAACAGGGTATCTGCGATCATTACTTTCGGAGCTACAGGGATTTAAAAGGTCAGATTTGCGGCGCTGCTGCGGATCCCTGAATATCGCCCCATACAAAATGGTACGATTTAATGACGTCGTAGGTACATAATGATCGTTAGATTTGTATAGGCGGTCAAACAAAATTACTAATATCATTTTTATTTGTGCGTTTATAGTTCATTTATTAAGAGATAAATTAATTAAACAAATAAAAGAACCCGACTGCATAAATAGTCAGATTTATAACGTGACGTCATGATACAGTTGACATTTAGATCATCATAGCCGACAGGCGTTTTGGTTCGTATTGTCAAAATAATATTTAAATATTGTAATTTTCATGTAATCACGTCTCGAAAAAAGTATGTAAATAAAATTCAGTCTAGTAGAACGATAATAAACTATTTAAGACCATTAAAAGAAGTGTCAACTGGGCTATTGATATCGATGTATTTCTACACGAAATTAATATTGCTTTTATTAAAAAAGGAGATGGTCCAAAATTGTATGAAGCCCAGTCATTGTACCCTAGCGGAAATAAAAGAAAATATTTTTTTTAAATATTTTTGATTATACAAATCTACGAATTCACTTTAATTCTTTCGAAATAATATTTATTCTCTCCCAAGAAATGCAACACTATTATGGGTAATAATGGCGGATTGATGACGTTTTCAATACAGTTGTCGATTTGACGTTTGCTGTCAATTGTCATGTCATAGTTTCTGTATGGGCGCCATCTTGATTTAACTCAAAAACTTGGGTTTTAATTTTATTTATTTCTTTTTATTTAGTTTTTATTCGTTTGTAAACCCTTGTATTTTTTTAATTTAATGATACGGGGGTACAAGAGTGGATCTGAAATGGACCATCTCCTTGTGAGTATATAGAGTTTGTTGTTCTTAGATGCCATTGGAGGTGGGCATAGTGTCGCAGTACCAGTTCGTATCAACGCTGCAGCGCTCGTCGGTGGCGGTGCGGTTATTGGGCGAAGATGTAGTGCGGGTGTACTGCAAGGGAGCACCCGAGATGTTGCGCACGCTCTGCAGACCCGACACAGGTAATTTGAACTGACTTCTAGTCCGATACAGTAGAGACGGTGGATTTATAAGACGGAAGTCCTAGGTTCGATCCCCGGCTGGGCTGATTGAGGTTTTTTTTTAATTGGAACATGTCTGGCTGGTGGGAGGCTTCAGTCGTGGCTAGTTACCACCCTACCGACAAAGACGTACCGCCAAGCGATTTAACTTTTCGGTACGATGTCGTGTAGAAACCTAACTAACTTCCATCTTGAATTGTATCATCACTTATCATCAGGTGAGATTGTAGTCAATGGCTTAGTTCTTGTAAAATAAAGAGTACTATAGTGGCTGTAACGAGAAGAGATTCTAGAGGTAAATAAATTGACTGCCAGGTCATTCGCTTATGCAAGGCTGTGTAACCTTTTTTACTTATACTTTTAATAATTAATGTTATGGGAATGTAGTATTTGAATTTTTTTAAATGATATCTTGAAACTAGATTTGATTTGAAACTATGTATATAATATATAGTACATTCATACAAATTCCATTTTGCTAAAACACTCCTCAAGAGTCTCAAGGTACAAGACTCCCTCACTCTAAAATAAAAGGATCGCTAAATCGCTTGGCGGTAGGTTTTTGCCGGTAGGGTGGTAACTAGCCACGGCCGATGCCTCCCACCGGCCAAAATAACAGAGGAGAGTGAGACAGTAGACAAACTTTTCCCTTGCCCTTCTGGCATCTATTTACAACTTTACCTTATCTTCTACAAACCACAGTAAGTAAGGTGTCTCGTAAGTCAAGAGTGAATAGGCACCTTTTAGAGTTCGAGGCAAGTGTTTTCCAATACATTTGTCATTTGCATTATCGATTGCCATCAGGCGTGATTTTAGTGTTACGTTAGACTGGACTATGTAATTTTAAAATTGTTTTCCTCATTTTCAAAAAGAGTTCCGTCTAGCTTTTTGCCATAACACGGCCAGAAATATCTGAGAGACACTGAGATACTAAATTCGTTTACTCTTAACTTTGCAGTGCCAACAAATCTGAACGAGGTGCTAAGTTCGTACGCAGAGAAGGGCTATCGAGTGATCGCGATGTCGACGCGAATCATGGAGGTCACCTTCAAGCAGCTGCAGAAGATGAAACGGGAAGACGTAAGCCTATTTTTCAGAACTATATTTATGATAGTCCGGGATCCGTAAAACATTTTTTACAACTGATTACTATCAAGTAAATTTTTCGTGAGTAGCTTCATCTCGATGAGACGATAAACTTTTTTATTTACGAAAATGGCTTTTAGTTGTATAACTATTAATTAAGCAACAATAAAAAAGTCAGCTGGTTAGTTACAACTTTTAATCTCATACCTCGTTATTGATACAAGATGAGAGGAGGGGAGTTTATGCCTGTGTAGTAAAAATGTTCTACGGATCCCTGACTGTGACTGTGTACGGAAGTGATTACACATAATTTTATCGCGGTAATCCAAATCCCCCAATAACAGCCCCTGGAGTTGCCCAAAAATGTCTTTTGTTGATCGGTTGAATTCTTTTAATGTATAGCTTGTCTGCTGTTGGAATTCGATGACTCTGAATGTATTGGTGGACAGGTAGTTAGTAACGGAAAGCGTTTTATAGTAAACAGATGGTAGATAGAGTACGTAGAGTGTTGGTGAGTAAATCTGATGGAACATACTTTAACGAAATAAACCTCATGTTTATTGACACAACCGGTATTGGTCTGTCATCTCACCTCTACATCCAAAGCCAAAGGATAATCAAATTCCCAAGAATTCTTATTAAATTCCCTTGAATTCTTATTAAATTCCCCAGAATTCTTATTAAATTCTCTTGAATTCTTTAATTTTAATACCCTATGTACAATAGATGTCGTACGTCGATGCCAAATTATAGTATGCGACCTTTAACATATAATAATGGATTGTCAGGTGGAATGCGACTTGGAGTTCCTGGGGCTGGTGATAATGGAGAATCGTCTCAAAGCCGCCACCACCGGCATCATCCAGGAGCTGAAGGAGGCAAATATCCACGTCGTCATGATCACTGGTGAGAATTATTTACAAGTATTTATCCAATAATGGCAGTTCCACACCTTTAGGCCCCACCGGCAACCAAGGCGATTCGTCGTAAACTTGGTGGCGTTTACTTGATGTTTCTTTAATTCTTTTGGCTGGTGGGAGGCTTCGGCCGTGGCTAGTTACCACCCTACCGACAAAGACGTATCGCCAAGCGATTTAGCGTTCCGGTACGATGTCGTGTAGAAACCGAAAGGAGTGAGGATTTTCATCCTCCTCCTAACAAGTTAGCCCACTTCCATCTTAGACTGCATCATCACTTACCATCAGGTGAGATTGTAGTCAAGTCAACTTGTAAAAAAAAGAAAAAAAAAATTCCGATGCGCCATGCGCCACGATTTGAACCATCCCGACGCTTAGTCTGACCAACAAACTAGCATTGTACCGTCCTCATCGTAAATCAATGACACCTGTCGAATCGCTGTCACACTTATTGTTAACAGGACTTCGAAAAAAGGAGGTTCTATATTATATTATTATAGAGGCTGTATAGCATATGTTTTTGAAGTAAAAGTTGACTACTTGGGGAGTAATGCCAGCTTGTATATCATGATTTTGAAGTTAAACTTGACTTGGGGAGCAAGATGGTGAATGCGTTACGAAAAGCGTGATTGGGCGGGGCTTTTAAGCTGCGATGCGTGCTGCCATCTACAGGCATAGTGAAACAATGTTTAATATTTTAAACTGACACTAGGTGGCGTTTTTAGAGATATTTAAAAACAAACCCCTTTTTGTACACTCCATGAATCTGTCGGGATGCAGTTATGCCTGCGGCTCATAGATGGCGTTATGTTTTTTATTTTTGAAACAAGTTTTACATCAGTTCCTGTGGTCTAAAGAACACTCTTTTTTTTTGCATTTTTTTTAATTTTGTGTTTGTACGCAGGTGACAATATCCACACGGCGGTGAGCGTGGCCAAGGAGTGCGGCATCCTCACGAGCGGCGAGCGAGTGGTGCACCTGAACGTGGAGCACGGCACCGGCCTGCCGCATCTCTACTGCGAGAGCACTGTGCATGGGGTGAGTTTTGTCTGTTTGTACGCAGGTGACGTCATCCACACGGCGGTGAGTATGGTGAACTATTTATTTATGTATTCCTCACCGAGCATTTACGGAGTATGATGCAAGCAAGAAAAGAGCGGCTGGCAACACCCTTTTACTTAATAAACAGCCTGGTAACCTCTGCTCTCTGCCAAATCTTATAACTAAACACGTGCGATACAGAAGTGCGGGGATGTCATGGCATAGGGTACTCGGACAGAAACGAATGACAGTGCCTTTTTCTAACTGTTATCATACCCCTGGGCTGTGAGGTCGAGGACTCATTTATGCGTTTTGCATATAAATTGTCATTAAATTGTGTTAATTAAGTATACAAATGTTGCAGGTGGGTGTCGGCGGACGCGTGTCGTTCGAGCGCTCGTGGCGCAGCGTGGACAGCGGGCACGGCTCGTGGCGCTCGGCCGACGCGCGCGCCGACGCGGAGAGCGCGCCCGACGAGCCGCGGTACAAGATCGTCATGACCGGGGACACGTGGAAGGTACGCGCGTGTCGGAAACGTGTTGACATCATAAGCGGATTTAAATAGCAAAACACAATTATTGAATGGGTCTAACAATTTCCACTAAAAATGTTACCAATAAACCCTCGAGTGAAGTCCCGGACTTGTAACCGCTGTATGTAGGGTTAAAGACGTCTTTTAAAACTAGTTAACACTCCCCTTCTCCACTCAAGTCGTTCTCTCCGCCTATTTCAAAATAATCCAACAAAACGTGTGGACGGATCGAACGCCACGACAAGAATGAACTAGTCGCCAATATAGGCAACACTCGGCATCCCACTACTCCCTACCTAAACCACGGGACACTTCGTACTATTTCGGTTCGCGAAGACACGAACCGAACGAACTAATGACTCACTCGCGCCGATAGGCGTAAATAAAATGCCGGATTATCATCATCATTAATAGCCGATGGACGTATACTGTTGGACTTTCATCGCCATCATCCAGCGGCTCCCTATAACTCGCTTGATGTCCTCGGTCCATCGAGTGGGGGCTCGACGAACACTAGGCTTTTTGCGGGATCGCCAGTCCAGCATCTACATCGAGAGCATCGGCTCTTCGAAATATGTTGCCTGTCCATTGTCACTTTAGCTTCGCGGCTCGCTGTATTAATTCAGGTACTTTGTTCTTCTGTGGATCTGCTCATTTTTATTCGATCACGTAGTAAGACTTATATTGAAACAGTGTTTGTTATTTTAAACTACCAGTAGATGGCGTTATTAATAAACTTTGAAACAATCCCTTTTTGTGCACTTCAAAAACCTGTTACGATGCAGTTACGCTTGAGGCTCACAGATGGCGCTATGTTTTTTCATTTTTGCAAGAAGTTTCACTTCAGTCGTGTGTGGTGTGCACATTCGTTTTTAACACGCTTTTTACATACATTGTAACTATGTATGTAAGAAAATCAAATCTTGAAATTTTAATTAAGAAATTAAATTCTCCGTTATCGATTTAGAAATGAAATGATGAAATTTTGCACACGCTCTGAGTTCTGATGACAATACATGATTAGCCAAGAAACGTCATTACAAATCCAATATGGCGGCCACCCCAAGATGGCGGACTGGCTGTTTGAAATCCACCCCCATGTTATGGATATCAAATGAAAGGTTTGCTGTCAAGAATACGAAAAAAATAGTCACGTGACCTAAACCCAATATTTGTAATTTTGAGTGCGTGCTGAAAGCGTGTTTCTTAGTTTTTTTAACCTATTTAAAGTTATTTATTTATATATATTTTTTAATTAATTGTTAAATTTTAGGCACTTCGCGAACAATACCCAAACGCAGTGGGTCGGGTGATCGAGCGCGGCGCGGTGTTCGCGCGCATGTCGCCCGACCAGAAGCAGCAGCTGGTGCTGGACTATCAGGCGCTGGGATACTACGTCGGTGAGTTGAGTGAACACCATGTATAACGTGACGGAGAGCAGCATGATTTTGTGGTAGAGGAAACACCTCGAGTAGGTCTCAGGACTTGTGACCTTGTGTAGGTTTAAGGGATCCCTTTAGTATCCATAAACACTCACCTCCCCTGCCCGACATGTTCTCCTTGCCCAACATGTTGACCACACTCAACAATAATTTATGATCAATAATACAACATAAAGCATTAAGTATCAATAGAAAACAAAATCACTAACGAGCAATGTGACGGTGTCCACGCTGCCTAACAAACAACTGAGCTAAAGTCATCAAACACCATCTTATTTATACCATCATTGTTGCAACAACATCGTACAAATACATAAATAATGAATGTTAATACCATCCGTAATCGAGGAACTCGTAACATATAGGTATCTTCAAGTCAAGATTGAATAGGCATATTCTAGGCAAACGCATTCCACTGTTTACTGCTATATCGCTTACTGTAAAAAAAGATAAATGTCCAATAGAGACGGAATCGGACGCAATAGTTTGAGGGGAATGAAATATTGGTTGGTAATGTGGTCAAGTTTAGAGACATTTTTTTTAATTAACCATAACATTAAATACACTGAGCTGACTACTGAACGATCTCACAATTCGTCGACGTCAGTCTTTTCCAACTTACTCCTACCCTTCCGCTACCCTACCTCTAACCTCTAAAATAATCTATAGCCGTCTCCTGGCAGCCCTTCTTGAGTTATAAATAACTAACATGACTTTCTTTTATATAATATACTAGCTGACGTCGTGCGGTTTCACCCGCGTGGTTCCCGTTCCCGTAGGATTATGGGGATAATATAGCCTTCCTCGATAAATGGGCTATCTAACACTGAAAGAATTTTTCCTGAGATTAGCGCGTTCAAGCAAACAAACAAACTCCTTAGCTTCATTTAGTATAGTTAGGTTTAAAAATCTGTCATCAACCTTATACTTTGACAGGCATGTGCGGTGACGGTGCGAACGACTGCGGCGCGTTAAGGGCGGCCCACACTGGCATATCGCTGTCAGAACTTGAGAGCAGTGTGGCTGCGCCCTTTACTTCCGCGCAACCCGACATCGTCTGCGTCGCCAGGGTCCTACGCGAAGGCCGCGCCGCCCTGTCCACCAGCTTCGGCGTCTTCAAGTTCATGATCGCCTACTCCCTCACAGAATTCTTCTCCGTGGCCTTCCTTTATTACTTCGACGCGAATCTCACAGACTTCGAGTTCTTATACATTGATGTAGCTTTAATTGTTAACTTTGCATTCTTCTTTGGCATGACCCAAGCGCATACAGGTAAACTGTGTAAGATACCCCCTTTGACTTCTTTATTGGGTATTGTGCCTTTGGTGTCTATTGGTGGGCAGATGGTCTTGTTTGCTATTGCACAGTATTTGGCCTATTTGGCCTTGTCTTACTTCCCCTGGTATGTCAGACATACGTACGCAGGTGCTGAGGCTAATATGTGTTGGGAGAATTACGCCATTTTTGCGACATCCATGTTTCAGTACATCATAATGGTGATTGTATTCAGTCACGGGTCGCCGTATCGACGATCCGTGATCACTAATAAACATTTAATGATCAGTGTGATCATTATGACTGGACTTTGTTTGTATATAACTATTGCGCCTCCTGATTGGTTGGCTGATTTCTTTGAACTGAAAATGCCTAAAGATAGGCTCCTTTCGTACATAATAATTGCTTTGGCCTCCTTTAATTTTGTGTTATCATTGTTCTTCGAACGATTTATAGTGGAATATTTGATGGAAGGAAAACAGATGATTCCGAAGTTTTTGAAGGAGAGACGGGTGAGGAAGACTCCTCATATGATGGTCAAAAGGCAGTTGACCGGCGTGGACTATTTGACCTGTGATAGTGTTGTTACATTTGATGAAGATACTAAAAACAACATGTTTGTATCAGGCTCGGAATGAAGTTTAAAAGAATAAAATTATCTGTTGAATTGTAAAAATTGTCCAATTACTTTATAAAGTTTTACTGTTAATTTGGAAACCATTTATAGGCAACTAAGCGTTTCTGACACCTGTCAAATGTCAATGTCAATGTTATTTGTGTTGTTTTAGATTAAGAACTAAAAAAATAATATTGACTATTTAGTAGATCCTCAAAATTTAACTTGCCAACCGTACTATAATATATATAGTATTGTACTATGTTTCGGGTCTGCGTATTACTCGTATATACTGTTGAAGAAATATACATGTAGTACGCAAAAATGCTATATTTTCAACACTAACATTCAAAATTTTCATTTTAAAACTTTATGGACATTGCCATATAAAAAATAAATAGCTTTTTCATTATATTATAATTTCAGACAAGTTATTATTTTGAAAAATAAATGTAATTTTTTGCTTATTCCATAAATTACTATATTTTATTAATTAAGCGTACTATATTATTTTATAGCTAAATTCGAAAAAGAGTTCCTATATTTTTCTGAAAAAATGTTGGCAACCCTAGCCTTCGCCGAATAATCTCCTTCGTGTTTTCTTCATCTACTCGTCACCGGCAAAATAAAACAAGCCCATTTGGCTTAAATGAAAGCCATAAAGATTTGAATTGAATTGAACCTTATTAACTGGTTAATAACATTGAAAATTTAATAATTATGCCAACTTACAATAGACGTATAGAATTTAGGCGAAAATTAATTAACAAATATAATAAAGACATTGACAGGTGTCAGAAACGCAATCTTTAAGCGACCGGACTTTACACCTATAAGGCAACTTTATGTATTTCACCCCACTGAGTTTCTGATAAAAATTTATTTATCGATTTTGAAAATGAATTAAATCTCAAAATTACGAATTATGAATATTTATATTTCTGTCTACGCACAAACTCGAAAACTCGACTACAACTATAGATTTTTTGACATATTTTTTTTTTCTTTTACTGATCTTATATTTTTTATTGCTTTCTTGGCATATTTACTGTAATATTATTAAATGTACGTATTGTATTAATTAAAATAAATTTATAAAGTTACCGTAAGTTGTAAATTATGTGTTTTTTGCATTGCACAATTTATTTTTACTTATACTGTAAGACATTATCATAGCTGGACATTGTCTATTTAGAATTTTATGTCAAAACTGTCATAAAATACTTCGTCTATTTATAAGGAAATTAATTAATTTATTAGAATTACTATACTAATAAGATAAATATATTATCATGTCTAACATGTCTAAATATAAAGAATAGTAGAAATATTTATTATAAGTGGATTGTGATATGAATATGTATGTGCCTTATTATTTGTTTAATACATTCCAATGTATTATTTTGTGCTGTGTTTATTAAATATATAATTTATACCTAAAACATAGGTTCAGTTAAGTCAATAACCTGTCCTGGATTTGTTCATCTCAGGTCATTTTAGGAGATATTAATTCTACTAATATTAAAAACGCGAAAGTTTGTATAGAAGTTTGTTTGGATGTTTGTATGGATGTTTGTTTTGATTTTAATTTTTAACACGCAGACGAAGTCGCGGGCGTCCGCTAGCTTGTAAATAAATGAGTGATTGAGTTTTTTAAGCAATAATTTGTCAAAATTTTCAATTAATAATAAAAAATATAATTTTTAAAATATCATTTGGTTACCTACTGCATATATTTTAATACTAGCGAACGCTCGCGACTTCGTCCGCGTGGAACTCAGTTTTTTACAAATCCCACGGGAATCATGGATTTTTTCGGGATGAAAAGTAGTCTATGTATTAATGCAGAGTGAAATCTATTTCCATTCCAATTTCAGCCAAATCGTTTCAGTAGCGTTAAGGAGGAACAAACATACACACACACAAACTATCGCCTTTATAATATATGTGTGATACACGTAATAGAATATATGGGGGAAAAAGCATTAAGATATTTTATACCTTTTTTTATTTTATTTATACTTTATTGCACAAAACAAAAACAATAACAAAGAAAACATAGAAAACAAGTATGTGCAAAGGCGGTCTTATTGCTTATAGCAATATCTACCAGACAACCTTTGGATAAAGGAATTAATGTATTATTAATGTAATAAATATACCTTGTTAGCTTTTGTATTGTGGTTAGTTATAAAAACCACTCGAGTAAATACTACTTTTAGACTTAACTTCATCAAGTGTTCGAAATAAATGTTAACGTGTTATGGATGGCGAAATTTTAAAATAAAGTTTTTTTAACCGACTTCAAAAAAAGGAGGAGGTTGTCAATTTGACGCGTATGTTTTTTTTAATGTTTGATAACTCGTAATTGCGTCATTTATTAACCAATTTTCAAAATTCTTTTTGTTTGGAAGAGTCGCATTTAATTTCCAGATTGGTCGCATTTCATTTTCATGAAAATAGATTTAGTAATTTTGTGTTAAAATCACTGAAATACGTCTTTGAAGTCGGTTCCATTTTTATGTTAAAAAGGTAAACAGAAATAAAGTGATTAAAAAAAAGCGAAAAACAGCTGCTATTGTCACAAAAATATCTGAAATCATTTTCAAAAGTGTGTGTTTTAAATTTTAGAATGTGTTAAATTTTGACACAAGAGTGCAAAAAATACTAAGTATAAAATATTGGTACAAAGTTACGTCAATTATAGTATTGTAATTATAGTATTTTATAAGTTTAAATGTATAATGCTTTTATTAGTTTATGTAAGATACTAGAGATAAGAAACAATTTAGAGTTTAGATAAATGTAAGTTAGCGGGCAAATATGTTGTCATTCTTAATATCTGACGTCATCCGGACGATAAGTTTTTTTTTATTCTCCACAAGTTAGCCCTTGACTACAATCTCACCTGATGGTAAGTGATGATGCAGTCTAAGATGGAAGCGGGCTAACTTGTTAGGAGGAGGATGAAAATCCACACTCCTTTCGGTTTCTACACGACATCGTACCGGAACGCTAAATCGCTTGGCGGTACGTCTTTGTCGGTAGGGTGGTAACTAGCCAAGGCCGAAGCCTCCCACCAGCCAGCCGGTTATCGTAGTTATTTTTTGACGACCTCCGTGGCGCAGTGGTATGCGCGGTGGATTTATAAAACGGAGGTCCTGGGTTCGATCCCCGGCTGGGTCGATTGAGATTTTCTTAATTGGTCCAGGTCTGGCCAGACCTGGACCAATTAAGAAAATCTAGAAAAGATAACCGGCTGGCTGGTGGGAGGCTTCGGCCGTGGCTAGTTACCACCCTACCGACAAAGACGTACCGCCAACCGATTTAGCGTTTCGGTACGATGTCGTTTAGAAACCGAGAGAGTGTGGATTTCATCCTCCTCCTAACAAGTTAACCCGCTTCCATCTTAGATTGCATCATCACTTACCATCAGGTGATATTGTAGTCAAGGGCTAACTTGTAGAGAATTTAAAAAAAAAACCGGTTAACTCATGATCATGACCCCTAAAATGAAGGAGCCTACCCCACTTATACAATAGAAAATAAAATTTGACTTTTCGATAAACCAAATCACACTAAAGCAAGCCTTTCAACATGTGATTGAAATTACCTGTTAAATGAACCCAGTTTTACCGCTCAGAAATGACGGCATAGTGCTCAGAGTTATTTTCTGATACACAGCCTTCTAAGCGTTATTCATGTTGGTTCATTTCACATTTTTGTTTAAGAGCTATTTTAGATTCGATGTAAGTAATATAGGTACCTATGTATATTATGTATTTCGAAATGTATTTTCAATGAGTTTTATTTGTATTACACCGAAATATACCAGGTTTGATTCTCGGTTAGCTCAATATATGTATTATAAATAGTATTTTACTGTTTTAAGAAAATAATTTATTAGGAGTGTAACTCTTTATGTATGACGGAACTATATTTAATTTTATGGATAAATATGGACAAACTGTAATAACGAATTTATGTATATAATAGTTTTTTATTTACATTAAATATTGCCATTTTTATTGATATTAATATTACATATTTACAAGTGTTCAAATAAATTAATTAATATATTTAAAAAAGTGTTTTGTTTTTCGAATTGTTGGACTTTTGAATGTCCTTCTTACTTATTATACGGTACAAATTGTAATCTTTTTTATCTCCTCAACTTGCGCTGAAAGTTTTTATCGTATCATCATTTTCCTTTCTGAAAATTAACATCTCTGAAGGGGCAACTTTATCGAACTTTCAGTGTGGTTTGGCAGGTTTTTTGACGGCCTCCGTGGCGCAGTGGTAAGCACGGTGGATTAACAACACGGAGGTCCTGGGTTCCATCTCCGGCTGGGCCGATTGAGGTTTTCTTAATTGGTCTAGGTCTGGCTGGTGGGAGGCTTCGGCCGTGGCTATAGTTACCACCCGACCGAGTTACCAGTTTAACGTTCCGGTACGATGCCGTGTGGAAACCGAAAGGAGTGTGGATTGTCTTCCTACTCCTAACAAGTTAGCCCACTACCATCTTAGATTACGTTATCACTTACCATCAGGTGAGATTGTGGTCAAGGGCTAACTTGAAAAGAATAAAAAAAAAAAGAACTATCCAGGTTAGGATCTGACATTGACTTGTCCATCATGATTGTAGTTTTCTTTATACAATACAATGATATAATATACAATAATAGGTATATCTATCTATACATAAGGTACTTATAATAAATCTGTAGAGAGGTCAATTATATACTAGGGGTGATTAGTGGTCGATACTGATGCCAAAAATGCAATCTGTAAAATTTTTTGTCTGTCTGTCTGTCTGTATGTTCTATATAGAAACAAAAACTAATCCACGAATTTTAACGCAACTTGGTACAATTATACTTCATACTCCTCGGCAGGTTATAGTATACTTTTCATCACGCTACGATCAATAGGAGCAGAGCAGTGAAGGGAAATGTTGGGAAAACGGGAGAAGTTACTCCATTTCAAGAAATCATGTATGACGGGTAGGGGTAAGGTAGTAGGGGTAGGGTATATACGATACTCCATTTTTACAGCAAGTAAAGGCTGGATTGAAGAGGTCTAAGAGCGGACGAAGTCGCGGGCGTCCGCAAGTGTGTAAATAAAAGAGTATCATAGAATTTGGTGTTATTTATGATGTTTGTTACAAAGTAAGGTCTGGAACTTCTAGACCGATTTTTAAAATCCTTTCACCAATGAAAACTATATTATCAGCTAGTAACATGGACATATTTGATCCCAGTATTCTCACGGGAATGGGAGTTACGCGGGTGAAAACACAGGATGTTTGGTAGATCTAAATAAAACGCAAGAATTTGCGATAAAATTTATTACTAAAAGCAATAAATAAGGTGACAATAGACTTTAATAATAAATTAACAAAAAGTTAAACTTTATACATAAAATCTTTCATTATATTTTGGCATCACAGTACATTCAGAACTTTTTGTGGGCTTTTATATTTTTTTATATCCATAATATAAATACTTAGTAATAAATATTATAGATTAAAGTATATAGTTTAGAACTATATTTAAAAACTTTAATTTTCAATTACATAATTAACAATTTGAAAAATATCAAAGGACTTTTAAGTAAGTGTAACTTTTAGAATTTAATTATAATAATTCATAACATAAATATTATTACACCGAAATACAATACAAAACATCACAAGAGTGCAAAAAACAACATTTTTTTTCGAAAAGTTGATTTTAAACTACTTAATGTAAAGACATGATGTTTTTGTTTGAATCAATCTTATTTCAAATTACATTTTATAATTTTACCAAATATTCGAACATTTAGAGGTAATAACCAAATTGTTTATAAAGATATCGCCCAATTAAATTAACCTTTTAGGTATTCAATGCCATATACCTTAAAGCACCTCATAAAACAAATTATGATTTATTTATAATATATTTTTTGATGGATTACATGAAAATATTATACAAAAATTAGTAAAAAAGGCTCTTTAGGCCACATATCTAGGTGGGCAAAACCAGTATCAACTACAATCATATAGCTTTCTTACTTTATGCTGTATATTCGGATGCATTCTTTATGACGTACCAGAACATCGTGCGCAATACAAGATTTTAGGTATCATCGGTTACGTTGGGTTCGGCGGCGGGGCATCAACCAGCATCACGTGGGACTTTATGTTTGACCTGCGTAGACGTCATAAAAATTGCGTCCGACTATACTTTTCTAAATTTTAACATCATCCATTCATTCACAGTATATAAACAGGTACCCAATTATGGAAATGTCGCCAATTTAACTACAGGACACTCGACGATTTCTGAGCGTCATTGGAGGGCGGGGTAAGCGCAGAAGTCACTTTTTAACCGACTTCCAAAAAGGAGGAGGTTCTATGTTCGGCTGTATACATCTATGTGTGTATTTCATCTATTTATATAATAAATAATGTATATATTTTACGGTTCAAAATGTTTTTTTTATTCAGCCGTAAAACCTGCTTCCAGTTCAGTTACTCTATAGGTTTCCTTAGAAACACACATGATGTCTACAATTTATTCGTATTTAATTTAAATCTGCTGACTTTTGATTCTAACTGTCATTACACATTTGTTATTTGAAAAGCTACCTCCATATTCATAAACATGGATAGAGATTTAAACCTCAAATCTCAAAGTAAAGTAAACCTAATTACTACTACTTTAAGTTCACTTTACTTTGAAGTTTTAGTTCTGAATCCTAATCCATGTTTATGAATAGCACTAGAGTTTTAACTTTAAAGGTACTAAGTAACGATTTGGACTTCACATATTAAATGGGACCATTCTAGTTGGTATACTACCACGTCTCTAATCAAACAAACCTTTGTCATAAATCTAATGGACTTATAAATCGATATACGATGCAAGAACCGAATACATTCAGGTACATACATGTACATCTCTTAATGGTATAGCTTGGCAACTTCGTTCGTAACACTTCCTATGGTCCGCGCGGGGCGTGTAGCGATGAATGAAAAACCCACGACTGATGCACCTCACTTCCGCAAGATTTCACACGCACGGTCTTTCCCCCCGTCGCCCGCATATCATGGGAGTGTCATCAACGAACTTGCCAGACTATAGTTCGACGGTACACAAAGTAGTGATGTCCTTTTCAAGACGTTCTCTAAAGAAAAGAACAGCAATACTTTCAGAAGAATATCATCATCATTAACAACCTTCATTCGGCTCACTGTTGAGCACGGGTCTCCTCTTAGAACTTCACACACGTACAGAATTAAGAAAATTCCTCACGATGTTATTCCTTCAACGTTTGCGAATAAGAATATACGCAGTGATAATTGTGTACAGCCGAATAGCATTTGTCTCATCTCATGTCTCACTCTCACTAATATGTTCTAAATATTATAATATATTATGCAAAGATTACATTACAGAACACCTTGTACGGCTTTTGACCGTTTTGTAGCCTGACCAGAAATATAAGAACTCTGAGAATTATTAGCCATCTGTACTTATTACTTAGTATGCTAATGTAAGCGTGTGGGTCACCTTCTGCCGGTTAAGTGCCTCGAGGCATCCTTACCCCCGGGTAATACAAGGGGATTTTGTGGTCCCAGTAATGTTCTTCTAACCCTTGTCTTGACTGAGAGACTTTGCCAAGTTCCTTGGCCAATGACGAAGTTTATTTTTCTGATCAAGCTTTACACCAAACAATCGAAATTTTCATATTTTGTGGATATAACTCCAATACAAAATAACTTTACTAAGTGTATTTGATGTTGGTTGAGAGCATGTTCTATAGTTCTATTTTTTTTAATGTCTATTATTGTTCTGCAAAGAATCTCCTACGAGAGATACAAGAGGCTCGTAGGTTGACTATTGCGACTAAGTCATTTTATATCTTTTTTAAACGAGGGTATGTTCAAATACCCACTTATTAATAATATATTTTTTTATTATTTATATACTATTTAGGAATTACAAATACGTAATCTTATGAACTTAGATCGTTTGGTGTAAGGTTCCCCCATTCACATAATAATATTGTCTATATGAATTTCATATTGCCGATCATTTTGATATGACAGTCCACAGATCCGCATCATATGTATCACACGCATCCATTGATCCCCTACTTATTATAAGAGGTCAATGGACGCATCACATCAAACGGATTTTACTATTATATCCGCATCGAACGGATTTTATATAACGTAAAATTTTAAAAATCCGTTTGATGCGCTGCGTCCTATACCTATTTAGGATCTGTAGACACCTGCCAATATATATCAGCTAGCTAGCCATTCTGTAACGATATAAAATAACTCGCAAGTGCAAGTTTCGAATTCACCTATATATCTCTCTGTTTAACACGATACTATAGAATAAGAAAGATAGCGGTGAATTAGAGTCGCGAGCTAAAAACATCGTTAGAGAATAGCCGTGCAGTATTGCGAGAGGTCGGAATAATGATGACAATATCATTATGTGTGCGGCTAGCCTAAAGACAACAATATATCTTGCATTTTATTTACTCCCTAAACTATGCAGAGCTAAATCATAAAGTTAGTAGAACTTTTAAGTCTAGATATAATATCAGGTCCATGAACACGGGGCTCGAAGTCATCGTCAGTTTTCATGGATTGCGGCGAAGTTTGGAGAAAAAACTGAAAACACAATATTTATTAACATTCGAACACTTTTATTGATAAATACCTACCTAACTATTTTCTATCATATCCTTGCCGTGGTTGTTAACTATGGTTGCTGAAATCTCAAGAATAATAGGGAGCCACTGTATGCAGCTTAGTGCAGTATTTAGAAGTCATTACAAGAGGTCTATGTCCAGCAGCTTTAAAAGATGATGAGTCATCCTCCTCGCAATACAAGGTTATGGTATGCCCACAGAGAGGAGCGAATGAGAATGATGGGCGTATTATTTATTCATTCATTTACAGGTTGAATGATTCCTCCCACACATACCTCGCAAGTCGCATCTCTGTACTGGCGAGACAGGACTGAGATTTCCGGCTTAGTTGTGAGCAACAAGTTCTGTTTTGTTGTAGTTATTCTATAATATGGGATTTCTAGTATATCTACTAACTAGTTGGTATGGTTTAAGGTTTGTATATTGTACCATTACGTAGTTACTACACGTGAATTAGAAGAAAAAATACATAAGAAACACACAGACATACAGATTATATAATTAATGATTTCCTGAATCTTTTGAATACTAAATAGTCTAATTCAGGTGTAGGTAAACATGTAATAAGTCTTCTATTCCTCGTGTAGAGAATTTTAAAAACTTTCATAATTTTAAAAAATCTATCACACTATTTAAATAGTTGAACGCGTGGTACAGGGGTACAAGACGAAAGAGGGGAAAAGCGAGCAGCATACGTTCATTATGCGTCAGGTCGCTCACTAACCTAAAGCCGGATTTACATTTGTCTGACGTGTCGTGTTGTAACGCATCAGAACAGAATCGGTTTCATACAATTTGTATGCGACACATTAGCCATTTGCTGCCCGCGAGTATTTTATCGAAAAGCCCGTCTGCGTTGAAGAAGCCGACAGTCAGGGAATGCGGTTTTAATCTACCGTTGTGAGCCATTTAAAAAATCTTTATATTCCTCTATCGCGCGGAGCATGAAACTGTGCTCGCCTATTGCTCTTAGTTTACTTTATATTTTTATACATGTCACGTAACGGATACGATGGGCGACCGGTCGTCCATTTAGGAGTCAAGTGGTTAGAAGCTATCACGACATGTCACAACACATAAATGTAAACGTTGCCATACAAAATTTATGATACCGATTCTGTTCTGATGGTCACGTCACGTCAGGTCAAACAAATGTAAATCCGCCTTGATCCTCACATAACTTCACACCTCTAACTCCTGTACCACGCTGACGAAAACTATAATTTGCTTCTAAAAATAGAAATACGTCACCCAATCAGCCCAAATTATTACCTACCATAAAATACACTGCCATAGCTATGATTGTTCGTACACTTAGTGTCTACAAATATTTATGAAAATAGTTATTTTGGTTGGTTTGGATGGCGTATTTGTTACCGAAAAAAGTCGCTAATAAAACTCCCGGATTGCCTGTGTGTGATGTGCCATGCTTCTAATAGGCGTGCAGGTGTGGTGCCAGTATTTGTCTGTGCTAAATATCACTATCTACTAAGTCAGTGTTTTCGTTGTGATTGACTCCTACAACAACAACCAAGTTTCTTTTTGAGAGATATCTCCTTCGTCGTCGTTATCAACCCATATTCGGCTCACTGCTGAGCTCGAGTCTCCTCTCAGAATGAGAGGGGTTAGGCCAATAGTCCACCACGCTGGCCCAATGCGGATTGGCAGACTTCACACACACAGAGAATTAAGATAATTCTCTGGTATGCAGGTTTCCTCACGATGTTTTCCTTCACCGATTGAGACACGTGATATTTAATTTCTTAAAAAGCACACAACTGAAAAGTTGGAGGTGCATGCCCCGGACCGGAAAAGAACCCACACCCTCCGGAATCGGAGGCAGAGGTCATATCATATTTACGGCACGACTTTATATCTCCTTCACCATTTTTTAATTAAAGGGAATAAGTACGAGTAGTATACAAAATATTGTCGTTTGAATTCAATGTTCAATTCAGTATCATTATGTACATTCAAATTGAATATCAAATAAATTCACCACATTTTATAGGTACTAAATTAAATACCTATACCATCGGTATGATGTCTCATTGACTTTTCTTTTTAAGCATAAAATTCATAAAATACAAAGTTGTAGATTAACACAGTATAAATGGAATAACAGTTTTAAATATTCAATTTATATTTTCATACCATAATGACAGGCTAAATAACAGGCAGGGTTATATGGGACACCCACAAAACTACGGCTACTGTCAACAGGTAGTACGGATTCAATGCATATACTGTATCATCTATGCAATACCTATAACAAAACTGACTCAGTGGGTCCTTCATATAGATATTCATATAGGTATTCCAGGGTACCTATATTCAGTAATCATTTGTTTTAGCGAAAAAATTAAAAACCAACAGTAATTATGTCTATGAATGCCAAATGAAATTTCTACAGGTATTCTTTGTGGTAAATATATGATCATTGATCAACTTATACACATTTTTATAAATATACGCAAGAGAAAATCTCTCTTGCGTATATTTATATACATTTACATATTACGAGTATTGCACCTTTTTAGAGAACTTTGAATCTATTTTCTTTTGCAGTGCAACTATAACTGAGTCATTCTCTATTCGATCGTATATCTACCTCAAATTCTACCTCAATATCACACTGATAAACATAATGAAACTGATAAACATAATGAACGTCGCAAAGGAACTTACCAGAAGCGTGCTCAAGATGCAGTGACGTATGCTCTGTGCGTGACGTGAGACCTCAACATCAACTCCAAATGTCAATTTCTCATATTTGACACATCAACTTGTAGAAAATGCATCAACGTTCTTAACATTATAAGTATCAGTGGCGAAGGATCGAATTTAGACGAAAGTAAGCCGTCCCAAAGAGAAGGAAATTCATTCAGCATGATACTAACTCTGGTTCTTTATATATGTACAGATGTATCTGTTGATATATGAGAAACAGTTTAATATGCATCAATATTAAAGGTAACCCGACGGGAATCGGCTTTCATGAACTCTTCGCCACTGTTAGGTATTTATTGGTTGGGATTGTAAAATTTTTGTATTGGCAGTTTACGACTTCCCGCAAGTCTTTTGAATGTGTTGATATTATAATACCAATAACTTACGCGTTATAAACATTTTTCAAAAAATAATTTAAGCTTCAAATTTCAAAATCTCTTGCCACTGCCAAAGCTTCTAAGCCAATTGAAACAAAAATAAAATCAACGCAAAATACAGACCAGTAAGCCCAACATATCTCGACGAGATAAAGACAAAGTTCGACCAATAGTCGGTGGAGTCCGAGATAAAGACAAAGATCGACCAATATATAGTCGGAATAAAATATATAGTACATATAGTCGGAAATATAGCGCTCTCTTTGTTTTATTCTCTACAAATTAGCCCTTGACTACAATCTCACATGATAGTAAGTGATGATGCAATCTAAGATGAAAATCCACACCCCTTTCGGTTTCTACACGTGGTACCTAGCCATCCATCAGCCAGACCTGGGCCAATTAAGAAAACCTCAATCAGCCCAGCCGGGGATCGGACCTAGGACTTCCGTCTTGTAATTCCACCGCGCACACCACTGAGCCATGGAGGATGACGTTGCGTTGCAAGGATAGAGCTGGGACTAGGACAACTCCGTTGGTATTCTGACGCCGGGAGCAGGGTCCTCCCCCTAAATTCTCACCTCACTTCTGTGGTGAAACCCACGATGCCATCGCAGGGCTTCCCACAAGCAAGTCCAACCCAGCGGTGGCGCATCAAAATTAGTACCAACATCTCAGCCTTCAATGCCATTAACTATAGTCTATTAATAGCCAATCCAAGAACGCAGTTATAATCATAACTGGCGGGAGACCCCACGCGTAGAAATCGCATGCCTTGGTCACGTTTCCCCGGGCCCAAGAGAAGACGAGCTCCGCTGGTATTGGTCGACATTTGTCTTTCCCTCATCATGAGATTTGTCGTACGTCAGGCCTACTGACAATAAATAAAAAGCCAAAATGATCGAGAACATTTTCGTATAATATCTTACATTAAACATCTAACAGAGAGACGACACAAGCAAAGCAGGCGCTACTCTCGCGAGTGAGGTGTTTATTTATTAATTAACTCTTAAACATCAATTTGCTAGCCCCGAAAACTACAAACTTTTGACAAATATCCTTAAAAACGTGGATATACAAATAATATGCCAATTTATAAATTGCGGATAAAAAAAAATCCAATTTGCTCCCTTAATTTAGAGCATAGATTTATTAAAATGTATTTTTATTTATTTGTAAAAGTCTGTAATTTAAGAGACCGTTTACACTTGTGCAAGACTCTAGAAAACATTATGACGTAAAAGACGGACATTTTGCGGTTTTAAAAAATGGCCGCTTCGTGACCTTTTCGTATATATTATAAAATAAAATTAATTAAAAATATTATAAGTATTTTTATAGTGTCAAACTACACTCGAAGGAAATGTTTAAATTGACAACACAAAGATTTAAGATGATTTTGATAAATCTTGTTTATATTAATTCTTGTATTATCACGTCATCAATAATCTTTGCATTTTCAATTTATATATTAAAAATTATATCAAGTCGTAAATATATAAAAATAAATACCCTAGCAGATCTATGATAAAGCGATGGACACACAGCCCATACAGCAAATCGTACGCTACATATATTTAACACCGACTAAATACTGTACAAAAGCAGTGTAGACTTTATAATGGAAACACAGTTAAAATACAATAAATTATGCAACATAAAAACACTGATCTTCGCTTCTATTATACATAAATACTTAAAATTAATATAGAGAAATGCAAAATTATCTCATTTTAAAGTTACACCGATAAAATTCTACATCTTGGTACATTATCCCTCTATGAAGAGCCCTTTGACTTTCAAATAATTGTAAATTTAAAAATGATAAATATATTATACGCAACAGTATAAAATCTAACTCGTAACAAAATGACTATTTTCATATAAATTAATAATGATTTAATAATAATAATTGTCGATGTATAAAATTGCAATAGTATTATTAAATATATAGAAAGACAGGCAAGATTATAGACATGATTCAACTTTTATAAATCTGTATAAATTAATAAAAAAAAACATTTTAAATTAATTTGTATTAAAAATATTAACCTTACACTAAATGATTTCTTCGAAATCGACAAGTTGATTGTTTGCCATAATATGAATGTCGTATACCTGAATAGGTACTTTCATACTTTGTACTTGAAAATGGAAGTTAATTCTTATAGTCACTGGATAGCGTTAAGCTATATTATTTTTTGTCATATACACAAAAAGCCAATCATGCATAGCCTTTAAAAGAACATTAAGGACCGTTTACACGTATTTTTTTACGCAGCGTTTATTTGAATCATGAAATGTTAAAATTTCCTATTTCTACTTTTAGTAGGTTCTAATCTAAAGTAACCGACGCTTCAAAGGCTACTTGAATAATCAATTTTTAATTTGATTTAAAACATTTACTTGATATGGTTTATACCATCGTCATTCTGTAAATATATAAACCGATTTAAGGTTTTTTTTTTTATTTCACTAAGCGTGCGTAATGCATTTGTCATTTCCAATTAATATAAAAAAAAATCCAATTTCGATATAATATTTGCAAGATTTTCAAATTAGACAATCGGTTTTTCAGGTCCATGCTAGCAAAACGCAGCGGAAAAAATAATCGTGTATAGGTTACTTAAAGCGCAAATTCTAAAATTACGGGACATTTTTCAATTTCTGAGCTTCCAACGTCGCGTCGTAAACATCAATATTGAATGCTGAGCGAAAGGAACGTTGTTGAGAATTACACAAAACTGATTATTTTTTTAATCATCTGACTAGGTTCTTTTCGTTCAGCATTTCGAACGCTATATTAAAATAATGTATATCTTTAACCGACATTTAAAAAGTAGTATACAATTTTCAAAGACATCCACTGAGACGAGAGTAATACACAATGCTTTCTACAATACAAACCACTATTGTTTCACTGAGCACCAGTAGATCTTGAACAAATGAATGAATTTGTTTAAACTATTTAGAATTTTGATCTATGAGATCACTTTAAAATGAAAGCAATCAGTATTCCAAACATACTTGCGAAAGCAACCTTACACTATTTGCTTATATTGTAAACATTAGTCGGTAGACATAAATAAAACGAAATTGGGTAAAAGCAGCATTTTATCTACTTCAGCACCCTTGAAACAATAGTGTATATTAACAATAACAAATAAATATTACGTCTAAACAAACACTAAATGAAAAAGAGAGAACGTCACCAAAGATGCTTCAACTTTGTTACATTTTGTTTTTCAATATTCTAATTGGTAGTTACAATTTTCTCTCCATTAATATTGACTTTAAAGGGTAATTTTGTTAGCAAGGCAGTGATCCATCTTTTTCATTCAGTGCGTGGATCTAATCTAGACTATTTATACCATACATCGTTCGCCGCTCGTAGCTCGTTCGCTCATTTCTTCCGCTTAAGCTTCGGTATTCTGTAATGCGGTGCGCGTGATGTTAGATGCAGGAATTGTGTACAAATTACCAGTTTTGACTTTGTTTACTGTGAAACATTTTACTTACCAACTAAAAAATATATTTTCAAATGATTTAACATTTTTTCAAAAAGCTTTTTCAAATGTTTATAATGCCTTGAATAAGTCTCTTTTGGAAACTCAGTTTTGTAATTCATCAAAGCAGAAAGTAGTACGAATTTTGCTGGGAATATCTTGAATGTACATCATTTATTTTCAAAAGTTCTGATTCGATATCTTAACTCAGTAAATCTATGACAAAGGGGAGACTAAAATGTTTCACAGATTAAAAATAGTTTTGTAGAAGACCGTGTAAGGGTTGGGGGGTGTTTAAAGTTGGATATGTTTCTTTATAAAAATTGCATTTGTGAATTAGTCGAGTGCTGCATGGCGTGAGAGATATTATTTACATTTTTAATTGAATTCATTTACAATTCAGTGTATTCTGAAAGTAGAATGGAACTTACCCCGAACTCTTCTTGTGTGGTGAGGACTGTGATTTTTCTGATTCAAGCAGTTTCGTGCTCGAATCTTTCATGAATCCTGAAAAAAAAAAAGATTGCAAACATATCATCGATTTCACCAAATCATTTGTATGGTAACAGCAATAGAAATACAGATTCATATCAGCGATGCTTATGAGATACAAAACTTTCCGTGGGATCTAATAGGCAAAACTTTTTACGAGAAATATATGATTTACCTTTCCCGGATGTTCCGAAGACTGAATTCCCCAAATCGTTAAGACTGCTCGTGAACTTATCCGCCTCATTTGCGAGTGTATCAGCCACAGCCTCTTCAGTTTCTCTCACGCCCTCTTTAACATTTTCTTTTGTTATTTCCAACCTTTCGTCAGCCTCCTGCAACCTGTCTTTAGCGGAGCCTTTGATGTCTTCCAGTTTGTTGCCAGCCGCTATTTGGAAGCCCTCGAATGTGTCCTGCGCGTTTCCGAACAATTCTTTAGCACTATCCTCAGATTTTGACGCAGTGTTTTGTGCACCGCCGACAAATTCCCGCACTGATTCGTCTAGACTGTCGAACGTGTTACCCGCTGAACTTTGAAAACTGTGCAGAGTATCTTGAGCAGAGCTTTCTACTCCTTGAACGTCATCTCGGAAATCAGCAAATGTATCGCGAGCGGAGCTTTGCAAATCTTCATATGTATCTTTAGCGTCGTTCATTTTGTCCGTCGCGGCACTTTCGAACTGGTCAAAAGCACTGGAGGCTGAATCCTGAACGTGAATTAACGATTCCTTTGCCGACTTCTGTAATTTGTTGCCTTTCTCGCTTGCAAAATTTTGTACCCTCTCTAATTCTTCTTTACCGGAATCGTTGACGTCGCTTAATTTGTTTGCTATTTTGGATTCTAATTTAGATTTATTTTCAACTGCAGCATTTATAGTTTCTTCAGCAGTCTTTTTGATACTATCTGTAGCTAGTTCCGCTTCTTGCCTTATTTGGTTTAATCTATCTTCAGCTTCAAACTGTACCGAATTTTTAGCATTAATTAATTTATCTTTTTTATCTAAAATTGCAGTTTCTACTCCCTCTTTCGATTTTTTAAGGGCTTTATCTGCCTGGTCGACTTTATTATGAAAAGCTGTTTCGAATTCATTTTTTTCATTATACAAAAAGTCCTCCATCTGTTTCTGAGTATCTTGTACGCTTTGTGAAACTTTATCTTTTTTATCTTGAACATCTTTAACTATTTTACCAGCTTTATTTCCAACATTTTCAATAATTTCTTCCCGTTTATTTTCTGCTTGTTGTACAAGGTCATCTGTTTTGTTCTCTACAGCTTCGACAGCATTTTTAGATTTGTCTTGCAAATTGCTTATCAACTCATTCTTTTTATTTGTCAAATTATTAATGGCACTTTCAGTGGTATCTTCGGCGGCATGAACTAGCTCATCTTTTTTGTCTAGCATATTATTACCAATTTTTTGTGTACTTTCCAATAATTCTTCTTTTTTATCTTGTGCGTCATTTAAAATACTATCCTTCTTCTTTTTAGTGTTTTCTAACAATTCAGCTGTCTTTTCTTCAGCAAAGTGAACAGTTTGCTTTGTGTTCTGTATGAAATCGTCTTTTTTATCTTTGACATAATTGACTGCGTTTTCGGAAGCATCTTGAGCATTTTGTACTAATTCATCTTTATTATTTTGTAAACTTGTAATAATATTTTCAGTTTCATGACTTGCACTTTGTACTAATTGATCTTTTTTGTTTTCAGCATCTTTGATGATCTTTTCTGTTTTATCTTGCACAAGTTCGGCAGCTTTTTGTTTGGTATCTTGGGCACTTTGTAATAATTCATCTCTTTTATTTTCTACATCTCTGACAAATGCTTCTGTTTTGTCTTGACCACTTTCTATCAATTCATCTTTTTTTCTCTGTATATCATTGATGATTTCTCCTGACTTTTCATTTGCAGATTGTATAATGTCTTCTTTTTTATTTTCGACATTTTTAACAATAAAATCTTTTTCTTCTTTTGCGCTTTGCAGAAACTTTTCTGTTTCTTGTCTTATTTTCTCATTTTCCTTAGCGATATTTTCTTCCACGTTGTCTTTTGTTTCAGAAGCCTGTCTGACTGCTTCCTTTGCAGACTTTTTACCGTCAGCAATTTTACCTTTGACTTCGTCCTCAATTTTATCTTTCTCCCCAAAAATGTTATGTACTAAACCCGTAAAAAAGTTCTTTCCCTCTTTTGATTTTTTATCACCTTTTGACTTAGATTTCTTTCCTTTTTCTTTAACGACATCGACAGTTTCATTTACTTCATTTATTGTTTCTGTAGTTGCAAGCTTTGCTTTTTCTAATGATTCTTCAGTTCCTTTTTTGACATTATTTATTTTGTTGTTAACGTTTTCTTTAGCATCGCTAGTTTTCTCATTTAATGAGTTTTTAATGTTTTTAATTTGACTTTCTGTGTCTAATAGCGACCCGTGAATATTATTTGATATCGAAGTGGTCGTATTTTGTACCTTATTGTCGACATCATCTACGGTGTGTTCAAAAGTTTTTCCCAATTGCGATAACTTACTTTGACCACTTATTTTCATTTGTTCACCTCTTTCTATCGCAGCAAAATCAACTAAGTGAACTTTGTCAGTCAACTTTTCTTTATCAAGAAGTGTAGGTACAATATCCAGAGCATTGTTTACGGAATATGTAGTAACTGAATCGACTTTATTATGCAAATCAGATTCTTTTTGACTAAGGTCTTCTTGTACTTGTTTTGCAGTTTTGGAAACGTCATCTAACTTGTTATTGGCCACATTGTTTAGTTTTGTTGCATCATCAATTAAATCTACTTTTAATTTTTCCTCTTTACTGATAAGTTGATTTTTAAAGTTTTCAGATTTTACCTTTAAATTTTCTTGCGTTTCATCGGCTTGATCCTTGATGTTGTCTCTGTCAGTTTTGGCTTTATTTATCGCATTATGAGTATCATCAATGATTTCTTCAATCGTTTCGTGTGCGGCAAACTTTACTTGTTCTATTCTATCCGCTAAATTAGATGTTTCTTCATGACTATGTTTTTCACCTATTTTGTGTAGACCTTTACAGCAGTCGTCATAAAACTGGAATGGATCGGTAGTCTTGCAATGCAAGGGAGTGTCAACAGGCTGCATGTGTTGATACTGGTGGTATACTTCTTCGGTTGTAATACGTGTATCTTTCGGATCTTCCTCGTCTACTATTAGTTTAGTGGAGTAAACTTGATTGTTGATATCGTCGTCATCCTTGAGGTGTGGTTTCTGACGAACATCTTTAAACATATCTTCAACTTTCTCAAGTATATCTTCATTTATTATTCTTGGGGCTGGCTTTGGAGGGGTCTTTTCTTTAGATTCGCGTGGTTTAGGCTGAGGTTTAGGAGAAGACTCTTTGCTGCCATGATCTTTATCGTCACTGTGACTGAACACATTCTTTACTTTATCAGCAAGCCCGCCAAGGAATGATCCCCCTTCGGACTTCTTTTTACCCTTCTCTAAAGTGTTCATCGGCGTCTTATCTTCGTCGGAATCAAAAGTAGCTTTTGTTTTATTGGAATCAACGTGCAGGGTGTCACCATTTACTGAAATAAATGATCGATTACTCTACATGCTCTATGTACTTACACTAAAATCGGCGAAGGGGTAGCGTCTGTACAAGGGGAAAACATTGTAAATAAATATTTTCACGTTTTATATAAAACATTCGTCCGATCGATAGTTTATCGACAGTAAAATTATGTTTGTGGCATACTTATAAACATATTTTGTAATAGATATATTATTAGATACATAATGGCATGTACTAATTTAGTTCATTAGACACGGTATAATGATAAAAGCATCTAATAAATCTACTCGAATGGATCCTCGAGCAAATGGTATGGGATGAGTGCCCTTATGATTATAATAATTTAACCCAATAAAAAACTTTGAAGAACCTAATTAATTAAATATATTAACTTAACAGTATATAAGATAATGTGCAATCCAACCATGCCCTGTACGCTTCAGAAATTATAGAAACAAGTAAGAGATATTTGTCAAAAAATAATGGTACATACAACGTTTAAAATAAGACATCGAAGTTGCGAATCGCTCTTGTAATATTCATGTCTCTTACTATGTTTCAAAACACCTAATACTGTCGGAAGAGATTCATTATAAAATTATTCTGTATAAAATAATCAAAAATATAATATAAATACTTACCGTGGGGCTTTGTTTCCTTTTCCTCCGTATCTTTTGTGGGATACTTGACATCGCCATTAGCGATAGTTTTATCCTGGCAAATGTAAATGAATGTTTAGCTTACATGAAGAATGAGGCTCTACAGAGCTTGCTAGTAAAAAGGTATGAAAATATCTAACGGTCAAATGACCTGACCAAAGGAAATTAGAAGAAGATAATAACATAATTATTTTTACTACTAAAAATAGTCGTTATATGTGAGTAAGATTTTGCTGTTCGCCAAAATACTATCTATGCTCGCTCTGTACACCGCAGCCTATTGCGACTCAAAAATATTGAATTTGTTAGACTTAACAACAGACAGATTTGTTAGACAGTGTTAGAGTTTTTGGCTATTGCTTTTGGTGGCAAATGTAAAAAAAATAGACAAATAACTATCAAATACCAACTTTTTATGTAATTATCTTCTTTTGCGGAAAAATATTGTATAAAAGATTTAGCTTAACTCGAAATTTTCAAACTGAAGATAGATTAGCACAATTTATAGCTATATTGGATGAAAGTGTAAAATAGCAAATGAATACGAACATGTCCGTTGAGTTGCAGCGGCTCGTCTTCGGGAATGGCTGGTGGGTTGATGCTGTGGTTGTGATCGCCCCAGTGGAAGCTCAACTCGTCTTTGAGTGCGTCGAAACCTAAATATTAAAGACCTTTGTTTGAATGATATTATAATCGCAGATTTGGTGTTTATTGCTAAACACCAAATCTGCGATTATAATATCATAATCTTACTTAAGTAATATTTGTAATTGATTACTTTAAAAGACTGCGAATTTTGATGGTCAGAAAGGACTGGTTCTCAATTTGACGCGTATGTCTATTTTTTTTAAGTTTGTTACCTCATAACTTCGTCATTTATTTAAGAATTTTGAATATTATTTTTTTGTGTGGAAGAGTATATTTCCATTCCATTTTCATGAAAATCTGTTTATTAATTTTTTGTTAAAATTAAAATAACTGAGATACGTATTAGAAATCTGTTCCATTTTTATGTTCTTTTTTTCCCAAAATTTTCGATCTGTTTGTTTCGATAAGAATTACTATAAAAAGGTCAAGCATTAGCTTATATATATTATAAAATGAAATACTAACCAGACTGATCCAAGTTGAGACAGTCGAGATGGCTCTTGGCGGTTCTGGGCGCGATACGCTCGGGGAGAGACACGTCCAGTACACACGCAGGGTTGGGAGACTGTTCTCCTTTGGCCACCTATATCATAAAAATAAATCTAAATATATAATTAATTGATATTATATATTATAGACGTTGTAGAGTCAACATCTCCTGAGGATGCTCCGGTTTCGGGGTGAAATGTACGTAGAGAGTATTTTGTCGGACCTGGGTGAAATTGTCGCATGGATTCGTCGACTTCTCGCGGATGATAGCAAAATAAATAAATCATTATATAATCATGATGAACTTCCGCAAAGTAACGCCTGCTTCTATCCAATATCTAAATATATAGTTTAAATATATATAACTCCAAGGCGATTGACTGACATAGTGATCTATCAACGCGCAGCCCAAACCACTAGCTGGATGCAGGTAGATGTTATGACGTAGTCATTCGCTAAGAAAAGATTTTGATCAATTCTACCCTTAAAGGGATAAAATAGAAGATAAAATTTTGACAATTTTGCGACGATTTGGCTGAAATTTGGAATTAAAACAGATTTTACTCTAGATTAACACATACAAAACAGATTGGTGAAGGTCGTTTCTAATACGGATCTTAGAAGTAATATTGGATAAACCTTGCTGTTCTGTATGCCTGCCTGGAGGCCTGTATCCATCACCCGGTGGAGGTTACACCGAGGTTAGGCTTCGAGGTTTCCCTCGATTAGGTGATCTTATCATTTTCTTAAAAAAACTATCTGGGGTGATATATTATCTTGTCCTATTATCTAGTCCAGAGATGGCGCTACGTTTGTTGATTTTATATTTTTTCATTTGTCTTGTTTTCTGAGGCAATAAACTTTCTGATTCAAAAATCAAACGGTTGTACACAAAAAAAATTGTATATTGGTTGACGAGATATGTCTGAGTTTGTCTTTCATATCGCAATTTCTTCATCATGATCATGATGATGATGATGAATCATATCTCTGTCTCTTGTCATATGACAAGTCTTACCATATATTATTTACCTTAGGTTCATTCATGAAGTAAATTCGGCCTGACGGAGTTTCCTCGTGATGTTTGACTCGGACGGTGAACTCAACGCGGTTGTCCTTGAAAGCCTGAAAATGAAGAATAATTTTATAATATTGATACATTACTAAAAACTACCTACTGTCTAACTCTGGGCTCGATCTAACTCTGGGAAGATCGATGTAGCTAGTAGATGTATCGCCATCAACCCATATTCAGCTCACTGCTGAGCTCGAGTCTCCTCTCAGAATGAGAGGGGTTAGGCCAAAAGTCCACCACGCTGGCCCAACGCGGATTGGCAGACTTCACACACGCAGAGAATTAAGATAATTCTCTGGTATGCAGGTTTCCTCACGATGTTTTCCTTCACCGATTGAGACACGTGATATTTAATTTCTTAAAATGCACGCAACTGAAAAGTTGGAGGTGCATGCCTCGGACCGGATTCGAACCCACACCCTCCGGAAACGGAGGCAGAGGTCATATCCACTGGGCTATCACAGCTTATGTATAGTAATTTATATTCTTAGGCTACTAAATCTTGCTTGGATGCAGTCTTACTTGTCTGTATTTAAAAAAGGGTGTACGTATGCTTATGGGTGTACGTACCTCGAATATGAAGTTGGGCTGCGTGCCGGACTTGGTGACGGGCACGAGGTTGCCGGAGAACTCCAGGAACACCGGCTTGCTGTCCAGGAACCGGACGGAAGTCGAGTGTGCCACTTCTGTGTAGTGCTCCTGCGCATAATGGAGTAAATAAATAAATTAAAATAGTAAAGGCGATAGTTGAGTGTGTGGGAAAGATGTGAAATGTAGGCGTTCTCAGGATTCAGGTAATAATAACTTCTTGATTGTTTGAATACCTTCTTTTATTTCAATTACTTTATAATATTTCTATTGGTGGTGAAACTACTCTCGATTCGGAATTGCAGACATTGCAGAGAAGAATCGATAACAAACTCTACAGTAGCTCTTATCAAAAATGTTGGTTATAAAACTGTTTAAATTCTACTCGACTTAACTCGTGATTCGCTCAACAGAGAATAATCGACCGCCAACATGAAAACAATAATGTCTCCTGTCAAGTTGTAGCTTTCAAGCTTGAATAAAATAAATCTGATTGGTTCCCGCCATTTTACTTCAACCGGCGTCAACCAATCACAGAATGACAACTGAGAGATCATTTAAAAACAAAGTTGCCAGCATTAAAAAAAAAATGTAATATAATTATGAAGCTAGTTTGCCTAATCCTAACAGAAAGAAAGAAAGAAAAAACATTTATTTCAAAAATTGTGCCACATTTAACCACTTAATACAATAATTGTAGTGCCTAATACTCAAACCGCTTAGTCTAAGCATCAGAACACCACTATGTCTTAATTGGCACAACCTTGAACACAATCCAGCTCAGCATTGTGCTGCATGTACCAAGGAAATATTGGACATACAGCGCTGATTTTCAGCTGACAAAATGTGCTGATGTGGTATACAGGTATATTATTCAATACTTCTGTGTATGGTTATGCATTTATCAGCCAAAACCATGGTTCCTGTAGGGTTTTGTAAATAACAGAAAGTCCGCCCAAAATAAAGGAAATAAATATTTACTTTGTTTCTTTCATCGCCATCTATTCCCAAAATTAATTGGGCAATGAGGGGTCGCCATTCTACTCAGGACATCCAGAAACGAGTAATTCTAATTATTAGCAATCTCAGAGATGTTAATTACTATCATTGACATATTGCTTTACCGCTGGTGATTAAATTTATTGGGGGATATTGTACACTCTTCTACTATAGTCACAATGAAAATAAAGGATTTGAAAAGTAGCAATAGTCTAAGAAGCGTATTAGAAACTATCTTCACCCATCTGTTTAATGAAAAGTGTTTTATATTTTTTAATGTCTAAAAATTTCTTGGCCAAACTATTATTAACCATAATTAAGTAAGAAAGTTATTTATTATCAACTACCATTAATAATAGTTTGGCCTTGGAGTTTTTGGAGTAACCTATTTCCAACATATTTTTTTACATCACAATTTTGAACATGGGTGAAGGTCGTTTCTAATACGGATCTTCTATTATAATTACCTGATGAAGGAGGGTGTCGTAGGCGTATCTGTCGGTGATGTATAGAACAAGCAGTCGTCCTTCTAACGCGTCCAGCCTCTTGCCTAACACCACGATACGCACCTCGAAAGGTACCAGAAGCATTTCTCTATAAATAAAAAAAAAAGAAAATTAAACCCGACTGTTTAAAAATAACGAGAAATTTGGGAAATAATATGCCTTTTCCAAAACTGAGATACCTTATTGCAGTATGCCAAAAGATTGATTTAATTAATGTGACATACATAGAATTTCAGTTGACCTTGGATAAATCCATAAACTAGTCTAATTGAATTTTGAAGTTACGAATCGGAATATAAAATTTTAATAGAGGTATGGATAAGAAAATGGTACATAACCATCACCTGTACAATTCAGTAGCAAGTTTGGTCGCGTCGCCAACATTTTGGCAATTCATCAGCCAGAATCTGAAACATAAATAAAAAAATAAATTTAAATATCGTACCCTTAATGCAAAAACCGATTATTTGCACTTTTGTATCAAAATTAGGTTTATTATATGAATCGACTCGTCCAATCACGACGAAGCTACAGGTAAAACCCATTTTCTGCTGCGACACTTATTTACGGAGATAGCTAGAGTTAAAAGCAACTATCTTCTAGTATTTTTTTAATTATGTACTTACATTTTAATAAGATAACAATTTAAATAATGTTTACATTACTTAAAATGTAGTTTCGTGGTGTTAGAGGCGCGAACTATGCTGGGAGTTTCTCTGCGTGATCGAATCGGAAATGATTAAATCCGCAGACCAAAGTCACTGATATAGCTCAGCGAGTCGCGAAGCTGAAGTGGACGATGGGATCCCAAGGTGCTGGAATGGCGACCCCGCACCGGTAAGCGCAGTGTTAGTCGACCCCCCCACTAGGTAGACTGATGCCATCAAGCGGGTTGCAGGGAGACCACAGAACAGACATCGCTAAAAGCTAACGCTTCTTGTATATGTGTGCTCGAGACCGTTGTATTTGGAAGATCTATAAGAAGGTCTATGTCCAGCACTGGACGTCTATTGGTTGTTAATGATGATGATGATGATGATGCGGCGGGAGGACTGTCTGGCAACACGAACGGGTAAAGACCGAAGGGCCGTTACCACGATGGCTGACCAGCTATCACAGAATAAGAAGACCCATGTCTAGAAGCTAGTGCAGGAGAAGGTTGGCGTTGGACTATCTACCTGGCGGAGACGGTGGTGGTGAAGGAGGCGCAGTCGTCCGTGATGGTGAGCGGCGTGGAGCCGGTGACATCTTCCCACACGGCGCGCGCCTGCCCGCCCATGATGGAGCACAGCAGACGAAGGTTGGCGGTGGACTGTTTGTCGTAGCTGTTTATCTAGAGGACAAGAGAAGTACATGAGTTAAAAAGAACCTGGTGTCTATGGACCTTCATGCTACTAATATTATAAACGCGAAAGTTTGTATGGATGTTTGGATGTTTGGATGTTTGTTATTCTATAACGCCGCTACTACTGAAGCGATTTAGCTGATATTTGGAATGGTAAAAGATTTTACTCTGTATTAACACATAGGCTACTTTTTATCCCGAAAAAATCCATGGTTTCCCGAAATTTGCGAAAACTGATGATTTTGATTATATGAATGTTTGTTACTCTTTCACGCTTCAACTACTGAACCGAATTAGCTGAAATTTGGTATTAAGATATATTATAGCCTTGATTAACACATAGACTACTTTTTATCCCGGAAAAATCCATGGTTTCCGTGGGATTTGTGAAAAACTAAATTCGTGGGCGTCCGCTAGTAATGAATAAAGAACAACCGACGAATGGATTTCTCGATTCCCAACATTTTTTTAGGACGTCAGAAATTTGTCGTACTGTGGTAAAAAAGCCCAGAAAAGGGAGGAGTATCTTTTGATCAAGCCAGAGTTCGCTGTTGACTGCAGGCACAAATCCCAGAAAAGGGAAGAGTATCTTCTGATCAAGCCAGAGCTCGCTGTTGACTGCAGTCACAAGTCCCAGAAAAGGGAGGAGTATCTTCTGATCAAGCCAGAGTTCGCTGTTGACTGCAGGCACAAGTCCCAGAAAAGGGAGGAGTATCTTCTGATCAAGCCAGAGCTCGCTGTTGACTGCAGGGACAGTACCTTCTGGTCAGCGGGATGCGGCAGGGGCGCGGTGAGCGTGATGCTGCGGTGGAACTTCCGGCGGCGCGGCTCCACCGTGAGCACGGGCGACACGGCGGCGTGCCGCGGCAGCACGCGCCGGCTCAGCGCGGCGTGCGCGCCGTGCGCCTGCAGACCCACGCGGATGCGCTTCGTGAGCGCCTGTGGCGGGAACAGCGCTTGGACCTGGATGGGGAACCATTCATTTCTTAAAAATATGCTCCTCTGTAATGTCGGACAGACGACGATTTACTAGATAAGAATAAGAATGGTTTTATTTGAATAAACTCAGTACATAAATAGCAATGACGTCCTGGCCCTTAAACTAGGTAAGCCCGTCTCTTAAGGGCCAGTGACTTCCCTGGGAAATCCCTAGAGTCCTTATTCTATTCCCTAGTATGCTACATACAATATCCAAAAGAATTTTTATAGATAATCACCTGTCAGAAAAACAAAAGAAATGCCAATACAGATTATCAAAAAACATATTTTTAATGCCCTCAGCCAAAATAGTATTCACAAATTAAATGACTCTTTTAAATTAAAACCAATTTGACTAATATTATATTTTCTTAATTTGACATGAACTTTAATTAGATATTTTATTATTTTCATTACTTTAGAATTATTTCATTATTGTTGTGGTAATTATCCTGTATGTCACTTTATTTTCAATCAAATCAACATGTAACATATATTAATAATTTGAACATTTATATTGTATTACTTGATTTAAAAATTTGCACGCCTAATTTGTGACAAAACATGTTTGGACCTTTAATTGTGAATTGTATTCATTGTATCTGTTATAACTCATGAATTAGCAAATAAATTATTATTATTATTATTAACGTCAGATGAAAACATTGATGAAAAATTGCATACTGTAACGCAAAGACTAGTTCCCGCATCGCATACTAGATGGCGCTACTAGTGTTTTAACCCGCGCTAGCGTTTGTCCGACACATAAAGCATATATGGACTGGAGACTTATCTATTTTTGTATTTAGTCGTACCTCGGTGTGCACGGACTACTGGGCCACCAGGGATATCGGCAGTGTCCGCAGACGTGGACGGCTGATAAATTACGAGAATTATCTTGTAAATCCTCTGAATAAAATACCTTTAATCTGTAATATTGGCGCCCAACGTGGGGCCCGATTTCCTTTCGCCCGAGACTCTGCGTAATGTCCTTATCAAGCAACGACATCGAAGTGAAAAACGAAAATACCCAAACTAGACGTCGAAGCTCTGGACCCTCGTATAAAGTCAAAACATCGTCAAGACGTACGCCCCCAGCGAAGAAGATGGCCGTTTCATTTACGGAGGAGCAGTTCACGTCATTAATTAGCGCACTTTCAAACCAACAGCGACGCTCTTTTGCTTCTTGCACAGCGTCGTACGATGGAACAAGAAGCACAGAAGCGGTTGAAAGCTTTTTGACATCCGCTAGAGTGTTCAAAAATATAGAAAAGATAAATGACGAACACGCTCTCGATGGATTACCGTTATTATTGAAAAGCGAAGCTTGCACTTGGTGGCAGGGCATAAAATCCAACGTTCGTTCATGGGAAGATTTTGAAGCACAACTTCGCCATGCATTTGCGCCGTTGAAGCCTGCTTATTTAATTTACCAAGAAATCATGAATAACAAACAAGAAGCAAGTATGGCAACAGAAATTTTCCTAAGTAAAAAACGCTTACTCTTTGCGCTGTTGCCAGAACCGAAGCACTCTGAAACACAACAGATCGACATGTTGTTTGGACTTCTTCACATCAATATCCGTGAAAAGATACCTCGAGACTCCATTAAAAGCTTTGAAGATCTCTTGAAAGCTGCTAGAGGTGTTGAACGTACATTAGCGGAAAAGAAATTACTAACTGTTGAAAAAACAGAACAAATAACTCCAACTACGATGACCGGAACACACAAAAAGCCACGGTGCTCCTTTTGTAGGGTTATGGGCCACAGTGCTGAACAGTGTCGAAAGCTGAAACGTAAAGAAGGAGATACACGACCCACAATTGTTAAAATGGAGGCAGTGACTCAAGCACCATCACCATCAGCACCAAAGTATTCGTGTTACGGTTGTGGAACTCCTAACGTAGTCCGCAGTAACTGTCCAAACTGCCATAAAAATAAAGTTTCCGGATCAGCAGAAATTGGATTTTGCTCCTTAAACGTTAATACTGATGCAAGGTCCCGACCTGTAGTATATATTAACGTCGAAGGTATTCAAGGGACTGCTTATATAGATACTTGTGCGAAATCTAGCATCGCTTCTTATAGTCTATACATGCTACTGAAAGGAAAAGGCTATCAATTCAAATCAGATTTTATGACTTTAGTCTTAGCAGATGGAGTCAGAAAACAAGAACTAGTACTGACTACTAAAGCTATGGTTACGCTGTGCAACAAAGCCATTAAAACAACCTTCCTTGTGATGCCCGATAAAAAGGAAAACCGTACCCTTTTAGGTGTAGGCTTCATCCAAGACGCAGGAATAGTAATCAACTTACCACAGTACACTTGGAAATTCGTTGACAGCGAGCAAAACTTCGAGCTATATAAGGAAGATTTCGTCAACTTTCCAAGCATTCCACAACCTTTGACTAATAATCAAGCGAGTCTACCTGAATCAAGTTCTACCGAGTACAGAGCATATGGACCGCTGATACCCATCACTTTTAAGAGAAAAAGAACATTATTTGACGGATATTCGCCTATAATGGATGCACTATACAGGGATGCGAGAAAGTCGATAGAAGAAGCTGAAGTAGAGCTATCTCCAAAATCTGCTTCTCTGTTCCCAGATGTAGAGTTGGCTTCGATAGATGTGGTCAGTAACGATGAGCGACTCCAAGCCTTATTAATAGATAACCAAGATATATTTACCCCTAATGGTAAACCAACAACTCAGATAGAGCATCGAATAGACTGCGGAGACCATAGCCCAGTCTCGGTTCCGCCTTACCGACTCTCGCCTCAAAAGACAAATATTTTAAAGGTGGAAATTAATAAGATGATTGCTGAGAATATTATTGAGCCATGCACCTCGCCATGGTCATCTCCAGTAGTACTTGTCCCTAAGAAGGATGGAGGAACAAGAGTGTGCATCGACTACAGACAACTGAATTCCATAACAGTCGCTGATAAATATCCTCTTCCAAGGATGGACGATCTACTGCATAGCGCTAAGCAAACGCCATTTATGAGTACAATCGATCTTCGTTCAGGTTATTGGCAGATCAAAGTACGAGATCAGGACCAGCCAAAGACTTGCTTTATCACCCCATTTGGAATGTACATGTTTCTCCGTATGCCGTTCGGCCTGAAAAATGCGCCTGCTACATTCCAACGTCTGATGGATGGATTTCGAGTATCGCTAAGCCATATCGAACTCTTGGTCTACCTTGATGATTTGATTGTACGATCGCCGACCTTTGAACAGCACCTCGAAGATTTGAAAGATGTGTTTGCGCGTCTACGAGAGTACAACTTGGTAGCTAACAAGAAAAAATGTAAATTTTGCCGTGAAAGCATTAAATATCTTGGACATTTGATTACAGCGGAAGGCTTAAAAATGGATCCAGAAAAGGTCCAAGCAATAACTAATATGGCTGCACCAACAAATCTGAAACATCTACAATCGTTTCTACAAATGTGCTCATGGTATCGTCGCTTTGTTCCCAATTTTGCAGGGATCTCCGAACCCCTTACCCGGCTAACTAGAAAAGGAAAGATCTGGAACTGGTGTGATGATCAAACAACAGCGTTCAATAAATTACGCCAGTCGTTGGTAACAGCACCAGTGTTGGCTCAAGCAGATGGCAGTCGCCCATTCATCATTAAAACTGATGCAAGCAATTATGCCATAGGAGCTGTTTTAGTCCAGGGGGAGAAAGAAGAAGAGCATCCTGTGGAGTATGCTAGCCGCCTCTTAAAGCCCGCGGAAAGGAACTACTCAACCACAGAGCGCGAAGCCCTTGCTGTAATTTGGGCAATAGATAAGTTTCGTGGTTACATTGAGGGAGCAACTGTAACTGTTTACACTGATCACCAATCCTTAAAATGGCTTCTCTCACTTAAATCACCGACAGGTCGCTTAGCCAGATGGGCATTACTATTACAGCCTTATGACATAAACATAAAATATATTACCGGCAGAACCAATGTTGTGGCAGACACATTATCAAGACCTGCTTGTGATCCCGAAAATACAAGTGAATGCGGAATCTGTAGTGTAATTGTTGATATGCCTCGGAAGAGTGTAGGAGAAATTAGAGTGGAACAAATTAAAGATAGGGATATAGAATCTATTATGACTGCCTTAGAAGGAGACAATGTTGAAAATGCAACCTACTGGTCACGTAAAGGCTATATCATGGACCAAGGCCTGTTGTATCGTATGGACCAAGATATTGACACAGAAGAATGTCAATTAGTAGTTCCCAAACACGAACAGCTAAAGGTTATATCCACATACCATGATGATCCTTTGGCCGGACATTATGGAGCTGAGAAAACATTTGAACGCATAGCTAAACGTTACGTATGGAAAGGAATGAGAGCTCAGATTGAAGATTATGTTCGAAAATGTTTGCAATGCCAGCGTTATAAGCCTTTGAATTCTAAACCTGCAGGATTATTACAAACCACTGCTACTAGACAACGATTTGAAATTGTAGCCTTCGACTTATTTGGACCGTTGCCTGAGACACCAAATAATGAACGATGGATTTTTATTATTGAAGATTTAGCCTCAAAATGGGTTGAGCTATTTGCGCTAAAACATGCAACTGCGGAGGAATGCTCACGGGTACTGCTTGAAGAAATCATTCTACGGTACGGAACTCCTCGCCGTTTTCTAAGTGATAATGGTGTCCAATTTGTCAGTAATATCATGCAAAAGTTGACGTTTTGTCTGAATATTCACCACGGACTAACACCACTCTATCACCCCGAAACCAACCCCGTAGAGCGCAAAAATCGTGATCTAAAAACTCAACTATCCATCTTAGTTGGAGATGATCATAGATCATGGGCTGGAAAATTACCCACCATCAGGTTCGCGATGAACACAGCCCGAACATCTGCTACTGGATTTAGCCCAGCATATTTAACATTCGGTCGAGAGTTACGAACTCCCGATGATGTACAACAAGATCTCAGAAGCATTGTGGTACATGAAACCTTTATTCCCGAAATCACACCTAAACTTTTGATGCTTGCCGACACAATGAAAAGAGCAAAGGAAGTTCAAGAATGGAATGAGGAAAAACGTAAAGAATACGTTGACAGGAAGCGTCGACCCTGTCCCAATTACCAGCCAGGAGATTTGGTTCTTGTGAAAACTCACATCCTCAGTAATACTCAACAAGGAATCAGTACCAAATTAGCACCACGTCGTGATGGACCCTATATTATTAAAAGAAGACATGGGCCTAGTTCATTTGAAGTAGCGTTGCCAAGCGCAACTAATGAAACAAAGGGTGTATATCACTCTTCGGCACTCCAAATGTATATTGCTTCTGATAATGAAGTTCTTCCAGAACCAGCAAACCCTATACGAAAACGAGGTCGACCACGCAAGCAACCAACCACATAAGCACTGGCTCTCTCGTCGGGTCGTCATCGGAGCCAGAGGGGGAGCCTGTAACGCAAAGACTAGTTCCCGCATCGCATACTAGATGGCGCTACTAGTGTTTTAACCCGCGCTAGCGTTTGTCCGACACATAAAGCATATATGGACTGGAGACTTATCTATTTTTGTATTTAGTCGTACCTCGGTGTGCACGGACTACTGGGCCACCAGGGATATCGGCAGTGTCCGCAGACGTGGACGGCTGATAAATTACGAGAATTATCTTGTAAATCCTCTGAATAAAATACCTTTAATCTGTAATAATACTTAAAAAGCCGATCATCGATATCACTTGTCCAACGCTCTTGTTTATACGCTCGGCTCACGCGAGACAATGAGTCAAGCTTTTTCGTTCGTGCAACCAGTGTTCATCGATTTATAATACTTTAACACGTCAACAATCATAGAGACGCTGTGGCTGATTCATTAATAAATGAAAAATGCGCTGGTCGCTCGCTTCTCTGTACTGCGCGGACGAGGTCTAAGTTGTATGGTGCACCTTTAACGAGGCGAGGTAGTGCGGGAAATCGCACGTGATGATGCGAGTGACCCTCTCCCTCACCTCCCCTAGACTCTCACCTGTGGTATGTGCGCAGAGGATATAGTGCCTCCCTCCGGCCCGATGATGTGCACCTCCTGCCTGACCCGCGACACCACGGCGAGGTAGTGCGGGAAGTCGCACGTGATGATGCGAGTGACCCTCTCCCCCGCCTCTCCTAGACTTTCACCGCTGTTTCCATGGTCTTGCCTTTCACGCGTCAACGCTTCCTGTAATGAAACACACATTTGTACAATAAATTAACTGATATTTAATTATTCAAGGAGATCTATTGGCATTTCAGTGTATGTCTGTCATTGTTGTGTCGCTTGTTCAAGGAACAAATATCGCCAAGCACCGAACTGTGTGAAAGGTAGGGTTGATGATATAATGGGTATGATAACTAGTTTTGAATATGTAGATTTTTATAGACGTTCGGGTAATAATTCAATAACAACTAATTAATACATGTAAAAAAATAAAGTTCAATAACTAAAACCCAGCTACATATAGAAAGGGGCCTAAAAGATGAAACAAAAAAGTCAGATAGAAATCGAGTAATGCATAGGTACAATAATGGCCAAGGTAGAGTAGTGGTTTTAACACCCTGTTAAAGGACACAAAGAAAAAGAATAATAGTAATACAAAATGAAAAAGATCCAGAGGGGATTTCTAACCCGCTGGACGGATTTTTTTTTTTGTTATTATTTACAAGTTAGCCCTTAACTACAATCTTACCTGATGGTAAGTGATGATGTAGTCTTAGATGGAAGATTTATTTAGTCAAGGCTACAACACAATCATCCATGGTGGACTGTTCCTATAATGCAGCCAATCGCTAAAAGTGGAGCATTGCACAGAAGGCGTCGCTCATCGCCGCAACCATGACCACTCTGCCAAGAGTGAACGATTAAGAAGAAATACAAAAGTAAACTTACTTGTATCATAGGGTTATCGTTGTTGTGCAAGTAATGATCCTGCCATGTCTCGCCTGTGTCAGAGCGCAGGATGACAATCTCTCGCTCGGGGCACGACGCGGTGAAGATTGGTACTTCGATGATCACGGGCCTGGAAACACAATTAATAAAATATTACAACGGGCACCAAAGAATGAAACCTATACCCAAGCCGTACCACAACATGTTACAAAACCATCATGATAACTATTTCATTTAAGGGCGTAAATAATGTTATATTTAAAGTGGCACGATTTGAGTGAATGAAATGGTCGATGACGTCCAAAATAGCTGTACGTAACAATTCTGCGATTAGCTTAATGTGACTCAGGGTAGGAAATGTCGATACATTATCGAATTGCTACGAATTTTATAACTTATATTAAAGCCCCAGATATAAAACGGAGTGGAATCGATAGAATAAGGACTCTAGTTTACAATAATAAAGGTAGTCATTGTTTACAATAATAAAGGTTGTCATATTTTCTAGTTCAAAAGCACGACTTTGGATGTCAGGGTCACTACCCACTGCGTCTCTTGGTCAAAAAATTAAAACTAGTAGGTGCACGTAACCCAAAGATTTATTTATTTATGTATTATTTCACAAAATTCATTTATTTTCAAGTAGGTCAATTTTTAAGTGGAAAACCACTGTTAAAAGTTTGAACGGCTTTGAACAGTTATTGTTATCATAATATATGCTTGTACTTTCAAGGAGGATAAGAGTAATTTGGCTTACCCCAAAAATTTAGCTCCCTGTGGTTGTAATTCCAGCAATCTTGACGCCAGTGCCTCACCCTCCATCAGTGGAGGCGGCGCTGCTACGGGGGCGCGACGTGTTGCCGCTCTGTAAACAAAGTAAAACAATTTAAAATCATCACCGTCATCATCATCATTATCATCATGATCAACAATATCATTACCATTTCCAAATTCTAATTTAATATGTTAACAGAACAAAAATTAAACAAACGATTAAATTCAAACACAAATTATCAGATACTAGCTGGCGCCGCGCGGTTATACCCGCGTGGTTCTCGTTCCCGTAAGAATACGGGAATAATTTATAGCCTATAGCCTTCCTCGATAAATGGGCTATCTAACACTGAAAGAATTTTTCAAATCGGCCCAGTAGTTACTGAGATTAAATTCAATTGCGTTCAATCAAACAAACAAATAAACTCTTCAGCTTTATAATATTAGTATAGATTCATATATTGTGGACAAGGATTTCTTTGTCATCACAAAAAGAACAAAAACATACTAATCTCTTTGTTTGAGCCGATTAATTACGCAACCACTAAACATCAAATAATCATTAGTCGAAAATAAACACACATCTCGTAAAAAAGCCATTGTAGCTAGAGTAAGACCCAAAATTGTGTCATTTTTAAAAATACCGAAATCTTATTCGGCAGTCGCAGGATGACGCACAAAGCAATTGATACCGACTTCCAAATGTAAATATCGGTCGACCTATTTGATTGGCTTGCGGTCATCGATACTTTTAAAAATCATCTCAGTAGTCGTCCAAGGACATCTTTGTATACATTTCCTCAATCAGATTTTAATGCCGATTATATTGATTTTGTTTAGGTAACAAGTTTAGGAACTTAAGCTATTTTTCTTTGCTTTGAAACGATCGACTTTAATACTGCGATCAAATTTGTGATTTAGTAAATAACTACTCTAAAATAGTACAGGAAATCTAGAAAAAGTCGTATAAGATTTCTAATTCCTAAGAAGCGTGCATTTTTCAGTTTGTCGATGATCGTCGGAATGTGAAGGCGTCTAATTTTCCTTCCACCTACCTTCCGTATTTAAAGTCGTATGATAGTTTCCAATGACATTAATTTTATATGACAATGTCCTCTACATTTTTTGTCAAATAAACTTTAATGTAAAACTCATAGTTTAGGAGAAAAACGCAATCCAAAACTTTTTGAGTTTCTGAGCCACTCCAGAGGGGGGGGGGGGAGAGGGGTACTCAAGTTAAGCTTGTTGGTTTTACCGATGGTTAAAAAATCTGGAGTCATGTAATTCTTTTAGTCATATTTCTTAGATTTTCTGTACTATTAGTAATTTTGAAAATGTTAAGCTTTTAGCTTGAAATTTCTAGACTTAACAAAACACATGACCGGTCTATATAGACGTAAAACAGTGAATGTTAACTACTTTTATAAGTATCTTTATATTAAAAAACAAACTACAAAATATATATAAATATGTATATTTTGTAGTTTGTTTGATAAAATAGATTTTTTTATCTACACTTTCCCTTTCGGGTTAGTTGCGTGCGCATCGTTGAGAAGTAATAATCTGTACATTAGCGTTTCGTTTAGTAGCCTTAAATTAGGCAATGTTGGGTGAATAGATCGAATATAGAATTATGTCACGCGATAAGGCAATTTGTCCGTCCGTAAAAGTTGAAACAATAGCCCATAACTCACACCAGGCCCGCCTAAAGAAGTTTTAGGAATGATTTGTGTTACAAAAAAAAACGAGTAGACCGTGTGGTCATTCGACTGAAGTAAAATATCTTTAGCTCTGCCTCTCAACGTGCGTTCGCTTCGCCCGATTACAGATTTTGTAACGCATTCACTAGCTTAGCCCAAGTCAAGTGTGCATAAAGATGTTTTACTTTTAAAAAGGTCTAATAAGTTAGTTCAGCTAGTACAGACACTCGTACAAATTCTTTACTATACTTATTAGACAGAAAGATAGAGTCTAGATGTGTGTTGACCTAGGATGTGTCAACTAGTTTACTACTTGGTTGTTTAATTTTGGGCTACATATCCAAATATATTTATTTATTTAATATTCGTTTTAATGACGTTGGCAGTGATTTTATGTGCTTTCCATATTAAATTAAAGATTTATAGCATGTCTTTACGGCTCTTAATATTGTTGCAAATGAACAAAGCCGTGAGAATTATAGCGCAGTGGCAACTTCCCAAAAAACCGAGGGCATTTATGTTTATGACTCAGTTTGCATCTACCAACACTATTGCTGGACTGTTACCACTTGTATTATATCATTCCCGCGGATCTATTCGGGGCAATGATTAACTAAGAAAGTTTTCTTGTCTATGTTTCATACATAGCACACGTATCACTGTTTGTAGAGTCTTTATGCTACACTGATTTTAACCGTAAATCAATGATTTATTAATGGTAATTATTGTTCAAAATTAAGATTTGTTCCATTAGATCAAATACTACTATTGCTTGATCATCGTTAATACAGTAGTAACCCTATGCGGCTTTGAGTTGAGTCATGAATTCGATATCTACGCGAAGCAATGTAATTTTGTAAAAAAAAAGTCTTACTTGACTTCCAAGAAACACTTCTAAGTATCAGTCCTGACTCCTGAGTAACGAGATGAGAGCACCCACGTGCCTCGTAGAACATTTTAAACCATCGGTACCGGATGGAGCGGATCCGCGTGATAGTTAATTCATTCCATTACAGTTGTCAACCTGACAGTTTTCCCAGGGATTTCAAATTTATTTGACATATATTTCCTTTGAATGGAGCTCGCAAGTAGTTCCGATCAAGTTACACCTTTTGCCTTCTAGAAGCGCAATTCTGGAACGCTGTTTTTAACTCGACTGTGTGAGTTTTTAATTCATCTTATGTCTTTTGAAGACATGATATGAAACAGGAAGCGACAGAGATGAATTCGAAACTCACACTGTTGAGTTACAAAAATTGTTACAGCTAGTATTAATCGTTATAAGGTCAAACGTTACCCACGGCAGCCCGAAATGTAACAGCGTGGTCTAGCTTTCAAGATTTGCTACAGGAGAAAGGATACATGTACCCTACAGTGGACTATATCAAGATGATGGTGACTTACCGGCATGTGACCCTGGTTGGTGCGGCGCATGCGGCGGGAGGCACGATGATACGGACGCCACCGCGTCGCTTCGCCTTCATCGCACCGCCTCGCGCGTCCACTACGAACGAGACCAGGAAACTGTGGGACAAACAATACAAGTTAAAAAATTATAAGGGAATTGTAGGTACAATAAGAATATACAAAAGAAAGGAGGAGAAGAGAACAATGTCAATTAATGTGCCCCGCGCGGACTGCAATTACTCGCTATCCTGCGCTGGGGCGGTGTTGATTCCGTTGGAGTGCCCAACGCGATGCGATGCTATCGCTATCCTGCGCTGGGGTTGTGTCATATCTGATATATGCGTCATCCATCTCGTCGCCATCTTCGTCGCCCTAAGCGTCTGCGCCTGCAAGTTCGGCTACTAGAAGGAGCTCGCGAGGTAGAGAACGCTCGTTTGGCTGTCTCTCGCGGTGCGGTGCGATGACGTGGAGGTGTTGGTACAGACCGTTATCTGCGCGCACGAACATACGGCGCGCTAGATTTCGGACGAATTCTTCCACGGTGGGCGTCCCGATGAATGACGTCATTCCTAACGTACCTTGGAGCTCCGGTGACAAGGCGCAAGCGCTTGTTCTGCTGGACCTGGAGCCGGTTCTTCTGGTACGCGGAGCAGGTCGGCGCCGCATACGTGAGACGGACACAGGTGCTGATGATCTACAATGTACCTGCCTAACCTACTATAAAATAACAATAGATGGCGACAGTAGCGCAACTCACCCGATGTCGAGCGGTTGTCGCTCGATGGTGGCGACGCGGCTGTCATTGTTGCTCGGCCAGAGGTGCCCGTCCGTGACGCTGTCCTCCAGCGGCCGCGCGCGGTTCAGAGTGCCCGCCTCGCTGTTCATGTATCGGTACTGCTGTTGCTGCTGGATCGGACACTCCACTTCCCCTGGAAACCGTACATACAATTTAAGGCCCGATGATGTTATTTGCATTATTGCTTCTTTTCTAACTGATCTACAGTTTGATATGACTAATCCCAATCAGTCACCCTAGTTCACGAGGTTATTGCCTCGTTTGATTGGTAGAAGTTGCGCTTTTTGCACCGTTGGCTGCTGCTCTCTGATGACTCTGTGCCATTTACAACGGCCAGTGCTGTCTGACCAATTTGAAATAGTTGTTCCTTCATTTGTGGACTTTCGTCGGTCAGAGCGCTTTCGTTCTAACTCCAGGGTGCATTACGAAACTTGAACATTGTATTGAAAAATTTAGCTACCTTTACCCAATTCTATTACGAATTACCCTAAACAATCTTCATTAGGTATAGGCTTAATTAGAAAGATCTTTGACTCTGATCCTTGGTTTAGTTTATATAGTTTTCAGCCACAAGTAGACATTTAGATCAGCAAAAGTAGATGGCAAACATCATGAAGTTTGGAAATTTCTTACAGGACATGTATAACAGGACAGACTATTGGATATGATGGTTGGCAAACATCGTGAAGTTTGGAAATTACTTACAGGACATGTCGAATAATGAGCTATTGGTTAAGATGGTGGGTAACTTACCGCCTTCGTCCTCGGAGTCGCTCATGAAGGTGTCCTGCATGAGCTCTGGCGCCGCGACCCTGTATTTGCCTTCTAAACCACCTGCAACAAACAAAAAATTCAAGGTTAATACAACTAAATACATCATAGTATAAGGTTATGTCAAATCACATAATAGCACTGAGTGCGCCGAGCTTTGATGAGTACCAAATTTGGAATATTGCATTGATATCGTTTGTCATCAGCCCATTTTTACAAACCCCTTATAAAAGGGCGTTTTAAAACGCTATTCCGACGTTGGTTGGTTAGGGTATTGGTTGCCTGTGTAACAATCACTATCATCTTGCCGTATCTTTCCATATATCAGTGACAAATTCAATGAAAGAAAAATCTCTAGACGACTTAGATAGATAGTAGATCTCAAAAATTCAAACATTTGCGAGAAAATTGCACTTAGTTCCACTGCAAAAAATAACATTTTAGGAAATCCCTATGGACCGTGATGCCTATCTAAGTTATTATTACTCTTACTCCCTCATAAACTCTAATGTTTACGCCAAAAACTTACAAGGACTTAGAGTAAAAAACAACTTACACTTAGAGTAAAAAACAAGGAAAAAATGGAAACGTTCGATTGGAAAACCAATTTGCAAACACTGTTTCATGCCATTTCTTATCAGAATCAAGCAGTGTGCACACAGTTGGTGCAGATATAATTGTTGCAATCGAGTTACAACACATGGAGATATAGAAACTAGGGCAGACTTTTATTGTCATTAGATTAGCACAGAGGCAAACCTCTCTTCATTAAGGGTAGACGATTTGGAGCCCAAATTCATCAGGCAGGTCAAATGCGAGTTATCGGAATTATTGCAAGGAAACATACACCTGTGACTCTGTTAGCATTATTTTTATTAACTTAAAAAGTCTTTGTTTTTATGTGTACTCAGACTAATTATATAGGGACCTGCCTCGCTAAACGTTATCCTTCTGTCAAAGTATATGATCAACGATCAAACGCGTGTATAAAAACTGTTTCTATAGAATCGATGTTTCAATGTTGCATTCGTTATTCACTGTAACAGGTCTAAGCGATGTGCTTGTTATGTTAATCTGTGAAAAATTACACGTATGTACATTGCGAATCAAATTATAGTATATAGTTGTGTGTAGTGTAATGACACATACCATATATAGTGGTGTGAAATATTTTCGATGTGTATTTGGTCCGAGTGTGTTTACATAGAATAAACAAACATATCGCACTAATATTAAAAATATAAGTGTGTGTGTATGTTTGTTCCTCCTTTACACTACAGCTACTGAATCAATTTGGCCAAAATTCGGAATGAAAATAGATTTTATTCAGGATAAACACATAGGCTACTTTTCATCCCGGAAAAATCTATTGTTCCCGCGGGATTTGTGAAAAACTGAATTCCACGCGGACGAAATCACGGGCGAATAAGCAAGGTAAACTATATAAGCAATAGTATGCAAATGAAATCTTATCGATGAAGCTTTCTTTTCAAGAGTCTTTTTTTTTAACAAAAAAAGAAAACTTTGTGAGAGAAATATATGAACGCTCAAAATCACTACAACATTCATAAAAGCATGCCCGGAATCGATCTCCTAACCCAGAATAGACCAAACGGTTATCAAAGAAAACTAAAGGATCGTTTCAATTAAATAGTCCATAGAAAGTGTACGAAGCGACAAAGTAAGGAAGTCCCTATTAGCGTACGGAGACATGTCTTTGCTCCCACGCATGCATAAGTGATCGAAATTCATAATCGATTGGAAATATTAGAAAGACAAGCTATACAAACGTACAACATACTATGTCTGTGTTCGCGGCTACAATCTTAAAGTCAGCCATTAACGGTCAATTATTCTCACGTTTCTCCAGCGCAAACGGCAGCGAAGAAGTTTCATAAGTCGAGCCGTCATGCACGCAGTAACTAATACACGATCAGTTATAGTCGTGGGTGCTGCAGAAACGTGAAAATAATTGATCGTCAATGACGGTCAAATGAAAGGTCATCACGTAATCTCTAAAACTGCTTGAAATTCGGCAATGAGGTAGTTTATAATTAGTAGGTATCCACTAAGAACGGATTTTGATCCGGATATGGCCGGATTAAGGAGTTCTAAAGGCGGATGAAGTCGCGGGCGTCCGATAGTCCTCAATACCTTGGACAAACACATAGGCAAAAAAAACGGAAAAATTCCATGGTTCCTAATATTTATACATAAAAACATGGTTATTGGCACTATAGGTAATAATATTCTAGAGAGGAAAGATTTGATTATTCGTTTGTATTGAATAGGCTCTGAAACTACTGAACCGATTTAAAAAATCTTTCACCAATGGGGAATCAAGAAGTAACATAGGCCATATTTAATTCCCCGCAAGACCGAGAACTAGTGAAACTGCGTGTACAATACTAGCAGACTATTCTTTATTAAAGAAAAAATCCACGTGGTGTCCTACAAGGTGACATAGTGTGATATGAATCTATTAATATACGATTGCGCGGAACTACGGTCGGATGTACCGCTGTACTACGTCGATGATAGATCTTGGAAGTGTTGGAACATTGCCTAGGTTCATTCATTAACCAACTAATTTTCAATGATGACACACTTTTTTACTTCTCAATATTTATTTATTTTATTTATTTAATACTCTTTATTTGTACACCACAAAAATAAAAGAAAACAAGCAAAACAGAAACATAAAAAAGTAGAATACAAAAGGCGGCCTTATCGCTTAGTAGCGATCTCTTCCAGGCAACCTTAGGCTTAGGAACTTATTAGGACAACTGTAGGTGGTGTGTACGTAATAATAATGTACATTATACATACATACAATACACGAGTCTACTACTCTGGCTTGTTTCTAAACATTACTCATCATCATCAGTCTATTTTAATGGCTTACTGCAGTGAATTGCTTTGACTACCTCTGTGGTTCACAACAGAGAGGTCTTGGATTCGATTCCCATATTGGGGCAATATATGGTTTTATATTTTCTAAATTGGCTGACAGACATCGTCCGTGATTAGTTATCATCTCTCCGGCAAAGAAGCAACGCGATTTAGCGTTCTGATACAATGTCGTTGTTCTTCCATGTTAGCCCGCTTACATCTTAGATTGCATCGTCACTTGACATCTGAGTGCCTAGTGGGAGTTTTCAATGTTTTCATACTGTGACGATCGCGTAAACGTAAACGCGAATCTATATGGAATTGAAACAGTTGTGCAGTAGTGCCACTAGATGACGCTGTTTCAATTCCTTCGAAATTCACGTTTACGTTTACGCGATCGTCACAGTATCAAACTGCCACTAGGCACTTGCTGATATCGCAGTGAAAACCATTAATCTCATTGTTTTAACCTCAGATCAATTATAGAAGGACCTGTATCGCACTCATAGTCACGAACAAAATTGTCTGTCATTTTCTGAGGAAAACAAGCTTTGGTTTGGTATATATCTTATACTAAACTAGAAGTTTTTGCCCGTTTTTTACACCATTCAATTACACAAAAAGGTATTTTTACTGAGCACTATAACCGACGAACTCGATTACAACTATTTAACATTAATTCTATAGAGACAGTTTTTATATTCGCATTAGATCGTTGATCATATACTTTGACAGAAAAGTAACGTCTAGCGAGGCAGGTCCTATACAATAATTGGTCTGAGGTTTTAACTCTACCAAGAACTTTAATCTAGGACCACATAAGACGCCATTTTTTACCAGATGCTTTTAAAAACGTCGTTTGCGTTATAATATACACTAATATGATTACTCATTAAAATACAAGGTTAATATGTGTTGACTCAGCAAACATTAAAATCAATGACATGATTTTAATAGCGTATTTATTGACGACACGCCAAAAAACTTAATCTCGAGCGATGTACTCTTAGTTATTTCTCAATCTAAGACGTATCATGTAGGTAATTAAATAAAGTAAAGTATGACTAATGGACCAAAAGCCTGCGATTGTCAGATATACTTCATTTAACGAAGGCTGAATATTCGTCAGCTTTACATTTTTTTTTTCAAGTTAGCTCTTGACTACAATGTCACCTAATGGTAAGTGATGATGCAATCTAAGATGGAAGCGGGCTAACTTGTCAGAGGAAGATGAAACACCCATTTTGGTTTCTACACGACATCGTACCCAAGCGCTAAATCGCTTGGCGGTACGTCTTTGCCGGTAGAGTGGTAACTAGCCACGGCAGAAGCCTTCCACCATCCAGATTTGGATCAACTAGGAAAACCTCAATCGGCCCAGTCCAGAGTCCAGGACTTCCATCTTGTAAATCCACCGCGTATACCAGTTCGTCACGGAGGCCGTCAAACCATACGTAACCATACGTAAGTACGGTACGTATGCGGTAGCCAATTATAGACTTTAGATTATGGTGACTTTGGAAGTCCGCATCTTTCAAGAGTCCAGGCCCTCAAAATATGAAGCGTCTTTTTTATGCCGATATAATATATTGCCGAAATACTTATAAATGAAACGTATATTCTTAGTGAACCAGAAGTTGTAGACAAATTTGTATGCCATTCAACTAAACAAACCATTATTAGGGAGCTCTTTACACACCGTAAACATTAGTAATAAATCATCGATTCTATAAAAAGTTTTTATAAGATCATTGATTAATAATCTTTGACAGAGTGGTACCTAATGTTCAGCTAGTCAGGTCCCTATATAATTCGTCTGAGGCCATCACGCTCCAAACCTCAATAGCTCAACGGACTCACTCACCGAGGGGTATATATGGCATATATAGCAAATATTCTTTATTAAAAAAAACTCAATAATTGGTTACCGTATTAACTAACTTAGGAGCATTACACACATTCAGTCATTCAATGAGGTGTATCTAGCCGTAGCAGGCTTCAGTTCTACAACGCAATTGTGCGATGCGCAAAAAATCCACCACTTCAGGTATTTTTATGTCATACGTCTTACATAAAACAGTGAGGTCAGCGCGTGGGAGTCTCAATTGACTCAGTGTCGTAAATTAACTTCACGCCATCACCTGACATATGACATAGTTAATTGTGTCGTGGAACGCTCGGTATGCCTACGCGGGGTTACTGGGTCGACTTTGTTAGGGCTCTGCTAGGCTGTGGCTTTACCAAAGAGCCAAGAGACATGTCGACGCGTGGAGTAAAAATGAACAAGCATAAAATTTTTATAACACTAATTAGCGGACGCCCGCGACTTCGTCTGCGTGAAACTCGATGTAAAATTTCAACTACCTCTACCCTATGTTGAAATTTTTCCTAAAATTTCTTTGCTATAAACCTCACGGAGCCCGAGACCTTTCCAACGAATGCATAACTGTGTAAATTGGTTCGTGCGTTCTGGAATTATAGCGTCAGGAAGGAAAACCCGACTTATTTTTATATAGTAAAAGATATTTTAAAGAGGTTTTGTGGTGTTGTAGGAGGTAATCTCTGGATCTATAGAACAGATTTTCAAAATTATATTTCCACTAGAAAGCCAGGTTTGGGAACCATGTTTTTCCTAAAAGCCTCTAAGGTTTGTCACTTAAATACTCGTAATTCTTTCTCGTGCTATTCGTAGCTATTTTGATGCTACTGAATCGATTTATAAACGAATTTAAATATGGACACATACAAAATAAATCTAGATTGTCTAGCTAAATATATTTCCTAGGATATGCGGGAAACTTACTTATTTTATCTGATTATTTCACTGAACAGAAAATTGGTCAATTTTCTTTTGTTAGACTTTTGATGAAGAGTGGCAAGTTCGTTGATGATACTCCCATGATATGCGGGCGACGGGGGAAGGGGGGAAGGGAAGGCTTGCGCGGGTGTGAAGTTGAACGCGTGGGACAGAGGGAAGGATTGCACGAGTGTGAAGTCGAGCGCGCGGAGCAGAGGGAAGGACTTCGCGGATATGAAGCCTTGCGCACGGAACATCGCTACCTCCCTCCCGGACCGCGCCGATCATCAACTAATTTGCCAAGCTATAAGGTTTTTGTATGAGATACACCGCGGGATATGTACCAAATCATCAATACGCTTGATTCGATTAAACTTTAAATATTTATAAGTCAAAATCTTAGAGAAAACTCTTTTTGTTTAGATCGAGGATTATTATAGAAAAAACTTTTTTAGTTTCAACAGTTACCTAATGCATAGAGTGATCTTTTACATTCTTATTGCAAAGGCAGCTTTACTGCAAGTTAGTGTTGTCAGTCGTCATTCGACGCATATTGTAAATAGTTGCTGATAATTGAACGCATCCTTTGGGCAGTGCGCACGGTTAGTTACTTCCTACGTTTTGGATAGAATGTTTGTTTTTCAATGGTTATTATTATACCTGAATATTGCATCTAAATTTATAATAAGACGAGGAAAAAATTTGTATTTTTGTATGTAACAACCACAGAACAGACATCGCTAAAAGCTAACACTTGTGGTAACAACGTTAAAAAAAACATACGAATCGAATTGTGAACCTCCTCTTTTATTGAAGTCGGTTGAAGAACTGGACGCCCGCTACTTCGTCCACCCTTAACCTTAATCCAACGCATTCGCAAAATCCGTTCTTAGCGGACTTCTATATCTTTACTCTGCTTCTACTAGCTATAAACTATCTCCCTGCCAAATTTCATATTTGTACGTAAAACGGTTTTCGATATTTCATGATGAACCTTTAACTTTCACTTAGTCGAGTTACTATTGATGAGTTCCTTAAAGATGAAGGCGCTTGGAGGCCATTGGATCAGCTTCCATTTTCACACAGGAATTAAAACTAAGAAATTGCAATGTTGTCTTCAATTGTAAATTAACACTGTATGATTTGTTTAAAAAAGAGCAAACTGTTGAGTTTCTTGCCGGTTTCATCTCAGCAGAACCAGCATTCCGAACCGGTGGTAGAATCTTTACAAATAGTCAACTGACGTGTCAAAAGTGCTTGTAAACTGAGCCTACTTAAATAAACGAATTTTGAATTTTATTTTATATATAGACATAACAAAAGTCGGAAAAGAAAAGCACGGTAAAAAAGTATTTCGTCATCAACCCATATTTGGCTCACTGCTGAGCTCGAGTCTCCTCTCAGAATGAGAGGGGTTAGGCCAATAGTCCACCACGCTGGCCCAATGCGGATTGGCAGACTTCACACACGCAGAGAATTAAGATAATTCTCTGGTATGCAGGTTTCCTCACGATGTTTTCCTTCACCGATTGAGACACATGATATTTAATTTCTTAAAATGCACACAACTGAAAAGTTGGAGGTGCATGCCCCGGACCGGATTCGAACCCACACCCTCCGGAATCGGAGGCAGAGGTCATAACCACTGGGCTATCACGGCTTTTTATTTTAATAACCTAATTAGCAATGATTGACGAGTGTAATTTAAGCGGCCATCAATACCACAAAGACAAATAGGTGTTAATTAACCTCAATTAACTTCGGTATTTCGATGAACTAAATTTTTATAGCATTCAAGCATTCAGCATGATGTGACGGATTTCTTAGTAAAATACCTGGATTAGGTATAAAGTTTATATAAGATTTGGAAAGTTAAAGTTGTCTAACTATCAACAATTCAGTGTGCCTAGTGGGAGTTTTCAATGTTTTCATACTGTTGCTATCGCGTTAACGTAAACGCAAATTTATATAGATTTCTTTTTTGAAAAGTTGATAACGATGTTTCAATTCCATAGAAATTCGCGTTTACGTTAACGTGATCGTCACAGTATCAAATTGCCACTAGGTCCTCTGGTATGCTGATAACTTATTACATTTTTTTATATCTATAGGTACTTTTAATATTATAAAGATATGAAGTTAAAGAGTGTGGTGGTTATCTACTGAACAGATTTCGAAAATCATTTTACCAAGAGAAAGCCAAGTTATTTGTGTCAAAGGCTACGATTCTTTCCCGTATTCCTACAGTAATGTGGCATGTGAGCTATGATAGCCCAGTGGATATGACCTCTGCCTCCGATTCCGGAGGGTGTGAGTTCGAATCCGGTCTGGGGCATGCACCTCCAACTTTTCAGTTGTGTGCATTTTAAGAAATTAAATATCACGTGTCTCAATCGGTGAAGGAAAACATCGTGAGGAAACCTGTATACGAGTACCAGAGAATTGTCTTAATTCTCCGCGTATGTGAAGTCTGCCAATCCGCATTGGGCCAGCGTGGTGGACTATTTGCCTTACCCCTCTCATTCTGAGAGGAGACTCGAGCTCAGCAGTGAGCCGAATATGGGTTGATGACGACGATGTGAGAAAAACCAGGTACCTAGGTCAGTTTTTTATATATCGGTTGCACACAACGACATTTTATACTTCCGAATATAGCTACTCCACTGAGCGCACACATGCATAATTTTGTGTTTAATTCCATTACATATTTATGTAGAAGTATAAAGTTTTTACAGTACCTGAACGCACTACTCGCCATTGCATACAATATTTAGGTTCTTATTATTTATTAAAATAACTTTCGTTGTTTAATAAGTGACTAAATGAAACTAAGACAATTATGCACATTTGTCCAGTGCCTCAGTTTTGATGTGTCAGTGCCCTATCTCTAGTGTAACATATCGTTGGATTGCACACATTATTTAAGTAGCCTGTTCTTTAATAATGATAGTGATATACGAGTAGGTAGCACTACCTACTCGTATGTCACAGTAATATTATAAAGGCGAAAGTTTGTGTGTAAGTGTGTAAGTATATTTGTTCCTCTTTTACGCTGCGGCTACTGAAGCGATTTGGCAGAAATTTGGAATAGAAATAGATTTTACTCTGGATTAACACATAGGCTACTTTTCATCCCGGAAAAATCCGTGGATTCTGCAGGATTTGTGAAATACTGAATTCCACGCGGACGCAGTTGCGGGCTTCCTCTAGTCTTTATAAAATATCGTTGGATTGCACACAATATTTAAGTAGCCTATTACACTACCTACTAGTACATACTGTATACTTTTGTAAGTACAAGACAAGTACTACACCAATGCTTTCTGAGATTGAAATGAAAATAAAAATAGATATATCAACTATCTATTACGTAACACAATGATAGGTGGAACGTTTTCCACGCCGCATGTGTAGAAGGCATTTGTTTTAGCGACATGTCGCTTAACAAAAAGTCGGTATTCATTTTTATGCAACTCTCACTACCTACTGCACAAGCAATGAGTGCTCAAGGTAAGGAATGCATTTATCTATGGTACACAGTGTACACAATTATGTACACATCGATGATGTGTACATCACTGTGTACCTACATTGCTAGTTTATATTATTTACTAGCGGACACCCGCGACTTCGGTTAAGCCCTTACAGTAGTATCGCTGTAAAGATGGAGTAACCGTTTTCCCAAAATTTCCCTTCACTGCTCTGCTCCTATTGATCGTAGCGTGATGAAAAGTATACTATAACCTGCCCAGGAGTATGAAGAATAATTGTGCCAAGTTTCGATAAAATCCGTCGACTAGTTTTTGTTTCTATAACGAAAATACAGACAGATAGACAAAAATTTTACTGATTGCATTTTTGGAATCAGTATCGATCACTTATCATTCCCTGATAGTTATTTTGGATATATATTTGATGTACAGAATTTACCTCTCTACAGATTTATTATAAGTAAAGGTTGAAAGTTGATCAAATGTGAGCTAGAATTTCTTCCTAGGCGACAATCACACAGAGAGACAAATGGTAATGGAATATAGCAAATACGAGTATCACTACTATTATATATGTGAATGTGTATGTCTGTCTGTTTGTTTGTCCGTCTTTCACGGCAAAACGGAGTTACCAATTGACGTGATTTTTTAAGTGGAGAGTGACATAGGCTACTTTTTATCTTTTTTTAAACCTCCCACTTCCCTAAAATGGAATGCAATGCAAGGAAAAAGCGCACATAAGCTAAAGCGAAGCTTGACCGGGTCCGGGATTTCAATAACTCTCCGTAGATGTGACTTGGCTTTGTATTAGCTCATTTAATAATTAAAAAAAAATAATAATGACATTACGGTGTAAGAAAAGACATAAGATAAAAAGTCGTTAGTGTGCGTTCGCTCTTATTCGAATGCAAAGGTTACACACAACATAGGTACTGCATATGTATATGTGAGTACTCGTATATACGTATATGTATAATTAGACGCAATTACACCTAAGTAGGCACTGCTGCCGTGTTCCGTTTTTATGAATCATATCTAAGAATAGATTTTAAATTACTCCAGATCTATTCAATACATTTTTTTCATTTTAATCTATACACGCCAATGATTGAAGAGTTTGTAAAGAGCAACTGTCGAGTTTCTTGCCGGTTCTACTCAGCAGAACCTGCCTTCCGAACCGGTGGTAGAATCTTTACAAATAGTCAACTGACGTTTCAAAAGTGCTTGTAAACTGAGCCTACTTGAAATAAATAAATGATTTTTTTTCTACGTTAAGTCTACGTCCCATAATAAGATAATGACTAAGTTATTAGGTACAAGTATTTGCATTTATTGTATAGTATTTGCATTGTAACACTGCATCTGAAATTGAAGTTAATCTTATCTTATCGATATAAATAAGCATATAATATTAAGTCACATTTTGTTTTTTACCGACTAATATTTTACAGAGGTAAAGTTTGAGAGGTTGTAGGGGTAATTTCTGGATCTACTGAACCGATTATGAAAATTCGTTCACCAATAGAAAGCTACGTTTTTTGCGAGTGTCATAGACTATATTTTATCTCTGTATTCTCATGGGAACGGGAACTACGCGGATTAAACTGCGTGACGGCTGCTAGTAAGGTACATACAATAAATCATCTCCATCCGGTAGACCATTTTAGTGTTTTTCGATTCATTAAAAAACAGGCAAAAGGGGCACACTCAAACCTTTTTTTTCAACTTTTATTTTTTATTTTTTTTATTATTATATAATAATAATACGTATAAAAAACAGTCACACCCTAGCATATACGAGTACCAGTAGCGAACACTTCTTGAATGTAAAAATGCACTACCTACCCTGAAGACGCATTACGAACCCTTCCTGAAGAGCAAATTTTCCATTTTGTAAAAGTTGTACGCCCTACCCTTGTTGAAAACCTACTGCACGCCACCGACGAGTACAGAATGTTGTAAAAGTAAGTGCGCCCATTAAAATGCATCGCAAGCAAGCAAACATCAGCCGGTGACCTCACGGCAGATGATGTCAACGCCGCTCCTATACTAGCAACAACTAGTACCGCCTACCCAGTACCCACACCACTGTATCTACCACTACCCACTACCCACTACCCACTTACCCTTATTAGCCGGGCCGCGGGTCATTTTTATAACAATCAATTTCCTAATGTGCTGAACAGTAAAATCGACTAGATTTTTGCAGTTTATATTCATCGGAATATGGAAGTGTTTCATAAGAACCCACGCGTTTCAAACAATACAGACTGCATGCAATACATAGTCCGTGACCACAACCTCACCTAAGTAAGTAAGTGATTATACAATCTAAGATGGAAGCAGGCTAACTTATAAGGAGTAGGATGAAAATCCACACCCCTTTCGGTTTCTACACAACATCGGAATGCTAAAAAGCTTGGCGGTACGTCTTTGTCGGTAGTGTGGTAACTAGTCACAGCCAAAGTCGTCCACAAGCCAGACCTGGACCAATTAAAAAAACTCAATCGGCCCAGCCGGGGATCGAACTCAGAACCTCCGTCTTGTAAATCCACCAACCATACCACTCCACGGAGGCTATATTCGTCGGCAGGGCCGGCCCGTTCATACGGCGAACGGAACGGTCGCTCCAGGCGCCAAATCCTAGAGAGCGCCAAAATGGTAAAGAAAAATAAAAGAAATTTCTTTCTTTTCGATTGTCTATATTAGTTTAGGCTACGAACTTTTCAAATGTCCCTAGTATAATGTTACGAGCAAACAGGAGAGGCGCCATAATTGGATCTCGCTCCATTCTAAAATTTACTTCGGGCCGGCGCTGTTCGTCGGGCTATTGAAGTGTTTCAGAACCTATGTATTTTATACAACACAGACTATCCATCTAGACGAGCAAAGCTGAGTGTTACTTAAACCTTTCTGGCGCTGTTATTGCTGTGGTATCAAGACTGTGTTGTCACTTAACATCAGGTGAGATCGCGGTCATGTGTTAAATTGCTATTAAACAAAAAAATATATATTATACATGGTTTCTACTGTCAATTATTGTCGTTCTTGAAGTCTGCCAATTCGTATTTGGCCAGCATGGTGGACTAAAGCCGAACCTCTCTCTTATACTGAAAGGAGACTCGTGCTCAAAAGTGAGCCGAATATAGGTGGTTAATGATGATGATGATGAAGCCTGTACATCCGCCTATATAGGTAGTCCAACGAGCGGGATTCAAACCGATGACTACAGCGTGGCGGAATCAGGCCTAACCCCTCTCATACTGAGACACGTGCTCAGCAGTGAGCCGAATATGGATTGTTAATGATGGCGTCCTACTCTAAGAAAAGCCTGTACATATAGTCCAACGGCCCCGCTCGTTCAACCCATGACCTATCGATGTTGAATCCCACCTATCAACTATGGAGCTGTTGCTATGTTTAAAATATCACCATGAATTAACACGAAGGCCTTTAATTACCATAATTGATATAGTCAAATACTATAGATAACATTACGTGTAGTGCTACTACGGGATGATAATTCTGAAATAAAACCAAGGAGACTTGCATTGTGCTATTTGGGTTAAAGGATACATTAATTAAACGCACCATTTAATGGGCACCATTAAAGTCGCTCATCTATGAGTACCTCTATTGTATAGTATTTTTATTGTTTTCTCTGTCGTAGATAATTATTACGATCTTTTCGATCACATATAGAAATGTCCCGAGTTCTGTGCGTGCTTTATAACTCGTGCGAATTAACTTTACACCTGGTTCAAAACTCAACCTAACTCTCACTCCGCCTGAGGGCGCTAAGTAGCGTTAGCATCACAGTTGTCATCATTGAAGGACCGAAATCGTAACCGAATTTCGGCTTCAGTCTCAGTTTAAACCGAAACCGAAATTTCGACATAATCCTGTGTGTTCGTACGAATAAAACTAAGTTTTGGTAGTTTTAAACATTAGAACATCACATGTGAACATCACACTGTAATTTGTAATTTATATGCGTTGCGTGCGTGCGTATATGCGTGTAATTTGTATGCGTTTGACAGCGATATACGCAGTTTATTAAAGTATTCCAATAACTGCAGCCATTTTTTCGCCAAACCTTGGTTAAAGCCAAATGTTCAGAGCCGGTCTAATAAATCTAAACGTTTTTGCCTTCACAACCACAAACAAACGTCATTCGAGGTAAGTATCAAGATAATTCGCACAAACTGTACACACGTAGTAGAGGTACATAAATAGGTATTATATTATAAACAAGGATCAACACTAATTTGTATTCAACGGCGTTAATTATTTTCCATTAACTCGTGTATTGACATACATTATTATCTCACAATGGCAAACACAAAACACAAATCAGTGTATTCCAATTATCTGCATCGTGCTAAACACTTGACCGGCTTCTTTTGTATGATTTGTATTAAATATTACTGGAGCGTTGTTAAGCCTTTGTTGAGGTTAACTAACATTTTAAGCTCATAACACAATTTGAAGTACTTGCAAGTAATTGGCGAAAGGACACAAGAACTCCTCTTGAATGAAGAAGGCCAAAGAAGAGATAGTTGAACTGTATAAAAGAAGACGGTGTATTTTTTTTTTAAGCAAATAGGCTCGCGTTTGACCATGATCTAACCTGATAGTAAGTGTAGATACAGTCGAAGATGGGACACGCTTGCCTAGAAGGTGCCTATTCACTCTTGTTTTGTATAAGGATTACGTGATGACTGTTTGTCTGCCTTTTTGTGAGTCCGTGCTAATCTCTGGAACCGATTAAATAGATGTTAATGAGATTTCAAGGTAAAGACTATGGAGGAGGTTATTTGTCGAGATAAAAAGTAGCTTATATGTTAGCTAGCAAGTCACTTTGTGGAGAGGCCCACAAGGCAAAAGAGGCAGAGGAAGACCATTGGCGAGGTGGGAAGATGAAATTAAAAAAGCAGCTGGCCCATACCAAATAGCATAGGACAGAGACAATTGGACATCTTTGGAGGAGGCTGGTCGGAGGCTTCGGCCGTGGCTAGTTACCACCCTACCGGCAAAGACGTACCGCCAAGCGATTTAGCGTTCCGGTACGATGCCGTGTAGAAACCGAAATGGGTGTGGATTTTCATCCTCCTCCTAACAAGTTAGCCCGCTTCCATCTTAGACTGCATCATCACTTACCATCAGGTGAGATTGTAGTCAAGGGCTAACTTGTAAAGAATAAAAAATAAAAAAAAAAAATGAAAAAAAAGGCCTTCACCCATTCTGGGGTTCTTGCGCAAAATAAAAGAACTACTAACGTACTACCATATATTTAAGTTTTACTAACCAAATTAACTTAGAATAATAACATAACTCTGTAAATTTATGCAAGAAATAAAAGGCTTTTTTATTATTTTTTTTTATTATATGTTAGCTACTTTTATCCCGAAAAATACATATTTCCCGTGGGATTTGTAAAAAACAGAAATTCACGCGTACAAAGTACGCGGGCTTTATAAAATATTTACCGCATTTAACAGGTTCATGAGTTATTCATTCACATCACGAGTATATTGACAGTAATGTTTGTAACGATCGTGATCTGACCTCGTCAATCCATTAGGGTTAAATCATTTTAGGTTCAAATTATTGACTCATATAAGCAATCATGTTAGCTATTTATCAAATGATTGTATCGGTGTTTACTATAGGTGCTTGTATATTCCTGTTTTACTACAGCCGATCAATTCACTAACATTGATGTATGTTAGCTAGTAGTAGATGTAATTAACATGAAATCAATAACTGTATTGTCGTATTTCTTAAAATCTATCTAAATATATAAAACTCAAAGGTGACTGACTGACATAGTGATCTATCAACGCTCAGCCCAATCCACTGGATGGATCGGGCTGAAATTTGGCACGCAAGTAGATGTTATGTCGTAAGCATCTGCTAAGAAAGGTTTTTGATCAATTCTACCCTCAATAAAATAGGGGATAAAAGTTTGTATGAAGCTTTGTCAATTTTGCGGCAATTTGGCTGAAATCTGAAATGAAAATAAATTTTACTCTAGATTAACACATGGGCTACTTTTCATCCCGGAAAAATCCATGGTTCCAAGTTAGTAACAAAAATCATAATGTCAACTGGGCAATGTCATCTAGGTACCTACTCATGATATCCACCCACCTACTAATAACTTTGAAGCCAAGCCTATGCAATACGAGTAAAAGAAGAATTATCAAAATCGGACGACTCTATAAAAAGTTATGCGTGGTTTTACATTACAATTAACGGTATCAATCATCGCCTGTTTTCTTACCTCTAGAATTTGTTTGTTCCAAATTTATATGGGAATTTCGAAGTATAGGTACCCTTTCCAAAAAAAAAAATAATAATAAAATCGGACAACTTGGTAAAAAGTTACGCGTGTTCATACATAAAAATTATACACGTCGAATTGATAACCTTCTCTCAGTTTTTCCTTGGTTGAAAATGGCGTAAACAGCACTATCGCAATCGCAGCGCTAGGGGGAGGTTTTTGGCGCAGTAGGTCACGGGGTAATCATCCCTAATTATGATCATAGTAGCGGATGCCCGCAAACTCGTTAGCATGAAATTCAGTTTTTCATAAATCCCGCGGGAACTATGGATTTTTCCGAGATAAAAAATAGCTTGCGGTTCAGACGTGCCAGAGATTAACCTGGACAAACAGACAGACAAAAATTTTAACAAAAGCTTGATTGTGTTCTTCTACTACTACTACTACTTGATTGTGTTATTCTAAATAAAAATTTTAATAAAAAAAATACAACCGACTTCAAAACCTAAAAACGTACCCACTAAACTAAAAAGCGAAAAATAACATCATAATATGTTCTACCTGCTGATCAGTATGAAGGCGGTGCTAAGCCGGTGATGTATTAATTCAAGCCATGTGAGCATATCTTATAGATTTAGATTTTGCAGACAGTGTTGTTTCATGTGGTCCTGTCAGAAATGGCTTAAATTAAGACAACACCGGCGAAGCACCGACTTCATACTGATCAGCAGGTAGAACATATTATGATGTTATTTTTCGCTTTTTAGTTTAGTGGGTACGTTTTTAGGTTTTGAAGTCGGTTGTATTTTTTTTATTAAAATTTTTATTATTTTTCAATTTTTAGTGTAAAATTTCATCTCAAACGAATACATCAGACCCCTAGTGACAGTCACAACCCATCTTGGTACAAAATTCTCAGCAATACAAATTAATCAAGCCCAAGCACAAGGTAGCTACCGTAATCCGTCAAGGGGTTCCCTTCATTGACCTTGGTCTTCATCATCAGACCCCTAATAACAGACACAACTCATCTAGGTAGAAAGTTATCAGCAATACGAAATAATCAAGGCCAAACACAAGGTAGTTACTGTAAACTGTTAAGGAGTTCCCTTAATTGTCCTTGGTCTTCATCACCAAACCCCTAAATGACAGTCACAACCTATCTATGTGGAAAGTTCTCATTAATACAAATTAATCAAGCCCAAACACAAGATAACTGCAGTAAATCGCCAAGGAGTTCCTTCGTCTGTTTTATGACTCCATCATGAGATCGATTTTAAACCTTCATAATTTTGTATTTCTTAAAGGTACTAAATGGAAAAGTTTACGAACACACTAGATACCCATATAATTTTCGAAAGTTCCCCTCAATTTCTCCAGGATTCCATCATCAGATCTTGTCATGATGGCAATGGGACCAAATGGGGACTATACCGTTTCAAACAAAAAAAGAATTTTTGAAATCGGTCCAGGCGTCTTTGAGTAATCGGTGTACATACATAAAAAAAAAAAAAAAAAAAAAATACCGACCGAATTGAGAACCTCCTCCTTTTTGAAGTCGGTTAAAAATGGCGTCTTATGTTTTTAAATATTTTAAAAACAGTAAAAAAAAGTTTTTTTTTTATGGATTTCACAAGCTTCAGTACATTACTTGTAAATACTCACTCTGGTTACTCTGTGAATTAATTGAAGTACAATTTTCACGTATTTTACAAGAACATTACTTAAATCCATTTTGTTGGTAACCTCTTGTTGTTATCAAAGCACTGTCAAAGAAGTACCTATTTCCTCAGGAAGCTTAAAGACCATCAGTCATTCGAAATGATTTAGCAACAACTCAATACACTAATCTGAAACTTTTCCGGTTGTATTCATACCATTGTTACCTAACCTGACCTTTAACTTTCTTTAGCATTTCCTATAGGGTCAATCAAGGTGATAGGGATATTACACACACAAAGTGACAAATATGTTAGAGGCAAATTAAGAGTATGTGTTTTGATAAAAATATTTAATAATCACCAACCTACTATACGGGTAAGTAATGATTAATAGTTAGAGTAAATGTCATTAAATATAGAATCAAGTATAGAAATATAAATAACTAACACACTTTCTAGTGGTAAAAGAATTTTCAAAATTAGTTTAATAGATCCAGAGATTACCTGAAAACACCACAAACCCTACATCTTCGTAATATTAGTATTATATGCATCAATTTTAAGAAATTAATATCACGGGTGTCAAACGGTGAAGGAAAAACATCGTGAGGAAACCTGCATGAATGAGAATTTTCTCTATTCTCTAGGTGTGTGAAGTCTGCCAATCCGCATTTAGACAGCGTGGTTGACTAAGGCCTAACCCCTCTCATTCTGAGAGGAAACTCGTGCTCAACAGTGAGCCGAAAATGGATTGTTAATGATGATGATGCATCAATATTAGTGAAGTTGAAGTATATAAAACTCACACTAATTATATTTTTAGATTTCATTATTACATGTAATTGCATGATGTCTCATGATTGCCAATTTACATTAAACAAACCTGATGTATGTAAATTTAATGGAAAAATTCCAACAGCTAACGTAAATATACACAATGATGTCTCACTGTACATACAAAATACTTTCTATATGTTAGGTATATATTTATGTGTAAAGATTGTATATTCATAAATACGCAATCTATAATATGTGAACATTGACCTCTTATAATAAAAGGACGCACAATCACGTAGAAAATTTCACTTAAAAACTGGCCAATTTTGCTTTGTTTGTTTTAGAATTATTGGTAAAGAAATTTTTACGAAAAGGCCTTTAAATATAGTCCAATATTCAATAAAATACCAAATTCAGAGCGAATTCAACCTCAAGGATCGAGTTTAAAGTTGAATTTGCAAATGCGACTACTTGAATTGAGTGCCAAGAAGTTGTGTTTGGCACTCATTGAAACCACCACCCAAAAAACACCAAATAAAGTCCCCAATTTTTTGGTCGCTGATTGTGCATCCAATTTTTAATAGGAGATCGATGTATGTGAAAAATAACCCGGCATTTTGTAAACAGCTAAACCTTTACGACACTATTCAAGATTTTCATTGGATTATACATATATATTATAATAATTGCAAAAGTGAATTTATTTGTTTTTTTTTTTCGGATTTTTTCCACCAATTGATAGCTTTTGTTAGCAGCAGTGACTACGCTTTCCGGTCGGAGACTAAGTAGTCAACGCATAATATGTGTGTGGGACTCGGTATACCAATTAAAATCTACAATATTAGCGATTAACATAAGCTATACTTTATCTACGCTGGTGAAGCCGTGGTGCATTCGCTATTACCTAAATAAAAGAGAATCAGGGCAAATTAAATAAAAGCTTGCATTATCGTATCTACTCGTAGAGTTTCCACTAAATATTTACACCATAAAACGCATCTGGCAGGTTGATTGACGTGCGCAGTGATTGTCGTTGTCACCAACACCGCACTAGATCTTATAAACATCAACCCGACCTTGAAAACTAGGTGGGAAACATACTTATACGAAGCCCAAACCAACGTTAGAAACTGCGGTTAACGACAAATCAAAATTAGTAATTGATACGGTAATGGACAAATAAAAAAAAGTATTTATTAAATTAATCACATCAAAATTTGAAATTTAGTAAGCACTTTTGTAAGTTTATTACCTATCAGTAGTGACATTACTACAGGTTCGGAAACCAGGAGCTACTTGGAAAACACAACAAGAAACTAAACGGTTGTTTTTTGTTAAATCACTGACGACAATTTTATTGTTTACATTATTTTGTATTATTCCTTTTATGACAGGGAAACCATTTAATAAAAATCTTTATAATCTATATCTTATCTTATATATAAACGCTTTCTCCACCACTGAAAGCGGAAATATTATATTATAAATTTTCTTATCACCTAATCTGCCAAATATTATATCAGTCACGGCGACGCTCGAGTAAATCCCCATTTAGCATTATAAGCTCACCTACCAATCAGCATGATTTCAACAAATGCCCATTAGTATTTTGGTTTGTCAACACATTGTTATGTCATGTTTTCCAAAAAGAAATTATATTTTTAGTACGTGATGACAATCTAAGCTCCTCCTAAAATAATGTATTGAGTGATGGACGGACGGAATATATATGCTAAATATATAGACTAAATAGGTAAGTGAGTGAGTCACGCATTACCCATTGTTTCTAAAAATATTATACTGTATCAGGCTTTTTATTTCATGATTCTGGTCTTTCCTGCAATTTGCTGTAATATACATAAAACTATACCTAATTCAATCATTAAGATTTTTATTATTCAAGAAATGTTAATGAGAAGCCTCCATAGTAAGAAGAGTTCGCCAGGGATATTCTATAGTTCCCCTTTTATTATTTATATGTAGAGATGAGTACGAATCTAAATAAAATATAGCAACGTTTTTCTATAAGTAGTCCCAACATTAAGTTTAACAAGATATCATTCGAGCAATGAAAAGAAGTTTTCGCTTTTAACTTTTAAAAAAGACGACGCCTATATCTGATTCAAAATATTAAGACTCGAAATAGATGTCCTCTAAACTGTTTACTGAATAATTTAGGCAGCTAACTTTCAATGAGATGAGCAAATATGGTAAGAAGAAGTAGGCAGAATTATAAATGGTATGCTAAGGTCATTACTTCAGCAGACGGTGCAACATCATTTGCTAGAGAATTTTATTAGCCTACCAATAATAATAAAATGCGAAAGTTTGGATGAATGGGTGAATGATTTGTTACTCAATCACGCCAGAACGGCTGAATCAATCTAGATTAAAATTGGCATACATACAGGTTATATCAGATCAGGTCTGGAGGGGACTATTTTATATTATCTTCACAGGATCTGCGCCAGTGGCACTGCCTTTAATGATTTAATTGTGATAAAGCTTATGTTTTGAGTTTCTTAAAACAGAGAGCTTTTATGCTAGTCTGTCTACCTGATCAGATGGGTTTCATTAAAATATTTAGCAGATCATTTGCATCATAATTATTCAATAAAAAAAATCATATGCAAGTACAATTGCATAAATTATTTAGAAGTATACAAAATTAACACAGTTTTGTGCGACTTCTTTTTTGGAATTACGATAATATCAAAGCCTGACCACTAACTATCAGTAGGTAAAGCGCAAGGTCGTGAAAATGACAAAAAAGGAGGAAAACAATGGCAACCAACAATACGCAGCGCGAACAAAACCAAAATTCGCGTTGTAACTGCTTGACCACCATCAGTGCAGATATTTACATTTTTTGCGGTATTTCGTACAATATTTTTGTTGTTAGGTTTGTGTTAAGCTTGTGTTCAGTTTTTGGTTTAGTTTAGTACTTTAGCCTTTACACCAGACCAAGCTAACATCCTACTAATATTATAAACGCGATAGTTTGTATGGATGTTTGGATGTTTGTTACTCTATAGCGCCGCTACTACTGAAGCGATTTAGCTGAAATTTAGAATGGAAACAGATTTTACTCTGGATTAACACATAAGCTACTTTTTATCCCGAAAAACCAAGGTTTCCCGAGATTTGCGAAAACTGATGATTTTGTTGATATGAATGTTTGTTACTCTTTCACGCCTCAACTACTGAACCGAATTAGCTGAAATTTGGTATTAAGATATATTATAGCCTGGATTAACACATAGACTACTTTTTATCCCGGAAAAATCCATGGTTTCCGAGGGATTTGTGAAAAACTAAATTCCACGCGGAAGTGTGTATAGTAGTGAAAATAATTCCTTTAATGTAAACCCGGCTTCACGATTACCTCACACTGCCAATTTGTACACAAAGCCCAATTTTTCAGTATATGTAACACAGTCGCGCTAATAGCTCTGTTTACTGATACAATAATTTCATTGTGCATGTACGTAGCCATGTTGTGTGATCTCATGCCGGTAACATGAATGCAAATTGACTTAAACTCAACATCCTCATTTTATATCTACAGTGATCTTTAAGAAACATGTAGGTATAGTATAGATACCTATTTTATTATAAAAACCATTACATATGTAAAATGTTGCTGTGCAAATATTTAGGTTTTATCCAATAACAAACTTTAGTCTACATCCTCATTTACAGTCTAGTGATCTTTAAGAAACATGGTTGTAGGTACAGACGTACAGTGTTCTCTTTAAATTTTTGCCTTATTCAAAATATTTTTATTTATGCGTCAAGAAACTTTGTGAGGCCAGCTTAAGGCCAACTTGTGTCTATATCACATCTCAAATGCTTCTATACGTTTTCTAATGTCGTCTTTCTAGTCCAGGCTTCACATCTCTACAGAAGTATGGGCCAGATGTAACAACGCCGGAGTAGAATACGCAAAGGGATCTTAACTGACGGCCTCTGTAGGTCAGTGGCATGCGCGGTGGATTTACAAGGCGTAGTTCCCGGGTTCGAATCCCGGTAGGGCTGATTGAGGTTTTCTTAATTGGACCAGGCGTGGCTGTTGGGGCATCGGTCGTGGCTAGTTATCACCCTACCGCCAAGCGATTTAGCGTTCCGGTAAGATGTCGTGTAGAAACCGAGAGGGGTATGGATTTTCATCCTCCTTCGAACAAGTTAGTCCGCTTCCATCTTAGATTGCATCTTTACTTACCATCAGGTTAAATTGTAGGTCTAACTTGTAAAGAATAAAAAAAAGTCTACGGAACTTTTCTCATTTTATTCAAAGTCATCACTTTTCATGTATTCTATTGGGGCTTCCTTTTTTTCTATAAGTTATGAGGGACTATTTGATATATATATGAGGGACGATGGCACGAGCTATGTTAGGAGTATCTCTGCGTGATCGAATCAGAAATGAGGAGATCCGCAGAAGAACCAAAGTCACCGACATAGCTCAACGAGTCGCGAAGCTGAAGTGGCAATGGGCGGGGCACATAGTGCGAAGAGCCGATGGACGTTGGGGTCCCAACGTGCTGGAATGGCGACCCCGCACTAGTAAGCGCAGTGTTGGCCGACCCCCCACCAGGTGGACTGACGACATCAAGCGAGTCGCAGGGATTCGCTGGATGCAGGTGGCTCAGTATCGTGATGTTTGGAAGTCCTTACAAAAGGCCTATGTCCTACAGTGGACGTCCATCGGCTGATATGATGATGATGATGATGATGATGATGATGAGGGACTTCTATTATTAATAACATGTCAGCCCCATAGGGGAGGCTTCCTTTGTTATTATAATTACTCAGCTGGTCTACCTGTCAGTGTGACAGGTTCAAGGTCATGTATGTCCATATGAGATAGCGATGAGGCTAACCATAACATTTGTACAGCCTTGACCCGCCCGCCACTGAATTACGTTCATTGTTAGACGGCAATTTACATTTTCCTACGCTTCTTATTTACCCCAATTGACTCCATTCAGGGAGTATACTATTACGTGGAACAAGGTCCTTACAACAAATATGAAATATTTTCATTTTACTGTATTTATAAATATATTGTATTTCATATGTGACTAATCTATACTAATATTATAAAGCTGAAGAGTTTGTTTGTTTGATTGAACGCGCTAATCTCAAGAACTACTGGTCCGATTTGAAAAATTTCAGTGTTAGATAGCCCGTTTATTGAGGAAGGCTATAGGCTAAATTTTATCCCTGTATTCTTACGGGAACGGGAACCACGCGGGTGAAACCGCGCGGCATCTACTAGTCTCAATATATAACTAACAACAAAAACATCATGTATACATGTATATACTCGTAGTAACAAGTGTATAAGTTTGACTACTAGCCACGGCCGAAGCCTCCCACCAGCCAGACCAATTAAGAAAAACCTCAATCTGTCCAGCCGGGGATCGAACCCAGGACCTCCTGTAAATCCACCGAGTATACCACTGCGCTACGGCGGCCTTTTTTACTTGTTACATTATAACATTATCGACGTATATTAAATGGAAAATGTATGTTTTATAAGATATATTCCCGGCCTGGACATTACGAAACGGAGTTGAGTTTTATTTGGGACATAAACATGGTGTATGTAGGTCGCCTTGGCTAAGAGCAATACGAATGGGATGATCTGTTTTTGCAGACCACCATTAAAATGTATATTAGAAATTCACCCAATTCTAATGTAAACTGAACTAAATTGACACGCCTAAAAGGAATTCCACGCGTTTACATAATGTTTACGTTTTTTTTTCATCACCATCACCAGCTTATTTTAACAGAGCGAGACTTTTTTTATAGAAGAGGGGATATGGAGGTTGAATTCACCATGCCGTTCTAAGACGTGCACTTCATATAAGCAAAAATGCATTACCTATCCTGAAGGCTCATCATTATCGCACATTGGAGGACATTTCTATTTTGCAAATGACATCATGCCGGTCGATCACTTTTATCGGCTGTCAAGCCGTTAGAGCTGTAGGCATGTGAGATTACTTGATCTTAATTTTATTTGATTGATATTAAAATCAATTGATGCTAAGTGTCGCTAATTCGCAATGTCAGTTAAAAGAAATCACCGTGTCAGGAAGGTTTTTTAAAGAGCAACTGCTCTTGCCGTCTCTTCTCTGGTTTACTCTTGCTCTTCTTTACAAATATCATCATTATCAAGCCATATTCGACTCACTGCTGAGCTCGAGTCTCCTCTCAGAATGAGAGGGGTTAGGTCAATAGTCCACCACGCTGGCCCAATGCGGATTGGCAGACTTAACACACGCAGAGAATTATAAAAATTCTCTGGTATGCAGATTTCCTCACGATGTAACCGTTTAAGACATGTGATATTAAAATGCACACAAATAAAAGCAAAAATGCATGCCCCGGACCGGATTCGAACCCACACTCTCCGGAATTGGAGGCAGAGGTCATATCCAATGGGCTATCACAGCTCCTTACAACAATATGCTTGCATCCATATAATGCTTGTAAACTAAGCCTACTTTAAATAAATGAGTTTTGATTTTAAAACAAGCTTACAAACAGACATTCGGTTCCAGAGTGACTATATTTAACACAACACAGCGATGGTGAGAGAATTGATAAGAATCTAATTTCCATTGTTATTGTTTAAGCTCTGACAAGGGTAATAATAAACATGACAAACGCTTGGATTGAGTTGTCAACAATTACTTTACCATAATTTCTGTTACTTTATGCTCAGTTAATTGCTCTGAGTCTAATAAACCACAACACACAGAACACAATAAATATTTTAACACGTGTTTGTTATTCAATACCATCTGAATGATTTAACGAATTTAAGTAAAATTATACACAACCAGCGAAAATAGTTTAACTACTCTTTACGTTAAACACTGACTACAAAATCTGATTGTAGGTAAATGTAACTACTTTTTACGTAAAACATTGACTACGAATTTATCTGATTGTAGGTAAATGTAGACATGGTCTAACCTAGAAGATGCTTATTCATTCATGTTTTAAACAAACCCAAGTTGATAGAATCAGGAAACATAGACTATGGAAGGGAATTCCTTAGACGTAAGAAGATAATTATTAAGTCACCAAATGCTTTATACCCGACTGCGTCAGAAGGAGGGAGGAAGAGTGTGTTTCGACCGTATGTATGTGTGTATGCATATGTGAGTCTATGTATATGTCCATTTCTTTGGAAAAATCTAGAGCCCGAAAGGTTCGATGAATTTTGACATATGAGGTGTCATTGAGTTCGTCAGAATTGTGGTAGTGATAGGCTGCTATATAAATTTTCAAGCCCGTAAATGAAAAGAAGGTGGGAGGTGGGTTTGTTCTTTTTTCTTACCCTTACAATATGGGTATCAAATGATATCTCGTGAAAAGACTATTACAAAAATTTATATATCATATCACGTATATCTTACTGTTTCAACACAAATTGTCAAAAAGCGAAAAAATTGTAAATGAAAAAATTAATTTTAAAATACATAGTTTTAAAATTTTTCGAAGGCTAATTAACACACTTTTAGAAATTATACACTGATTTGGAAAATAATTAGTTTTTTAATTTCTGGAAATTTTAAATTGTCAGACATGTGCCCTTTTCGAAATAGCATATTCAATTATATTGAGACCATCGAAATAACATAAAAAAGCGGCGGTCATAGGTACGGCGACAGTTGCCTTATGACGTTCATAATACGTACTATTATCGTAAAACTTTCAATAGCGAAACTAACTGTACCCTACCCATGCTATCTGAAAAATACTACAGGATTTAAAATTCAACGTCTGAAAATAAAATCCACAGTCACGGACAGAATCTTACTCTCGTATTATATTATATTTGTTTATTTCAATAATGTTGATAACATCTGGCAATTCGAGACCGTGACAACAAAAGAATTTTCCGATGAATTCCAACGATTGTCACCACATTTTCTGTATCGTTTCGCGTTCGTTCGCAGTAAAAAACTAAACAATACACATCATTGTTGACAAACTACAGTTAAGCGTAATTGCTGTTCTAGCACTTCCGATGTTATTCTGCGTCCCCACTAAATACAACATAATTGATGTAATTATTCTAATACTCAGCGATAGTAAAAACTACACTTTTTTGTAGGTTTTCAAATTAAGCCGCGTTTGGACCTTTTGTAGGTTTGGTTCAAAAAACAATTTAGAATTATAGGGTGTAATGTTTAATATTAGAACGTTTTAATGATTTTTTTATTGTGAGTTTAGCGTCTGTTATAATTTTGAGAAGACTTGATTTCTATGTAAATTTAATTTTAAGATTTCGTCTTTAACTCTCAACATTAAATCATGACATAAATTGAAAAAAATATTGTTTCAAAAGTGCTTGTAACTTTAATTCTCACCATTAAATCATGACATAACTTGACGTTTCAAAAGTGCCTGTAAACTAAGCCTAAATGAAATAAATTAATTTTGACTTTGACTTATGAAAAATGAAAGGAACAACAGCACGTTTAGATAAATCGTAATTAAAATTTTATTTAAGACTTTTATTATAGTAATTAATACTATTGTAATATAAAGTTGATGACTATATTTATTATTATCTCACCGGATTATTTTAATACTATAATAGTCAACACTAGCCGATGCCTCGGGGTTTCACGCGCGTAGTTCGCAATCCAGTGATAATAGTAATCCGAAATAAAATGGTAAATAATTTTCAAAATCGGTTCTGTAGATCCAGACATTACCCCCTAAACTTTACCTATCTATACTTCTATACTAATATATAAAGCTGAAAAGTTTATTTGAAAAATTCTTTCAGTGTAAGATCGAGGAAGGCTATATATTATCCCCGTATTCCTACGGGAAACAGAACCACGCAGGTGAAACCGCGCGGCGTCAGCTAGTTTATAATATTAGTATACATAACGAAAAATAAATCGCATATCATCTCTGCCTAAATAAAAACAAACCATATTCATAATCAACCCGTACCATCATCTGGTGACTTGAGACATTGTAAACACGACACTTTCTTCTTCTTCTTCACTTTCCCCTCATCCTTCTCTCTGATCTTCTTCTTCTGTTTCGTATCAACATCCTTTTTGACGTCCTTCGCTTTGCCATTTTGATTTTTCACAACACCCATTTTGTCTTAACACGAAAAAGTGCGCGTAAACTTCGTAAAGCTCAAAAGGGTAAGAACCCAGAGCTGTGTTTATATAAAAAAAAATCGCAACTTTTTTTAATTTTCGCGGGCACAGGCGCGTTTGCAGCTGTACGTTCGGAAACTAGCGCGAGACTAGCAACGCTAACTGCATTGGCGTGCGAGCGAAGAGGCACTGGCAGTCTGGCAATGCCATGGCGTGCCACAAGGCTCGCTAATGGAGTCGGCTCGAGGCGCGGCGGCGTGAGCTCACTCGTCCGCCAAATCGGGAAGCCCGTTTGGGAATCAAGGCCAATAGGTGGATTAATATTCCGTCTGCGGTAACTTCCCAAATAGTGACGGTACTAAGTAACTCCTCCTAATTATTATTTCGGGAAGGTGCAGGTGAAATTACGCGGACAGTTATATGAATACCGGCAGACTGCGTGACTATTGTGAATATCAAGGACTTGCCTAGATCTTCTAGGGATATAATTTTACCCGACAGTGTAGAGGGTTATGTTTTTAGAACGCGAATAACGGAGGGTTATGCTTAACACCCTAAGCTGTAGATAAATAAACGCTTAACTATAATCACGACGACTGATGGATAAGCTATGTATTATGGACAGGCTATGAAAGCATTGTCCAGAAAGTGCCCCATTTATGAATACTGTTTTGACTTGGTGGTATGAAAATAAATTCTTCAAAGGATCCTACAAGAGCATCAGGAACTAATTCGTTAGTACTTACTTACCTACGCGTACTATAGATAATCTATACTAATATTATAAAGCTGAAGAGTTTGTTTGTTTGTTTGTTTGTTTGTTTGTTTGTTTGTTTGTTTGTTTGTTTGTTTGTTTGTTTGATTGAACGCGATAATGTCAGGAACTACAGGTCCGATTTCAAAAATTCTTTCAGTGTTAGATAGCCCATTTATCGAGGAAGGCTATAGGCTATATATTATCCCCATATTCCCACGGGAACGAGAACCACGCGGGTGAAACCGCGCGACGTCAGCTAGTGTTAAAATAAAAATACCTCTTTCTTTCTATGTTTGTGGTTTCAGTTGATACAGTAACAAAATTATTTCGATCTATAATAATAAATAGTTTATAATTATATCGTCTAACCGCAAACATTTTGTATCGTTTACATTAATAATTATCTTGAGATTCGCGCGCCATCTCTTGTGCTATTGTTGTACTAATTTAAAAACCTTTTATTACGTGTGGAGAATAATAATAATAATTAATTATTATGATTAAAAGTTCAGTTGTTGCGGCGTTAAAGAGTAACAAACATCCAAACAAACATCTAAACATACATTCATACAAACTTGCGCGTTTATAATATTAGTAGGATTGATGCATGCTATGACCTACTAGTGAACTGCTTGTTCCGTGAAAATGTATTTCCTCAGACCTACTCTATAACAGGGATGTGATAACCCAGTGGATATGACCCTCCAATTCCGGAGGGTGTGGGTTCGAATCCGGTCCGGGGCATGCACCTCCAACTTTTCAGTTGTGTGCATTTTAAGAAATTAAATATCACGTGTCTCAAAAATGCACGCCAGAGAATTTCTTGATTCTCTGCGTGTGTGAAGTCTGCCAATCCGCATTGCGCCAGCGTGGTGGACTATTGGCCTAACCCCTCTCATTCTGAGAGGATCCTCGAGCTCAGCAGTGAGCTGTATATGGGTTGATAACGAACGAACTCTATAACAGAGTCCTACACAAAATGATGATGATTACCCATTGAGTGGCACAGGCCAGTTAAACGCAGTCGGAAGGAAGCCGAGATACAATCACAACCATTACCACGAGCCGGTCACGCGGTTTGAATGTTAACCGTAGCAAAACGCGTAGAGCCAACGCAACTGTTTGTGAAGCACATTAACGGGTTAACAATCAAAGGTTTATTTTTACACGGTCTAACTACGCACCGGTATGATCAATGATTATTTTATGCTATAGATATGTTGGCAGCGAGCGAGCTGTGATAGCTCAGTGGATATGACCACTGCCTCCGATTCCGGAGGGTGTTGGTTCGAATCCGGTCGGGGGCATGCACCTCCAATTTTTTCAGTTGTGTGCATTTTAAGAAATTAAATATCACGTGTGAAGGAAAACATCGTGAGGAATACCAGAAAATTGTCTAAATTCTTTGCGTGTGTGAAGTCTGCTAATCCGCATTAGGCCAGCGTGGCGGACTATTGGCCTAACCCCTCATTCTGAGAGGAGATTCGAGCTCAGCAGTGAGCCGAATATGGGTTGATAATGATATGTTACGTGCCTACAAAATCACCACAAAAAGTGATCCGAATTTAGCGACCCGAGCGAGCGCACACATGCACTATTTTGTGTTTATTTACATTATATATTTATGTATCAGTTTTTTACACTTCCTGAACACACAACTCGACATTATAGATGATATTTAGGTATTATTTGTTTAAATAATGTTCATTGTTTACTAAGCGGCTAAGTGAAATGAAGTCAAATTTCCACATTTGTCTGCCTCAGTTGATGCGTGCCCCATCTCTAGTATAAAATATCATTGGGTTAGATTACCACGCTGTCCACCACGCTGGCCAAAATGACGAAAACTTGGAGAATTACGAAAATTCTCGTATGAAGGTTTCCTCACGATTGTGTCCTTCCCCGTTTGAGACACGTGATATATAATTTATTAAAATGTATATAACTAAAAGTTAAAAGCGCCCTGGACGAAGGCAGAGGTCATATCCACTAGGGCTATCACGGCTCAACCTCAGTATGCTGCCCAATCACAAATTACCGGTTGAGATCTCTCAGGTGATAACTTTAACTTATCAACGAATACTAAAAACTAGATTCCATCCGGAATCGGTGCCAGCTTTTAGCTGAAGTTTCCTCCGCCATAAATATATTCGTTATAAATAGAACATAGTATACGGACGGACATATAATACCTACAACCTTGCTGTATAGCAGTGTTTGTAAACATTTGCTATATGGGTCGGGGGGATTCTGAAAACGTGGTTATTTTTAATATTCATTTCATTCGATAATGTTTGACTGCGTTTTCATACATATAAGTGACATGATTTCTCATACCTAAAATATATACTTTGTACTTGCACAATAGAGATGATGACAGTTTTTTAAATTGTATATAAATTAAGAGTATGCTAATAGTAAAGCAATTTCGTAAAAAGTTCTAATACTTAGTAAAAAAAGTAACGGGGCATCTGCGATCATTACTTTCGGAGCTACAGAGATTTAAAGGGTCAGATTTGCGGCGCTGCCGCGGATCCCTGAAAAACGCCTCATACAAAATGGCACGAACTAATGACGTCGTAGGCAATGTAATGATCGTTAGATTTGTATGGGCGTTCAAACAAAATTACTAATATCTTTGTTATTTGTGCGTTTATGTTTATAGTTCATTTATTAAAAAATGTCACATTAAATGTAAGGAAGCTAAAACTGTATGAATTTTCATCTATCATTTCATCATCATTTTGCAAATATCCAGACAATCTTTGCTTTTTATGTATAAAATAGTTAACATTGACCTTATTTACCCGAATGTATCATAAAAAACAATATATTCAAACCTAAGTCATCATCCCCATTGAGGGTCTGGTTCATTGTTTATTGACAAAATATCTTGTTGGTCCAGTCCAGTCCAGTCCAGGACAAAATTTCTGTCTCCTCGTTATCGACACAGTACACTACCTATAGCTAACCCAGAGAGTAACCAGAGAGAGTCTTTACAAAATGCGCGCTGAAGCCGGTGGAACCATATAATGTATCATCTATGGGTGGAACCCACAAAAAAAAAAACAAAAGTCACGCGTCTCCTTGACATCTGCATATACAAACTTTTTCATAATTTGTATTTAAAAATTTAACACTAACAACAATTAAGTAAATTAATACAATAACCAATAAAAAAAATACTCCATCTTATTTCTTTAGTTCTTGAGAACAGTTTTTAAAATATTTAAAAACATAAGACGCCATTTTTCTTGATTATTATTAAAAATTACTGATGCGACGGTTCGTATCGTACTGACAATAGAACGTATTCGTTTTTGAATTTCGTATCCTTGGACGGGTACGACACCGTCATATTCCGTACGCTACATCTGTAGGTATATTATTAATTAATCTGTGAGCTAACTCCAATTAAAAATCATGTGCACACCACAGTCTATGGTAGTATAATAGGTTGACATATCAAAACGCCGGAGATGTGGTCCTCATAGGCTCACGCTCCACGCAAATGAATTCCTATTAAAACTACGCAGTACACTTCCGATATACTCATACATAGAGAATAAACACACATATTTCCAAACCAACACACGTGTGCAAGCATTAGCTTTGGTTGATTAGTTACGTTTCGCTTCTATGCCATTTCAATGTCAATGTAAGTCGCATTTAATTGTTGTTAACTACCTACATCATCATTATCAGCCTATTTTAAAGGCCTACAGGTTCAGGCCTCTCAAGTAATGGGTGGTGGGATATGTAGCTTAGATCCACCACGCTAATCCAAAACAGATTGGCGGGCTTAGAATAAACAACTGTGAAGGTTTAAATGTCTGGAAATTTTAACTAAAATATTTTTTGATTAAAAACAATTAAGAAAGCAATATATTATACAGTAAATAGGATTAGACTTTCAAAGAAGGATCAGAGATTCAAAGAGTAAAGAAACCTAGCCAGACTATGATTTTATACAGCTAACGCCATCTAGTATAAGGTGGCGAAACTTATAGTTAGTTCATGCCACGCCACAGAGATGGAGCTGCGAATAATGTTGTTCTGTAAATAAACGTATTTTAGGATAAAATATTGTTGATTTATAAAATAACAATTGCTATTGCTTAGAATGCCATAGACCATTTGAATTCAGAAACGGTTTTTTTTTCTTTTGTTTGTTTTAGTGCAGGAATAGTTTATTAAAAGGTCCGATCCAATAAATTCGTTATGCACCTTCAGTAGTATTATTACTAATACTGCCTTTCGCCTGGCTTCGTGGCAACCCTTTAAAAACACAATCCAAGATTTAACTTCAAGGGTCTTTAGGGTTAGGAAAAGGGTCTGGTGGGGTACCTAGGTACTTGATAACTCCTGTAGAAAATATTTAAAAATACTTTATATTTTTAGTCACCGTTTCTTTCTGCCATAAGCTATGATCGACCAAATTCAGTACCAGTAGGTATGTCCTCATACAATGTGGTAAGCAGGCTGACAGGTTTCCGAGAAGAGGTAAGCAAAATGCGGAACTAGCGTAAGTTATTTTTATCTAGAATACCGGTATTGGGGACAAATTAGTACGTTTACTAACTGCACTGACGGCTTTATTTGCATTCACATTACTTGCACCGCGCGCCGCACGTTTCAAATAAATCAAGTCAATAATTTATTTTTTACATGTTCGATATACTTAAATAAATTGCTGAATTTTTAATACCTCTACAGCATAAATGCCATGATAGCCCAGTGGATATGACCTCTGCCTCCGGGTCTGGAGGGTGTGGGTTCGAATCCGGTCCGGGGCATGCACCTCCAATTTTTCAGTTGTGTGCATTTTAAGAAATTAAATATCACGTGTCTCAATCGGTGAAGGAAAACATCGTGAGGAAACCTGCATACCAGAAAATTATCTTAATTCTCTGCGTGTGTGAAGTCTGCCAATCCGCATTGGGCCAGTGTGGTGGACTATTGGCCTAACCCCTCTCATTCTGAGAGGAGACTCGAGCTCAGCAGTGAGCCGAATATGGGTTGATTACGACGACAACATAAATGAATACTACAAGGTCCACAATAGGTCGAGAAATAGATAAACAATAAACAGAAGTACATAAAAATGCTATATACATATTACTACTATTGTATGTTTATATTCATGATTATTATTATTAACTTAATGTTGTAGAAGTTGGTGCGAGAGGAATGTCAGCCAAATCTCTCTTTAACCAGAGGGCCTAGCGGCAGTTTGATACGGTGACGATCACGTTAACGTAAACGCTAATTTCTAAGGAATCGAAATAGCGCCATCTAGTGGCACTACTGCACAACTGTTTCAATTCCCAAAAAATCGCGTTTACGTTAACGTGATAGTAACAGTATGAAAAATTTAAAACTCCTACTAATAGGCACATAGAACTGAAAGTTAAAGACATTGGCTTAAATGGTTGAAGTAGAATCCCAACAAATGGCTGGGCAGGGAGAAAAACAGAGAAGGAGGCTTACCACAGTTTGAAGGACTATCATGATATCTGTCCATTTTATTTAAGGGCATTACTTCAGTAAGTGGTAAGAATTGATTGAATGAAATGGTCGATGAAGTCCTAAAAAGCTATACAAAAAACAATCCTACGATATGCTTAGGCGCTCAGGGTACAAAACGACGAAATATTATGGAATAGTTAAGGAATTAAGAGCTTGTGGTAAGGCCATAGGTGAGTTTGGACATATCGTAAAGGAAATCCTTAATACTCTTTACTCCCGGGATACAAGTTTAGTCTTGGGCTCTGCTCAAAGTTCTTCTCGCTGCCACACAATGGACCCAACGCTCCCACAATGAATTCATGGAATGCTAAGGTATTCTTTTGTAGAATAAAGAACGTTCACCTTTTTTTAAGTCTGTTAAAACTTGAGTCAAGACTGCTAGGTGGCAAATTACATCGCGGAATGCCAATCATATTCGAATTCAAGATACAGATGTAGGTATCCAAATAAGGTAATTTGCAAAGTTGTATTGCGTAGGTGGTGCGTTCCATTATGTCGTAATAGCTACCTAATCTGTGAATTTTAGTAGTTATATAGTATATAGAATTTTCTATAGATGCGATTATCTATTATTATAAAAAAAAACTTTGCCTTGACTAACTTACCGTCAACTTCTAAAAATAAACTACACGTCAGTTATTTTCCTTGTTTTTAATCATGCGTAGCTACCTACCCACCCATTCGTGCCAATTTTATCAAATTATGTTTATTTAGTATAAACATTAATATTTAAACAAGCTGTTAAACATATTAGTTTATCCAAGGTCATAAGAGTATCAGAAAATTGGATTTTTCAAAATACAAGTCATTTCTGATGGTACTGTGAAATCGAAATTACACTATCGATAATAGATATATTAATTTAGTATAAACATCAATATTTAAACAAGCTGTTAAACATATTAGTTTATCCAAGGTCATAAGGGTATCAGAAAATTGGATTTTTCAAAATACAAGTCATTTCTGATGGTACTGTGATATCGAAATTACACTATCGATAATAGATATATTAATTATTATCGATAGTGTAATTCATCAGAGACCATAATTATAATCCAGTCATCTTTATTTAACCTTGAAACCAAACTTTTCAATCTAAACAAGGGACCAACTAAACAGGCCTACTGAAAATTTACACAAAATATGTGCAAAAAGGAGTAATTTCGTTGCTCTCGTCTTTGTCGTCGTTTGTAGCTTTCGATTAAGGGGGAGTAGGTTTTAATCATCACAGGTCATTGTATCTCAAACGCTGAACGAAAAACAAAGTGAGGGAAACTTCATACATGAGAATTTTCTTAATTCTTCAATCCGCATTGGGCCAGCATGGTGAACTTAGCTTAACCTCTCTCATTCTGAGAGGAGACTCAGTGAGCCAAGTATGGGTTGATAATGATGATGTCAATCTAACGTCTATCAAGGATAACTTGGAACTTGGATAGCAAGATGTATCATTTGATTGCTCGTCTCCCTTAGTACATGGGTGGTCCAATACCGTCATACTAATAGGTAGAGGCCTAGTCGGCTAGATTAATTCTATTAGCAACAGCATTCATTGGACAGTCGGCATTCGAAGATGCAATTACAGTTATTAACAGTAGAACTTTCGCTATCCGCAAAAGATTAATCATGGATTCGATTAAAAAAAAGGGGACTGATAGATGAAAACTTGGAACTTTTAGTACTTATTAAATTTGTAAAGCTACAATTTCTAAATTGTATTTGAGCCGTTTGCGGTCGAAACGCAACGAAATTTTCAAAATTACAAAATAAATATATTTGGGATTCTCTTAACGCGCTCGTTCGTTTGATGACGATCAAAAAATAATTAAGTAAAAAGCTAAGATTTGTATTATTTTTTTAAATTTTTGATTCAATAGTTTTTCATTTAAGGGAAATGGTAAATTTTCGTCTATTTAAAAAAAATACATTTAATATGCTCTTATCACGCGCTTTCGTTTCACACGATGCAGTTTGCTAAAGTTTTTTTTCAACTTTTCATGTTGCCTCCCATAAGTGCCCCCCATATTCAGATTCCACATATTCACGTCACATGCAGTCACAGAAATTGATATGTGTTTTTCAACTAAATTGGTTCAGTAGATTCTGAGAAAACAGACAGTCATTAAAATATGCGCGAGCGATATCATAAGTGTTCCCTTTTTGTACCACGTACGTTCGGAACCCTAAAACAAAATAAACACTCATAATGACCACACCAAACAGCACAGTACATTACATGGTCGTGTATATTAAAAAACATTTAACCTTACCAAAAACATGAGTCATAGACAACACAAACAAAGGCACTTCCTCGTGAGGGCATAACGATTACATCATCAAAACAACTGACCAATCTGAACGGTTTGCCATTACAATTATATGCGTGTAAGTATATGGGTAACCTTCGACCATTAACGCTTTTATCGGAAGGCTAAAAGCGCACTTAACTTTCGGCCAAATCATCGTTGTAGTATATGTCAACAGCCTAGACTGTCAATAGATGAGTCTATAAATACAAGCCTCGGTCAAGAGAGGAGTTAGTTGCACTTTGGTGCTACAGCAGGCCGGGTCAACTCTCGAACAAAGTTTGGTTATACCTACGGGGGCTAGACCTGTGGTGTCATCATCCATACGGTTCTACCGTCTGGTAGTTGTAGCAATATTATTATCGTTAGTAGCTCACGCCTGACATAATATTTTGATAAATCTAATACATTTTTAGATTTAAATATGACTTTAATAACTGAATAAATACTTTTCTTCTACAAAAATATAGAGAGACACTCTCGTTGAATATTGTTTTAGTAACGTATGGGTAAGATTTTCTAAACGAAGTGTGGCAACCCCAATTACTTAATAAAAAATAAATATGTTATAAAATGAAAATGGCGTCATTTCACCAAATAAAACACGAATTCACGAATAATAAAATAAATGTTTGCCACGGCCTGTTAATATTTATGAAGACCTCTTCATGGATTGGATTTAAGCAACCTGCTGTGTAATATCCTCGGCATTCTTGATGTTGGGAAGATCTATAAGTCTTTTACGTTTCATCTGAGTGTTGTGGTTTTTCATTATGTTAAAAATAAGACTTTGTTAGTTCAAGTGTCTCTATAACTATGAAGAAGAACAAAAGAAAATGCTTTGAGTGTGGTTCTTCGCCTGCCGATGATCCAGAGAAGACCCTACAGAGATTACAGAAATTTGATTCTACAAATTTAGTCTCCGGTATGTACCTACTTTAAGTTTTAGCTAATAATAAAATACTTTAATAATAGCTATTGATCAGATAATGATTACATTAGTTAGTTAATTAGGTTTCTTAGTAGTCTTCTCAAGATATGGGAATTATTAAAATCCTACTAATTCTTATGAAACTCGTGCTCAATTATACAACTATGCTGGGTTTACACATTATGGTAATGTTTGTAGATGCAATGCACCCCAAATAACTGTCTGACCTGCAGCTGTCTGAATGTTTACTTCTCTGGACCTACTGAACAGATTTTCATTTGGTTATCACAGGTAGCTTAATCTGGAGCAACATAAGGTTAATTATGAAATGATAATGAAAATAAACATCTGAGAAAAGCAAATTCCATGAACTAATTTGAAAGTATCTGTTACCAGTTCAATATTAAACCACAGGTATATGTACTAAAGGCAGGTAGAGTAAAATTTGAGTTTAATTTTTGAATCTATAATAAGTAGTTTATAATTATGTAATGATGAACCAGAACAATTTGTTAATTTGAAACTACAATTACAAGTTTTTATAATTATGTTAGGCTCTAGGCAGACTAATGAAGAGTATGTTAGTTTACTTTGTACAAAAATCTGTTCTTTGACATAATTATAGAATAAGATGATAAGTGATGATGCAATCTAAGATGGAAGCGAGATAACTAGTTAGGCAAAGGATGAAAATCCACACACATTTCTGTTTCTACATAATATCTCACCGGAACACTAAATCGCTTGCCAGTAGGGTATTAACTAGCCAGCCAGACATAGACCAGAAAGAAAACTTCAATTGGCCCAGCCGGGGATAGAACCCAGGACTTTTGCGTAGTTAATCCACTGTGCTACGGAGGCCATTTCGGCAATATTTTTCTTGCCTTGATCTATAAAAGCTTTTGCCAATAATAAGATACATTTTTCATTGAAGGTTGTTTGAAAGAAATAGCTTTTAGCTATAAGACCTAAGCTTTGCACATTTTATTTTTTTTTTCTTTTTGACAATGTAGCTTCTGTGAACAGTTGAGGAATTCCCTCATCTGTGTTTCTGTTCTATCATCAGATTGCCTCCGGACATTTTAGTTATATTTCTCACCTGGTTCTTGTCAAGGTTTTGTAATAAATAATAATAACAAATGAACTAAGTAAAAATGGCTATGTGGTTAGTCTGTCTGCCGTAGAAGTAGTTGCGAGAGGATTACCAACAAAATCTTTCTATAACTTGTTTAAAGACCTTGGCATCTTTAGGACTGCAGCAACTTCTATGTAGAAGAAAGAGAGAAAGAAGTATAAGTATCCAAAGCTGCTCTTAGTAGGATCTTACCAAATTTGGCTAAGCAGGGAGAACAACACAAGTAGGGGAGTTTAATCAATTGTCAAGGAATTCCTTAACCCTACATCCTATAGTCACAACTCCAGGACTCTGCTCGGTGTATTTCTCTCTACCAGGCGATGGACCTGGCACCTGCACGGAATGTTAAGATATTTATCTGTCTCTTCATGCGTAGTATGTTTATGTATTTTTAATTAAATTTACTCACTCTCTTAATTTCAGTAATGTCCAGATAATCAATGATTAGACTATTGGACTTTTAGAATAAATTTTACATTGAACTATGAATGGTTTGTCATCTACATTTTTAAAAAAGACGAGATTTTGCCTGTAAGAACAAGAGAGAGAGAGAATAAGAAGGTAAGTTAAACACCTACTGTAAAATGCACACTGCTCCAATGTGGGTTGATAGGCTTGGGGTAATAAAGTTAAATTATAAAAGGATCACTATCAGGTGTTAATGATAATGACTGGGATATATTGCATATCATACTCTCTGAGATATAGGGATATAACACCAGCAACAGCTCTCCAGTGATGCAGTAGATAGCATCATTGCTCTTTGCATCTACACGCCACAGCCAGTTGTGGCAATTGAACTCATCATATTAGTGTGATGAGCATGGATGTATTTCAGTGTCTATGTGGTTGTGGGTGTACGCCCATGTTAAATAACAAGTAATGGCCAAAATATTAAGTAGATGTTGATCAATAATCTTCTCTATCTTCCAGTAAAAGTCCCATTAAAATGACCCTGCTGTTCCAGAGATTAGCTCAAACAAACAGACAGATGAACATTTTAAAGAAGTATGACTGTATGTCAGTATTGTATATAGGCACTTGAGAAAACACAGTTATTTTGAAATCACAGAATACACTTAAATTTTATTTATATGTATTGGTGCTGTTCATAAATATAGCATCAGCTGAAACAAACTAGGCATAGTTAAGTTACATTTTATACAGGGTGCTCGGGACTATTTCTCATAAATTCAAGGTGTTGACAAGTCCACTTATAGGAGTTACCTTAGCTACTAGTTTATATTGAGGAGAACTTTCCACCTAGATGGGTTGTGACTGTATTAGGGGTCTGGTGATGAAGACGTAGGACGGTTAAGAGAACTCCTCAACGGTTCACAGTAGCTACCATGTGTTGATAAATTTGTATTGATGAGAACTTTCCAACTAGATGGGTTGTGACTGTATTAGGGGTCTGGTAATGAAGACGAAGGACGGTTAAGGGAACTTCTCGATGGTTCACAGTAGTAATTAGTTTGATTCTAAGTCAGAGGCAATCAAATACAATGTTTTATCACGACTCATAGCAACATACCTTTGGCGCTAGATCAATATCTAGGATGATTTCACTAAAAATGGAAAAATAAAAATTTTTAATTAAAGAAATTCAACCAACTTCAAAAACATAAAACATACTGGCTAAACTAAAAAGCGAAAAATAATATTATACTAAGTTCATATCATATTATGTTCTAACTGATGATCAGTTTGAAGGCTGTGCTAAACCGGTGTTGTTTTAATTTAAGCTGTTACTGAAAGAACTACATGAAATAACACTGTCTGAACAACCTAAATATTTATGATATTCTTACATGGCTTGAATTAATACATCATTGGGCTAGCACCACCTTCAAACTGATCATCAGTTAGAACATAATATGATATATAGAACTTAGTATAATGTTATTTTTCGTTTTTTAGTTTAGTAAGTATGTTTTTGAAGTCGGTTGACTTGTTTTTATTAAAGTTTTTTAATACACATGTTCCTTAGACATTTTAAATTAATTTTCCTTATAGAACTTGGAGCTACCCTAGAGTTATGGGAAATACTCCCGAGCACCCTGTAGATGCTACTTAATCCTACTAATCCTTCATTCATCAGTATCGGTTGGTGGGCTTGGAGTTTATAAAGAATATTAAGTATATATAATTTATTTATGAACATTCCTCATTCAGTTGAGCTTTTACTACCCATAACACAAGCTAAGCTTACTTTGAGACTAGTTAGTGATGTGTGTAATGTGTTATTATAAATATTAACCAACTTTCTGCAGTTTGAGAATACGCGGATAAAATATAGCCTATGATACTCAGAAATAACGTGGCTTTCTAGTGGTAAAAGAATTTTCAAAATTGGATCCAGAGTTTACCTGCTAGAACACCACCAACTTTACCTCTTTATAATACATACTAGCGGAAGCCCGCGACTTCGTCCGCGTAAAAATCGATGTCAACTTTCAACCCCTATTTCACATTCTATTTTGCAAGTTTTATAACTTATACCTTGTAACTAAAAAAATTAAGGACTTTCCGTACAAACTTTCTACCCCTACTTCACCCAATTCTGATTTTGTTTTCACGACAAAAAGTATCCTATTATCCTTCTACGTATTATGGTCTCAAATCGTCTTAAGTATCGTTTGAATTCATTCTGTAGTATCAGCGTGATGCCCGGTCAAAAAAAAGGCAAACAGACAGACAAAAAATAGAAAATATGAGCGTGGTGCGATGACAAAGGAAAATAGAGACTTCTATGCTAAAATTATAATCTTTGGATCTACTGGACCGATTTGAAACATTGTTTTATCAATAGAAAGCTACGTTATTTGCGAGTGTCATAGGCTATGTTTGATTCCCATATTCACACAGGAACGGGAACCACGTAATGGAAAGCGCGGGGCGTCATGTAGCGGACTTTCTGCGTCTTTGAGAAATTTTGTATTATCTCCAAAACTAATTAACATACTATAAAGGGCAAATCTTATCTCCATAATATCCTTGTGATTATTAAATAATTTATTTTGATAAGGATTTAAGTTAAGTAGCATAAATAATGACGCAAACCTAAGTATATAAAATTTATAATTTTCAAAACACAAAAGGTACTATATCTGCTAATATATAGAAGATAGATATATGGTGTCGCGGACTTTTTTGTAGAACTTTTAAAGATACATAAAGCCTCCATACATTAATTTCAATTTTACACAATGGTTAAGGCAGCGCATGCGAATAAGTCTGCTTAAGAGGATTTTCGGTCCGACCTGTATGACAAAAACTGTGTTAACTCGGCGAATATATATCATGCTAATATAAAATATAGCCTATAGCACTCCCCGATAATGTAGCATTCTACTGGTGAAAGAATTTTTGAAATCGGACCAGTAGTTCCGAAAATTACCCCATTTAAAAAATGTGACAAACTTACAAACTTTACCTCTTTATAATATTAGTATAGATTAACAACCCATTTTCGGCTCATTGTTGAGCACGAGTCACTTCTCAGGACGAGAGGGGTTAGGCCTTAGTCCTCCATGCTGGCCCAATGCGGATTGGCAGACTTCACACACCTAGACAATTAAGAAAATTCTCAGTTATGCAGGTTTCTTCACAATGTTATGCTTCACCATTTAAGACATTTAATTTAAAAATGGGTTGAATACATATCAGTATAGATTTTTATTGTGAGTTTCTTGAAAGAAGGAAATGCTCAATATTTCATAGACCAACCCAGGACTCAAACTCAGAATTTCATGATAGTTACACTGAACCAATAAAGTAGTTAGAGAGAGAGATAAATAAAAAGAGTTTATTATGTATTAAAATTAAAATATATACCTAATGCTTTCAGCAATCCTGCTTCTTCACATGAATTTTACCCGCATGACGACGGTTTTTAATATAAAAAATATTTACACAATGTCTCAAAAAGCAATCAAAGCTTTCAAAAATAAACAATGTTCGCAGAAGTTCAGTACCAACAAACTCACAAAAAATGAGCCCAAAATTTAGCATTACTTGCAAGCCAGACTAAAAAATTTCAAGAAGATAATTTAAAAGAAGACAATAGAATAAAATAATATTAACACACAATGCTTAGCAAATATAGCATTAACAGATGGAAACCAGGCAATAGGTATGTTAAAATAGGTTATGTTTCATAGAAGCTATTTTAATCCTACACATCCATCATTTATCATTGTCTCCATATAGTAGAGGAGGTATGGAGCTGAGACCCACCACACTGCTCCAATGCTGTTGGTGGGCTTAGGGTGAATGTTCAATTAATTAATTACCACTATCTGATGCTAATGTTAATAATCGGGATTAAAGGCTCGGGAAAAACTTCAGGATGAGAATTTAACTGATTTTTTTTTACATTTTTCATAATTTATTCTTCACATTTTTCACTTAATAAAATTCTTTTAGTTTTTGTTTGTTTTTAACCTGGTGAAAATATGTGAAATTTTGCTATCGGCTTCCCAACTCCAAGATGAGAATTTGACTGAATTTTTTTTTACATTTTTAACCGATTTTAAAAAAAGAAGGAGGTTCTCAATTCGAGTCTTATGTTTTTTTTTCATAATCTATTCTTCACATTTTTCACTTAATAAAATTCTTTTAGTTTTTATTTGTTTTTTAACTGGTGAAAATACATAAAATTTATTCTTTATGTTTAAATTTTCAGGTGTAGCAAAATAGAAGATGAAGGTCTAGCTGTGCCAGTCAGTGCTGAGCCACACAGTTGCTGCTGGCATGTTTGCAAAATAGCACAAGGTAACCTGCTTCATCGTTATTATCAACCTATTTTAACAGCATTACAGGGCCAGGCCTTATAGAAAAGTGATTATGGAGCTGAGACCCACCACACTGCTCCAGTGCTGTTGGTGGGCTTAGGGTGATAATGTTCAATTAATTAATAACCACTATCTGATGCTAATGATAATAATCGGGATTGAAGGCTTCCAAACTCCAAGATGAGAATTTAACTGAATTATTTTAACCGACTTCTATGTTTTTATTCTAGTTTTCATTTGTTTTTTAACTGGTGAAAATACATAAAATTTATTCTTTATGTTTAATTTTTCAGGTGTAGCAAAATAGAAGATGAAGGTCTAGCTGTGCCAGTCGGTGCTGAGCCACACAGTTGCTGCTGGCATGTTTGCAAAATAGCACAAGGTAACCTGCTTCATCGTTATTATCAACCTATTTTAACGGCATTACAGGGCCAGGCCTTATAGAAAAGTGATTATGGAGCTGAGACCCACCACACTGCTCCAATGCTGTTGGAGGGCTTAGGGTGATAATGTTCAATTTATTAATAACCACTATCTGATGCTAATGATAATAATCGGGATTAAAGGCTTCCCAACTCCAAGATGAGAATTTAACTGAATTTTTTTTCACATTTTTAACCTACTTCAAAAAAAAGAAGGAGGTTCTCAATTCGAGTCTATGTTTTTTTTTCATAATCTATTCTTCACATTTTTCACTTAATAAAATTATTTTAGTTTTCATTTGTTTTTAACTGGTGAAAATACATAAAATTTATTCTTTATGTTGAATTTTTCAGGTGTAGCAAAATAGAAGATGAAGGTCTAGCTGTGCCAGTCAGTGCTGAGCCACACAGTTGCTGCTGGCATGTTTGCAAAATAGCACAAGGTAACCTGCTTCATCGTTATTATCAACCTATTTTTACGGCATTACAGGGCCAGGCCTTATAGAAAAGTGATTATGGAGCTGAGACCCACCACACTGCTCCAATGCTGTTGGAGGGCTTAGGGTGATAATGTTCAATTTATTAATAACCACTATCTGATGCTAATGATAATAATCGGGATTAAAGGCTTCCCAACTCCAAGATGAGAATTTAACTGAATTTTTTTTCACATTTTTAACCTACTTCAAAAAAAGAAGGAGGTTCTCAATTCGAGTCTATGTTTTTTTTTCATAATCTATTCTTCACATTTTTCACTTAATAAAATTATTTTAGTTTTCATTTGTTTTTAACTGGTGAAAATACATAAAATTTATTCTTTATGTTGAATTTTTCAGGTGTAGCAAAATAGAAGATGAAGGTCTAGCTGTGCCAGTCAGTGCTGAGCCACACAGTTGCTGCTGGCATGTTTGCAAAATAGCACAAGGTAACCTGCTTCATCGTTATTATCAACCTATTTTTACGGCATTACAGGGCCAGGCCTTATAGAAAAGTGATTATGGAGCTGAGACCCACCACACTGCTCCAATGCTGTTGGAGGGCTTAGGGTGATAATGTTCAATTTATTAATAACCACTATCTGATGCTAATGATAATAATCGGGATTAAAGGCTTCCCAACTCCAAGATGAGAATTTAACTGAATTTTTTTTCACATTTTTAACCTACTTCAAAAAAAGAAGGAGGTTCTCAATTCGAGTCTATGTTTTTTTTTCATAATCTATTCTTCACATTTTTCACTTAATAAAATTATTTTAGTTTTCATTTGTTTTTAACTGGTGAAAATACATAAAATTTATTCTTTATGTTGAATTTTTCAGGTGTAGCAAAATAGAAGATGAAGGTCTAGCTGTGCCAGTCAGTGCTGAGCCACACAGTTGCTGCTGGCATGTTTGCAAAATAGCACAAGGTAACCTGCTTCATCGTTATTATCAACCTATTTTTACGGCATTACAGGGCCAGGCCTTATAGAAAAGTGATTATGGAGCTGAGACCCACCACACTGCTCCAATGCTGTTGGAGGGCTTAGGGTGATAATGTTCAATTTATTAATAACCACTATCTGATGCTAATGATAATAATCGGGATTAAAGGCTTCCCAACTCCAAGATGAGAATTTAACTGAATTTTTTTTCACATTTTTAACCTACTTCAAAAAAAGAAGGAGGTTCTCAATTCGAGTCTATGTTTTTTTTTTCATAATCTATTCTTCACATTTTTCACTTAATAAAATTATTTTAGTTTTCATTTGTTTTTAACTGGTGAAAATACATAAAATTTATTCTTTATGTTTAATTTTTCAGGTGTAGCAAAATAGAAGATGAAGGTCTAGCTGTGCCAGTCAGTGCTGAGCCACACAGTTGCTGCTGGCATGTTTGCAAAATAGCACAAGGTAACCTGCTTCATCATCATTATCAGCCTATTTTAACGACACAAGTTTAACAGAGCCAGACCTTATAGAAAAGGGGTTAGGGAGCTTAGACCCACCACACTGCTACAATAAAGGTTGGTGAGCTAAGGGAGATAAAGTGAAATTCATTGTGGATCACTATCAGATGTTAATGATAATGACCTGGACGAGGCGCGGGAGTGTAATACAAACAACTTACCAACTCCAGGCTGAGAACTGTAAATTTCTTGGAAGAAAGAAAAACTCAGTATCTGATAGCCTGACCCAGGATTCGAAGCCACGACCTCGTTATCCAAAACCACATTGGCTAACCAATATTATAATACTAGCGGACGCCCGCGATTTCAACCGTGTGATGTTCAGTTTTTGAACATCCAGCGGGAACCATGTTTCTGGGATAAAAAGTAACCTAAATATTGCTCAATAACTTCCTCTATCTTCCAATGAAAGTCCAATTAAAATCGGTTCAGCCGTTCCAAAGATTATCCCAGAGAAACAGAAACACAGACAGACAAAAAATTTAAAAGACCTTGTTTGCATTTTAGTATTGTGTATATAATTATAATCACTTGAAAAAACTATTGATAAATTTCACTAAAATTAACTTTTATTCCTGAAAAAATCAAGGGAGATTTGTGAAAAACTGTATTTTACGCGGTCATTGTTGCTTGCCTCACCCTACTCAACTAAATTATTTTATGAATGAATGAATGAAATTATTTTAGTGTACAACATGATTTTTTTGAGACGAATATCTTACCAACTCATGGATTCACCATGTGGGTGTCCATCACGTGGCAGAGAGAAAAACGCTGAGCAGAGCTTGGACTTGTGATCAATGGACGTAAGGTTAAAGAATTCCTTGACAATTGATTAACACTCCCCTTCTCTGCTCGTGTTGTTCTCCCTGCGTAGTAAGGTCTGCCAAATTTGGTAACCCAAATCTGCACTTCTAGAGAGACCAAGGTCTCAAAGCAAATTATAGAGAGATTTTGCTGGTAATCCTCTCGCACCTCTCTACGGCGTACAGACTAACCATATAGCCATTTTAGTTAGTTCATTTGTTAGGTCATAACATTTATTCAGTTTTATACTGTGGTCCTTTGGAATGTTAGTCTCCCACGGGACAGTAAGCACTACAAGTACTATGCTAAAGGAAAATGTCTGGTTTAGATCACGAAATAGCAACATCCTCTGGGATTATCCTCTTAACTGATAACAATAATAATTATGTAAAATGTATACCTTATCAGCCGATAGACGTCCACTGCTGGACATAGGCCTCTTGCATGGATCTTGTTGTGTTGTACTATACATTGCAAGGTAATGCCCATAAATGACCACGCTGGGCATGCGGGTTGGTCATTCGCAGGCCTAGACTTCTCGCACCGGTATCACTGCTGCCTGACACCGGTCTGTGGTACTTGTGATGTCTAGCTGAATCAGAATGGTTAAACCGCCATTAGTCGGTCGCCAGAGCCTCGTCGGTCAATCTGTGCACCACGTGCAGGTGATGTTGGCAGTTGGAGAGGCTGACTGGTACTAGCCTCCCCCTTACACCCCATAAATGTATACTTCTTATTTATTTTTGCAGGTGCAGTGCATGCAATAATAGTTATGTAAAATGTATAACTTCTGATTTATTTTTGCAGGTGCTGTAAAATGAAGATATATTGTTAAATATCATGAGATAGAAATAAAAGATGAAGATCTAGCTGTACCCATCCCGAGCCACACTACTGCAGCCACGTTGCTGCTGGCATTTTTGCAAAATAGCACAAGGTAACTTGCTTTATTCATTCGGCTTAGGTTGATATTATTAGATTGATTAATGATCACTATCAGAAATGTTAATGATAATGACCGGGTTCGACGGCTTAACATGCTCTCTGAGGCACGGGGGTGTGACACCACCAACTTCCCAACTCCAGACTAAGAATTTGTTAGCAGAAGCAAAAACTCAGTATCTCTTAAATACAGAACCAGGATCTCGTGATCCAAAACACATGGGCTAGCTACTGAACCAACAAGGTAGTTTTGACCTGCTTAATAACAATGAACTACATGTTTCCTAGATACACTTACAGTTTTGTTTTTAAAAACTGTAAGTGTATCTAGTAGTATCTCACAAATGTCCCTGAAGAGAATAGGAATTCTTATTATATATAATTATGTAAATATTTATTTTCAGTGCATTTTAAAAAGTCATGTTAAATGAAATTTTCTATTACAGGTCACAACAATTGATGTAACAAATATAATCAATGGACCAGGCACCTGCACCATGATTCTTTGGAATACTAAAATTCGTCTCTTTATGTCTGTACTTCTCATAATGAAAAATGTCACGTTTTTATGAAAGAAATAATGGAATCAAATAATAAATAAAAAAAGCATATGCTGGAAGTCCTCAGAAACAGCTCCGACTTTGATGATTTTTTTTAAAGTCATGTTTTTTATGTTATTTAAAATCAGAAATGTTTTGGTGGACGAAATTATTTAAATTGTTAAAAAATATCTATGCTATTTATACATATTTTTTTTTTAAATACAACCGACTTCAAAAATACAAACTTATGCAGAAAACTAACAAACGAAAGAAAATATTATAATATTTTCTATCTATTGATCACTTTGAAGGCGGTGCCAATGTTCCAATTAATGGGCCGACAATTAGTTATCTATTGTTTACTAGCTATAGGGCTCGAATTGCTTTTTCATATCTTTAAAAGACTATCTTCGGAATGAACCCTTTATAATAAAAAAGTATTATCAAAATCGGACCACTCAATAAAAAGTTATACTTGGTTAAACAATCAATCATCCCATCAATCAATAATGTAAAACCAAGAATAACTGTTAACATGAGTAGTCCGATTTTGATAATTCTTTTGATTGATCATTCTTGATTGTTTTAGTTTAAAACCAAGCATGTCTTGGAATTCCGATTTGAATAACTTTGTTTTAAATAGAAAGGGTATATTCCGACAATGGTCCCAAATCATTATAAATTTAAAAAAAACGAAGATGACTGGTTATTTTCCCATTAATTGTATTGTAAAATTATGCGTAACTTATTACGAAGTGGTCCGATTTCGTAAATTATTTATAGATTGTAAAGGTATTTTGATTGTAAAGCTCCCATATAAATTTTAAAAAACAATTCCAATCCTAAATGTGCGATTGGTTGTTTTCTCATTCATTTTAATGTAAAACCAAGCATAACTTTTTATTGGGTGGTTCTATTTTGATTATTCTTTTTTTGATAGAAAGGGTATATTCCTAAAAGTCTCATAAAATGTTGGAAAACAATTTCAAACCTAATAGTAGGAAAATAGAAGATGATTAATTGTTTTTCCATTTATTGTAATGTTAAACTATGCGTAACTTTTTACTGAGTGGACCGATTTTGAAAATTCTTTACTTTTTGTAAACGGTTTATTTCGAAGTAGGTCCCATATAAATTTCGGAAAACAATTCGAATCCTTAAGGTGGAAAAAAACTGTACGATTGATTAACCTACCCATTAATTGTACAATTGGCACCGGCTTCAAAGTAATCAGTAGATATAAAATATTATAATGTTTTCTTCAGCTTATTAGTTTACTGCATAACTTTGTGTTTTTGAAGTCGGTAGTGTTTGTTTTTTAATTATTTATTATATAAATAGCATAACTATTGTTAAATAGTATAAATCGTTCCATCCTCACTCCAAAAGGTTTCTGATTTCAAATAATATGAAGAAACAAACTGAACAAAAAAAATCATCAAAATCAGAGCTGTTTCTGAGGAAGTAGAGGGTAAATGCTCTATTGATTCGCCTAAAAGTAATATTATGATTTTTTATCGCATTAGGTTGTAAAGTTCGGCTAGTGAAAGTAGAGACTGAAATTGCCCGCCAAATTTAAAAATCATATAAACAAAGTAAAAAAACATGCGTTTTCATAATTTACTTAAATTAGTTTTTATTTGTGAATACATTATTACCTATACTATAAGTGTTAAACTCAGTTATTCCAATATTTGCACTATAATTTTGAGAATTTACTCCGATTTTTTAAAATTTGGCGGGTGATTTCAGTTTCTACTTTCATTAGCCAAATTCTAATAATTTTATTGTTTATGAAATTTATACTAATTAGAAAGAGGAAGAATTTGATTATTTGTTTGTTTGCATTGAATAGGCTCTGAAACTACTTTGCTGATTTAAAATTTTTTTACAGCATTATAATCATGGATTAGGCCATAATTGTTATCTCTGTATTCCCACGGGAACGAGAACTACGCTGGTGAAACTGCGTGACGTTTGCATAGTTTATCATATGTACAAATATCCCGACAATCTATATTTTTATGTATGAATTGGTTAAGTTATAATTGACTTGATTTTCCCAAATATATCAGTGAAGTCACCCAATTGATGCATAGATATATTTTTATTTTGGTTTTCATTTTACTTACTTACTAAAATTTAGTTTTAGAAGCAAAATGAATATATGTAGATTACATTTTAGGTGCTGATGTTTACTTGGTTATTGATTAAGTGCATAAGATTTTTTGTTTGATAATAAAGACATTTCAACTTGAAACTGTTATTCTTTCTATTGTTTAATTTATTATATACAATTACTTGTTACTAAAATATTGTGCTATTATATTGTTTTTAATATTTTCACAGTTCAGCTTTTGGGGACGGAGTGGTTTTAAAATAAATATTTTTAAAAATCTGTTTAAATTAATTAATTAATCGACAGAGTTTATAAATATCTGTTTAAATTAATTAATTAATCGAAATGGTTTTTAAAAATATTTATTTTAAAGCTATTCCGTCTACAAAAGCTGAACTGTGAAAATTTAAAAACAATATATTAGCTTTGAATTTCCCGCGTTGGCAAATTGTTTCAATGGGGGCATTCCACAGATGGCGGTAATTTTAGTGCCGCTTTTTTTGTATGAGGTTGGTATTCTTCTCCTGAGTAAATATGTTCCTTGTGCTACAGCAGTACGTACCACGAGGTACTAAGTAGATACAGTGTTCAACCTACTGGATGTGATAACCCGAGTGATCAATCGATCACCCAGAGAGTGTGTGCAAACACTACAATCGTCATCGTCGATTAAATTGATTTAACTTATAATATAAAGCAGCACAGCTAACCTATTTCATATTTTGGTCTTTATAACCTATTAAAAAAACCAAATTAATTGACAAAATGTCTTTCATCTACATACCTCATCATTATCAACCCATATTTGGATCACTGCTGAGCTAGGGTCTCCTCTCAGAATTAGAAGGGTTAGGCCAATAGTCCACCACGCTGGCCCAATGCGGATTGGCAGAATTCAAACGCAGAGAATTAAGAAAATTCTCTAGTGTAATAGGTTTCCTCACGATGTTTTTCCTTCACCGTTTGAGACACGTGATATTTAATTTCTTAAAATGCACACAACTGAAAAGTTGGAGATGCATGGCCTGGACCTGAATCGGAGGCAGAGCCATATCCACTGGGCTATCACGGCTAATTTACTACTATGATACAAATTACAAATGTCATCCGGTGCTTACTGGTGGTGGTTACTGTCAATTAATTTGTTGTTTATTTTAATAGGTTGATAATAAAGACCAAAATAGTGAATAGGCTAGCTGATATCTTTATTTTTCATTTGTCATCACGGCTTATTTAATTAAAAGAGTAATAATATGTATATAATCAGCAAAATACAAGTAAATCACCAACCCGATGCGGTGAGTGTAACCCGACACCACACTACTAGTACTTACGTTGTGGACGCGAAAAGGAAATGCGATGTAACCGACACAGGACATGTAATCGATCCATCGTCTTATGATATACGTATATTGTCGTATATATACTTAATGCGTGTCTTACCTACTATTTACATATTGAGTATCTAGTATCTACTACTTTTGCACTGCTTCGTTGGTCTAGCTAGTGTCTATAGACTTTTGTGAATCACGGCCTATTCAGTATTCACAAATTTTGGTCTAATAACCACCTAGTATAATTAACATCAAAGCAATAATAAACCGGTTAAGTGCGTGTCGAGTGTAGAGTTCGTTGCGTTAAGATAAAAATAATTTGTAAATAGCCGAATCTCGTAGAACATTTTTTAAATAAAATCGATATATTATGCCCAATATTAGCTCCACAACCATTAGCGTTCTACCGTAAATTGATTAAAACGGTGTCTACAGAGCTGTGACGTCATAGTACTTAACCCACATAACGTGCCGGCTCGGTTATAATTAAGCCATTTAGCGAGTGACCGCACGTAAAGATTACAAGAGAGGTGATAGCTAATCCAACACCTAACACCTCAGACCAATTATCTTTGTACTTGTATCGCACTGAAATACATCAACAAAATTGTCTGTCGTTTTTGTGGGGGGCGAGGTAAACTCACACATCGAAAATATTTAACACCAATAAATATATCCTGTGTCCTTACACACAGCTATAAATTTAAATCGTAATACACACACGTGTAATTGAAACACAATAAAGCATCGATTCTATAAACGCAGTTTGTTTAAACACGTTAGATTGTGATCATATTATACTTTACACAGGGGTAAGGTCTAGTGAGGTCCTAAGGTCTGTATCTAACCACAACGTAACCCACCCACCTATCATTATTATCAGCCTACGAGTATTTTTACAGCCCACTTCAGGGTCAACCTCCCCTCCCTTAAAGAAGATGGTTATTGGTCTAAGCCTAGCCACAACCTAACCCACCTATCATTATTATCAGTCTATATTTTAACGGCCCACTTCAGGGTCAGCATTCCCTCCCTTTAAAGGAGAGCCAAATGCCTATATCTACATAGATTATATTGACAACATTATACAGTATTTATAACCTACATTCCGAATCGTTGGTAGAGTTTTAACAACAAACGTTTACAAGCACTTTTGACGTTTCAAAAGTGCAAGTTTCACAAGCACTTCTGACAACAAAAGTGCTTGTAAGATTGTAGCTTAATTGAAATAAATGAATTTTGATTTAGATAACATCTAACCCTTGGCAGATTGGCTTTTCCCTTCTGATCCTGTCTGTACCTATTAGGTCTGTACCTATTAGATGGGGATTTTGAAATTTTCTGGAGCCCACGCGCGATATAAGCTCAAAGGAGGATCATAATCAGGGTTCGCAAAACTTGGATGGGTAAGTAGTTGTAACTTGTAACTTTGTTACCTGTAGGTATACAATTTGTAGCTTCAAGCACAGAAAACATATGCAAGCACTAAAGCATACAGCTCGAACATCATTTTCACTCTCATTGTTAGCTATTCGTGCTAATTGCCAGTAATATAACAGCAATAGGTAATATTGCTAAATACTATGTAAAACGATAGGTCAGAAAGGACACGGTTATTTATATAAACACGGCACCAACGAGCGTAACTATCTGTTAGAAACTTCCAACCTACATACAACAAAACAGGTTCCCGTATCGAGAGATAACATACGCACGCCCATCGATCCAATCTCCGCTATACATTACGCTATAATGTGATTTATTATTTAGGTACTAAGGAGGATAGTCGCGTGTGTTGATCGTGTGTAATGGTACGTTGTAAGTGAATAGAACACGCATAAGGTGATGGTCACACGACATCGCGAATCGCTGCGGATGGCGTAAGCGTTGAAGTAGACTTAAATGCGATGTGCGGCGCGGAAATGCTGTACCCGCATCATATATTTCGCTATCTGCGAATAGAATTCAAAAGCATCTTCGCTAGAGTCGATATTCGATAGATGTTGTATTTTTTTAATTTCTAAGCAAGACAGCTTTCAGGAGATGTCTGACTTTACCCAACCCATAAATACCATCGGTTCAAATATCACAGAACATGTCTTTGGAGAGACGTTCTATCATCCTAAGATTTTCTAGTCCTCAGGCTTCATTCTACCAGAGCTTCTGTGCTTTTCCTGCAATCTGGTGACACTACTACGGTCTTATTAAAAAGCCTGAATCTATTACACAATAATAAGAAAAGTCACAGCTAGAAAGAATGTTACTGAAGTAATAGAAGATTAAATTTCTCATCGATTCTTATTCTCATTTCAAACCCGTTGGACTCATAGCACATGAACTTCTCTAGAGTAAAACCTGCTTCACCGCGTGTCGCAGCGGTTTGCACCGTGTTGTGAACCTCGCTTAAAAGAGTGAGGTCGATTATCTCAAAGCTCGCACGTAACGAGGCTGGGCCGCAACGAATTACAAGAAATCCGTCTGTATTTGAACGTCTAGTCAATCTCACATGGGCTCGCATACCTTGAAAGCCTTCATGGATTTCGTGAGTGTTAAAACCGCCAGAGTTATACTCGGATCTCTAAACCAATGTTAACTATATAATTATTATCACGAGGAGTCGAGTAAGGTCGAGGACACAACGGTAGATAATGCAAATTGCGATATGACGCTAAGCGATAAATACGGTAAAGGAAGATTATTTTAAAAGATCAACAATTAAGTTTCTTGACGGTTCCTCTGAGTAGAACTTGTCTTCCGGACTGGTGGTAGTCTCTGTCAATAATCAAATTTGACGTTTTAAGAGTGCTTGTAAAGTAAAGAAATAAAAGAATTTGAATTTGAACAGGTGTTAGCGATGAAGCGACAACAAACCAGCGACTTGCGAATACATTAGGGGTTAGGATAAGCCGCTCAAACACTCCTCTCAATGAAACTTTGCAAGAATATTTATATGTGTATAACTTAGAAATAGAAAATACAAAATATTGTACAATTTAGTAGTGAATAAATAATATGACCTAACAAATGAACTAACTAAAAATGGCTATGTAGTTAGTCTGTACGCCGTAGAAGTAGGTGCGAGAGGATTACCAGCAAAATCTCTCTATAACTTGCTTAAAGACCTTGGCCTCTCTAGAAGTGCAGCTAGTTCTATAATAGAACGAGTATCCAAAGCTGCTCTAATAGGATCTTATCAAATTTGGCTAGGCAGGGAGAATAACACGAGCAGAGAACGGGGAGTGTTGATCGATCGTCAAGGAATTCCTAAACCCTATATCTTGTAGTCACAAGTTCAGGACTCTGCTCGGAGTTTTTCTCTCTACCTCGCGATGGACCCGGCACCCACACGATGAATCCATAGAATGCTAAGATATTCTTCTCATAAAGAAATACAGCAACAAAGCGTCGTCGACTGATCAATAATAACTATTAATAATAATAATTATAAGTCAAATCACATTATAAAAGTTATTTTTTAAGGAACTCCAAATTAAACCGGTCGAATTATGACTTACGTAAAAATACAAAATGTGTAAACTTGTGTACTATTTACATTAACAATCAATGTCATCGAATATTAAATACAAATTACATATATGCTAAGGTCACACAATATTTTGGCACGCGCTTTTTCATACATAAACATGAGTCGCTCATATGCTCGTAAGCATATTTGACATCAGCAATTGTCGTGTGTCATGCTTAGTACTTGTTGATAGCAATCAATTTTTAACGGAATATTGTACATGTTATGCTTAGGTAGAGAGGTGTATCTGAACAACGCGCAGCACACATTGGATCTCCAGCAACACTCTACGAGGCGTTCGGCGACCTGGGCGGCCTGCTAAGCTTCTGGAGCAAGCTTGGTTGGCTGGAGTGCCTCCGGCGAGGACCAGCACCAAAAGGACCTACGTACAACGGCCAACCACTAATGGCCAAGTGCGGAAATGGCCCAGGAAAGAAGAAGAGAAGAATATAGTGGAAGGTTATTTTAACTACATATTATTGTGATGTTCCCATTCTCGTAAGAATGTATGACACTCGCAAATAACGTGGCTTGTGGTAAAAGAATTGTCAAAATCGGTTCAGTAGATCCAGAGCTAACTTCCTACAATACACACACTCTACCTCTTTATAATATGTATTGATAAAGTCATCGTTTATACTACATTTTTTGTCGTATTTGACAAATAACTGACTTCCGCGACCGCGACTTCGTCCGCGTGGAATTTAGTTTTTCATTAATCCCTCGGAACCATGGGGTTTTCGGGAAAAAAAGTAGCCTATGTGTTAATCCAGGCTATAATATGTCACAATACCAAATTGCAGCTAATTGGGTTCAGTAGTCGAGGCGTGAAAGAGTAACAAACATTCATATTATCAAATCATCAGTTTTCGCAAATCTCAGGAAACCATGGAAGTTTTCGGGATAAAAAGTAGCCTATATGTTAATCCAGAGTAAAATCTATTTCCATTTTAAATTTCAGCCAAATCGCTTTGGTAGTAGCGGCGTTAAAGAGTAACAAACATCCAAACATACATACAAACTTTCGCGTTTATAATATTAGTAGAATTTGTCGTATCTGCCAAATAACTCCAATACTAATTAACTAATGAGTATAGAAAATTATGGTAACTTATTTTAATAGAAAAAGGCTAGTAAAAAGTATCTAATAACAAACACAAACATTGGGTGAAGCGTTTTCAGTTATCATTTACACGAAAATACCCAGTGGCAGTGACCTCGCGTTAAGGTCGTCTCAAAAACGAAGCCAAATGTCAATGTTATCGTAAATACCACGAGTATTTTCTGCCACAACAAAAAATACAGATAAACTGACAGGCCGATAATATTGACGACGGTTAAAAAAATCTTATTACAGTCATTATATCGGAAAATTTGGCTTAGAAATGCAAATGAACCGGGAAAGCTGAATTTTGGATATGACGTGGGACGCTATACATTACGCTATAGGTACCTAGTAAACTTTAAATTCTCGACCAAGATTTCCTATGTGCATTTTGCGCCATCTTGAAAAAAATGGTTGAATTTAGTTTTTTTTATCGTAACTCGGTTCTCCGTTGAAATACGAAAATTTGCCAAATGTGTATACTTCTTCGATCTTTCTAGATCTGCTTGTAAGTAGTTAGGAACGTATAAACGGTAAAGAGGACGATTTTCATGAAGATACGTATTACCATTATAATAGAAGTACGTACTAAACGTCTATTGTTAAAATCTATATAATATGTACATAAACACAAAGAAATATTCAGTTCCTTTCGATGTTTATCTTTTAGTTATGTATGTTTCAGGAAAAACATTCGCACAGTGGCAACACAATGTGTTGAAATCATTTAAACTTTAATTTTCACATCACACCACACCAAAATACTACAAAAAAAATAATTCTGGTACTTCGTAATATATTTCGAATTTCTTAATACATTTCTTATTAGTTACCGACCCGAAACGAAACAGGTCTCGACTCTAGGAAATGACCCATCTACATACATCTATTTGGCCTTAGACCAATGTGAAACAATTTGTGAAAGTTTCATCAAAACAGTTTCAAACCGCATATAGGGCACATCAGTAGAGTACAAACAGGTGGACAAGTTTCCTTTCCTTCCACACTAATCTATACTAATATTATAAAGAGGAAATATTTGATTGTTTGTTTATATGTTTTGAATAGGCTCTGGAACTACTGAACCGATTTGAAAAATTCTTTCACTGTTGGAAAGCTACACTATCCCCGAGTGCTATAGGCTAAATTTTATACCCGTATTCCTACGGAAACTAGAGCCACACGGGTGAAACCGCGCGGCATCTGTACATAGATCGACAAATACTTGCTTATTTTGGTCTTTTTTCTTTTCGTAGAAAATGTAAAAAGTCTCGGCTTAAATTCGAATTTACAGTTTCTGTGTTGTTTACAATATTATTATTTACACAGTTTCTGTGTTGTTTACAATATTATTCGGCTGTAAATTCTATTATTTCCAGCCAGTAATGATTCGACTGAGGAAAATGCTCGCCAAAGTACCTAAATCAATTACTTAGGTGCCTTCCCACACGTAGGTCGTAGCTACTGTAATTTAATTATGAACGCTATTTCTCAATTTGCCGTGCAGGCTTTATTTACCAACTAATATTATAAAGAGGTAATGTTTGTGGTGTTTTAGGGGGTAATCTCTAGATCTACTAAACCGATTTTGTAAATTCTTTTACTATTAGTAAGCCACGTTATTTGTAAATGTCATAGGCTATATTCGTCTCCGTATTATTACGGAAAAGCGACTACACGGGTAAGGCGTCATATAGTAAATAAATAATTCTGATTCTGTAGGGGGGGAAATTAGTTTGAAAATTTAATAAGTTCTGTATAAAAGACAGACGTGAAACGAAATGAAAGTATAATAACCCACAAACTAATACCTTTTTATAATATTAGTATAGATTATTTTTGTAACGAAATAATAATAATAATAAATTATTTTCCATTCTTACGATATGTAAACAATTATTATTTATCGAATATTCTTCGCAAAAGAGAATGGTGTCTTCTTTTATGAAAAAGGTACTTTTCAAATATTTCATTAGGAATGCAATGAGTTACATACCTGGCTAAGTTTGTTGTCAACTTTCTAGCCTGTTTAAGAAACTTGGTAGAGTTAGTTGACACCTGTTTCTACCAGTAGATGAGGTTGGTTTTACGGATTAGGTTTATTGCAAATAATAATTTGTGAACCAACAATGCATAATTACTTAGAAGGATACCTAATTCTCTTGTACTCTGAGTGAACTCACAAGGATTGCTGAGTTGTGTCTTTGTTATACTAAGTAGGTAATATTAATTGTAATGTATAATTGTATATATTTAGGTAAATAGAATTAATTTTTAGATTTATTATATAGTACTAAGCTAGTGAATTAGGTGATACCTGTAAGGCTAGTTTTAAGTTATGATGATAATAAATAAATAAAAATAAAATAAATAAATCATTTGAATGAACCATTAAATTCGATTTCAATTAATAAATTAGTAAAACCTATAAAAGGTTTAATTAATTTAATATTAATCTATACTAATATTATAAATGCAAAAAGTCTGTCTGTTACCTTTTCACGGATAAATGGCTGAACCTATCAAGATGAATGGGACTTTGGCGCAAAACATTTAACCCTAAAAAATATGAGGGGGCGAAATAGGGGTTGAATGGAAAGTCCTTCACTTTTAGAGTTACAATTTTAAAAATTTGTCCACAAATTATGAAAAAGTGGTAAAATAGCGGTTGAAAATTTACATTGATATCCACGTGGAAGAAGTCGCGGGCGTCCGCTAGTCAACATACAATTGCTAAGTTGGACAGTTACGTTACGTTTAATGTAAACTTCCTACAGGTGTGTGTATTACACTGACCGATCCAAAATCCTCCATTGGAACATGAATCAGAAACGCGTCGATAGCGAAAATAGCCTTCATTTGCCGTTTATGCGGAGAGCAAAACTTAAATTCCTGCCAATAATACATTTTGGCTAGCCGCCCAGGACGGCTTACGAAAAAAATCCTACACGCAAATTGTAAAACCTCACCTGAACAAAAACGTTTGCAACGAAAATCCCCGTTTTCCAGCACAACTTTTTCACAAAGCACCGTTTTTATCACTGATGGTAACAATGAATCCGTTTACATTTACAAAATCACAGTTACATCACTATTCGCAGAAATTATCGAGTTAACAACACTCGCGAAACAATTAGTAACGAACCGCGAGCGGAATTCGCGAATGAGTTACACTTTAACTTCCGAACTTTTGTGCATTCAATTCATTCAATTGTATTGATTTGTATGTATTATTAATTGGAGTTTTTGTATGGTAAAGTCCGCCGGTTCTGTATGGTCGTGGTAGACGCTATGAGGCCGCGGTGCGACTGCCCCGACGTTGTATCATTCAGGCCGGCTCACGTGCGTATGCATGCAAAAACTTTTACATAGAGCTCGAAACATTATTAGAATAATACGTAAAACCGTGTCATAGTGTTAGTCATATTTTTAATAAATAACTACACGTGCGTCGCTTGTCGCTTCATTACGTTTTAAAGTTATTCCAAACACTGAAGAATATAAAAGAGGTGAGTGTGTATAAATTACTTAGTATATAATTATAACTAGTGGACGCCCGCGACTTCGTCCGCGTGGAAATCAATGTAAACTTTCAAGCCCTATTTCACAACTTGTGAGTTAGAATTTAAAAATTTTTGAATTGGATCCCAATATATTTCGTATTTTTTGATTTATGAACATATTTTTAAAACGGTAACTCTAAAAATGAAGGACTTTCCATAAAAACTTCCAACCCCTACTTCACCCCCTTCTTATTTTATTTTCGCAATAGTAAGTATTCTATAACCTTATCCGTATTATGGTCTTAAACCGTGCCAAGTTTCATTTGAATTCATTCTGTAGTTTCAGCGTGATGCCCGAATAACAAAAAAACACGGACAGACAGGCAAAAAATCGATAAAAAATATATATTTTTAGCTTCAGTATCAATTATATAATGCCCTTCAACAAACATTTTCAAAATATCTTATAGAAGTACCTACAACTATAGCTTTTACAAAAATAATATGTACCTACTTATAGAATTTTTAATTAAATTGTGCATCTATTCCTAGTTCATATACTAACTATTATCTATAATTTTAAAAATAACAATAAATAATTTAATATTAATTTGTGTAAATGTATTACTCCTTTGTGCTGCGGCTACTGAAGCGATTTGGCTGAAATTTAAAATGGAAATAGATTTCACTCGGAATTAACACATAGGCTCCTTTTCGTCCTAAAAAATACCATGGTTCCCGCGGGATTTGTGAAAAACTGAATTCCACGCGGACGAAGTGCGGGCGTCCGCTAGTGTCATTATAAAATTATCAATAAACAATTGTTGAATGTAAATATGGCAATAAAGTTATCTATAAAATGAAAAACTACCAAGGATAATGTATTAAACTATTATGCTGTGTGACGAGAGATATGATAGCGGGTTATCAGCTAACGCCGTATGATAAGATAATATTAGGTAATTTATAGGCCCTGATTATAGAAAAATAGAAACATCCAAAATTTTTTAGGTTAAGAAAGAATAAAAACGAAGAGTTTAGGGAGGGACCTATTAGATCTAGGTACATAGACTTTTTTTTAATATACTTAAACAATACACATCACTGTCTAGCCCCAAAGTAAGCATACAGAGTAGCTTGTGTTATGCTAAGATAGTTGATATTATAATATTCATATAAATTTATAAACTGCCACATAAGTTTCCATCCAGATTTAGCGCGATATCATTTTAGGCTATACAATAATTTAACTAAAAACCTTTTCCAGTCACTACTTTACAGTTTTTTTCAAAGGTGGAAGCTACTTAAACAGAAAATTTAAATACCTTTTTCTTAACTGATTTTCTTTATTTCGTTTAGTATATTGCAAAGGATAATATTAAGAAAACTTAGTTTTATGAGTATTCACTAACTCAAAGTATTATTATACAACCTAAGTTATTACAACTCAGCTTTTCCTAAATATTTTTTGGTTTTCAATATTTGACCAATTAAGATTAAAGCTGGGATATTATTAATACTTTTGATTCCAATAATCTGTACGTATTGTCTGTTGCCACTTCTAACACATCCTATCTCTACGTATCCAGAGAAATAAAATATAAAACAACAAAATTACGGGTTGATCCGCTAAATTCAGCGCCGGTGACGTCATCCTCACCTCACACAAACACACACAAACACCAGCCTCGTAAGCTATTATTTATAAACTAATAAACACACGTGCGTCGAAATATATCCGAAAATGAGCCATTGTTGGAGAATTCGGTTCATGGAATTTGAACTTGATTTCCAACCACTCCCTTGTGTTTGTGTTGTGACCTTCAGTTTATTGTTATCGCGGCAGATTCTTTCGGCAGTAATGAGAGACCAAATCATGTACTCATTATCAACCCATATTCGGCTCAGTGCTGAGTACGAGTCTCCTCTCCGAATGAGAGGGGTTAGGAGAATAGTGCGGATTGGTAGACTTCGAACACGTAGAGAATTAAGAAAATTCTCAGGTATGCAGGTTTTCTCAAAATGTTTTTCGCTCACCGTTTGAAACACGTGATATTTATTTTTTAAAATGCACACAACTGAAAAGTTGGAGGTGCATGCCCCGGACCAGATTCGAACCTATGCCCTCCGGGATCGGAGGTAGAAGTCATATCTACTGGGCTATCACGGCTCAATCATGTATTTTCATCCATTATATTCTCTAACTATGATTTGTGGAGGGCATAGGTTCGAATCCGGTTGTAAATGATCACATACTATATTCATACAGTGACGTTGTCTAACTTGTACCGGTCAGTAACTCTATTCTCTATCGATCTTCCTCTATAATGTGATAAGCTCAGTATTACGAAGCCCTACTCAGGACTCGAACCTAGGATGTTGAAGACACGTGAACTAACCACTGGACCAAGGAGGCAGTTTTTACTAAATGTTTTTTTTTAATTCCAAGAAACAATACAATAGTATAAATTTTTTTGCACTAACTTTATCTACGCTAGAACAATAGCAATTAGAAAAACTTTAAATAGGAATAAAATTAAACATCTTAAAAAAAGAAAACACTCATTGCATAATTAAAGATGTAGATACCTATATGTATAAATAAAAAAACATATATATATACCGACAAAAAAGTCCGTGATAGCCCAGTGGATATGACCTCTGCCTTCGATTCGGCGGGCGTAGGTTCGAATCCGGTAAGGGGCATGCACCTCCAACTTTTCAGTTATAAGTATTTTAAGAAATTAAGTATCGTGTGGAAACCTGCATACATGAGAATTGTCTTAGTTTTCTACGTGTGTTAAGTCTGCAGGAAGCAGGGTCACTACCCACCAGTGGCGAAGGATGGAATTTTGACGAAGGTAAGCCGTCCCAAAGAAAAGGAAATTCATACCGCTCGATACAAACTTTTATTTACATCCATAATATATTCATTACAATGAATGAATGAATGAATATGAATGTATGGATTTTTAAAAGGCGGGAATCGACCTGTAGCGACTCTTCGCCGCTGCTACCCTCTGATCCACGAAGCCGTCTGCGTATATATGCGTCATAGTGATAGTACCGTCTTCCAATAACGGGTATAAAGCCCAGCCCATGTAACAGGTAATGTAGGACAGGCTTAGAGCATTTTCTCCTACAAGCTAATGGACTCCTGCGATAGCCAGACATTCTTCATTTTATAAGGGCTTATCTATACTTATAATAAATCTGTAGAGAGGTCAATTCTGTACATGAAATGTATTTCCAAAATAACTATTGGGGAGTGATTAGTGATTGATACTGGTGCCAAAAATGCAATCAGTAAAATTTTTGTCTGTCTGTCTATCTGTATGTTCGTTATAGAAACAAAACTACTCGACAGATTTTAACGAAACTTGGTATCATATTCTTCATACTCCTGGGCAGGTTATAGACACGATCAATAGGAGCAGAGCAGTGAAGGGAAATGTTGGGAAAACAGGAGAAGTTACTCCATTTTGACAGTGATTTTTTTTTTTTTTTATTCTTTACAAGTTAGCCCTTGACTACAATCTCACCTGATGGTAAGTGATGATGCAGTCTAAGATGGAAGCGGGCTAACTTGTTAAGGAGGAGGATGAAAATCCACACCCCTTTTGGGTTTCTACACGGATCGTACCGGAACGCTAAATCGCTTGGCGGTACGTCTTTGCCGGTAGGGTGGTAACTAGCCACGGCCGAAGCCTCCCACCAGCCAGACCTGGACAAATTAAGAAAATCTCAATCTGCCCAGCCGGGGATCGAACCCAGGAACTCCGTCTTGTAAATCCACCGCGCATACCACTGCGCCACGGAGGCCGTCAAAACACGATCCGATACTACCTACTGTAAGCGCTGGATTAAAGATGTCTAAGGGCGGACGAAGTCGCAAGCGTCCGCTAGTTTTTCAATGTAGGAGGAAATCCTCATGGTACGATTTCCGCTATAAGAAATATATCTTATTTAATGAGGATAAAAAATTAATGATAGAAAATATCCACAGACACATTGCACATAGGTTGCCTGGTTAAATTGCGACCAAACATATTTTTCATACAAAAACTAGGAAATCATGAACTAGATGAAGGGCAACCTAATACAGACTGCATCATCACTTACCATCAGGTGAGATTGCAGTCAAGAGCTAACTTGAAGGTAAAGAAAATAAAAAAAAAATACAAAGCTACTACCTAAGCCTAAGCCCAAGCTTACCGTACTTACTTATGTTAGCAGCATGAACTGACCAAATTTAAGTCTTCATAAAATGTGGGAAGTGTGGCTACTGCAGGCTAGTTCTATAAAGCAAGGCTCACGGTAAGTGTCTATTTTTAAAATAAACGCTTGAGCAGCTTCCCTCGATTAAAATACCAACTCTCGCCGCTACCGACCTAGGGCGATGCTGGTGAAATGTTACGCAAAATATTACCTAATTAACCAACTTCAAAAAAGTAGGAGGTTCTCAATTCGACGCATATTTTTTTCTTTTTTAATGTTTGTTACCTCATAACTTCGATATTAATTCGAAAATTCTTTATTTGTTTAAAAGAGTATACTTCAATCTGGAAGTCCCATTTAATTTTCATAAAAATCGGTTCAGTAATTTTCTGTTAAAATGAAACGAAATTGCCCGTACTGTGGCTATAACGATTGGGGTGATTTCAGTGGACTCCACATGCCACATGGCGGTTATTTTATTAACACGTTCGCTGCGGTACGAGGTCAATTGACCTTGTAAGTCTAGCGTCTTTAAGGTCAATTGACCTCGTACCACAACACATAAAGTTTTAGTATGAGGTCGAAGAACCTCGTACCGCACCAGAGGAAAATACAGAAAGCGAACGAACTGCCACGGAACCCAAGCCGCCTCAGATGACGACCGAGGCTGACTATATCAAACTGGCTGATAATATAACGATTGGGATGATTTCAGTGGACTACACATGCCACCTGGCGGTTATTTTATTAACACGTTCGCTGCGGTACGAGGTCAATTGACCTTGTAAGTCTAGCGTCTTTAAGGTCAATTGACCTCGTACCACAACACATAAAGTTTTAGTAAGAGGTCAAAAAACCGCACCAGAGGAAAGTACAGAAAAATCAGTGCCGCAGCGAACGTCTTCCTTTTTGGAAGTCGGTTAAAAATATAGCATTCGTTCAAATGAGATGGATACAACATCGTATCCTTCAGTACATCAATGGGAAGTAATCAATGATAATCCCCGGTGGACGCCCGCTATGAGGAATGGTAACTAAAGTGCTTAATTGAGCTATACATAGAGAGATGAGAGCTGGATAGTTAGGATAGACAGAATAACAAACACATCTATAGACGATAGATATACGTGATAGCCCAGTGGATATGATCACTGCCTTCGATTCCGAAGGCGTAGTTTCGAATCCGTTCCGGGGCATGCACCTTCAACTTTTCAGTTATCACGTGTCTCAAACGGTGAAGGAAAAACATCGTGAGGAAACCTGCATATTTAAGAATTAATTTTAATTCTCTGCATGTGTAAAGTCTGCCAATCCGCATTGGTACAGCATGGTGGACTATTAGCCTAATCCCTCTCATTCTGAGAGGAGACTCGAGCTCAGCAGTGAGCCGAATATGGGTTGATAACGATACGTGATAGCCCAGTGGATATGATCACTGCCTTCGATTCGGAAGGCGTAGTTTCGAATCCGGTCCGGGACATGCACTTGTCTCAAACGTTGAAGGAAAAACATCGTGAGGAAACCTGCATACTTGAGTATGTTTTTTTAATTCTCTACGTGTGTAAAGTCTGTTGATCCGCATTGGGCCAGCGTGGTGGACTATTAACCTAATCTTTCTCATTCTGAGAGGAGACTCGTGCTTAATGCTGAACCGAATGTGGGTTGATAATCAAGATGGTAGTACTTCCCCAGATTCTATCACAAAAATCTATACTACTACTATTATACATACTCGTAGTTTCGTAGTATGAGCAGGAACATAGTTCTAAGAGCCGATGGACGTTGGGGTCCCAAAGTACTGGAATTACGACCCCGCACTGGAAAGCGCAGTGTTGGTCGACCCCCCACTAGGTGGACCGAGGATATCAAGCGGGTTGCAGAGAGCCGCTGAATGCTGGCGGCTCGAGACCGTTGTGTTTGGAGGTCCATGCAAGAGGCCTATGTCCAGCAGCGGACGTCTGTCGGCTGATAATGATGATGATGACTCGTAGTTTTATAAGATACAGAGATAGTCAAGAACACGAGTTTAAACAAAAAGGTTTTATTTATCCCATTGAGAGAACCCACGCCGGTTCACACACAATACTGTAAGACGGGCGTGGTTCGTGACTGAACCAACCTCGGCGTCTCTTGGCATAATGCCATTGTTTCCCAATGAAAACACAAACGACGAGAAAATCGTACCTACTTACACATGAAAAGTGAAAAGACCCGTAACAAACGCAAATAGAATTTTAATGAATCATTTTAGCCGATGCCTATTAAGTGTTTTTATAATATTATGCATTTTTTGGGCATCTGCAAAGGGGATCCCGTTATGAGTTTCCTAGGTTGATCCTAGAAGGTAAGATACCCAGAAAACGTGCTTCAGAAAGACAGCGAAGAAAGTGGATAGATGATGTCAAAGTGTGGACCAAGTTAACATAGACACAGCTTAAAAATATTGCATAAGACTGGAAGAGTTTTCTACACATGACCGCCAAACTTCAGCTGGAAGAAGGCACCTATTGATGATGATCATAAAGTGTTTTATAAGTAAATAAAGGTGCAACTATAAAGACAAGCAGACGCCACGCGATTTCACCCGAGTAGTTCCCGTACCCGTATAAATACGGGGCATAAAATAGCCTAAAGCACTCTGGGATGATGCAGCTTCCCAACAGTGAAAGAATTTTCAAATCAGTTCAGTAGTTTCGGAGCCTATTCAATGCAAACAAACAAACAACGAAATCTTTACCCTTTATAACATAAGTACAGACAACTACTACATATTTAAAATACGGCAAAGAGTTTTTAAGATATTTGCAGAAAACCCATACAAAGGGGGGTCATAGAAAATAAAGCGTAACATAAGTAGCTATGTTTTTTTATATCCGTGGTTTTTTATAATCGAATGACGCCTTGCTCTATTTATCCGTGACACCTAAACCGAGTTGACACAAAGAGCATTAAATGTTAACTAAGTTAGGGTAGATCTCTGTCAGATTTAGTAAAAGTAGATTTTCTATGTGTATGTACAAACGAGTAGCATCTCCATATAAGAACAAATGGGGCTTTCCCCTTTAACTATGAGATTAATTAAAGCAACGTATTTCTCAGAAAAAAAAATACAAACTGCATATAAGAATAGACGATTTTGGAATTAAATTGAATGATGTAATTAGAATTCCAAGCGTAGTATCTAGGTATGCAATTAGATTCTCATTGAAGAAATAATGAATCGTTACTCGTCTCGACAAGTAGGTACTAATAATAGGTCCAATAATGAAGCGCGAAGGGGACAAGATGGAAGACAATGTCGTATTACCATGTACTCATATTGTAATAGGTGTGTTATGCATACAAGTGTCGTTAAATGTAGGAAAATCTATACTAATCTATATTAATATTATAAAGCTGAAGAGTTTGTTTGTTTGTATGAACGCGCTAATCTCAGTAACTACTGGTCCGATTTGAAAAATTCTTTCAGTGTTAGATAGCCTATTTATCGAGGAAGGCTATATTCCTACGGGAACGGAAACCACGCGGGTGAAACCGCGCGGTTTCAGCTAGTTGTTAATAAGAGGCTCAGCCTCATGTTTAAAGGAACTCGAACATTTACGGGTAGATACTATTTTCAGACAAAATTTAGCTAACTTCTACAGAAGTCTTCTATTCGACTGATTCATAGATAACAAACGATTGAATGATATAATTTCTTTATTTTTAAAGTTGAAATAAACAAAATGAAGAAAAAAAATAAAACGATAGAATAATGTGTTAAAGCGCATTTATGATAAGAAATTCCAACTACAACATCATCATCATCACATCTTTATACATGAATTAGCTGACGCTGCGCGGTTTCACCCGCGTGGTTCCCGTTCCCGTAGTAATACATGGATAATATATAGCCTATAGCCTTTCTCGATAAATGGGCTATCTAACACTGAAAGATTTTTTTAAATCGGACTAGAATCAAGCGGCAAGCGCGTTTCACTATAATCTGCATCTTCGCTTACGATTATGATTGCAGCTAAGCGCCAGCATAGATATCATTTTTTTTTGTTCCACATGGAATGGAGAGTTCCACAGTTTTCCTGGGAGTGACCTTGGATTGTAAACTTCAGTGGGGTGCTCATATAGAAAAACTGTCTGGTAAACTTAGCTCAGCGGCATTTGCCGTGAGAAAAATAAGACAGTTTACTGATGTCGATACAGCTAGGCTTGTTTATTTTGCGTACTTTCACAGCGTAATGTCTTACGGTATTTTATTGTGGGGCAAGGCTGCCGATATACAATCTATATTTGTACTTCAAAAAAGAGCAATTCGAGCAATATATCAATTAAAATCACGCGAGTCCCTTCGTCAAAAGTTTAAAGAAATAGGTATACTAACAGTAGCCTGTCAATATATATATAATAGTATAGTATATGTAAGACAAAATATTAATTTGTACAAACGAAAAGGAGATTTAAACCCACGTCTTACTAGACACGGGCATAAGTTAGTTATTTCTGCATATCGTCTCCAAAGAGTAAAAAAATCTTTTGTAGGTTTGGGTGTACTCTTCTATAATAAGATCCCCAAGACTGTGATGGACATGCCAATGCATAGCTTTAAGCAATGTGTTAAAAAACATTTACTTAGTCGAGCGTACTACAACATTAATGAGTTCCTTAATGATAAAGATGCTTGGAGCCCGTTGGATCAGCTTCCACCTTCACACAGGAAGTAAAACTATAAGAAATGTAAACAGTAATTGTTATCAATTGTAAATTATAATACTGTATGACTTTTTCAAAAGAGCAACTGTTGAGTTTCTTGCCGGTATCTTCTCAGCAGAACCTGCCTTTCGAACCGGTGGTAGAATCTTTACAAATAGTCAACTGACGTGTCAAAAGTGCTTGTAAACTGAGCCTACTTGAAATAAATGATTTTTGATTTTGATTTTTTTTGATTTTTTAATTTTCGAAGCGTTAGCGTCAATAACTAGAAACTAAGGCGGCTATAAACTAAATAGACAGTAGCTTCATAGTGATATTTATTTGAATATCAAACAATGGAGACTGAATGAGATAAGACATTCATTCACTATTATATTATTATGCTGCCAAAATATATGCCACGAAAGTTTAAAAAATTAAGTAACTTCTCCCGTTTTCCCAACATTTCCCTTCACTGCTCTGCTCCTATTGATCATAGCGTGATGTAAAGTATACTATAACCTACCCAGGTGTATGAAGAATAATTGTACCAAGTTTCGTTAAAATCCGTCGAGTAGTTTTTTTTTCTATAAAGGCAAAAATTTAACTGATTGCATTTTTTGCATCAGTATCGACCACTAATCACCCCCTGATAGTTATTTTGGAAATATATTTCATGTACAGAATTGACCTCTCTACAGATTTATTATAAGTATAGATGTATTTGACTTGTGTAATAACAATGTAGGGCGCCACTGAAATGGTTGGCATAGCACGAGACGTAGATGTGCGATAGACGAGATCGGAGGTTACGATCACTAATTCGTAATTAGGTTATCGTTATCAGTCGTTTTCAATGCAACGCTCCAATTATATATATTAATGTAGTTAAATAGACCTGTAGAAACTTATCATCAACAACATTACCAACCCATATTCGACTCACTGCTGAGCTTGAGTCTCCTCTCAGAATAAGAGGGGTTAGGCCTTAGTCCATCAGGCTGGCCCAATGCGGATTGGCAGACTTCACACACCTAAAGAATTAAGAAAATTCTCAGGAAAGCAGGTTTCTTCAATATATTTTTCCTTCGCCGTTTGTGACACGTGATATTTAATTTCTTAAAATGCACACAACTGAAAAGTTGGAGGTACATGCCCCTGATCGGGATTGAACCTACCCTCCAAATCGAAGGCAGAGGTCATATCCACTGGGCTATCACGTCTCGTCAATTTAATATAGCAATTGCAAAATGCAGCTAACTTTAAAATAAAATAATAAACAACATTATTTAATGATTTATTGAGATTTAATCTTTCCCCTAACACATCAAACTAAGCATTTTCCATAAATATAACACACAAAGTAACGTGGCGTATGATTAAAAAGTCACCGGCATGGAAAATACATGAGAAACCATAATACGAGCCCCTGTGATGTTTAATTAGACTGAACTGTTCGTATAAATAGTGTTATCGCCGCGTTTGCCACTTTTAAATTTACATGTTGTTAATAAATAGTGTAGGAAATAGTAGTCTGTGACAGATATGACGTCGCTCGATCTAGTGTCGGCTTCTGTGTGCTCGTGGCGTTCGAGCCGTCCACATCTCTTGTTGTGTAATTCTTTATGGGTTACTTGAGATAAGCGGGGAGAGTGACTTGAGTGGAAAAGGGGAGTGTTAGTCGACTGTCAAAGGATCCTTTAACCCTACACACATCGTTCACAAGTACGTGACTTCACTCAAGGTCATTCTCTGCCATTCTAGGGTCTTATTTTGGTTACAGTTTGATTTGTTAATTAAGTTGTCCTGACAAGTTTTGTGAATCATAACCTTTGTTTTACTTAAGTTTTCTTATATTTGTAATCACTTTTGAGTCCTATAATAATAGGTATTTCAAACAAAATAACATTTTACCGCATCTAATAGAGTTTAACGAATTGGTTACTAAAATTAAACCTTGGCCTACTCCAGACTTAACGCCATAATTTCATTAGCATTTTACCTTAAAGCATAAAAATATTTCTTACTACAAAAATGGGGCAATATTTGAAAAAGACAATAAACAGAAAACAGATCACGTTCAAAAAACATAAAAAACTGAAAAAAAACAAAATCTTCAAAAACACAAAAAACATATATGTGCCTAATACAATATTATATTTCTTTGCATCCTTGTTCATATATGATAATTAAACAAAGGTAGTGTCCTTATTTGGTTGGTAACTATGCGCACTATTTTTAAAGAAAATTAAAATAGGAAGTCAAAAAAGTACTTCTTATTACTCGTAATGCCACCTCAGACCTCCATCTTGGATATCTCTCATTCCTTTTTTGTGCGCGGTAACTATCGCACGCGTCTCTTACAAAAAAAAAAAAAAAAAGAAAGAAAGAAGTTTTTTTCGTTAATATAGTTTATTTTCATATGCCTTCAAAGGTAAAGTGTAAAATCAGTGATCAGTGAAGATTCGAAAAATATCGGAAGAGAAAATATCTTCGTTAGATTTTTTATAGTCCGACAAAGAAAGTTAGTGAAGTGTTTGTCGATGATATTTCAGTCCCAGTGAATAAAAATATAGTGAAGTGTTTCATTGCAGGAAATAATTGTAGATTAACGAATTAATCATAATATTTCACTTTTTTCATAATATTCCAAAATATCCGATGTATCCGGGTTGACTGCGAGTTTTCAAGGATAACGGATGGAATATTTGTTAACTGATATTAAGGAGGTATCCGGGTTGACTGCGAGTCTTCAAGGATAATGGTGGGCATACGGATTAACTGCGAGTTTCTAAGTTTGCCATAGTACCTACTCCAAATCATAAAGAGATATTGGAAAATCTGCCAGTATTTAATGTTATTGCAATTAATTACAATTGACTGTGAGTTTGGGTATAATTTTCTAAAATATAAGGAGATATCCGGGCTGACCGCGAATTTTCAAGGATAGTGGTGGGCATTCGGATTAACTGCGAGTTTCTAAGTTTGCCATAATACCTACTCCAATTTACAAAGAGGCATTGGGCAAAACTGTCGGTATTTAAAGTTATTGCAATTCATTTCAATTGACTAGGAGTTTGGTTATAATATGCTAAAATATAATGACCGAAAGTCTTCAAGGATAATGGTGGGCCTACGGATTAACTGCGAGTTAAAAAGTTAGCCATAATACCTACTCCAAACTATAAAGAGATAGACAGGGGTTGACATTTTATTTATAAAATTTAACCAGGGATCTAGTTTTCAACCATAACCTAAGCAGAAAATACGTACAGTCTAAATTAGATGTAACGTTCATCTGCAATCACAAATAATTTTTATACCCGCAAAATTTTTTTTTCGAAATAAAATAGCTTATTTAGATAAGATACCGTAGTAAACGTATACTGCCGTGATTCAACCTCGAAATCGTTTGTAGTTGTACCAGACAATATAAAACTGAGGCCTATATTGGCCGACAACCCTGAATAAAATAAGGACTTAACTGAGCCTAAACTTTCAAAGGCTCCCGCCTCAATTAAATCATCTGATTAAGACCCAGAAATAAAACAATTTCATAGAGACGGATACACGTCTCCATCCACGTTCGATGCACATTCGATGCACGGTGAAAATTTATACCAATTGTTAAGTCCGCAATTCTCAAAGCTGAATGCAGAAATTTCTGCTTCTGTACTGGACGTAATTATTAAAGCCTAATAAAATAAAGTATATTTCAGCACAACTGTGCATAGTCATCAATGCCATCAAAAAAGGCATGTAAACCTAAAATCATTACCCTTCCTTTTGGCTTCGCCGTAGTCGGGTAAAAAGGTCACGACAACGTTAAGGCCTCAAAAGCAATGTTTGCAACGCTTGCCGCTTGCTTTGTGACTCTCGCCATAAATAATTTCAAAATAGAATGCAACTGCTAAGTCCTACTTTATATATTTTTTTCAATTAATATTAATGTGCCAGAAATGGGACATTTTTTGCTTATTGGTAATGATTAAGGGCAACAAGGCTATTGAGAAAAAGGTTTTCTTTAGAAATAACTCTGATGACCCTGACCTCGAGGGCCGACCTACCTACGACTTTCTACCAGGGAAACTGGCATGCGGCCACCTTGTTGTTAGGTGAGCAGGGTGCAAGGAGGATACAGGAGACAGACTATATACTTCGCTGCCCTTTTTTCAGCATCAGTGCTATCGCCATAACGAACTATCGCCTTGCATAAGATCTGTGCCCCGGCGCAGACTCACTATTAGCAGACATTACCTCGTACGGTTACGAGTTGGTTCCAATTTTTTTTACAGTAGTTGGTTAAAACAACTAACAAAAACGTACTACTGTATTCGATCAAACATGGCTACTTTGCGCCATTACGTAGTAAAATTATTCAGTCTTCAAAATACTTTTTTACTAACTGAAAGCAAAAAAAAAAAAAAAATGCTTGAAATAATTTGTAAATAATTGCCACATAGCCCATATTAAAGTGACAATGCACTTGTTGTTGACAATAAATATGTAAATAAAAAATAATTTTACCATAATAATGAAAAATTTTACTTTATTTTCAAAATGAAAGATTAAAGAACAACTTGGGTAATACCACGTGATGGACGGGTATCTGAGCGAATATATATCATAAGAACCGCATAATAGCCCTATGTGAAGTTTATCCGTATTTACATAGGATAAGCTATGGTATATAAAGGGACTCTCACTAACTCGCACCGTTAAGTTCCACTAAGAAATGGTTCAAAAAAAAAAAAATGCATTTAAATAAATAAATTACTTTTTTTTTAGTCATCAGGTTACTTAAACGACATCCTATGTTTTCGCAATACACATGATGAACAGTACCTTATTAATTTAACTTCAGTTTAAAATTGTGCTAAGAAGTTAACGAAACTTAGAAACTTAAGCTTCGCCGTCAAAAAAAAAAAAGAGAAGATAAGCGAAAAGCATACCCCGTGTTATGGGTACTAGCTGATATATCATAATATACGAGTACATTTATATAATACGTATAAATACTTTTATAATGTACATAATATACATCCAGACACTGGAAAACAACAAACTACGCCGCGACAAACGTCCTGTAATTTTTCAAGATTTATAAAATATGCTTCTAAAATCCTTTCAAAATCCATGCACTTATCTATCTTAAACTGCAGAATTCGTTAAAAAGTTCACTAAGCTACCAACATGTTCTATTCGCGAATTTGCTCAACTTCCAGTGCAGTACTCGTAGCTAAGTAGGTACTGGTGATGACCTATCATAATAAGTAGAAAAGTAAATAGAAATTACTTGGGGTTTTTTCTTTTTGTGTTCATTCACTAATAATTAACTAATTGCGCAATAGTATTACGCATAGATTGCACAAATGCAATAATAAGTGTTTGTGGGCAAACAATATCCTCACCTCAATCCTGATTGTTTTGTAAATGGTTTGTGTGACAGTGTGCGTTCGCATTATATGCGAATACCAAATACAAACCTCGACGCTCATCTGCAATAGTTAATTCGGATATCGAATGATCCCTATTCAATAAGCTGTTTGTGAAGTCACAAAACACTTAACAAAACACACAACGGGATATTCACTAATTAGCATCATAATGTGATGCGAAATCCCATACCTAAACTTTAATGTTTGATATTAAAAGACTCTAGAAGAATCATTGAAATACAATCTACACCGAAATACTAGGGTTTCCATAGTGGCCTACACAACTCTGGTTTCCACTCCACCTTAATAGTTTCAGATATTTATTACTCAAATCCAGCATGAAAATTTTCTAATAACATATTTCGAAGATCATCTTCTCTTATGTAAGAGTTTAACTGGCTGGTTCATCCAGAATCTATCTGTTCTGTGTCTGTCCTGATACTGGGCATGCTGACAGAACAATAAAACAGTCTATCACATCGCTGAAGCTATGGCATATTGCTATATCAATACATAACACCCACGTTTTTGAACCCTTTAAGCTTGTTTATCCTTTAAGCATGCTTACCTTCTTAATTAGACAATTTATCAGTGGTTGTAGTTGTGTGACTACAGCAATCTCAATCCCTACCGGTCAGACTTGTCAGCCTTTAAAGGTGACATTATAAGTACTGTCGAATGGTTGAATGCTCATTCTTAGAAGGGCTTATAAACCAAAACCCCTAAATATTGTACCACTTGGGAACCTCAAGTTACCGATTATTCCTGGGAAGAATCCAAAGAATTATTAGCACCTGTAGACAGGGTTCACACACTATCTTTAATAAAGTTAAATCTTAAATTGTTATATAATAACAGTGTCAAAATAATATCAACAAATATCATAAAATCTGCTGCTGCTCCAGGGACCGATCAGTCTGTTCTATTTTTGATATATCACACCAAACGTCGGATAATATCTGTTAAAAAAGATATTTAAGACCTTCGGGCACAGATTAGACTATTAATAACATACAAGTGATCCCATCAAGTGAAAGAATGCAAACTGGACAAGATCATCCCTCTATTTTGCCCGATCTTAGTAAAACACTTCTTGGACAAAGCCGAATCCGCTAGATCCATATACATAAAATCTTAATATTGTTATATGGTAGATTGATAGTAATAAGAAATTTAGTTCTTGATTGTAACTCGAATAGAAATGAATGATAAAAATCATAATTATAATTAACTTATGATTTATTTCCAAACTTTCTCCCTTTCGCTCTTAACATCTACCTTTGTTTAATTATCATATATGAACAAGGATGCAAAGAAATATAATATATGATCAAACGAACTTCCAAGTGAAGTTCGATCATTATTATATGAGTTGCATCCTTGGAATATATGATCACCCACCCTCCCAGAAGCTCTCCCAAATAATACAGGAAAGTTTGTACAAGTTACAATACCTTCTCTTAAATAATGAGAGATATCCAAGATGGAGGTCTGAGGTGGCATTACGAGTAATAAGAAGTACTTTTTTGACTTCCTATTTTAATTTTCTTTAAAAATAGTGCGCATAGTTACCAACCAAATAAGGACACTACCTTTGTTTAATTATCATATATTCCAAGGATGCAACTCATATAATAATGATCGAACTTCACTTGGAAGTTCGTTTGATCATATATTATACGAGTACTTAGTTCTTTATTAAGTCATAGAATTAACAAAATTTAGTATTTTGAGTCTGTTCTTTCCGAAATGCTAATATTCATTTGGGGTGTTGCCACTTTTTAACATTAGAATAGATAAAAAAAAATCTGCTCACATAATTATCATCGAACTTCCCTTGGTAAGTAAGTTCGTTTGATTTACAAGTTTGCATTTCTCCGATCAAAAAATATCATTTATCATCATCATTATTAACCCATATTCGGCTCAGCTGTCAGTAGCTCAGTCTCCTCTCAGAAAAAGAGGAGTTAGGCCAATAGTCCACCACGCTGGCCCAATGAGGATTGGCACAGACGCAGGGAGTTTCTGGTATGCAGGTTTCCTCACTATGTTTTTCCTTCACCGTTTGAGACACGTGATATTTAATTTCTTAAAATGCACACAACTGTTAAGTTATGTGCATTTTAAGTTATCTGCATATCCGGATCAGATTACGGTTTATTAGACGGTATCGGAGGCAGAGGTCGAGTCTAGAGAGAGATATCAAAAAATATACTCACCAATACAAAAGATCTCTCACACAATTAACCTACTAACACACACACACACACAAAACTCCTTTTACACTTTTATTTTCACAAATCGTAGAAGATGTTGACAGAATGACGCCAAGAATGCATCTGCATCTATTTGTGCATCTTTATAACTTCCATTGAGGAATAGATTAGATAATGACTAGTCGATCGGAGATGCATGGAAATGCGACTGGCGCTGATGTAGGCAACTAGAGTGACCATGTATACGAGAAAATAAAAAAAATTACGAGCAAAAAAAAACTAAAAATATGAATTTTTTTTTAGTAAGTGGTGGGTTTTTCTAGATAGTGGAAGGAAAACATTCTGCGTCGGCCTAGAGAGGATAAACAAGGAAATTCCGCTATTCACACGTGATTAACTTACTCCAAATTTCATCGAATAGAGGGAAAAAAGAAATAATACAGAATACATTGATTTCAGTTTATATAATATAGTACGAATAATAAGAAATCATGATATAAATAAAATAAAAAAAATATATATTTCCAGTTTAAATAATCAATTTTGCGAGATTACCTATAACAAATTAGTATGTAACTGTTTTATGGTGTTTAATTAGAAAAATGTATATTTTTGCTGGAACCCCCCTCAGGTAAAGGCCTCCTCCAAAGATTTCCATTTTTCCAGGTCTTTAGCGATTTGTAGCTATTGTTAGCCTGCGATTTTTTTAATATCATCGTCCTATCTAGAGTACGGCCTATCTCTGTAGCGTTGACACGATGGCAAACGCTGCAGAGGTAGATTACAATCAACTACAAATTGTACTACGTACAATCTCACAAACTTTACCTTTATGATATTAGTATAGATTTGGTACCTACCTACAGCTGTGTTTTCGTGTAAATAATTGAAACTTTGAACGACAAGGACAAAGTGTGGTCACCCTTCTCAATTTAAACGATTGAAAAAAACAATTTGTAGTCAATTTAACGAGTATCCAACAATCATATGGTGTTTACAATAGGCAATGCTTATACATTATGCATCGTGGATGTAGCCCACAAATGATTTGCCTACAATACATATTGGATAAGCAGGTTACGTTCGCTTAGTAATTATGATTGAACGCAGACTATCAATGGGTGTATCTACCTATAGTATAAGTGGGTCAGAGGTGAATGTATTGTTTTTATTATATTATTTATATGAATTAAACATTATTATTCAACGGTATAAGACAACGCCTACGAAGCATATACGAGTTAATCATAGTTAAGTTTTAGTATAATAATAATAATATGCTCCCGACCGACTTTTCGGTCACGGCGGCTAATCTCATGGTGAGATTAACCATGTACGCAGGAGATATTATAGTGCACAAGTGTATGCGCAAGCACAGGTGCACTCTCTCTTCCCTCACTCTCGAAATCCGATGGGACGGCAGACCGACACGACCGGTGAGAGATCAGGCGCAGGGCCGACGGCTTTACGTGCTCTCCGAGGCACGGGGGTGTACTAACACCGCCAACTTCCCAACTCCAGGCTGCTATTAAGATTTTCCTTGTAAGAAAAATCCCAATAACCTATTTTGTTTTTGTTGGCCTGACCCGGGATTCGAACCCTGGACCTCATTGTCCGTAGCTGAACCAGCTAACCACGGGGCCAATGAGGCAGTTAAGTTTTAGTATAATGTGTGTTGGTATGGTGAAAACATTTGAGTACATAATTGCTTGCTATGCCTCATATTTTCACTAGTATAGAATTTGTTTCCGTAAGAATATCATTTATTATCAACCCATATCTCTTGTAAATTTACTGCTGAGCTCGAGTCTCCTCTCAGCATGTGAGGGATTAGGCCACCACGCTGGCCCGATGCGGATTGGCAGACTTCACACACGCAGAGAATTAAGAAAATTCTTTGGTATGCAGGTTTGCTCACGATGTTTCTCCTTCACCGTTTGAGACATTGAAAGGAAAAAAATCAAGTTCTAACCAGAAGTGTAGAAAAGACCCGGGACCAATATTGGATAGAATAATTTCAGTCTATATTATTTTATGAGAAAATTGCAAATACCCTACAAATTGGCAACGTATAAAGTCTAAAGCCTCGTATGAAGGCAAACATTATCCTTAACCCTGCATACCCGCACAGGATCAGTGTGCTAGATCCTAAGTTATACCACAGAAAACATATTTACAAGTAGTTATACATCCACACTCTCATTAGGATGGCAAGCCTAGCCCTGTGTTAATATATATAGCCGAATAACGATGTTATAAAACTAAAACCGTCTATTTAAGCCCCATTCAAAGTCTATCAACATTTGGAGACCTTAATCATTTCATTTATTCGACCTAGAGCTACACAAAGCAAGACATTTATTTATACCACAGATTTATCGACCAAGTGTCCAGTATTTATTAGAATTACAAATCAGACAAGTGGCGAGGGGCCTCCGTTCGCTTCTCTTACGTAATCCTGAGAGATAAAATAAGTTATACAAACTGAGAAATACTGACACATATCTGGTGTCAATTATCGAGAGTTGGTGCTAATTGGTGTTGTGTACTTAACACAACTGCCAAAGTATTAATTGACAGATCTACATTGTTACGTTCAGTGATGTATAAGATACCAGATCACAGCCTCAATAGCTCAGTAAGAGCGATTGGACTTATCACCGAGGTGTGGTGATTCAATCCTCGTCATTTGGTCTATTGTCGTACCCACTCCTAAAACAGTCTTTCTAGACTAATTGGAGGGGAATGGGAACTCCCAACTTGTATCAATAACGAGGTTAATAAATTTCTAATTAGTTAGTCAAAGTCAACGGCTTTGGGGCATCAAGGTTCCTTGATCCAGCACTGGTCAGGCCACAGATATCGTATTAGTATCCGTATTTGTAACGTTTAATCTATACTAATATAATAAAGCTGAAGGGTTTGTTTGTTTGATTGAACGCGCTAATCTCTGGAACTACTGGTCCGATTTGAAAAATTCTTTCAGTGTTAGATAGCCCATTTATCGAGGAAGGCTATAGGCTATATATTATCCCTGTATTCCTACAAGAACGGGAACCACGCGGGTGAAACCACACGGCGTCAACTAGTACTAAATAATTTCCAAATCAATTACATTATTATATCCATGCTTTATTATTTTATTTCAGTGAATGTACCCCATGATATATACACCAGTTAATATCACTAAACGTCAGTAATGCGTCAACACAGCTCAACATTGATTAAAATAACAACACCGAACAATAATGCGCCTTGCTAATATGACATGTTCGTTAAATTCATCACACACAACCCAATCAAGTTTCATTGCAATCTAACTTTACTTTCATCCTAATTTAGGTATTATTGTAAAAGATTCAAGGTTGAGAATTGTGTGGATGAATATTATTCTTAGGCGGTATACGCGTGGCCTTTATTTTCCAGTTGGCAATTGTCCAGTTTCCAATTTATGCACGGTTGGCGGATATTATTAAATATAGCAATGCACGGATTTAGATCAAAGTTTGCGCGCGCAGTTGTTTTTCTCTGATTGTATGTACTCGTATGTATCCAGGAGCGGCGTTAGGGTAGGGCGCGGTTGGTACAAAGGGGCGCCTCAGGATGATGATCCGAGACTTGATCGCTAACTAGAATCTTTTTATTAAGGCTCAGAATCACTCAGGGGTGGTGGAGCGAGCTATGCTTGGAGATTCTAAGCGTGAACGAATCAGAAACAAAGATATTCGCAGAAGAATCAGTCACCGACACAGTTCAGCCAATCGCGAAGCTGAAGTGGCAACGGGCAGGTTACATACAGGAGCCATTAAATGTTGGGGTTCCAAGGTGCTTGAATGACATCAAGCGAGTTGCAGGAAGCCGCTGTATGCTAGCAAGATGTAAGCTATTTTTTATTACAGAAAAATCCATAGTTCCCGCGGGATTTATGAAAAACTGAATAATACGCTTATGAAGTCACAGACGTCTGCTATAGTAATAAATTAATTAATTTTTGTTAGTATGGGTTTCAATGGGAGAGGGGCGCCGCAAAAATCTCGCCCAGGGGCGCTGTTAGTGCTAAAACCGGCACTGTATGTATGATTGTAGGTATGTATTGAGATGCAGTAATTGTGGGCGGCAACCATATTATTGTAATATTGTTCTTTTTGTGGTGTGATTCATACTAATGCTAGTGCGAAAGTACGATTGTTTGCCACACTTTCACGGTTTAAGTATTTACTATTATCTTTAATAAGGTCTATGTCCTGCAGTGGATTTCAATCGGCTGTTTATGTACAAACACTTGGTTTCTTGTTTTATAATAAGGAATTTCGATCGTGCCGCGTCGCAAGAACCTCATGACTAAGGGCCCCGTATATCCATCCCCATCGAATAGGTTCGATGTATAGGTTTTTTATGCTTATATGTGTAGTAATTATCTTTAGATACTAGATATTCAATTTTAACGTCTATCGGTAATATTTTAAATTCTTTAAACAAGTATTCATAATTTCCATCTATTTTTTGGCTAGATTTTTTCTTTACTTTTTTTAATAATCTAATTTGTATTTTTTTAATTTCTTTAATATAAGTAGTGAAAGTTCTACCGTATACACTAAGCCCAAAACTCATCACTGAGTCTGCTAGTGCATAATAAACCACAAGCATAGTGCGCTTACTCAATACTCTTTTAAGATGATAAAACATCCCCAACACAGATCGGAGTTTATTGCACACAACTCTTATGTGGGTTCTCCAATTAAAGTGGCGATCAATATGTAACCCTAGATATTTGTATTTATCGACATACTCCAGTTGTTGACACGTACATAAGCTATGATTGTTATGCATAAATGTCATGTCTATGTCTGCGTAATTTCTTGCCACCATTCCACGTGGGCATGATTTGTATAGTTATTAGGATAAGTTAGCTTAAGTCCTTATTGTATTCTTTGTCAAATAGAAAAAAATATATGAATAACACTCACGATAGTTTAAATTCTAAAATAATACTGGTTACTTAGAATTTTACTAGGGAAATGTACATAGGCACTAGTACTTACCAGTATCTCCCACAGCCTGACTCAAAGTGTTCTCAGTGAGAGGTCTCAGAGCTTCCACGGCGCTAATGTAGCCCAGGCGGTCTGCTATCGCGCACGCCGTTTGACCGTTCTGTTACAAAGTTAATAAACATCATTAACTAGTCTCCTCTGAGAATGAGAGGGGTTAAGCTAATAGTCCACCACGCTGGCCAAATGTGATTGGCGGTAATCCCACGTAGAGAATTGAGAAAAATCTCAGGTATGCAGGTTTCCTCACGATGTTTTTCATTTACCGTTTGAGACACGTGATATTTAATTTCTTAAAACGCACATAACTGAAAAGTTGGAGGTGCATGCCCCGGTCCGGATTCGAACCCATGCCCTCCAAATCAAAAGGCTATCAATGTTTATTAGCCGTGCAATTTTACCCGAAGAAATATAGAAAAAAAATTACGAGACTAAACTTTAATCAATCTCTATGCCAATTTTCTTCCAGTTGCGTTCAACAGTTTTAGAGTTATAAGAGACTAGCAGATGTCCGCGACTTCGTCCGCCCTTAGAACTCCTATATCTGGCCCTTTTGCAAAATCCATTTTTAGTGGATGTCTACTAACTGTAAACTACCTCCCTGCCAAATTTCATCTTTGTACGTCAAGTGGTTTTCGACATGTCGTAAAAATCAATATAACTTAAAAACCGTAAATTTTCGGCTAACATATATTGCGTTATTTTAGTAGGCCTTGGTGTCAGCTATCACCCTGAAGAGTATGTCGTACTATTTACGGGACACCCTGTATATACTAAAATGCACCTAAGTCGACTATGAAGGAGGGAATATTAAGGAAGCATATTTGCGGAAATTCGAACGAGTTTCGAAATCGAGGTGAAAGATGAAAAAGAAGATTTGACATGAAGTACGAAGTGACTTCCGATACTTATCAGAAGGTCAGGTCCTAAAACTTAATAAAGAAAAGAGGAAGTCGTGACAAAAACATGGGCAATGTTCTTTAATAAAAAAAATAAATCACACTTACTGCAGACAGTGCGTTGGGGTCAGCACTGCTTTTCAGCAGCAACTGTATAATAAGAGTGTGACCTTGCTGGGCGGCCTGGTGGAGAGGAGTGAACCTGTTGGAAGAACACTCAATTAAAAAAAAATAGATACCACATATCTACGTACCACGTATTATCTTCATATTTCATTATTAATAGATGGACTATTCCGGTAAGTCCACTTTTTGAAGTAGTGGTAAGATATGCGTGATAGTCGAGTTTGTGGGTGTATAGTCCCGCTTGATAAAATGTTAAACCTCTCAAGATGAAGCTACTCACGGAAAATTTGTGGTTATTAATTGTAAAAATATCTTCCGGATCCTGAATGTCCGGTCCCCTATGAACGGGCTACGTCATCAACCCATATTCGGCTCACTGCTGAGCTCGAGTTTCCTCTCAGAATGAGAGGGGTTAGGCCAATAGTCCACCACGCTGGCCCAATGCGGATTGGCAGACTACACACACGCAGAGAATGAAGATAATTCTCTGGTATGCAGGTTTCCTTACGATGTTTTTCTTCACCGATTGACACACGTGATATTTAATTTCTTAAAATGCACACAACTGAAAAGTTGGAGTGTTCATGCCCCGGACCGGATTCGAACCCACACCCTCCGGAATCGGAGGCAGAGGTCATTTTTGACGGCCTCCGTGGCGCAGTGGTATGCGCGGTGGATTTACAAAACGGAGGTCCTGGGTTCGATCCCCGGCTGGGCAGATTGAGATTTTCTTAATTTGTCCAGGTCTGGCTGGTGGGAGGCTTCGGCCGTGGCTAGTTACCACCCTACCGGCAAATACGTACCGCCAAGCAATTTAGCGTTTCGGTACGATGCCGTGTAGAAACCGAAAGGGATGTGGATTTTCATCCTCCTGCTAACAAGTTAGCCCGCTTCCATTTTAGACTGCATCATCACTTACCATCAGGTGAGATTGTAGTCAAGGGCAAACTTGTAAAGAATAAAAAAAAAATATCCACTGGGCTATCACGGCTATAACTAACGGGCTGAACGGGCTAGCCGCCAAGTATCTGACCCGTGAGCAGCTTTAGCAGTGACGTCAGCGCCGGCCTCCAGCAGAGTCTTGGCGGCGGCGTGGTGGCCATGATGAGCGGCCGCGTGCAGAGGCGTGTACCCGTCGCGAGTGCGCACGCCGCACCGCCCTTCCGCAGCGAGGAGCGCTTTCAGCGAGCCGCTAAGTATCTCACCCGTGAGCAGCTTTAGCAGTGACGTCAGCGCCGGCCTCCAGCAGAGTCTTGGCGGCGGCGTGGTGGCCATGATGAGCGGCCGCGTGCAGAGGCGTGTACCCGTCGCGAGTGCGCACGCCGCACCGCCCTTCCGCAGCGAGGAGCGCTTTCAGCGAGCCGCTAAGTATCTCACCCGTGAGCAGCTTTAGCAGTGACGTCAGCGCCGGCCTCCAGCAGAGTCTTGGCGGCGGCGTGGTGGCCATGATGAGCGGCCGCGTGCAGAGGCGTGTACCCGTCGCGAGTGCGCACGCCGCACCGCCCGCCCGCAGCGAGGAGCGCTTTCAGCACCGCCGTGCGACCTTCCGCCGCCGCCAGGTGTACTGGAGTAAGACCTATATGACGATGATAATTAGGCTCAGACTAAATACATAAGGACTAGTATCGCACCCAAATTCACGAACAAAATTTTCTGCCATTTTCTAAGGAAAACGAGCTTAGATTTCATACATATCTTATACTAAACTAGCAGTTTTTGTTCGTTTTTTACACCATTTAACTACACAAGAAGGTATTCTTACGGAGGTTTTTAACCGACGGACACGATTGTAAACTATGAAACATCGATTCTATAAAGACAGGGTGGATAATCGCATAAGATCGTTGATCATATATACTATGACAGAAAAATAATGACTTGCGAGGCAGGTCTTTATCTAATTAGTCTGAGTAATTAGGCAATTTAATATCATTTCTTTTATTAATAAGTGCTGTAGACCACTGTTTTACTGTGCCTGTAGATGGCAGCACGTTTAGCGAACGAACTCTTTCGTTCGTCCACTTTTGGTTTGACAATTTACATATTTATTTCATATTTAGAATGCTGTAAGACGCGCATGAGTGGATAGATTGTTTTGCCGATTCATTACCAGATTACCAGTTCACCATTCCACTCCGCATCACCTATTTGATAAACCTTTTATTTTATATCCTTATACAATTATTGTAATCAGTGCAGTTTATAAATAAATCAGTTTACAACATCGCCTCATTCCTTTATATCAATATACCAAATATATAAAACCTCTATGGCGATACACGCATCGCCTGATTACACTTCTTCGTAACGCATTCACTTTTAACTTTAAAACATTGCAAGGTAACGTGGATACTTCAGATTTCTTCATAATGTTCTTAATGTGTTTGAAAGTCAACTTGCATTTAACCAGCATAGTGTGCTGGTAGTTTTTTGTTAATGTACCTTCACTTTGGTCTATATATCAGCCATTGAGTGAGCTGTGTACCAGTTGCTGACCAGAGCGGATATCTATTTAGAGTCTTTTTCATGAAAAGATTCCTGCGGCTAAAACCTGAACTAAAATTGATAGTGCCTTACACAAATGACAATAAGACCAACATTACCAAATGACAATGGGCGCCATTAAGACATTAGCGCTGACATGAAAAGACATGAAAATGACTATACTTAGTACGGAACAACAGAAATCTAAAACTCTAAGACAGAGTATGACCTAACACGGCTTGATTCGTGCAACGAAGTGAACCGGGTTGATGAGAATGTTCATCTCCCTTGCCTTTCCATTATCTACTTAGAGTTGAAAATTATACAATTCAATTTATAAATAGTTAGATTCAACACAAACTACACCTACTCGTACTTAAATTAACCGAATTTGTATTAATTGATTATGAAACACTAGACTAGTTTCGATCCCATACGGGGCCCTTAGTCATGAGCTGGTTCTTGCATCGCGGCGCGATCAAACTGCGAAGCGGCTACGCGACGCGCTGCTGCTCGCATTGCGCGTTGGGAGAGGGGTTGAGTGGTGGAGAGTGAAGGTTCCGTTACACTCTAAGACGGTTCATTAATGTCATCTTCATTAGACTCGTCTTCTTATAAGCAAACCGAACTAACGCTATCCTGTTCCAAGTTTGTTGTATGTGAATTGAACCGAATTTGTGCTAAATTTACCATTGTTGGCGGGTACATTGACATCAGCTCCCCGCTCGATCAGCATCTCCACACAATCCTCGTGGCCTTCTTGAGCCGCCATGTGCAGTGGCGTGAAGCCGGCCTTGGATTTTACGCTGGGGTCCGCATCTGATAACGATAACACCATTTTTTAAAAGAATATTAGCCATATCTATTACATAATATGACCAATATTGCATTTCCCCTCCGATTAGACAGAAGAGACTGTTTTAGGAATGGGTAAATGATATGTGAGGTTGTCTTCTAAACAAATCCATCCTATTCCAAACAAATCCACATCTTTTAAATATACCTGAATAAACCTTATCCATTGCTTCACAATCATTGACACTACTAAATTTATTGGTGACAACAATTACAAAAATTGCAAGCACAGAAATATCTCCCAAAAATTAAACAGGCAATATAAGTCAGTTAAAACAATTACTAGGAACAATTTACTGTAAGTAAACATTAAGTTAACTTGCAGTAACTTGTAATATTTTAATTTAAATAACTTTAAAGAGTCTAAAATTGTCTCTTTAAAAGAATACTGTCAAAAGAGACAATTTTAGTCGATTCGGAAACCGTTTCCATTAAAGCAGCCGTATTTTGAAATACGTGTGACACAAACTTTGAGCAATATGGAGTATAGGGAACAATTTTAAATAGCGTTGCCGAAACAATTTTTACTAGCCCAAATTGTTCTACTAATTGGCAAAAATCTGAGCCAGACGTTGATCTTAAATTTTTAAATTTCTCCTAAAAAAATTCATGTTTACACGTATTTTATCTATCTGTCTTCTTATTTTTCGTTCCTGGGTATTTTAACTTGTAGACCAGGTCTTTCGCATTCAGGAAACTTTGCAACAATTTTTCGTCCGATATTTCTGTGCCTGAAGGCAAAAGTCTAAGTGCGTGTTGCCAGTGATGGTCCGAGACTTGGTCGCTAACTATGGGCCGCATAAGAAGGCTCAGAGTCACACAGCGGGCGATGGAGCGAGATATGCTCGGAGTAGGTATCTCTGCGTGATCGAATCAGAAATGAGGAGGTCCGCAGTAGAACCAAAGTCACTGTCATAGCAGAACGAGTCGCGAAACTGAAATGGAAATGGGCGGGGCACGTAGTTCGAAGAGCCGATGAACGCACGCACACGAAAGCGCAGTGTTGGTAGTCCCCTCACCAGGTGGACTGATGACATCAAGCGAGGGATTGGCTGGATGCAGGCGGCTCAGGATCGTGACTGCAAGTAACTACAAAAGGCCTATGACTTGCAGTGGATGGCCATCGGCTGATAAGATGTTGATGATAATATCACTGTTTCTGTAAGTATAGATGTAAAACTTGTACTTGTACTTACCATGTTCCAACAATGCGAAGGCGATGTCAGGATGATTGTGCCGACATGCGATGTGTAGCGCTGAATGGCCGTTCTTCGCCAGCGAGTGTGGTGATGCACCTGGACCAAACACGTCCTAGCGATTACTGACTAGCGGACAGTGACAAATACTACAGCTATTTGGGGATTGGAAGTGTAGGGCGACAGTGTAAATAAATTTAAAAAGATTGTGTTAATAAATTAAAAAAAAAACATGTTCCTTGAACATTGTCAATCAACTGTATTACAGAGTTCCACATCGAGTACATTTGCGTATTAAGAAGCCCTTATTTGCTCTTCGCCATTATATAAGTTAACGCGTAACTACAATGATTATTTTGTTAATTTAGATTTTATTGATGTCCGCCCTAGTCATTTCAAAAAACAATTGTTATATAATGTAAAAGGCATTAAATAGTTAAGTAAATAAAATGAAATAGACTCAGTCAGACTTTCGCTTGTACACTTGATATATGTATGATTTAATGGTAATTTGTGGTTAACGGTGTTGGATACGAAAATACTTAGCTTATTATTCTTGTGTAATACTAGTCGTAATTCCGTTTGTTAACCCCAATAAAAAAAAATCTAATTAATTTTCCGTAAAGAATATAACCCTAGAGTTATGGGAAATACTCCCAACCACCCTGTATACATTAACTAGTTTATAATACTTAAGTAAACATGGTTTAAGTGCCTCGTAAAATACAGGATGTGCTTCTTGACAAACAAATTTTTAAAAATACCATAAACAAAAGGATTTTAAATATGTAAAACTTTTTAAAGATTACCTTTGTCTAACAGTAATAAAGCGATGTCGGGATGTCCGTAGTAAGTGGCCATGTGTAGAGGCGTTATATGGCTCTTCCCTGGTGCATCTGGCTGAGCCCCTCGAGCCAGGAGAAGTCTCGCCACGCCGATGTCGCCGTACTTCGCAGACAGGTGGAGTGGTGAGAAGCCTTTTCGAGTCTCTGCTTCTATGGGTGCGTTGTTGTCCAGGAGGATGGACGCTACTTCTTCTTTGCCTGTATAATATATCCTAATATTATAAAGAGGTAACGTTTGTAAGGTTGAAGGGGGGTAATATCTAAATCTACTGAACTAATTTTGAAAATTCTTTTACCAATAGAAAGACACGTTATTTCAGAGTGAATTACGCAAGTGAAATTATAGTTATCAATTGTTATACATATTGTAGTGTTGGTATATTTTTTACAGTAAATAATGAACAACATTCATTGTTATGCTATTATGCTGAGCTGGGGCCATTTTCTGGGTTATGCCAGACATCGCAGGGTATTGTCCTGGATGACCTTGTGTACTGGAGATATTGTGATGTGTGGCACAATTTCGAAATAAACACATTTTTCTTTCTTTCTTTTATTCATTGTCAATTTCATCTCCTTTTCGTTATCCCACTTAAGTGGGATCAGCAAAATATGTCAATCTCTTCATTCTCTTGTATTATTCGACAACTTATCGTCAACATTGTAACATCATCTATATATTTTTGCATCTGCGTATCGTGTATCCTTAAATAACGATTGAAGGATACGATATACGCACGCATTCGAAATGTTTAATAGTTTAAAATAATACTAAACAAAAGAACTAACTAAAAATGGCCATATATTTAGTAAATGCGGTAGAAGTGAGTGTGTGAGCGACTGGTGAGAGATCAGGACCGACGGCTTTACGTGCTCTCCGAGGCACGGGGTGTACCAAAACCGAAATAAAATGTAATTTTTTTAAATAACATTATAATATATCAACCTATTTTCATTGCGTATGGTGTGGTTGCTGTAGCATTAACGCCACTATGTTGCCGTAGACCAGGGTTTTTCAAAGTGGGGTACGCGAATCCCCAGGGTTCGCTATTTGACAGCAGGGGGTTCGCGACAAAATTGACGGAATGGTGGTTTGATAACTGATACCGAGTCAGAATTAAGGTTAAAATTGTCAAAAATTACTGCTAACAATGAATCCATTTGCGACAAAAACAAGCACACCCATCACATTAATATTACGAAGACATTTTTGGTACTTTGTGTTACCTCGTATTCAAATAAAAACCGTTTGTTGACGTGACAACGTCTTATAATTCGATCGAGCCTGCACACTTGAAAAAGATGACGTCATGCGTCATTCCCTCGCTCTAAGGTTGCCAACGTTTTTTTTACAAGAAATAAAATATATTCTGGTGTATGAAGATTATTAAACAGTATTTTAGAAAAAAACGAACAGTATTTTATTTATTTATTGTTTTAAATACGTTAATTAAAACTTTCTTTTGAAAAATACAACGATTCCATTAGTATTTTCTGACAGACCTTCTTTACAGACCACCGATTTTTTTTCAGTAAGGGGTTCGCTGTGACTTGGAAATTTTAACAAGGGTTCGTGGAGCCGAAAGTTTGAGAAACCCTGCCGTACACAAAGAGGGGTACAGGATGTAGCAGAAGGGTTTAAAGGGATTATTGCTCCCCTATCAAATGTCCACTTACCCTCTTTAGCGGCGATGTGTAGCGGCGTGTATCTGTCTTTGGTGGTGGCGGCGATCTGCGCCCCGTGCTGCAACAGCAGCGCCGCGATGTCGCCGTGGCCCAGGCGCGCAGCGACGTGCAGGGGGGTTTGATCCTCACGGGCCCGGGCTTCCACCTAAAAATAACAACCTCTTTGAAATTATCAAAAAAAAAATCAAAATTCATTTATTTCAATGAGACTAAGTTTAGAAGCACTTTTGAAATGTAAGGATTATGTCCACCACGCTGGCCCAATGCGGATTGGCAAAATTCACACACGCAGAGAATTAAGAAATTCTCTGGTATGCAGGTTTCCTCACGATGTTTTCCTTCACCGTTTGAGACATGTGATATTTAATTTCTTAAAATGCACACCACTGAAAATTTGGAGGTGCATGCCCCGGACCAAACTCGAACCCACACCCTCCGGATCGGAGGCAGAGGTCATATACACTGGGCTATCACGGCTCGCCCGTTTAAACGTTTACCGTTCATGTTATCCTCGTACACGCAATTATAATATTACATGCCATAGTCTTACCTTGGCATTGTTCCTCAACAACACACGCACAAGGTCCGTCTGATGCGCCCTCGCCGCTAGATGCAGGGGGGTCTCGCCCCGCGCCGTAGCGGCGTCTGCGTCCGCCCCTGCCCCTACTAGCACGAGCGCGATGTTCATACAACCCATAAACGACGCCACGTGGAGGGGGGTCAGCCCTGATTCTGTAGTTGCAGATTTACCTGAAAAAATTAAATGGAAGTTAGATATTTTAAAGCTATCCTTGCGGAGATAGTAGTTATATTTTCTGGAAGCTAACTAACATACTATACTTATATCACATTCAGAAAAACCTCAGACTATTTATTTACATAAGAACTAGTATCGCACCCAAATTCACGAACAATTTTGTCTGTAATTTTTTGAGGAAAATGAACTGAGATTAGGTATATATTTTATACTAAATTAGAAGTTGTTGACCGTTTTTTACAACATTCAACTACTTCAAAAAGATATTTTTACGATGCTATTTAAGCGACAAGCATGATTTCAACTATGAAACATCGATTCTATAAGATAGATCGTTGATCATATACTTTGACAGATAAGTAACGTCTAGCGAGGCAGTTCCTTATGTGATTTGTCTGAAAGAAAAACAGATACGAGAATATTTTACAATATGAAAAAATAGCTCTTGATATTTACTTGCACCATATTTGAGCAACAGCTCAACAACTTTGAGCCTGTTCTTCTTGCACGCAATGTGTAGTGGTGTAAACCCGTTCAGTGCGCGCGCGTTCGCGTCCGCGTTTCTGTCCAGGAGTAGTTTTGCTACCTGGAAATAGAACACATTTATGTTGAGTTAAATAAAATATACATCTCTATGGTTTATTTAAAGACTAAACACAGTGCAGATTATTAGATCCGTTTTTCTGATATGCCTAAAGACACAATTTCTGTATTCTTTTTGTAAAAGATTGTAAAAGATTGTAAAAGACCACAATTGGTGTCCAAAGGATTTTTAAAATTGAAGTGTTTTGGGTGCAAGCAAAAAAGCCTTTTGAAAATAACTCTAGATTCTAACCATTCGGTTTTTTGCAAAGAAATGTAAACGGACAATTGTAAATGGCGGCCGCGTGGCGCAGTGGGTAGTGACCCTGCTTTCTGCATCCACGGCTGTGGGTTCGATTCCCACAACTGGAAAATATTTGTGTGATGAGCATGAGTGTTTTCCAGTGTCTGTGTGTATTTATACATTATATAAGTATTTATATGTAGTATATAATTGTATATTAATATTATAATATCAACTATCTTAGCACCTATAACACAAGCTACTCTGTATGCTTACTTTGGGGCTAGATAGTGATGTGTATTGTTTAAGTATATTTATTTATTTAATTTTACAACAAATTGGCCTGATGGAAAGCCTGGCCTAATAATGAGGTTAAAATTAGGGCGCGTGATTGCCAAGAAAAGGCTTTTTCGTTCGTGCCAAAACGTGAAAAAAAATAGTCGTGGTGGAAAGAGAGAGAAAATGAAGGGTAATTTCATTCTGAAATATGACAGTCATTCATACATAGCCACAGACACATTCCTGCATGCATTTCCAACTTTTGGGCGCACGCTTAAAAAAAGAGATTGCTTTTTTGTCAAAGATTGTAGATTGCATTTTACTAAATTTTGCTTTTACACGTAAGGGACCCCTGTAGTCCGGAGTAGGGGCGTAGCTACCGCCCTATCAGCCATATCAATGATGCGTGTGAAAACAAAAACATCTGGTGCTCCCGAGGAAAAATCACAAAAGAACTGTAGTTTCTAAAATAAAAAAAAAAACAGTTTTTTCCCGGATTAAGGGTGGACCCAAAAGTTGGAAACATCATATATTAAATCACTGTCATACTTATTTTAAGCGAGATATTTTTTGATTTTTGAGAATTTTTACCCTTCATTTACTCCCGCAACTAATTTTGATACAGGGCCCCACCAAGGCACGCTACGCCACTGGTCCGGAGGCCAGTATCATCGATAGCTACGCCCCTGGGAGTGCACAGTTCTCTCAAATAATGGCGACACCCCGTACTTGCCTTTTGCCTTGCACCGACAAAGTAGGGCGGTGTTCATTTGGATATGTTGTGTAATTTATAGCGGGCGAGTTAGATAGAAGTATCAATAACATTTTGAAGAGATTTCAAAGTGTCCCATACCTTGACGTGCCCGCAATGCGCGGCGACGTGCAGCGCGGTGAGGTAGTCCACAGTGACGTCATCGATGGGCGCGCCCTCCGTCAGCAGCACCTTGGCCGTCTCCACGTGTTCGCCTTGCACGGACATGTGGAGAGGGGTGAGACCATTCTGTGGAACAGGAACAAACCAATGTGATATGTATTGGTCTAAGATCGGCATTAGAAATATATACCTTCATCGGTTATTCAGTTCGGTCATCAGTGATGACCTATGGTTCCGAGAATTGACCGCTAACTATGGGCCTCATAAGAAGGCTCAGAGTCACACAGCGGGCGAGCTATGTTAGGAGTATCTCTGCGTGATCGAATCAGAAATGAGGAGATCCGCATAAGAACCATAGTTACCGACATAGCTCAATGAGTTGCGAAGCTGAAGTGGCAATGGTCGGGGCACATAGTTCGAATGCATGGCTGGATGCAGGTGGCTCAGTATCGTGATGTTTGGAAGTACCTACAAAAGGCCTATGTCCTGCAGTGGACGTCCATCGGCTGATATGATGATGATGATCGGTTATTCATTAGTGCTATGAAATAAATATTAACGATAGTCTTTCGTACCTTAGTCTTGCTTGCAATGGGTGCTCCGTGATGCAACAATCGCGACACCACGTTACTGTGGCCGGAGCGCGCCGCGCAGTGCAATGGTGTCAAGCCATCGCGGGTCATCGCTGCTATGTTTGCGCCTGAAAGTACCAGTTTGCGGTTAAGTTCATTAAGTCTTGAATGCCGAATGTATCACAAAAAAACTCAATAATGGCTCGAGATATTTAATGTTCACTAGCGGACGCCCGCGACTACCTCCGCGTGAAATTCAGTTTTTCACAAATCCCTCGGGAACCATGGATTTTTTCGGGATAAAAAGTAGCCTATGTGTCAATCCAGTGCTAAATCTATTTCCATTCCAAATTTCAGCCAAATCGCTTCAGTAGTAGCGGTGTTAAAAAGTAACAAACATCCAAACATCCATACAAACTTTCGCGTTTATAATATTAGAAGAATAGTAGGATTTGAATATGTTATCTTTAATACTGAATTACATTTTGGTTTAAGGGAAAGTATATTGGGACTCAAAGGTAGCAAAGCCTTAGCCACTCTCATGTTCCCTTAGTATACCCTTAACTGACCATAATTACCATCACTAGAATAAGTCTATACCTTGTTGAACAATCAACAAACACTAAGGTCCGAATCAGCACCCGTTTTTTACCAAACTCAGAAGTGATTACAAAAATAAGAATACTGTCGAACAAAGGTTTATTTGTTGTGAACAAATTCCCAACATTTGTCAGGACAACTTTATTAACAAATCAAACTGTAACCAAAATAGGACCCTAGAATGGCAGAGAATGACCTTGAGTGAAGTCACGTACTTGTGAACGTTGTGTGTAGGGGTCCTTTGACTGTTAACAAACACTCCCCTTTTCCACTCAAGTCACTCTCCCCGCCTATCCCAAATAACCCATAAAGAATTACACAACAAGAGATGTGGACGGCTCGAACGCCACGAGCACACTGAAGTCGTCCGTACCGCAAGTCGTTGCAACGCGGCGATAACACGTTGTAGCTAAGCCTTGGCGTAAAAAAAAAAAAAAAAGTAAAGCTAGCCATATCTTCACTAGAACAAGTCTGTACCTTGCTGCATTAATAAACACATGAGCAGTATCCGCAACCGCTTGTAGCAAAGTCTTGACCACTCCTGGGTATCATAACTAGAATCAATTTCTTTTGCATCAACTTACCGTTTTCCACCAATAGATCGACCATGGCCAACTGTCCCCACTTGCTGGCCACGTGTAGAGGAGTGATGTTGTGTTTGGCGGCCCGACCAGGATCTGCGCCTGCTTGTAGCAAAGCCTTGGCCACTCCCACATTCCCATAGTGCGCTGCAATGTGGAGGGGAGTGAAGCCCGACTTTGAACATGCATCTGGATTGTGTTCGTTCTGAAAGGATTTTAATACAATCATAAACTTATTTGTTAAAATTTGAGGGGAGTGAATCATTAAATGCTTGGTCACTAAATAATTTTGACCTTATAATAAGTCCTTTAGCGAGCGATAGAGTTAACTTTTCTCAGCGTAGCTCGGGGTGATTTAATCAGAAATGAACATGTCCGCAGAAAGTTGACTTCCCAGTAGTTTGTTAATATGTCAGTCAATTTGTCAACCAATTTCTATACCATTACCTAATGGGATAAAGGGCAAAATACTTTATTTTTATTTTTTATTTTTATTTCTTAGGGATAGTTAACATTTACATATTATTTCTTAAATCTAAAAGTAAACGTAAAAATAGTTTAAACATGTAAACAACAATACTATCCACGAATACACATACGAAAATAATGGCGTCACAAAATACACAAACAAATCTATTACAAAAAAAAAAAAAAAAAACAAACAAACATAAATCTATATAAAAAAAAGAGAGAATTATAACAATAATAATTAAAAATACAATGAAACACAAATAGGTAAGAAAAAAAAAGTAATAATAATTATAATAAGAGATCTAATAATAAGAATTAAGACACTATTACTACTCAGGTACTTAATTTTTGAAGAGTGATTGAGATGGCCTTTTTATATTGGGGTTCGGACAAGGCAAATACGTCCACATCGTCAAATAGCTTGTTGTAGGTGTCCACAAGCCGACGCACAGGCGCGCGCTTTCCAGCGTTGGTTTTACAGAAATTGACAGCGAATAAATTATAAGCACGCACCCGACGTTGACCTGCGTACTTCAAAACATTTAGTGATAATTTACATACTAAGTCAGGACAATCGTATTTATTATTGATGAGTCCATGCAATACCATTGCTTCAAGCAACTTGCGTCTAGATTCAAGAGTAAGAAGATTGTATTTAGTTAATAGCTCAGCGTAAGGGAGTCTTGATCTATAGCATCTGTAGTGCATTGAACGGAGGAACTTCTTTTGGACCATTTCTATCTGGTTTTTGTATTTGTCGTAAAAGGGGTTCCATATACAACACGCATACTCTAACTGAGGCCTTATTAAAGACTTCTACTAATACAAATACTTACTTCGAGTAAAAGTGTAGCAGCTTTGACGTCGTTTTTCTTAGCCGCAATATGTAACGCCGGCAATCTGACTTTGCCCCTCGTGTCTGACTCCAGCAGCTCTGCCACCACCCTGTCGTGTCCCTGCTGCATTGCTACAGCTAAAGGTGTGAAGCCATCCTGCAATTGGTAGTTTTTCATATCAATAAATATTCAATAGCTCGGTTAAGGGATATTAATTAAATCTGAAGAGTGGATTGAAGAAGCTGTTGAAAATTTCAAGAAATATGATCCCGATAAGCCTAAGGAGTCGATCCTTATTAGGGCGTCACCGACTCCTTGCCTGAAGGTGCCGTTTTTAATAGAAGGCATAAGCAATTAACTTTCTATTTATTTATTTATTTATTTATTTTAATTCTTTATTGCACACAAATTAGATACAATAAAAATAAGAGAAGGAAAAAAAAAAGAAAAGTAAGATGCGCAAAGGCGGTCTTATCGCTAAAAGCGATCTCCTTCAGACAACCTTAAATGAAATATTTAAAGAAAGGATAGCGGATAGTGCAATATAACATACCTATAATAATTAAACTATTAAAAATAATATACTAAATTAAACTACATATACAACTACATACTAAATATACATGAATAAAAAAAATATGAGTACACCTAAATACATAAATAATATATAAATACACTTACATACATAATTATACATAATAAATAAACAGAACTACTTAAATAATAATTATTATAGTATAGTAGATAAGTAGTACTTTTTAACACGATCTTTGAAGATGCTTAGAGAAGCGGACTGTCTTATGTCACTCGGTAGCTCATTCCACAGGCTGGCTGTTTTAACTGTAAATGATTTTTGATACTTCACTGAATGGCAGACTGTATATTGTAAACGGTTTTCATCCCTGGCCCGTAAATTGCACTCAACATTTCTTCCAACAAAGTTGAATCGTTCTTTCTAATTCATGTTACATGAAAAACGTATCAACCAACAGAAGGATGCTACCATTTCCGGCGTCTTGCCAAGTTCTGTAATACATACGATACAGCCCGTACCTCAGAGTCCTGGTCGACAGAGTGCTGTGTGTCCTAGAACAACAAGTGCGCGCACCAGATACTCCTGACCGGCGAGACTTTTAGTGCTGTGTGTGGGTGTAACAATGCAAATGACACCCACCTCACTGGCGAGTCCTAGCCGGCGAGGCATGCTAAGTCTAGTGCTATGTGTAGTACAAAGGTACAAGTGACACTCACCTCAGTGGCCAGGGTCTGGCTCGCGCCCGCCGCCAGCAGCATCTTGACGCAGCCCGCGTGGTTCTCCTGCGCGGCCATGTAGAGGGGCGTGAAGCCGGCCGCGGACTGCGCGTCCGCCTTGGCGCCCGCGGCGAGCAGCGCGCGCACCACCGACTCCTGGCCGGCGAGGCATGCTATGTGGAGTGCTGTGTTTCCTAGTAACAAAAGCAATAATAAACTTAATTAAATAATCAAGAACTTCTAGGCTGAATATAGTGTCAAAGGTTGAGACCATTTTTTTGCTTTAAATTTGAAATGATTTGCTTCAAAAACATAAGATGTAATTCGTAAAATTGTAACTTTTACCCGACTGCGTCAGAAGGGGGTAATGTTTTTTTTCATAGGTAATAACGACATATAAAGTTTTGAGGTGCCAATGTCATACAGCGAATACCTCACTTTTAAATGAACTCAACAAGTCAACAACCCAATTTTTGGAGTATTCAGCTATCGAGTGATGTAACTATTGGATGTACATTTTTGGTGGCACATGATGACATATATCCTACCTACCTACAATCAATGATGTTAAATAGTGTTAGATGTGGTCATGGTCATGAAAATTGAGGCGCTCAAAAGAGGAAATTTTCACAACTCAATGTTAGTTGTGCTCAACAACGAACGTTATTTAATAAAATAATACCTAAATATCGTCTACAATGTCGAGTTGTGTGTTCAGGAAGTGTAAAAACTATATATACATAAATAAATAATGTAATTATAGACAAAATTGTGCAGTATTGTAGCCTATTATTCGGATCACTTTTTCCGGTGATTTTGTAGGTATGTAATCGTATGTACCTATATTATAAAATTATCATTGTCTACAATACTATACTGAACCTACTGATTTTGTTATCAATTTTCCTCAGACTGTATGCAAAGCAAATTGAATACATCCACGTCAAAAATACCTTTTTTTGTGGCAGCGTCGACGACTGCGCCGCGCTTTTGTAGTTCTTCCACAACTGCAATGTGTCCATCTTTAGCTGCTAAGTGTAAAGCATTGAGTCCGTTCTGTAAACAAAGAAATGTCAAGTTAATAACGCTTTTTGGTTTTGCGTAGGACAAACTCACATTTTGAGATCACGGTGGATAGCCTTTCTCGCCAGAATTGTCAAAAAAATTCTTTATAGCGTTTACTCGTATATAGATAAAATCAAAAAGCAGTATATAATGTGAGTTTATAAATAAATAAACAGTATATCGAGTATTAAACGTTGGTAGCGGAAATTTTTGAACCAAAATCGATTTGCCGTCGCCATAACTTTGCCGTTTACGCCTACAATGCGAGTTCTGTAACCCGGACAGGTAGTGCTTGCATTTGCCAGACATACCTGATTTTTTTAAGGCTGTAAGTTCGTCAATAGTTGAGCTGTAAGTCTCAAACAGTGAAGCAAAAACATTGTGAGGAACCACAGCGTCTTCGCCGGAGAAGACGTGGTCCCCGATATCTAACGTCATCCGGACGTGAGTTTTCTAACTCACGATCTCGGGGGCATCCGGACTGATTCACTCAGGTCACGGTTACACCTTCCCGGATGGCCCTCTAAGCCGAGGTCCGAGTCTCATAGGAGACGCCCTTAGAGAGCCGTTCCTTCCTCTATCTTTATTTCAGCCTTCGGGTCTCATCAGACGATGCTTCTGCGCTCGCCCATACCCCCCGGTGACGCCGTAGTGGTCTCACAGGGAGCCATCGGCACTTACTCAACACGAAAAAAAAAATACTGAGGAAACTTGCATACCTGAGAATTCTCTTAATTCTCAACGTGTGTGAAGCCAATTCGCATTTAGCCAGCGTGGTAGACTAAGGCCTCACCCCTCTCATTCTAAAAGGAGACTCGTGCTCAACAGTGAGCCGAATATGGGTTGTTAATGAATTAACATTATAAATATTATAATGAGGAAAGATTTGATTGTTTGTTTGCATTGCAGGCTCTCAAACTACTGAACCGACTTGAAAAATTCTTTCACAATTTGGAAGCTACACTATCCCCGAGTGCTATCTATATTTTAACTCCCTAATCTTAGGTGAACGGGTATCAGCATCTGCTAGCAAAGAAATAAACAGTATCAAATGATAAACGTTGGTAGCGGAAATTTTGGAACCAAGAATCGATTTGCCGTCGCCTTAATTTTGCACAAACAGTTAACTTTAAAAAAATGAGGTAGGTCTAGCTATTGCAAGCTCTCTTTGTATAGTTTGCTGGTACATAAACACGCAAGTCATGACACTTGTAAAAATATCCTCTCCATTAAGCACTGGACCGGAACATATCAGTTCCATTGAAGGTCGCAAGCAATATTACTTGTAACAACTTGTAACATAGGACACAGACTAGGGAAACTATACATGCATACTCTACACCTTAGTACGTGAAAAAAATCGTATTGTGTGGGAATTCCAGCACAGCTGCGTGTATATGTTTGACCACTTTAAAAGACAAATGAAGTTATTTCCATTTATTGAATGTAAATAGTATTTTGCAAATTATTATATTTAAGACCCGATTAATTAATCTGGGTTAGTTATTTATTTATTTTTTAAATGTTTAAAAGTGTAAAAAATCAGATGGTCGCAAAGGTATTTTGTGCATAAAATTGAACAGATTGTAGAATAGACATCTCCTGGCCACATAATACAAAATAGTATCCTTTAAGTAACTTTTTCAGCAAGTATTAAAGCTTTAAAAGTACTACATAATTATATTATAATAAGTATTAATGTTCAAGTGCAAGTAATATGCTTTATAGGTCTACAAATGGCTTCAGTTTCAAACTTAGTATTAATAACATGACGTGCTATTAACTCTACTATATAACTCTACTATATATAGTAAAAAGTGCGACAGACGTATTTATCGACATTCGACAAAAAACCAAACGAACACACATCTCTGTGATAGTATTTATAATATTTATTATTTTATGTCTAAAACATTAGTTCTCAAAAGTTCCCTCTATCTCTTTTCTTTAGTCTGTGAATAAGATAATAGAAAAATTAATTCAGATTCGCAGTTTCACACATTACATCTGTTACGGCATCATGCAATAAGAAACTTCCGACTATTTCAAATTAATGAACATTTTTTGCTTCTACTTCTTTCGGTCGACGAATAGTAAACTAATTTAGTTTACAATTACACGTAGAAATTACTTGGTATGGAATAAATAGCTTGACCACTGGTAACGTAGATTAGTTTTTCTATAAATAGTTTACCTTTTTGTTTAAATTCCAAATCGTTTCATTCAAATTCTCAAACTCTGTGAATGGGTAACTAAAAATATCTAGAACCCGCTTTATGGACAGGGCCTATATCCATGTGACGCGTCACTTTTCTTTCGACAAACGCTAACGCTTTGAAAACTAAAAAAATATGTAACAATGTATATACATATAATGTATTTTTTACTAAACTCAAAATTATATACTTGAAAAACACTTCAACGGTGCCTAAAATGCAAAGTGATAAATTTACAGGCACCACCTACAGCACTCAGCAAATCCTCCTCCTCTTTGCAAACCGGTTAAAAATATACTGACAATGACGATCTACAATAAAGCCTAGACAAATCTAGAATCTTTTTAAAAAAATAAAGCACAATACACCGGTGAATTACACAACAATTGTATTAAAACACGTACCATTTTGATACGCCATACAACACAGAACCGTGACACAGTTGGTGCATGTAACACAGGGTGATAAGGATCTGAGAGACACTGAACGCCTGAATTACTAAACACCCGCAAACGCAGTTTTTTAAGGCATGATCAGCAATATGACACAAAATATGTAGCCTCCCCTTTGCAAGCTGGTTAAAAATATACTGACAATAAAGCCTAGACAAATCTAGAATAGTTTTGTACAAAAATAAAGCACAATACACCGGTGAACTACACAACAATTGTGTTAAAACACGTACTGTTTTGATGCGCCATAAAACACATAACCGTGACACAGTTGGTGCGTGTAACACGGGGTGATAAGGATCTGAGAGACACTGAACGCCTGAATTACTGAACACCCACAAACACAAGTTTTCAAGGCAGTATCAGCAGTATGAAGCAAAATATGCAGCCTCTTCTTTGCAAGCCGGTTAAAAATATACTGACAATAAAGCCTAAACAAATCTAGAATAGTTTTGTACATAAATAAAGCACAATACACCGGTGAATTACACAACAATTGTTGTGTTAAAACACGTACCTATTTGATGCGCCATACAACACATAACCGTGACACAGTTGGTGCGTGTAACACGGGGTGATAAGGATCTGAGTGACACTGAACGTCTGAATTACTGAACGCGCGCGGACGTAGTTTATTATCCAATGAAAATGGAAATAGAGTAATAGTGTGCTGTAAACAATGCGCGCATTCATTTTTATTTCTATTTATTTAATAGCTATAAAGGTTCTGCATGTTGTACTAACCTAGCATTTAATGATTCTTATTATACCTAAAGTTACTTCGTTCGTCAAGTGCTCAGCCTGTAAGGCTAGAGATTATAAGGCCTTGGTCTCGAATCCTGGGTCAGACACTTAAATATTGGGGGTTTCCTTTCTTCTTCGCAAATCTTTGACATTTATCGCTGATATGAGTATTCGTCATAGAGTTCCAATTTCTTCATGTCCTTTTCGCGTAGTTCCGTCGCGTCTTATAAAACCACTAGCTGACACCGCGTGGTTTCACTCGCGTGGTTCCCGTTCCCGTAGGAATACGGGGATAATATATAGCCTATAGCCTTCCTCGATAAATGGGCTATCTAACACTGAAAGAATTTATCAAATCGGACCAGTAGTTCCTAAGATTAGCGCGTTCAATCAAACAAACAAACAAACTCTTCAGCTTTATAATATTAGTATAGATACTCGAAGTGTATTGTTTACCACCGAATAAATTAGAAATGAAGGTCTACCTTCATGACACATGTCATTTTACAACTTATTTGTTTTAAATTATGTATATTTTTAATCAAAAGTTAATTATAATTATTACTAGATGTGAAATGACTAGCTATTTATACTCTCATTTTTAATTAAATTGTTGGTAAACAGTACACAACGAGTATGTATAGCTATTTAAGTATAGCTACCCCAACCCCCTCCATATCCCTCCTAGCATTATTAATAGGCTGATAAAATTATGATATAAAGCCGACGAACTTACTTGTAGCTTATAACAATTATCCTCCCATGATACACAATAAGACCTCATAATTTACTAAACGGAAATAATTATTCATTTCAATGGTGGCACTTCTGTGAATTATAATTGTTCAGAGACACCCGGTCCCAAGAGACGAGACCTCGTTAATAGGTGACCCCGTTCTATGAGGTATTTGCAACGATTGCTAGTTAGTAGTTGATAGAGAAAAGCATCTGTAGACTGAAAATATCCCTCCTCCCTCCCTATCATCTATATATATAAAAATGAATTGCTGTTCGTTAGTCTCGCTAAAACTCGAGAACGGCTTAACGGATTTATCTTATCTTGGTCTTGATATGTTCGTGGAGGTACAGGGAAGGTTTAAAAGGTGAGAAAAAATCAAATAATTTCCGGGAAAACTAGGGTAGGGGTAGGGTAGGGGTAGAGGTATAGAAGGGTAGAGTAGGGATAGAGAATAAGTGCACTAATGTCAAAACGAAGCTTGACCGGGTCCTCTAGTAAATAAATAAATATCATAGAAGGGATTATAGAATACACGATAAAATCTCATAATTCAATACTGACGGAAGTAATTATTCATTTTAATGGTGGCTTCAATTATAATTGTTCAGAGAGACCCGGCCCCGAGAGACTAGACCTCGTTATTAGGTGACCCAAAATCATTGCGTGACCCCTTTCCATGCGGTATGCGCATCGACTATTGCTAGTATAGCATCTGTAGGTTAAGAATACTTATGGCGAATGCAAACTACTTGAATATTGCATCCGTGATAGTATTGGATATTTGCAATATTGCCTACAGACGGGAAATATGATATTGAGAATATTGCATCGAGATATATCGCATAATTTATTGAGTAAACCTTACAAGATATAACCGTACCTAGACGTAGCTTCCACATGATATTTCATAGGAGAGAAAGGATAACTGGCACCGTAATATATTTTCCTATTAGATTAGAAAAACGCTAAAACCCTCTTGATTCTGCTAAGCCATTCTTTTAATTTCTTGGCTTTTAAATTAAAATGAAGACGTAGAAAAAATAGAGAGTATTTGATGCATTTACGTTGGAATAGTCAGTTTTTTGTGAGGAGTATCCATGAAAACCGACAAATCCAAGCAACAACGTAACCCAGATCCGACAGAAACATTCTACTTCGAAGACCTCTTTCAGGAGATTCCGAGTACAACATTTATAGCAAACCATTTCAATATAACCTGTGACAAGAACCAGAACACATGTTGAACTGGGAGAAAGTACAGCAGGTATCTATATAACGTCCCCTCAAAACGCAATGCAATTGTATCGCTACGAATTGCAAGACCATGGTCATGATCAATGATGGAGCTATTATCTAGTCCGGAATACTTATTCATAACAGTCGACAACATTTATAGCAAACCATTTAAATATAACCAGTGTCAAGAACAGACGATGAACTGGTAGAAAGCACAGCATTATAACGTCCCCTCCAAACGTCACGCAAGATCGCTACGTATTGCAAGGCCAAGGTCATGATCAAGAACACCGGAGGGGTTATAAACTAGTCGGTCTCATTCACAACATCCGGCAAATTCACGTGAGTTGAGCCGTGTCAATGTACGATAAGTAGATTTTACAGTTTAAAATTAAAGCTACGAGTAAAATATCTATAATATCCTCCCAACCGAATTTTTAAACCACGGAGGCCAATCTCATGTTGAGATAAACCATGTAAACTGCATATATTACAGAGCACTTATAAAATGGCACAAGAGGCAGCACGGAGAGGAAGACTTTCTGACGTAGGCGCTCTACGGCCACGGCGTTTTTAAAACCTACCTCTTAGCCATTGGTAAAGCGCAAGACGAGAGATGCTATTTCTGCGATGAAGAAAGAAACCCTGAAGCATTGAATTTGAATTCCCAGACTTAATATCAGCCGCTGAACTAACTAGCGAGGGGGTAAAAGCGAGAAACCTCATCTCGTGTATGCTGTCGAGCGAAGAGCAGTGGCAGAAATACGCCCATAGGCTCCGAACTAAGACTAAAAGAAGAGACGAAAAAGAGACAGAATAAAAGAGAGAGAGTGAAAGAAAACATCAGGAAGGTCAGCATAAATGAAAAGACGCGGTTCCAAGTTGTGTGAGCGCACAAGCACTCCCTACTCCCTTTCATAAACCGACGGGACGGCAGACCGACTTCGGTAAAAGATCAGACGCAAGACCGTCTTTACGTGCTCTTCAAGGCTAAGGGGGTATACCATCATCGCCAACTTCCCAACCCGAATCACGGGCGGATTACAGAATTGCTCTCCTGGAGCTTTTAACTCGAAGCAACTCACCGAATTACATGTGTTGATGTCTTTGACAGCTCCGGAGTCGAGGAGGTCGACCACTGTGTCGAGTTGGCCGCCGCGGGCCGCGCGAAGGAACGCTGTGTTGGGGTCTATCTGTGGACAACACAAACATTCTTCATATAGTCATCGCAGTAAACACATTTCATAAAGAAGAGAGTAGGTACTGCTACTAATGCACTGATTGCGTGTGATTTGTTTTTGTCCCGTCGTATAATTCCGTCGATAACTACTCGTATTACTCAGACATTTAATAAGTGACATTTATAAGGTAAAGCCTTTTAAATAATCACAACATAGTCACCATGTTTTTCCTTCGCTTCCTTTTGATATTTAATTTCTTTATGTTGAACTTTCGATATCGACTGACGAATTCTTGCAACTGCTTGGACATGTTATTCCAATTCCATTGGATTTTTTTGCAAGGTAACTATAGATAAAATCTTCTAACTACCTTTTAAGTCAGAGATAAAATAAACTGTACATTTTCTATTAATAACTCCATTGATGTTACATATCACCCATATAAATCCAATTACTCTATTCAAAACCGTGTAATAAAATTAGTTTTCAAATGTGACTGCAATTTGCATGCATTTGATAACAAATTCAAAACGACTACTAAATTGTATTTTAGATGTGTCCATAAACGTACGAGATGAATTGAAATTTTAATTCTGAAGTCTGTGACTCGACCCACTCGTAAAAAGGGTTGTAAAGTTGGAATTTTTAAAACCCTATCAAGTATGATTGCCTCTGAGGCAAATACACAATGGTGTTATATTTTACATTTTACATAATCTCCCTGCTTGGTGTTACTAGTTAATTTGTATTTCTAACGGAAATTTGTAAAATTTGTGTTTGTATCAGTAAATACTACGGTTACAAGATATCTATACTAATGTATAAAGCTGAAGAGTTTGTTTGTTTGTTTGATTGATTGAACGCGCTAATCTCAGGAATTACTGGTCCGGTTTAAAAAAATTCTTTCAGTGTTAGATAGCCCATTTATCGAGGAAGTCTATAGGCTATATATTATCCACGTACTCCTACGGGAACGAGAACCACGCGGGTGAAACCGCGTGTCGTGTCTATTTGCATTGCTATACAAAATCATGACCACAATTTCACCCATTAGCACTCCAAGCGTTACAGTCATTCAGAAATTCATCGAGTTTATAGTTAATCACAGTCGTAATAAATGTGTGAATAGCCAACTCAAGAATTTAATTTTAAGTTAAGTGCGAACAATATGTCTGCCAGCATTGCTATACAAAATCATGACCACAATTTCACTCCAGGGATTTTTGTCACTATAGGCAACCCTAACCACAGACGTAACAAATGTGTGATTAACAAACAATCATTTAATTCGATTGTTAAGTCCAAACAAAATGTCTGCCTGCATTGCCACAGAAAGACATATGTATTGTGTTAATTTAATATGTATTTGTAATGGAATCAGTACTTAAATACTACGCATAGGTAAAAGTTAAATAAAAATTTAATTCCGGGCAACATGTCTATTTGCATTGCTATACAAAATCATGGCCACAATTTCATTCATTAGCACTTCAAGCGTTTTAGTAATTAAGTAATTAATCGATTGTATGACAGTCGTAAATAAATGTATGAATAATGAATAGACAACAGAACCTTTTAATTTGTTAGTTTGTAAGTCCTGGCAAACTGTCAGGCTCATTCCTATACGTAAAAAGTCGCTACCATAATTTCACCCTAATGGGTGAAATTCTGGTATACACTCCAAGCATTTTTGTCATGATAGGCAACCCTAACCACAATCGTAATAAATGTGTTTAACCAACACAACCATTTAATTCGTTTGTTAAATCGGGCAATACGTCTGCCTGCATTGCTATACAAAGTCATTACAACAATTTCACTTAGCACCCTTCCTACTTGATGCGCTTAATCAAACGTACTGTGATTCACTTGGTTCCTCAATAAAAATGATTTATGTGTCAATTACACACTTTACACTAAAATACAAGAAGCGTTTCAAAGTAAATATGATTTATCGTTTGAGTGGCTCTCAATTATACACATTCTCAATGTTATGGAATCAATGACGTCATAATGCTGTAAATTAGAGTAACGTTAAGTACGATTATCATATTAATGTCATTAGGATTAGGATTCAAACCTCGAATTTATTCAAATTAAAGTGAACTACGTCGTCGTCGTCATCAACTCATATTCGGCTCACTGCTGAGCTTGAGTCTCCTTTCAGAATGAGAGGGGTAAGGCCAATAGTCCACCACGCTGGCCCAATGCGGATTGGCAGACTTCACAGACGATAAGATAATTCTCTGGTATGCAGGTTTCCTAGTTATGTAGGATTATCATATTAATGTCATTATCATACGGCTTTATTTATAAACATGGATTAGGATTTAAACCTCTTTATTCAAATTAAAGTGAACTTTAAACAGCAGTGAATAGGCCCACTTCCCTTTTGGATTAAAATCTTCATCCGTGTTTATGAATATGGGTGACAGTAATTGGTTGTTATTCTTTCACGCCGCAATTTCTGAACTTTTCTGGTTCAAATTTGGAATGTATAAAGTTTGAATAAGTATTATTCTTCTTACAAGTATCCTGAATAGTAATATATGGTTCGCGTGAGATTTGAGAAAAACTGAAATAATTATAATGTTAGCCTCGGTGGCTTCCTATTAAATATTTACCATAAAAACATTTCCCACAAACAAATCTAGTTTTGTTTTGCTTTAATGTAGGTACTGAGAACGGAAAAATAAAAATAATTGACCAGCTTTATGAAAATTAAACAGTAAGAATAATTTATTCACAAGAATTGTTCTTAACAATGAGTTGTTACTTTTTATGATTATAAATATATTCTAACATAATCCACTGATATGAAAATAACTGTTATAATTAAAACTGTAATTTTAAGTATTAGTTACGCCTATAGTCGGAGAATTGATTCCAGTCAGTAAAATGACAAGTGCAACTGTCACTAAAATGTCATTTTACTAGTAATGATCGTACTATACTCGTCGTCATCAACCCATATTCGGCTCACTGCTGAGCTCGAGTCTCCTCTCAGAATGAGAGGGGTAAGGCCAATAGTCCACCACGCTGGCCCAATGCGGATTGGCAGATTCACACACGCACAGAATTAAGATAATTCTCTGGTATGCAGGTTTCCTCACGATGTTTTCCTTCACCGATTGAGACACGTGATATTTAATTTCTTAAAATGCACACAACTGTAAAGTTGGAGGTGCATGCCCCGGACCGGATTCGAACCCACACTCTCTGAAATCGGAAGCAGAGGTCATATCCACTGGGCTATCACGGCTCTTACTGTACTCGTAGTTCCAATCAAACAAATGATTCAAAAATCAAAATTCATTTATTTCAAGTAGGCTCAGTTTACCAGCACTTTTGAAACATCAGTTGACTATTAGTAAATATTCATTGATTTCTCATTAAGATTCATTTCATAACATTCCTTATCCTTTCACAGAGCAGCGAGACGTCGCGAACGGTGGCATCCTTACATTGTCAATATCCAGGCGACTCATACGAAACGATTTGCATACACATGTCTAATATACACAACAAAAATTTGAAATTCCGGCATTTCTTAAACCGCATTCATACTTTCCATTCCATCAGGCATAATTCTAGTCAAGCGGGAGCCTATCTTTCATTATAAAAAAGTGAAATTGTTAGTTTTCAGAATATTTAAACCTAACGAAAGCAAACTGTACAGCGCGCATAGCATAGGACTCATGTAAGAGTTGTTGTTTCATGTAAATGAATCGATCGATCGAACGATTAGCAATGCATCATTTGTTACACACATTCCTATCAGCCAGAAGTTTCTCATACTGTTTTTGTTTGTGAAGGTTTCGATCACATACGATTAAATCGATCGATTCAATTATGAATTAATGTTAAAGTGAAATTAGATTTTTGTTCCCACGCAAATATAGTTTAATTTAGTATATTATATTTAATAGTTTAATTAGTAAAGGTATGTTATATTGCACTATCCGCTTTCCTTTCTTTAAATATTTTATTTAAGGTTGTCTGGAGCAGATCGCTTTTAGCGATAAGACCGCCTTTGCGCATCTTACTTTTCTATTTTTTTTTTCTTTTCTCTTTTTTGTATCTTATTTGTGTGCAATAAAGAATTAAAATAAATAAATAAATAAATAAAGGATACTAATTGTGGTTTGAAGTTTATGCATATGATGCAAAACGAATTTATTTAATACGTATGTTATCTATATTAATAAAAGTTTATCGCTAAATTCGAGAAAACACTTAAAAATTGTTTGGAAAATAGTAAAATGAAACAGTTGTCACAATCATCTTCAGGAATTGACAATCAAGAACTCTTGTTGTGTGAAGAGTTGGATGCAGCTCATATTGTGTGATATAGATCCAAACTGAATTAAAATTAAATCGCATTGCCACAAAATAACGATATTTGACAAATAATAGAATATCATTTAATAATATACTTATTATATCTGATGTGTTTAATAATGCACTAAAAGCCAAAGACAACCTCTTGGCTTTGTTGATAGAACAAACAGATGGCTCACTAAATGTTAAGAAAACTATCGTTAATAACAGAACAACACTCTGCAGGGGATGCAAAGAATTTGTCCTATTATCGCACTTTAATCTGAAGCATATTGTGTACCTGCGACAACTATACAATAGGTACAAGCAATGCTAAATATATAATGTATCATCTACGCAATGCTGTTTGGCGAAAGAAAGAAGCATAGCAAGGCTACTTAACCGGACGATGGACCAAGCCGCGTTTGGAACCCTTGTAACTTTAATTTTGCGACTAATTAATAATCTGACGTTTCCAAAGTGCTTGTAAACTAATCCTTATTGAAACAAATGAATTTTGAATTTGATGCTGCGTCACAAAGAGATTAAAGCTACTGTAACAGATGCTCATTTCAAGCACGAAAGCATGCTACTATTGAGCAGTTGCTACTTATTAGCATGTGTATCGCAACATTGCTAATAATGAGCATGCTTATTTCGAGCTTTCTCAAGAATCGACAGTCGTGCGATTTATGAGCACACTACTTGCTGCGCAGGTGGAAGGAAGCGTGCTTTTAGCGCGTCTGAACAGGTTTGCTTATTGAGTATGCTAGTCGATTAGCATTGCTATTCTGTATTCTCTTCACCTTCATCTTCCTGTCTAACACGATACTATAGGCAGAGACAATAGATACAAATTAGCATGTGTAATGGGAATGTTTGCTTTGGGCATGCTTATTCAGGAGCATACTTAAAAATAGCATGCTTAGTGCTAGCAAATGTAAACTGATGATAAGCATGCTTGTATGGAGCATACTTAATAGCACGTTTTCAGCATGCTATTTTAAACCATGTGTAACAGTACCTTTACTCATTACAAAAACTGTCTGAAGAGTGTTTGTTTTGAAAACTTCACATTGTAGGTCGTATATTTTCAACGTGTCGCCAAAATTCAAGAGAAGTTTACAATTAGCTGTAAACAATCCAAAGGGCATTTCACAGCAAAACATTGAAGTACATTCAGAGATAAACAGTTACCAATTCAAGCCGAAGTCAATCGATTTCCTACAAGATAACCAGGTCGGCGCCGCAAGTAGAATTGACATCAAATTGCCAAGTCGTCATGCCTAAGACTATTTCTATGGGATTAATTAACAAAAAGAAGAATTCTTATTAATGATAAAATCCTATTAATATTATAAACGCGAAAGTTTGTATGTTTGGATGTTTGTTACTCTTTAACGCTAACTACTGAACCGATTTGGCTTAAATTTGGAATAGAAATAGATTTTACTCTGGATAAACACATAAGCTCGACAAAAATCCACGGTTTCCCAAGATTTGCAAAAAATTGATGATTTTTGATGGTATGAATGTTTGTTACTTTTTCACGCCGCGACATCTGAACCGAATGAACTCATTTATAATACAGACTAGCGGACGGCCGCGACTTCGTCCGCGTGAAACTCGATGTAAACTTTCAACTACCCCTATCATACCCCTACCCCTACTCCTACCCTACCCCTACACCTACCCTACCCCTAGTTGCGAGCGTCCGCTAGTGATGTATGAATTGATACCTCAAAACAATGCAATAGTATTTTATGTGTTTATAGCTATTTTAGATTAAACCGAATATAGAAATAGTTTAATGGTATAACACATAGGCTATCCCGGAAAATTACAAAACTCCGCGGGTTTTTTAAATCAGTATTTTGCTCGGGTAGGTACTCAAGTCATGGAAAGTAAAATATTTTACCACCTATTAAAAAAAAAAAACACTCGACCTGCTTCAAAGTTATCGAGGTATCGATCCAAGTCATAGAATATGATTTAATTATAGCATAAAGTCATCTTTCCTACACGAGACGATGAAAACAAATTAATCGGATATCGACATACTATACGAGGCGGGGAATGTTATGAAACACGAGAATTTATCGCGTAAAGTCTCGTGGGAAAGTTTATTAAATTTTATCAGACCATTTTCATATTTTATCTGGTTCATAACTCAATGAAGCAGATAAATTTGAATAAAGGAAGTGTTCTATTGACTTATTATCGTAGAGCATTTGCATTTAAATAGTAAACACTTATTTTCATTTTCATCATCACTACAATCCTCATGAGCCTCGATAGTTCAACGGTAAAGCAGACTCATCACCGAGGGGTGGTGGTTCGGTCCCCGCCCCGTTGGTCTATTGTCGTATCCACTCCTACTACAGCCTTTCCCGACTACGGGCACGGAAATATTGGTCATATTAAAAAAAAAATATATTCTTTAAAAAAAAAAAACACTTAACCTAATTTAACGGTGCATTACAAGGACTTTTTATAGGAGAGAGAACATGAAGTGTAGACCCACCATATTGCTCCAATGCTGGCTGGCGGGGATAACGTGACAATGGGTGACTCTTTAAGGATTACTAGCAGATTAGAAACCTGATTTCATAACCGATAGCGAGCAACTTTTCGAGAAATTGGTTCGTTATCTATACTAATATTAAAGAGGTAAAGTTTGAGGAGGGGTAATTTCAGGATCTACAATACCGATTTGAAAAAATATTTATTTGAGAGTGTTATAGGTTATATTTTATACCCGTATTCTCATGGGAACTGGAATTACGCAGGTGAAACCGCGGGGTGTCGGCTAGTAATATTATGAAGTTTGTGAAGTTGAAAGGGATAATCACTGGATCTACTGAACCGATTTTGAAAATTCTTCTAAGTAGATACTAATAGTTATATTTTTTCCTCGTATTTCTACGGGTATTTCTTCGTATACAAAATATGATAGATAACCTTATTGTAGGTACATTCGATGTACGTAATTACGATACAATTAAATTACGATATGCTGAGTACTTAATATACAAAACATATAAAAAACCACTCATCGCCAAAATTGCACAATGCAAATCCAAAGGCACTTCCAAAAAATGCACCAACACGAAATTTCACAACACATTCCAGATCACATATCACACAACCGATCAATACATCCAATGATCAAACATTTGTATAATACAGGTATAAAGGAGACCAACCACGAGGGTGATGGAGTAGACGCGCCGCTCTAGTGGTAGGATACGCGCACCGCACCACACAGCCATTGCGACACTGGTCGCTGGTGGTACTGAAACTGACTACTGAGGTATTGCGCCGGTGAACGTCACATCTCACCAAACACCGGTAATAACACTCTCATCGTGCAGTACAATTTTGTTCTAAGCATTTATACAATACGACTCCATTGGAGATCGTGGTGTTTGGAAGTAAAAGAGGCCCAGCCATGGTTGATGATGATGATACGACCATCGGACGGTTGCGACTTAGTCCGCCGTTTGATCTCCTTAATCTGGCCGTGTCGTAAAATCAGTTCTTAGAGGACGTCTGTTCATTTATACAACGCGACTCAAGAACGTGGTGTTCTAAAGTCCTTAAGCATATATTGGCATCCATCGGCTGTTAATGATGATGATGATGATGATTTATTCAACGCAAAAGGTTGGTCTAAGGTTGCAAAATATCTTACATTTCTTCTTCAAAAAGGTCTACTCGTAGGTTGGCGTAGGTTCTTATATTGATGGCCTTTAGGAAGAGTTGCAGTTGTTTCTGCTGAAAAAAATTTGGCACGTTTCTTTCTTTCGTTATTTCCATATTTAAGATTAAAACACCATCATCATGAAACACAATTATTTGGAGCAGCGAGGAGCTTAAACCCACCTAAGCTCCAAACTTAAAAGACTCTAAAAAAGCTGTTTTAAGTGTCTGATAATGATAGTATGTCGTCTAACAAATTCGTATAAATAATTTTGATAAAGCATTTTCTGTTTAAATTGATTCAGATGTAAGTCAAATTGAAATCAGAAATAAATAGCGAAATCATTATTCATAACAAATTATGATTGATAAACAACACTCAGGTATGAGACATCCAATCACCGAAAATTGCCTTTATAAAAAAAAATGAGTCTCATTAGTGGAAATTGAATGAACACTGTATACAAAAAGCAAGGCAATGAGTATCATTACTAAGATAATTTACCGTTAGAAAGTGCATTGGATGAGGCAAATTGTGAAGTACAGACTCATTGGAATGAAATAAGGTTGTTACTGGGAAACACAGTCTATAAATTTTATAGGCTGCTTTTATACCTGAGTAGCTAACTTTCGAATCGAATTGAGTCGGGATATACGAGTATCTTATCGATTTAGTTAGAATCTTCTTATTTTTAATGTACAAGTTTGGCGCTCTTCAGTTATTTAGCAGGTTTTAAGGCTCTCAGTTTCAAAAATATTAACTTTTAACTTTAAAATCACAACTTTCACAATAAATTTAAGTCTTCTTTATTGGCATTGGCATCTACATCTTCTTGGCAAAGTCTGTATAATGTATATAGTCGTCGTCATCAACCCATATTCGGCTCACTGCTGAGCTCGAGTCTCCTCTCATAATGAGAGGGATAATGTATATAGTCGTATACGTAAATTATTAAATAGATTATTATGGTCACAAATTACTACGATTTATCATCAAAAGAAAACATACTCGTAAAGCAACAGTTTTCATTTAACAATGTGTCCAAATTAGTTTTCTGGAACTCTACAAAGGTTTTTGTTCAACCTAAAGTTTTTGTTGTACCTAACCTAACTATCAAAAATTTTTATCAGCACGGATTCATACTAGCCGTCCGACACTTTATCATCCGTGAATGCATTTCTAAAGATACCGTGGAGTTCGATCTAGTTCAAAATCAGTTACACGGCTGCGACCGTTACTTTCAATGAGAAAAAAGAGGCCCTTATTTGTGGGACACAGAAGCAATTGATGCCTCAGTTACCGCAATGTAGCGAAACTCTAGAAAAAAAAATTGTAAACGTATGATAACAACTGTTATCAAAAGGAAAGTTACGAAAAGGAAAGCAATATTTAAGACATGAAGGAAGATAACGAAGAAGATAAGTTTTTAGTTAAGTAATATCATTGGAAGTTTTCTTGGATCCTTCTATAAATTTCGAAGGCTAGAAAGTTAAATACTTAAAAAGAGTACACCAGGAAGACAGCAGAGGAAAAGGATACAGGAGGAGAGTCCAAAAATTAAAAAAAGATATTAATAGAAATATCCCCTAAACGAAACGAAATATCACTTGTACAAAGTGAAAATATTTCAAGTAGTCTTTTTTTTTCGATTAATTTCACAATTCCCGTTTAATTAAACTCGTAGTAACTTGATACTTGTAACTTTTATGTCTACTTACTGTTATAGTCCCACCTGTAGTAAATTATCCGTTATAATGGTAATAAGATTAATAGATTTTACTTCGTTTCCGGCAAATTCTCATTATCCTGCGTAATGATTAATTACAGCATTAGCGTCATCGTTAACGTAGAAAGCTTTCACAGACTAATTATTCTGATTGCAGATCGTTAATTAAGGTTACATACATAATAATCAGATACTATTCCAGGATAAGGCATCTTAATTTAATATCATCAGACAGATTCGAAACTTCTAAAAGATTTCTAAAATACTACTTTTGGATATCCGTAGCTCGAATTATTCGTTAATAAGCCTTTGCTCAAGACTAATTGGGTAAATCCTAATTAACGAAACAAATCATTTGTCTGACGGCCTTTAAATCCAATAATGGATGACATTGATTAAAAAATAGTTTTTCAATAACAATAACATTACCTGACGTTTCAAAAGTACTTGTAAAGTAAGCATAATTAAAATAAATTAATTTGACTTTGATTTTTTGACAAAACACCAAGTACATAATGTAAAAATTATAGAAAGGAGGAAAGAAAATATCTTTATTGCTACATTATGCGACACATCGCAATTCTTTCAGAATAATACCCTTCGATATGTGGCATAACACAGAGAAAGGTCCCAGCTCAGCATATTGCTATATGCTTCCCATAAGCAAAGAGCATACAGCACTAATTTCAGCTGGAACCCCGTTCCAAGTGCCACCACGAAAACAGGCAATATAAACCCATATTCAAAGCTAAACAATATTGAAACTTATAACCAGTTAAATGATCCGATGATTGATGTCATCAGATCATAGTTCAAGTTAACTATCAACAGAAAAACAATCATTTATTAGGCTTTAGTTAACTATCAGTCTGTTAACTTTAAAATAAACACTAAAACGACCTCAAAACACGCTTAGCTTTAGTTAAACTTAGCTTAGCTGAATTACTAGAAAGATCGCTTACGCTTAGGAAATATATCTCAATTAATAACACTCTGAAGACGTATTTGTCTGGTATAATACTAAGCTAGGCGAGAAAACTGAGGTTGACCGCAAAACAGCACTGTCCGTAGTAATGATTATTACAGTTTATATTACAGGTGTTTGAAAGTGAAATGGAGCGATAATATCTAGACCGAGATCTTGCCCACCAGAGCGTTTATGAGACCTATTTATGTCCAACGATAAGACTGTTATAATACTTATCTTACTTTATACTGGTACACCTTTTGTTAGTTACAGTAAGCCGTTTCACAAAATACAAATAGAGAACATTTAAGAGATACAAGATAAAATGGCTGAATAAACGTTTAATCGAAAGTAGGCAAGAACCTACTACCTACTCGATTGAACGTCTGATCTATAAATCCATTGTAAACCGATAGGACAGTAAAATTGGATCTGTTGGTAAAAGTAAATATTTGAATGAAAATATATCTACATTTTTTTATTCTCTACAAGTTAGCCCTTGACTACAATCTAACATAATGGTAAGTGATGATGCTGATGATGCTGATGATGATGATGATGATGATGATGATGATGATGATGATAATGATTCGTCTTTGCCGAAAGGGGAGCGTTAATCGATTGTCAATGAATTCCTTAACCCTACATCCATTGGTCACAAGTCCTGGACTTTGCTCTCAGATTTTCTCTCTGCCACGCGATTGACCCGGCACCCGCACGGTGAATCCATGAACTGCTAAGGTATTCGTCTCTAGCAACTTCTGAAGCCTCCCACCAGCCAGACCTGGGATGGGACCAATTTAGAAAACCTCAATCGGCCCAGACGGGGATCGAACCCAGGACCTCAGTCCTGTAAATCCACCGCGCATACTACTATTATAACTAACAAGCTAGCACAAGACTAGGTCAACACTAAATTAGTAACAATTAGTATAGATTGCATAATTAATGAATCCAATGAATCAATAATGATATTATCTCGTAACATATACATATTAAATGAAGACATCCTGTAGATAGATGCTGCATCTTTGGATGGATAGCAATGCTATACAAATAGAGGCAAGAAATTTTATGTGACGTGAGAGATATATTGACGACCAATAGCGGCAACATTGAAAATATCACTTTCTATTTCGTTGCGATGAGACGTAATAGAGTTTTTGATTACGCCACTATCGTCCACCTTTGGTCCAACGTGTCTTTCTTGCTGCATCTTTGGAAGAAGTTAGGAACACTGTCACAAATAGATGCGCAGGATTTCTCGTGATGTGAGAGACATATTGACGACCAGTAGCGGCAAAATTGAAAATATAGCTCTTTTTCGTTGCGATGGGACGAAATAGAGTCATGTCTTTGATTCCACTACTATCGTCCACAATGTTTCTTTTTTCTCATGATATATGTCATTGACGCATTCCAATCTTACATTTGGTTGCAATAAAATGCATGATAAGGCTAACTTTAATGTATACAATACTAATATTATAAAGAGGCAGTATGTGAGGTTGTTGGGGGTAATCTCTGGATTTAGCGAACTTTTGTTGTTAAATTATTTTACTAACAGAAAGCCACCTTATTTGTGTGTATTATAAGCAATATTTTATCCATGTATTCCCACGGGAACAGGAACTACGCGGATAAAGCTGTCTTATTCTTAGCTAGTTTATTCTAGTTTTATAGCTAGTACTTCGTAAATATATTTTAGCCTTAATAGCTCAACGGTAAGAGTGGTCGTACTCATCACCGAGGGGGGTGGTTCGATCCCACCCCGTTGGTCTATTGTCGTACCCATTCCTGATACAGTCTTTCCCGACTAGTTGGAGGGGAATGGGAATATTGGTCACATTTAAAAACATGTAAATCAATAAGTATTTTATTTAAATAAGCCTCATTACGCCTACTTTTAAAGCAAATACACTGTTAAATTTTATTAAAAAAACAGCTAAATTGACCTCGACAACCACTTTGACCGTAATTTCGCACGACGTGAGTATGATGCGTTTAATAAAGATTCAAAATGTTATTAAAACTTTCGTAAAAGATTAAAGTCTCTCAACATCTCCAAAGTTTTCAGCTTAAATACGCGTTAAATTAGTCATCAATCTAAGGCTGCGGCATTACGAGGAAACTCTTAGCGGAGTTGATGAGTTTTTGTTTGACTTCCCAAGAAATGTGGGAGCAAAATACAAACATTTGCTTTTGTTGCGCGAGGAGTTCATTTGAAAAATACAAAGGGACTTTTTTTGCATAATTGGAACAAATAAAGCAGTTCCAAATAGAGAAATTTGTGCGTAAGGAAATAGCTCGTCCTAATTTACACGATGAAAATCTACACCACCCAATACTAGAAGTTTTGTATAAGATATGTAGCACACGTCAAAAAAATGGCGATCATTCATAGTTCATTTTTACCCGACTACTAAAACTAAGCTAAAAGGAAGGGTAATGATTTTAGCAGTCTGTATCTATGTATATATGTATGTATACATGTATGTATGTATCTATGTATGTTCCACCGTAGCGCCTAAACTACTGAACCGATTTAAATGTATGAGGTGTCAAAAGATTCGTAATAATAGCGCGGGTGTTATTAGCTATATAAATTTTATAAAAAAAATATATGACGAAATTTATTTACGTAGTTATAGTTTTTAAATTTTATTTTTATATAAAAATATAAAAGGAGTTAGCTTTTGAAGATATAAAATCTAAAATTGATCTGAATTTGGGAATCAAACCTAGGTCTTTTGGCTTTAAAAAAGGGCGTATCTGTTTCTCGACCTGCGCCAAGATGGGAAGGGTGGCTACGTATCAATAGATCCTAATGTGTGAGACGAACCCTTTCGCTCGATTGAAAATTGAATGCCCCAGTTACGAATAACATGGAAAAGTCTGTCGAACGGCAGGCGTGCTAGTCCTCGTTTCTAACCTACTTTGGATGCTTGTGATATTCCGTTTGCAAAAGCATTGGGTTTTAAAATAGGTCAACCTACAGCAGTATCCTTCATAGTGCATTTTCCAGCACATTGCTAAGCTATTGTAAAAGCAAATCCACGTAGAAGTTTTAACTTTTAAACCTACAAACGCAAAATTACAGAGCCAATTTCAGGTTTTTGTTTAAGTGCCTAATAGTAAAGCTTTTTATGGCCTTATTTATAAACATGGATTAGGATTTAAACCTCAAATTTCTTCAAAGTAAAGTGATTTTTAGGCAGTAGTGATTAGGTCTATTTTACTTTGAAGAATTTTCAGGTTCAATCCATGTTTAAATGAATATGGGGGTTAGTGACAGTGACTAAAATCTCCTCCCATGATGATTTATGTGGCAAAGCTGTGTAAATTTTCAGCCTAAAGTTGAAACTTTCATGGTGTTAGGCATGTTGAGCACGTTAAATCATCATCACGGCCATTGTCATTAACATCTGATAGTGATCGTTACACCAACTCGCTAGTTCTCATTAGAACAATATGGTGGGTCTAAAAGATCCATATCCCCTCTCCTATAATGGGGGAGGTTTAGCCTTGTAGCCCCTGAAATGGGCTAATAATGACATGAATAAAAGGTTGATTAAATAAGTAGATCATATACAAGACATTAAATCTTGCATTTGCAAATTTTAACCTACATACAATAAACACATCTATTACACAATTAAAATGAAAAAACTAAATGAATAACGACTATTAGGTCAGAAATTCTTTCTATCATAACAGAAATATGAGAAAATTAATTACTTACTCGCTTTTAAATGAGAAAAACATTATCGAAATCGGTCCGTCCGTTAGAGAGCTACGATACCACAGACAGACAGACGTCAACGTCAAACTTATACCATCTCTCTTTTTGTTGTATAGGGGGTTCAAATTGCCGTACATCATTTCGAAAAAGAGCTGATATTCTTATTGTTAAATAAACATATCAGAACCACTGCAACGAAGCTGTCTTTCAATTGACAAAAAACACATCGAAATCGGTCCATCCGTTTCAGAGCTACGATGCTACAGACAGACAGACATCGGGGGTTAAAATGCCTCACATCATGCTGTGAATGTCTGTAAAAGACGGCCGCAGTAGTCTAAGAATTTTGTAACCAATTTGTGTTTAATGATTTTCTGCTGTCATTGTTGGCATTTCCAATAAATAAATAAACAAAAATAAATATATACAGGGCCCCTCCAAAGCACGATACGCCACTGATACAAACTTACTATTAAAATATGAGAAAGTCTGTTGCGTACAAGCGAGTAATCCGATCATTAACATGTGATAATCCAATCATCTAAATGTGATAAATGACTAATAATTTCAATATTGAAAATCATTAATTATTGGATTAAAATATTATATCGGGTTACTTAAAAGCAAGGATTCGGTAATGAAATTTTCTAAATAATTAGGTTTAAGAAATTAAATATCACGTGTTTCAAACGGTGAAGGAAAACATCGTGAGGAAACCTGAGAATTTTCTCAATTCTCTTCATATGTGAAGTCGGCCAATCCGCATTGGGCCAACGTGGTGGACTATTGGCCTAACCCCTCTCATTCACTCGAGCTCAGCAGTGAGCCGATTTGGGTTGATAACGACGATTCACACCCTAGAATACCGGTATGGTCCTGCTACTACGCACTAGATAAGGTCTATTGTGTGCCCCTTAGCAAATAATTACCAGCTAAATCAACTCCCACGCATCCAATCAGAGATCTTGACAATACATTCAGAGAGCGTAGTTCAAGGAAACAATCAGGCAATTGAGTGAACACGTGAGGCGACGATTAAGCAGTTAGATGCTGAATCTGGATGCAAGTTCGGGAAGCCATTACTCAAATGATTTTAGACTCTTCCTGCATCTCTCAAATTCGCACGATCACTCGTAGCTATGACTCATCTATACTTAATATCGTACTTAGTATCGTTTGTTTGTTTGTTCGATTAAACGCGCTCATCATCAATCTCAGGAACTAGCCTCTAATTCACATAAACTAATTCTTTCAGTATTATATTATTCAGTATATTACTATCGTGACATTTCACATTTTCAACTATGTGGGAAAACCTATGAAACGAAAGTAGAATGATATTAACTAATATTATGAAGAGGTGAGATTTGAATTTTTGTTTGTGTGTTACGAATAGGCTGCGAAAGTAATTGACCGATTTTTTTAATACTTTCACCAATTAAAAACTACATTATCAGCCAGTAACATCGGCCATTTTTTACTCTATAGGAGCGGGTGAAACAGCGGGTTTCTGCTAGAACATCATAAAACATGATTTTTATCGAACTAAGGCAAAAGTTTGTGTGTATGTTTGTTTCGCTGCGGCTACTGAAGCGATTTGGCTAAAATTTGGAATGGAAATAGATTTTACTCTGGATTATATGAGACGAATATCTTAGCATTCCATGGATTCACCGTGCGGGTGAAGGGTCCATCGCATGGTAGAGAGAAGAACTCCGAGGCAGAGACCTGACTTGTGACTACAGGATGTACAGGATGGACATATGCTACTTTTCATCCCGGAAAAATCTATAGTTCTCGCGAAATGATTTGAACAACTGAACACTCCGTGCGGACAAAGCCGCGGGCGTCCGCTAGTTATTACTATAGACGAAAGAATCTAGTGCCAGATTTTGATTGGTCTCATGATTAATGATCTGCATTTTAACGACAACAAAAAAATCTACAACAAAAATAAAAAAAAAACAAGTTCATAGCAATTAGTGACATCGAATCATAGATCACTCAAATTGATAAACTGCTCTAATAACACAAAGGCGTAAAAAAATCCCCGATGACCATTGATTTATGGCGTCGTAAGATTATCTAGAACTGTTTCATTGAACTATTCATTCGATTATGGGCCCTATTATTTGATGATTAGAGTTGAAATTCTATTGAGCGATTTGTATGTACCGGTGTAATCTAAGGGTGCTTTTCCACCAGAGATGTGCTATGCTACGTTGCTATATGCGTTTGATATCCACCAAACATATTCATTGGTGCACATAGCTTAGCACTGGTGGAAACGGGTTCAACAAAGATATGTTTTTTATATGGAAGAATGCTGCTATCGATACATACTCGTAGCTCGAGCTGGGAATCTTCTTTTTTTAAAATGAATTTTTGTCATATTTTTAAATATGAGCAATATTCCCATTCCCCTCCAACTAGTCGGGAAAGACTGTATTAGGAGTTGGTACGACAATAGACCAACGGGACGGGGATCGAACCACCACCCCTCGGTGATCAGTCCGACCGCTCTTACCGTTGAGGCTCAACTACTTCCCGCAGCTTTTTTTTTTTATTTTTTTTTTATTCTCTACAAGTTAGCCAACCCTTGACTATCATATATTAAATCCGGAACGCTAAATCGCTTGGCGGTACGTCTTATCGGTAGGGTGGAAGCCTCCCACCAGCAAGACCTGGATCAATTAAGAAAACCTCAATCAACCCAGCCGGGGATCGAACCCAGGACCTCCGTCTTGTAAATCCACCGCGCACACTACTTCTACTTCGCGGCGGCGCATCCTTATAGCGCATCTTCCTCGCACAGCTACATAGCTTAGTATTGGTGGAAACGGTCACATATTTTCGTAGCGTAGAGTTCACGTCTTCGCAGCATAGCTACATAGCACATGTCTGGTGGAAAAACACCCTAAGACACGGACGGCTAGACAGACTAGCGTTACAGTGTCCGGTTACATCCCATGAGTATCGCAGGACACCTGCTGTATCCAATAATCTAGAACAGAATACAACTGTACTTACATTACGTAAGTGATCGGTGACCGTTAAGGGCTTGTACTAAAGTAGGTGCGCAATAAAATATTGGAAGGTCAAAAAGAGGTCATTCAAAGCCAGCTACACACGGTCAAGTTTATCGTCAAGTCTGCAGGACGCTTATGCATGTGGGCAATGAAAAAAGGTCAAGCTATTGACATATTTTGGGTCAAGGCAATTATCCCTTATTGTAAAATTTTAAACTGCTAAATGTACAAAATTATATAACAACTCATTTACTCTTTATATTGGAGTAAAGTAAGTAAGTAAAGCAAGATTTCAATATTAAAGCAATATTTTACATAAAATATGTAAAAATCAACTGTGCAGTCAAATTCACCTATTTTTAAACTGTACTTTTAAATATATTTATAACCAGCAGATGCCACGCGGTTTCACCCGCGTTATTTCCGTTTCCGTAGGGATACGGATATAAAATATAGCCTATATCTATATCACTCGGCAATACCAGCAGTGCAATAGCTTCCCAACAGTGAAATAATTTTTCAAATCGGTGAAATAGTTTCGTACCCTATTCAATGCAAACAAAAAGACGTGTTCTGATTATATTTACAATGGTTAACATTACTGGATTATTCAATGGCTTGTTCATAACTATTAGCTCCTTCCTAAGAACGCAACGCCTGAAATAAAACTATTAGCCAATTGCGAACTAAGAAAACCTGCTCTCAAAACGTTACAGTCAATGAAAATTCTCTAACAAAAAACATATTTCAACACAATATTTACACTCCTCTTACACCCACTAACCAAAATTTATTCAATCAATTAATAGGATACCCTCATGAATAAATTCCATCCAAGTTGCGAAACTAATAATGTAGTTATAAATAAATTGACTACACGAAACTGACAGGCAATTTCCCTCAATCGCGTTCTACCAACAGTTTATCAGACGATAGACGACACTTGAATAATAATATTGGCAAGGTTGTAGCAAAGGGTTACCAGGTAAATATTATAGAGGGCAGGGGCGACAAACCTACAAGGGCAAACTATGAGTATAATAACATTTTGTATCCAGCAATAATGTTCAAGATAACATTTATTAAAGCAAATATAGAACATTGCCAAAAAAATAATTAATTGCATAACATAAATTAATAAGTCAATTTATTAAATTACAGACACACGACTTTCCACACTTATGCAATTGGTTGACCAGAACTTCTGGCGTTTTGCCACTAGTAAGTCCCACAAAGCCTCTGGAAGGTTTCACTAACAGCCTACGATGGTGTAAATGCATTTTGCAACAAAAAAAAAATAACCGCGCAATTCCTGGTCCTTGCGAGTATGCCTTTCTATATGATGTTTAGAAAGAAATAATTGTCTATACTACAAGTGAGTTATATACCTATTTTTTGCGTAAATCATGTGTGTTATAAATTAGGATTTTGTTTTAAAAGCTACCCTGCATAATTTTATTAACCTTATCTCTATAAGACGATCTATCCTATTTCAGTGGACGACTAGAACAGAAGGCACATTGCCGGCCGCGGCCTGCGTAGATCAATCGATCAGTCTACGGAGTCATTGACAATGGATGAGATTTAGGCTGAACTCAAATGGCAACTACAAAAACAATCATTCAAATTTGTACTTGCCTTATTTTTGTTTGTGTTTAAGTAAAATAATAACAAACTTGTAATTTACAAGTTTGTTATAAATATACTTAACTCAAGATAGAAATTCGAAACCTTTCATGTTCTAAAAAAGGTTGCGAGACCCTGTCAGAGCCACATTGATTTAATTTTGAGGTTGTTAGTACAAAAGGAAGACTGGGGAAATTGGGGCAATAAAGTAGACAGCTTTAATGTTGTCGAATTACAAGATAATCAATATTTTGTGCCTTCGGTTGGAACAGCGGAAATCGAAAACAGTCACTTAATGCCAACCGATAGCTACATTTGTTGAGGAAATGAAGTTTATTGACTTTTTTATTTTACATCACTCACAAAGTGGCTGGTGGGAGGCTTCGGCCGTGGCTAGTTTACCACCTTATCGGAAAAGACTTACTGCTAAGCGATTTAGCGTTCCGGTACGATGTCGTGTAGAAACCGAAATAGGTGTGGATTTTCATCCTACGCCTAAGTTAGCAGACTTCCATTCTAGATTGCATCATCAATTACAATCAGGTGAGATTGCAGTTAAGGGCTAACTTGTAAAGAATATAAAAAAAGTATGTTGGACTATGGGCCTGCGATAGCTAGACATACGCCATTTTATGAAAGCTGTAAGTATCTCAGCAAAGAGTTTATATATTCTTACGCTGTGTTTGTCATCATCATCATTTCCAGCCAATGGACGTTCACTGTTGGACATAAGTCACTTGCATGGCCTTCCAATCTCAACGGTCTCGAGCCACCTGCATCCAGCGGCTCCCTGCAACCCGCTTGATGTCCTTGGTCGACCTAGTGGAGGGTCGACCAACACTGCGCTTTCCGGAGAGGGGTCGCCATTCCAGTGTCCCAACGTCCATCTTCGAACTATGTGCCCATTGCCACTGCAGCTTCGCGACTCGCTGAGCTATGACAGTGACTTTGGTTTTTCTGCGGATCTCCTCATGTCTGATTCTATCACGCAGAGCAACTCCAAGCATATGACATATACTGTTTGCACACGTAAATACTATCAGAGAACGACTAGTTTTTATGTCGTATGATAGTATGTTAGTAATTTGGCACCAGAAACACTCATAGAAAATGCTAGAAAAACCACAGTTATTACCCCAGATCGGTACTGTCATGATTTTTTTTTAAAAGTTGTCTTTCTTCTCTGTTTTATATTCTGTGGATAAAATATGCAGTCAGTAAAATGAGGATGACAGGTCTGATATGATTGGTTACTGCGAAAGGCGCCATTTATTGTAAGACCAATAGGAACGTTTGGCGGTAAAACAGAAAGGTTTTTGGTGACGTGAGTGGTGAAAGAAGGGGGTAAAAGATGGATCATTCTGTGGGGTATAGCGAAGACAGGTGGTTTGAGAAATAGTGTAGCACTAGATATATTATTTGTTCGGTCCATACAAAGTTTTGCCCGATACTGACCACGCTGGGCATGCGGGTTGGTCAGCGCAGTGCTAGATTTGAGGCATTTCATAATCTAGCCTGTGGGAATGGTTATACCGCCATTCGTCGGTCGCCAGAGCCTTGTCGGTCCATCTGCAGGGTGCACCACGAGCAGGTGAGGTTGGCAGTTGGGGAGACTGACTGGTACTAGCCTCACCCTTACACCCCCACTCCACTTCGCTGGATGCAGGTGGCTCAGTATCGTGATGTTTGGAAGTCCCTACAAAAGGCCTATGTCTTGCAGTGGACGTCCATCGGCTGATATGATGATGATGATGATGAGATATATTATTATTTAGTTTTATGAGGAACTACAGAAGTATCATTTTGTTTCACAGTATTATACCTATTCGTACTATAATCCCTGAGATTAGGGCAACAAACGGGTTTGAGTCGATGCAACGTGAAAGTTTCATTGAAGGGGCATCGTGGCGCTTGCACCAAAGCTGTTTGCACACGAACAGTCGCAATAAGCCGATCTGACACTGAAATGACGTGGAGGTCGCTCTAAATAGACTCGCGTATGCAGTGGCGTGCACAGACATGTAAAACAGAGTATGCAGTATGATATACGATAAAAAAATCAAGTACCTAGCCCGAAATGATAAAATGGAAGTATTTAATAATAACGGACGCGCGACTTCGTCCGCGTGGAATTCAGTTTGTCACAAATTCCGCGGGAACTCTAGATTTTTCTGGAATGAAAAGCCTATGTGTTAATCCATAGTAAAATCCATTTCCATTCCAAATTTCAGTCAAATCGCTTCAGTAGCTGCAGCTTAAAGAAGGAACACACACTTACACACAAACTTTCGCCTTTTTAATAATACTAGCTGACGGCGCGCGGTTTCGCGTGGTGGTTCTCGTTCCCGTAGGAATACGGGGATAATATGTGCTATCCTATAGCCCTCCTCGATAAATGGGCTATTTAATTTTTAAAGAATTTTTCAAATCGGACCAGTAGTTCCTGAGATTAGCGGCTTCAATCAAACAAACACAAACAAACTCTTCAGCTTTATATATTAGTATAGAGTATAGAAATATAGATGTTAAAAAATTTAAAAATAGGCATATAAATACATGAGAGAAAAAAAATTAACAGTGCTGCATACCTACTATGTAATTTACAGATTGTTAGAAAATATACACTGTCTGTAATTTAGCCACTGGAGTGTTGGCTCGGAATTTTGATTGTTCTGGACTATATTTGTTTAATTTGCAATCTGCCCATTCAAACATCGCTAGTTAAATAGCCCAAGTTTCGCGGGATACGCAATCACAATGGACCTCAGAAGTTTGAGAACAGTTTCTATACACAACTACCCCCGCAGTTGTGAAAGACAATGGTCAAAGCAACAACTTTACTTCAGAGACTGACTTGACATTATACTAACTTTGACATAGGCCAGCTTCAAGAATAGGGTTGCCAACATTTTTGAGGAAAAATATAGGACCTATTTTTCAGATTTACCTATAAAACAATATAGTTTAAGAAAATATACTACTTTACGGAATAAGTGAAAAAAATACGATTATTATAAACGAGTATTATTTTCATAAACGAGTATTTGCGGTTTGGATTTTTTTTTTCGGGTTTTTTTGGCTAAAATATGAGTGTCACATTAAATGCTTATTCACGTAGAATTTATAAATTATTGAATAACAAAAGTATTTATATCATTTGCTTAAAGTACGAAACTCAGTAATACGCGATTGCATCTGTCGAAAACTAATGTTTGTAAAGTTTCAAAATGAAAGATTTGTTTGTTAGATTTCAGTGTTGAAAATATAGTATTTTTGCGTATTATATAATTCTTCAATAGTATATAGCACGCGGACGCAAAATATAGTACAATAGAATATATTATAGTACGGTTGTCAACCCTACTCAAGACGGAATGAAATAGCGTAATTAGGTCGAGTAGGTCACCCGTTTCGTACTAAACGGAGATTAAGCACGTCGATAATAATTTCGGAAAAACAGCCCATTTCATATTGAATGACAGCAGGAGTTCATCATTATCATCACAATCATCATGAAGATTTAATTCCAGTTCTAAAGTTTGAAAAAAAAATTGTTATTTCGTGTATTTTTGTATGTTTATGTAATAGGTACAGAGAGAGTAGTATTCGCTGGATGCAGGCGACTCAGTATTGTGATGATCATGATCATGATGATGATGATGTACTGTAGTTAGGTATATGCTTGGACTTGACTACAATCACGTCGGATGAAAAGCAATTAAGAGGTCTAAGATGACGCGCTTGCCTAGAAGATGCCTATTCACTCGTACCTTGTAGGTGCTCAAATTATACGTATCAAGAAACACAGGCGCCATCTTTTACGAATTATGGCCTAATTGAAATAATACTACGACTCGATAACTCTTAGTTAGTAAAAACTTAGTTTTTAATGGAAGCGAATGAAAACAATTTGAAAATTTAGGTAACTAGGTCAAGCTACTATCACGGTAAAGCTCTATCGAACGTGCAGCCGGTACTTCCGGGATCTAACGCTGGATTATTTTTTAACAAAATGTAGGTGGATGGTAGGTACAATGGAGGATACACAGACTTTGCTTACAGAAGGCTATTCCGGTAGTTTGATAATGATGTCTTTTAGCGATTAAATGATTACAAAAATAAGAAAACTAATGTCGAACAAAGGTTATGATTTACAACATTTGTCAGAACAACTTAATTAACAAATCAAACTGTAACCAAAATAAGACCCTAGAATGGCAGAGAATGACCTTGACTGAAGTCACGCACTTGTGAACGATGTGTGTAGGTACTGTTAACAAACAGTCCCCTTTTCCACTCAGTCACTTTCCCCGCCTATCTCAAGTAACCCATAAGAATTACACAACAAGAGATGTGGACGGCTCGAACGCCACGAGCACACTGAAGCTGTACTGCAAGTCGTTGCAACGCGGCGATAACATGTCGTTGTTATCAACCCATATTCTAAACACTGCTGAGCTCAAGTCTCCTCTCAGAATGAGAGGGGTTAGCCACGCTGGCCCAATGCGGATTGGAAGACTTCAAGGCTTCAGCTACACGCAAAGAATTAAGAATATTCTCAGGTATACAGGTTTCTTGACGATGTTTTCCTTCACCGTTTGAGACACGTGATATTTAATTTCTTATAAAACACACAAGTAAAAAGTTGGAGGTGCATGCCCCGGTCTCCGGAATTGGAGGCAGAGGTCATACATATCCTATCTATATAGTTATCACGGCTCACTACTAATAATGTATAGTGAGCCGTGGTCTTATAGCGAAAAGCTTCGACCAACACCTTAAGAAGCTTTCGCTTAACTGTTGGAACAAGAGTCGGATACAAAAAGCAGTGATTCCTGAGACAGCGCGTATTGTGAGGAGGTTCCTCACTCTGGAGCCCTGACCACCGGTTGCTTGGGCACTCATTTGAGCCCTGCAGCGGGAGGGTTGAATTTTTTTTTATAAGTTTTTAATAGTGTTTTGTATTTTATATTTATATTGACATTGTTAAAATTTAAAAAAAAGAACTAATAAATAAATGAGAGTATAATATATGTATGATAGACAAATTTGTCTTTGATAATAAAGACAATTATAAATTAAGTGTCGGCACGTATAAAACATTAAAGTGACACGAAACAGGATTCAAATATCATTCAAGCAATAAAACCTCCGAAGAAGCAATTACACCACCGGAATGCGTTACAGATAACGGGTTAATAAATCGTTATAAACGTCCGTGCTTCGGCTTCGGAAATAGATCTAAGCCCTTGAAAGGGTTAAGCCGCACGAGGCATTAATTCATAAAATTGTTATGAATATAGAACAGCTGTGCATGAAATAGATCCGGGTTTCTCAAAGTTTCGCGAACCCCTAGAGGTTCGCCATTCGACGGCAGGGTGTTCGCGACAAGATTTACGTAATGATGGCCTAATAACTGATACCGAGTCAGTTTTTTGTTAAATTTTCTGAAGACTGTTTAGTTTAGTTCGTAAATAATTATTATTGGTTTTTGTATTTTTTATAATTTAATAAATAATAAAATAAAAAAAATAAAAAATTAAGGTTAAAATTGTCCAAAATTACTCCAAACATTGAATCCATTTGCGACAAGAAACAAGCACACCCATAACATTAATATTACAAAGACATTTCTTTTGGTACTTTATGTATGTAGGTACCTTTTATTCAAATAAAAACCTTATCTAATACTCAAATTTATTTTTTTCTTTGGGTTGCGTGTTCCCCGTTAGTTAGTAAGGGGTTCGCTGTCACTTGGAAATTTTTACAGGGGTTCGTGGAGCCGAAAGTTTGAGAAGCCCTGAAATAGATGATGGCGGCAAGGTATTGAATGGAAATAGATCGTTTGATACACAGACTTTAAAGGAACGCACGCGCGGTTTGGTAAACAAAGTTGTTACAAATACAAAGTTACAATTTCCAAGCCTTTATTTAAATTGCCCTGTCATTACATACTAACTACACATTATAGGCTGTTTGTGTGGGTCATATCTTGAAAGTTAAATTCAAATCACTTTTCTTTAACAATTGTGACCAGTGTCGTGAACTTCATAGATGCAAAAATAAAGTCAGAGCCAAGTGCCTATTTCAAATCAAAATTAGTTTATTTTAGGTATACTTAGTTTAAATTCATACATTTCACACAAAATTTTATCCTTTTGGGGGTAGAATTGATCATAATCCTTTCTTAGCGGATGACTAAGTCCAGTTTGGGATGTGCGTTGATAGATCACTATCAGTCAGTCATTTTTGAATTATATACATATAGATATCCAAGTTAAAAAGCCTGAGCACGCGACTGCATTGTAGGTATCTATCAACTTAGTTAAACATATTATAACAATGCGGTTAAAACTAGGTTTCCCTTCATCTATTCTACTCATTATATTATATTATACTAATATATAAAGCTGAAGAGTTTGTTTGTTTGATTGATTCAACGCACTAATCTCAAGAACTACTGGTCCGACTTGAAAAATTCTTTCAGTGTTAGATAGCCCATTTAACGAGGGAGGATATAGGCTATAAATTATCCCCGTTTTCCTGCGGGAACGGGAACCACGAGGGTAAAACCGCGCGGCGTCAGCTAGTATCTCATATCGACGTGCCCATGACTTTATAGATAAAGATTAGATTAGTGATAGCCGCAAATTGATATAAAAGATTATCTAGGAAATAAATCAATCGTAATGCATATCCAAATGAATATAACCGACATCCTCTCATGACACTATGAGTGTATGTATGAGTGTATGTATGAGTGTATGTATATCGAGTGGCGGGCGATTACCTACCTGCTAGTGCTAGATAATGATCTGTAATGATACACTGCCATTGCTCTAGTAGAATGTTAGACCAAGTTCACGTTGGTTGATTTATAGTTCTTTTTTTTTCGAATATAAAAGAATGACTGATTTTTTTTTTTATTCTTTACAAGTTAGCCCTTGACTACAATCTCACTTGATGGAAAGTGATGATGTAATCTAAGATGGAAGCGGGCTAACTTGATAAGAGGAGGATGAAAATCCACACTCCTTTCGGTTTCTACACGACATCGTATCGGAACGCTAAATCGCTTGGCGGTACGTCTTTGTCGGTAGGGTGGTAACTAGCCACGGCCGAAGCCTCCCACCAGTTAGACCTGGACCAATTAAGAAAACCTCAACCGGCCCAGCCGGGGATCGAACCCAGGACCTCCGTCATTAAATCCACCGCGCATACCACTGCGCCACGGAGGCCGTCTAAAATTAAAAATTTTAAACGATAAAAAGACATATAATATGTTAAAAACAGTTTGAAGAAAATGAAGGTATGTGTATCATAATACATAGATAAAATATAATTCATAATATTTAACAGATCTTTAAAAAAATACAGCAGCTAAGTACTTGAAAAAAGATACACAAGAAAAAATTGAAAAACCGAACATAAAAATATAAATTGGTTACCATTGTATATTTCAAAAAGAATAGATAATTAGGTTTTGCATCTCCCATTCGCGTTTAATCCATTAATTACGAGACACCCTGTATCATAATCATCTTCATCATTAATAGTCGGTGGACGTCCACTGCTGGACATAGGCCTCTTGCATGGACCTCCAAGCACAACGTCCTCGAGCCGCCAGCATCCAGCGGCTTCCTGCAACCCGCTTGATGTCCTCGTTATCAACCCATATTCGGCTCACTGCTGAGCTCGAATCTCCTTTCAGAATGAGAGGGGTTAGGCCACTAGTCCACCAAGCTGGCCCAATGCGGATTGGCAGACTTCACACACGCAGAGAATTAAGAAAATTCTCTGGTATGCAGGTTTCCTTACTATGTTTTCCTTCACCGTTTGAGACACGTAATATCTAATTTCTTGAAATGCACACAACTGAAGAGTTGGATGTGCATACCCCGGACCGGAATCGGAAGCAGGGGTCATATCCACAGGGCTATCACGGCTCAATGTCCTAAAATAATGTAATTCAACCTGTATATCTAGAAGTCACCAGTGTGTATTAGTACTAACGTGTACTTACCGTAGAACTACCAGTAGGTAAACTATCAAGGCTGTGGATTACGTAAACACACCTTGACAATGACATGTAGGCGTTGAGTAACTCATTTAATTTGATATTTGAGAAGAACCATCGGATAATTTGCTTGTAAGTCTTTATTTAATCTATTTTTGGTCGTGATTCAGAATATTTAGTAACTCTACTGTAGTAACAATTGGATATTTTTTGTAGATTCAATTGAATTTTAATAAGTTAAACAACTTAACAGATATTAAGGAAAAATCGCATAAAACAGAAAATTACAACTAACTTTTCTCGAAAAAATACAAAGTATTATTCAAGGTCGTTGGCATTATTATATAAAACAATTAATTGCTGCAGTCTTTAATATAATTGCATATACATTGCAATATAATTTGTTTTACAAACAGTAACGTAAAAGAACGGTGAAGGAAAACATCGTGAGGAAACCTGCACACCAGAGAATTTTCTCAATTCTCTGCGTGTGTGAAGTCTGCCAATCCGCATTGGGCTAGCGTGGTGGACTATTGGCCTAACCCCTCTCATTCTGAGAGGCGACTCGAGCTCAGCAGTGAGCCGAATATGGGTTGATAAAGATGATGATGATTATTCAAGGTCGTTGGCATTATTAGTTTAAAACAATTAATTGCTGCAGTCTTTAATGTAATTGCATATGTATTGCAATATAATTTGTTTAACAAACAGTAACGTAAAAGAAAGTAACTTCTATTTTAGGTATAAAACGAAAGTAAAAGTAATCCATTGTCAGCTGCCAGGGAATTACCTTTTATCGATGATCATCAACAAAGACAAAGAAAAATATAAACAGTGCTTATATTTTCAGTGAAGCTGACTATTGTTTTGCTAATACGAAACCAGTTTACGGCTGATATGAAAAGAAAATCGGGCTAAAGGGAAAGTAAATAAAGATTAATGATACGAACAAACAAAACACAGGTAATGGCTTTTTGGAAAGGCTTAAAATGTATTAATGTAACAAAAATATTACTACCAAAATATGAAATGAAATGAATGGTTACGTTAATGAAAATTTACATTTTTACATTAAGTGAATTGTAAAATGAATAAGTATCTTAAACAATTACATAAACTTTCCTTTTACACAAAAATTGTAAGTTGTTGGTGATAAGATGAATAAGAATGATCGCTGTTTGCTAATTATTTAGTTTAAAGTACTTCATCTATCTTTTAAATTAAAATGCAAAAAAAAATATTTAAATTCTAAATACTATTTCAATAACTGTACGGTAATTAAAAGATCCTGACATGAAAAAAATGGGACCACCCTGGAAGTAAAACCTTCAAAAGAAAAAAATAATTTTCCAAATCGGTCTACAAATGACGGAATTATCGCTGGACATACATAAAACAAACACACATACAGCCGACCGTAGAACCTCCTCCTTTTTGGAAGTCGGTTTAAAAGGTCAAATAGAGTCCTCAAGGGATCGATACACATTGAAAAGGTTAAAAAAATCATGGACAATAAAGAAATAAATAAACAAAAGATAGAAATATTTATGATTTCAGTGAAAGCCAAAGATTATCCTGGACAAACAGACAAAATTTCTTTGAGAGTACACAGTTATTTTAAAACCAAAGACAGGCACTGCAATTTTTTTTATATGTATCTATTGAATATTGATGAATGTAAAAAGCAGTAACTACTCACTGTGTATCTGTCCGGGTTATGGTACCAGATAATTCCATCGTTACCTATTTAAAATTGTTACGCCAAAGCTTTTTCTAGAATCGGCCTAGTTCGTGCTCAGCATTTTAAACGTGAAATAGCTCGTCCACTTTTTCCTCACAGAGTCACTGACCAACTATCCTCATCGTGTTCCCATTTTATAGACCTTTAAATGCGGATGTCTTTACTGTCTAATCAATCTACTAATACCCGATAAATACGGGATACTTAGTTTGCTTTGTTTTTTAACTAGCTTAGTTAATAGAATTTTTCACAAATGCCGTGGATTTTTCTCGGGAAAGCACAGACAAATATATTAAAACAGTCAGTTCGTGTTTTAGTATCGCGATAATTAATATAAGCACTTGAGGAAGTGTAGTAGAAGAATACGGAACCGAGGCTTGGTCGCTAACTATGGGCCTTATTAGAAGGCTCAAAGTCACTCAGCGGGCGATGGAGCGAGCCATGCTTGGAGATTCTCTGCGTGATCGAATCAGAAATGAGGAGATCCGCAAACGAACCAAAGTCACTGACATAACTCAGCGAGCGAGTTGAGAGCGAAGCTGATGTGGCAATGGGCAGGCCACATAGTTTGACCAGTCATTGGACATTGGGGTTCCAATATGCCTTAATGTCGACCCCGCACCGGAAAGCGCAGTGTTGGTCGACCCACCGCTAGGTGGACCGAGGATATGAAGCGGGTTGTAGGGAGTCGTTGCATGCTGGCGGCTCGAGACCGTTGTGCTTGGAGGTCCATGCAAGAGGCCTACGCCCAGGAGTATACGTCTATCAGCTCATAATGATGATGAGGAAACACAATTTTAATTTAACAATTTCTTATCTACGTCTATGAAGATCGTCGAAGAGATAATTTAACGTAGTGTTGCCGTAAGTTACCGACCAAATAATTTGACTAAAATCTATATTTTGCATATTTGTTTGAAGCGTTTGTCAAACAATCTAAGAGATGTAAATGGATTTAACGGCGTTCTAACAAACAAAACTGTTGGTATGTAAACATGTCTTTCAAACATAGCATCAGTCTGCTTTTAATACGTGACTTTAGCAGTTTTGGCAAACAATTTCGTAGTTTTGGAAGCAAACTTGTCAAACAAAATATCACTAGTTTAATGATATTTTGCTAGATTTTTTTTCTGCATTTATAACATCAGTAAATATAAGTAAAAGCAGATGTATATTCTGAAACTAGAAAAATGTATGGGATGACAGATCTTGATCACGTGACCTGTCGGTAGCAAATGTCATTCCCGTACATCTTTCTAGTTTTCGAAGCGTTAGCGGTCGTAGAAAGAGAATCGACGTGCCATTTGGCTAGGGGGGCAGGTTGTCATTGTAATACTTATAGATTACGATAGTGATAAAATCACGTCATTAGACGGAAAATCCGCGAAGAAACCTACTTTAAACTTTGATAGTTTGCAATATTATTTGATGCAAATATAACCACTATTTAAACAACATTGAGCCGTGATAGCCCAGTGGATATTACCTCTGCCGCCGATTCCGGAGGGCATAGGATCGAATCTGGTCCAGGGAATGCACCTCCAACTTTTCAGTTTGCATTATAAGAAATTAAATACCAAGTGTCTCAAACGGTGAAGGAAAAACATCGTGAGGAAACCTACTTGTGTGAAGTCTGCCAATCCACATAGGGCCAGCGTGGTGGACTATTAGCCTAACCCCTCGCACGAATCTCCTCTCAGAGTCGAGCTCAGCAGTGAATATCAACCGAATATGGGTTGTAATGATAATAATGATTTTAACAATCAAACAAAATGTTTATAGGCATTTTTGAAGTTAAATAATTTTTTGACAATTTCAAAAGATGTGTTATAATGACTAATTAACTGACTAAATTTTTAACTGTAAACATTATATTAAATTTTTATTCAATATAATCTCACCCACGTTTAATCTAAGCCGAACAGTTTAGATTCCATTGTTTCATCGTCTGGTGAAAAGGGCCCCATGTAAGTGTACCTTACCAAAGAGCGCCGGGGTGCATTCTTTTTCTTTTGTTCAGCTTAAAAGCTATTTCGACCCGCGCCTGTGTTGGAACAATATGAGTAGGCTTCAAGCTACTAAAAGCTCCGACTAATTGGATCACGGGGAAAATATCAATACAATGGAAGTGGGAAATAAATAACGCTGCAAGTTTTCGAGGGTACCCACGAGGACCTACTCTCTAACAAAACACTGGACCACACGGTCTAGAAATAAATACGATAAAGAGCGTTTATGCTACAATTTCTATAACAAAATTTTTCTTGAGTGGAAACTCAAACTTACTCCCAAACTCAACACTTAGCCTTCATTCGCACTAGAGCTTTTTTAACGGACGTTAAAAAAGCGTTCAAATACATTCACAAGTATATGTTCACACGAGAGCATCTTCAAAACACAACGCTTTTTTTCGTACAGTGTTTTCAATTTTGAGCGTTGTAAATAGAACTACATTTAACTTCATACTATAATTAAACACTTATTTAACGCCCATTAAAAAAGCTCTCGTCTAACTGTCAAAATTACATGAATGACACCTATAGCTTTGAAAGCTTCTCTAGATATACTCGTAACACAAAAACGTCGACTTTTAAGAATATTAAAGACCAGTGCAGGGGAAGGTCTAATTGACTATGAGAAAGATTACATTGCCGATTTTATATTAACTTTAGGATGCTCAACACAAATTGGAGATCCAGTATGTCTAAGTAAGGCATCATTGAATTAAAAAATAGCGTTGTCATTTTAACATCCAACATTCGGATCTAAATAATAAAATTTCCAATCTAAACCTTAGATACATTCTCAGCGTTGTTTCTCAACGTCTTTTTATTTAGAAGTACTTCGTTGCTTGATGAAAAAGTAAAAGGAAAGTATTTTTTTTTTTGTTTTTTCGTAAACGGATGCAACCGTTTCGAATGTGTTGAAGTATGTGAATATGAGCACCATAAAAGCGCGCGAATAATCAGCGCCTGCAAAGCAAAAGAGCAACGAACTGGTGCAAAAAATAACGCGTGCCTCCGCGTATATCCTTAATCTCAAAAACAGAGGCGCTTCGGATGGGATGACATGCTGTGGTGCAAGTCATAAACTCTTATACCACAACCGAAAATACCTTAATGTATGTTTTTAGCATCATCATTAACAAATCATATTCGGGTCAATGTTGAGTTCAAGTCTCCTCTCAGAATAAGAGGGTTTAAGCTAATAGTCCACGACGCTGGTCCAATGCGGATTGGCAGATTTCACACACGTAGAGTTTTAAGAAAATTCTTAGATACGCAGGTTTCCTTTACGATGTTTTTCCTTCACTATCTGAGACACGTAATACTTAATTTCTTAGAGTGCTCATAATTGAAAAGATGGAGGTGCATGCCCCGGCCCGGATTCGAACCTACAGCCTTCGGATCGAAGTCAGATATCATATTATCTGTGCTATCACGGCTCTTGTACTTGATCGTATGTTTTACGCAGAAAGTATTTCTGTAGACCAGGGCCATATATAATAGTAATTTTGTTGCTAATTGCTTATTTAAGTAATTTTGACAAAACCTCGTTTTCCTGTAAGTTGTTTACCATTATTACCATTCAATTTAATTCAAAGATACGTATACCTTCACTCACACCTTTGGTGGTCTAATTGGGAATTTATTGTATGCCAGTAAAGCTCTCTCTCGACATTTATAACAGGCATCGTCATATCAACCAATCTAAAAAATGAAATTCGTTAATGATTTCTAGCTAAAACCTTTTTTATGAATCATTTCGTCCATGGGTTAAAAACGTATGATAACATCTGCAAAATACGCTTCTGTAAAGTCTGTCCTGACGTTTTGGAACTTATCCATTTCAGATTCAGCCAAATAGACATACTAATAGTGAAGATTTTGTTTAGATTATTATTTTTTCCTAACACGTCAACACTTCAAATATTTTAACCGCTATATCTTGTATTCTAAAACCAAGTTTTACGAATGTAAAGTTCTAAAGGTCTCACTGTTTGTTTCTTTTGGAAAAGTCCTTTTAGCATTATACTGCTACGGAGTTTTAAATTCTTATTGTTCTCCTTTCCTTCCCTTCATTCATTGTCACGCTCTACAACCTACACCGTTTGAAGGATTTCAACAAATGAAGTGTCCTTAGATTTGTCTCAGTTGCAGGACTGTCAGAGAGAATAGTATTTATAATTACTTTTTATGCAATAAAATTATTACTATTTTATATTTTTTCACTCCGCGGATTCACCCGCATATCTGCTGTTCTAGTGGGAAAACGGGGACAACATGTTTAGTAGGTTCATCATCATCATCATTATCAACCCATATTCGGCTCACTGCTGAGCTCGAATCATCTCTCTCAGAATGAGAGGGGCTAGGCCAATAGTCCATCACGCTGGCCCAATGCGGATTGGCAGACTTCACACATGCAGATAATTAAGAAAATTCTCTGGTTTCCGCACGATGTTTTTCCTTCACCGTTTGAGACACGTGATATTCAATTTCTTATAATGCACACAACTTAGTAGGTTACTCGATATTATTGTAGCTTTCCGTTGATGAAATAATTTTTTGGTTTACTTGTTTAGGCGTAAAAACGTAGTAAACAAACTAACAAAGTTGCATTTATTATTAGCTGCGACATAAGTACTCCACCCCGCTATGCCTCGTAGTATGGTCCATCACTTAAAGCAAATAGGACAGTATTCATCGAACCAGGACCGGTCCTTTATATGTACATAAACCGTCCACCTACTTACGTCGACAGCGTGGCGATTTATCGACAAGGCTCTGATGCCAAAACAAAAAGAAATGGTTTTTTGTTTACTTTTTAACAAAATGTAAATAATCTGATATTTCCTTTTATGATTTACTAGCTGACGCCGCGCGGTTTCACCCGCGTGGTTCCCGTTCCCGTAAGAACCGGGATAATATATAGCCTATAGCCTTCCTCGATAAATGGGCTATCTAACACTGAAAGAATTTTCCAAATCAGACCAGTAGCACCTGAGATTAGCGCGTTCAATCAAACAAACAAACAAACTCTTCAGCTTTATAATATTAAGTATAGATAGGCCAAACAAAATCGACACAAGACCTCGCTAAGTTTGTAAAACATCATGCATTTGACAATCCCTGATTGTTAAGCAAAGAAGAGTGTTAACATATAAGAACGCTGTTGTTTATATACCCAAGTTTGCAATTTTCAAATTGTGGTAAATCTTTAGGACTTGCATCATCATCCGAAAGTAGAAAGATTATAGAAAACAGCAAAACAGTCGCAATGTCATAGATAAATAGAATTCAGGCATTATTAGAGTTTGACTCAATATATGAGGGGATTCTGCTGAATTGCCTACATACAAATTGGCGAAATTCACTCAAAGTGGTCGAGACACTTTCTAGTACCCGCTGTAAAACCAATCCACCTACTTACGTCAAATCATCCGAAACTAGAAAGACTATAGAAAACATCAAAACTAACAGTCACGATATCACAGTTATAGAGAATTCAGGCTCAGTACAGCAGAATCCTAACACGAATTGCCTATATACAAATTGGCAAAATTGGTACACACAGATCGTTACAATTTAAATCTCACTCAAAGTGGTCGGGACACCGAGGGACGTGCCCGGGACCGGTTCCCGCTGAACCAGTCCGCCTACTTACACCGACGCGAAATTCTGTAAATGATTTATTGAAGTGATGCTGATACTCGAGTTCCGGTGAGGGTTAGGGTTCATGACATTCAAAGATTACGTGATTCATGTCCCTTTTAAACTTCTGAACACTCAACGCTAATGGGGCCGGACTCTACACCGAGAGGACATGGATTCAGACTCAGCCCGCTGGACTTTTGTTGGTGAGGGGTAAGGTTTGTGAGATATTACGTGATTCATAACCTATTTAAACAGAGAGAGAGAAAAGGGAATGTTGATCGATCGTCAAAGAAATCCTTAACCCTACATCCTGTAGTCACAAGTTCAGGACTCTGCTCGGAGTTTTTCTCTCTACCACGCGATGGACCCGGCACCCGCACGGTGAATCCATGTAATGCTATTCGTCTCATATTAAACTCTCAATAGCTGTACGGTATAGAGCTATTGAGGGTTTAAACCCTGGAACAACACCGAAAGATCATGGATTCGAACCCCGCCTGTTGAACTAAATTATCGTACTCAATCCTGACACAATAATTTTGCATTTTGCTGTATAATTTTGCATCGAACGCAATTGTTTTAACTTATTAAGCATTTATTGATTTCAACATTTGTATTTGCATTAGATGTAACATGTCTTCTATATCATGAATGTTGGACTACGAATTTTGTAGAAGAAAATATAATATAAGAGAAATTAGTTGGTAAAGACATCCTTGTGGCAAACTTCATATAAATCGTAAATTAGAAATACTCCATTAAACCTGTACTTGTTTGTTCTCATATCATTTTGTTTTAATCCGCAGATTTGCTTTATTTCAAGATACATATAAGAATTTGATAAAGATACGGATTTGATAAAGATTTGGAAAGGTTTGGAAGACTTCTTTGGGTTAAGTAAGTAATGGATAGAAAAACAATAGACCTTTGAAGTATTTATACTAAACAAAACATATATTATTATAGATGTTGTTTACAAATATTCTTACAAGGACAGAGTAAATTGAATGACTCCTACATTTACAAATAACAGGAATAAAACCCATTCATGGCGGTGATGATCTAATGTCCAGTTTAAGTTTATAATATAATAGGGACCAAAATAGCGTTAGATATAGTAACACTGCATTAAGGCAAATCATATTACCAAGAGCAGCAGACATAAATTGACCCATTACAGCTAGACATGGTAAGGCCGGCTAGCTGACTCACGACCGTATCCAGTCTGACGACCTGACTGCCCACGTTTAACCCAAAGTTGACTATTTGTCAAGTGCTCGTTAAATTTTAAGTAAACAACAAGTTAAACTTAGTCATGAAAATCTGTATACTATCACGAAGCTTTGTTTGAACTTTCGTAATCCATTAGACTCAAAATGTTTGACGTTGAATTATAATTAAGTTGAGAGAAACCCAGCCGTGACGATACATTTCAGACATTTGTTTAACGTTTGAATATAATTTCACTTTATAATTTTGTGAAAATAATTGTAGCCTGAATAGAAACACAACTACGGAAATGATTTGGCTGAAATTTAGGATGGAGATAGATTATAGCTTGCGTTAACACTAAGGTTACTTCTTATTCCGGAGAAACTTGTAGATTTGTGACAAGCCTCGTGGTGGTAGAATAGGTACGTCAGATACAGATATAGATAATACGTCAGAGATTAGAAACTACTCTCAAGGTGTAGAGCTGGATGCTTTCGGCTTAAGGCCGTGGTGTATATCTATCTGCTAGATATAGACATGCAAGTCTTTACATGCCTTTTTTAGCAGTCCATCAACAGAGAATGATGATAAAGGCGGAATGCACTTGTCTTTTTTTTTATTCTTTACAAGTTAGTCTTTGACTGCAATCTCACCTGATGGAATGTGAAGATGCAGTCTAAGATGGAAACGAGCTGACTTTTTAGGAGGAGGATGAAATCCACACCCCTTTCGGTTTCTACACGACATCGTACCAGAACGCTTAATCGCTTGGCGGTACGTCTTTTGCCGGTAAGGTGGTAACTAGCCACGGCTGAAAGCCTCCCTCCTACCAGCCATAAGTCTAAAATATGCAATGGGTATCTTAAATACCCAATTCGTAAGATTTAGAATAAAGCTATTCCAACAGACGTGTTACACAAAATTACAATAAAATCACGCTACATATTTACAATAAAGTCACAACAAAATATTTTTCAGAAAGGCCTACTGGGACTGTACTAATATAAAAATGGAATTCATTTTCTTGATGAAAAAGCTCGCAAAAAATTCACTTTATTAATGAAGCGACAGAATATCGGTATATTAATAATTTATTTACGGGACATGGGCTCTTCGTTGACGTTAATGGATACATTTTAATTATTCCCATTTCAATATATGAATTAACTAATGAGATTATATTTTGCTTTAGTATTAATATTTTAATTTACTCTCATTTATTTATTTACCTTTTTTAATTTTATTTTTATTTAAAATGACACAACACATATAAACTTTTAAATAACTTCTGTCATAATTACAATAAGTGAAAACATCTACATAAAACAATAAAGAACCACGAGAGCAGTTCTCTTTATACAAAAAAAAATATATCTTTTTACTTGTAGTTATTAAATAAATGATTTAAAGGATGACAAATCATTAAGTTATACTTATAATGAAACGCAGAATGGAGGTATAAAGAATATAATAGAAATGTTTGTTCTTTCCCGTCTCAAAATAATGATCTCACTAAATGCGATAACAAAATCAAATGAACCTTGATGACCCATTTACAGAAAGTCCTCCATTCGTTAGTGCGTGAGTCAAGCCTGTAGTTTAACAAGTGTGAATGAATTCACTACATAACATGACGAATTAAAATTCATCACTACAATGCAGTTAACGATATAATAAAATGTATGCAATTAGATTTATCTAGTAAAATTTAATAACATGCAAGTAGCAGTAAACGTAGATAACATCCCAAATTAACTTTAGCACAGAGGTATGCACTCTTAAAAAGTCAAATAACTGCTCACTATACATAATAATACAACTATAAATATTTATAAAAAATGTTTTTTTAAACCTATGCCCTAACGCTAATCACTAATCATGAGCCGTGATAGCCCAGTGGATATGACCTCTGCCTCTGATTCTCGAGGGTGTGGGTTCGAATCCGGCCCGGGGCACGCACCTCCAACTTTTCAGTTGTGTGCATTTTAAGAAATTAAATATCACGTGTCTCAAACGGTGAAGGAAAACATCATGAGGAAACCTGCATACCTGAGAATTTTCATAATTATCTGCGTGTGTGAAGTCTGCCAATCCGCATTGGGCCAGCGTGGTGGACTTTTGGCCTAATGCCTCTCATTCTGAGAGGAGACTCGAGCTCAGCAGTGAGCCGAATATGGGTTGATAATGATGATGATGATGATGAACGCTAATCACACAAAAAAAATATGATTATTATACCTAAGTGGTACTGCTAAGCACAAGATCCATACGCACCTGGTACATAACAATATTGTTCAAGACAACGTTTCATTAAAAAGCAATTATAATAAAACAAAAGCAAGAGAAAACAAAAGCGCCACAACAAATAAAAGATTAAGAGATAATAAACACAAGTCTATATTAGATGTGCCCTTTAATTAACACTTTCTCTCTATGGCCTTAATTTATCGCAGAGTACCTAGTAAAGCTGCCACCGCACCAAAACATGGTCGTGAATCTAATAGAGACATGCGTCAAAACAACAAAGGAAAAGTTATGTTAAATAGTCTTAAGCCGAACAAATATGACAATAACACAATGTCAAAGAAAGTAGAAGCTTACATTCATCATCGTCAAATTCAAGCTTTTTTGTATGACCCCACAAGGTTAGGCTTCTATCCTCAAAGGATATTTGGAACTTGGGCTCAACACGCTGCTCTAATGTGTGTTGGCGGAGCAAGGGTTATAATGAAAACTTTATAGCCTCAATAACTCAACGGTAAGGCGGTCGGGCTCATTACCGAAGGTGGAGGTTCAAGACTAGTTCGAAGGGAATGGAATATTGGACAAATTTAAAAAGATATGGCAAATATTCTTTTATAAAAAAAAGAAAGTACTTACGTTACGTTTTTTTTATACGTTAACACCTTACACTAATTTATTGTTTGTACGCGAAAGCTAACGCGTTTGTACAATAACAATAAGATCAATATTTAGAAAAAAAATAAAGTTTCAAATACAATGTAATTATTTTGATGGCTACTATCTGTACTTACTATTACTTTACAAAGTAGTAGAATTGTTGCAAAAGTCCAGCCCGTAAATATTTTATTGTATCAATTGATACAACTATTCAGGCCAACCTACGGTTCCGTCATCGCTCGTCACTTTGGCGCCTAACTGTACTTAATGGATCGCCATTTCTTCACCGCTGGAGTTTTAATCGTCCGCCAATTACATCAACGTTTATGGATGAACTATACAGACAAGATTCTGTAAAGCGTGAGTGAGATGCGTGCAAAGCTGAATTGAATTATGTATGAAGTGACAATAAGCGAAATACCTATAAATTCTGTATGTGGTGAGACGTGTATTGCACTTTCATTCCCACTTTGACAAGATGAAATATTTCAAAATGTATCTAAAATGTAAGGAAGATATTTGTTATGTAACATTTCTTATAAAATAAAAAAAATATAAAATTATGGTCTGCCATCTAACACGCAATGAGTTATTAGACATAGGAGCAGTTAAAATTCAGTATTTGATCACCACATTAATAATGATTTGTTCGCGATGAAAGTTACATTACAAGAAGAATTTTAGGACTGCAAGTGGAAGTACAGAAGAGAAGATGAATGTCAAAGAACAGAGAAGTGTGTAAAAGAAGATATGTGTGTAAATAAAGTTAGTGGTGAGTTAACGTATGACAGAGGTGAATGGGAAATAAGCATGATAAGTTGAGTATTTGTAGAGACTACTACCAATCCGCAAAGAAAGTTCAAACTGAGAAGCATCAGCATTTTTTTCAAAATGTATTAACATTACATAAGATTCTTAATTCTTCTTAATGTGTTGTGAATTTTGAATGAAAACATAACCGGTTCGGAAGGCAAATGCAATATGATATAACCAAATTTAGGCTAACATGGAAAACACGCATGGAATTATAAAACTTTGCAACAGTTAGATGCCCATTATACAAATTTTTTATTACATGCGTGTCCGATGAAGCGAGACACTCTGTTATTATCTACTGAAATGAAGGCGAAAGTGTTCGGTCAGGGAAAGTTTCCGTTTCTACCAGACAATATACCACGAGTACCTCTACTTTCGGGTATTTAGATCAAAAAAACTTGTTTCTAAAATCTAAGCGTCGCTTTGAAGCTGAGATTAAGTAACAAGATATAAATTTTGTCAACGTAATGGCTTAGGAATGAGAGAAGCAGTATTATTTTTTATTGAAAAGGATATTCTCATCTTGGTATTTCTTAAATATACTATCTATCAGTAAAAGTAAACTTTAATATCATTAAAGAAAAACATGAACTTTATAAAATGAATACGAAAAACTTAGGTGTACGATCAAGTAACTCTAGGAAGAGATATTCAAGCACCTAATTTTAGTTCTTGAAAAAATAATTATTAACTTCCAACAACAAATAGGAAGCGCAAGAAAGCGGATGTATTACTACTGAGAATAGGTAAAAGTAACCTTAGTCATACTGACCAACCAAACAGACATTGTACAAGAGCAAAATATTTATTACGCCTATTAAACCAAACTACTGATATCAAGGTTGAACAAAAATTGCAATAATAATAACCACGATGAACTTCTCTGTATCCACTGAAAGTAATATCTTGGGTTTTGAAAGTTTGATGAACGCTTGAGTACCAACGCTAACAAATAAATGATGCTGCCGACAATAGAGATCCATGCTGGCAAATTAATGATAGTCTGTCAGCGAACTATTGGGTACAGTTAGTGTATTAAAGTAAAAAAATCTCAGATTGTGAGCTTAACATCAAGGTTACTCAGGTCGAGAAACCGTCAAATATTGTTTATCATTAGTTCCCATTACCGTAGGAATCCGGGGATAAAAAATACCCTATGTTACTCGGTGACGATATCTTTCTCATGGTAAAAGAATTTTCGAAATCTGTTGGGTAGTTTTTGAGTCAAACGGCAATAAACGAAAAAATCTGTCGCGATTCTAGCACCTTGGGGCCCCAACTTTCATTTCACCGGCTCTTTGAGATATGTGAAGTGCCCATTGCTACTTTGACTTCGCAACTCACGCAAACTCTGTCGATGACTATGGTTCTTCTGCGGATATCCTCATTCCTTATTCGATCACGCAGAGAAACTCCTAGCATAGCTCGCTCCGTCGCCTACTGAGTGACTCTGATTCTAAGCCATCGTAGCGTACATTAGCAGGTCATCACTGGCAACGCGCACTGATCGAACTTTCATCTTCAGACATTAAGGAATTTCGGACGAAACACTGTCGCGGAAATTCTCGAACGCTGCCCAGCCGAGTTGGATTCGGCGGTATACCTCTTTCTCGAAATCGGACCTACCTAACCAATCCGCGTGTGTCGTCAACACGTACCAGTAACTGGGTGGAGCGGTATATGAACATTACACATGATCTTTTGATCTTTGTCTCGCTCATGTTCATTTTAAGGTATAACTATTGAGACACTTTGGTGAGGTCATTGAGGTCTATTTAAATACTATAGGACGAATAAATTTAAAATGTTTTTTCTCTCAATTTTTTGTCATTATTCTTAACAATGTCTAACACTAAACCAGTTACTTCTAGCATTATTATGCACATTACATACAATAACAAACTAGTTTGCTTATATTCACTGTAGCACTCTAGTCAATGACACTTCATCTAAACAAATGCATTCTCGACCTGTTACATTTACATACTAGTTAGAATCGTGTACAACAATCATAATGGATTCGTTTGCGTATACGTTTGCATAATTCTTCATGTCTTGCAACTCATTGTCTACGTAAGTTAGCAATACTTTTGACATTTAAATTTCAGCATATTTTTTTCAAGTTAAACACTTCTCTACTTACTACGAAAGTTAGTGATTTATTGGTATTGGTTTGGATTTATATTTGGTAATATAAATATTATTTACTGTAAATAAAGTAAAACCAGTAAAATAGATAACTGGTAAAAAAAAACGTTTTTTTTTTAAAGCAATCATAATTAATGGCACCTTTTAAAAAACATGGCTAACAATGCCAACTAAAAGAAATAAAATTAATAGGAGTCTGAAAGATGAAAACGTGCACGTGTATTTCACTTTATTACATGTAATTTAAACTACAGTAGATTAGGCTACTAAATTACCTAATTGAACAGATGCTACTGTTATTAAGTGATTAAGTATAGTAACAAAATATCCTTCTTTTATATCTGAGACGTCAGCGCAATAACATTTCTTTATTTATTTATTTATTTATTTTAATACTTTATTGCACACAAATAAGATACAAAAAAGAGAAGAAAAAAAAAGAATAGATAAGTAAGATGCGCAAAGGCGGTCTTATCGCTAAAAGCGATCTCCTCCAGACAACCTTAAATAAAATATTTAAAGAAAGGAAAGCGGATAGTGCAATATAACATACCTATAATAATTAAACTATTAAAATAATATACTAAATTAAACTACATATACAATTACGTACTAAATATACATAAATAATAAAAAAAATAATATGAGTACACCTAAATACATAATAAATATATAAATATGATACATAATTATACATAATAAATAAACATAACTACTTAAATAATAATTATTATAGTATAGTAGATAAGTAGTACTTTTTAACACGATCTTTGAAGATGCTTAGAGACGCGGACTGTCTTATGTCACTCGGTAGCTCATTCCACAGGCTGACTGTTTTAACTGTAAATGATTTTTGATACTTCACTGAATGGCAGACTGTATATTGTAAACGGTTTTCATCCCTGGCCCGTAAATTGCACTCAACATTTCTACCAACAAAGTTGAATCGTTCTTTCAAGTAAGGTGGCGTTCGAGGATTATATAAAACAGAATATAAGAGCGAAAGTGCGTGTAAGTTTCTACGGGATCGGATTGGCAGCCATTGTAATTGAGCACGATACTGAGACACGTGATCAAATTTACGTAGACCAAAGATGAACCGTATACACAAGTTTTGTAGCCTTTCCAATTTATTTAGCAAAGTCTCAGACAAGTCTAAATAGCAGACATCCGCGTAATCTAAAATTGGTAACAACAAAGTATTAGCTAACAAAAGTTTAGTTTTAATTGGTAAAAAGTTTTTCCATCGTCTAAGACATCCGACAGCTGAAAAAATTTTGCGACTAACTTCTGTTACTTGCGGTACCCAAGACATGTTGTTATCTATAATTAAACCTAAATTTCTTTTTTCTAAATTTCTTTTTGTCTATACTTCTTGTAAATTCTATTACCAATAGAAAGTCACGTTATTTGTAAGTGTCTTCAGGCTTTATTTTATCCGCATATTCTCACGAAAAGGTGAACTACGCGGGGCGTCTGCTAGTACTACATAAAACAACAAACAATTACAACGCACTTATAAAGTACAGTACTTAATTATCCCAGTCAGCTGAAAACCAGGGAAATACAAATACGAAACCATAAAATAGAAACAAACCACCACAGCAAAGCACCAAACTCTAACAGACAACTACCCATAAATGAGTTTCCCTCAAAAGGAAACAAACGTATAAAAACAATACATAAAGACGTCGTAAAACAAAATAAATAGGGAAAATTTCTCAAGCAACGAGGTCTGTAGACGCGTTAACCTACATAGCAGTAAACATAAAGCTGAACATTAAGTCTTTCGTAGGCGCACTAAAAATATTTATGACCAATCATAGCCAAAAAGCTCAATGACTAAAATAACTGCAAAAAAAGAATATTTTGTTTAGCATTACTTGCTAAGAACTGTAATATCACAAAGTACAAAATCATCTCAAAATACACTGTTGAAGTTACCTTTAGCCGTATTAATGCGAGTAGATATCAAAAATGAAAATCGCAAAGAAACCATAAATGCCAACTTAAAAACTAATCGTTCAAACAAACATGTAATATACAGTATTCGCTTTACATTTAAACAATTGGATACATTTTAAGAAAAAAAAAAATCCGCAATGACGATTATTATCCGGACAGCCAAACAAGAAACAAGTATCGCGTCTAGTTATCCCAAGTTTTTGTTGCGACCTGATTAACCTGTTCATACCGGCAAAAGAAATTCAATACCAGATAGATGAAAACGGAAATGGGTGCAAAAAATTGACGCTCCAAGACTAATAGCAGCTTTCGTCGCAGTGTGAAACACAAATCATACTGTCGATCTAACTGACATTTGGGAGGAAAGTCCCCAATGATTTGATGAGTCTCTCATGATCAAAGAAGATTTCTCATGATATTCTGTAGAGATTCCGTTATATACTTAGACAATTGAAGATCTAGACCATTGAATTTTGATACCTTACAAAGCCACCACATCCCAAACTTCACAATTGGTTACCGTACTTTACATATGGTAAGAGAATGGGCTGACGCATTTTCAGACTCCATGAAATGAGGCAGGACTCTCGTTTTATAAAGACATTAAGGAAAATTGTAATTTTCTTTCAAGGGCATTATGAATAATACTTGGAAGAGTACCAAAATTAATAGCCGGAAATTATTTCGGTTCAACTTCCCTGAAATCCATATAGAAACAAACATTACTTAATATAATGACTTCCGGTGAAATTAAAATGAATTTTATAAAAATGTCAAAGTCAAAATTCAATTATTATGGCTTAGTTTACAAGCACTTTTGAAACGTCATCATCATCATATCAGCCGATGGACGTTCACTGCAGGGCATAGGCCTTTTGTAGGGACTTCCAAACATCACGATCCTGAGCCGCCTGCATCCAGCGAATCCTTGCGACAAGCTTGATGTCGTCAGCCCACCTGAGTGGAGGTCGACCAACACTACGATTTCTAGTGCGGGGTCGCCATTCCAGCACCTCGTATGTGCCCTGCCCAATTCCACTTCAGCTTACTCGTTGAGCTATGTCAATGACACGTGAAACATCAAGGTAATTTGACTTTATCAGATAAAGGTGATAATAATTAGTCGAAAACTTAAAATTACAATTACCAGGGTTCCAAACATGCCTTGGACTGAGAAGAGCCAACAACAACAGTCAGGGTTCAATGAAAAATAAAACCAAGTTAATAATAAACTTCGCAGTGCATATTTGGTATGCTTTTTAGAAAGCTTTCATCTCTTTCAACTCAATCTATCACCGTCAACAATGACGTTATCTCTCAAGAAGTACAGACCCATTAGGTTTTGTGTAGAATAGAAAGTTTGGGTTTTCTAGGCCACGACGATTTGAGAGTGCCTAGTGCATATATCTGCTAGAGCTTTATCTCGGGTCACGTCAGGTGACAAAAAATATACTAGATACCAGTAGCGAAGGATGGAATTTAGATGAAGGTAAGCCGTCCTAAATAAAAGAAAACTCATGCGGCGTGAAACAAATTCCGGTTTATCATATATTTAGATACAATATAACAATGAACTTGCATGGATTTTCCAAGGGAACCCGGCGGGAATTAGCTTGTATGAACTCTTTGTCGCTGAGTAGATACTTATAAAAATATAAGAAATATTCTAGACGAAAAATATTCTAGATACCGCCTTACTTCAAAAATATGGAAGCAAGGCAAGCAATTATTATTAGATCTTATAACGAAAACTTTTGACTAATTTACTGATATACTGACTGTTATAAATCTACTAATATTACAAACGCGAAAGTTTGTATGGATGTTTGTTGAATTTTCACGCAATATCTACTAAGGAAACGCATCGAAAATGCCCTTATTTGTCTGCAAAGCATTTTTAGCAAAGACTCTGGTGATATATATAAGAAGATCTATAAAAAAGTTCGTGTTTATAACCACTTTTAAATATTTCACCCAGTTGTCGTTCCTGTGAGAAAACAGGGATAAAATATAGCCTGTGACACTTAGAAATAACGTGGTTTTTTATTGGTAAAAAAATTTTGTAATTCGGTTCAATGGATCCAGTGATTACCCCCTTCAACACCATACACTTTAACTCTTTATTAAGCGACTCCAATAAAAGGAGGATTTTTTCAATTCGATGCGTATGTTTCTTTTAGCTTTGTCATCTGATAACGTCGTCTTTGTAATATTAATATCTATAGATTTTAATAATAATAATAATAATAAAAACATTTATTCAGCCAAAACAACATAACATAAATAAGAAAAAATACATGAGAATTAATACTAACTTAATACTAAGGCTTCGGCTGAATGGGGCGCTGCCTCAGCTCTATGCTACAGCTAAGACGCTAACTGTAGCGCTGATTTTCAGGCATGACCCCAGGGTGAGCTCACGGACTGATCGGGAGAGCATTGCGTCTTTTTAGAATTTAAACCTTCACTCCCCACCACTCAACCCCTCTCCGAGCGAGCAATGCGAGCAGCAGCGCGTCGCGCAGCCGCTTCGCAGTTTGGATCGTGCCGCGATGCAAGAACCAGCTCATGACTAAGGGCCCCGTATGGGTTCGAAACTAGTCGGGCATACTCCGACCTAATATCACATGAGTTTTAGCCGTGTTTCATAATGAATTAATATCTATAGATTTACTAAAAAAGGCTATCAAAACAGATATATACATAAATATAGAATCCGAAAATTTATTACCAAACGTTGGACCGAATAAATCAGAGCGTAGATTTATTGTCCAAATAAATTGGAGTCAGCCCCAATAGTAATGGCGAATGGAGGGAAATCCATTGTTTTTTTAATGAAACACGTGTCGACTAAGATCCATTAGGGCTCCCACACACGGGCCACCAGCCACAACCACAAAACACCGCTACCTGCATATTCCCTGTAGTTTCATACATTTTATATAGACTCGCCACACACGGTTGACGCCGGTGGCCGCCACACGCTAAAATCGTCGCTACTTGCTTCTTGTGTCCCACACCAGCCACTAAACGCCGCCACACGCCACTCGCGATAATGATACTGCATGAATGTTATATGGGTTGAAAAGTAACAGCCACCGACCACAAATGTCGACCACCGTCCACAAGTGGTTGTCGCACGCTTCAGCTACTTTTGTGGCCCCTTTTTGCTTTTAGTAGCGGCGTTTGTGGCTGTCGCATGTGGCCCGTGTGCGGCGACACTTAGTGACGCAATTATCTGGAGCTCCGTGCGAGTATGCATATCCTCCAAGTGTGGGAAATATAAATAGAAGAAAACTACTACACTTTGTATGATGCACGCTTGGTTCTCATGTGAATAAATAAATTACTCAACGATCTCTAAATGTATTTGTGATTGATTCGATTGAAACGAATTGTCTCCTAGATTTAGATTTACTTGATATGTAACAAAATCTTGCAGACAATTAATTCTAATATCATTTAGATTCGTACAAGTCATCCATTATTGCACATATATTGTATGTTTTTGTTTACTTAAAAGTTACCTCTTCTTTTTTACCAAATTTGGGAGTAAGACGTCATATTTAATCATGACTTTTGTTTTTAGAATAAGTTACTTGTTATTAAAACTAATTAAAAAAAACAAAGCGTAAAAAATTATGGAAAATAGAATAACAATATCTGTATCAATCCCACTGATATATACGAATGTACAAATACCTAATGATAATAATTATTCATATGTTAAATCCCTTAGGCTAATTGGGTTGTGGAACGTATCAAACTTAAACGCTAAGTTAAGTATTTTCTTTGTGTTCTGTGGTGCCAAACCATAGACACACAACACATTTAGGTTTTTCTATTAGGTGCATGTAATACAATCGAAAAACTGACTGACTGATAAAAAGAATAAAACGCGTTTATCGTGAGAAACAACAAATAACAAGTGAACCATGTTAACGCAATGCCTAGCGAGATAGTCAGGGATACGTAAAACATTATTTACAACAGATTACTAACAAGTCAATTTTCGATGAAAATTCTTGATTCTGGTAGCTAATTGAGTTACCAGGAAATGAAAATTTCTGAGCGTCGAAACGAGATAATGTACTACGCAATTTTTAGGGCATTGTTGTAATAGTTATACAACTTAACAGCCACAATGTCCTACAAATTACGTGGTACATTATCTCGTTTCGACGCTCAGAAATTTTAATTTCCTGGTAACTCAGTCCAAAAAGTTGATAGTCTCATCAAGATGAATTAACTCACGAAAAATTAACTTGTTAGTAATCAGTTGTAAAAAAATGTTCTACGGATCCCTGACCAAGAACATTATACTGAAGTCTAGATAAACATATTTGTACTATAATATTGTATTAATACAAAATCCTAATTTCAATCATTACCAATTGGATGATCGCATGCATAACTATTTTTGGCCTCCAGCTGCTGTTACTAATGCGCATAAGATTTTGCAATCTATATAAATAAATCTAAACGTAAACAGTATCGGTTATGACGTGTGACCTAAAAATGTTTAGATGACGTGACCTTTATGTCAGGTTTATGTTTATCATCCATCCATCCATCCTGCAGTGGTCCACTGTAGGAGTGAGTGAGATTTTTTTATTCTCTACAGGTTAGCCCTTGACTACAATCTCACGTGATGGTAAGTGATGATGCAATCTAAGATAGAAGCGGGCTAACTTGTTAGGAGTAGGAAGAAATCCACACTCCTTATGGTTTGTACACGACATCGTACCGGAACGCTAAATCGATTGGCGGTACGTCTTTTTTCGATAGGGTGGTAACTACGGCCGAAGCCTCCTACCAGCCAGACCTGGACCAATTAAGAAAACCTCAATCGGCCCAGTCGGAGATCGAACGCAAGACCTCCGTCTTGTAAATCCACCGCGCATACCACTGCGCCACGGAGGCCGTGAGTTGTTTACTGTAGGCATCTCTTTTTCTGTTGCCTGTTGAATCCCGTAGATGTCAAATTGGCTGCTTTCAGGATCCTTGCACCTTTCGTCCTAGTCAAGAAAGCAGGCTTTTCCGCTGGGTTTTAATGGATTTTTGGATTTTGGCTGTTTATCAGCTAGCAAGTCTCAATAGAACACTCGAGTTTAGTCTACACAGCCTTCGACTTCATACTCGTAATTGCATTTCCCAAAAATCACTTCCGATAGTAAAGGGGAAGAGGCAGACCTACCATGCTGTTGCGTAAGCCGAGTTGGAAGGCTTATGATAATGTCAGCTACTGACACTCACACTAATCTCACACGCATGCAACACTAACGGCTTGACAGACAATAAATCGTGTGTAGGTCGCAATGTGCATGACATCATGCCAAACGTGTCCCGCACACGGTCAGGTTTATCGGACGTCAAACCGTTAGCACTGCAGGCATGTGAGGTTACTTGATAGTCAGTGGCTGACATAATGTTTGCGTCTTTACGATCGCAATCAGATGTGGCCGGAACTGATAGCTAGGCGTTACGTCAAAAGTAGGTACAAACAAATTTATTTTTTACGGATTTTACGCAATATAAAATCAATTACTAATAAGTAATTAATTATATAAGAGCTGTGATAGCCCAGTGGATATGACCTCTGCCTCCAATTTCGCAGGGTGTGGGTGCGAATTCGCCCGGGGCACCGTTCACCTCCAACTTTTCAGTTGTGTGCATTTTAAGAAATTAAATATCACTTGTTTCAAACGGTGAAGGAAAAAATCGTGAGGTAACCTGCACACCAGAGAATTTTTCTTAATTCTCTGCGTGTGTGAAGTCCGCCAATCCGCATTGGACCAGCGTGGTGGACCAAGGCCTAGCCCCTCTCATTCTGAGAGGAGACTCGAGCTCAGCAGTGAGCCGAATATGGGTTGATAATGAAATTAATTATATTGTTTTCACAGTGTACGTACGTTTACATTGGGCGCGCCTCAACAAATTAATATGAAAACGTATTTTTCCAGTAAAAATAATAAGAAAAGATTGATGAGGAAAAATCCAATAGGCTCGTAGCAATCTCAGACGCCATGTTGTTTTTCAATCACATGTCGTCATTCCCTAGAGCTCTCGGAATGCCTTTGCTGTTATTACAAGAAAAAAACACATCACAACAAATAACTAGACTAGAAGAGACCGGTAGATTTGAAATGATTAATTGTTGATCAAAGATGTCTTTAGAGTGACGTAATTTACCATTTTACTCATTTATTTGATACCCTTATTGTGGAAGTTCTTTTAGGAGTCCACCATATTGAATTACAAATTACGTAACCAAGCATCAAACCTAACTACTGGGCTAATGAGGCAAATCGGTACCATGGTAACTATCACATTACACAAATGTAATCGAAAATTCATTATTTAACTAACAACCATAGTCAGCTCATTGTTGAGCACGATTCTCCTCTCAGAACGAGAGGTGTTAAGCTCTCTAATACTCTACCACGCTAGCCAAAGGCAGACTTCACATACAAAGAGAATTTAGAAAATTCTCAGGTTTCCTCACGATGTTTTTCCTTCGTCGTTTGAGTCACGTGATATTTAATTTCTTAAAATGCACACAACTGAAAAGTTGAAGTTGCATGCCCCGGACCGGATTCGAAGCTACGCCCTCTGAATCGAAGGCAGAGGTCATATCCACTGGACTATCGCGACTCTATCGAGTAGGTATACCAATTTTTAATCCAACAAAGGTATCCAATAAAGCTAAGTTCCAATTTAACCCACACACATTAACAATGAAAAGCTAAATAATAATAAAGATTTAATAATAATCAGTTATTTAATATTCATCATACCTGCCCACACGGTTCGTACCACCACTGTGGTGAGATGTAGGTTAGAGATTTCTATGAAACTACGCTACAAGAAGCAATTGTGGTTCAATGCTCACTAGACAATAACCGGCATCTTCCCACGACCCATCTGGACTGCTATTAACTGACACAAAGTACTGAGTTAACCACCCGGGACAATGACCATGAAAGTACTTACAATTTACTATGTATTTATTAAATTATTGACATTTTGTTCTGCACCTTAAGCATGTATGAACTACATTTTAAGGGGTAAAAACTTTAAGTAATAATTTATACTTCAAGGCGTTGTTACGTTTTAAAACCATGGCCTTATTATAAACAGTGAAAAACCTGAGACGTAGGTTTAATTTATTTGAAAGTGTATTAAAAGCCCTAACCTTTCGATTAAAACAGAAAATTATCACAAAGAAATAATATGATTTAATTAATAGTTTTTCTGGGTAGACATCTATACTAATATTATAAAGCTGAAGAGTTTGTTTGTATGAACGCGCTAATCTCAGGAACTACCGGTGCGATTTGAAAAATTCTTTCAGTGTTAGATAGCCTATTTATTGAGGAAGGCTATAGGATATATATTATCCCCATACTCCTACGGAAACGGCAACCACGAGGGTGAAACCGCGCGGCGTCAGCCAGTCATTTATATCAATAGTATACACAAACACACTAATAGAAGTAAAAACATGTACTTTTAGATGTTATTTATTTCCTCTTCATATCTAGCGTATACCTTAATCTTCTACAACTTAGTGAACTTCTTTTGGTCATCCCTTCCATCATTACCTGCAAACGAAAAAAACATCTGATTTATAACAAATTAATTCAAGGGTTAATTAATTTATTTCTAAATCGCAACTCACTCGTAGCTATAAATTCTTTCTATATATTCAGACTATCAATTGTCTTATTGGTGCAATGGTTAGCCTTAATCTCAAGATGCTGATTCGAGTCCTGCGTATATATTCTTTTCTTTCTTCCAAGAATTTGTTAGTAAACATTTTCAACCCGGTATCAGCAAGTTGACTACTTAGCGTGGTTGTGTTTGTAAGTCCATGCTAGAGTCCAATGTCCAGCAGTGGACGTAGTGCTGTTAATGATGATGATGATGACCAGCAAGTTGGTAGCGTTCACCATCATGCCTCAAAGAACATGCATCGTCGGTTCCAGTAACAGTTACATTCGAAAATGATCAATAGAGCAAAACATTATTACTCTACATACATTATTACTATTGGATAGAAGCAGGCGTTACTTTGCGGAAGTTCATCATGATTATATAATGATTTATTTATTTTGCTATCATCCGCGAAAAGTCGACGAACCCATGCGACAACGTCACCCAGGTCCGACAAAATACTCTCTACGTACGTTTCACCCCGAAACCGGAGCATCCTCAGGAGATGTTGACTCTACAACGTGCAATTGCAAAGAACTTTGCAATTGCACGTTGTAGAGGAATTGCACTCAATCGGTGAAGGAAAACATCGTGAGGAAACCTGCATACCAGAGAATTATCTTCATTCTCTGCGTGTGTGAAGTCTGCCAATCCGCATTGGGCCAGCGTGGTGGACTATTGGCCTAACCCCTCTCATTCTGAGAGGAGACTCGAGCTCAGCAGTGAGCCGAATATGGGTTGATGACGACGAAGTCAAAGAGAATCTTGACCGGGTCCGCTAGTCTACCTATGTTTTTCTTTAAAGGTATCATAAATATGCATTGCATTACATCACTGCGATCTACGAGTACTTTTAAATGTACTCGTAAGTCTGCAAAAAACGTAACTCCCGCGCCATTAAGGCTTTTATGTGCGTAATGATTTCCCGCAAGTAAATTGCCCCATTATTAATATCGAACAGTTAGATCAGCTAGCTTGTGGATGGATATAATTCTTTTATTTACATAATGGTTTGGTATTCTTCAGCATTTGAATATTTAAAAATGTTTGTTAGTCTTTAACGCCGCAACTACTTAGCCGATTTGGCTGAAATTTAATACGAAAATAGATAATTTTACGGAAAAATCCATGGTTCCCGCGGGCATTATAAAAAGTGAATTCCACGAGGCCGGTCGAGTCCGCTAGTCAAGATATAATACGAAATAAAATTCGTGGTATTGTGAGGGCTAATCTATGGATCTACTAAACCGATTTTGAAAATTCTTTTACCACTAGAAAGCCAGTTTATTTGTGAGTGTCATAGCCTGTGTTTTATCCCCGTATTCCAACGGGAACGGGTAATACGTCAGTGAAAGGGCCTCACACTATTATTATAGAGGCGAAAGTTTGTGTGTGTCTACTTAAGTATGTTTTTTTTTCCTTTGCGCCGCCGAATGAAAATAGATTTTACTCTGGATTAACACAGGCTTTTCATCCCGGAAAAACCCATGGTTCCCGCGGGAATTGTGAAAAACTGAATTCCACGCGAACGTAAGCTAGTATATTAAATACATTAAACTCTTACATTGAGTAGCTTCTTAGGTACTTTTATTATTCTATTTGTAAATCACCGAAAGTGCCGCAAAGACCGCTTTTTCATTACTGAAATGCGAGTGCAAACTTTGGTTTGACCTACTACGGTTAGTTCGCGACTGTTGACCGGTGACGTCATTTAGGGCAGGCGGGCTGAAAAATAACATTTTCATTTTCGATTATATAATCCATACTACTGAAAAACCCTGACTATTGACCGCTTCCGTCACTCGTCTGTCATTTTGGCCATTGCCTAGGTACATGACAAGCTGAAATATACTATGCACAAAATTTTTTTTATTTTTTCTTTAATTTTTCAAGTCACTAATACAGAATTGAGAGAAAAATTAAAAAAAAAAATTTTTCATTTTTGATAAAAATTATGACATTTTCAGAGCGAAATTCTTGATTTTCGTAATCAAAGAAGAATTTATTCAAGTTGTTAAAATCAACCTCAAAATTTCTGTGCGATCATTGGTTGCTGAGATATTGGTAATCAAAGACAAAATGATATTTTTCCATTCAAATATCGATATCTCAGCGAGAAATGCTCGTATCGAGATTTAAAAAAAACTAAATTAAATCTGAATAAACAAGCTATCCGGTCCATATGGAGGTTGAGTCGAAAAAATTTTTTCCACGTCCGTAAATTAAAAAAAAACCCAAAAAAATTTCGATTTTTTTTTTTCGGTGGTTTTCTTATGATTACTCGCAAAATATTTTCAAAAAAAAAATTTCAAACTCAGATCGAAAAACTAAACACTTAGAGCTACAATTTGCTTTTTATTTTTTTGCTGTACGACCATTTTTGTATAAGTTACAGCCTGTTGAAAATCCCCCAAAAATTTGGATTTTTTTTCTGCTCCCTTAATTTTTGTGCATAGTATATATGAAAATTTGAATTTGAAAATCACCCGTCGTCGTTAGTAAAGCTAATATTTATCTACTTTTCAACCGATGAAAAACAAAGGTTAAAATAACAATTCGACGTATAAGTATATTTTTTTTATGGTCGCTAATTATGGGCCTCATAAGAAGGCTCAGAGTCACATAGCGGACGATGGAACGAGCTCGGAGTATCTCTGCGTGATTGAATCAGAAATGATGACATCCGCAGAAGAACCAAAGTCACCGACATAGCTCAACGAGTCGCGAAGCTGAAGTGGCAATGGGCGGGGCACATAGTTCGAAGAGCCGATGGACGTTGGGGTCCCAAGGTGCTGGAATGGCGACTGTGCACAAAGCGCAGTGTTGGTCGACCCCCCACCAGGTGGACTGACGACATCAAGCGAATCGCAGGGATTCGCTGGATGCAGGCGGCTCAGTATCCTGATGTTTGGAAGTCCCTACAAAAGGCCTATGTCCTGCAGTGGACATCCATCGGCTGACATGATGATGATGATGATGATTTTTTATAAGTATTAACACTTTTTACTGAGTAGTCCGATTTTGATATTTCTTAGATAAGAAAGAGTATATTTCGAATTGAAACGCAATGAAAGAGGTAGCGGTATGTATGTATTTGCAGTTACGTCGCCATATTTTTTCTTTGGTCGCAGGATAGGCTATTTGCAATTTATGACGGGACAACCATTCAGTTAATGCTAATCGGATTTTTATGTAATGCAATTTACTGACACGACACTTTACTTCTACGTTATCTGATTACAACAAATTCTTTCCACGCTCCATCAGTTAAATCTGCATAATCTACTCGACGCAGAAGTTTACGTAAAATTCTATTTACTATACTTCTATATTTGACGGCCTCCGTGGCGTAGTGGATTTACAAGACTGAGGTTCGATCCCCAGCTAGTTACACAAAGACCGTCAAGCGATTTAGCGTTCCGGTACGATGTCGTGTAGTAACCGAAAGGGGTGCGGATTTTCATCCTCCTCCTAAAATGTTAGCCCGTTTCCATCTCAAATTACAACATCAGGTGAGATTGTAGTCAAGGGTTAACTTGTAAAGAATAAAAACAATTCAAGCAAACATTGACGGCCGCGTGGCGCAGTGGGTAGTGACCCTGCTTTCTGCATCCATGGCCGTGGGTTCGATTCCCACAACTGGAAAATATTTGTGTGATGAACATGGGTGTTTTCCAGTGTCTGTGTGTATTTATATATTATATAAATATAAATATTTAAATGTAGTATATAATTGTATATTAATATTATAATATCAACTATCTTAGCGCCCATAACACAAGCTACTCTGTATGCTTACTTTGGGGCTAGATAGTGATGTGTATTGTTTAAGTATATTTATTTATTTATAAAAAAAAAAAAAAAGCCAGGTGCCAAGTTAATCTGCACGAGCTGTAAGTAGCTCTTTTTATTTTACTCATAGATACTGTTGCATTACGCATAAAGACCGAGAATTTTTTGTTGCCCAAATATAGCATAGTGCATTCTCTCATGAAATTCAATCAAATGATTTCTTAGCTCGTAATGAATTAATTATTATTTTCAATACGATAGCAATTCCGTATAAAGTTTGTTAAGTACGAAACCTGTATTTTCTTCATTGGTAAAGGTATGCTTGTAGTCGTTGTTCGGCTGCGGGTAATGGTTGAATTCTATTCCAGGATGAGATTAATCCATTAAAAAAATAATGGGGTTTTCTTTGTAGAAAATTCTGTCTCTGTAGTTGATATACAGGACTAGCGGACAGACGTCTGCGTGAATCTCTATACCATAATACATAGCATATAGCCTTACTCGATAAATGGGCTATGTAACACTAAAAGAATTTTTCAAATCGGACCAGTAGTTCCTGAGATTAGCGCGTTCAAGCAAGCAAACAAATTCTTCAGCTTTATAATATTAGTATAGATTTTAGTACACTCCAGTGCCAGTGACCAAACACAATATAAGTAAATACGGGTTAAATACAGAATCTCCTTATTCAAAGTCGGTAAAAAATTAAAGGTATTTAAATATTTAATTGGAGAAAGCTGTCACAATACGAGTACAAGTTCAAGGGCAATCTTCGTTACATCGATTAACCCGTTCGCCGTATAAAATACAACAAGTAGGTTTAACCTTTCGCAATGTTCTTTGAAATTTATAACACGCTTGCGCGCTCTCTTTAAGCCGGGTCCACATGTGTATCATTCGCCCGATACAATCGTTATAACTTTCATTTTAAAATGTTTGGAACCACGCGGGTGAAACCGCGCCGCGTCAGCTAGTAGTAAAAATAAAGTTACTGAGAGATTTGTTCAACGAATCGCAAAATAAAGTAGCAATGGGTCAGTAAGTTCGAAGGACCATTGGACGTTGTAATCTGAATGTTCTTGAATACCAAATCCGCACCGGAAACCGCACACTCTTCACTAGATGAACCGGTAACATCAAACGAGTCGCAAGGAATTGCTGAATGCAAGCAGCTCAGCTGGACTATTCACTATCTTTTATTTGATCTTTATTATCAACGTATTAAAATAAACAAAAAATCAATTGTCAAAATGTTATCTACCTACTTTAAGATACACATTTTTAGTAGGTACTGACTGGATGACATTTGTTACATAGAATCTCATCTGAATTTCGTATTTTTTTAGCATACGTCAAAGATAGTGAATAAGCCTGTTGGGACGCGAACTTTGTAGTACATATTTTCGTAGATGCATATCCAAAAATGGGTCCAAAAATCCTTTTGCTGATAATATCGATTATGATGATCACTAACCGTCTACATGCGATCGTAATACACATTAATCGGATTGGACGAATGGTAATGTAGATCCGGCTTAACGCCGCTGCGCGCTCACGCTAAATGTAGCGCTAATACTGCGTTATGGCAGTGACCGCGAGAGGGAACCGGTTATACAAATTAGTTTACATCACTCGCCAGTTACACATAACCTCTGTGTCATTACGGCGACAGGTTTCGCGAAATCAGTTGAGAGCTGAGAGGAAAGCAAAGTGCAATATTGTTTAAAGTAGCCTAGTTTGTTGTCGGACTGTCTATCTGTGATTTCAATTGACTGTGTTTTCTAAAGTGCTTGTAGTTATTTCTTCGTCATCAACCTATATTCGGCTCAGGTTTCATCACGATGTTTTCCTTCAAGGAAAAACATCGTGATGAAACCTGCATACCAGAGAATTTTCTTAGTTCTCTACGTGTGTGAAGTCTGCCAATCCGCATTGGGCCAGCGTGGTGGACCTACCTAACCCCTCTCATTCTGAGTTTCAAATGATGACATCAATAATACTAATGCTATTAGAGGTAATGTTTTACTTGAGCCACGATATGTATTTAATAACTGCGCTATTAATAAAAGGTAAGCTATAATTCATAATCATTGCACAGTTGACCTTACAATTTATCATAACCTTTTAATGTCTGACAGAACAACAAATTATAAAGGAATAAAGCCTTTAACGTTGCATAAAACATAATAACATCAACTTGGTATTCTCTCTGTACTGGTACTCTACCAATTTACTCGTGTGGTAGGCGTCCACATATCCGCATCGTACGTATCGGGTCGCATCGTAAAAATCCACGATGTCAGGAGAAATAGAATACGTGCCATCATCGTTTTAGCGATGCGACGTCGCATCAAAAGTCAAGTCAAAAGTCAAAATTCATTTATTTCAAATAGGCTTAATTTACAAGCTCTTTCGAAACGTCAGGTAATAATATTAAACTTAAGATAATGGTGATAATAATTATTCGAAAACTTAAAATTAAAGTTACGAGGGTTCCAAACGGGCCTGGCAGTGTTGTGGTTTCGCCCTTAGGCTTAGTTCACAATCACTTTTTAAGTTATGTCATAATTTAATGGTGGCAAGTAAACTCGAAACTCGATTAAAGTTACGAGTCGCGCGAATCTACCGATAAAAATAATGATCCTTTTAAACGTAGGCGTCCACTTATCCGCATCGTACGTATCCCATCAAACGGATTTTTAATTTTTTTTTTTATTAAATCCATTGAAAGCGACGCATAAGATGCGGATCCGTGAACTTGGCGTAGACTTGTATAACTTTCTTTTACAAAGAATACTAAAATCGGTTTGATGCAATGCGTCCGATACGTACGATGCAGATCTGTGGACGCCTGCCTTTACCGTATGGCAAGAACGTACGTCAAGTAATGCCTTTACGCATAGAGCTTCATCGAAAGTACCAGTCTCATATGCAGTAATTGCTTGAAAGCATGGCTCGGGTGAACTTTAAAAAGCTATGTTGCGACCTACATTGGCGAAACGGCATTTAAACGACTTAGACGTGTCTATGGACCAAGAGCCTGGGATGGCCATATCTCCTCATTTTAAGAGTGTGCAATACGTAATTTGGTGGTTACAAATGGTTCTGGATCTCAGATTCTGGAAAAGTTAGGAGCCTGATATTTCAGTAAATGATATTTCAAAGTGTTAGCTTCGTTATGGCTATACAAAAAAGACAATTCGTAAAACTTTTCTCGATAGTTAATTTTTTTGAAAAATACATGTTTTGCTCACATTTTGCTTTCAATCTCAGGAAAAGCAAACTTATTTTCTTAAATTTTTGTTTTGTATAGAAAGTTAGGTATATATCTTGAACATGGCCATTTTGTTTTTCGTTATGTTACAAATTTACTTGCAATTAGGTAAAAATGGTTTTGGCGCTCACGTCATAAAATTTGCGTTGCGCGTCAATCGCTCCGTGCTTTTCACTCACGTGAAAGTCATAATTCGGCGTCTCGTTTGCGCTTCGAATTTTATCCATATCGTACCGACGCGCTGCGCGCTCTTAATAGATAGAATAAAAGATGAGTGTGTCAGCTCATGCTTCAACTATAGGCAATAAGACACGGTAGGTAATTATGAAGTTCGTACTATAGTGGCTTATTAGTTCGTAGCAGGTTTCAAGTCTATATCCTCTATAAAACGTATTTTTTATATTTTCTACGAGAAAATCATGTCCCAGAGGCTTAGGACCCTTAAAGTTTAATTTCTAACTACTGTTTTTCGGTACGCTAACTGAATGGTGAACAGAGGGAGACGATTTTTAATACTATGCCGAAAGAAATGGTTGGTTGGTTTTCTTAGGCGGTTGAGGATCAGAATAGCTGCTATAAACTTCATCCCAAAGTCCGATCGAAACTCCATAGCTGCCTACCGTTGTTACCTTTGGTAGAAGCATAAGCTGACAATCTTTGAGCTGTTGCAAATCTGGCTGCATGTGATACCTTCTAGGACTAAGGCGCATTTGGCACCCTCGTAACTTTAATTTCGAGTTTTCGATTAATTGTCACCATTATCTAATAACAATACCTGACGTTTCAAAAATGCTTGTAAACTAAGCCTAATTGACTTTGGCATTTGACTTTGACTTTTGACTTTTGGCTATAAGTCTGTTCTGAAAGTCTGGCTATCGCAGGCTCTCTTTCTAATACAGACACGGACTTTTAAACGATAAGTTGCATCACAAGTTTATTTGCAGACTTGACTCGACCGAAATACGGCACACGGTCCATACGAGTAGGTATACGAGCGAGCGAGTGGTGGATGACGTCACGCTACGAGTACAAAGAAATAAACAAACACATACTTAAAGACTAAAACTGGAATTGCCAAGGTAATCGTGACCAACTTTGTGAATTCGGTCCTTGAATGTTGAACATAAATTGACAAAATATAAATATTTTTTTCCCAGGCATTTATTGATGGCTTTGCTTTTAAATGAAGTACCTTTCGATGACAGAAGCGCTTTTGTCTTCTAGGTGCCTGCGACTTGGAAAATTGACACATAACTTTCTTAAATAGACAGTAGAATATATTAAGCTTTGTAAGATTACTATAAATCAGACATACATCGATCTCCTATTAAAAACTGGATGCACAATTAGCGACAAATAAACGTCCCCACTCAGTGAGTGCCAAACATAACTTCTTGGCACTCAATTCAAGTAGTCGCATTTGCAAATTCAACCTTAAACTCAATGCACAAGGTTGATTTTGCTCTGAATTTGAGATTTTATTGAATATTGGACTATAATTTAAGGCCCTTTAATATTAATAAAGGTATAATTTTCTTTACCAATAATTCTAAAACTGTCACAGCAAAATTGGCCAGTTTTTAAGTAAAATTTTCTACACAATTGTGCGTCCTTTTATTATAAGAGGCCAATGCCGACATATGAATAATGTAAATGTTTATTGAATAAAATATTAATTATTACAATAAACTAAAAGAAAAAAACTATTTTATAGTTGTACCTACTATAAGAATAAAAACGGTAACTTTTACTCATCTAAATTAAATGATAGGGAAAATTTAAACGATGTCTTTAAATACAAAATAATTTAAATGATACTGACGATCGAATGGTCAACAAAGCACTTAAAAACAATAAAGCAGAGTCAAAGGCAATAATATCAATGATGAAAATATACAAACGTGGATTGAACAGGATGACATTACTTTTCTGGTCACTGTACGTAGACAGAGCATTTAATAGACAGCTATAAAACGACGTTCTCAATCAAAACTTGACATTTCAAAACTAGTTCACCCTTTTGCCATAGAATTCTAAACCCTTAAAGAACTGCCAGGCATCGCACTAATCTCCATCCTTACGTAGTTGATTTATCTTGGACTCGAATTGACTATACGTCCCTGATTCGCACTGCGAAGTTATGGATTGTCCTTCCAGCATTCGCTTTCCTTACCATCTACAACATGGATGTCTTAGTCAAGCAAATAGGCACCTTCTACTTTGAATCAATTATTTAGATATGAAAAAAAGCCGCTATCGTCTTGAGTCCAAATATTCACGCATAAATTATTCTATTTTTTGAAGGAATACTATGAATGCTTTCCGTCTATTTACTGCTCTGTCTACGTTCAAAACCCATTTTAGACAGTATCCGGTAGAATTTAACGCGGTATCGCGCACACCTCTGACTCTATGGCTTATCCAACTGAATGCATCCATTGTGATTTGCTTCGGTTGGCGCGGGTTTTGAAATTGAAACGGTGCTCATTGAAATGCAAATTCCTAGCCAAGCCGCACATATCTGTTTAGCTTCGATAAATGCCACTCGCAAAAACTTTACCTGAGGTATCTATGATAATACTCACAATTGGTCTGCATTTTAAGTAACGTAATCTTTAGGAATTTCAGTAACATGCAACCAAACGACGTATCTCTTAAAGAAAAATAGACATAATGCCAACCAATAGCAGCGCAAGCTGAAATATCGCTATATCTTTCGTTGCGTTGGGACGAAAGAGATCCGTCGCCATTGGTTGACATTTTGTCTATAATATCTCTTCATATTTTACCATTTATTCATTATTTAAAATGAATAAATGGTAAAATATTTACAAACAATGACGAACAACATATTAACCCCATCAGATTAGCATGGAATAAGAAAACAGATTTAGTTTGTTAGGAAATAGTGAAACCGTATAAACAAAACAGGAGTAATTTAAAACCCATTGTAAAGACAACATTATATACGACTTGTATTCCAAAACCAATATTAAAGCACAATACAGAGAATGTACAGGATAATTTACTTTCATATTTCATACCAAAAATAGAATCTCTATCCCAGCATGAAGGCTCTATTCATGAGCCATTTATCACAATCAAACGAAAGAGAACAAAGAATTGTATTATTGAAGAAAATACAAATAAAAGCGAACTCTTAGAAAACACAGTCATCTTTTATACGACGACGAAATCATAACAGTAGAATCACCAAATGTAATAAAAATATACTTAGAAATACGTAAAAAGCTATACGCTTTAACAACAAAATAAACAATCTTAAAATAATATTGGTGTTTACAGAAAAAGAGTCTGTAAAGCCAGACTTTCCACATTGTATAAAAGCTGAAGGTTTTTCACCCCATGCTCCTATCATAGTTAAGAACAGTATGCAACTATAGAGCCTGGACCATGATGTGTTGAGGTAGAAGGTTTCAAAGGTTCGTCAAAGTATAAAGCGTAATTTTTTTCTCGGCATCATTATTATCATTATCCAGCTACTCCCTGCAACCCGCTTGTTATTGTTGTCCTCGGTTCACCTAGCGGGTGGTCGTGGATCTCCTCACTACTGATTCGATCACGCCGAGAAAGCGCAGTGTCTTTAAGTTTTCTAATGAAACCTAAAGTTAGCGACCAAGTCTCAAATCAAGAGTCAGTCTCTAGTCAAGAGGCATATGAGTAATCTCCTCCATTCACGAGTCATTTGTCTTCATGGCAACCCTTCGAAAAAGATCAAACTTTAAGAGTCTTTAACGAGGGATTGTCGTGAAGTGTCGTGTCGTGTCGTGTCGTCTGGACATGACTTCTCAATACACCCTGTAAAACATATAACCAAACTGCCCTAATCTTGAAACCTACCACCCAAAGAAACTCCATAGTTGCCAACCATACTTTTATGGGCTTCGACAAACTTTCAACTTTTATAAGATGAAATAGGTCTGGTATCACAAACTTTTACTCCATTAAGTTCTACTCATTATTTTTGATTAATTCAAGGACTGATTTGACTCGTGACAAAAGTTCTTTGACAATTCAGAACACGACACATTGTTTGTACTTTGATAAGATCGATTTGATTGATTTAAAACGGACACCACTTACAACACGGCTCATTGCCCACGATAGACACTTATAGAATACTGAACAGATTTCAACTCGTAAATGAGTGAAATCGTTTGTAAATCTAGTATGTTGTTTTATAACGAGATGATACCTTGTTAATATGATGATAATGAGTTCCGCGAAAAAACTATACGTCACGTGATTGAGCGATAATGTTAGGATGTATGGTGTATGCAAGAGAGGACATGATGTGTAAAAGGAGTTGATGATAAGTTGACAAATTATATAATAAAAAGGAAAAGACATAATTTGCCGACCTCACTTAAGTGGGAGAAGGAGAAGAAAAAGGAGATGATGATGATGAGTTCTGCGACAACATTTAATCAAGGCCGAGGTCATAGGAGCGAATCAACTGAAGCTAACACTGAAATAGTTCACGACTTGTTTGGTTTATGAGCATTGCTATATCATTTTAATGATTGAAACAAGTATGCATATTGAACTCTATTCAAAGACTATGTCATCAAAATAAGGGAATCAACTGAAGCTAACATTGAAATTGACCACGATCAGTTTGATTTCCGAGCATTGCTACATCATTTTCACGATTGAACTTGATTCAATGTTACTCCATATTCAAAGACTTGTCATCATAATAAGTGAATCAACAGAAGCTAACATTGAAATAGACCACTACAAGTTTGATTTACGAGCTTTTACTTCGATCATGAAAACGATATTGCTGTATCATTTACATGATGATTTTATGTTATTGCGACTATCCGTCTCACTGGTTTATATGCTCCTTCAAGTTAGGTGGAAGAGATCACTATTAGTGATAAGGTCGCCTCTTGCACTGCATTTTATCCTTAGTTCTAAGATTTTATGTTTATATATATGTTTGTAGCAATAAAGTTATTTAAAGAAAAATAAATGACTGAAGTATTAATATTGAACTAGATTCAATATTACTCCATATTCAAAGCGTGTGTCATCAAAATAGGGGAATGATGTAATTTTGCAATGTCGGACGGGTAATTAAACATAATCAAAGCTTTTGCCGAGCGTTACGAGCAAAGGGCGTGTTGTACGAATTGAGAATCATTCCGCAATTAGTGTGATTAAATTAAATGAGACAGTGGCTTTTACTCCGGAACCGCTGCTCTACTTACGGCAACAAGCAAATTGTTTTAAGATTACATGGAAATTTATTCTGTAACGTAATGTTTTGAAAATATTGTCTCAAACTCTTAACATATGGATACAGTTCAGAAAGCCATTGAACCCATATTTTAGTAAGTATATCATAACAATGTTTGTATTTTGATGAATGAGATATCGATTGGATCTTAGAAAAAAATATATTACAGACTAGCAAATGTTAATGGGGTTATTCTTATTGGGGTGGGCTTTCTGCTCAAAATGTCTGATAATATGTAACTACGTAATTTTTTATAGAATTGAAAGTAACAATGCATTTTGATTTAAATATTTAGAATGATATTATAAGTAAACAAATAAAAATACTGTTTAGAATATAATAATTGGACTAGCCGAAAAAATAAACACAATCAAAATATGCGTATTAAAGACATCATACAACGAATCAATCTTATCAGTCAAAGCCATTGGGACACGTTTTAGTTCTACTAAAGGTAACTCACTATAAGACTAACAATGGTTAAATACAAAGAGAATTTTGCTAATATACCTGATAAAAAGACTTGAAATCCAAAAATAGGTTAAATAAATACCACCACCACGCTATAAACCTAATGAAGGTTAAATAAGATCCTAAGGAGTATCTTGCTGATAATACAAACACTAATAAATAGAACTAATCCCGAAAGAGCCAGAACGTCGGTGCAACGGTAAAGTTATATTAGAGGCAACCGGATGCAGTAACGACTCTCGACTCCCAGGCTGCGCGGTGTTACACACTTGAGAAGTTGTAGTGAACTTGTTCTGACAAGTGCAGTCTGCTACTGCACCCAGACACCACGAAATAGCTGCCCTGAATATAACAGTATGATATCTACAAATCTATACTTCTATACTACTATTTATAAAGGGGTAAATTTGTGTGGTTTTAGGGGGTAATCTATGCATCTAATGAACCGATTTTGAAATATCTTTCACTATTAGAGCCATTTTGATTGTAAGTATCATAGGCTACTATTTTTTTTTTTTTTTTTTTATTCTTTACAAGTTAGCCCTTGACTACAATCTCACCTGATGGTAAGTGATGATGCAGTCTAAGATGGAAGCGGGCTAACTTGTTCGGAGGAGGATGAAAATCCACACCCCTTACTAATTACATATTCCCACAGGAACAGGAACTACGCGGGTGGAATTGCAAAGCGTTTGTTGTATGCTAGAAAATCATCTGTACTATATAATAAATAGGCTGTACTAATATAATAAAGAGTAATATAGTTTGTGTGGTTGCAGGGGTAATCTTTGAATCTACTAAACCAATTTTGAAATATCTTTTAATTATAGAAAGCCACGTTATATCTGAGTATTATAGACTACGTTCAGTCCCCATATTCCCACAGGAATAGGAACTATCCGGGTGAAACCACAAGGCATCAGTTATATGCTATTAAAAAACATTTTAAAACTTTGAACTGCTTCCTCAAAGTATAAACTTTCTTCAGTAAAAGATATCGGAAGTCAAAGCAAGCAATTTAAAGTTATAAATGTTAGAAACTCACAAACCCCGTCTCCTTTCACAAAAGTTAAAGGCAAATTAGCATACGGAATCGAAAATTTACGAGGATAAAATTTTAATGCATTTATACCTAGAAAAAACGTATATAAATATTTTATTGAAATCATCTTCTAGGTAAGCGCGTTCCAACTTAAACAGCATTACTGCTTTCCCATCAAGGACTTACACATTCAGAAATCCTTTTTTATAAGAAAGGGGATGTGGAGCTTAGACCACGCTGCTCAAATGCGGCTTGGCGGGCTTACAGTAATGTTAAATTCTTTAATCACCATTATCAGATGCTAATGATAATGACCGAGACCGACGGCTTAAGACGCTCTCTGACACACAGAAATACCACTAACTTCTGAACTGCAAATTGATTCTAAAAACCGTCCAAGGACTCAAACCCAGGACCTAGTGATCCGAAGCCACAAAGGCTAACCACTGGATGCAGCTAATAAAGGAAGTGCCTATGAAGCCTACGTGACGTAATTGTCTACAAATTCAAGATGTTCTTTTCATACCGTCTGTTACTGTTTTAATGAATAATTCTTTGTTTAACGTCAGTGTTATCAACATGGTGTTAACATTGACTACATTTTCTGATTTGTGGTGTTTTTCAAACTTCCAAAAAAAACCCAATTTTGCATTAATTAAGCAAACTAGAAAAGCGGCAATAAATAACGCACAAGAAAATCGTAGTCTATGGTAAAGCGAGCAGTAAAGAATTACTCAGCAACGCTTTCGAGCCAATGCTAGTGTTTCCACCTCGCTACCACCATCAGATGACGTCACGCACCGCCTGCGACCACCGCAACGACTGACCGAAGCCACACAATGAGCCAGGTGTAACGGAAGAAAGGAAATTAAATCTTGATTGCATTGTTGGCGTAGGAATCATCCAAGTGTGCATTAACACTAAATAATTAAATACACAGTTCGTAATATAGGTAACTTGAGAATTTTGAAAGCTTTTATTTAACTTCCCTGCTATAGTCCAATCAAATGATCCCAAAAAAAACTTAATTAGCTGATATTTATTGTAATGTTTAATCTACCAATGCCGTGGTTCAAAAAGTTCAACCTTTAGAAACACTTCTTGACGTTTAATTAGGTACATTCATGATTGTTCATCATTCTTCATTGACATTGTAATACCTCATTGTAATATGGATTGGTTATAAACTCGGAAGGTTGCTAATGGAAACCTGTTCTGTAAAGGGTTTGTCTTGACAAACATCTGATGATACGTGCCAAAACATTTTAAAAAGCTTATTTTTTAAATATATTTTTGTTTGGTATTAATTATATATTCATAAATTATACTATTAACATAATATCTAGACGTTCTAACCAACCTGTTACAAAATACAAAAATGTCAACGCCCTCATCAAGTCGTAAATATGTGTCTCGTTAGCAAAGCTAAGCTAATACCTGGATTCTGTAAAGAATCTTAAAAATAACGAGGACTTAAAGTTGTTTTTGATGTTTTTTGCCACTACATTCGAAAAAAAACACGTTTTAATGAATTACGACCTTACCTTAACTTAATTTAGTCATTCATATGATAAATATAATTTTTAATATATGAGATATCCACAAAAAAGGCTATCAAATAAATCAGCTGACCTAAAATTATCTAATAAATTAAACAAAATATCTCATCCAACATTTAAGAAAACGTAGGTACGTAATTTACGTAACGGCAGACACACTGACCCGAAAAAGCAACGGAACTATTTTGCTCGGGAAAAATGTAAACAAAACGGTCGTAAAATACGAAATTAGCCAAACGCCTCTGTTGATGAGACCTAATTAGTTACTACACGCAAAGTGATGAAATATTTTACTAAAAGCAAAGATAACAAAATAAAAGAGTTTTCAAAAAAATGTTAGATAGTTGATAGAAGAATGATAACATCAAACATGTATAAAACATAGATAATGAAGCTTAAACATATAAGGTGGTGGATAGAAATACATATAAAATCAAAACAGTTGGACCATAGTCCTATTTATAACACAAAGCCAGATTCGTTCACTGCATACAGATTAAAAAAGTATATTAGTACTAGCGGACGCTTGCGACTTCGTACGCGTGGAATTCAGTTTATCACAAATCCCGCGGTAACCATGGATTTTTCCGGGATGATAAGTAGCCTATGCGTTAATCCAGACTATAATCTATCTCTATTTCAAATTTCAGGTGATTCGGTTCAGTAGCCGAGGCGTGAAAGAGTAACAAACATGCAATCAGGTTTTCGCAAATCTCGGGAATCCATAGATATTTTCGGGATAAAAAGTAGCCTATGTGTTAATCCACATAGAAGCGGCGTTAAAGAGTAACAAACATCCATACAAACTTTAGTGATTATAATATTAGTAGCATAGGTTAGGATTATATTGATACGAGGGCAGCATTTTTTGGTAAAGACTAATCCTTCAATTAGTAACAAATATAGCAAATAAGTATTAGCACTAACAGCCTCCACAATAATTTATTTAATACTTGGATACAGACCGTTTATAACTCAAACAGTACAAACCAGTGATGCATTTGGATAACAAGGGAATGGAATGGAACGTTCACACAACGCGCCAAGTAGGTCAACGCAGAGACAAATTGCGGCTAAAGATCTTAATACTACGTCCATCAGTTAATATTTTTTGTCGCTCGAACGCTCCACCCACTACTCGCGTTGTTGTGGTCACGATCGCATGGCACGCGACATAATGTTACATAAATTAGATATCGTGTAATTAACGCTTTAAAAGCTATTAAATTATTGTTTTCTAGGTAGTACGACCCATCAGTGTGACATATATGTGCAAATTGTAATAAGTTTTCTTTAATTTGCTCCTTTTCCACTTACAACAATGAATTCTAATTCCTAACCTTCATTTATTATTAGCATTAAGTACTCTTTAGATTGTTTCATTTTTGTTTTCACCAAATCTTGAATGAAAACCAATAAATTATTCTATTTGAATGACACGGATATAGTACTTGGTTAATTATGAACCTTTTTACGTCATCCAATTCGAACTTATATTCTGCGCATTAATCTCGAACTTTACCTGCAATAGCTGGTGCTAAAGAGTTAGAAATCGTTCACGATTTTTTTATTTCCGCGATGTCGCGGTATTTGAAGGATTCATAAGCCGTGCTAGATAGTTCGGTTTTAACTGCACAGTTTTAATTGTACAATTTTATGAAATTTTAGTCAAAATCATTAGAAAAAACAGTTCAGTTTAAACTAGATAGACTGCAAACATAGGTGAACAGTTCGAATGTTCAGCTAAAACTGCACGTCTGTAATACGGGTTAGAATTCCGTTACAAGTTGTGCGTGATAACGAATTTGAAGTATCAGGAAAGATTTAAGAACAGATGCTTCGTTGTAATCATTGTCGCTGCCGCAGCTAGCCATGAATAGATTGTTTATATTCATGAACTATTTCTCAGTGTTTGTCCTAATTCTAAAAAAGTTACACAAGAAATTGCAATCTATCTTCCAAAATACAAAAGTTTATACTCTATCGTCGTAATATTTTGTAAATACATATTTTATGGCTAATCCTTTACGAGTATCATAAAATGTTTTTATTATAACACATCTCGTTCACTTTATCCCATTTACCATCTATCTTATCTTGTTGAGTTATAGACGAAGATAGTTTTAGTAAGCGATGATTGGGTGTAAACTTTATATATTTTATTGCCTTGCACATTATTATTATAATAGTTTCTCTGAATCCGTACTTTGTCTTGACCTTGGTTTATTTTAGATCGTTTATGTTTATACTGGAATCATCGGATTTCTCAAATTAAACATTTCTCAAATGAATGTGCAAATTAGATTTAAAGTAATTCTTTTGACCTTGTTACGTGTTAGTTAGTTATTATTAACTTTAATTTAAGATCTCATAAAAATTATAGCATTATACACATTTATAACATTTGTGAAAGAAACACACGCAAAAGCAAACTTACCTTTGCATTAGTATGTAACGGTGTTTTTAAATGACCCAGTAATATGAGACATATAATATACATAATTAATATGTTTCCAGTATAATATTTACCTGTATATGAAAAACCGGAAATTATTTTGGTTTTATTTCAGCCTATACCGGTTCATTATCATTTATTAAACACCTCGAAGTCTGGGTCAATTAGAATAAGTAAGACCGATCGTTAATTATAGAATAACCTGACAGAAAAACGTAAAAATGTCTCAAAATAATTTACCTTGTTTAATGTTTAGACTCTATATCATTTGTCCTCGTCCCGTGTCCTCCATTAAGTTTCTTGTTTTTAAACAATATCACTAACTAGTTTTAGTTACAAAGTACCTGCTACTTAATCCTACAAATGATAAAACATAAACGATAGTACCCACTTGTACCTGCATGAAAAGTTAATCAATAAATTGATGAGTCATCTGTGTTTTAATTCAAACTTTACAAATCAACAGTTCTAGTCACTTTCAATGTCATTCCAAAGTTGTTTCTAACTTTAGAACATCTCTATATACAAGAACGGTAGCAAAGAATATGCAAATACTGCATACTATCAAAATTGTATTTTGGATACCAAAGTAGCGGTTGACGAAAGTTTATTAAAACTGCTCACATGAAACAAGCCAGATATTAGCTGCAATGGAATTTTGCGTCAAAATTTTTGTGTCCCGAAAAATTCTAAAATGTTTTGTTTTAATAAAAAATATTATCTATGCTACAATATGTTATAATATCAACCATATATTTTTAAACATGACTACTATTCCTCTATACCCTTTAATTGAGCAATGGCAATAGTCCAACGGGCGAATCTTTAGTTAAGTCTTGTGTAGTTTCAGAACTTTTAACCATACAATTCATATGTCACAGTATTTCAACTAGAATCTCAATCTGTAGAATACAATTTCCTCAAACTTCGGTTTTCATCGGATCATTAGGTACTGATAATATCTTCTAATCATCATATAAATTAAACTAATCTAATATAGTACTGTAGTATGATTTTGTAAGCAAAACATCTGCGTTTGCCAAACCTCTCGAACACCCGTACACACAAATCAAATTGATTCTACTTTTGGTGCGGACTAGTAACTGGAATGGAATTCAAATCTGTGCCGTTTCCAAGAAAACACTGGCAAATAAAATATATACTCTCCAATTGATTACCACAAGAGCCAATCGAAGTAATTGGCAAACTAATGGCTGAGTGAGTTAGCGTTTATTTTTAATCAATGACAATTTAATTACATTTAAGTACACACCTGATGTTAAGTGACGATGGCATGATATAGATAAAGTTTATTCAATACGCACCCCTGATTAATTACATTGGTTTCTTCATTACCACGAGATATCATTCTGGAATACTTATTTCTTTTCTATATACTGTACAAAATTGTTGTTGTTTTGTTTTGTGTTCTTTAACTTTTGTTCTATCGATGTCTCTAGTTTATGGCAAAAATATTAAATTAACAGACATTAATTTTTTACTGTGGTGATAAGACTTCCTATGTATAATATATCTACGAACAAGATTAATTCTATGATATATGCGTTCATAAAAGTAAGTTCCTTTCCAAAAGATTTTCAAATTTCAGTTGTAGATAATATAAAAAAAAATGTGTACTAAAAGCTAATTTATAATGTATCCAATAGCGGCGGAATTATACTCTAATAATAATTATATTCTCATTTGAAAACCGTTCACTTTCATCGTGGCTATAAATATGTGCCTATCTTCAAACAAAAGCGGAAGGTCAAACTTTCACTTAGGATTATTCTGTGTAATAGAAAATAAACAAAAAGTGACTGAATAGTTTAGCATCCAACAAAGAACGTCAAAGTAATTAATTTGTTACCTTGGTAATAAACTCAAGTATTTATCTCTACTAATAACAAAGCTACCTGAAAATGAACATGGGCAAAACAAAAATAATGTGTAATGCTCATGTATCGCTCCACCCAGTTATAGTTGAGAACGCTGCACTCGAAATTGTAGACGAATACGTATACCTAGGACATATGATCCAGTTAGGTAGGTCCAATTTCGAGAAAGAGGTGAACCGTCGAATCCAACTCGGCTGGGCTGCATTCGGGAAACTTCGCGACATCTTTTCGTCCGAAATTCCTCAGTGCCTGAAGACAAAAGTCTTCGAACAGTGCGTGTTGCCAGTGATGACCTATGGTTCCGAGACTTGGTCGCTAACTATGGGCCTCATAAGAAGGCTCAGAGTCACACAGCGGGCGATGGAACGAGCTATGTTAGGAGTATCTTTGCGTGATCGAATCAGAAATGAGGAGATCCGCAGAAAAACCAAAGTCACCGACATAGCTCAACGAGTTGCGAAGCTGAAGTGGCAATGGGCGGGGCACATAGTTCGAAGAGCCGATGGACGTTGGGGTCCCAAAGTGCTGGAATGGCGACCCCGCACTAGTAAGCGCAGTGTTGGCCGACCCCCCACCAGGTGGACTGACGATATCAAGCGAGTCGCAGGGATTCGCTGGATGCAGGTGGCTCAGTATCGTGATGTTTGGAAGTCCTTACAAAAGGCCTATGTCCTGCAGTGGACGTCCATTGGCTGATATGATGATGATGATGATGATGAATAACAAAGCTGTAGAAAATTGAGATGTTTAATCAAATACATTGTTAGTTGAGAAGGCACATTGCTTTTGACATCGTAATTAGTTTTTAAAAATGCAATTTTATTTTTATTACCTCATAGTTATTAAAATCAATTGTTGATTCGTTTATTTCAAGTGGGCTTATTTTACAAGCACTTTTGTAACGTCAAGTTTACTCATCTACTTGTTTGATTCTACTGCCTGTTCGGAAATCAGATTCTACTGAATGTAAGGCTGAGCTGGCAAAAGACTCAACAGTTGCTCTTTTTAATAACTCATCAATTTTAATAATTTCTCCCTTTGCTATTTATTTACAATTTATACAAATACACAATTGAAAAGTTATACAAACAAAAATTATACAAATACGCGCCGTCTCAAGGATAATTCGCCTTCTGCATCCGACCCCTGATTCCATAGCTAAGCAAAAGTTTCATAGGGTGTTGGTCGAAGCATTTCGCTATAAGACTATTGACGAAGACGACTGTTGGAACAATAACAGTTGACTCGACATTTGACATGGCGGTAATCTCCTGAGCCAGGTTCAAGTATTTTAGTACCCTATTCTTTTCAGCTTTTACCTGATTATCGTCATGTGGAACAATAATATCTTTATAATAATTTGTGTGAAGGTGAAAGCCTATCAAATTGCCTCTATGCACTTTATCATTCGCAGTAGCACGTTTAATATCATTTATTATAAAGGATTTGTTACTCTATCGCTAATCTTGTTTACAAATCACTGGACACAGATCGATAACGAAGTGACATGATATATCGTACCGTCCGTTCGTACGTGGCCACAATCGTCACGGGCACAGTGGCCCTCGTATTGATTACTCCGCGTTTACATCTCGCTTCGACTGCAATGGATCAATTGAAAAGATTGACTCATTCAAGCGGAGTTTATAACCAAATAAGTTTAAATTGCCGCTTGAAATCTGTTCGTTGCGGTAACAATCGAAAAGTTTAACATCTTTGTGGTCCACTTCAGCAGGCTTATTCACTATCTATGACATATCCTATTTGACATATTATACGAAATTGAGATTCTATGTAAAAATGCCACCCGGTGCTTACTGGTGTATACATAGATTTACGAGTCGGTACAAGTATGTATATCACACACTTAAATTACATTTTGTTAATTGATTTGATGTGTAGGTTGATAATAAAGACCAAAATAGTAAATCGGTCAGCGGGGCTCTCTACCTATAAAAAAGTTATTTGGATGTTAATACGACCACGTGGCCTTAATGACAGATTTAGGCAATGATTTAGATTTAAATTAAATTAATACGAAATCATGTCAGTCATGTCAATCTTCAGATTTACTATAGTTGGTAATTTTCGTGTATATCTATATAAAGTTAGCGAATGGTCCAACAGACAGACCTATTGTGTTATTTAAATCACGAGGTTTAATAACACTACCTTCTAATTTGCTACCCTACCCTACCCTAAATCAATGAAACCCAATATGGATGGGTAGATACTGCCATAAACAATCATTCAACTCTCACATTGATACAGTCAAGTTTTTGGTTTCCTCTATAAAATCTCGACCAATAATAGAGTTTATATTTGGACCTCCGCTATGTAATACGAGTTTAGCCGGAAACTCGCGTTCACTGCCCACAACGGCATTACATGAAATAGCACGGTCCGAATGTGTATAGTCAAAATCGACCGGAAAGTGACTGGATTCTATTGAAAGCTACACATGTTAATGCTTGATTTTGTTGTCACATTTATAATTATCTTACACTAAAACAACTAATTTGATTTTAGCCTATGAGTATATCTCTCTTTAAGTATTCTTACGAATAAAGATTAACAAAGGAGACTCTTCAATTGCGTACTAGAGTTGAAATACTTTCACTAAACATTTGATCTCTAAAATCTATGCAAATCTACATATGTTAGTTTAATTTCATTGATACTTTTATAATTCTGTATATTATTGAATCACTAACTAGTTCGAACATTGCATTAGTAAGGCTTTATGTCCAAGTTATTAAACTGCATATACTTTTTAGAGTTGCAATAATGCACGAAGCAGTTAAACTACTTAAATAAACCTAAGTAGTAATTACTTCACCAGTCAAATTATCGGTTATACACGTGGAAATATGCAAACAAGATCTACAGTAGTTATTTGAAAATGTAGCATTTGATTTATAAGCCTATGCTTGTTAAATAATCACATGCGTTTTACCCTTTAGGCCTTTCATTAAGGTCAACAAGAAATTTTTAAAATGTTTGAAAATCTATCAAGAAAAAATATAAATCTGGAGATTAGAAATCGGTGATATTTATACTTCTGCCTATAGCCTTCTGTCCTACACCTGATTTGTCACCGATCGTGACCACATCTACTATCCATCCATCTATCCATGCATTCAGATTATCAGCTGTGACCTAAGTTTAGTCGGGAGACGAAGTAATGTGACTGCCATTAAGAGAATTTTTTTAACAAGCGCTGGAATTCAGACCCTAATTGACACTATGCGCAGTTAAATTTAAACTACTGCGACGAACCACAGTTAATTGCATGGATATGATTTATGATGCGGCCTGTTCTATTGGACACAGATTATAAATAAGCATTAATAACGGTTGGTTTGCTATGCAAGTGGATCTTAGAAGTCAAACGCCGATGTCCCCTAGAGTATGCAATATTTAATCCCCTTAGAGATTATGGAGCCCATTTGCATTGCCTGCGCCATGCAGATTGCACTGAGCCCCATTGCAGAGGGTTCGTGTAGCGTAACGGAATATTAATACCCTAACTGTTATTACATGATCTATATTTTTCGACTTTACTATACGGTGTATAACCTACCTACGTTTGAAGACTTGAATACAAACTTGAGTAGGAAGTTTAGTGAAGATATTTTTAGAATTTAAACATGTTTTTTACAATAGTGGAAACATATAATCGGCTAAGCTCACATGATTATTATGTGAGTTATTAGTTTTAAATCCATATGGTACCCTTATTCATGAACTCATGAGTCTTCCTTTGCAGCCAAGCAATTCAATTGTGTTCCAGTCTGAAGTATATGGTGATATGTGTAAAAGTACACGAAGTTGAAAGGCACAAAGCAGTGCAGCTGTTGTTGATGGTTTTCAACTTCACACATCGATTAGGCGAATTAGCCTTCACTAATTCATCGAGTGCCTACTAGTGGATATCATACAGTAGGCAGATGACATTTCTCAATTGATTTGATGTTTATTTTAATAGGTTGGTAATAAAGGTCAAAATAGTGAATAGGCCAGCTGGTTGTTCTGTCACTAGAACTATAAAAGTCCAAAAAAAATCCCTTTAGATTGCAACGTGATGTTTTAGATTTCTAAATTCTTCAATGCAATGAATAGATTTTCCTCTTAGTCGTACTTGGGCGTGTTGTGTTGCATTTTCCTCAAAACTTACGTTTGTTTATCTGATTATGATCTATCCATTTAATAAAGTATAGGTCATTGTTATTTTTACCTTTATAAATATAATTAAGGCGTGGAGTGATTTGCATTTAAATGTAAATGATAATAATAATTAAATTAAACGTTATAGCATTTATAGTATTTCCGAGATCCGTCTTGACATCCTCGTGGCCCTGTAGCGCTATTCTGTAAAGATGTTTTTATCACTTCGACAAAGTGAACTCTCTCTTCTCTTATATTCTCTCTTCTTCTTTCTCTTCTCTTGAATCTATCTCTCTCTCTCTCTCTGTCTACAGTATCATGTTAGACAGAGAGAGTTAATGTTAAATTCGGAACTCACACTGTCGAGTTATAAAAACTGCGTTACAGAATAGCGCCACTGGTTGTAATCCACGTTGACGTAAGAAATTTACGTACTGGAATGGAATGAGCAATTTCGACTCTGTATTTCGAGAGTAAATGAAATGATGTTACATTAATTAATAGACATCTGCAACGCTACGTAAAGGGTAAAGGTGATAGCTATCCCTTGGGTGCGTACTAAGCGCGCACTGCAATGATATGGAATGCTCTTTCAACATCTATTTTCTCTGCCACCTAAAATATGCGCTTATCTTCAAGAATGAATAAGAATCTTCCAAGCAAACGCTCAGGAACTGACCTTCGCCATTCTGCCACAGGACTGCTAGGCATCGCAGAGATCTGCACCGCTACGTTGTCGATATTCCTCGGACGCGTACTAAGCGTTTTAGTTCGTCTTTCTTTATAATCACTGCTAAGATGTGGAATGCTCAACTTTCGTTTTCCCCACCACCTACAATATGGGTATCAAGTCAAAAGTAAACAGGCATCTTCTAGGCAAGCGCCTTCCACCATAGATTGCATCATAGCTTACCATCAGGCGTGATTGCAACTAAGCGCTTACTTATACAAAATTTAAAAAAAAAACACTCACATCGCTTATCACCAAGCGTTATTGTTGCATTAAAGCGCCAGCGTATACGAAAAAAATCAAAATCAGTAGAAGTATCAATTTTATCTGATATTTCAGTTCATGACGGTATTTTATTTATAACTTTTTAGACTCCTCGGAGGGGCCCGACGACTTGTCTGAACAATATTCACAAACGGGTCATTTCCTTTGGTTTATTCGCAGTCAAATATTGGAACCAAGGTCAAACATTTAACTGGGAACGTAGTGGGACTGTAAACTAGAACGCAAGATTTGTTCGTCGGTACTTAATATACTAGTATAGACTAAATGCTCAGTGATTGGAAAATAGGTCTTATAACTACTTACACCTAGTTTCGTTTAGTATTTTTTTAAACCTTAGCTACGACATAATGCCAGACTGCGATATTACCTAAGAGAATAAAAAAAAAATAGCCAATACGATAATAGACAAAAGAGCGGGGTTTCCTAAGATTTGGTTCTGGCCCCTTACCCGTTTTAGCTTGAACTTGGAGGTACTTTTGTTGCATATTTTATTATCTTGTAGTTTTTATATTTATCTATCGACAAATAGTACTAGCTTAAAATATTAGGTGTCACATTGTCTCGCTTGATCTTATAAAAAAGTCTATCTAGAACTTTTTTGTCCAGCCAATCCGACACTTTATCTATTAGCTTAGCAATAGAACGGTAATTAGCATACTTGGAAGGTACGAGGTGTCGTCCCACGCGAGCATAACTAATTAGAGACCAAGTATTCAGAATAAGCCTTAAATAATTTAGACTGCTTTAAAATGTACAAAAATTCAACGCATTATATTAGAATTTTAACTTCTAGAACGACGCTATGTTATATTTTGTAAAAGCTCTTTTCGAGCAAACAACTTCTTATCTTCTTTCTTAATTCTCTGCGTGTGTAAAGTCTGCCAATCCGCATTAGGCCAGCGTGGTGGACTATTGGCTTAACCCCTTTCATTCTGAGCGGAGACTCGAGCTCAGCAGTTAGCCGAATGTGGGTTGATAATGATGATGATGAACTGATAATAAAGGTTTCTTTGCCCCCGGTAAGGACATCAAGTACAAAGCAATATTTAACTGGAGACAGTAGCCTAAAGCTCCAGCATTAAAAACTATTAGCATTTTTTCATAATCTTGTTAATGAATTCAAGTTAAGCTTAAATAAAATTATGCCATTACATTATTATACGAGGTAAAATGTGTTTCTTTGTACATATGACTTTCTTCGTGGACCAAATAAATAAATAAAGTCTTGGAACCTTTGTTACAGACAAATACTTTACGTTAGAGGTTTGTTCTACTAACTCTAATCATCATTATCATCATATCAGCCGATGGACGTCCATTGCAGAACATAGGCCTTTTGTAGGGACTTGCAAACATCACTATCCTGAGCCGCCTGCATCCAGCGAATCCTTGTGACTCGCTTGTCGTCAGTCATCCTGGTGGGGGTCAACCAACACTGCGCATTCTAGTGCGGGGTCGCCATTCCAGCACCTTGGGGCCCCATCCATAGGCTCTTTGAACTATAGTACTCTAACTTCTAATATATTTTATGTAGAATTAGGTATGGCACTATTCATTAGGCAAATGTACAAAATCCAAGGTCATGGTTGCGCATACCATGACCGAATTACGCCGTTTATTCCATCGCAAGGCGTGGCCGGCCCGCCTTGTGGTTTATACAGTGGAAAAATCGTTATCTCGGCCTATTCTGCCGATGTACTATGTGTACCGGGCAAATGGCGAAACCTAGTTTGTACTTGCTCAAGTACTGAGACTAACTGTGCTTACTATATATGAAACGTTTCTTGTATAGTCTGGCAAGTTTCTTGATGACACTGCCATGATATGCGAGCGACGGTGGAAAAGACGCGCGTGTGATATCGTGCATACGGGGAAGTGAGGTGCATCAGTCGTGGTTTTTTTTTCTCACGATTACTCTCTCTCGAATGGCACTCTAAGCCAAGGTCCGAGTCTCATAGGAGTCGTTCCGTCCTCTGTCTTTCTTTCAGCCTTCGGGTCTTATCAGGCGATGCTTCCGCGCTCACTCAACACACACACCCCCCCCCCCCCACCAACTCAACAAGAAAAAAAAAAGAGATAAGCTTTTATTATCAATATCTAAAAGATTTGCAGTAGCAAATAAATGAATAATAAATAAATATATTTAAACAATACACATCAATCTAGCCCCAAAGTAAGCATACAGAGTAGCTTGTGTTATGGGTGCTAAGATAGTTGATATTATAATATTAATATACTACATATAAATACTTATATAATGTATAAATACACACACACACTGGAAAACATCCATGCTCATCACACAAATATTTTCCAGTTGTGGGAATCGAACCCACGGCCGTGGATGCAGAAAGCAAGGTCACTACCTACTGCGCCACGCGGCCGTCAAAGCAAATAAACAAGCAAAGCAAATAAACAAAGACGACTAAAATGAAAGCACTACATAGTAGGTACTACGAGCACATCATTCTAACACGCAAATCGTGTCCAGGGTGTTACGACCCACCCGTTTCGCAGCACTTTATAATTCGTTCGTGTAGAGGGTTGTTCAACACCCTCTTGCAAGGAGCTGACGTCACTCGAAGAAGGCTTTCATAACCGCACGTATCCAGTGGCAATGAGATTATGCTTGTGAAAAACGCTTTTCTTTTTGTCCGAAAACTTTCTTTGTATACACAAACGTTGTAAGTATCAGTTGTAAAACTCTGTTATCTGTAAGGTAATGACTTCATCAGGAACTTTCAATATTATTCAAGAAAAATGGCGAAAAGATAAAAAAACATAAGTTTTTATATATAAAAAAAAATGTTCACAAAAACTAAAGAAATAAGATAGAGTATTTTTTATTGATAATTATTGTTTATTATATTAATATACGTAATTGTTGTTAGTGTTAAATTTTGAAATACAAATTATGAAAAATTTTGAGGATGTGTCGTGTGTGTGTGACGCGTGACATTTGTTTTTTTATGGGTTTCTCCGGCTTCACAACGCTGCTTGTATACACTCATGGATTTATTTCTTATTCTGTGATTAATACGTTAATAGACAAATTCCACACCAATCGAGAGAGCGAAAGTATGAATCTGAAAGATGTACCGATAATTTTTAGGCAACCCATTGGCAATTTATTGACACACTCGTACTAGCGGACGCGGTCAAGCTTCGCTTTGACTTATGTACACTTCTTCTCTACCTCTACCCTACTCTCACCCCGCACCTACCCTAGCCTACCTCCCCTAACGTACTTCTTCCTTACTTAACCTACCCCTCTTTTAAGTATTATTACGAATCGTTTGTTTTATTACGAATGGGAGTACAGAAAGTGTTTTTTAGACTTCTTTTTTCAATTTTTCTAAATTAAATCTAATGTTGTGAAATTAATAAAAAAACCTATTGTTTTTGTTGTTAAATTGTTGTCATTTTGTACACATTAGGTATAATTTTGCATAAAACGGCACGTACGGTTTGCTCTTGAAATGCGCTTCAATAGGCATTTCCCAAGGTCGAGGGAATCTTATTGTGGGGGCGCCGGCACTACGAGCATTCCGCAAAGTGACGTAATATTTAGGGGAGGGTGATAATTTGACGGCCGCGTGGCGCAGTGGGTAGTGACCCTGCTTTCTGCATCCACGGCCGTGGGTTCGATTCCCACAACTGGAAAATATTCGTGTGATGAACATGGGCTTTTTCCAGTGTCTGTGTGTATTTATACATTATATATAAGTATTTATATGTAGTATATAAATGTATATGAATATTATAATATCAACTATCTTAATACCCATAACACAAGCTACTCTGTATGCTTACTTTGGGGCTAGATAGTGATGTGTATTGTTTAAGTAGGTATATTATTTATTAAAAAAAAAAAAAAAAAAAAAAATGATAATAGCCCTCTTAACGGGATGCGCAGATATGTGCTTTATCAAAATAGTACCTACTTATTATATTAATTGATTATGAAACACGGCTAACACAGAAACACGGCTGGTTGAAGAACCAGCTCATGACTAAGGGCCCCGTATGGGTTCGAAATAGTCAGGCGTAATCCGACCTAATATCACGTGAATTTTAGCCGTGTTTCATAATCAATTAATATGAATAACACTTCCGATAGTTTAAATTCTAAAAACCTTCTTATTAATTTACTAGCAAACTCCGCACGGTTTCACGAGTGGTTCCCGTTCCCGTAGGAATACGGGAATAAAAAATGTATGTACTTTCAACTACCCCTACCCTGCCCCTACCCCAACCTACTAAAATTCTAAAATAGTACTTATCAACGTCGACATCTACCTGATATATAAAATTCTCGTACCGCGATGGCGCATACTCCTCCGAAACGGCTGGACCGATTTTTATGAAATTTTGTGTGAATATCGGAATCGGCCACCATCTATTATTCATACCCCTAAGTGAATATTTCATAAATCAAAACAACGTTTTCCAGGCCTACTAGTTTAATACATAATTTGATTGAATACATTTCCGACAATCAGAATGAAAACTTCTGATAATCCTGTAAAGTGTAAGCAATCTAAGTAAACACGTTTACCTAATAATAATAATAATAATAGCCTTTATTCAGACAGTTTAGTACATATTTCATATAGTTTCTAATTCTAAGGTGACACCAGCAACTTTGTCTGTTTGCCCAACTTTGACAAAGGCCTGGAGGAGGCTTTCTTTCCATTTAGATCGGTTCAACGCCTTCCTTGTCCACGCCTCCCCTTCTACAGCCTTTATTTCGTCCTCCCATCTTTGGAACTGTCTGCCACGATTCCTTTTGCTGTTTCTTGGGTACCAATATACAATATTTTTATTCCATTTCTCAGTACCTCTTATTATGTGGCCTGTCCATTTCGTACGTTTTCTTATAGTCATATTGTTTATTCTGTCTGATCTTCTTATAGTTAGCATGCTATACCTAACACTCAACAAAAAAATGGTGCAACAAAAAAGTCGATATAAAAATTCTTACGCCAACAAAATAGTAAAAGCAAAGAACGAACGCTCCGCCTAAACGCGGCATTCCGTAGCAAATTAAATTCCATATTGTGTTCCTCAAGTCGGAACGCGACAGGATTCTTTCCTGTAACTCGATACGTAAGCGACCAGAAGCCCCGCGGCGCTTCAAGCTCGAAGCTCCAATGTTATACCGAAGATAATTACGAGTAAACAATGATCTTAGTGTAAGAGAAACGTGCCAATTGGCTAATTTATCGTCTACTAGCGGATGCCCGCGACTTCGTCCGCGTGGAATTTAGTTTTTCACAAATCCCTCGGGAACCACGGATTTTTCCAGGATAAAAAGTAGCCTATGTGTTAATCCATGCTATAATATATCTGAATACCAAATTTCAGCCAATTCAGTTAAGTAGTCGAGGCGTGAATGAGTTACAAACATTCATATCATTCAATCATCAATCATCAGTTTTCGCAAATCTCGGGAAACAATGGTTTTTTTTTCGGGATAAAAAGTAGCCTATGTGTTAATCCAGAGTAAAATCCATTTCCATTCCAAATTTTAGCCATATCGCTTCAGTAGTAGCGGCGTTAAAGAGTAACAAACATCCATCCAAACATCCATACAAACTTTCGCGTTTATAATATTAGTAGAAAATAGGAGGAAAAAGGACTATACAGCCCTGGCTGCGTATGGTTTATTGGCTAGTAAGTTATTGAACTTATCTTATCGCAGCGGGGAAAATGATTGATAAAAAGTGATAATGACAATCATTCAATTTCCACCAGTTGCTAGGGCACTAAAAAGCCTCGCATCAGAAGCGCTGGATTTTTTTATACATTTTTATTAGTGTTTTGTTATCATATTTTATGGGTATTATTATTAAATATATAAAAAAGTGTATATTTATAAGATAGTTGGTATCTAATAATTAAAAGAGCACGCCCTATATACAGGAAGAAAATTTTTTTAGTGCGGATATTTTTATATTTTGTACATAAACAAAATTTAATGATCACGTATTTTTTCTTTTTTTTTTTAACTCAAAAATAACAAAATTATCGTTAGCTAAAGTTATTTACTTTTGAACAGAATTTTAGGGTCACCCTATTGTGCGTTTATTTTATTTTCGTTTGATACCTAAAGGACGTCATCAGATCACTTTTAAGCTGAATATATCTTGTTTAGTAATAATATGTACATTATTTTGTTATTTTAGAGACATAAATTAAAAAAAAAAATTACATAAAATGTATCGAACTGTTTGTAGATTTATATTCTATTAATGATACAGAACCACGAAAAAAAATATCCGCACTAAAGACCGAATCACCCTGTATAACCTACTCACACTAATGTGAGTTTGCATGTTCAATTAAAAACTACATCTTGAGATGAGAAAGAATTAAGCTCATGGTCAAGGTCATATTGCATAAAAAAACACATTAACCAGTCGTCTAAATCCGCAAAAACATCTCAATATCCGCTCTATCATTACAGTAAATATCCTAGTGAATGACCCAAGGTGAACATGACATAATTTTATGTGCTGACATCATGCTCGCACGCCGCCTTGCATTTCGTTATGAGATTTTGTGGACTTTTATAACTTGCACACAATCGGATCAGGGCCTGACTTGCCATGACTTTCGAATATTAACACTCGCTATTACATTTTAATCTGTTTTTTTTAAACCTACTTATTGGTGTGGAAAATGATTTTAAAAGGACTAGGTAAACATGGAAGAGGACAACATATTACGACAACTTCATCATCATCATCATCATCATCAACAGCCAATGGACGTCTACAACTGGACATAGGTCTGTTGCGTGAACTTCTAAACAAAACGATCTCGAGCATCCAAAGGTTCCCTGCAACCCGCTTGAAGTCCTCAGCCCACATAGTGGGGTGATTAACAAACACTGCAATTTCCGGTGCGGGGTCGCCATTCCATCACCTTGGGGCCTCAACATCCAACGGCTCTTCCAACTATGTGCCCTGCCCATAGACACTTTAGCTGAGCTATGTCGGTGACTTTGTCAAGCTGTCGACGACGTCCAAGATGGTGGACAAGCTATGTGAAATGCATGAAAAAAATGAAAGCATGATATGGGTATCAAGCGTGTTTTTTAGTTTTTTAAATTATTTATGTTAATTTTTATTCTTTACAAGTTAGCCCTGTTTAGTTGAAAATCCACACCCCTTTAGGTTTCTACACGTCCGTCATTTTGGATTTAAGTCACGTGACTATTTTTTCGTAATCCTGACAGCAAACCCTTTCATTTGATATCATTATATGGATTTCAAATGAAAGGGCCTGATGTCAGGGGTGGCTGTTTGGATTTCCAACAGTCAGTCCGCCATCTTGGGGAGGCCGCCATATTGGATTCTTAGCTAGTCATGTATTGTCATCAGAACTTAGAGCAAACTGTGCAAAATTTCATCCTAATCGAAGATCCTAAAGAAGGGAAGTTGGTAAAATTGGGATTCCAAGATTTTCTCACATACATAGTTACAAGTGAAGCTTATATAAGCGTGTTAAAAAAAGTAGCAAAAAATATCTAGATATCGGTAATACAGTCTCCTTTTGCCCCTTAGATACAGGCCAACTGTTCGTATCTCGCAGTATTACACGGATCGATATGCCGAACAGATAACAGAATCAAGGACATCAGTTCAGATCAACGTAAACACCAAAAAGTTACGTAACTTATCCACTGCGTACTGAATACCTCTATGCTCCTGTAGGCATATGATACCCGAAAAACATACGTATCATTATGTTAGGAGTTTATACCTCATATTATCTATACTAATATTATAAAGCTGAAGAGTTTGTTTGTTTGTTTGTTTGTTTGTTTGTTTGTTTGTTTGTTTGTTTGAACGCGCTAATCTCAGGAACTAATGGACCGATTTAAAAAATTCTTTCAGTGTTAGATAGCCCATTTATCGAGGAAGGCTATAGGCTATATATTATCCCCATATTCCTACGGGAACGGGAACCACGCGGGTGAAACCGCGCGCCGCCAGCTAGTTAATTTTATATTTACTTGTAGACGAGAAGTAATAAAGAGTAATATGACACTCCCATACTTTTTACTAGCAACAAAATAAAATATTCCAATACTACCTATGTAATGTAAGTCATCATCGTCATCATCATATCAGCCGATGGACGTCCACTGCAGGACATAGGCCTTTTGTAAGGACTTCCAAACATCACGATACTGAGCCTGCATCCAGCGAATCCCTGCTACTCGCTTGATGTCGTCAGTCCACCTGGTGGGGGGTCGGCCAATACTGCGCTTACTAGTGCGGGGTCGCCATTCCATTTTGGGACTCCAACGTCCATCGGCTCTTCGAACTATGTGCCCCGCCCATTGCCACTTCAGCTTCGCAACTCGTTGAGCTATGTCGGTGACTTTGGTTCTTCTGCGGATCTCCTCATTTCTGATTCGATCACGCAAAGATCCTAACATAGCTGGTTCCAGCGCCCGCTGTGTGACTCTGAGTAATGTAAGTACAATAATCATATTTGTACAACAATAATGGACATTCGGCGGCATTACAGAAACAAAAGCCGCGATAGCCTGAAGGCTGAAACTATGTCAGCAATTATGCTCTTACCACAGTAAGTAGGTACGATAGCCAATTATAGAGTTGGTGGAACCGGCGACCTGGGCGGCCTGCTAAGCTTCTGGAGCGAGCTCGGCTGGATGGAGTGAATCCAGGGGGAACCTACACCGGAGGACCACGTACACAACGGCCAATCAAATGGCCAATTGCGGAAACGGCCCAGAAAGAAGAAGAAAAGGAAGAAGAGTTGGTAGGTAGCTTTGGCATCGCGTTTGTAATATAAGTAGGATACTTTTTATAATATGACAAAGCAACCACAGTCTAAACACCATAAATAGCTACTGTACTTACTTGTAGTACTAGCATAAAGAAATTTTTCAAAATTCCTTCATAAAATGTAGCATGCACATCTAGCTATTTTAATCTGTTAAGGCCATTGAAGAAGGCAACGGGAAACCACTGCACTATTTTCCCTAGTCGTCAGTATGGAAAAGTCTCAGAGAGTGGACCGGGATCGCGAGCGCCGCACAATTATTTCGCCTCGCGAAGGATTGAGACGAGTTCAAGAAACTGACTGCCAACCTTCGCTAGTCGGAGAGGCACCTTAAGAAGAAGAAGAAGGCCACTGAGTCTTACCCTGTCGTTTGGTGTACAACTGGAAAACCATTACCCATAATATGGCAAGATTTTGTAGAGGACGATAGGAACACCACCTAAATACCTTCGCCCTGTGCTCGTCATTCTTAAACACTGGGTGTGGCTTACTGCCGAAAATCATGATGATGATGATGATGCCTCAAAGCTGATTTCGGCTACAGCGATGCTTCTGACTCCTCAAGTCTGGGTAAGGAACTCGGATGGATAGTTCTCTGGTGTGCTTTCCAGTGACTAATGTACCCTATTTTGGCCTTAAAAGTACGACTACATAGGGCACAAGTTAACACACCATCACAGTAATTGTATGGAATTGCGGCAGGTGGACGAAGCTTAAGATCATCTCGCTTCCGATCTAAGTCGAGTACCAGTACCAGTAATAACAGTAGTAAATATTGAATAATAATAATTTTAACTATTTCGTATAGTAACTAAATTACTCGTATCTAAATTAATCGTAACCCTCTGAACTCGTAACGTAAATGGGGCATTGACTGAAACCTTTCAACGTTCAGCCAGTATTAGTCAACGCGGACATTTGATAGCGTTGCCATTTAATTGAATAACGTGTGATCGGGGTGACATAAATATTATGAAACCCCTTCACCCTTGTAATGGTTTGTGGTCGTACCAAGCCGCAGTTCAAAACCTTTTTCATATTTGTCAGTCACGACCAATAATTAAAAAAAGAAATGTACGTTCGATCTCTGAATCATTGGATCAGTTTTTTTTATTCTCTATCAGGTTAACCCTTGACTACAATCTCACCTGATGGTAAGTGATGCAATCTAGGATGGAAACGGACTAACTTGTTAGAAGTGGGATGAAAATCCACACCCCTTTCGGTTTCTACACGACATCGTACCGGAAAGCTAAATCGCTTGGCGGTACGTTTTTGCCGGCAAAGTGGTAACTAGCCACGGCCGAAGCCTCCCACCAGCCTCCCGTCAATGATTAGTATATGCTAATGATAAAAAGAACTACTGGACCATTGGTGGAAAAATCTTTCACCAATGGAAAGCTACACTATCAAAAAGTAACATAGGCTATAGTTTATCCCTGTATTCCAACAGAAATGAACTACACTACACGGGTAAAATCGCGAAGATCTGATAGTTTATTTAGTAGCAAGGTTATTTCTACGAAATAATGCGAATAACCGCCATTTCGTTGAAATAACAATGTTATAATTTTTATATTAAATTAACAATCCCAACGTTGGATAAAAATGAAACAAAGGAATCTAGTTAGAGCACAAACACCGAGCAGCCGCGTGAGCCATAACAAAAAACTGTAAAAATTAAGGCAGACCATTCTTCCAGCGCTCTCCCGTTACACAAAACGTATAATTATTGCATACGCGCCCGACAATGCGCGTTACATACACGTAAATGTACGTTAGGGCTGTCCGCACCACATCTTTAATACCAAAGATTCTAAGGACGCAATTGGAACGGTTTTCAAATTAACACAATAAGTATACTTAATGAATTTTACTTATTAAAAAATATTTTATAAAAGCAACTATTGAAATTCTTGTCAGCTGTGCATGCTTTCTGGACCGATAAAACAGACCAAAGTTGGCTTTTCAAAAAGTATTTGTAAACTATGCTTACTAGAAATAAACAAACTAAAATTACTACTATTAACTAAAAAGGGGTTGACACCAAATAAAATTAAACAAAAATACTAGAATATCCTCTTTTTTGATATACATCTAAATGGAAAAATATTGATATCTTCGGATTGGTTTATCCAAAAAAAAAAACTAAAATCGAAAATGTGCTTTAATAATGTATTATTTAGATAAGAAGCTCGATTTTTAACAGTATACTCTAAATTATTTCAGTTTCTTAAAGTCCAATATGTATTATTTTTTTTATATTGAGTTATATTATTTTTTTTTAAATAATATAACTCAATATAAAAAAATAATACATATTGGATTATATTATTTTTTTTTAATAATATAACTTAATATTTATTTTTTATTTACAAATGATTACAATTTTATTCTCACTTCTTATGTTAAAAATTAAAATGAATGGCAATGCAAAAGCATTTTTGTTATTACTTATTTTTTTTTACTATCACCATCTTACAGTTATCTAGAAGGGTGGCAACCCTACGCTAAGAGCGTGCTATTGTAAATACAGTGCAACAATGCAGCAGATGTTTACGTGCCCCGACTGCGCTCGCAATTGGGACAGAAGGGGTGGGGTGAACGACAATAGCTAGGATCTATCCTAGCTTTGAATAAACGAGAACGAAATGACGCCAATTTTTTTACAATGCGGATTTAATTCCGCAAATTTGTCAATGGTGCGTGAAGTTAATATGGAGTATATCCAGATTGCCCCCATATTTATAAACATGGATTAAGATTTAAACCTCAATAGGGATGATGACAGTTTTTTAAATTGTATATAAATTAAGAGTATACCAATAGTAAAGCAATTTTGTAAAAGGAACAGGGTATCTGCGATCATTACTTTCGGAGCTACAGGGATTTAAAGAGTCAGATTTGCGGCGCTGCCGCGGATCCCTGAAAAACGCTCCATACAAAATGGCTCGAAATAATGACGTCATAGGCAATGTAATGATCGTTAGATTTGTATGCGCGTTCAAACAAAATTACTAATATCTTTGTTATTTGTGCGTTTATGCTTATAGTTCATATATTAAAAAATGTCACATCTAATGTAAGGAAGCTAAAACTGTATGAATTTTCATCTAATTACGATAAAATATTTTTAATAGTTTTTGAAATTTTATAATCTCATTTATTTTGCAAATATCCAGACAATCTTTGCTTTTTATGTATAAATTAGTTAACATTGACCTTATTTACCCGACTGTATCATAAAAATCAATATATTCAAACCTAGTCATCATCCCCATTTTCTTTAAAGCAAACCTAATCACTACTGCTTAAAGTTCACTTTACTTTGAAGAAATTTCAGATTTAATCCCAATCCATGTTTATAAATAAGGTAGTTAAAGTTTAATCTTTAACAGTGTTTTCTTGAAAATTTGTCGCAATACGATGACATCTGGGGACATGATTTCTCGATTTCAAGTTTTCGACTTTACTTACAACCATTAAATTAAATCGTAACATAACTTGACATTTCAAAAATGCTTGTAAAGTAAGCCTAATTGAAATAAATGAATTTTGAATTTTGTATACTCTCAAAGAAATTGTACTAGGATGATTGAGGTTCCAAAGACCTTTGAAACCTGCTAACTCCCTAAACCACTATGGTTCAAATTCAAAAGCTGCTTATCATACTTAGTGTACGTATGGTAGGCAGCTTTAGATGATATATAGATTAGTTGATGTTGTTGCCAGCCTTGCTCTTGTCTCTTGTAAGTAACTTACAACAACGAGAAACAAGAGCAAAGCTGGCAACAGCATTGACTTACCAACTTTTAGCTTATATTAAATCATGAAGGTCTACAGAATCTAACTCTATTTTTTATACTATACAAAAATATCTATATTATAAGATAAGATAAATATACTTTATTTGCACACCACAAAGACAAAAACGGTTCGGTTTAGGAAAACTTAAGGACATCAGCAGGTGGCGTAAAACAAAAATAACCATAGTATTAGTAATACACATACATACAAATAATTTACATCCTAATACATAAACAATATTACACAAATACCTACAATAATGAATAAAATACATATCAAAATATACTAATAAATACCTTATATTGAAAAGAAATAATATATACAGATCGTCTTTACTGCACCAGATAATGAGACTTTACGGCATTTTTAAAAATGTCCAGTGTCTTTGATTGCCGTATGTTATTATCTATCATATGTACAAAAATTAATATTCCATATAATATATAGTAAACTCTTTCATAGACTATCTGTAGGAATAGAAAAATGTAAGGAAATAGCTCTCTAAAGGACTTCCCTTTGAGACTAGGGCTTCGGCTGTGAAAGACGTTGGAACTGATGGCTGTTCACAAATCAAAGAAATCGGAGATGTTGATACTGTTAAGTGTTTTACTCTAGTTTATTATTTCTTGTGGACTTTATTAAGTAAGTGCATTGAATATTTTTTTTTTATTAGCTAGGAGTAAACAGACAGACAGAAACAGATACGGACAAAAGTATCCTATTTTGCTATTTTTTATTCCACTTTAGACATTTTTCTTTTCTTGGGTACTTTGATTAGGCTGTTAGTGCTAATAAAAATAAGAAAAACAAATACCTATAGATCTCAGTAAATGTAATATATTTAACTAAACTCATAATATAAAGAGGAAATGTAAAAATGTAGGTCTTAGATAGTTACAAAGGATATTATACTGAGTAATTTTTCAAACTATGATTATTTAAAGTTCAAAATGCAAATGTACATATTAATGTGACTCCAGATAATCAGGCTACTAGACCAGGTCAATTAATGTGGCCTTATTAACACATGCCTGCGACATTGTTTTTAATATGTCCTTGAATTTTCATTGTATCACTTTATTTTACAAGCCTAAGGAGATTAAAAGAGGCAAATATCTTAGTAAGCCATACATTCAATGTACGGCAAAGAAAAGCTTCACAGAGCCCAATGCTATTGACTACAGATGTACAGTGTTGTGCTTAGGTTTTTAACCAGGGTAGTGTAAGTATAAATTGTAAAATTCCTTCTTCAACTATGTATTCTGTGGCCCAATGTAGGTTTGTATTGAGTCTCTACAGAAGGTTGCCAGGTTGCCGAAATTAAAAGCTGGGCCTGACATTTGATTATTACCGTAAATTTTGTTCCCACAAACACTCGGTGTTCACTTGCAAAATGTAAAGCCTAACAAAAGCTGGACAAGCCAGACACCGTTTGGTCAGACACGGAATAGAACAGCCTAACTATGTCCAGCTTTATCCGGACACCTGGCAACACTAAGTGCACACCACTGTTACAAAGCTAATGTAACCTGCTTATTCAATATTTATTGTAGGCAAATAATTTATGGGCCATATCTGTGATGTGGTTTGATTTAATCTCTATTGTTATTGGATATTTTGTAATTAGTTTTATTGATTTCATTGCCCAACTTCCTTTTAGAGGAGCTTCAGTGCAATTTAGTTATTTTTGACTCAACCAACCATAATATATAGTACTTATAATAAAACTGTAAGAGGTCTAATTATGTACTATTGAAGATATTTTAAAATTTTTTTTAAATAATTTATATTTATAAATTATATTTTTTATAATAAGATTATATATGTACATAAATGATATGTGAAATATAAAATAATTAAAAGGATTTTAAATAATAATGATTTAAAACATGGGTTTTTGATACAGCTAAATTAAAAAGTATATAAGTAAATTAAAAACCAAACATAACTCACTACTTACAAAGTAAAAAATAAAAAGTTGTCTATTTTAATAAAAAAAATATATTAATTTCAATATAGGCATTAGATAAATGGGTCATATAGGCAACACTAAAGTAGAGCAAACATCTTTTAAACAGTGAATACATTTTTACTGCTGTGCTTTTTAGCAACTATAGTTTCCATAGATGTATTACATGAATAATGAATAGATAAACATAGTAGATATAGCAAGAAATTTACTTTTGTCTATATTACATAATCATGACCCAAAGTATGTACAATATCAAAATGCTAGACTGACAGAGCTTGATAAAAATTCTACATCTGCTCTATATAGGAGTCAGTAAATATAGCAAAATTTTATATTCAAAGTGCTCATAATAAGCTCGAAATACATAAAATAGGTCATATCCGTGTCCACAGTGACACCTATATCGAGGTGCCCGGCCAAAACCCGCAGTAGCGGAGTGTTGCGCAAAAATTATGCCGTTTCGCCTCACCATGAGCGAATCGAATATATCAACCTACATTTACACTGCACTACTACACGAATTATACAAATTACAGACATAGAAAAATAAAGCATCAATCTTAGCTAATATTAGGTATGAAAAGTTGTGGAAATGGCGAATATATACGCGAGAAAATAAAGAAATCCTATACGATTCCTACCTGTTTACTTTTGTTGTCTATCCCGTTCGGCTTGCCGTCAGGTACGTTGACGTTGTTTTCCTCACTTTTTTCACTTTTTACACCCTCCAAAGCCATATTCAAATAGTTGTTTTATACACTCTCATACATAGAAATATATTAATTCCTCTCAATTCACTGATCATAAAATGCAAAGCCACTATTTATTACGACCGAGACTTCCCCATAGACAACGGGCCGTCAAAGCAACATAACGCATCACAGTAGACGACGCATCGAGCGCGAATGAAACGAAAAATTGGAAGTGTGAAACGAAAACCTTCGTTGACATTTGACATCTATCTGACATTTCAACAGATCTACACAGCACATCCACAGGTAAAAATTGGTATTGATTTTTTTATAGTTACTTCTTTACTTTACTTAACTATCAAAATATTACAATAAAAATTGAATTGTAAGTTAATTTATATTAAGATAACGGATAACCCTAAATAAATATAATTTATATTTTAGTATTGTATATCATTATTGAAGACCGAATTTATTCTTGTCTATGGCCACTGACTTTTTGGTTTAATTTTTGCACTAACGTATAGATGGCGCTGTTACCAATGTTAGTGTTTCAGATTTTACCATGGACTGTTACTAGTCATTTTTTCATTTTTGTTTGATTTTTACAAAAATTAAATTGAATTAACAAAATTAAAAATGAATTATTATTATCAATAAAAGAAAAACCTTGAAATAGAAAAAATGAAATCCTCCCCGGCGGGGAATCGAACCCCGGTCTCCCGCGTGACAGGCGGGGATACTTACCACTATACTACCGAGGATTATGATTAACGTTCGAAAATGTTTATCACTTAACACAAGACCTAGTACAGACACAATACATATGTATAAATAAGGTTACGGTTAGGTTACACATCATCATTATCAGCCGATGGACGTCCACTGCTGGACATAAGCCTCTTGCATGGATATCCGAACACAACGCAGGCAAGCTCCCAACAACCCTGCAACACACTTGCGGTCCACCTAGTAGTGGGGCCATAACCATAATTCGCTCTATCGCCCACTGTGTGACTTTAAGCTGAATAAGGCCCATAGTTAGCGACCAAGTATCCGTAAGTCATCACTGGCCACACGCACTGTTCGAAGACTTTCGTCTTCAGGCACTGAGGAACTTTGGAGGTTCTATGCAACGAAAAATAATGTTATTGCTTAGATTAAGGGTATGTTATGTAGATATTGTATACCTATTATGTAAGTTCTTGTTTGTTGCTGTATCCAAATTTCCCATTGTCATCAAGTTAATCATTATTCATTAGCAACTCATCATGGAATTTCATACTCGTACCTACACATCACATGAAAACGATTTTCCTTTCTATAAATTTTGCACGATCAAAATACAAGGAAATATGGAATGATGTTCGAGAAATATTGATTCTAGATACTTATGTAGGTATTTATAACAAAGAACGGATATAATTATCAGTAGGTACCTATAGATACACATCTGGCGTAACTGACAGGGCTGCAAAATGCCACAGGCCCACACCTAAAAAGGGCCCGACAGAAAAAAAAATTAAAACGACGATGAACATATTTCTGGGACTTCCATTCAATGAATTTGCCACGAGCCTCAGATGGTATAATTGCACCACTGGATATACTATTACACATTCTGTACAACCATAGACATACCTAGTATGCGTTAAAGAGTCCGCTCTGACATAGCAACACACCGAATGACCAATCTCTGCAATTATAACCCGGTTGGGATATTATGGTTCCGTACACTGCCTTATGTTCAGTATTGATTTTATTTTTCATTATATTGTTATTTATCATTTATTATAGGTAATTAAGCACTACGTAACCTAAACAATGATAGTTTACTCCTGTTCTAAATCTTGCCGCTGCCGACAAGCTCACGTATAGATATATATTTTTAAATGTGAGATTTGAAGTTACGGCCTCTTGGACCTGTGGTCCCCTTCGGTCGGTGTGTCTGTAGCAATTTGCCAGGCCCTGCTAGCCTAGCTAGAATACGACACTGCTGAGCACTGTCTATAATAATCCAACCAAGTAAAATATTATTATAATGTTTTTGTTTCCTTCCTTATACATTACAGTTTTTAATGGAAAAAGAAAAGTATTTAGTAGTACTTTATAATATATTCATCTGTCACTCGTATAAATTAAATTTTTGTTCTTTCCCTTGTTTTAACTTTTTCCTTTGTCATAATTTCCTACAGGCTAGGTACCTTATCTGTAACTGTGTACGAACTAATAAATAAAATAAATAATTCAGTAAGTACGTAATAAAATTATGTTAACATCAACATCATTTTGAGTCAGAAAAAAAGTATTAAGAGATTTGTTTTATCTAAATATTTGTCTGTCATATCTCTGAAACACCTATTTTTACCAGTTTTGTGTGAAATGTTTACTTTATTATTTACTTGCTTACACAGGGGCATTTAACGTGAAAACTTGAATTATCTACCTAATTATTTCAGAGTTGTACATCTTGTACTTTTTTTATGTATTCTGTTTCTGTGGCTGTACCCACAGATTTCTTGCGCGATAAACAACAATAATAGGAAGTTGGGGATAATTCGTAGTAATCCTTAAGATGACTGGTACGGAGTCAGAGAGCCCTGGGTTTTCCCAGGACTCCAGATCCAGGGATCCAGGATTCGAAGCCAGTTCCTCGGGATCCGAAACCACATAGGCTAATCACTTGACCCATTAGGTAGTTTTAAGTAACTATATTTATTGTATATTATTTTAAACAGACAAAACAGAAGTTTGTGAAACAAATAAATAAATAAATTGTTACGCTTATTCTTTATTTAATTAATTTATTTATAGCATTCATGTACTTATACTACATATACTATAAAATACAGGTAGTCTTAATGTTAATAGTATGGTTACTTAAGGCCCTGTCAGGGTATTGCTAATGCTTAATATCATTTCTATTCACACAATATACTAGGTTATACTAAATTCAGGTAACATTTAAATAAAATTGATTAGAAATTTTAACTAAGATTTAATTATTTATTGGTAGGCACTGCTTTGCATCTAGTCACTATAAACAAGGGTAGAGTCAATACTCAATAGGAACATTTTGAAGTTCATTCTAATGACGATGACCATTGCGCGCCTATTGAGGGCGGCCTGCACCGACGCGCTGATAGATAACGAGCTTTATCATCTAACACATTAATATCTGGTACAGTCAGAACAAAACTGTAAATAGTGAAAAATTATTAATTTAATTTGTTTGGTAAACTATTTTTTTTCTGATTTAGTATTTAACTTTCACGTAGACCCCTGAATGAGACTGAATCAATGGTTTAGGCTTCTTTAGTCAAACTTAAAAGGTTGAAATAAATTTGGTTTAAGTCAATGATCTTATGGCGAAAAGTTTCGACCAACACATTATGAAGCGTTCACTTGGCTGTTGGATACAGGGTCGGATTTCAAATATCCCTGTTGTAGAATATCTCAGTTAATATCCCTGAAATGGTGCGTATTTTGAGTAGCTTCCTCACTATGAAGCCCAGACCACCGGTTGCTTAAAAAACAAAATTTTTCTTTTTATACATTTTCAATGCCCTAATTATTGTCAAAAATTAAAATAGGAGTAAAATATAAAACTAATATATGAACATTTAATGATACAATATTATATTATGCAACATATACACATAGCAAAGAAGAAATACTTAGTCCTCTGGGCCCTTGGGCACACCAAAATTTTAATACGAGTTAATGCTCTGTTTTTATTATTATTTGAAAACAAGTTAAAATTTTAAACAAGTTTGTAAATTGCCTATATTTTATGCTTCATGTGATTATTCTCTATCGATTTATACAGGTCTCAACATGCGGCAAAAATTTGAAAAAAATAAAATTGTGTCTAGCCAATTAGCCAGGTACAACCCATTCAAAATTCACTCAAAATCTTCAAAACCGTTATGATTAAAGTCATCTATTAGTTAGTATTATTATGTATTCTGTGTTATTACGTACTTCTGTTATTTGGAAATAATATTTCATTTATTGAATAAATAGTACCTATACCTAGGCATATAACTATAAAACCTTTTTCCTTGTCTGTACTTCTCGTTGAGGACACATTACCAGCTCGTTCCACAGTGCACAATGTTCTATTACTCGATACGCATTTAAAAGGACAATTATGAAATGTCTAAACAAAAGATTTAAAATAAAACTAAAAAAATAAATAATAAAATTACAGTGACAACATTAACAAGTCTCGAACAGTGAAGTGTATTTGGTGTAAACAAGATCTGATTTATGACATTTTTTTTTCTTTTTAATTTAATAATTTATTAATTATTAATTTTTGTTAATTTTTAATTTATTTATTTTTGACGGAAACATATTACTGTCATCAAGATGATTACTCGTAAGTTATTTTATTATGTTGAAACTGTTAAACTATTAATTCCCATGAAAGGCAGCAATTCGGTATTATATTAAATAATTTTAACTTTTATATTAATATATTGGATATTCCTCGTTTAACTTTTGAGTTAATTTTAATGAATCATTTATTTCTAAAATGATTTTGCTTCCCCTACGACTTTCTAATTCAAAAGTAGGTCTCATTTCAATTTAGTAGAATTAGGAATAGGATCGTATTTATTATTTAATTATTTGTTTATGCTCTAAGCCGATAAATACTTACAAACTATAATAATATTACTTTAGAATGTTTACAACATCTAGGTTTCGATTATGCTTTGGTTTCGGAGAGAAAAGCACTTATAGGATTTATTTGTAAAATCTGGTTGACGCGCAGATGTAACTAATCATCTTTACCTTGCCCAAATACTCTATACTAATATTAAAAATGCGAAACTAAGTCTGTATGTCTGTCTGAAACCTTTTCACGCCTTAATGGCTGAACCGATCAAGATAACTTTTGGTATAATGGGACCTTGAAGCAAAACATTTTAAAATAGAAAGGGGCTAAAATAGAGGTTTAAAAGTTTGTACGGAAAGCCCTTAATTTTTGAGATACAGTTTTAAAAATTTGTTCATAAATCATGAAAAAATTCGATATATAATTTATCATTATTCAAGAATTTTTAAAATTTTACCCCTAAAGCAGTGAAATAGGGGTTGAAAGTTTACATTGAATATAAAGCAAGTATTCCCTATTCATAATTAACTTCCGCAAAGTATTCAATCATTTTGGGAATCCATCTTTCTGATATTTCCCGATGGTGTGCTTTGATTAAATACATTGAATCAATTTGGTTGGTAAGGCAAACATTGGATTATTTCCAACACAATTTTTTTAGTGCTTCATAAATTTTATTTTTTGAATACGACTATTATTGTAATTTACATAAACCAAAGAATCTTATCAAATGATATCTAATGATTGCTTATCTTATAGTTAAGATCAATATTTTCGTATCAAACAAATATAGTTAATGAAAACCTTCACAGGTGTAATGGAAATTTTTGTACCTCAATAATAAGTGCGTAGACATGATAGATAGATTCAGGATGATATCGATTAAAATTATTAATATATCATGAGGTCCTGAGGTCATCCCTGGATCAGGCTGTGAAATATTGAGCTCTTATAAAACAAACACAAAAATAAGACAGGGTTTCGAAGATTAGTGACCTATTCTAAATTAGTGAAATTTACCGCAGTGGCGTAATTATTAGGTATACAAGTAAACTAACATTAGTTTTATTATATCAAGAACTTCTTTATAGCTTCAAATTGTAATGAAAAATATAAATTAGGTATTCTGCTCACTCATTCATACTCGTACTTCTCAGGTAGGTGCCCTTTTGAAAAAGTGGGCCCGTAGTTATGCTACTGGTCTAACTTAAGTGCTATCGTTTTCACAACGTTACAAATAAAACAGAAAGACTGTTAAAACTTTTTGACTTTAATATCAGTTCGTTTAGACAGCGCGGTCTAGACCCTAGGAATATTGGAATTGTCATTATAGGGGTTTGTAGTTATCCTTATCATAATGTGACATTAAGTTTATAATTTATAAACTAAACCTATGTATCTCCACCTATTAACCCGGAAATTATTCCTGGTGCATCATAAACATGCAAATCAATACTGGACTTTGCATCTGCACCATGCGTCATTAGATCAACACGACGGCCTTGTAAATAATACTCCTAGAATGCACATATCGTTATCTATATTTACTAAACTATGAATAAATTATAGTTATATCAACTGTCCTATAAGTATATCCAGCATTTTCTAAGTGTGTAGTTAGGTAGACAACTATCAATCTTTGCTTATGTGCCTACATAAATTGTTTTTTTTTATATTTAACTAGCTGACGCCGCGCGGTTTTACGCGCGTGGTTCCCGTTCCCGTAGGAAAACGGGGATAATATATAGCTTATAGCCTTCCTCGATAAATGGTCTATCTACCACTAAAAGAATTTTTCAAATCGGACCAGTAGTTGCTGAGATTAGCGCGTTTAATCAAACAAACAAACCAACAAACTCTTCAGCTTTATATATTAGTGTTGATAACAAGTTACCAATGGCTAGTGACCAGCCATCCACAACAATATAAAATCATAAATTGACCTGAAATATATAATGTATACCCTTATTGAAAATCAAACCCATAGTTTATAAGAACTTGGAGAAAATAATAACATAAAGTTACTTTGAATTTACATACATAACTTCGATTGATATGTATAAGTATTGAGTAGTTTATATATTGAAGATGAAGAAGGTGAAATTAATACAGTGACCGCTGTTTTGAATTAAGACAGTCATGTTCATTGCCAGAAAAATTATAACAATGATTGTCCATGAGTGACGCTAGACGATGAGATAAATTATGCGTCCACAGATACATCGGACTTTTAATTTAACGGTAGATAAAATGCGTTCGATGCGGATCAGTGGACGCATTTGTATGACTTTCTATACAAATAATACAACAATCCGTATGATGCGATGCGTCCGATGCGTACGATGTGGACGCCTGCTGAGTCGCTAATAATATCAATAGCATTGGTTAATATTAGTGGCACAGAATACATAAAATGACAGAGTCCCTTTGAACTTTGGGCACACAATCTGGGCCCTAATAGAACAAATTGAGATTAAAAGTTGTGCTTTCCTATAGTCTGTAAAGATATTATATATCTATAATCCACCTAATTACATATTTGGTCTCAAAGTACCCCGGGACCCTAAAGGCCTACAATTTGTATCTCGAATTCTCGATATAATGTCTCATGAAGACTAAATGTCATAGGTGTGCCCATATGGGAGAAATGAGACAATAGAGGTTTTTTGGTTGCATGTAAAATTCTAAAATACCTTAACACATTGGATTACAATACTTACTTTTTTCCTTCGACAAGATAAACCTTGACTGCGATCCTAGTAGTAGAAGGTACTTGAATATTATCTGCAATGTTACTTATCATCTCTTAACTGGAAACTTAGAAGAGATTTTACTATTGCGAGTACCTCGGTTTAATCATATTTGCTTCTGACTTCTAGACGACTACCTAAAATCACTTATTACTTGAAACGTAGCTACACGTATTAGTTGAAAGAGTAGAGTAACTCGCCAAGGCTGTCTACCACCAGCCCAAAACTTTATACAATACTAGCGGACGCTGCGAGGTTTCCGTAAATAAATACGGAGGACCGGCGTCTTCCCGTAAATAAATACGAGGATAAAATATAGCCTAAAGCATTCGGGGATAGTGTAGCTAACAATTGTGTAACAGTGAAAGAATTGTTTTAATCGTTTTAGTAGTTTTAGAGCCTATTCAATACAAACAAACAACTTACATATTACAGACAATTAACTTTTTCCTTTATATAATATTAGTATAGATTTATCAAATAATGATGTAGGTCTTGATTCTTATTCTTTCTCTATTAATTTTACAAAGTCACGCGCATTCCCATTATCACCACAGTATTCGTTTGCAAAGTAAATTGGCAGCAAGGTTGATTCTAATAAATTGACTTTAACAACATGCATAGTTAAATACAATTTATTTACTTATTTGTTATATTAGTATTAATAAGTTACATACTCTATTGGTTTTATATAGATAAATGTTTAGTATGTAGTTAGAGTACAGAATACAATATAACAGTACAAAAGGAACTATTCAGTAATTACTATTCACGTCAAACTATCGTTGTGCCTTTATTATGAAGGTTTTGTTATTTGAACATTATAGAATAGCCGCAATAGCCCAGTGGATTAGACCTCTGCATTAGATCCGGAGGGCGTAGGTTCGAATTCGGTCCGGGGCACACACTTCCAACTTTGCGTCATGCGTATTTTAAGAAATTAAATACACAGAGTGACAATTCGCAATTCACAGTAATTTCAACGGTTTCATTCCTATGCGCGATCACACCTTCTGGGGTTTTCTGTATTCTGAGCTCTAATGCTGGTTTGCGGGCTATTCTAAATGGGTAATACTTACAAACAGGAACGAAAAATAATATTAGGCAATAGTGTCACGAGATGGCAATAACCTCCTCAGTTTTTGTTCGTTATCAAAGAGTTCATCTGAATTATAAGTACCCATACAGAGAAGAATAGCACTACTGATAACAGAGATAACCTTACAGCTCAGTCCGCTAACAAACTCTGTTTGGAGAACACGTTACAGATATTTTGTGCCAACTGTGACGTAAGTTTTGATATTTTTCTGTTATTTTTACTTTCTTGACGAGCGTGAAAGTCTTCGGAATTTTTTTTGAACATAACAATCTTAACTGTGATTTTAAAGTCAAGTATTTAAAGATTTAGGCATTTAAAACATTTTTGTGAATTTTTGTGAATTTTGGTTCGTATTGCTATAATTATTTATGTGAGTCGAAAATTAGATTAATGTCGAAAATCTTATTTGCTTACTACAACATCAAAATTTTGCTGTTTCCGTAAAATAGCCATAATTATTTGTTGTTATTGTAATGGGAACAGTTTATCTGAAACTAATGGTTAGTGAAATTGTTTTATAAGCATTAGTAAATATCTACATACCAGTAATAACCATACCTATAAACTAACTGAAATAGAAGCTGCTAATTTAATCAACATTCAATGTCACGTATTATATAAGTCATTCTTGTCTAAAAATAAATTCAGAAACAATCTTGAAAGTTACAAATATTTTGATTTTTTGTACATAAATATCTAAGATTTTGATAGGCACCATTTTGCTTGGTTTGATAGTAACTTATGCCTTTTTTCCTCAACTTGTTCTTAAAGTGCTTTACAAATTGTAGACGAAAATGTTCGCGTCCCAACGAGTAAACTACTTTGAACGTCTCCACTACAGCGAAGCATAGTAGATGTATCGAAGATGTTAACGAAATTGTCTGCTAATGACCAAACTATTGACCAAGATAGTAAACACTTCTTTGGCCACCACTAGACAAGAGCATAAACAAAAACTTCTATATTTAATTCTTACATATTCTTGCTTAAATATTCTTACAGTTAATTATGTGCATTTGTTAATCAATATTCAATAGATCGTTATTTTCCGCTCTTGAAAACAAAGCCGATCGGATTATAAAGCGCATTGTCTTGTGTTTTATCTATAAGACTTTAAGCCCTGCAAATAACTGCATAACACAATTTGCTGAGCTTCACTTACCTATCAACTGTCTTGAAGTGGTGTTATTTATTATATCACTTCATAATATGCCTAATTTTAAATCTATGGTGTAATTTTATTTCTGTGGAAACTCGCCTGCAGTGCAGTCTTCAGGTTTTATCATTTTAATTAATTGTTGATTGAAAAATTGTTGAGTACTTAACATTAAATAGATACTGGCCAAAAATAAAATAATTTGTTTGTAAAAATATTTAATTTCAGAAAATAAAAAAGAAGATATAGAGATAGTGTGCCAAAAAAATTACAGCAGAATTTTTAAATCAACAATTGAGTTTTAATGTGGGCCCAAACGTCTAACAGTAAAGCATATGGACATACATTTATTTTGTTTTCAGAATAAGATAGATATAATGAGGTGGAGTGCTCAATAGAATTTGGGGCAAGTTCGTCAAAAGTTATGGCAGCATTTTTTTTGCGTGCCCAAAAATCTAAAAGCAAACCATTATGGGCACACCTTACAAATTTTTAAAACAAGATATATTATAATTTTTAATAACAAACTTATCAAACAAGGTCAATGGGCTATCATCACTTCTACGAGTATTTTGACAAAAGATAAGCTACGTCATTCGTCGAAGTCGTGATTATTTAATTGAATCTTGTTTTGTTTCAGTATCGTTGAAAGAAGCAATGAAGATCGGTTTTATTGGTGGAGGAAAATTGGCGTACGCCTTGGCAAGTGGATTCATATCAGCCGGTCAGTGCTATTTTATGTAGGATCATTTTTCATTTTCACTTGTTTAGTTGTTCTGGAACTTGTCTTTCTAAGCTTTAACAAAAGAATAAACTAAAAAACACTTAGTAAACAATCGTAGAGAATACAAACAGCAACAAAAATTATCGAGTCCTTTTTCGTATCTCGCGGAGAACAGATTGTAATTGTAAAAAAATCAGAATACAACACTATTTTCAAGATGGCGGTAAATTTACATTAATTTTCAAAATTCAGCTTTCTCGGTTAATTTTTATTTCTAAGTCTATAATAATTTTAAAGAGGTAAAGTTTGTATTGTTGTAGGGGGTAATCTCTGGATCTACTTAATAGATTTATGAAGTTCTTTTCCACTAGAAAGACACGTTAATTGTAAGTGTCATAGACTATATTGTTTATCTCCGTATTTTCACGAAAACGAGAAGTATGCGGATGAAATCGCGGGGTGTTAATAATATTATAACTGGACTATAATAATATGTGTTTATAGTTAGGAGCCTGTTTAATAAACATTTATTTAGTAACATTGATTTTTATGTTGATGTTGTTATTTTTAATTTTTTACACGTAATGTTGCAATATCAAACTCTGATGACCTATATCAATATCATTTCGCTGTAGTATTAGGAAATCTTGAATTATCATCTTAATCTTATCATAATCTTATCATAATCACTGTTAAGAGTTTAATGTTTGTAAACGTGCAGGATATACCTAATTAGGTATAGATAATCGCAATGACAAAATTATACGTTTACGATTGGTTTCTATTCATACAAATGCGTGACAAAATTAGTTATAGGAAAAGTTAACTCATGATTTCCAATGAAATAGTTGAATATAGGTAGACACGTGTAGTGGAGGAAAATGTCCTATATTATGTATAATAAAGAGTAAAATTGTAAGTTATTACCTACATACATCTATTAATATTATAAAGCTAAAGAGTTTGTATGTTTGGTTGAACGTGCTAATCTCAGGAACTACAGATTCAAAAAGAAAATAGTAAATTGTTATACAAGGGGCTAAAAAGATCCATTATAAACGAGGTATTTTAAGGTAAACTTCTAATTTGTTTTTGAATCTGTACTCGTAGTTAGTAATAAAATAATTCAGTACAGTATTCAATGTCAAATTTCTTTTTGCAGCCGCAGCTCGAAACTCAATAAAAATGAAATTAAAAAAAAATATGCTACGCTGCATTTTGTTCCAATTTTAAAATTTTATCAAACAATCAGGGCCTTTCATATTATGTACTCGTACCCAACTATGATGATTCTATTTACGAATAAAACATTCTTCATTCAGGTCATTATTACGAGCTATCAAAATCAAACCTTTTTCGTTTTGTAGTAGGCTAGTACTCGTAACAGACAAAAATTGAATAAACAAAATTACTTTAGCCCCTAGAGGCTGAAATGCTTTTTTAGCCCCGTTGTAGAGTGGTAATGCGACAGTGTTTTTGAGCAAGATTAGTGAAAATATTTTTGTATTGGATAGTCCACTTGTAGAGTAAGGCTATAGGACTTTATTATAACATCTCAAAAATTTCTTTTTATAAACATCTTGCTAGTGTGTGTGTTTGTTGTATTATTTTAAGTGAAATATTTAAAATTTGTTTGTCATGCAGGTTTGGCAAAAGCGGATGAAATCACAGCCAGTTGTCATCCATCCGATTTGGTCTCCGCTGAGGCATTCAAGGTAAACCACATAATGATTAACGAGTACAAAGAAACACTCAATAGGAAAACTAAATGTATTAAAAAGGCTAATTTAGGCAAAATAATTGTGTTATCTCTTTCATTTCAGAAAACATATTTCAAAGCCATTGCGCGATTTTCGTATTTACAATTTACATTATTAAATCCCAGAGAATGTTTTTATATTTGTTATGCCTACTGGACATATGCCTTTTTTCGTTTTAAATGCCGAAGGCAAACGTCTCTAAAGGATAGAATACATACCTAATTAGAAAATTTATATTTGAATGTTTAGAAATTAGGAGCAACAAGCCTGTTTGAAAACAAACCTGTGGTAGAAAGATCGGAAGTGGTGATTGTGTCGGTCAAACCTGATGTGGTAGTTCCAGCTCTCCAAGATGTAAGAGAATTGGCTGCATCGAAGAATAAGCTGTTCATATCAGTAGCTATGGGTGTCTCTACTGGAACTATAGAAAAGGTATTTTGTGTAAATGAGAATTATAAATTAATTAATTATGTAACATTTTTGTTAAAATAATATTTAGTTTATTTTTTCTTAAACATTATATAGAAGTAGACAAACTAAAATAGGAACTACGCAGGTAAAACCACGGGACGTCCGCTAGTAAAGATTGCTTTTCAAACAAACAAATATGAACAATTTTTCTAAAAACTAAGTAAGTTCCAAAAAACAGCCTGTCCATAATCTACAAACTTAGTAAATATAGCGGCGTAGTGTGTGTGTGGGCTTTCACTGACCAGGGCCACCTGAATATTTATCGCCCCCCCTATTTAAATTATTACTTAAAGTTCAAGTATTTCTTATAAAAGACTTATTTACACCGTACAACTTCTTGACAATATATTTTCAATTGACGAAACTTTCACCCCGCCGACCCTTTTTACATGCCGGGCAATTGATCCTGTTGCCCCAACATCACTATGATTCTAGGTAAATTCAATAATTTATTTCCTCATCAGGTCCTCCCAACAGAAGCACGTGTGATCCGCGTAATGCCGAACACGCCAGCTCTAGTCAACGAAGGCGCTGCTGCGTTGAGCCGAGGGTCACGAGCCACAGCTGAGGACGCCAAGCTGGCTGCACAGCTGTTTCGCGCTGTGGGCACTTGCGAGGAGGTGCCCGAGTACCAAATGGATGCAGTCACCGCCCTCAGTGGGAGTGGACCGGCTTACGTAAGTTCATGAGACGATCAATCTTAGCATTCCATGGATTCACCGTGCGGATGCCGGGTCCATCGCGTGGTAGAGACAAAAACCCCGAGCAGAGTCCTGGAATTGTGACTACAGGATGTAGGGTTAAGGGATTCCTTGACAATCGATTAACACTCCTCTCTTCCGCTCGTGTTGTTCTCCTTGCCTAGCCAAATTTGGTAAGATCCTATTAGAGCAGCTTTGGACTTCCGTTCTGATATAGAACTTGTTGCAACTCCAGAGAGGCCAAGGTCTTTAAGCAAGTTATACAGAGATTTTGCTAGTAATCCGCATGCACCTACTTCTAAGTATGATAGAAATAAATAAGAAATATTTATTAATAACTAACGGCCACTCTTAAGTCCGTTTGCGTGATTTTTTTTTTCTTTACAAAGTCGTCGAAGCGTTAGCGTTTATAGAAAAGGAATCGATGTGTAACGTGTAATAAGACCCTGGGCATGTCCAGAGTAATGTGGCAGGCCTTCAATATAGGCTGTTAATGATGCTATATATTTTCACAAAATTTCAGGTATACATGCTAATTGAGTCACTAGCCGACGGCGGGGTCCGCTGTGGCCTGCCCCGAGACCTGGCGCTTCGGCTGGCTACACAGACGACCCTGGGCTCGGCCGCCATGTTGCGTAATGGCGGACATCCGGCCGCCATGAAAGACAACGTCACATCCCCTGGAGGATCAACGGCGGAAGGGACATATCACTTAGAGAAAAATGGTACATTTACGAAACGTCCTCTTTTTTTGTAGTCGGATAAAAAGTAGCCTACATATTGCTCAATAACGTGTAAATCCAAAGTAATTTTCATAAAAATCGGTTTAGTTGTTCCAAAGATTATCCTTGACAAACAGACTTAAATCTGGTCGTATGTATTTGGTCATATTAATAAATTGATTATACTAACTTATTATCCCATGCTAATCTTTATATATTTTTGCAGGGTTCCGATCAGCTGTTATTGGTGCAGTTATGGCGGCGACAGAACGGTGTAAAGTAGTCAATAAATTATATCAATAGGGGTAACTAAAAGTTATAGGAATAATTGCATATTATTGAGTCTCCGAATTTCTAAAAAATATGAAATAAAAATGTCTACATATGAATTTGTTTTAATCGCCCTTCACTTGTTTCACAGATTAATAGTGACTTGTTTACAGTAATAAGTCGATGAAGTGAAGTGAATACATATAACTCAAGTTTTATTATTAGTTACGACAACATATTAGGTACCTACCTAATTTTGGGCACACCAAGTGCACACCACAGGGCACACTCCGTGTTGTTCTATTATTTATTAATAATGTGAGTGTTTGTGTGTGTAAATAAAAGAACAACACGGAGTTGTTCTATTATTTATTAATAATGTGAGTGTGCCCTGTAGTGTGCACTGTAACTACTTTAGAGTTATTAATTTGAATTAATAGACATCCTTGTAATTTATAAGCAAAATAGCGCCATCTATTACTGTACTGTCAAACTAATTCAATTAATAACCATAGACAATTAGGTCTTTCATCATAATTATTTGACATAGTATAACAGAGATGGCGCTGTAAGCTAATATATGTAGGCTTGACTGGGCTTGACAATGACATTTGGGAAAAATTGAAATGTCTTGTTGCGTTTTCGCTGTAACGACTGTTGGACAGCGAGTTCGGTGAATACCTACTGAATAAATAAAAAATGTACATACGTCACACGTTAAATGGAGATCATTTAAAATTGCATTCAGGCTGAACGAAAATTCACGGCCTTGTGTTACTACAATTACAAGTGTGCTCTGTTGTTACTCCCGGCACTTGTTTATGATATTTTACGTTGAGTTTCACAAGTTTATATAGCGGTAATGGTGCGGTTTTGTTTCATTAAACTGGAAAACAAAGCATCTGACATCGGTTAAAGTGTTTGTGAGCTTGTGCGAACTGTGTTTAAAAGTTGATATGACCTTATATCCGAGCAAGGAATCTGCCCACGCCGTAATCCGTACATTAGAGACTCCTACGCGACGGTGATGGTCGGAACTGTGATGTTCATGGGAATGAAACTAGATAAATAACGCGTCCAACGTATATCTCCGCGTTGCGTTAATGTTTATTTCCTAAATAGCATTTCGTACAAGTGTTATAGTTACTCGTGAAGTTACAATTGGTGCTAAATGTGCGAGTATTTGTGATACATCTGTTGTATTTTGTCAACAAGCAAGGCTATCTCTAAACGCCGGCAGCACCTCGCTTGACCAGTTCTACAACAAGTGGTATGTATTTATGTAATGTTTTCACACAGTAAGCATTTGAAATTAAATCTGATAAACTCTCATGTAGTGGATACTTTCTCAATTGGAAATTTAGTGCTTTTTGGCTGTACATTAATCTGCATTAATCTATACTAATATTATAAAGCTGAAGAGTTAGACTGTTTGTTTAATTGAACACAGTAATCTCAGGAACTACTGGTCCAATTTGACAAATACTTTCAGTGTAGACAGCCCATCTAGCGAGGAAGGCTATAGGCTATATATTATCCCCGTATTCCTAAGGGAATGAGAACCACGCAGATGAAACCGTGCGGCATCAGCTAATAAATTATAAACTTATAAGATTTTTACTAATATGGATTTTTTGGAATACTACTGGTGATTTTTCAATATAATTTAGCTTTTACATATGGCTGGATACAAATAAATGTCATTTTATTAATTGTTATTGATATATTATAATGTCATTTTATTAATTGTTATTAAAGAGCTGTGATAGCCCAGTGGATATGACCTCTGCCTCCGATTCCGGATGGTGTGGGTTCGAATCCGGTCCGGGGCATGCACCTCCAACTTTTCAGTTGTGTGCATTTTAAGAAATTAAATATCACGTGTCTCAATCGGTGAAGGAAAACATCGTGAGGAAACCTGCATACCAGAGAATTATCTTAATTCTCTGCGTGTGTGAAGTCTGCCAATCCGCGTTGTGCCAGCGTGGTGGACTATTGGCCTAACCCCTCTCATTCTGAGAGGAGACTCGAGCCCAGCAGTGAGCCGAATATGGGTTGATGACGAACAAATTGATATATTAATGACCCTTATTCCATGTACTATACAAAATTAATATTGTTTTTATTAAATTTGATATGAGTCAACTAGCCTATTGGTGTAGTAAATCCAGAGATTAAGTACCTATCCTATAACCTCTGAAACAATTGCACACAATTGCTCTCAAACCCACAAGCTTTATGTTTTTATAATATTAGAATTAGATTAAAAGTATCCCACCCAGAATGAAGCTACAGCTTTTACTAGTAAATATCTAATTAGAAAAGATGGACATTAGAATCACTAAGCAAGATGAACACATCTATTTAAGCAGAAATTGGCAATAGTGATTCATGTTTAGTGCAATTTTGTAATGAATTTAGTTAATTAGTTATTCAATGTGCAGTCAGACAAGTTTGGAGGACCACTTTCTAACTGGTTTCTCTGGATTAGGAGCTTGCATATGTTTGCAAATGTGAAGAAAATATACAGTTGAGTTAAAAAGTAGAGATGAAACAGATATCCGGTAACTATCCGGCATCTGGCCAATCCAGCTGCCATAATACTATCGGGCCGGATTGCTACTATAAAAAAAACTGGATAAGAGAAACATATCTTTGAGTAATTATTTGATTTTTGATGTAAATTTTAAATGGTGAAATTGTCATTTGTATAATTAAATATATAATAAATAATTTGCATGCCAAAATGGCAAGATACATTTACCATCTACATCTACCGACCACCTGTATATATAATGCATGTATTTACAAATAAATAAATTGATTGATTGATTGACTTTTTAGTTAGTCTTAATATCACTTAGCTTAAATATAAGCAGAGAGCAGTGATAGCCCAGTGGATATGACCTCTGCCTCCAATTCCGGAAGGTGTGGGTTCGAATCCAGTTCGGGGCATGCACCTTCAACTTTTCAGTTGTGTGCATTTTAAGAAATTAAATATCATGTGTTTCAAACGGCGAAGGAAAAACATCGTGAGGAAACCTGAGAATTTTCTCAATTCTCTTTTGTGTGAAGTCTGCCAATCCGCATTGGGCCAGTGTATTGGCCTAACCCCTCTCATTCTGAGAGGAGACTCTAGCTCAGCAGTGAGCTGAATATGGGTTGATGACGACTCATACTGCATAAGAGCAAATTATGGTGAATAAATACTAATTTCTCTGCATTGAGAGGTAGCAAGCGGTTGCGTTTCTCTTCATAACTAAGGCCAGCTTCAGAAAAAAAGTGTTTAGATATACAGGGTGCGAAAAGGTAGAATTTGGCAACATTACTTTGTTAAATTTGGGTATTGTTTGACTTTATTTGGCGACTGGATATCTGGCTATCTGACCACATGGTAATGGCCGAATATCTAGTATCCGGTCAAACTGTAAATCCGCCTATCTGGCAACAAGGTTGGTAGAATATCCAGTATCCGGTATCCAGCCAAACTGCTATCTGTTTCATCTCTAGTAAAATGTAAAGATGGTAAAACATTTTAATTTGATCTTTTCAGGTACACTACAAATGCTAAGTCCAAAAAATGAACTTGCATACACAGCTGTTAACCTAGGCTGCTGTTTGTTCGGGGAGTGTAGCTAATCCGTCAAGATAAAGAAATCATCCATCCTGTTGTGCTACAAAGCGAGAATGGACGAAAATGATGTCATCATATCTTCCACAGAAATTATTAAAGGTAATTATTTAAAAAATATATTAACCATGCTTTGATATGACCATAATTATACTGATAACAGTAGATACAACTAGAAGTTATAGATTCCGGCACCATTGTTGTGGTGCTGATTAATCTGTTTTTTTTTTATATGTAATAATAAATGGACCTAACAGATGGTCCAACTGATGGTATGTAGAAAACCAAAACTAATAAAATATAACAATCTATATCTATCTATATTTATAATAAAACTGTAACAGACCAAATTCCGTACATTGAAGCTATTTTGAAAATCGGAGGACTTTATATCAATATATAATTTATACTGAAGCCAAAAATATATTTTTTTATTTTAGTGTCTCTCTGTCTGTATTTTTGATGACTGGGCATCACGCTGAAACTACTGAATTAATTAAAATGAATCTTGGCACACTTTGAGACCATAATACAAAGAACGTTAAAGGATACTTTTTATCACAAAAATTCAATCAGAAGAGGGTGATACTGGGGTTGAAAGTTTATGTAACATTTTTCAAGTTACATTTGTAAATATTCTACTACCAGAAAATACTAAAAAATAATGTAATTCAAGATTTTCAAAATTCTACAGGGGTTAGAAAGGGGTTGAAGTTTTTTTCATGTTTTAAGTTATAGTTTTGTAAAATGATTTTTGGACTATTAGAAAGGAATGAAATAGAAGTTGGATGTTTACGTCGCTTTCCATGCGGGCAAAGTCGCGGACGTCCGCTAGTACTATAGGTATATAGAGCAACACTTTGCAGGGTATGCAAGAAACACATCCTACAAAGTGTCACTGTATCCATCCATCAACCTAATGCTAGCCACAAACGGTCAATTATTCTCACGTTTCTGTAGCAACCACGACTATAATTGATTGTGTGTTGGTCACTGTGTACATGACTTGTATAGTATGCCGCGTGGGTACTGCCGTTTGCTTTTCAGAAACGTGAGAATAATTGACCGTCAATGGCGACCTTAAGACATGTGCTTCACACTGATCGATGTTTTTTTTTTCAATCTCGTAGAACGATAATGAACTAAGTCGTCGTCATCAACCCATATTCGGCTCACTGCTGAGCTCGAGTCTCCTCCCAGAATGAGAGGGGTTAGGCCAATAGTCCACCACGCTGGCCCAATGCGGATTGGCAGACTTCACACACGCAGAGAATTAAGATAATTCTTTGGTATGCAGGTTTCCTCACGATGTTTTCCTTCACCGATTGAGACACGTGATATTTAATTTCTTAAAATGCACACAACTGAAAAGTTGGAGGTGCATGCCCCGGACCGGATTCGACCCACACCCTCCGGAATCGGAGGCAAAGGTCATATCCACTGGGCTATCACAGCGCTTTGAACTAAGTATTTAAGAACATTTAAAAAAAAAGTGTCAACTAGCCTATTGCATTGGTTAAATAAAAAAAGATATATGCGTGCGATATCTCAGTACTGTTTATTATTGACTGTGCCATACAAGGTAATCTAATTAATGAATGACGGTAATAAATTACAATTGTAGTTTTTACACAGCAGCAAACTGTATGACATCAATGTATACAGTGCATATTACATCATTGCATCCTTAGGGTGTGTTCACAACGTGACCATGCGTCTCACTTTAAGTAGGACAGTCCCGTTTTCATGCTGTCTGTCACGTTGTTGCTTGTCAGGACAAAATTGTCCCATTTTTGTAAAAAAAAAACAGGAATTGATATTTTAAAAGCAAAAACGGAAAGATTATTCCTTTTCAGAGCTTCCATTACGTGTGCTGCGTAAACAGTTCAAGTTAGGCAAAAATCATGTATGTCGGAATGGTTCCCCTTTAAAAGTTCTAAAACGTAAGCTTTAACGTAAAACGTAACGTTCCTTAAACGTAATATATGTAGTAGTCGTTAGTACTATGTATTGTTCTGGTATTAAAGTGAAATTTTATTAGTAGGCTTAGTTTACAAGTACTTTTGAAATTAGTTAAGTCAAGGTTAACTATTTATAAAGACTACCACCGGTTCGGAAGACAGGTTCCGCTGAGAAGAACCGGCTAACGTCATTATATGAAATTCCTCAGTGCCTGAAGACGAAAGTCTTCGAACAGTGCGTGTTGCCAGTGATGACCTACGGATCCGAGACTTGGTCGCTAACTATGGGCCTTATTAAAACGCTCAAAGTCACTCAGCGGGCGATGGAGCGAGCTATGCTTGGGGTTTTTCTGCGTGATCGAATCAGAAATGAGGAGATCCGCAGACAAACTAAAGTCACTGATATGGCTCAGCGATTCGCGAAGCTGAAGTGGCAATGGGCAGGCCACATAGTTCGAAGAGCCGATGGACGTTGGGGTCCAAGGTGCTGGAATGGCGACCCCGCACCGGAAAGCGCAGTGTTGGTCGACCCCCCACTAGATGGATCGAAGTCATTCAAGCGGGTTGCAGGGAGCCGCAGGATGCTGGGGGTTTGAGAACGTTTTGTTTGGAAGTCCATGCAAGAGACCTATGTCCAGCAGTGGCCGTCCATCGGCTGATAATGATGATGAACGTCATTCCAATACCTTTTAGTCTTATTTTCTGTGTGAAGGTAGAAGCTGATCCAATGGTCACATTGCTTAAACTTATGCATTGGCAGGTCCATCCATAACTTTTAAGAAACTAAATATCACGTGTCTCAATCGGTGAAAGAAAAACATCGTGAGGAAACCTGCATACTTACCTGAGAATTTTCTTAATCCTCTACGAGTCTGCCAATCCGCATTGGGCCAGCGTGGTGGACTATGGCCTAAACTCTCATTCTGATTAGAGACTTGTGCTCAACAGTGAGCCGAATATGGGTTGTTAATGATGTAAGGTGTGAACACAGCCCAAGGATCTCGCAGTTAAACTCTTTGATGTGGGCGACCTTCACAGAATCACACGTTGCTCTTAGTTGGTCCACGATGAAATTGTCCGCGGTGTTGGCTTACATTTGCTTGTCCATTTCAAATGATTAATGACTTTGGACATTAACATAGGTAATTGACTATACCTACTTACGACTATTTATAGTACGTATTAGTATTTGACGGCCTCCATGGCGCAGTGATGTGCGCGGTGGATTTACAAGACGGAGGTCCTGGGTTTTCTGAATTACTCCAGGTCTGGCTTGTGGGAGGCTTTGGCCGTGACTAGTTACCACCCTACCGACAAAGACGTACCGCCAAGCGATCTAGCGTTCCGGTATGATATCGTGTAGAAACCGAAAGGGGTGTGGATTTTCATCCTCCTCCTAACAAGTCAGCCCGCTTCCATCTTACACTGCATCATCACTTACCATCAGGTGAGATTGTAGTCAAGGGATAACTTGTAAAAAATAAAAAAAAAATACAGAATACGTAGTACATACTTACATACCTACAACTTGAATAGTTTAGGGCCAGAGCATATCAGACTCGATGTAGACTAGCGGATTTTGTTACTATTATTTATTTGTTAAAATTATTGTTGACATTCCCATCAACTGACTGAATAGTCAGTTATAAATATAATAGCCTGGAGTTGGGAAATCGGCGGTGTTAGCACGTAAATCAGGTGAATCAGGAATGAGGAGATCCGCAGACGAACCAAATTCACTGACATAGGTCACCGAGTCGCAAAGCTGAAGTGGCAATGGGCAGGCCACATAGTTCGAAGAGCTGGACGTTGGTGTCCCAAGGTGCTGGAATGGCGACTCCATACCGGAAAGCGCAGTGTTGGTCGATCCGCCACTAGGTGGACCGAGGATATTAAGCGGGTTGCAGAAAGCCGCTGGATGCTAGCGGCTCGAGACCGTTGTGCTTGGAGGTCCAGCAGTGTACGTCTATCGCCTGATCTCTCACCGGTCGTGTCGGTCTGCCATCCAATCGGACTTTGAGAGCGAGGAAATAGAGAGTGCACCTGTGATTGCGCACACACTTGTGCACTATAAAATCTCCTGCGTACATGGTTAATCTCAAAAATGAGATAGGCTGCTGTGGCGGAAAGAAAAAACAATTCGGTCGGGAGCACATTATATTATCATTAACCATCAAAAGCCGTGATAGCCCAGTGGATATGACCTCTGCCTCTGATTCCGGAGGGCGTGGGATCGAATCCGGTCCGGGGCATGCACCTCCTACTTTTAAGTTGTGTGCATTTTAAGAAATTAAATATCACGTGTCTCAAACGGTGAAGGAAAACATCGTGAGGAAACCTACATACCAGAGAATTGTCTTAATTCTCTGCGTGTGTGAAGTCTGCCAATCCGCATTGGGCCAGCGTGGTGGACTATTGGCCTAACCCCTCACATTCTGAGAGGAGACTCGAGCTCAGCAGTGAGCCAAATATGGGTAGATAACGACGAACGTGAGATCGCAGTGTACCCACTTAATTAAAAAAGTATTATTACTTATGTTATGAACTAAACCTATCTATCTAGTTATATTGCTTTCTTTTTATTAAAAAGTTTCACTTAGCCAAATAAATTAGTTCTTTGTGAACAGACTTTCTACTCGCAAATTCTCATTAAGCTATCTCAAACGTTTCCCGAGCTATAGTAATAACTTGCAGCACTCAAACGCAAAAAATATGATGTTTCGTGTTAGTGAACTTTCGTTATTTTACAGTAGTAAAGTCATATATTGGGCCCGAATGCAATGATTGTAATACACACTAGCGGGACGCCTGGGACTTCGTCCGCGTGGAATTCAGTTTTTGTGGATTTTTCCGGGATGAAAGTAACCTATGTGTTAATCCAGAGAGAAATCTACTTCCATACCAAATTTCAGCCAAATCGATTCAGTAGTCGCAGCACAGAGGAGAAACAAACACACAGACTTTCGCCTTTACAATATTAGTGTGACTAGCCCCGCGTGTATACGAGGATAAAATATGTCTATGACACTATCGGAAATGTTTATTAAAAATACTTTTATTATACATATATTCACGTAGGTACAATAATGCATAGCACGATGATTTTTAAAATCGGTAAATAGTAATTTTAGTGGTTTTAGGGGGAGAATTAGAGCAGGCTCAGATGACACATGGCAGTTTCGTAAAAATAGTTGCGAACAGACAATATCTCCCTGTGGCACTCCTAGCTGCAAATTAGCCACGTAAACAAATTCTGAACCCCTACAGACTGACATTGTGGCATATTTGTTCAAACACTTCAGCACTTGAATCTATCTGTAATCGATTCGGCATCTCTGTAGTGATCTTAGCACAGCCCATGTTGTACCGTATCTAAAGCTTTCTAATAGTCCACAAACGCTCAGCAAAGTGGCTGGTTATACTTTTTGGTTTTATGTATAAAATGTCGTAGTGTATGGATGTGGTCTATTTAAAGACTTTTTGGAAATCGGAAGCTGGAAGTCGTTTCACCTCGAAGCGGCAGACCTCGTAGAATTTTTAATAGTATTTTTAAGTCTAATAGCCTCCATTTAAAGATTACTTTGCTATATCAGCATGCAACTACTTTCCAATTTAAAAATATATAGGTGACTATTTAATATTGAAAGTGAAATATGCGTGTTCAAAAGTAGTTATTGTTCGAGTTACACCTTCAAAGGCGTGCCTTACCCCCTGGGGTACTGAGTTCAAAGTTATGCCATTAGTTAAGAGGCGGATCTACTATTATTGTCATACATTTTGTAAAGAATATTATTTTAATTATTACAATATCTTTACATTCGATAGGATCTAAAATTGGGCATTTCTTAAGATCTAAGAGCCCGCACTCAGACAAATTATATAGGAGGACCTGCCTCGCTAGACGTTACCTTCTGTCAAATTATAAGATCAACGATATAATGCGTTTATAAAAACTGTTTATGTAGAATCATTGTTTCATTGTTGTAATCGTTTTCGTTGTGTAAACAGCTTTCTAAAAATACCGTTTGTGTTGTTGAATAGCATAAAAAAGTACCAAAAACTTTTAGTTTACTTGAAAAAATCAAGTTATGTTTACGATTTTACGTTGTGATTATTTCTAACTTAGTTATATCGAATTTATATAAAAACAATGTCTAAAAAAATCGATTCTTCAGCCGGAACAGCAAAACATCGAACAAGTAATCGAATTTTCTGTGTACCTAACAATGTGTTTGTTAGTCTGCGTAAAAATTACACATGTGTGTATTGCGAATCATATTTATAGTTGTGTGCAGTGTACGGACACAAATTATATTTAATATTTAATGGTGTTAAATATTTTCGATGTGTAAGTTTACCTCGCCCTCCCCAAAAACCGACACATGCAAATTCATTTGGGTGCGATGCATCTCCATTGTTAATTCCTCTATGATGCCAGACTCCTATCATGGGCTAGTATGTAGAGTAGAGAGTTTTATTGACCTTAGCGTGATGTTATAGCCTAGTCTTCCTCGACAAATGGACTAAAATAATTTATCAATTCAAATTAGTAGTTTCTATGACTAGGGCGTTCAACTAAACAATTAAACAAAGTATTCAGTTTTATAACATTATTGTATTAGTATAGATTTTACTTGAGTGTCTAGTGGGAGTTTTCAATGTTTTCAAACTGTGACGATCGCGTAAACGTAAATGCGAATTTCTAAGGAATTTTAACAGCGCCATCTAGTGGCTTTACTGCACAACTGTACAATAGGAAAACATTGAAAACTCTGACTAGGCACTCTGTTATTAAAAATTGTAAAATAAAATTTATTTTTGAAATTTTTCAAGCATACGGTAGAACTGCCCCTTAACAAACTAATACCTTCCCTGTGATACAAAATAATTTACCCCAAGTCCACGGTTTAGAAGTTGAAAACTTTTGAATTGTACCATCGAAAGTTTCTCTTTTAAGACAGTCGTAAGTTTCCAAAATAATGGAGAATTATAAACGTTAAATCTAAACTAATATTATACACAGGTAAAGTTTGTTAGGTCGTAGATCGGTTCAGTAGATTTCTGAATCTACTGAACCGATTTTGAAAATTCTTTTTTACCAATAGAAAGGTTATTTGTGAGTGTCATAAGCTATATTTTATCCCCATATTCTCACGAGAATGGGAACTACACGGGTGAAACGGCGGAGCGACTACTAGTATAGAGATGAAGAGTTTTATAAGGCTAATTCTGGCTACAAAGACTATTCGTATCACTGCAATTTGACAAAAAGAAATTACAAAGTGGAAATGCAGTCAAGCGCTAACTTGACAAGAAAAAAACTAGCACATTTTATGTTGTAAAAAAAATTTATCCACGGTTCAATAGTTTATTACATTTCCTGTGTTTAGTCAACTTCGGAACTGATGGTAGAGTCATTACCAATAGTTAAACTTGACGTTTCAATTAGTGTTTGTAAAAAATAAGCCTACTTGAAATATATTTTTTTTCTCACACACACACACAACACTTCTTTTAGTTTCTACACACACAAACACGATAGGTCTGTCATGTTAACATTACATTCACGGACTTCTTGGAATAGATTGACTATACTATATCATAGTTCGATCAAATTGGTAACGATTGTTATCTATAGGAACGAGTGACCATTAGTTTAAAGTTTAAACGATCGAAACCGATTCGCCGAAGATGGACTTTGGAGATCGATCGATACCAATATGTGGGTATATCGAATTACTTGTGGACGCCGACGACTTCGTATGTAAAACACCATACTCCTTAGAAGAGTGAGTGTTATGAATTTGATTTGAGTCTCGTGAGTTATACACGACTATATGACGCACCGCGGCTTCACTCGCGTTATTCTCCTTCCCGTGAGAATACGGAGATAAAACATAGCCTACGGGCTGGTTTTTTATTACAGTCGTTGTGTTGGTTTTTTTAACTTCACCTACCTAAGAACACTTGGGTTATTAAGACAAATCTAACGATATCTTAATTACGCAAATCCGTTCAGCGGTTTGGAAGATATGAGGTAATAAATAATACTACATACATACATACATACAGGATACGCGCGAAGACTTCCTATAGGATATAGAGACTTCCTATAGGATTAACAATGTAGGTATTAGACCTTAAACATTTAATTGTATTTGCCATTACCACAGTAGATATAATAAGCCTTTACGCTGATAACAAGTTTACAATTTTTTTTTTTTTTTTTATTCTTTACAAGTTAGCCCTTGACTACAATCTCACCTGATGGTAAGTGATGATGCAGTCTAAGATGGAACCGGGCTAACTTGTTAGGAGGAGGATGAAAACACCCCTTTCGGTTTCTACACGGCATCGTACCGGAATTATTATAGCTACCTGCTGGGCAGTGTGAATAGACTGTGTCTGTGGGTGTCTGCCACGCTGCTTGTCTGTGACGTACCGTGTCTGTAGATATAAACGAACCTTTAGTCCTTAAACATTTAATTAAATTTACGCTGATAACAAGTTTACAATTATTATAGCTACCTGCTGGGCAGTGTGAATAGACTGTGTCTGTGGGTGTCTGCCACGCTGCTTGTCTGTGACGTACCGTGTCTGTAGATATAAACGAACCTTTAGTCCTTAAACATTTAATTAAATTTACGCTGATAACAAGTTTACAATTATTATAGCTACCTGCTGGGCAGTGTGAATAGACTGTGTCTGTGGGTGTCTGCCACGCTGCTTGTCTGTGACGTACCGTGTCTGTAGATATAAACGTACCTTTAGTCCTTAAACATTTAATTGAATTTACGAGATCACAAGTTAACAATCATTGTAGCTACTTGCTGGGCAGTGTGAATAGACTGTGTCTGTGGGTGTCTGCCACGCTACTTGTCTGTGACGCACTGTGTCTGTAGATATAAACGTACCTTTAGTCCTTAAACATTTAATTGAATTTGCCATTACGAGATCACAAGTTAACAATCATTGTAGCTACCTTCTGGGCAGTGTGAATGAATAGACGATGTCTGTGGATGTCTGCCACACTACTTGTCTGTGACGTATCGTGTCTGTAGATATAAACGAACCTTTAGTCCTTAAACATTTAATTGAATTTGCCATTACGAGATCACAAGTTAACAATCATTGTAGCTACCTTCTGGGCAGTGTGAATGAATAGACGATGTCTGTGGATGTCTGCCACGCTACTTGTCTGTGACGCACTGTGTCTGTAGATATAAACAAACCTGTAGTCCTTAAACATTTAATTGAATTTGCCATTACAAGATCACAAGTTAACAATCGTTGTGTAGGCGATTAATGGACCGACGAGAATACGAGTAGATGATAGATAATCTATTGTGTAGGTTTTATTTCACTCCTTTTTTGTTGATCTCTATATCAATTACTAGCCGACGCCCCGCGGTTTCACCCGCGTAGTACCCGTACCAGTGAGAATACCGGGATAAAATAGCCTATAACACTCCCGAACGACGTGGCTTTCGAGTGGTGAAAGAATTTTCACAATCGGTTCAGTAGACCCAGAGATTACTCCCTACAATACCACAATCTTCCAGCATCAACATCATCATATCAGCCGATGGACGTCCACTGCAGGACGTAGGCCTTTTGTAGGGACTTTCAAACATCATGATCCTGAGCCACCTGCATCCAGCGAATCTCAGCGACTCGTTTGATGTCGTCCTAGCCTTTGTTAGTAATTCTTAAGTCACGTAATTTCGTATTCACTATTATATTTAATGCCAACTGATGTTAATTGAGATTATAAGTAAAAAAAAAGTTGAAAAATTTCGTGTATATCATAAGAGTAGGTAGATTACATTGCCCAGCTGTTGACATTGTGATTTTTGATAACAAAAATGCGGTTGCTATAATCAATAACAACCGCATTGATGTTAATTATATTAGGTAGCTAACATACGTCAAAGTTAGTGAATTAGGTTCTTTACAAGTTAGCCCTTGAATCTCACCTGTTGGTAAGTGATGATGCAATCTAAGATGAAAGCAGGCTAACTTGTTAGGAGGAGGATGAAAATTCTACACGACATCGAACCGGAACGCTGAATCGCTTGGCGATACGTCTTTGCAGGGTGGTAACTAGCCACGGCCGTAGCCTCCCACCAGCCAGATCTGGACCAATTAAGAAAACCTCAGTCGACACAGCCGTGTATCGAACCCAGGACCCCCGTCTGGTATCCAGCGCGCATACCACTACGTCCCGGAGGCCGTAAAAAAAAATCTAGACTAGACTATAAAAATCGAACTAACTACACCAACTAAAACTTAGTAGTTGAATCCCACGCTGTCCACCAAGCCATTACGGTTCTATATTTCACTTAAAACGTTACAATCCTACGCAAACACGCTGCCTACGAAATGCCATTCTTTCCATTTCCATTTATAGTTATATAGGGGTTAGCACGAGGCCGAGGCCTAAAGTTATTCAACAAAATATTATAATTGGTGGCCTTACTCAAAGTACTTACTTACGCTTTTACTTTAATACAAATTGGGAGTCTGAGCTCTTTATGCCGTCTATACACGCCTGTCCCGATTCAAATCCAATAGCCAGGTGTCAAACTTCAATTGTTCGTTCATTTTTAAACGGGCTACATACAGACCTTCAGTTTAAACTGCGCTGGTTAACTGTAAGTATAGTTTTATTTAATCGAAATTTCAATCAAAATTAGCACACTAATATTATAAAGGTGAAGGTGTGTAAGTATGTTTGTTCCTCTTTTACGCTGCGGCTACCGAAGCGCTTTGGCTGAAATTTGGAATGGAAATGGATTTTACTCTGGATTAACGCTTAGGCTACTTTCATCCTGGAAAAATCCATGGTTCCCACGGGATTTGTGAAAAACTGAGTTCCACGTGGACGAAGTCGCGGGCGTCCGCTAGTTTCAATATAAAACAGTTAAAACTGCACAGTTCTCAGTTCTGCCGACAGATGATTTAATGGAACAGTTTAAACTAAGCATAATACATACATTTAAAAGTCACATTTTAAACTAGCCCGCCCGCCTTAGACCTCTTAAATCCAGCCCTTACAGTAGTATCGCTGTAAAAATGTAGTAACTTCTCCCGTTTTCCCAACATTTCCCTTCACTGCTCTGCTCCTATTGATCGTAGCGTGATGAAAAGTATACAATAACCTGCCCAGGAGTATGAAGAATAACTGTACCAAGTTAAAATCCGTCGGGGACTTTTTGTTTCTATAACGAACATATAGGCAGACAGACAGACAAAAATTTTACTGTTTGCATTTTTGGCATCAGTATCGATCACTCCTCATCACCCCCTGAAAGTTATTTTGGAAATATATTTCATGGACAGAATTGACCTTTTTACAGATTTATTATGAGTCATCATCATTATCAACCCATATTCGGCTCACTGCTGAGCTCGAGTCTCCTCAGAATGAGAGGGGTTAGGCCAATATTCCACCACGCTGGCCCAATGCGGATTGGCAGACTTCACACATGCAGAGAATGAAGAAAATTCTCTGGCATGCAGGTTTCCTCACGATGTTTTCCCTTCACCGTTTGAGACACCTTATTATAAATACCCATAGATTTTCAAATGTTTTGGTCTGTCGTAACCATAATAGCTGCAATAATTTGACCGATTTTTATGTAAATTGCAATATTTAATGCATGTTCCATCATATCATGCTCTTTTATTTGATACCCCACTCGGGTATATTTGAAACTATTCAATTGTTCATCCCCCATGTCGTTAATAATGTCATTTAGATGAAATAACTATGTTAGATGATCGCAAAAAAAAACATACATCAGCCGAACGTAGAACCTCCTCCTTTTTGGAAGTCGGTTAAAGATCATTGCCCCTGAATCGTACACAGAGATATAGTCTGGCAAGTTAGTTGATGACACTCCCATGATATGCGGGCGACGGGGGGAAAGACTGCGCGGGTGTGAAATCGTGCGTGCGGAGAAGGTGAAGGGTGAATCCGTCGTGGGTTTCAGACAATCGGGAGTGTTACGAACAAAGTTGCTAAACTATAGGTACATAATTACTTTGCTGCGGTCTTTGTAGACGAGATAGCTGAAAGGTGTATTAATTTCTTTGATGTTATGTAAAAGCAGCCGACCGTTTATCCGTATAACCAAATGTCACGAATGCTAGACTTTCTTTCAGCCAAGGGCTATCGTGTTTAACTTTGACCTTAGGCAGCTAATTTTAACACTAAAATAGCTGTAATTTCTTATTAAATCTTTCTGTCAGTGATCAGTCGCTCGATTGGTAACTGATTTTTTGGTAGTGGGAGATGTTTTAAAGAAAAAAGCCTCTCCATTACGTAATTTCTCCTTGTTGTTTCCATTGTCACGACATGGCTCCACAGACCAGCGCTGCGCTGGTGGATCCATCACTATACTAATAGCATTAACAACTGAGTCTTAGGGCCATAAATCATTTCTCTATATCTATCTCGCTTGCACTTATGGGTCTTATGGAGCCGTCTAGTGAAGGGTGTAACAATGAAAGACATATTATCGATAAGTAAAGTTTATTATCGTATCTTGTTCACAAAATTAAAAAAATTAACAATATTTGATTTAATATAATACATATTTCATATTATATAATTATTAACTAAATAAAATTAATCTTCATCTGAGTCTTCATCATCAGAATCTTCGTCTTCTGCCAAATTTATTATATATTAGTATCCATAGTGCGCAACGAGTAACACATGAATGTATTTATTTAATTGCAGTAAACACATTTATAGCAAAAAAAATACGCAATGCAATTACATTAGAAACCGACCAATCAGAATCGTCCAAATCATTATTGACTCATCATTAGCACGTGCGCAGGTAGCCGTTTATCGATAATTAGGGTGCGCAGGTAGGCGCGCTGCACATTCCTATCTTTTTTGACTTTTATGACCGGACGACTCAGATGATAATGCGCATACTATAGCGTAGCACATGCTGAGTGGTGACCATTTTGGTACCACACATAGCATCTTTTGGTTTATTTAATATCTTGAAGTTTTAGTTTCCTTTATTTTAATTGTTTTTATCGTGTCTTGTGTGTATTGTGTGTGTATCCAATAAATACAATTTTCTTTCTTTATTTTTCATTAAGCGATTCTTCGTGTAGTAGTCATTGTTTGGTATTATTGGCCACCAGTAATTCTTCAACGGTGGATTGCTATAGCATTTTAGTCATGCCAGTCATTGTTAGCAAATATTTGGCAAGGCCAAAGACTAGATTAGTCTTAAGACATTAACAATTTGGCAAGGCCAAAGGCTAATCTCTTTTAAAGATATCATCAGGCGATGGATGTCAAATACTTGACAGAGGCCTGTCGCAAGAATTTACAAACATTAGACCTTGAGCCTCGTGCATCCAGCGGCTCTCCTAGTGTCTTCCGATGCGGGGTCGTCATGCCAGCTCGTTAAGACCCCATCGTCCAACCCACTGCCACTTCAGCCTACTCTGAGCCATGTCTATGATCTTGATTCTTCTACGGATCTCCTCATTTCTGAATTTCGATACGAACACGCATGGCCACCCCAAACATAGCTCGCTCCATCGCCCGCTGAGTGTCTCTGAGCCTTCTCATTCTTATGAGTCCTATATATGTATAGGCTATAGACCGTATATCTAAAGACAAATGTGTTTCAGTTCTTTGACATTATGTAAAAGCAGCCGACCGCTTATCCGTATAACTAAATGTCACGAATGCCAGACTTTCTTTCGACCAATGGCTATCGTGTTAAACTTTGGCCTTAGCCAGTGTACTGAAATAGCTGTAATTTCCTATTCTAACAAAACACATGCACCGGTTAACTAATGTATGGCGGAAGGTTGACCTTGGTTACGTAATTTATGCAAAGACGTGTGGTACAAGGACGGGCGATCGAAAAATGTTGATTAACATAAACCTGCTATAAACTCGGTGCTTTAGACAAGACGGTATGCATAATGAATGAATGAATGAAATCAATGAAATATACTTTATTGTACGCCAAAATTTAAAAAAAAAAATCTTTAAAACAATGTTCGATTGGCGGACTTATCGACATATTGAGATTTGAGTCGTTGTTTTGTTTTATTTTTTTAAACCTGTCGAATTAACACATATGTGTTGTTGTTCTTCTGATGTATATAAAAATAATCCCCCGTTTCAAAGTTTATTTAAAATTTTAAGTTATATATGAACAAGTGAATTGAAATTTATGATCTATATATAGGTCTCGTGTAAATTAAGCCGATATCAATAACAGCAAAAAAAATGCGTATGTTGGTCGCGATGTGCATGACATCATGTTTTATCGGACGTCAAGCCGTTAGCGCTGCAGACATGTGAGCTTACTTGATCGTCAGTGGCTGACAAATTTCTCTGTTAACCTGGTACCTATTTAGTTTAGATACATCCCCGAGACCAACGCTGATTGTAGATCTAGACGCCCAAAAAAACGTCCTTTACGATCCCGACGATGACATAACGAACGACAATGCTTCCCAGGCAACACAAACACAAGCTACACAGCGTCTTCGCCGGCGAGGACGAGGTTCCCGATATCTGGCGTCACCCAGACGTGGGCTTTTTAGCTCACGATCTCGGGGGCGCGCGGACTGATACACTCAGGCCAAAACACCCTTCTCGAAGGGTGTCCGAGGTCCGAGTTTCAGAGAGCCCCTAGAGCCCTTAGATAGTCGTTCCGCCCATTTACTCTGTTTCTGCCTTCGGGCCCCATCAGGCGATGCTTCTGCGCTCGCCCGAACCCCCCGGCTCCCCGGTGACGCCGCTGAGGTCCCATATGGAGCCTATGACACTTACACAATCAGGTTCAGAAAAAAAAAATAGTTTTTACGCTTTTGCGTTTTAAGCAGGAATTTTCTATTTTGTGTCACGCCAATGACTGTATAAGCCGCATATAAGAACATTGTTAAAAAAATGTCTTATTAGAAACTTTAGAAGACATATAAAGAAGACTTGAAAGTGAAAGAAAAGAAGATTTTGATTTGACTTGCAAAGTGTGTACTGATAAATAAATTAAGTTATCCAACGAAATTGCATACAGCTGAGTTTAACAAACTGTTTACAAGGTGTGGTTGAATAAACTCTTCTCCGGACTTAATGAATAATACATTATATTACTTATTCGTCGCAGCTGTTTTATGTAAATCGTAAAAGTATCGTACTTAATGTAAACAGTATTTTTTTTTTATTAATTTTCCGAATGTTTTATTATTCATTTTACAGTATGTAATCAAAATGCTATCTACATTGTAAGCCTCAATCTTGTATGGATTGACAGAGACCATGTCCTATTTATTTTTTATAAAAAAGTGTAAAAAAAAAATAAAAATTCATTTATTTCAATTAGGCTTAGCACTTTTGAAAGGTCAAGATTATGTCATAATTTAATTTAATCTAATAGTGGTAATGATAGTCGAAAACTTAAAATTAAAGTTACGAGGGTTCCAAACGCGCCTTGGTCTGAGAAGAGCCCGTAACAAACTCAGCTAAGGTTTATTTTTTTGTTTACAAACTTATTTAAAACTAAGCACAGTCATATGATACAGTTTAACACCAAGCTTTAGGATATAGTAGTCTGAAACGGATGTGACGTCGCTCGATCTCGTGTTGGCTTGTTTCCGTAAAGAGTAGGGAGTTAGAGAGGGATAGCGATCGGTTGGCGGGAACGACTTGTGATATAAGGCGCTCGTCGTACGGTCGGCTTCTCAGGTCACAGTTACTCCCTCCCGTTCAGGTCACGGTTACTCCCTCCCGAGATCCGAGTCATAGGAGACGCCGTTAGAGAGTCCTTCCGTCCTCTATCTTTCTTTCAGCTTTCGGGTCTCATCAGGCGATGCTTCTGCGCTCGGCCAAACCCCCTTCCCCCACTTCACATCCACTTTTGAAGTTTCTGCTAAAAAAGTTTATCTCTGACCACCACCCTCGGTGATGAGTTCGGCCCCAGTACCATTATCAACCCATAATCGGCTCACTGCTGACCACGAGTCTTCTCTCAGAATGAGAGGGATTAGGCCAATACTACACCACGCTGACCCAATGCGGATTGGCAGACTTACACACACACGTAGAGAATTAAGAAAATTCTCAGGTATACAGGTTTCCTCACGACGTTTTTCCTTCACCGTTTGAGACACGTGGTGATTAATTAATCAAAAATATTAATAAATATTTTTGGTGATTTTCAATTTTTATACTTAAGTAAAAAAAAGGATTTTTTGTCATTTTCTTTTTCTGTAAATTGCTGGGCTCAAAGTGGTCTGTCTTCTTTATAGCAAAATAGGTGTGAATATATGAAAAAATACAGACTATTATATAACTAACGTTCCCATTCTCATTCCCGTAGGAATACGGGGATAATGCCGTATAGCCTTATTCCTCGATAAATGGGCTATCACTGAAATAATTTTTCAAATCGGACCAGTAGTTCCTGAGATTAGCGCGCGCAAGCATACAAACAAACTCTTCAGTTTTATAATATTAGTATAGATATTCGCTTGTAACATGGAACACACAATATCTAGATCCGTTGCAGGCATAAGCACAGCAAAGCTGTGTACTGTGTAGCTCTGAGCAATTATTACCATAAACGCGATCAGCCGTCAAGCGGTTGAGGCGAGCCAGTGTTTTCTTTGCAACTTTTTAATTGCCTATCGCCTATTAGATCGAAGAAAATTACCTTTGCGCGTGGCTTTGTTGGCCTACTTTGAATGGTTGTACCGAAACCACAGCTTGGGGTTAAATTGTATTTATTTATTAACTAAAAATGGCTATGTAGTTAGTCTGTACGTCTTTCTGAAGTAGGTGCGAGAGGATTACCAGCAAAGTCTCTCTATAACTTGCTTAAAGACCTTGACCTCTCTAGAAGTGCAGCTAGTTCTATATTAGAACGAGTGTCCAAAGCTGCTCTAATAGGATCTCACCAAATTTGGATAGGTAGGGAGAACAACACGAGCAGAGAAGAGGAGTGTTGATCGATCGTCAAGGAATTCCTTAACCCTATATCCAGTAGTCCTGGAATTTGCTTGGTGTTTTTTCTCTCTACCACGCGATGGACCCGGCACCTGCACGGTGAATCCATGGAATGCTAAGATATTCGTCTCTCTCATACTAGCGGACGCCCTTAGACCTCTTTAATCCATCCCTTACAGTAGTATCGCTGTAAAAATGGAGTAACTTCTCCCGTTTTCCCAACATTTCCCTTCACTGCTCTGCTCCTATTGATCGTAGCGTGATGAAAAGTATACTATAACCTGCCCAGGATAATTGTACCAAGTTTCGTTAAAATTCGTCGAGTAGTTTTTGTTTCTATAAAGAACATACAGACAGACACAAAAAAATTACAGATTGTATTTCTTGCATCAGTATCGATCACTAATCACCCCCTGATAGTTATTTTGGAAATATATTTCAACTACTTATAGTTCCTACGGTACATAAAGTAGGTACTTACTTACTGCATTTTTGCAATTTCGTTTTTTTTTTAAATATTAATACTTTCAAAAGACTTCAAAAAAGAGGTTCTGCGTTCGATATGTGTGGTAGAAAAATTGTTTTCTATGTATATTTAGAGAAGCGTTTAGTATAATTATTTGATATTCGTTTTTATCTAAATCGAAACTAGAAAGTAATTTATAAAGTTAAAAATAACTGGCAGTAGAAGATGTAAATGATGTCAGCGTTTATCCGATTGTAATACAAAGGAACTAAGTAACAAAATTTACAACTCATGACGAAAGTAACCAAATATAGATTCTTTGTCGAAGGAGTTGTTTAGTCCTTACTCGAGCTGTGAACAAAATAAAATGAGTTTTCTAATTTTAAATCGTAATACGCCTGAAGAACACTCACTGTAAGCCGATTAAATTGTAAAGTTTAGGATTTTCCCGTGGTACTTTCAGAAACGGCTTTAATTAATACGTCACTGGCTTGGCACCGCCTTCAAAGTGATCAGAAAGTAGCACATACGATGTTATTTTTTTTTGGTTTTGTGTATTTTAGTGGGTTTAATTTTTTTGTTCAAAATATTTTATACACAGTAAAATTAATTGTTAAGTTATTTTTACCTACTCTATTCTTATTATAAACTTAATGATGTGGAGTTTCTAAACAGGCTTGTTATTCAACTATCTGAAAATAAAAAAATAACATTTAATATTTAACTGTTTGGCATCCAGGTCTTATTACATTCATGGTTTTAAGTAGCGCAATATACGCCGTGAAACCATAACATACTGCCCGTTCCCATAAAAAACTATTAGTCATACACGTATTCCCTGTTGGTAGCTGGGTTTTCTATGGCCCCCATTATAATGTGAGTAAAGTCGATAAAGTATCCCCCTGTCACACGCCTTACTGTAGGTTACTGGCAATGAAATTTTATACTAAAGATAGGGTACTAGCGTATCAAAACTGAGGCGAACAAATGTGCATAATTGTCTTAATTTCAGTCGCTTATTAAACACCAAAGATTATTTAATGGGGATGATGACTAGGTTTTAATATATTGATTTTTGTGATACATTCGGGTAAATAAGGTCAATGTTAACTAATTTGTACATAAAAAGCGAAGATTGACTGGATATTTGCAAAATAAATAAGATTATAAAATTTCAAAATCTACTAAAAATATTTTATCGTATTTAGATGAAAATTCATACAGTTTTAGCTTCCTTACATTAAATGTGACATTTTTTAATATATGAACTATAAACATAAACGCAGAAATAACAAAGATATTAGTAATTTTGTTTAAACGCCCATACAAATCTAACGGTCATTAATTGCCTACGACGTCATAAGTGCGTACCATTTTGTATGGGGCGTTTTTCAGGGATCCGCGGCAGCGCCGCAAATTTAACCCTTTAAATCCCTGTAGCTCCGAAAGTAATGATCGCAGATACCCTGTTACTTTTACAAAATTGCTTTACTATTAGCGTACTCTTAATTTATATACAATTTAAAAAACTGTCATCATCCCTATTAGGGTAGGGTAGGATAGAGTTTGACGACCTCTGTGGCGTATTGGTATGCGCTACATATGGCTAGTTACCACTCTACCGACAAAGACATACCGCCAAGCGATTTAGCGTTCCTGTTAGATTTCGTACTTCTAATAAGTTAGCCCGCTTCCATCTTAGATTGCATCATCACTTACCATAGGTGAGATTGAAGTCAAGGGCCAACTTGTAGGAAAAAAAATATGCCCGTCAGGATCTTGGGTCCTTGGGAAAAGCATGATAAAAGCAAAGTTTTGATACTATCTGTGTCAAATTGCATCCAGATATCCGTTGAATGTTATAATTGTTTTCCTAGCATATTTAAGGTCCGTTTATATCTACAGACATTTAGCGTGCCAAACACGTGCCGTGGCAGACAAAATAATATTCTTACAGTACAGTATACAGTGTTTATTAACGTATTTATATCTATCGTAACGCGGCCGCGCAGACGTTCACAGACACGGGCCGCGCTCGGCCAGTATTCGCAGAAAGAATATTAAGAGTGTGCAATATGTAATTTGGTGGTTACAAATGGTTCTGGATCTCAGATTCTGGAAAAGTTAGGAGCCTGATATTTGGGTAAATGATATTTCAAAGTGTTAGTTCGTTATGACTATACAAAATACACAATTTGTAAAACTTTTCTCGATTGTTTATTTTTTTGAAAAATACATGTTTTGCTTACATTTTGCTTTCAATCTCAGGAAAAGCAAACTTATTTTCTTAAATTTTTGTTTTGTATAGAAAATTAGGTATATATCTTGAACATCGCCATTTTGTTTTTCTTTATGTTGTTTAATTTACTTGCAATGAGGAAAAAATGATTTTGGCGCTCACGTCAAAGTTTGCGTCGCGCGTCGATCGCTCCGTGCTTTTCACTCACGTGAAAGTCATAATTCGGCGTCTCGTTTGCGCTTCGAATTTTATCCATATCGTACCGACGCGCTGCGCGCTCTTAATTTGTCTGTGCGGTTCATGTCTGTAGAGTCCTTTTCACAGCGCCTTACACAAATGACAATAAGACTGCCATTACCAAATGACACTGAGCGCCATTAAGACATTAGCGCCGCGTCTGTGGGACTTCTTTCATGAAAAGGACTTTAAGTGTCTCTATCTACCTGCTGGGCAGTGTGAATAGACGGTGTCTGTGTGTGTCTGCCACGCTAGTTGTCTGTGCTCACTGTGTCTGTAGATATAAACGGACCTTTAATCGTATGTATAGATAGACTTTTCAAATCGATTTTCTCTTCAAAATTACGTCAACCTTCATCAACATTCAAGTGATCGGATACTCTGATAAACATAACACCTAACAACTGTTCGCTGAATGCTCTTCATGCACTAATTGTCAAATATTACTTGTAACTTAACACTAATAAGGATATTAGGACTATTAGAGCAAAGCCTTATAATATATACTAGTGGACGCCCGCGACTTCGCACGCGTGGAAATCAATGTAAACTTTCACCACTTCAGGGGTTTAATTTTAAAATTTTTTGAATTACATTATATTTTAAAATTGTAACTCTAAAAATTTCCATACAAAAAAGGTTTCCATACAAACTTTCAACCCCTATTTCACCCCCTTCTCATTTTATTTTCGCAATAAAAAGTATCCTATAACCTTCTCCGTATTATGGTCTGAAACTGAACCAAGTTTCATTTGAATTCATTCAGTAGTTTCAGCGTGATGCCCGAATAACAAAAAAAACACGGACAGACAGACAGACAGACAAAAAAAAAATCGAAAAAAATATATTTTTAACTTCAGTATCGATTATAGGTCAATAGTCCACCATGCTGCTAAGGGCGGACGAAGTCGCGGACAAAATCCGTTCTTAGTAGACGTCTACTACCTACGAACTACCTCCCTGCCAAATTTCATATGTAGGGCGGTTTTTGATATATCGTGATGAATATGACCTTTCGCATTTATATTATAAGATTACCTATGCTAGTTAATTTGACTAACGAGTCGAATCTCCTATAACTAAAATTATTAAATAGTCATTATTTTGTTATCTACAACTTAATCAAATGCCATGAAACAAATTTTGTTGAAAATTTTCAATTATCATAAAATAGCGGTAGCAAATTCCATGAAAATATTTAAATAGGCCTTGAACCCTTGGTAAGTGATGATGCAATCTAAGATGGAAGCGGGCTAACTTGTTAGGTGAAGGATAAAATCCACACTCCTTTCGGTTACTACACGAAAAGATGTAAAATTAACGATATGAATAACGCGGTACGTCTTTATCGGTAGGGTGGTAAAGTTAAAGTAGTTGTCACTAATAAAAGCGAGAAATGTATACAAAATGTACCTATGGACTAATTTATTTATATATTTTATTTATATAATATTAAAGTCTGGTCTAGACTACAGAGGGATAATGTCATTGATAGTAAAAAAATCAATTTTGCGAGACAAGGGCGTGTCATGATGAAGAGCAATTGCTCTATAGCAGGGTTTCTCAAACTTTATGCTCCAAGAACCCCTGTTAAAATTTTCAAGTAACAGCGAACCCCTAAATAACTAATGGGGGACCCACCCCCCCCCCCTTCTAAGAAAAAAATAAATTTGACTGTTAAGAAAATAAGGTTTTTATTTCAATAAAAGGTAACACATAGAGTACCAAAATAAATGTCTTTGTAATATTAATGTGATGGGTGTGCTTGTTTCTTGTCACAAATGGATTCAATGTTAGGAGTTATTTTGGACTATTTTAACCTTAATTCTGACTCGGTATCAGTTATCAAGCCATCATTACGTAAATATTGTCCCGAACCCGCTGCCGTTAAATGGCGAACCCATAGGGGATCACGCACTCCACTTTGAGAAACCCTGCTCTATAGCATGCAAAGTACCGAGTCTACTATTACAGTATAATTTTTCAATTATTGTATTTAAAACAGCTGGTAGGTACTCAGCACTCACACCATCATGCCGCGAACGCGGCGCGCCTTGTATTGTTTGAAACTGCTGATCAGGTTCCAAAATTCTTTTACCGGACATGTGACCGGATTCGAACCTACGCTCTCCGAATCAAAGGTCATCTCCATCACCGCCATCACACCCACCGCCGCCACCGCCACCACCATCATCGCCATCACCATCACCGCCATCACCATCACCGCCACCACCACCACCACTACCATCACCACAACCACCACCGCCACCACCATCATTACCATCACCATCACCATCACCATCACCATCATGTCCCTACAAAAGGCCACTGCAGAACGAACGAATAAAGGCCTTCTGTAGGGACTTCCAAACATCACGATATTGAGCCATCTGCATCCAGCGAAACGACATGATAGTAAAACATCATTCGGAACCCTCGTTACGCGAGTTCAACTCGCGCTTGTCCGGTTTTTTTTATAACAAGTTAGCCCTTTTAAGTGATAATGCAGTCTAATTGACATGCGTCCACAAATCAGCATCGTACGTATCGGACGCATCGCATTAAGTCAGCCATTGACGGTCAATTATTCCCACGTTTCTGCAGCGCAAACGGCAGCGAAGACGTTTTATAAGTCGAGCCGTCATGCACGCAGTGACCAATGCACGATCAATTATAGTCGTGGGTGCTGCAGAAACTTGAGAATAATTGATCGTCAATGGCGCGCTTTAAACGAATTTTACGGTAGATAAAATCCGTCCCTACCCGCCGTTTAATCTGATCCCTACCACCAGACCAAAGCTGAGCCAATGTTCAGCAGTGAGCCGAATATGGGTTGATGATGATGATGAAAAACTTTAAGCCTCAATAGCTCAACGGTAAGAACGGTCGGACTCATCACCGAGGAGTGGTGGTTCGATCCCCGCCCCGTTGGACTATTGTCGTATCCACTCATAATACAGTCTTTCCCGTCTAGTTGGAGGGGATTGGGAATATTGGTCACATTTCAAAAATATGGCAAATATTCTTTTAAAAAAATATATATGTAAAAAAAAATTTATCATATTAGAACAACGCCGACATCTATTATCATCACAATCATCACATTTTTCAAACAAAATCTAACCGCATCATAATTGATCCATTGGATCCAGACACACCAAACGAACCACTCTATATTATGTTGTAATTAAAAACAAAAATACGAACGTTCGCTTGTATTCGAGAAACTCCTATAACTAAGTTGGCCTTAAGTTGCTCGTACGGGTAACAAAACACTAAGGGCTCCCGCACACAGGCCACCGACCACAACCACAAAATGCCATTACCGGCATATTTCCTGTAGTTTTCATACATTTTATATGGACTCGCCGTACACGGTTGACGCCGGTGGCCGCCACAAGCTACAATCGTCGCTGCTCGCTTCTTGTGGCCCGCACCGGCCACTAAACGCTGACACAAAACGCCGCAACACGCCACTCGCGCGGTTATTATACTGTGCGTGTGTAGGTTATTAAAGTAGCAGCCACCGACCACAAGTGTCGACCACCGGCCACAAATGGCTGTAGCGGACTTCAGCTATTTTTGTGGTCCCTTCTATAGTTCAGTCAATCTGTAATGAAATAAATGCTACCCTTAGTATAAACGGTAAGTTATATCAAAAAATTGTTTAAATAAAAGTTGTAGCTATTTTTATGACAAATAACTTTCTCATTCACAGTACAGCTGAAAAATATTTTTTTATTAACAAAAATAACGAAAAACCCTTTTTTTGATACTTCAGCGCCACCTACTGTTTGTATTTTTAGTCGTATGTTGTTGCTCTAATGACATAAAATGTAGTTCACATAGTCCTCTGCGTTTTTTGTTCGATAAAATTTTCCCTAAAAACCCTATTCGGAGAAAAACGCGTTTCAAATTTTTTTGGATTTTCTCAAAAACAGCAGGACCCCGCCAATCTACATTTAAAGTTTAAAGTTTAAAAGTTTTTTATTTGAGCAGTTTAAAAAGTACATAAAAACAAAAAGGTGACGGTGATCCCACAAAGTTATAACTGTGTTGTGGTGATCAACGCCCTTCTACAGAGGTACATGACATGCATACTCGTACAAGCTTTGTTATAAAACATAATTTTTTATACAATTTGTGAAAAAGTGGTGCGTTAGGGTGTGGTGTACAGAACCAGTGTAGTTTACGGAGATCATGATTGTGTGAAAGAAAGGTTACTTGTAGGACCTTAAAAGTTCCTCTGTTTCGTCATAGGAAAGACATTTAATCCACGATTTACATTTGTTTTTACAATTGGAAAAAGTCAAAGGGTAGATGTTGAGTAACTTATTAATTTTATTATAAAGGTTGCTACTTAAGTGGACATAATTTAACATCTTTACTTGCCCCCTAACGTTATATGAGGTCAAACATTTTCTTGAAATTATCCTGACCCTAAATTACAGATTGACTGAACTATTCGTGTTTTTTGTAGCGGCGTTTGTGGTCCGTGTGTGGCGACACTAACAGATGCTCCATTTACTCGTATGCGAAGTTACTCGTGCGTGAAAAGTGTGTGCCGTAAGCTGTTTAAACTATCGGATTAAACTCTATTTATGTAGTTAGATGGTGCTATGTATTTTTGTATGATAATATGATTTATCTTATTTGTATAATATATTTATTACTTATAACTAGCGGACCCGGTCAAGCTTCGCTTTGACTTATGTGCACTTCTTCCCTATCCCTACCCTACATTACCCTACTCCTACCCCTACTCTACCCCTACCCTAACCCTACTCTGCTCCTATTATGATTTTATACCTATGTAAATTATTTCTCTTGGAATAATCAAAGACATTTACGCGTTCGTTAACATATAGAATAAATCTTAGAAATAGTTTTCGGAAATAAAAACTTTAATTTACACAAAATAAATTTATGAACGCACGCGTAAATTTTAATCATTTGTCAGTATTTCTGAACGCACGTATAAATCAATCATACAGTATTTGACAGGATAGACAACAAATGTATGACAGGTACTAAACAATGTAACATATTTTGTGGAAAATTATTGATCTTTCATAATTATTTATTCGTTAAGTTTTCATTGTTTTTAAGATGTATTCTGCTATTCTTGGCGGAGACAAATCAAACGAATCAAAAACCATGAAAATCGGTCCAGCAGATCTCGAGTTATAAGTTTTGTAACAAACCCGACTTGCTTTTATATATATAGATTATTACGTAAACTATAGTAAATAGCGGACGCCCCGCGGTATCACTCGTTTAATTCCCGTTCCCGTAAGAATACGGGAATAAAATAGCCTGTGACACTCGCAAATAAGGTGGCTTTCTAGTGGTAAAATAATTTTTAAAACCGGTTTAGTAGATCAAGAGTCACCATAAACTTGAGTTCTTATTATAGACTAGCGGTCACCCGCGACTTCGTCCGCCCTTAGACATCGTTAATCCAGCCCTTGCTATCGCTGTAAAAATGGAGTAATTTCTCTCGTTTTCCCAACATTTCCCTTCACTTCTCTGCTGTTATTAATCGTAGCGTGATGAAAAATACTATAACCTGCCCAGTAGTTTGAAGAATAATTATACCAAGTTTCGTTAAAATCCGTCGAGTAGTTTTTGTTTCTATAACGAACATACAGACTGTCAGACAAAAATTTTGCTGATTGCATTTTTGGCATCAGTATCGATTACTAATCACCCTGATAGTAATTTTGAAAATATATTTCATATACAGAATTGACCTTTCTACAGATTTATTATAAGTATATTATATTATATAGATGTATATAGATGTAATATTATCAGCCTAATCTAACGGCTCACTAAAGGGATATGCCTAAAGCTAAATGCACGCTGCTCCAATACGGATTGGCGGAATTTTTCATTTACTTATTGGAAATTGTATGTTTGTCATTATGTATCACACAATCTGAAGCCTAAAGTTGCATGGTAAAGGGGCTGGACTCAATACCGAGGGGTCATGGGTTCGAACCCTGCCCGCTGGACTATTCTTGTACTCGCAAGTACTACGAATCTATACTAATATTATAAACCTGAAGAGTTTGTTTGACCGCGCTAATCTCAGGAACTACTAGTCCGATTTGAAAAATTATTTCAGTGTTAGATAGCCCATTTATCGAGGTAGGTTATAGGCTATATAGTATCCTCGTTTTCCTACGGGAACGGGAACCACGCCGGTGAAACTAACAGACAATATTTCTAATCAAATTATTTTGTATCCTTTCAGACAGATTGTACTTCGCGACGCTCAAAACGGGATACCAGCCAAAATCCACACGCAACAGCAAATACTTCCACATCGAAGATGACATCGTGTACGAGAACTTCTACTTCGACTTTGGACCTTATCACCTGTGCCATTTGTATCAATTTTGCAACTTGCTCAACGATGAGTTGGACAGAAATCCGAAGAAGAAGATCGTGTTCTACACAAGTAACAATGAGACGCTCAGGCTCAATGCGGCATATCTCATCGGCAGCTATCAGGTAATATTTTGAAAAATATCTGTAAGATGCTTATAGGCGTGTCTTAGTTCTAATAGGCTCAGGTAATATTCAGTAAAACTATCTGATGAAGATGCTTATAGACGTGTCTTAGTCCTAATATAGGCATTTGCTAGGCAAGCGCTCTAGAACTTGACCGCATTGCTTCCATCCTTGACTGCTAATATGATTGTCAGTAGTCAAGGATACAATAGGAGAGGAAAGCCCAAAAAGAGATGTTTGGTTTGAAAGAGGATGTATGTATAAAGGGAGTAGATGATAAGTTCACGAATAATAGAATAGAAGCGAATGGAAGATTTTGACACATTTTGCCGACTCCACTTAAGTGGGAGAGACGTGAAAGATGAATATGACCTGTGTTTTCGATTCGGAGGGTGAAGGTCCGTAATTCGTTCGGGCATCTCCAACTTTTTAGTTATGTGCATTTTAAGAAATTAAATATCACGTGTCTCAAATGGTGAAGGAAAAACATCGTGAGGAAGTCTGCATACCTGAGAATGTGTGTGAACTCTGCCAATCCGTATTGGGCCAGCGTGGTGGACTATTAGCCTAATCCCTCTCATTCTGAGAGGATATTCGTGCTCAACAGTGAGCCGAATATAGGTTTGTTATCGCCGCGGCTCGTGGTCGCGGTCGTATGTGCTCGTGGCGTTCGAGCCATCTACATCTCTTGGTGTGTAATTCTTTATGGGTTACTTGGGATAGGCGGGGAGAGTGACTTGAGTGGAAAAGGGAAGTGTTTGTTAACAGTCAAAGGATCCTTTAACCCTACACACATCGTTCACAAGTGCGTGACTTCACTCAAGGTAATTTTCTGCCATTCTAGGGTTTTATTTTGGTTACAGTTTGATTTGTTAATTAAGTTGTCCTGACAAATGACCTTTGTTCGACATTAGTTTTCTTATTTTTGTAATCACCTCAGAGTCTGCTAAAAGGTTGTTGATGATGATTGTAGTCAACCTTGAGCATATACAAAGACCGCATTGTTTTCCTTTGCAGATAATATACCTGGGCGGGTCGCCGGCGGCGGTGTACAAGCAGCTGACCGAGGGCACCTGGTCGCTGCTCAGCTTCCGCGACGCGTCGGGCGGGCCCGCGCTCTTTGACATCTCGCTATTGGACGTGCTGCATGGTATCAAGGTCGCACATGACGCCAAGTTCTTCGACTTTGAGCACTTCGACGCTGAACAGTATTTGTTTTACGAGGTACGCTATTACTGTAGCCCCTACTCTCCTCATGTCTGAGGATCGTGAATTCATTACCATCCTTGGCGAGTCATTTTTTACAATGCTCCTCTATCGAGTACGGTCGCTACCCATTTTGACGGCACTGTAAAAGGTGCGGGCTCTTGTTTCTTTGAGAAGATCCGACTATCCGGTTGGAGGACCTCGTGACCGTTTGCCACAATTCCCATCACAATATTTTCTTCCAAGTTGTCGTTACCACGGCGTGTGATATCCCCAAAATAACTAAGGATGCGCTGTAGACAGATGGTTGAGAGACGTGTTTTAATTTGAAACTGTGAAATAATTGCGTTTGGCAGTCCACGGTATACGTAACATTCGCCTCCAACACCACATCTGGAACCAATTCTTTGTCTTTCTCTGGCGTCCAAAGTCTACGTCTCTACACCTTATAGGAAGATCGAAAAATAAGCGCTTGGAACAGGGGTGTTTTGGTTATATTTGTGATGCTTCAGTTCTTCCAGATGTTTGTTAACGTCGTTATCGTGTAGCCCCTACACTTAGGGCAAATTGCGTGATGAGCCTCTTTCGCGCAATGTAGGGAGGGAGGACTGTGACAACAAAGGTGGACGCCAGAAGAGCGATTGTCAACAATGAGTGCGATCCTACAGGCGCATGGCCTAAGGGATGACAGGGCCATGCTTTTCATCTTAGACATTCTCTATAGCTTTAAGGTCGCTCATGAAGCTCATGATGCCAAGTTTTACGACTTTGAGCACTTCGACGCTGAACAATATTTTTTTACGAGGTACGCTTTTACTGTAGCCTAGGGAGTCCTAGGGACATCTATAACATAGGGATGAAACTCTTGAATGAACCTTTGATGAAAACCTATGTCTTGCGGTGCGATGGTAAAAAGGCGAACGTGGTATGACGTCGAATAGCTCCTGAGCACACTCTCCAAAATATATCCTATAAAACACCGACAAACGGGCAACTTTTCGCCTATGCTCAAGGGTTTGGAGTTTTGTCCAAAGTGGTGAATCTCCTGGCTCGGCGATCCACACCTTACCTTATTACTACTTATCTCATTTTGTACAGAAAGTGGAAAATGGCGACTTGAATTGGATCGTGCCCGGCAAGATGCTGGCATTCTCTGGGCCGAACCACCGCTCGCGGCTGGACCGCGGCTACCCCCTGCACAGCCCGGAGCATTACCACGAATACTTCAGGTTCTTCTTCTTCTTCTTGATGTCGCGGCTCTGCAGGCCTCTTGAGGTCCTGTATCACGTTGACCGTTACCGATCTATTGTGATCGCCACTGACTAGATATCCCCTCCAATACTGGTTGCTGCCAGGTACAGCAGCAGTTTCTTGGCTGGTACTTCAGGTTACTTTATTTTATTACTAGCTGACTAGTATGGATACGAGGATAATATAGCCTATAGACTTCCTCGATATATGTGCTATCTAACATTGAAAGAATTTTTCAAATCGGACCAGTAGTTCCTGAGATTAGTGCGTTCAAACAAACTCCTTATAATATTAGTATAAATTATTTATTGATTTATTATTAACCAGTAGACGCGCGCGGTTTCACTGACGGATGTCGCTTTTTCGAGATCTAGACCAGACATTTTCCTTTTGTCCAAACAAACTAAGCGAATAGTACTTGTAGAGCTTACTGTGCCGTGGGAGACTAACATTCCGAAGGACACACACAGTATAAAAGTGAATAAATATTATGACCTAACAAATGAACTAACTAAAAATGGCTATGTAAACTTCATTTTTTTAGAATTGCAAAATCTTGTAAACAAATATGGCCGTATTCATCACTGACATTAGTTGTGACGTCATCCTAGGGATGGGCCGTTGATGAACTATATCGAGAATTAACTTATACTAATCGAATTTTATATCAATTGTAAAAAAATCACTTTACTTAAAAACTCACTTCTAAGTTGGCAACACTAATCACACAGTCAAAATACGCGCGATATTAACTGTCTACCTCTTTCTGTTGCATATTAATTAATACCTATCAAATAACATTTTTTTCACTTGTATCTGTTTGTTATAAATTAAAAGAGTACTAAAAAATTTAGGCAGTACTTGTTAACGCATTATCTTTTTTTAACATATAAGTACGTAACTAACTAAACAGCGCTATGAAAAAAATACTTTATTCAAATTACTCAATTACGATATCGATACTGAACGGAATACATTCGATATTTACAATCGGTAAATCGTTCATTTTTAATCTGTGGTGACAATTTTACTTGGCACAACCTTAGAGAGACGAAACGTCAAATTAACATTTAAATGTAATCTGTGTGCATAATTTCGTGTTTAATTTCGTTTATTTCTAAAAATTTTGATTAAACCCTGTGTAAATTAAAAAAATGTTACGTTTGTATGATTCTCCATAGGTGGATTGTAAAGAACAAAGTGTTTGTGCGTGTTTTAATAGTTTGATGGTTCTGAAAACTATTATGAAAGTTTGGCATCGACAAAAGGGTTTGTTTATTTACCAAATAGCGCAATTCAATCTGGACATGGTATAGTTAGTCTGTACGCCGTAGAAGTAGGTGCAAGAGGATTACCAGCAAAATCTCTCTGTAACTTTCTTAAAGACCTTGGCCTCTCTAGAAGTGTAGATAGTTCTATATTAGAACGAGTATCCAAAGCTGCTCTAATAGGATCTGTCAACGCCGCAATGTTACCTAAGACAATAATTGCCGGATAATTTGGACAGGCGTTTACTTTATTGCATCATATCATTTGTCTACCTACCTGCGAATATTTTATATTGTCATTCACTCTTGTGCCATCTTCCATTACAACGCAATACACGCTTTCAATATCAAAAGGCCTTTTAATTAACAAAAACCACGAAGATCAAGTCCGACAGCAAACATTTTGGCGACCGTGCAGATTAACAACCGCGAATCTACAATCTTTTGGATATTACAATCGACGGACAAGAAATTCGTGACGAAAACATACGAAAATTAGATGACGCAATCTCAACAAAGAACAAAGAAAAGACGAACCAACTCAGTTAAGTGCCTTAAATCCTTTCTTATCCTATTCTAAAAACTATTAACTTTCTATTTACAGCAAGATTTGTGCAAATAATAGTATCGAAATCAAGTGGATTGTGAAACAATGTGTAACAGTTAGGTTATACCTAAGTACCTATTAATGAGTTAACGAAATATTAGTTTTGCTTATTTTACGTAATATTATTTAGGTTTTTACTATAATCTCAATTTAAAACATTACAATTTGGTTAAAAGTTCGTAAAGATTAATTAATTTCATACAATTCATACTTCATTAAGAAAATTACACATAGATTTGCATACCTACCTAGTATCCTAAACAATACCTATCTACTATACCTAGCTTATTATTCTAAATTACGTAAATCTATAAAGTTATTACCTATACCTAATTACTTACGCTCTCATATAAACTTGTCATAATATACTTTTTGACTTGTCATATACTTACTTGGTACTCAATCGTATTGCCGAACATTCCAGGATCGCGTTGCTTCGCTCCGCGCGCCTGCAACCTACCTACCTAGCACCTACGTTATCTTATCAGCTAAGGACGCGCGCAGTCGAGCGGTTTGAAGGCGGTTGAGATTCGTTTGTAAGCGGCCTAACAAGTATCACCGAATAAAGGAGCGTGAGCTAAAACTTTTCTTTTTAGTACTTATTACTCGATTACTTTGCAATAGCCTACATAATTATACATGAGGTACTTGCCTAGTTTTTATTTTGTTTGTTTATAATTTGTTTGTATCATTGTTCACATAAATTATTACTATTTAATTACATTTCAAATCTTGTAATACACAATGACTGAAAGTGCTAGTATGCCCGCTGTTGCAAAGGAATTAAGAGAACTTTATGCAAAACGTAGCTCGGTTAAAGGGCGCATTACTAAATATAAAACGTATTTAAATTCAATTTCTTCTAATAGTTTAACACCACTTGAGGTTGGTGAGTTAAAATTAAAAACAGAAAAGATCAAAAGACTTTCGGATTATTTTGAAGAGTTGCAAAATCGAATAGAAGTTGTAAATTCAGATAATATGTCATTAGAGCTTACTGAACGCGATAACATTGAACAAGATTTAATGATAACAATTGCTACAGGCTTACATCTCATAGATTCTAATGAAAGCATCTTGAACTCAAGTCGGCCTCACTCACGCGACGAGCGCGGTGACCATTCGACTTCTATTGTTTGTCATCACGATAACCACGACATGGGTTTCAAGCTTCCTGAAATTCAAATTTCTAAATTTGAGGGTCACTTCTTCAGATGGTTGGATTTCAGAGACAACTTTTTATCTTTAATTCACAACAACGATCGAATAAAACCAATTCATAAGTTTCACTATTTGGTGTCATATCTCGAGGGTGAAGCCGCTCGTATAATTTCTAATATTGAATTATCCGAAGCTAATTACAGCATTGCATGGCAGTCATTGTGTGAGCGGTACGACAACAAAAAACAACTTATTAACCATCACTTAAATTCGCTTTTCAGTATCGAACCGTCGGCCCGGGAGTCCGAAAGATCGTTACGATTTTTAATAGACCATGTATCGAAAAATCTTCGTGCTTTAGCGACTTTAGGTCAACCGACCGACCACTGGGACACGCTTATAATTTATATTATGTCCTCAAAATTAGACAACAATACTATAGGGAAGTGGGAAGAGCGTCGTAATAATTTTGACGAAGTACCTACTCTAAAGCAATTTAATAAATTTTTGTCTGATCGTGCGGATGTCTTAGAAACTTTAAATAGAAACAAAAATGACAAATTGAGGCAACTACCGCGGCCAATGACTAGTTCAGTACGCAACTACAACAACTACAACCACTACAACAACTCCAACAAAAACAATAATAATAATGAATTAAAATCTTTTGCAGCTAGTTTTAATACAAATTCTTACCGCTGTTCCGTGTGCAAGAATGATCATCGTATATACGACTGTCCCATATTTTTAGCTAAGAGTGTGGGGGAGCGCAAGACCGAGGTCTCAAGATTAAGGTTATGCTTTAATTGTTTGCGTGGCTCTCACTCTCTTCGCTTCTGCAGGTCTGGACCATGTCGTACATGCAATGAATTACATAATACTCTTTTATGCACTATTTCAAACAAACACGATTACGATACATCAAATACATCAAATAGTACAACTAAAAATACAACTCACAATGTACCAAACAGCAACTTGGTCAATTGCTCCACGTCCATACAAAATACTAATCAAATTATTTTATCCACTGCTTTGATTACAGTGACGAATCCTAAAACAAATCAAATCGAAAAGGTCAAGGCTCTCCTTGACTGTGGGAGTCAATCTACATTTATAAGTCAATCTTTGAAACAAAAACTATCACTCGATTCAGAGCCTATTAATACAATAAATATAATAGGTATCGGCAACACCAGTTGCGATGAAGTCACAGAAACTTGTACACTACAATTAGGTTCAATAAACAAAGATTTCAATATTCAACTTACCTGTTATGTTATGAAGCAACTAACAGGTCAAATTCCTAAAATACCTATCAACATTCAACAACTACAAATACCTACTGACATACAGTTAGCAGATCCAACGTTTGATCAGCCAGCTCCAATTGAAGTTTTGATTGGTGCCGATATTTTCTGGGACATCTTGGGTTGTGAGCAACATTCTCTCGGCCCCAATAATCCTAAATTAAGAAGTTCTAAGTTCGGTTGGTTAATTTCGGGTCCTATTTCAAATATTTCTAAATCTCAAAATAAACAATGTCTTGCTAACGTATCTCATGTAGACGAAATCGACCAACAATTAACGAAATCTTGGGAACTTGAATCAGTTCCTACAAATACAATTTTACACGAAAATGAAATTGCTTGCGAAAACCATTTCCGACATTTTACTCGACGATTAAGCACAGGTAGATTTTGCGTTAGACTACCTCTAACTAACGATCCTAATAATTTAAGCAACTCTTATGACCTAGCCAAACAACGTTTTCTTAATTTAGAAAGACGATTAAAGAAGCAACCGGCTATTAAGTCACAATATATAGAATTTATGCGCGAATACGCAGAGTTAGCCCATTTAGAAAAGTCAAAATTTTGTATTCCAAATCCATCGTATTTCCTTTGCCATCATTCAGTTTTTAAACCAAACAGTGAATCAACCAAAATCCGCATCGTCTTTGACGGTTCGGCGCGAGTTCCTTCCTCAGGCCTGTCTATTAATGACATTCAACTAATAGGCCCAAATATACAAGACTTTCTTTTCTCCATTCTGATTCCAGCGTGTCAATACAAATTCATTTTAACAGGCGACATAAAAGAATTGTACCGCCAAATTTTAATTGATGAAGAGCACCGAAATCTTCAAATAATATTATGGAGAGAAAATGAGTCTTTGCCTTTAGAAAAACTTCGATTAAATACTGTTACTTGTGGTTTTGCAAGTGCCAGCTATTTGAATACTCGTTGCCTTTGGCAACTGGGGGAGGAATGTGATGACGAACAAATTAAAAATATTATACAACATGATTTTTACGTTGATGACTTAATAACCGGTTCCGACAAAGAAAAAGATTTACTTTACATTCAAAATTCTGTATCAGAGGCATTAAAAAAAGGTTGTTTTAACTTACGAAAATATAGATCTAATTCTAAAACTATTTATCAATCATCTACTATTCATTTTACTGACAATTTAAGTAAAGTGAGTCATCAAATACTTTGGGATTAAGATGGAATCCCTTTTCTGATACTTTTAATTTTCCTATTCAAAACCCATCATACAAAAACATTTTAACTAAAAGACTAATTTTATCATTATCTTTAAAAATATTTGACCCGCTTCGATTATTAAGTCCTTTCATAGTTAAACCTAAAATTATTTTGCAGCTATTGTGGCTCAAGAAAGTAGAATGGGATGATCCCGTTCCTCAGGTTATAAAATTATCATGGGAAAAATATTCTAAATTTACTAAACTAAAACAAGTCACAGCTTACATATTAATATTTATACACAAAACTAAAAACCCTAAATCTAAAACTATCGATAATTTAACAATTGACGAATTAACTAACTCATTTCATTTCTTATTAGCTCAAAAACAATCTTTTCCGAATTAATATGCAACTCTAACCAAAAGCAAACAACTAAATTCTAAATCAAACATTCTCTCTTTATCTCCATTCATCGACGATCACAACTTGATTAGAGTAGGCGGTCGAATTGACGCTTCTATGTTTAAGTTATGATCATAGGCATCCAATCCTTCTTCATTCATTCCATTAACTAACAAAATTTATTTTCAATTATTACCACATTAATTTACATGCTGGTCCACAATTACTGTACGACAACTTTTTTGGCCTATTTATGGCAGGCGGCTTGCTAGAAACACAGTACAGAAATGCGTCATGTGCAGACGAGTTCAAGATAAAACTCTCAATCCTCTTAAGGGAAATTTGCCAGCAGAGCGCAGAACCTAGTCGGTGCTACTAATGACATTAAGAAATTCCTAAAACAAAACAAACAATATTTTATCGAATTTGCAACTCAAGAACAAATTAAATTCAAATTCTCACCGTCATATGCTCTTCACTTCGGTGGCATTTGGGAGGCTGGCGTGAAATCCGCGAAACATATTAAACGCGTAATGGGTAATACACATCTGACGTTCAAGGAAATAAGTACATTGTTTGCACAAGTCGAAGCTATACTTCTAACAGTCTTCTCCTGTGTCCATTATCTCCTTCTCCAAACGATTTCCTAAACCTTACTCTAGAGCATTTTCTGATTGGTCGTCCTATCACTTCACTGCCGTCACCCGATCTAACTGACCATAAATCAAGCAGTCTGCAGCGCTACTCATGGCTTGAGCAAATCAGACAACATTTTTGGAACCGTTGGAACAAAGAATATGTCTCCGAATACAAAACCGACTCAAGTGGCGCACCAACGACGGCCCCAAGCTCAAAATTGGTGACCTTGTTTTAATACATGAAGAGTACGTGCCTCCACTTTCCTGGCGAATGGGACGAGTTACACGGATGTTCCCAGGACGTGACGGAGTTTCCAGAGTCGTCGACATAAACACCACCAAAGGAAGCTTAAGAAGACCACTAACCCGAATTTGTCCATTGCTGCCTGATTAGTGTTTGTAGAAAGACAAGCCTTTCTACGCGGGGGAGGATGTCAACGCCGCAATGTTACCTAAGACAATAATTGCCGGATAATTTGGACAGGCGTTTACTTTATTGCATCATATCATTTGTCTACCTACCTGCGAATATTTTATATTGTCATTCACTCTTGTGCCATCTTCCATTACAACGCAATACACGCTTTCAATATCAAAAGGCCTTTTAATTAACAAAAACCACGAAGATCAAGTCCGACAGCAAACAGGATCTTACCAAATTTGGCTAGGCAGGGAGAGAACGGGGAGTGTTGATCGATCGTCAAGGAATTCCTTAACCCTACATCCTGTACTCACAAGTTCAGGACTCTGCTCGGAGTTCTTCTCTCTACCAAGTTAATTTTTTTTCTCTAATTCGGGGTCGTCCGCTCGTTGATAAATAAAGTCTAGAACTGTCTCATCTTCTATGTTCAGGAAGCACCACGTGACGACTATCGTACGACTCAACAAGAAGTCGTACGACGCGAAGCAGTTCACAGCGCACGGGTTCGAGCACCGAGAGCTGTTCTTTGTCGACGGGTCGGTGCCGTCCGATCTGATCGTGAGTCGGTTCATACGGATCTCTGAGGCGGCGAAGGGGGCTGTGGCGGTGCATTGTAAAGGTAAGCTTATATATTTTAACTAACGAACCCGGTGAAGCTTCGCTTTGACTAATTTCCTACCGCTCTTATTCTACACCTACCTTAACCTTAGCAGACCCGCTCAAGCTTCACTTTGACTCATTCCGTACCCCTATCAGCTTCACTTTGACTCATTCCGTACCCCTATCCTATTCTACTTCCACCCTACACTTACCCTACCCTAACCTACCCCTACCCTACCTCTACACTAACGTCAGTCAATTGTTTTGTATAATGGAAAATGTATATGGTATTGCTTGAATATAAAATAAAAAAAAAGAAATATTGTTCTCTATCCTATCGCAACAAAAGATAGAGCAATATTTCCGGTGAGACCCTATTGGTCGCTAATATGTCATTTTATCTTTACGAGATATGTGGGTCGCATGATAGGCCTACTAGTGGCGCATAGGGTCGAAACTTAAGGCGTGCGAAAAAGCTATGCTCAAGAAAGGAATACGCAAGAAAGCACCGGTATACTGGTGGAATGAGCAAATAAGAGAGAAGAGAGATTTCTGCACCAAATGCCGGAGAAAATACACTCGCCAGGCATCGCTACCCCCCGGCCCGCGCAGTCCTCCCCTCTGCCCCGCGCGCACGACTTCACACCCGCATAGTCCTTCCCCCCCGTCGCCCGCATATCATGCGAGTGTCATCAACGAACTTGCCAAGCTATAGTGAAAAATGTCTTCCTAGCGGATCTATGTACGCCAATGATGCGTTAACGATACTCTTTCGCGTCGCACTATAACTACGATACTTGGTCCACAGCGGGGCTGGGTCGTACCGGTACGCTGATCGCGTGCTACATGATGAAACACCACGGGTTCACCGCGCGGGAGGCCATCGCCTGGCTGAGGGTGTGCCGTCCTGGATCCGTCATCGGCCACCAGCAGTGGTTCCTTGAGAAGTGAGTATCAACTTTTAAAAAAATATAAAAAATAATAAGCCCTTTGTAGCATATCTATACTTCTTATTATAGGCAACCTAAGTATCTGTTTGTTGTTTGTTTGTCATCATCATCATATCAGCCGATGGTCCATTGCAGGACAAAGGCCTTTTGTAGGGACTTCCAAACATCACGATCCTAAGCCGCCTGCATCCAGCGAATCCCTGCGACTCGCTTGATGTGGCTTGGCGGGGAATCAACCAACACTGCGATTTCTAGTGCGGGGCCATTCCAGCTCCTTGGGACACAACGTCCATCGGCTCTTCGAACTATGTGCCCCGCCCATTGCCACTTCAGCTTCACGACACGTTGAGCTATGTGACTTTGGTTCTTTTGCGGATCTCCTCATTTCTGATTCGATCACGCAGAGATACTCCTAACAGAGCTCGTTCCATCGCCCGCTGTGTGACTCTGAGCTTTCTTATGATCTTAGCGAGTTAGTTATTTATCGATGATAGCTTATTGTATTGCGTAACTTTATTAGCCAATGGATTGAAGTTGCCATTATCTACTGATACCATATCGTCCCTTAGCTAACAACACCGCTCAAGTCGAAAATTGGCGGTATTTACATTTTGATGTCATTGGATGAAGCTGCGCATTGCGCGTCGAACTATTGGTCTCATGAAATAGATTTCAGCCAATCAGAAGCCGTAATTCAAAAAATAGTAACAGCGCTCAAGTCGGTTGGCGTCGCAACACCGCACAAGTCGTTAGTCTGTCATACTTTTCGCGCGAAAATACTTTAATGCAATAATTCCAATTATTTATTTTAGATTTGAATAAAAAAGATAACACTAGTTTTTCTGACACTAAAGTATGCAATTCTCTTACTAAATATGACACTATTGCAACACCAATAAATAATCAAAACAGTTATAAGTAGCCAGGATAATGTAAACACAATATTTGACCAGAACATAGACTATTATTACTAATTATGACTAATATTAAAAACATTGACATTCACAATCTACAAGTTGTAGAAAAAGTCGGTGATGACTTCTTTGATCTGAAACATATACCACCCGAATTTGCTACAGTAACCATCGAGTATATTCAGCCTTCTGCATTGAATGTAGCCAATATCTCGGTAGAAAGTGAGAACGTTGTACAAGAGCTATGAAATATTGACATCAAAGCTTTCCCTAGGAATACTCAAAACCCAATTTCGGATATAGTAATTAACACAGATACAGATAAAACAACCCAAAACAATATACAGCAATCCAGTGTCTCTGCTACTCCATCACTAACAAAGTGGTCATATTCAGTGATGTTCCTTATCACGGTGATTTGTTAAGTCATAAAAAACTACAGAACAAGGCGTCAAAAGATCCAAATGAATATAAACGCAATATAAATAAAGAATTACGGATGAAAGGTGTTTACACTTTGTCTTTTTTTTATAGTATCCAGCCCCGCATGCACGCGCTGGGCGAGGCGCACCGGCGTCGCTTCAACATAACCTCGTTCCCCGTGTTCACGCGCGGCATATACAGCGACCTGCCGCCCGAGCCGACGCCCGCGCGCGAGCCCGACGACGGCAGGCCCGTGTCGCTGCAGACCATACTCAACAGCAGCAAGAGCAACAAGGTCAGTATAGTATGTCTAGCCTCACAGGCCAGTTAGGTAGGTCCAATTTCGAGAAAGAGGTGAATCGCCGAATCCAGCTCGGCTGGGCAGCGTTGCGGAAACTCCGTGACATCTTTTCGTTCGAAATTCCTCAATGCTTTAAGACAAAAGTCGTGTTGCCAGTGCTGACATTGTGATCCGAGACTTGGTCGATGACTATGGGCCTTATTAGAAGGCTCAAAGTCACTCAGCGGGCGATGGAGCGAGCTATGCATGGAGTTTCTCTGCGTGATCGAATCAGGAATGAGGAGATCTGCAGACGAACCAAAGTCACTGACATAGCTCAGCGAGTCGCGAAGCTGAAGTGGCAATGGGCAGGCCACATAGTTCGAAGAGCCGATGGACGTTGGGGTCTCAAGGTGCTGGAATGCACCGGAATTCCGCTGATATCCTCGGTCCACTAGGTGAACCGAGGATATCAAGCGTGTTGCAGGGAGCCGCTGGATGCTGGCGGCTCGAGATTGTTGTGCTTGGAAGTCCATGCAAGAGGCCTATGTCCAGCAGTGGACGTCTATCGGCTGATAAGGTAAGGTAAGTATGTCAGTGTCCAGCCCCGCATGCACGCGCTGGGCGAAGCCGAAGCCGCAGTGCATCGCCTTATACACCGTACTAGTTTCACCGTCTGTAAGCCGCCCCAACAGCTATTAGTCCAATACAAGTAACCCCTTAATAATATTAAAAATTACCTCAAGCTAATTTACACCCTAGCGAAAAAAATGTTTTAATTCATGAAAAAATGTTAACGTCCTGTTCAATTCTGTTTCGTAAGTATTGAACTTTGACCTAGTTTAGGCTAAGGTTTAGGTTTAATTAATTTCTTAAAATGCACACGACTAAAGTACATGCCCCAGACCGGATTTGAATACACCTTCCGAATCGAAAGCAGAGGTCATATCCACTGTTAAATATTTTATACCTTGTTACAGTTGGACAACGCAAACATACTCAACGCCAACGAAACTGACTCCGAGAACAACGTGACGTCAGTCATCGGCAAGTATAAAACGACCGCCACGCCAATGTTGCCGACGAAGACGGTGTTCACGCCCAAGATCAGCTACATGATGCCGACCAACAACATAAGGAACGCCAACAACACCAACCTGAAGCCACAACCGAGACTCATGAACGCCACCCTCAAGTCTCATTACGCGGCCAAGACTTCAACATTCCCGCCAACACGAAGTGCCAATACCCAAGCCAAGCTCGCCGGGGCCAAGGTTCCTTTCACAGGTAAAAACAGCTTCCACGGCCAACGCGCCAATCTCGCGCGGCCAACCCTCCCATACTCCCATGGTAGTAGCCCTATAAAAACCTTCACTAGGAAAGCCAACTCTGTGTCGAAGATAACCAACGAAGCCAACGTCGTGACTACACTGACCAACGTGACTTCAACTCTCTCGGCTTTGACGGAAAACTGTCACTTGAACGGCAAAAACCGTCTTCCATCTGAACCTAACCTCAAAGCCGTCGCCCAAAAAGCAACGGCAACGAATTCTCGAAAGAAATTGATAGTCCGATCGAACTCTAATTCGCGGAAGAAGTTGCCGAAAAGCCTTCCAAAAAGTGGTCTGGAGTCGTCCCAAGATTTGTCGTCTAGCGATACGAATATTACAAATATATCCGCGGATTCTTTGGAGACTCCGTTCCGGTTTAGGCGAAAACGGGACAAGTCCAAAACCCCTGAGCCAATGGACTGCATAACAAATTCTGTCATCACTGCTGACGTCACTCCTGACAACTTTGAGGAGACCAGCAATTCTCAGGGCAATAAGCTATATAAAATAAAGGCGCTAAGGAAAAAATGTCCCGCTTTCGGTGTCGGTCTGTTGAAAAAAGATAACATCAATACTCGGTCGAGTAGTTGCGCCAGCAGCTCTACTGTGAAGAAGAAATGATCTCCGACGAAACGAGATATTAGGCAACTGTTTGCACGTTATAGAGTTTATTATAGGTGAATAGAGTGCATAGCACACGTTGTATAACCAGTTGATGGATTTGTTTAGGTTTATCTCATGTAATAGTCTGAGATCCGGCATAAGGAATGTATACCCACATCTGTTATTTATTTGGTATAAGAAATAAATTATGAAAAATATTCACATTGACACATTGCAATTTAACTAGGCAACCTATGCCTACTTAAATTGCGGCCAAACACATTTTTCGTACAAAATCTAGGAAACCATGAACTAGATCAAAGGCAACATAAAATAAGATTTCGTTTGACATATTACACGACTAAATAATTGATCAGGACATTTGTATAACATTAATTAACTATTTGTATCTGGCAACCCCGCAGTTGCAATGCGAAAGCAGGCTTTACGTTTTCAATTCTTTTGGGTATATTCTTTTAACTGGTGTATGATTTTTATTAATCAAGTAAAGTAGATTAAATAAATAAATAACTAAATAATCATTTAAACTCACCGGGTGCAATTTCACTATGCAACCTATTTGTATTGTGTCAATGTGAATATTTTCTATTATTTATTTATTATTCCAATAACAGATGAGGGTATTAATTCCATATGCCGGATCTTGTACTATAGCGATGGTTTTGTAATTCGACAGTGTGAATCTCAAATTCGTCTTTATTTCTAGCATTAAATTAAAGATAAATTCGAAACACTGTGATCGACTGACTTCATTTATATTTAATTCATATCAAATGCTGGTAACTAAGTTCTTTATTATATGGTTAGATGTCTAAACAAATTGATCAACTTTTGTGATGTGTAGGTGTTTTTTCATAGACCCCGTGATGAGCCTAACTGTTTTTTATTATATTACGTATTTCAACTTATTATCATATTTGTTATCATGAAGCGTGTGGTCGATTAGTGTGTAATATTGAAATTGAATTCGTTAGCCGTTATAACTATGACGTCACAGTACAGTCGGAGAAAAAAGTGTTTTACGGATTTTATTTCACAAAAACATCGACCACCATTAGTGACCTAAGGAAAATATTTTTGTAATTTTTGAATTACTATATAACTATTGAATGCCATTTTAGTTTAGCTTTTATTGAGCTTCCTGTTGTTTATATTATATTAATTTATAGTTTCCATATTATAATAGAATTATAAAAGAACTATAAATTTGTTCCATATTATTATATTTTATTTGCAATACCTATGTGTAGGTAAAAATATTATAAAATAAATGATGAAATATTTTAATGTCGCTCATATTTAAATGTTTTTTTTTTTTTTACTTTTTATTGCTTTATTGACATTTTATTATTTTTCTTAGTTCTTTGACAGCATCTGTAAAGTTATTCTTATTTTAAGACTGTTAGTTAAGATTAATTATTGTATTCGTTATATGTTTGGTGAACGAGTATTGTTTTATCACACTAAAAACGAAACAACAAGCAATATTCAGGATATCGTTACTTGGATTATTTTTTGGGTTTTCAAAAAAAAATTTTTTATTAGTGGATATCTAAAATGAAAAAAAGTGTCACAATAATACTAGTTCTTTTTATGTGTAAGTAAAAATGCAATTTAGTTTAAATGTAACTTTATGTAATTTTTTTTTAAATTCTTGTTTTAACATGAGATTATTATTTAAAGCTATGGTGTGTAGTGCAAGGTAAAAATAGTCTTATTTTAACGAAATATGTAATATCAAAAACTAAAGTTTTCAGTTTTTAATACTTCGCAATGTCACAAATAGATGTTTAGGTTTTTAATAAGTTTGTATGTATAAACTATAGATTTTTGCTTACAATACAAAAAGTCAGAGAAAAATACCAATATGGGATACTATAATGTACTAGCTGACGCCACGCGGTTTCAGTTGCGTGGTTCCCGTTAGGTTCCAGTACTGTAGGAATACGGGGATAATATATAGCCTTCCTCGATAAATGGGCTATCTAACACAGAAAGAATTTTTCAAATCGGACCAGTAGTTCCTGAGATTAGCGCGTTCTAGGAAACAAACAAACAAACTCTTCAGCTTTATAATATTAGTATAGATTTTGTTTCCTGTAATCAAAGATTGCAAATTGGATTTGGTCTTACGAGTAGAAGTTTGTCGAGTAGGAGTGTTCACATTTTTTAACAAATTACAATTTATTAATTATTTAAATGAAATTTATTTTATAATAACATTTTTTAAATTAATTCAATGTTAATTTTTTACCTCGTTTTTACAGACCGCCTGTTACGTTTTATTTGTAGACATGTTGAATAAAACACGAATTTATAGCGTCATATCAATTATAATACACAGTGATTCCGACTTGCCTCAACTATTCTGTACATAATATAAAAATTTTAGACTCCGCTAATTGATGTGAAAGACTGTTGTCTATGCCATTTTTATTGTAATAAATATTATTGTATAAACGTTGTTTACGCTGACTGTACTTGCAATTTTATTTTATTGAAACTATTGTCTACTCGACTGTACACTTATTAAAGCAAATATACAAATAGATTTCGTTTATAAACGACAACGTCGACCTTGATACCTTGAAATAAAGCATTAGAACTTGATTTATTATTTTTAGGCGTGTTTTAAGTTTCCAGGACTATCATCTTGTTATAATTATTGATGATTTGTACGCATAGTCTACTGAGTTCCTATATTTGAATTGACAAGCCAAAATATTGGAATTACGTGAATGGCTGATGTTTTATAGCTCGTACAAGATTGTCAGGGACCATCACGCGACGTCGCGTTACCGGCCACAGCGTAAAAGACCGCTTCACGCGACGTCGCGTGGTGAGGCAATGAAAGTGTTAACGTACATTGAAGATTTGTTATAAAGTTGTAAGTACAGTTTGGTCGCCTTCACAATTACATTATTATTTAACCGTATAAGTTTTAATAAAGTGAAATAATATATTATCTACTCTCATTACATGAAACTAAAATTATGAAAAAAAGTTATGTAAAAAAAAAAATAAAACTAAAAAAAACCGCTTATTTTTTAAAATTCCTAATAGCGTTATGGCTCATATTGTCATAAAGAATTTAAAATTTGTATGTATTCACGACTCAAAAAAATATTATGTCTTTTTTTCAGTTTAGCAGAACAACAATGGACCCTTTAAAAAAAGGGTCAACTAGTCTATTGTGGATTTACGTTATGGGAGACGATAAGGAATTTACTAGATACTTTAACATAATAAAACCGTTAAAAAATATAAATATAGTTGTGAAGGCAACCATAGAGATATAAATTATACTTAGAGGCAGCTGTTCGGTGTAGGATTGTTTTATTCGTAATAATACTACTAGTTAATGCTTGTTTGTGTAGGAATTGGTTGGACGTGGGTTGGTACGCATTTCGCTGCGTTTGGCTAGATAGTTGTAGATTAATGTTTGATAATTTTAAAAGGAGATCTCCGAAATTGGGCCCACCTTTCAGAACGATACAGAAATGAAAAATGTACTAAAAATCTTGTATATTTTACTAGATTACTCTATTAGATTCTTAGTCGAAATAATATTCGCCAACGGGGAAAATAAGCTGTTTCCATTATTTTCATACCGATCCAGCTTTGTGAATGCATATCGTAGTGATTTATTATCCTCTTTGCGTATTTCACTGGTTGTCAGTTGTCTTTGCAAACGCGTGCTGTCAATGTCAAATTGACATTTGTTCAACAAACCCCAAAGAAAAAAATATTGTCATTCGCTTTTCGTATCTGTGCGTCAGTAAAAGTGTTTCTTTTCATTATGTTTATCAAGATGACAGTTTTCCTAGCGATTTCACATTATAAATTGTCATAATTATTCTGTCCCTAGTATTGTCTGTCAATTAGACACAGATAATGCAATGAATTGTATGTCAAAGGGATACGAATTATTGCCCACCTGTAACAAGTAATTTATCTGATAGAGGCAAATGTAGATTTCTTTGAAAATTGGCCTCATGAGTTTTCCTTAGTTGTCCTAATTTATGGCCAATTTTCAGTTCTGTATCATTCGTATAATTTGGGCCCGATTTTTTATGGAAACTAGGTTTTCTCCTTTGATTTATATTTCAGAAGTATCTAGCCGGATGCAGCCCTTATTGGGTTGCTGACATTGTTATTATGTATTTTTATTTTTAAAACCACTATCATTTTTTTATTTTTTATATGTTGCTATTTTGGATAAACCTTACATATAACAAATCTCTAACGGTGCGCTTACACGGGAAATTAGAGCCTTCTATTGAATATTACTTGGCAACACTTAAGGAGCAATTAGTTGAAAATTTTGGAGAGAAAAAAATTGGCTTACGCAATGCAAAATACTACTATGTCATTGGCAAATTTTTTTGGTTGACAAATTTTAGTACTTTTTTATCTTTCATTGAGAATTTTATTATTTTTTCGTTGGTGTACCCACACTTTTTCAAACGAGCGTGGTGTATTACAGAACTAAATTGCTAGTGTTTGAATGCATTGCCTAGTTTTTATCATCATACTGGTAATATGATTTTTAGCATTTTTTCGTTGGTGTACCCACACTTTTTCAAACAAGCGTGGTGTATTACTGAACTAAATTGCTAATGTTTTAATGAACTGCCTAGCTTTATCATCTTACTCGTAATATGGTGTAGATATACATGAAGCAACAGTGGAGTTAATAAATTGTTTCATGTAGTCGTGACGTCATAAGTACCTACCTAATCATTGCTTGAAATGGAGCAATTTTAATAGCCCGTGTAAGTTGCACCTTGATCTAAACTAAATTGATTCATTTGAATTATAATTGAAAAATACCACATTACTTTTTGTAAGGCCGTTCGAATGTGATTTGTAAACTAACAACCTAAATCGAATTTTTTATACATATATATTTTGGTGCGATGCAGAGAGTAAAGGAAAAGGGACCAGTATGTTATCAGAGAAACGACGATGCATGTGTTGTGTAGATAATATAATTTTAAAAGTTATATTTCGTTGTGATCTTGAGATCTAATCGGTTACTAATGTTTATATAATTACCTAAGGTATGTGTATATAATTAAGCGACACCGTTTATATGTCTGTACATATGCGCTTTCATTTTCAACTTGCCTTCTATACAGTCTATAAATTCTATACAGTCGACACCCTAACAAAATGTAAAGCTGATCAGATGTTATAAATATAACGTGTATGTCTTGTAGCTCTCGAACTGGTAAACCGATTTTCATTTAGTTGCTTTTGTTTGAATTATTCAAGAGTGTTTTAGGCTTTTTTTGATGGAAATTGATTCAGCCGTTGGACAGTTATGAGTGTTGGAAGAGGGGTTATAAACAATAGTAAAGAAATACGAGTTAAGTAAAAGCTTATCTGTGGTGGATATAGAAACTGCGAATGTGGAATGGTGTTTTATATGGATAAAACAGACTGATATTTAGCAGTGGCATTCTTAAACCTTAATTTTACAATTTGCAGATTTTACGTCTATTTCGGCTATCATATCAGCGAATAACGCGACTAAAGGAAGTGCGAGTAAGAAGCTTTTACTGTATATTCGAGTGGGTGTGCGAATAAAAGAATTTGTGTATTATAAAATTAGCTATTTCTGCTGCTGCATTAAGTTGCAAGAGCCAAATAAACGTGGAAGCTTTACCGAAGATCATTATGTTACTATACTAAGTAATTCTCTTACCGGGTTGATTATCTGCAACCTAAGCTGTCATTGTATGACTGCAAGTTGAAAATGGAAGGGCAAGGAGAGTGTTGACATTCTAGAAGAGCTACTTTGCAGTAACTACGGTTTGAGACGCTGAAAAAAATACCAACTTAACTGCAATGGGTTGGCATGCATTGGCAATAATTGCTTGTACAATTACTTCAAGTTTGATTATAATTTATTTCTTTTATTTACTTCAAAGGGGCGTACAATATTTTTAAATATCAGCTTAACAAATCTTATTATACACTGAGTTTGAAAAATACCAAATTATCTATTGTTTTGTCAACAACCAATTTCTCAAGATAGATTCGATTGATCGTAGTTACTTCAAAGTAGTTCTGTATGACACCATGGTGTACTAAAACGCTTGTGCTTAATAAAAATTAAAAGAAACTATATTGCGATTATTTTCACTTGTTTCATTTCGGAGTTCCACAGGGTAGGGTTCTCGGACCCCAACTAATCCTCATTCATGTTAATGACAAAACCAGTAAATATGAGTAAAAATTTATTTCAACATCACAATAAATATTATTAACATTGTTAAGTCATGAAATTCTTAAACAATAGTTAACGTAACAATTGTTTTCGAAAGTTAAACTTAAGGTGAAGTAAAGGCACGCCTAAATCTATTTCTTAGGAAGTACTTTGTACATTATTTTCTTTGTTAGAACTACATACATAAAATCTACTTGAAGTAGATACATCTACACCAAAATTTCTTTAAACATGACGAAATTGTCATTAAACAGTGATGTGTAGTTTTGTAAATTTTCAGTACAGCATATCAGAACAGAATAAATTTTGTTTTTGGATAAGTCCGAATATTTCTTTAAGTACATATTTTGCTGTTAATATCAAATGTCCTGCAAAATTAAATCAATCATTACATAATTGCATACCTACAGAAAGAAGCAAATCGTTTAAATACGTAAATTTGAGTTCAGTAAAAAATTACAGAAACGTCAAGGTTTAGATTTGAAGATAATTGGAAATTTACATAATAGTCAATTTCTAGTATTGAAGATGGTTTAGAAGTCATATTCGGAGACGATGACGACGAGGCGGGCGACAGCACTGCCAGCGAACAGCGAGCGCTGGTACAGCGACATGGTGAGCTCGAGCTCCGCCACTTGAGGACCATCGAGCGAGCACTGCAGGGATACTACACAGATGTGCGCCGTTGGTCGCATTCTGAAAACAAATCATATTAATTTATCATCATCATCATCATCATCATCATCATCATCATCATCATCATTGTCAGCCGATGGACGCCCACTGCTGGACATAGGGCTCTTGCATGGACTTCCAAACAAAACGGACTCGAGCCGCCAGCATCCAGCGGCTCCCTGCAACCCGCTATTAATTTATACTTATAATAAATCTGTAGAGAGGTCAATTCTGTACCTACATGAAATATATTTCCAAAATAACTATCAGATATCGATACTGATGCCAAAAATGCAATCAGTAAAAATTGTGTCTGTCTGTCTGTATGTTCGTTATAGAAACAAAAACTACTCGACGGATTTTACCAAAACTTGGTATAATTATTCTTCATACTCCTGGGCAGGTTATAGTATACTTTTCATCACGCTACGATCAATAGGAGCAGATCAGTGTAATATCCACCTCACAACTGTTTGTTGTTGTGTTGAAACCACCAACTTTCCAACTAGCTGAAAAACACTTTAGTAAATAGTTACCCAAAGCAGCTGATGTCTGCGGGCGTGACGCCGGGCGAGGCCTGCACGCTCAGCATCTTCATCTCGAAGTGCACCACTGAGTCGCGCCACGCCGGACCTTGCATTGAGAAAAGGTCTACCTGTAATTGATAATGAGGCTCAGAATGATCAATTGAAAAACGGATTGGAACGATCTACAGATTATCTCATGTCTTAATCGAACCAAAAATTATTAGAACCAAAGAAGAATTAAAGTAAAATGAGTCGCAAAGCTAAAAGTGCCAGTGGCCTAGATTGGACCTAATAGGATGTTGATATCCCAAGGTGTTAAAATGGCGATAATGGCGTCGTGTTGAGAGGTAACAGCCCCAGAAAGGGAAAGGAGCAAGTAATAATACATCAAAAACGCGGTCTAAAAACGCCAAAAGCAAGTAGACACCGGATTTGACCTACGATTCATCCTGTAGGTATAATCGCGAATTTACCAGACCATGTGATGGGTTGTACCACACAGATCCTTTCAAGCTTTCCATAAAAAAGTAAAAATATTATTACTTTAAATAGAAATACTCACACTGCCTGCAGGCAAGAAGATATGAGACACAAAGGTGATGAAGTTGTAACTGTAGGCGCTGGGCTGGTGCAGGCACGACCAGTCCGACACTGGACACGAGCGCTGGATGCGCGTGCACTTGCTGGAAACATCATAATCTTTGTCAGCGTCTCTTTAATGGGCCACTAAAAGCCTAAGCAACTGTCATTTATGAGAGGAAATTAATTGGAGTGTGCTCAATTTATTGGAAGTAGCTGGTACGATGATGTGGAAAAATGCTGACTTGGGATCTTTTTCTAGGTTATGCCACATATCGCTTCGCATTATTTAACTGCTGAACTATTTGAGTGGACAGTTAAACCGTAATTTAACAATGTGATGTCGATGTGTGGATTACTTAAATGATCTTCCTTTCTTAAATTAGGAAAATATTTTGTTTTTTCATTTATGTGACTTAAACCCCTTTTTTCGCTTTGTAGAACGTGTTTCTAGCGGGTGTGCTCTGCATGATATTTTTCTTGTGCAATAGTTCACCAATTAGTCTTCTACAGTTATCAGTTAGCTTTAGACATACACGAACTTCCTAGCATTACATGCATTGCGATCGATGCGGGTTAATCACTTGGCAAAGACAAACCTTTTTATAACAGTAGGTAGATAATAATTTACGGACGAATCAAAGGAAGTGGAAATACTCTACAAATAATGCAACATTTTTCAGAGCATACGAGTTTAAGAGACTGGTCATACAAAGTGACAACATTTTTTGACTAGTCTCACTTGATGAATTGATGATGCAATCCAAGATGGAAGCGGGCTTACTTGTAAGAAGTAGAATGAAAATCCACAATCCTTTCGGTTTCTACACGACATCGAACCGGAACACTAAATCGCTTGGCGGTACGTTTTCGGTAGGTTGGGTGGTAACAGAGTAAATTATAGCGATTTCTAGTATTTTGTGCGGTTTAAAAATACCCAAGTCACCAACTTACTGTTTTCCCTCAAGTCTGTATCCTCGTGGGCAGTCGATGCGGTGGCAGTGGTACCCTCCCTGCGTGTTCTGACACACCTGGCCCTCCTCTTGGCCGCACTTCGCTTCGCCGTTTTCACACTCGTCGATATCTGCACAGATTGTCAAAATTTTAATAATTATATCATACTAGCGGTCGCAATTTCGTCCGCCTTTAGATCTCCTTAATCCGGCCATGTCGCAAAATCAGTTCTTCGCCTACTAACTATAAACTCCCTGCAAAACATCTTTGTGTGTCATGCGTTTTTCGATATTTCATGACCTTTCCTTCGCGTTCTTCTTAAATTTATGATCTAAGGCCCTGTGATAGTCTATACTCTCTTGTGGTAGGTACTTTACTGTATGGTACATTTGATTGTATGCTCAAATATGCAGTTTTCTTGCAACAACAAAGAACGTTCTGCGCATTCGGTTGACCACGCTCGTAATGATTTTCCAAATGCCCCCGAAGCATCAAGACACGCGACCGAAAGTTCGCCAACCCAAAGAAACGTCGTCGGCGAGCCGGTACCCAGCGGGACACGAGCAGCGGTAGGAGCCGGCCACGTTGACGCAGCGGCCGCCGCACAGCCGACCGCGGGACCGAGTGCGGCTGAGCTCCTCACACTTACCTATACAAGTCCGCTTATCGTCGGCGAGCCGGTACCCAGCGGGGCACGAGCAGCGGTAGGAGCCTGCCACGTTGACGCAGCGGCCGCCGCACAGCCGACCGCGGGACCGAGTGCGGCTGAGCTCCTCACACTTACCTATACAAGTCCGCTTATCGTCAGCGAGCCGGTACCCAGCGGGGCACGAGCAGCGGTAGGAGCCGGCCACGTTGACGCAGCGGCCGCCGCACAGCCGACCGCGGGACCGAGTGCGGCTGAGCTCCTCACACTTACCTATACAAGTCCGCTTATCGTCAGCGAGCCGGTACCCAGCGGGGCACGAGCAGCGGTAGGAGCCGGCCACGTTGACGCAGCGGCCGCCGCACAGCCGACCGCGGGACCGAGTGCGGCTGAACTCCTCGCATTCATCTATGTCAACACATGTTCTGGAACAGCGTTAATTGTAAAATTAGTAGATAGATGTATATAACCTTGTGAAAGGGGCCCCAAACTGAGCCAGACATTATTTAGAATCGCGGCGGGCAAGCGGATCTCAGTGTGAATGAAAACGTGTATCGTCCAGCCCCGGAAGAGGGAGAGTGAGTATCAAGGGACAAAGAGCGAAAAGAGAAAATAACTAGTAGGGAGTCAAGAAGACGTCCCGGGAACACGCATAAATTACCGAGAGTTATTGTTCTTGTTGGTGATTCGTAAAGCATCTTATTATCTACGTGACATAGACAGACTCACCTGCTATCGTTGCGGAGTCTGTATCCTTTGTCGCAGTAGCAGCGATACCCTCCCCAGGCATTGGCGCACTTCTGCTCACACAGAGTCGGCGTCTCCGCACATTCGTCCACGTCGACGCACACCTTGTCGTTGGAAGGCGCGTTGCGGAAACCCTCCGAGCACTCGCATTTGAACGATCCGACTGTGTTCACGCACCGCGCGTTGTATGAACACGTCTGTAAAATAAATTAGTAAGCACAACTACAACGATATTAAAAACAGATGAACATATCGGTTCATTTGTTTTCGTCGTTGTCGTCGAGTTTTGTACCAATCAACGCGGTATTCTGAGGGTAAGAACTGATTCGTTTTTAGAATCGATCAGTATATAGCCATTTAAAAGTATTAAACATAGGTACACGGATACACCATCGTAAAAATAGTCAGGATACCTTCATATCCTGACCGAAGATCCTGAAACATAGAGCTGATGAAAACTTGTTTTTCAAAAAACGGAGTAAAATCAGCTACTTAGTAAGCAGCGGGAAGATAAGAAGCCTTTAGAGTGACATCGTTATAATGTATTTTCCATTCATGCATAGAAGTTCAATAAGCTTCCAGGAACTGAAGTATAGTCAAGCATGCTTACAGCCGCAGACTTTCCAAAAACCTTTCAAAAGTTAAGATTCTGGGTAGGTATGGTATTCTTACATTTCCATAGCTACACTCGTCGATATCTTCGCAGTTCTTGCCGATGTTCCTGTGGCCGGCCGGGCACTGGCACGAAAAGCCGCCGTAGAAGTTCTCACAACGCTGCTGCGCGCCACACTCGGAAACGTTGCGTTCACATTCGTCGATATCTGATAGATAAACCGATATTTAGATACAATAAAAAACATCATTAACAACCCATTCTCGGCTCACTATTAAGCACGAATTTCCTCTCCCTCCACGGACCCTACGGATTGGCAGACTTCACATACGTAGAGAATGGGGAATATTCTCAGGTTTTTCTCACAATGTTTTCGCCTGACCTTCACCGTTTAATTTCTTAAAATGCACATACTCGTAACTGAAAATTTGGAGGTGCATGCCCCGAACCGGATTCAAACCTCTGAGTCTTGCCTCAGAGGGCGTAAGGCCTTCTAGGGCCAGAGGTAACTTATCATAATAACTATACAAATCATGACAAAGTGGAATAGTGACAAGGATGAATTTCCGCGCTGAACAGCCAGGCGCAAATAACTGCCAGCCCTCGTCACTAGTCGACGCAATGAGGCGCAGTGAAATAATCCAGAGATTATTTTGGCACTGCGGTTATTATTCCTTTGTAAGTGGAATTCTTTGACAATACCTCTGAATATCAATGGATTCAGTATTTAGATTATGTGGCTCACGAAGTCCTGCGTTTGAATCATGATACGGGGGCTAGGGCAGTGAGTTGTGACATACTGAGTTCTTTACTACTTGAAATAGTTGGCCTGGCCTGGCTTGGCTAGAATAGCCTTGAATCTTGGAAGCCCAAGACTCGAGGACCGTTTAATCCGCTAGTAAGTACGACCTTGGTTTTCTTACCTAAGCAAATTCTCTCGGGAGTAAGCTTGTATCCCCAAGGGCAGGTGGTGACGATGGCCCCAGAGTCCTGTAGTCGGGTATACGTGGGTCTCAAGTACCGGGGTCCAGCCTGCCCATACTGCGCGCCCACCGTGATTACTGTGGAGTCTGGACTCACGGACGGTGGTGTGGGCTCGTAGTATGCTGGTGAAGATAAACAGATATAGTTATAGTTTTATACACGTTCTCTTATCAAGTGGACGTTTACTTCGGATTCAACTCCGCGCGTGTTTGCGTGAAACGCTGTTTTTATTAATCCCGCAAGATTCTGTATTTTCCGGGTATAAAAGTAACCTATATTCTGCTCTAAAGTAGCATCTATCTACCAAATTTCATTGCTAATCTGCTCTTTGAGCATATTTGCTTGATCAGGGTCAAAAACACAAGCAGATAAGTGTTGACGCATGTTATAGGAACTCCTTTATCCTATACCAGTCCTGGGCTCTGCTCGGTGTTTTTCTCAGTCACACGATTAATCCATGGCTAACTCGGTTGCAGGAATGGTGTGGGAAGTAGCGAGAGAAATAGGCAGAGACATCGTCTGGCCATGTTACTTGTACTGCCGCATTTCATATTTCCCAAATTTGTCAGCGAGCGAGAGTTTTAAGAACTAGTACGGGTAAAAATTCTTCAGAATGGAAAATGCCTTCTCTACCCCGGATTCGTAATGAGTCTTCAGGGTAGGCAGTGCGTTTTTGCGTTTATGGAGTGTCCGCCACTGAATACGGGGTGTTTGTTGCGAGAATAGACCAGTTTATGGACAGACAAGGTAACAACACACAACGTGAGGAGTATTATGTGGCTGAAGCATAAGATATTCTATCTGTTCTTACGGTGAGTTGGTGTGACCGCGTCGCGACACCGCTGGCCGCACACGCAGCGATATCCTCCTATCGTGTTGACACAGTCTTCGGTTGGCGCGCAGTTGGCTCTCATCGTGGCACACTCGTCAATATCTGCAACAGGTTAATTATAAGGAAATTTTACTATTTTTCTGGTGCATTTGGTAGTGCTGTGCGTCTCAAGAGAGAGGAGGAAAATTTTAGTATTTCTAAATTGGCTTAGGATGAGTCTGCATCGACCAGTTGCAGTTACCACCCTACCGGCAAAGACGTATCGCCAAGTAATTTAGCACTCCGGTACTATGCCGCGTAGAAACAGACAGAAATATGGGTAGAATATATTTATTCTTCTTCCAAGTAAGTCAGCTTCCATCTTAGACTGCATCATCAGCATCGTCGAGGTTACTACACCATTGATGAGTTCCTTAATGATAAAGGTGCTTGGAGGCCATTGGATCAGCTTCCACCTTCACACAAGAAGTAAAACTATAAGAATTTGTAATGTTGTCTTCATTGTAAATTACAATAATGTGTGATTTTTTTTTAAAAAAGCAACCGTTGAGTTTCTTGCCTTCTTCTCAGCAGAACCTACGTTTCGAATCGGTGGTAGAATCTTTACAAATAGTTAACTGACGTCTCAAAAGTGCTTGTAAACTGAGCTTGAAATAATGAATTTTGATTATTTTTGATTTTGATCTGATAAATGTTCATTCAAGAAGAAATTATTAAATGCAACTGGCTTTCACAGGGTGCATAGGACCGGGAAGGAATAACTTTGTTCCTAGCTCTATGACCATTTGATAACAATAGATTCATCTACAACTACAAAATGAAAATGAAATTAACTCACCAATACATTTTCTGCGGCTTTGGCTGTAAATATACCCAAGTTCACAGTTAGATGGTGGACTATAGTGGCCACGATCTGGATGATGCCACCATCCTGGTGTAGTGGATGCTGTAATTAGAGGTAGATTTGAAAATTTTATCTAAACTAGCCGATGCCCCCGCAGTTTAATCAGCGTAGTTCCCTTTCCCGAAAGAATACGGGGATAAGATAAATGACAGTCACAAATAACATGGCCTTTTAAAATATTGAAAATACTTTGAAGTTTTTCAAAATTGGTTCAAAAGATCCAGAGATTAGCCCCTATAACACCACAAACTTACATCTAATATTAGTATAAATAGCACATTCTTAGTCTGGATTATAGGATTTGCCTGACAACATTATCATTGGTCTGAAGCTATCAGCTAACGGCATTCTGTAACCCGCTTGATTCAACTAGTGGATGTCGACAAACACCACGCTGTCCGGTGCTGGGTTGCCATTCCAGCACCTTTTTACCGCAACGTAGGTAGTAGGTATGCCCATAGCCACTTTTGCTTTGCGAATCTTGGAACTATGTCAGCAACATTTGATCTGCGATTCTCCTTATTCCTTGTTCGATCGTGTAGAGATAGGTACGTACTCGTACTTTAATCTTAGATCGCTCAATCGCACGCACAGACTGATACAGTCTTCTTAAATTAGGCCAATAACAGTTAGCAACCAAGTCTCTGATTCATAATATGTTATCAATGGTAACACCCACTATTTAAAAAAAATCATCATCTTCATCATTCTGTAGGTTAGTTTTTAAGTTAATTTCTTGTTCGTTTTAATATAATTATCATTTTATTTTTGCTGTACAATTAAGAATATTTCATTCATTTAAAACTTTTATAGTTTGTGAAATGAGATAAAGTACGAAACATTTAAAGCAAATCAAACTTACCCGCAGTTGTAACTTCTGTAGACGTAACTCGAGGAGTTGTAGGAGTTGTAGCTTTGGGTGTTGGTCTAGGCGTTGTAGTTCTAGGAGTTGTAGGCCTGGAAGTTGTAGGTCTCGGAGTTGTAGACGTAGTCGTAGGCCTTGGAGTGGTAGAAGTAGTGACTACCACGCACCAACCGGACGAATCTCTCGTGAAACCCGGCATACAATCACATTCATAGCCTCCAGCCCTGTTTTTACACACTTCCAATGATCCACAAATATGTCTGTTTTCATTGCACTCGTTCACATCTAAAAAACACGTAAACAAAAATTGTGTTCACCATATTGGTCAAGATTTTGTGAAAATAAGTTTGTTATTTTTTAATTAAAATGTTGCAAGTTCTGTCTCCATCCTGCTTATACATACATCATCAACATCATTAACAATCTATATTCGGCTCACTGCTGAGCACAAGTCTCCTCGCAGAATGAGAAGGATTAGGCTATAGTCCACCACAAAATTTTCAGGCATGCAGGTTTCCTCACGATGTTTTTCATTCACCGTTTGAGACACGTGATATTTGTGGACTTTCAGACAGTGCGTATGAGGTATTTTCGAGGCAAGGTTGCAAGGTGCACTTCTTTTCCGTGCGTATAACCTCATAAAATGGTGTTTTTCAAAATGCTTTAAACATAGCCCAAATTTGATACTAATTGCTTGAAACTTTACCATATTAAATTCATACATATAATGCACAATAATGCTAGAAACAAGTTATTTAAAAGTTAAGTCAAATTTAGCTGCAATAGGTAAGTTGAAAAAGCATATGATATCTTACCAACACACTCCCCGCGTTCATTTCTTTCATATCCATTCAAGCAGTGGAGCTCGTTCGGATCAAAATCAATATCATTGTCAAATCCGTTTCCTCTATCCGGAATACTTGATAGTGTAGTTGTTGTCACTTCCGCTAAAGTACCCGCTACTGGCCTTCTTGGATATTCTGGATATGGTCTAGATGGTGCTGGAGTTGAAGTTGTTCTTGGTCGATATGGCGTAATATTTGATTCTGTAGTATTTGTTACTTCTGTGAAAGTACCTGGTACAGGTCTTCTTGTATATTCTGGATATGTTGGTCTAGGTGGTGCTGGAGTTGTAGTTGTCGTTGTTCTTGGTCGATATGTTGGCCTGAAGTAAGGATATCGGGGGGTGGGATATCTAGGTCTACGAGTTGTTGTACTGGTGGTTGGTTTCGGTGTAGTAGTCGTTGTAGTTGACGTTGTTGATGTAGAGGTTGTTGGTGTAGTTGATGGCACTGGGACTACTGTGTTCTCATCCTCACTGTTGAAATTAGAATTACAATTATTAAATGCAGTTTTTAGCTAACTTTCATTATATTAAACTCATATGTACTTAATTTCTAAATGGTAATTTAATAAACGAAAACCGAAAACTATAAAAGATTATCTTTCTTATATAGGTACCTACTTTACAAAGATATGATTCAAATGTTGAAATTTTTCATAACATCAAATTTAATATAAATCAAATTTTCGTCTAATATAGTAAAATCATACAGTAACATTTTTTTGGAAGTATTATTTTCTAGACATATATTAAACTGCCTACTGGCCTTTTGTGCCATCGCAATGACCTCTAAATTTCTCTGGGTCCATGAAAATCTCTTTCTCCTACAAGAGAGAAACTAGGGTCCAAAGTATTACCGCACGTTTAACCTTTGTTATAATTACCATATGGCACCGAGAAATAAATATGACAAAATACTCTATAGACATAGCTTAATGAGTTGCGAAGCTGAAGTGGCAATGGGCGGGTCACATTGTTCGAAGCGCCGATGGACGTTGGAGTCCCAAGGTGCTGAAAAAGTGACCCCCCCCACCAGGTGGACTGACGACATCAAGCGAGTCGCAGGTATTCGTTGGATGCAGGTGGCTCAGTATCGTGATGTTTGGAAGCCTCTACAAAAAGCTTATGTCCTGCAGTAGACCTCCATCGGCTGATATGATGATAATGATGACTATAGAGATTATTATTTGTTCATCAGCAGCATTGTTTCCCCAAAGTTGAAACCAAAAAACTGATGAGAATTAAATAAAATAGGATGAAGTAATCAAACTACCATACCCAGAGTCATAGTATACATATTCGTAAGCTGATTCAGTGGTAGTGGATGTGGTGCTACTGGATATAGTTCTCGTGCAAGTGAATGAGCCCAACACGTTGAGACATTGTAGTCCAGCTGCACAGTTATCCAGCTTCATAGCACATTCATCAACATCTGGAAAAGAAAAATGCTGGATGATAACTATATTCGTTTATATCAGATGTTTCGCAGTTTCACCCGTGTAGTTGGCGTTCCCGTGGGAATACGCGGATAAAATATATTTATTTATATATTATATTTGCTATTGGTAAAAGAAGTTTTATTGTAATTATTAGTATAGGTACAGGTAGTACAAATATTTATAACTAGCGGACGCCCGCGATTTCGTACGCGTGGAAATTCAATGTAACCTTTCAACCCCTATTTCACCACTTTAGGGGTTTATTATATTTATTTTTCAAAAACAGAATTTTTTTTTGTTTTTTTCAATTTACACATAAAAGGAAATATAAAATTAAATCTATAGACTTCGTCGTAGAATTCATCCGAATCGATGTTCATTGGTAAAGTGCCCAGAGGACTGGCAGTATTGTACGGTATTGTCACGTTGTATGGCGATTTTAGGGGTTGAATTTTAAAAACTCTTGAATCACATTATATTAAAAAGCACCCTATGTTTTGCTCCAATGTCTCAATTACTATTATACCAAAAATCATTTCGGTTCAGTCGTTTAGCCGTGAAAAGATAACAGACAGACAGACAGACAGACATGCTTACTTTCTCATTTATAATATTAGTATAGATTGAAGTGTTTTAAATTAACAGCTTTTTAGTAAATGCATACAAAAGTATACTAACCAACACAAGAAGCGGATGTGGAATCTAATTCAAAACCGTTTTTGCATCGACACTCGTGCCCTCCAAAAGTGTTTATGCAGTTCTGGAAACGATCGCACAAGTGACTGCCTTCACGACACTCGTCGATATCTGAAATTATATCCTCATATTTAATAAAATGTTTACAATTCCTGACAACTTTTCATCGGATTCAAGCAATGATGTTAGAAGAAAAAAGCGTTAGATACGCGGAACGCAAGTGGCACGTTAAAACTATGCTAATTAGCAAACCTGAGCTCAGTCGCTGCACTGTCATCGCGCCGTTAACAACGCCGCTTAAATATTTTTTGCGTGCCAGTTGTAAACATCGAATGTGGTTAATGTAACCTGTCTACCTCTTTTTTCTTCTAAAGGTAGCCTTCCGTTCTTGGCGAACGCGACGCGCGACGGCGCGACCCACTGCTTAGTATGAATTTATATGGAGCACTAAACAAGGCCCGAGAACGCCACGCGCGACCACTTTTGTTTAGTGCTCCATATAAAGCAGTGGGTCGCGCGGTCGCGGTCGCCAAGAACGGAAGTGCACCTTTACATCATTGGTTTCAAATAGTCACCTTCACAAATAGTGCCCCCTGGTCTAACACGGGTGCCTTCTTGACACTTCTTTGTGGCTAATCTGCAATAAAGAAACATTGAGTATACATGATACAGTCAACTGTAGTCTCTAGAATTTCATTGATATTTTTTCAATATAATGGAATTAAAAAAAATACCTTTCTAAACTTTACTTTAACAATTTTGTCTAAAAATTACTTGTTTTACCAATTTTGATTTCTCCAATTTACTTTTCGTTGATACTTGTACAGGATCATTACTTTGTGATATTTGCAAAATTATCTTCAATCTTATTTTGATTTATTTGCCAGAATTGATCAGAGCGGATGATACAGGTCGTCGTCATCAACCCACATTCGGCTCACTGCTGAGCTCGAGTCTCCTCTCAGAATGAGAGAGGTTAGGCCAATAGTCCACCACGCTGGCTCAATGCGGATTGGCAGACTTCACACACGCAGAGAATTAAGATAATTCTCTAGTATGCAGGTTTCCTCACGATGTTTTCCTTCACCGATTGAGACACGTGATATTTAATTTCTTAAAATGCACACAACTGAAAAGTTGGAGGTGCATGCCCCGGACCGGATTCGAACCCACACCCTCCGGAATCGGAGGCAGAGGTCATATCCACTGGGCTATCACAGCTCACAGCTAGATGATACAGGTAGATCAATTTAAAATATACGTTACTTAGGTAAAGTGCTAATCTTGGACTTGCAGTTGTAAGCTCCTGGAAGATTTATGCACACTTCGTTCCGCTTGCAAACTTCTGAACTCTCCTCACACTCATCAATATCTAAAAACCCACAAAAAGAATTGAAATTTTCGGAATAAAACTCTGGATTAATAGGTAATACCGTGAACTTTATTAGGTATACTATTTCCATCAGCTTTGCATGATTCGAGGCTTTGTAGCCTAAAATCAAGCAATAAATAAATGGTCTTTCGTAATGATATACTATAAAAACTGTATTTAACTTATCTACGACGAAAAACAAACCAATCTTCCATCCATCTCTCCGCTCCATGCCAAGCGCTAGACTTGCTTGGAGTAATGCCGAAAGGTTGCCTGATGATAGGTATAACATACAAGATATTCTACAACATTATATCAAAAACGGTTCGATCTCTTTCTTCCTTCACCGCTATATCATAAGACTAGCATCGCACACATTAGCTTTGCAGAAACCCTTTTTTGCAGTCAGTTAAATGCGGCGAAGGGTTTCACCCAGCACCTAGCCATTAATTATTCGTTATATTCCTGCCACCTATAACATTTGAATACCTTCTATCTTCAAGGCAAAACTGAACAAGCATCTTCTAAGCAAGCGTTTATGAACTTAAACTTCATCTTCTCTTTCCAATAGGCACTATGGGTAGCTAGTCTAATATGCATTTTAAAAAGATTACCTTCGCAAATCCCGGTAGCTACATTGACCTTGAAGCCGGGCGAGCATCGCTTAGAGACGTGATCCTGACAGAAATAATTGCCATGCGTGTTGATGCAGTGCTGTGACAGTCGCTGGCAGTCGTCCAACCGTTCTTCGCACTCGTCGATGTCTGTAGGCGAGGTTTAGCGATAATTGAAGATGTCATCGAACATATAATGGCCCAATTTACAAGAAATTGTCTGTTCAAGTAATGATGTAAATACCTGCAACTTATAGATTACACTCAACAAAAGGGTAATTTATGTGCATTTATTCCTAAACGCTTAGTTATCAAATACCCATGGTAATTGATACTCGTAAGCTGAATTAAGCTTAGTTTTGAAATCTGCAACTCATACATTGCTCCAAAACGGCATTATACGGAATTTTCCCAAAAGCTCATCAATAGTATCAATATAATATAGTAATAACAGCATTCAGCATGTACATACATGCCGCAGGCCGGGCACTTAGGTCAGTATTTAGGTTATTTCACTGAACCGATTCAGGGATTTATTCAATTCACTAGATTTGTTTAGGGAAAAGATAAAATCGTGTTGTTATTTTAACATTCTCCGTGATTTAATCTAACTTCTTAGGGAATAGATCAAATCCGTGTTTTTATCATATCCTGCGGCATATATTCAATATGTTATTTGCTTTACGACATACGAGAAGTCTTGAATTAAAAAACTATCTGAATTGTGAAAAGTTAAGGTTACCAAGACATTCGTCGTCAGATCCAGCTCGGAAGCCCGGAGGACAAATTTCATTTTTGACAGTCGGGACAGGGTCACTGGGTTCCGTGGTGGATGCACCATCATCTTCAGTATACGGCTTGCCTGGCTTGCCACCGCATTTGTAGCCACCTATAGTATTCTCGCAAAGATACTTCGGACATGGAGGCCTGGGTGAACGGCATTCATTAATATCTGGAAAGTAAAAGGGTTTATTGATAAATCTCAATATTTTTTCCTTAGCTTTATATTTATTGTCAAGGCTTCCAAAAATCTGTATGATTCTTAGTAATTATTAATTATAACTTCATCTAACTTTCTTAGATAAGTATTGGTGTCTTTCTATCATGAGTAACTTAACTCTTTCGCATTTTTTGTAGATCACCAAAATCAGGTGATCTACAAAAAATACGATATGGAATTCATCATTAAGTACGTTATAATTTGCTTTGTTTGACGTGTTTTTAGTTTGTCCTACGAAGATCTTCCAGTATTAAATTAGAAATTTTAGCTGATACTTTTTAAATGAAGACACAGGTTCCATAGACCAGCGGTAAGATGGTTCTATGAAAAAAAAACTTGAGTTGTTATTATTTTTTATTATTTTTTATGTACAAAAAGTCGTCGCGACACCAATGCGAAATAGAAAGACGAAACGAAAATAACTGGCTGGCTTTTAATGAGAAAGAGAGGGGGGGAGAGAGAGAGAGAGAGACAGAAGGAAACACGCGCACGCCGCACGGCTTACAGCTATAGCAAAAAGTGTCGTTACAACTTTTGGTCTTAATTTTATCCTTCTAGCCCCTTTTCGCAATGCGCGATAAGGAACTTCTTTCCAAAAAAGCTATTTTATAATAAGTGAGCTTTCATACCATCACAGACTTGATTAATCACGTTCCGCTTAAATCCAGGTGGGCAGCTGAGGCTGACGTCCCTCTTTTTGAGTGGAACACATTTGAACGATCCCTCCGTGTTGTGACATACAGTGTCCGTCGCTGTGCATAGATCGTCTAAGGATTCTGCACATTCATTTATATCTAAAAAAAGATTTATTTCATTAATTTAACGATTACATATAATTTAACCTTCTGTCTTAACTATGGTCTTAACAATAAATAAAAAATGCACAGTTTAGTCAAAGTAACATACAATAATATCCATATGTTTCATGTTTGTATGATATCTAATATATTCAAGGGTTAGTTGTGAAGAAAATAAATGTTTCTTTTATGGTAACGATAAGTCTGTTAATCGTATGTAAGTAATAATTCTTTGATTGCCAATACAGGTAGTTGAAGTTCTGTAAGATTTACTAAGAATCCCAATAGAATGTGTGCCTGTGCTAGACACATTTCTTCTACGAAAGTTTAAAGATCGTCAGCCTATGCTATTATGCTTCTTCCATAAGTTAGTACGGTAGCCAATTAAGAAGTTTTTTGAAGAAAAAACAATTTTTTATCACTCTTCTTGCTCAAAAAGTTTGCCGGTGTACCAAAGCGGCAAAGTAATTTGAAGCTGTATTTTTTTTTTTTGCAGGTCGTTGTCGTTGTGATCATCTTGGCTGTCCAGCGCGGAAATGCAGACAGTACTCTTGCCATCATTCCACGTGGGCATGATTTAAATCTTTATTATGATAAGTTAGCTTAATTTCCTTATTGTATGCTTTCTCAATTTAAATTGATTTAAAATACTTTTCATCCAGTAAACAGTTATAATTCGAATCTTATTATAATAGCCCAATTGTTAGTGCCTTACCATATTTTGTCAGTCAATATTCCAAACCCAGTATATACTCATTATAAAAGATACCTTTACAAGATTTTTTATCTGCCTGCAGTCTAAAGCCATTCCGACACTCGCATCTAACCCTGCCATATTCCTCGGTACAAATATGGTCACAAGAATTCGCCTTACATTTCTCTTTCGGCTTCTCTGTAGTCGTTGTTTCTGGTTTCTGTTTTGTTGTGGTTTCTATTTCTACAGCATCCTGAAAAATAGAATTTAGAACGTTTTTTAAATTGTAGGGGTAACTAGCGCGCATTCAATAACTTTCTTATTAGGTATTTTAAAGTATTCATTGTTACAAATTTGATGAAGATCTGGAGTGAATCTGATGAAGCTGAAACACAGATGAGGGAACTCCTCAACGATTTACAGCAGTTACCTTGTGATTGGGCTTGACCGATTTGTATTTATGAGAACTTTCCACCTGGATGGGTTGTGACTGTTATTAGGAGTCTGGTGATGAATTCGAAGGATATTAAAGGTACACTTGAAATGTTTTATAACCTCATCGGTTATAAAACATTTTACGTTTTTTAGAAGAACGCACGTGAACGAAATGCGTATGTCGAGATGGATGTGTGGTCTGACAAGAATTGATAAAAAGAGGAAGTCTGAAACTAGTGCCAGTGACTGAAAAAATGAGGAGTAGAAAGTTAGCATGGTATGTACATGTATTGCGTAGGGATGAAAGTCATAATAATAGGAAAATGTTGAATATGCAAGTGGAAGGATATAAGAGGAGAGGAAGGCCAAAAACAGATGGTTGGAGTGTGTGAAAGAGGACATGTGTGTAAAGGGAGTGAGTGATGAGTTGACGAGTAATAGCGACGAATGGAAAAGATGGCATATTTTGACAACCTTAATTGAGATATCTTAACCTTATATCGGTGAAGGAAAACACCGTGAGGAAACCTGCATACCAGAGAATTATCTTAATTCTCTGCGTGTGTTAAGCCTTCCAATCCGCATTGGGCCAGCGTGGTGGACTATTGGCCTTACCCCTCTCTTTCTGAGAGGAGACTCGAGCTCAGCAGTGAGCCGAATATGGGTTGATGACGACGAATTGAGATAAGGGAAAGGAGATGATTGTGATGATATCTCGAGGGGATAAACTTGGAGTAAAATTTTGTCTGTGAGTAAGGTTATTTATATGTCCTAAAACTGATATATCATACCATGCAGCACTGGTAATATGCCCTCTGCCTCAGCGCAGCGCTGGGACTAAAGTAGTCTTCCGACAAGCTGCCACAGCCACCTGTGCCTTGCGACTCGCCGGCCATCCGTCCAAACGTGCATTCGTCACAACACGACTGAAATCAATCAACATTATAAATCATCATTTATTATTTATTTCATCTCTCATTTATTTATTACTTCTTTTTTTTTAAATTTATAAAAAAAAATTCACCCTCCCGCTGCGGGACATTTGAGTGCCCAAGCAACCGGTGGTAAGGGCTCCAGGGTGAGGAACCTCCTCACAATACGCGCCGTCTCAAGAATCACTGCCTTTTGTATCCGACTCTTGATCCAACAGTTAAGCGAAAGCTTCTTAAGGTGTTCTTAAGGTCGAAGTTTTTCGCTATAAAACCATTGACTGAAACAACTATCGGAACAATAATAGTTGACTCAACATTCCACATGGCGGTAATCTCGTGAGCAAGGTCCAAGTATTTTGATACTTTTTCCTTTTCGGCTTTAACCAGATTATCGTCATGTGGAACTGTAATATCAACAATTATTGCACGACGCACTGACCGATCGACTAGCACTATATCAGGTCTATTGGCTACAATACTATTTATTTAATTGTTACTAAATCAAGTATTAATGTAAGCTCTTAATATTACCAGACCTATATTTCTCTTTCTAGTTTTGATAGAGAACCATTGTCTAGTATCTTCCTATACTAATATTATAAATGCGAAATTAAGTCTGTCTGTCTGTTACCTTTTCACAGCTAAACGGCTGAACCGATCAAAATGAATTTTAGTATAATAGTAAATGGGACATTAGAGCAAAACATAGGATACTTTTTGATCCTAAAATAAAAATAGAAGGGGGTGAAATAGGGTTTGAAAGTTTGTATGAGAAATCCTTCATTTTTAGAGTCACAGTTTTAAAAATCTGTTTAAAAAACATGAAAAAAATACAAAATATAATGTGATTTAAAAATTTTTAAAATTCAATCCCTAAAGATGTGAAATAGGGGTTGAAAGCTTACATTAATTTCTACGCGGACAAAATCGCGGTCGTCGGCTAGTCTTTATATATTTACGAGTATGTGACACGTTTCTTACCTTTCCAATATCGCTGTTTGGTGACATGCAACGTTTGAGGAGAGCCAGCGTCATGCCGGTAGCGCATTCTTCTTTCTGCCTCGTAAATATACACATATTACTTAAAATACGGAAAGTGAAGCATCCAAGAAATGCCTAAGCTTATGATAGTTATGAAAGTTGAAAAAATTATGATAGTTACGGAGGTAGAAATTAAAATTGAGAATGTAGAGAGATACATAAATTCAGTACGTATAGTGTACATATTTAAGAACACTAACTATGGGCTTATTAAAAGGATCAGAGTCAGCTGGCGATGGAACGAGCTTGGAGTATCTCTGCGTGATAGAATCAGAAATGAGCAGATCCATAGCAGAATATCACCGACATAGATCAGTAAGTCGTGAAGCTGAATTGGGAATGGGCACATAATTCGAAGAGCCTATGTACACGGGGACCCAAGGTATGATGGCGACCAGTAAGTAAGGACAGTTTAGGCTGAACCCCAACCAGGTGGACAGACGACAAGGAGTACCTGGGTGCATACGGTTCGTGAAGTCGGGACCGTGTTTGTAATTCCCTACAATAGGCCTATGCTATGCAGTATATGTCCTTCGGCTGATGTGATTAATCATTTCAGTAGTATCGTAAAGTATATCTATCTATGATATACAATACAATCAGAAACTTAAGCTGACTTATCCTAATAACTATACAAATCATGCCCTACAAATGGTGGCAAGAATACTGGCTACATTTCCGCACCAGGATGATCCTTTGCATAAAAAATTAGCCAGTCCTTCTGTCACGTTTCTGCCTGTTTGCTTTTCTGTGTTGTGTTTTTTGACACTGTGACCAGACCAAGGGTCTCCACGGCAAAAGAATAAATGTGGTAAAAATTAACAAATTAGTGAAAAGAAAAGTAAGTTTAATAAATACTTACTTCATCTGATTCTGGCAACACTTCTTCCCAGCAGACAGACAAACTTCTGTCTCTTCCGGCTCAATGTCATCTGGCACATCCATGCTGGTGCAGGACTTTGTGGTCGAAGCAACCGCATAGGTTTCCCCGTGCTTGCAGCATATCTCTGTGATATCCGCTATTTCGTCTGATGTTAAATCTGTAAATAAAATTGCAGCTAGTTAATTTTTTATTAAACCGAGTATTTCTCAGCCAGACCAAGACTTGAACCCAGTATCTCGGGTTTAAAAAGCCACATAAATTGCCAATGCCAACTAGACCAACGAAGCAGTTAATTTGTTTATCCGTATCCATTGAATTACTATGTACTACGTACTAGAACAGGCACCGCAAGCTCAATTCTTGCCCAGTATCTATTGTCTCAAAGCCACATAAATTGCCAATGCCAACTGAACCCATGAATCAGTTAATTTGTTTATCCGTATCCATTGAATTACTATGTACTACGTACTAGAACAGGCACCGCAAGCTCAATTCTTACCCAGTATCTCTTGTTTCAAAGCCACATAAATTGCCAATGCCAACTGAACCAACGAAGCAGTTAATTTGTTTATCCGTACAGATTGAATCACTATGTACTACGTACTAGAACAGGCACCGCAAGCTCAATTCTTGCCCAGTATCTCTTGTTTCAAAGCCACATAAATTGCCAATGCCAACTGGACCAATTGAATACCCATACCTATTGAATTTCCGTAGCTACATGTTGACACCTCTAATGCAACTTTAAATACTATATACTATATGCTTCTAAAAACACAAATAGCTGGTTGGTGAGGTACATCTGTACCTACATATAAAAGCGAAAACTGTTTGACATACAAAGATGGCAAGGAGGTAGGCGTCCACTAAGAGGGGATTTTGCGACAGAGTCGGACTAAGGAGGTCTAAGGGCGGACGAAGTCACTGGCGTGCGCTAGTAAGATTATATGCTTGAATGGAAATAAGTATTGGTATAATTAGATCAATGGATAATAGAACACAGCTGTTACTACACTAATTTGGTCATACCTTTCGAGTGTTTACACAAATACTCGTAATTTCGTTATAACTAGGCCATATATAACGCCTATACCTAACAGACCTATAATTTAAAAGATCCGAATTAGAAACAACCTTCACTCAATGGCGATCACAAGGCTTTTAACTATGTTAAGCACTGTAAGCAATAATGGTACATAATGGAAAATTTCTTCTCTATACTAAAGCCATACTCAAGGAGTACTGTTTACTAGCAAACAAATTAGAAATGAGGGTAGCAAACGCATGTTATTTTATTACTTTTTTAATTTAAATTATGTATTGTTGTTTTATAAAATACTATTTAAAATTTATTAACTACTAGCGGACCCGGTCAAGCTTCGTTTTGACATAAGTGCACTTATTCTCTATCCCTACTCTACCCTTCTATACCTCTACCCCTACCCTACCCCTACCCTACCCTACCCCTACCGCTTGACTCTTAAACGTTTGTATGAGAAATAGAAAAGGGTTGTTTTATGCTTTTCCCGGCAATTATTCTAATTTTTCTCACCTTTTAAACCTTCCCTATACCTCCACGAACATTTGAAAACCAAGATAATATAAATCCGTTCAGCCGTTCTCGAATTTTAGCGAGACTAACGAACAGCAATTCATTTTTATATATATAGAAGATAGATAGATATGTAATTGTTTTAAGCTTAATAATCAAATTTATTTTCATTACTTTATGAACAAGTTAATTATAATTATTATTAGGTGTGAAATGACTAGCAATTTATACCCTCATTTATAAGTTGTTTGTTGGTAAATAGTATTCCTCGAATATGGCTTTAGTATAATTCTAATTCAGTTTCGTAATGAGTCGTTTTTAACCGACTTCAAAAAGGAGGAGGTTCTCAATTCGGTCGGTATTTTTTTTTTTTTTCTTTTTTTTTTTTATGTATGTACACTGATTACTTATGATGGAATCCTGGAGAAATTGAGGGGAACTTTCGAAATTTATATGGGTATCTAGTGTGTTCATAAACTTTTCCATTTAGTACTTTTAAGCACTACAATTTCATGAAGGTTTAAAATCGATCTGACGATGGAGCCATAAAACAGACGAGGGAACTCCTCGGCGATTTACAGCAGTTACCTTGTGTTTGGGCTTGATTAATTTACCGGCTATTTTTTTGCATGTATGTAGTGCATTATTATTGGATTATTGGATTAAAAGTGTTCTATCTCACCAAGGTCCTTCTTGGCAATATTATCAAGTATGCATAACATAAATAACGAATGTGGACGTTTTCGTAGGAGGATTCAGGGAAGAGACACTTACAGTGTAGATTATCAGTTGTTTGTCATTTAAAATGTGATGGTAATGAGCTACACTGCAGATGTCAAGACATCTAAGCAGGTACATACTAGAACAATGCTTTCATAAAATTTTCTGGATAATTCCTATCGGACAAAATGTCAGTGATAAAAGGTGGCTTGGGACCACAGAGTAAGAAATAAACTACGTATTCGCTTGGGACTGTAAAAATTGTCTGCGCGAGTAAAAAACGCATATGTTCAAATGTAGTCGTTTGACTGGAACGTTTTTTTTTTAAATGTATTTGCTGTAAAATATGGTATAATCTTATTAGTGGCAATGAGCGGGGCACATATTTCGAAGTGCTTTTGGGGTCCCCAGGTGCTTAAATGTTGACCCCGTACTAGAAAAGCGCAGCATTGGTAAATCCCCTCACCAGGTTGGCTGACGACATCAGCGAGTCGCAGGGATTCGCTGGATGCAGGCGTCTTAGGATCGTGATGTTTTGAAGTCCCCACAAAAGCCTATGTACAGTAGACGTCCAACGGCTGATATGATGATGATGATACCTTGTTGGCCCAGTAGTTAGCCTATGTGGCTTCGGATGACGAGGTCCTGGGCTTGAGGCTTAGATTGGGCTATGAACTTCGGGCGTCTGATAATATCGCAATAGAAAATATAAAATGTAACTTTTTGTGTCGCTCTGTCAGGTAAAGTGTGTGGGTACCTAATCTCTGGATGTACTGAACCGATTTTAAAAAGTCTTTGACTAGAAAGGCTAGAAAGGCAGACTAGAAAGGCACGTTATTTGTGAGTGTCAAAGACTATTTTATCCCCGCATTAGCTGACGTCGGCGTCGCGTGTTTCACTTGCGTGGTTCCCGTTCACGTAAGAATACTGGGATAATATATATACGGCCTATAGCCTTCTATAAAGGGGCTATCTAACTAACACTGAAAGAATCATTCAAATCGGACCAGTAGTTCCTGAAATTAGCGCGTTCAATCAAACAAACAAACTCTTCAGCTTTATAATAATAGTAAGATTCATACGGGAACGGTAACCACGCGAGTGAAACCGCGCGGCATCTGCTAGTACTTAATATAAGCATTGAAAGAAAATACCTGACCTATTCGATATTAATATCTAACGATGCATCATTAGGGAACTACGAATGTTGTTTATCCCGACGTTAGAATTGCCGCCAATGCATCGTACCTACATACATATGTGGAGAGGTCATGAGATTATCTCGCGACGTCAACAGAACGATAATGGGGCCTCTGTTATGAAGAGACTGCCAACACAGATTAAAGAATAACAGGCAGAAAGAGCGCACGGAACACGGCAGTGCAGACATTCCAGATACAAATTCAAAAGCGTATACATTCTCGAGTCAGTAAAGCGTCAATCAGTAATTTTCAATATTATTCAAGAAAAATTGGATCTCATGTTTTTAAATATTTTAAAAACTGTTTACAAAAACTAAAGAAATAAGTTGGAGTATTTTTTCTATCTATTATGATACTAGCTGACGCCGCGCGGTTTTACCCGCGTAGATCCCGTTCCCGAAGAAAAACGGGAATAATATATAGCCTATAGCTTTTCTCGATAAATGGGCTATCTAAAACTGAAATTTTTTTATCTATTTTAATTAATATTTAGAGTTAAATCTTGAAATACAAATTACGAAAAAAGTTTTATATGCGGATGTCAATGAGACGCGTGACGTTTGTTTTTATGAGTTTCACCGGCTTTATCGCGCGGCTTGTCTGAAGACTCATTCTGTATTATTCTCTATTCTGTGGCTACCAATAGGTACATGGAAATGATAATTGTTTTCACATAATTGCGGATTATACGTGTAGATGGAAGGAAGTGTGTAACGTAACTTTCTTTATAACCTTTTAAACTACCGTCTTTACACAGGGAAATTAATCTCGAAAGAGAATTATGCAATTTATTTTCGTTCCGAATCGAATCTATATTCGAATCTAGAATCTATATATCTAGAATCGAAGTAGGTCAATAGAAACAGACAAATAGGACAAAATAAATAATAAAAGTATTTTTTTTATTCTCTACAAGTTATCCCTTGACTACAATCTTATCTGGTGGTAAGTGATGATGCAATCTACGATGGAAGTAAGGTGTCAGGAGTAGGGTGAAAATCCACACCCTTTTCGATTTTACGACATCGTATCGGAAAGCTAAATCGTAATATAACTGAATGACCGGGGCCGGGGACTGATTCCAGAGGGTGTGGGTTCGAATCCGTTCTAAGGCATGCTTTTCAGTTGTGTACATTTTAAGAAATTAAATATCACGTGTCTCAAACGGTGAAGGAAAACATCGTGAGGAAGCCTGCATACTAGAGAATTTTCTTAATTCCCTGAGTGTGTAGTTCGCCATTCCGCATTGGGCCAGCGTGGTGGACTATTGGCCTAACCCCTCTCATTCTGAGAGGAGACTCGAGCTCAGCAGTGAGCCGAATATGGGTTGATAATGAACATTAGAATGATATTGATGATGGTAACTAAGGAGCGCCTGAGCTGACAAAATGCTTCGAAACCGCGGCTCGAAGGGAAGGCCATGAACCCAGATGTAATCTAACAATTAAAAAAAATACCTGACTATTTTTCTGGGCCTCATCCAATAAATTTGTCACGGGCTTCAGATAGTATAGTTACGCCCGGCGACTCAATAGATAACGCGTGTAATTATAAAGTTGCACTACAAAATAATGATTCATTATTATCATCATATCAGCCGATGGACGTCTACTGCAGGACATAGGCCTTTTGTAGGGACTTCCAAACATCACGATACTGAGCCACCTGCATCCAGCGAAGCCCTGCGACTCGCTTAATGTCGTCAGTCAACCTGGTGGGGGTCCACCAACCAACACTGCGCTTACTAGTGCGGGGTCGCCATTCCAGCACTTTGCTGTTTTTTGTAGATGGACCAACAAAATAATGATTGACCTAATACAAATAGTAACACACGTCGGTGTAACTCTACACCGAGCTAAACAAAATGTGACTAATCTATAATCTTGTCTAGGACAACGACATTTTACACGATAGACATGTTACGTGTCTACAAATCACCGCAAAAAGTGATCCGAAATTAGCTACTCCGCTGGGCGCACACATGTACATTTATACTTATATTATATCTGTAGAGAGGTAAATTCTGTAGGTACATAATATATATTTCCATAAAATATAATTCCATTCCTTATAGAAACAAAAACTACTCGATGGATTTTAACGAAACTTGGTATATTATTCTTCATAATTCTTCAACCTGGGCAGGTTATAGTATACTTTTCATTATGCTACGGTCAATAGGTGTTCAAATGTTGGGAAAACGGGAGAAGTTACTCCATTTTTATAGCGAGGACGAGGTCGCGGGCGTCCGCTAGTATACAATATTTAGGTATTATTTGTTTAAATAACTTTCGTTGTTTACAATGCGACTAAATAAAATTAAGCTACTTTTGTCTGCCACGGTCTTAATGATAATGACTTATATTAACGTTAATGACATATCTCTATTATAAAATCTTTGGTCTAGGAAACTCAATATTTACTTCACGATTAGTATGGGTTCGCGATACCTTCGAGCTCAGGTGGAAATGTAAATTACTATCAACCTTTTTTTATGGGTTTTATGGGAAAACACGTACCAATTACCTTCTTGGACTTATATCGCACTCGAGTTCACCAACAAAGTTGTCTGTCGTTTTTTGAGGTGGATGAGGTAAACTCGCACATTTGAAAATATAAAATACTAATAAGTAAATATATCCTGTGTCAACCCTGGGCACCACCAGGGGATCACCTAGTCGCTTAGTGCCGAATTTATTTCTCTTCTTCCCCTATTTGTTTGAGAATTTGACACTCAGCGGGTGAATTATCCCCTAGGGTTGCCCCTACAACGTCTATAAATTCCACTGTAAGACTTCAGAGGAACAAGTTTATTCTACCTAAAACGCACCATAAACCTGAGCCAATTTATGAATTATAAAATCTGATCTACTGAGAATCGAATCCAGGAGACACCTCTGTTGAGAAATAGGGCCCAATCAACTACAACCAAAAGTCTCAAATTAATTCTATGAAGACTGCGGAACCCTAAGAACAATAGACAAATAGAGTCTTAAATAGGAAGTGGATCCTACACAAACTGTATACAAAGGAAATGCACTCAGCAAGAGGTAGGCACATCATTACCGCGTGTACATAATTAGATCGAGTCATCACAAAAACTTCGAGGTTTACAAAGACGGAAATTACTTACATAATCAGAGAGAGTCATAATCATGGAGAAATGGTATAACAAGTGATTATAATGATACCCCTACATACCAACCCTTGAGCTGCCAGACAAATTAATAGGTGCTCGTATTAATAGGCTGTCTGATTGTTAGATTATATATACGCGTAAATAGGTTTGTTGCGATTTCATAGCAAACGAAACCCCAGTCAAGTTAGCAATAAATATAGGGGTAACGCTACAAAAAATTTGTATAGAGCTAAAAATAGTTATGAATGATCAGAACACTTGGAAATGAAAATTGAAATGTCCAATACTGATGCAAAACTAATTATGCACCGTAAAATAACACAAACAAAGCTTTTTTTGTACTTTTCGCAAGAGGGTAAATTTTGTCATACGTATATTATATTAGTTAAAACTTGTAGGTCATACAAAACTTATTTACCCTTTTTTCAAAATCGCCATTTTTAGGGTTTCGTACTTAAAACGGAACTTTATCCATATGTCCGTGCCCCGTTAAGTGTGTTTGTTCCGAAAGTTCATATCAATATTTAGATTTATGCGAATTTTTGTAGCCTGCTACCATTTTGACTGGACTAAGAGATAATAAGGAATTTATATAAATAGGAGCTGAAAGTCAGTTTTTTTGCGTATAAAAATTTGTTTTTTGGTAATTATGAAAATGCTGCTATGTGTATCAGCTATCAGTAGCCTTGGTATTGCCATTGGTATATAGTAGTGCACGATACGTATAAACATTTTTTTAAATTTTTGTATGTATGTCTGCTTGTCCGGACTATATATGAAACTAATACATTTTAATTTTCTTCACAGGAAGTCAGAAGATGTTTTGAGCAACATATCATCATCACCATTAACAACCCATATTCGGCTCACTTTTGAGCACGAGTCTCGTCTCAGAATGAGAGGGGTTAAGTTATTAGTTATTAGTCCACCACGCTGGCCCAATGCGGATTGGCAAATTTCACACATCTAGAGAGTTAATAAAATTCTCAGGAATGCAGGTTTCCTCATGATGTTTTCCTTCACCGTTTGAAATTAGTACGTGATATTTAATTTCTTAAAATACAAACAACTGAAAAGTTGGAGGTGTATGCCCCGGACCGGATTCGAACCTACACTCTCCGAATAAAATGCAGAAGTCATATCCACTGAGCTATCACGGCACCAGGAACATTTATGCTAAACTAAAACAGAAAAACTTTTGACACGGACGAAGTTGCGGACGTCCGCTAGTTAAATATTATGAATTATATTTTCATTAATATGACATTTTCTTAAAAATAACACGCATAACTTTCTTTAAAAAAACACATACCTTCACCGGTAACAAACTGCGAAGCAAGACACACCAAGTTCAACACTATTAAAATCTTCATTATTATATATTTTATATTTGTTCAGCTTTAATTAAAAACGCACAACTATTACCACTGGCACATAAAACAGAGGGTTTTGTGAAAAGGAAAAAGTTTCGAAACCATAGTTATAAAGTTATGAGTTGTTGACACATAGGTACGCGTTGTCTTCTTGGAACGCAAGACAGTTGTGATAGTCGGGTCAAGTAATGTACTGATAACGTTTGCGCATGACATCTGGAAGTGGATGGGGTCACACTATGGAACTATTAGGTATTTTACAAGAAATATACGTTAAATTATGTTGCAATAATAGGCCAATTGCCTCTTTTGTAAATAGTGTTTAAACTGAATTATGGAAGTATTAGCTATATTTTATTTTGTCCCGTCAATAATAACCAGTAAAAAATTTAATATAAATGAAATAATATCTACGTAAAAATTTTGCCGCCGAAACACAACACATTAGCAAGTGACGTCATTCATAGAGATGACAGCGTGATTGGCGTTTGCAGTGATGTTATTATATCACGTCACCGCAAGCGCCAATCACAAACTGATGCCTTGTAGCGAATGACGTTACAGTTTATGATTGGCGTTTGCGGTGACGTGGTAAAAATACAATTTTGTTTTATAAAAATATTACAATTTAGAGATTATTTTCATAAATAAAACTGTGATTAGAGTTTCTAGGCATCTCATCTGCCTCGATGCAAAAAATCTTCTTAGTCTTGTACAACAGGCGAATAGCCTATTTCAACTATTTGTTGTAGAGTCCTTTGAACAAATTAAAAAAAACATACGTTTTAATTTTTTTTAATTATTTTTTTGTTTGTGAATTACTTACTACCTATAAATAAGTATTAAAGTCAGTTATTCCAATATTTTCAGAAATTACTCTGATTTTTTTTTAATTTGGCGGGCGATTTCGGTCTTTTATTTCATTAGTCAAACCATGTTTTCTCAAAGTTAAGGCAATGTGAAAATTCGAGCGCTTTAATTGATTGATTGATTGATTTGATGAGGACCTGGGTTCGAGTCCTAGGTTGAAATGTGAAATACTTCTAAGCCTTCGGTCCTAATCACTATCATTAAATCTAAAAGTAGTCATTCCTAAAAGAGTTGTAATCATAGACATCGTACCGAAACGCTAAATCGCGGTACGTCTTTGCAGGTAGGTACACAATGTTATAATTTTCTAATTTTCATAACACCACATACACAAAACAACTCGAAGAAACCATCAAGGTTTACGATTCTCCTGGCATTTGCAGACAAAGTACTATTTGACGTGGAAATAATCCCCTAGCAGGTGAACATTACCATTTCATTGCTATTATGATGAGCTTGTTACGTCGGGAGTGGCGTACACTAGGAATTTAACAAGGGTAGACGCTAAACATAAACCATATACTAACAATGCGGCCTTGCAAATGAGTCGGTCTAGGCTTTTCCAAGACATTATCCTTAGTATATAGGTACTTGTGATTGTAAATGATATCATTATGTGAGATAATTGATGACAATTTTACATACATTACTTACGTAATTGTATGTGACAATAATTTGAATGGGGATTATGAGTGGGTTTGAATATATTGATTTTTATGATACATTCGGGTAAATAATGTTACATATAAAAAGCAAAGATTGTCTGGATATTTGCAAATATATATTTTAATATTTTATCGTAATTAGATGAAAATTCAAACAGTATAGCTTCCTTATATTAAATGTGACATTTTTTAATATTTGAACTATAAACATAAACGTACATATAACAAAGATATTAGTAATTTTGTTTGAAAGCACATACAAATCTAACGATCATTATATTACCTACGACGTCATTAGTTCGTGTCATTTTGTATGGGACGTTTTTCAGAGATCCGCGGCAGCGCCGCAAATCTGACTCTTTAAATCCCTGTAGCTCCGAAAGTAATGATCGCAGATACCCCTTTTACCAAATTGCTTTACTATTACCATACTGTTAATTTATATACAATTTAAAAAACTGTCATCATCCCTATTGAGAACGACCATAATAATTAAAAACCTATAAGGGCTCCCACACACGGGACACCGGCCACAACCATAAAACGCCGCTACCGGCATATTTCCTGTAGTTTCATAGATTTTATATGGACGCCGCACACGGTTGACGCTCTCTCTCTTATCTCAATAAACCTGTCCTGTTAGCATTGGCGTATCTAGGATTATTTCCTAGGATGGGCCCAGTCCCACCTTAAGGGGCCAGCCCCTGACATACCACTGAACAGAGTTGACACTCATTATAGAAATGTCGTTTACAAGGTTTGTGGTCGCTGGCCTCTGCAACGGGTCGACTGATTTTATTGGTTTTTCTTTGTATATTTTGTATTTTGGAGTCCATCATAGAATTAAAAATCGGTAGCCCAGAATTCTAGAGTGGGCACTGGACCATTCTAGGGTGGGCTCGGACCACCCGGCCCACTCGCTATATAGCTACGCCTATGCCTGTTAGAGTCGAAAAGTAGCAGCCACCGGCCACAAGTGGCTGTCGCGCGCTTCAGCTACTTTTGTGGCCCCTTCTTACTTCTTGTGGCGGCGTTTGTGGCTTGCGCGTGTGGCCCGTGTGCGGCGACACTAATGTAGCATGGGACCACCCTGAGCTTAAGAAACGAAAAACAAAATAAAGTCGATTCACATGACGAAAATATCGGTGAAAATCATGTGAAAATACGTAAAAAACTACTTCAATACGTATATCAATATTCAATACTAAGATGGAAGCGGGCTAACTTTGTTAGGAGGAGGATGAAAATCCACACCGCTTTCGGTTTCTACACGACATCGTTTCGGAACGCTAAATTGGCTTGCAAACGCTTGGCGCTACGTCTTTGCCGGTAGGATGGTAATTAGCCACGGCCGGAGCCTCCCACCAGCATTTCTTAAATTTCTTAAATTTGGTGTGGGTTCGAATCCGGTCTGGGGCATGCACCTCCAACTTTTCAGTTGTGTGCATTTTAAGAAATTAAATTTCACGTGTCTCAGACAGTGAAGGAAAAACATCGTGAGGAAACCTGCATACCAGAGAATTTTCTTAATTCTCTGCATGGGTAAAGTCTGCCAATCCGCATTGGGCCAGCGTGGTGAACTATTAGTGGTTATTATATTACCCTTCTCATTCTGATAGGAGACTCGAGCTCAGCAGTGAGCCGAATATGGGTTGATAGTGATGACAATAAATTCGTATATTTAGTAGATGTTCGCTCGCCGCAGCTGTTATCACCGCTCTTGACCCACTGTCCTCTCCGCTACCTACTTGTAGACTATAGTTCTCTCTATTATTAGTTTGCTGAAAATTGTTGGAACTGAAATATATCATATCATAAAAATTTTAATAAAAAAAATTCAACCGACTTCCAACTCAAAAAATAACTTTAACTAAAAAGCAAAAAATAACATCCTACCTATGTGCTACCTTCTGATCAGTTTGAAGGCGGTGCCAAGCCAGTGATGTTTTAATTAAACACGTTTAAACTACAAAATTTATTGGTTCTTTCAGAAACAGCTTTAATTAAAACACGACACTGGCTTGGCACCGCCTTCAAACTGATCAGAAGGTAGCACATAGGTAGGATGTTATTTTTTGCTTTTTAGTTAAAGTTATTTTTTGAGTTGGAAGTCGGTTGAATTTTTTTTATTAAAATTTTTATTTTTTCATTTTTAGTGTTAGCATACCTACTGCGTGTGTACAGTCACAACCTATCTAAGTGGAAAGTTCTTATCAATACAAAATTATCAAGTCCAAACACAAGGTAGCTACTGTGAACCGTCGAGGAGTTCTCTTCACTGTCCCTCGTCTTCGTCACCAGACCCTTAATACAGTCACAACCCATATAGGTGGAAAGTACTCATCAATACAAATTAATGAAGCCCAAACAAAAGGTGACTGCTGTAAATCCTTGACGAGTTCCATGGTCTGTGTTTCGACTCCATCATCAGACCAACTCCAAACTTTCATAAAGTTGTAGTGGCTTAAAATACCTTATGGAAACACTAACAAACGCACTAGCCGTCTCTACAACTTTCGAAAGTTCCCCTCAATTTCTCCAGGATGCCATCATCAGATCCTGACATGAAAAAAATGGGACCACCCTGGAAGTAAACCCTTCAAAACAAAAAAAGAATTTTCAAAATCGGTCCATAATTGACGAAATTATCGCTGGACATACATAAAAAAAAAAAAAAAAAAAAAAAACATACATACAGCCGAACGTAGAACCTCCTCCTTTTTGGAAGTCGGTTAAAAACATAAAATAATGTGAAAAAGAGAGCCGAATTCAATATCACAAATGTCGTTATCGATTTTGTCAACAAAAGATATAATATCCAAGTGGGTGCCAAACTTATAGATTATAATTATATAGAACTTTACATTAAATATCACGTGTATCAATCGGTGAAGGAAAACATCGTGAGGAAACCTGCATACCAGAGAATTTTCTTAATTCTCTGCGTGTGTGAAGTCTGCCAATCCGCATTGGGCCAGCGTGGTGGACTACGGCCTAATCCCTTTCATTCTGAGACGAGACCTGTGCTCAGCAGTGAGCCGAATTATAGGTTGATAACGAAAGTATCTTATTACGCACACGGCATTATGCCGTAATGTAATGTAAAACCTTTAACATCAGTCTAAAAACGAACGGTACTTTTAAATCTTAACAAAGATAGTACTTTTTTATTTTAGAAAAGTGCTCAACATTTTATGAATAAAATTTACTTTGTGATATATATAAAATATAATAAAATATACATTCAATTCTTTTTAAAAACAGACACACAAAAATATTTATTTAAGCGTTTGCCTGAAAAAATAACGCTCGTATGCGCAATACGATATCTGTGCAAAAATGACAAGCGTATCAAAATGAAAATATTAATTTACTTTAAGAGTAATACTGGCTGTTTTTGGTGCATTTGCCTAAAAAAATAACGCTCGTATGCGCACTTCGCTATTTGTGCAAAAATGATATATGCTTTCCATATGTCATCATATGGAAAGCAGGCGAAGATGCAAATTCATTTTCAGAAACTGTGTTTACTCACAAATGTGTAATAAAACGCCGTATGACATACGTGCGCTTTGATATTTACAGCCTCTGCTTCCTTACTATTGCTTACTATAGGTCTCGCCTTCGGCTCGAGCTTGCAATATCGCCTCGGCTGTAATTTTCAACTTCCCGCACTTAAATCATAATGTACTATTAGAATTTTGATATGTGGCATTACTTATAAATAAAGATCTTTATTTCTTTCTTCTTTGTTTATTTCCTGACGTGTCTATTAACTTTCCCATATATCTCGGGGAAAGCTTCCTTGCAGTGTGGTAGTGTATCCCTCAGCTTGTCGTAGAGCGTGTGGTCGAACATCTGTCGGAACTCGTCGCGACTTGTGTACGTGTCTGCATACAACATTTGGAAGCCGTGCTTTTCTGTTACGAACTTTTCTATACGTCGAGTTGATGGTTCCTAGAAGAGAGGTCTTCTGTTAACAAGTCAGCAATGGGAGGTCGGTCAATAAAGGTTAAAAATAGCCACAATTAAAGCCTTGAAGAGAAGTCTTCTGTTAACAAGTCACCAATGGGTAGGGAGGTCTGACAACGAGATATTAAAAATAACCAAAATCGAAGCCTTAAGATTAATAATAATAGTTTAAAAACTAAAAAACACGCTCAAACCGTTTAATTTGATACCCATATCATGGGAGTGCATTTAAATTGCCTGTCAACCATCTTTGATTTCAGTCACGTGACTATTTTTTTCGTATTCCTGACAGAAAACCCTTTCATTTGATATCTGTATCATGGGGGTCGATTTCAAACAGCCCAAGATCCCCAAGTGATCTTGGGGAGACCGCCATATTGGATTTGTAATGACGTTTCTTAGCTAGTCATGTATTGTCATCCTGAACTCAGAGCGTGTGCAAAATTTCATCCTAATCGAAGACCGGGTCAAATTAAGATTCCAAGATTTTCTTACACACAGTTACAATTGAAGCTAATAAAAGCGTGTTAAAAATGCCTTAAGGCCTTAGTCCTAACTTGCTTTGCATTATTATCTCAGCTCTACCCTCAGACAAATTACCTTCTATTGGATGTGTATCAGTACTCGGAAAATTTACTAACAAAATTGTTTTTTGAGGGGGACGAGGTAGTTTACGTCGTTCCCACACATCGAAAATATATAACACCAATAAATGTAACCTGTGTTCTTACACTACACATTTAAGAGCGCGCAGCGCGTCGGTACGATATGGATAAAATTCGAAGCGCAAACGAGACGCCGAATTATGACTTTCACGTGAGTGAAAAGCACGGAGCGATTGACGCGCGACGAAAATTTTATGGCGTGAGCGCCAAAACCATTTTTACCTAATTGCAAGTAAATTAAACAACATAACGAAAAACAAAATGGCCGTGTTCAAGATATATACCTAATTTTCTATAAAAAACAAAAATTTAAGAAAATAAGTTTGCTTTTCCTGAGATTGAAAGCAAAATGTAAGCAAAACATGTATTTTTCAAAAAAAATAAACTATCGAGAAAAGTTTTACAAATTGTGTATTTTGTATAGTCATAACAAAGCTAACACTATGAAATATCATTTACCCAAATATCAGGCTCCTAACTTTTCCAAAATCTGAGATCCAGAACCATTTGTAACCACCAAATTACATATTGCACACTCTTAAATCGTAAATATCGTGTAATTTTAACACAATGAACCATCGATTCTATAGATGCACTTTGTATGAACACGTTAGATCATGATCATATAGTTTTGACAGAGGGGTAACCTAAAACGAGACAGGTCCTATAGAAGGTAATCTGAGGCTCTACAATCTACATAACTATACTAGCTCTCTTTTTTGTCCGCTTGAGCTATATCGGTGACTTTGGTCCTTCTGCGGATCTCCTCATTTCTGATTCGATGACACAAAGAAACTCCAAGCATAGCTCACTCCATCGCCCGTTGAGTGACTCTGAGCCAGTCCTGGATTAGCTTATACACTATTTAAACAATTGTTTAGGGCATCACCATCATCAGAGACGTTCGAGAAGAACCAATTTAAAATTCTCCGGAAAGTCCAAAAAACGTTAGATCACGTAAGTGCCGACTCCATCTACCATGGAATACAGGACGAAAGTAAACATACATATTCTACGTACATAGGTACCATTTTTTAATCAATTCTTAGTAAGTACAATACAGTAGGGGGTCATTCTGGGCACAGGGGAAGATTTCTTAGGGCATCAAGTTACTTTATTTCGGCACTGCTCTGAGCCCTGAGCCTTCATATGAGGCTCAAGACAAGACATAATATATTTACCGTTTCAAAATCCTTAGCTTTGGGAACCCCATAAACACCGATGTCGACGAACATCTGCCATTTTTTGGATTTGTCTTGAATTTTTAGCTGCCCTGGGTTGTTGAAAACTTTAAAAGGACACAACCAAATGGGATACACCTAAAAACAAAACAAACTAAACAAACTGTGATAGTATACAGTCTATAAGAGGAGACTCGTGCTCAACAGTAAGCCGAATATGGGTTGTTAATGATGATGACGATTAGGATCGGTACACAAAAGCATAACAAAACATACTTTCGTATTTCACAACTAGCTAACGCCGCGCGGTGTCACCCGCGTGGTTCCTGTTCCTGTAGGGGTACGGGAATAATATATAGCCTATAGCCTTCCTCGGTAAATAGGCTATCTAACACTGAAAGAATTTTTCAAATCGGACCAGTAGTTCCTGAAATTAGCGCGTTGAACCAAACAAACTCTTCAGCTTTATAATATTAGTATAGATAGTAGTGATAATAGTTGCTCTCAGACCAATTAGAGAAGGACCTGTATCGCACCCAAATTTACGAACAAAATTATCTGTCATTTTCTGAGGAAAACGAGCTTAGATTTGGCATATAATCTTTTACTAAGCTAGAAGATTTTGACCGGTTTTTACATCATTCAACTACACAAAAAGGTATTTTTATCGAGCTCTTTAACCGACGTACACGATTAAACTATGAAACATCGATTACTTTATAGACAGTTTTTATAATCGCATAAGATCGTTGATCATATACTTTGACAGAAAAGTAACGTCTAGCGAGGCAGGTCCATACAATAATTGGTCTGAGTAGTTGCTGATACCTGAAACTCCTTATGGAACGTTTGAATAGCTTCCTCCAATGTTTCTATCGGTACCAACATGTCCTGTATAACATGAGCCTTGTTGTACAAGTCGGTGACGGCCTGCGGCTGCGTCAGCTTTAGCAGAGAGATCTCGGGCGGCATCAGCCAACCGAACAGGTAACGAAATATGGCGTGGTTGCCGAAGGGTATAATGTCCTGAAATACTGAGAATATTGAGTGTGCATTTATATCTATATCTATCTTTTTTTTTTTATTCTTTACAAGTTAGCCCTTGACTACAATCTCACCTGATGGTAAGTGATGATGCAGTCTAAGATGGAAGCGGGCTAACTTGTTAGGAGGAGGATGAAAATCCACACCCCTTTCGGTTTCTACACGGCATCGTACCGGAACGCTAAATCGCTTGGCGGTACGTCTTTGCCGGTAATATCTATCTTTGCTTATATTAAAACTGTAGCAGGTCCTATTCTGTACATTGAAGATGTTTAAAAAAAAATGTTGTAGGGCATTTATACATGATGTTGCGGAGTATTTTCCATAACTTCAAGGTGTTGACGAGTTAACTTATAGGAGCCGAACTGTATAGCAAAATTTTTTTTTACTAAAAAATAAAAACTTTTTATGTTTTCATTGACCTATTATAATAAAAGGATGCACAATCGTGTAGAAAATTTCACTTAAAAACTGACTAATTTTGCTTTGATAGTCTTGGAATTATTGGTAAAGAAATATACCTAAAGGCCTTTGAATATAGTTCAATATTCAAAAAAATCCCAAAAATAAATACAGAGCAAATTCAACCCTAAAAACTGAGTATACGGTTGAATTTGCAAATGCGGCTACTTGAATTGAGTGTCAAGAAGTTGTGTTTCGCAATCATTGAGTGGGGACGTTTTTGGTCGCTGATTGTTCATCCACTTTTTAATAGGAGACCAATGGTTTTCATACAAAATAAATTTGGTTACGTCATAATTATAAGGATGCGTATAAGGGACACATTTTAAGATCTATTTACAAAAGAAATGTAATGTATTTACTTCGAAAATATTTACCTGGAGTTCCCAAAAGAAGCTCCGTGTATGTCTGTGGTAATAATCTCTCAATGGTATGTATTCTACAGAGGTCTTCTTATTGCCATTTTTGTATCCAGTGAGATATTTCTCCACTTGTTTGAAAAACCATTCGGAATACCACCTGCCAATGGGATTCCACTGAAAATAATAAACGATATGATAAGTGAACCTATGAGCTTTGATATTTTTGATATTTTAGAAAAAATTTGCATATAACATATTAGAAAAAAAAATTAAAAACGCAAAGAAACTTGACCGCCAGCTTGTAGAAGGCCGGCCCAAGTATAACTTAACACTAAAGGTGCTGATAGACTTGAGCATTTACTTGTAATGAGCGTTCGTGCGAATGTTACTTACTTCTTTCGGCGCTACAACCCTTTGTGGTTCTTGGCCTCCTCTACCACTTTTCTCCATTCATTTCTATTCCTTGCATTTTTTTCCCAAGCAGATAATTTTTCCATTTTTTGCAGGTCCTCTTTAACACAATCTAGCCATCTTTTTTTAGGTCTTCCTTTTAATCCTTTGACCTGTGGCCTCCATTTTGTCATCACTTTATGCCCTCTAGTATTTGGCATCCTCTCTACGTGCCCTAGCCACTGTGCGAATGTTACATTACAGAAAAATACGCAAACATTTTAGCGAGAATTCCAACGAGCGTTCTGGCGATCATTCCAGCGACCAGACTTGCAGTACACGCCACCGTCAAGTCTGACATCTTAATGAAGAATATCTTTTGACGAGCATCTAATAGAGCGTACGCTAGAATTTCCAAGATGTTCGTATCAATATTTGGCTCTACGCTTGGCTCGGCTCGTTGTTCAGTTCGACATATAAAACAACAGCCAATGCTCGATGTTATGTTACAATGCTCAAGTCTATCAGCACCTCTACGCGTCTGGGGGGAGGGCAAGCTGACAATAATACGCGAACCAGACCCCTAGACAAGTGGCACGTCGATTCTCTTTCTACAATCGCTAACGCTTCGAAAACTAGAAAGCTGTATGAGAATGACAGATCTTGATCTCGTGACCTGTCGATAGCAAATGTCATTCCCATACATCTTTCTAGTTTCCGAAGCGTTAGCGATCGTAGAAAAAGAATTGCCACTTGGCTAGGGGGGCTGAAGCCTGGGGTGGAGGCAAGATGGTAATATTACGATTACCTTTCCATCATCGCCAACTTTCTTCACCATATCACCAGTCATTACAACACCTGTCTCTTTGGTAAACAGCAAAGCTTCCACAAACTGGTGAGGTTCTTCCTTCAACGCCTCCTCTCTGAACCGATTGCTTAGCTCTGGTAAACTTGTGTATGGATGGTACTCTAGACGAACGTATCTGTCAAATCACACAATCTTATTAAATACAATTAGTCATCATTATCAATCCATATTCCCTAAGCGCAAGTCTTCTCTCACATCTGTCGAATGACACAAATCTAATAAATTCAAGCCATCATTATCAATCCATATTCCCATATTCAACTTACTGCTAAGCGTGAGTCTCCTCTTAGAGGGGTTAGGCCAATAATCCACCATCACGCTGGCCAATGCGGATTGGCAGACTTCACACACGCAGAGAATAAGAAAATTCTCAGGTATGCAGATCTCCTCGCGATGTTTTCCCTTCACCGTTTGAGACGCGTGATATTTCATTTCTTAAAGTGCACATAACTGGAAAGTTGGAGGTGCATGCCCCGGACCGTAATCGAGCCCACACCTTCCGAAATCGGAGGCAGAGGTCATATCCTATCACGGCTATTACCCCTAAAAATTACCCCCAACAGTCATGAATTAGCTAGAATAAAATATTTCACAAATACCTCGCACTGGAAAACGCGGACATATTCGCGGGCGTCCGCTAGTTGTATGCATAAAGAAATGTGCATATACATCAATCAGTTCTTTGTCCACTAAGTTTACTTAGGCTATACATTGTCGGTAAGAGGTATACTAATAAGGTCCAGAAACATTTAAATAAACGTACTTTTTAGCAGGAACCACTTTGATGAGCACAGATGTCAGGAACCCTAGCGTGCCGTATGACCAAGGAATGGCGTAGAACAAACCGGGATTGAGAAGCTGGAAGAGAGCATATTGTTATTTAGAATACCAAAACTTGAAGATTAACAGTCACTATTCTTGCCACCATTCCACGTGGGCATGATTTGTATGTTATTAGGATAAGTTAGCTCAATTCTTCAAAGAGCTCTGCTCATGAAGGCGCCATGGCGACGTCGCGGGCTACGTATCCAAGCAGTTAATATTGAAATGTATGGTACCTAACTCACTTGCGTAGCCACGAGCTACTGGTCTCTACGTGGCTTCTGGATACTCTGGCGGCTTGGCGACGTTGCCACTATAATGTACACGGTAAACTGTACCTCGCTCACACGGTCGCCAGTCAGCCGCCATTTTGGACGCTGGCTCGTAATATAGTACCTAGTAGATGTTGTAAATAATGAGTTTCGATACTGATTTGGCAACCCTTCGGATGCCAGAAATAGCCAGGCCTGCGACGTCGCCATGACGTCTTAATGAGGCAGAGCTCTTATGGTCTTCTATACTAATATCATAAAGAAGAAGAAGAAATAAAGATTTGATTATTTGCATTGAATAGGCTCTAAAACTAAACCAATTTGAAAAATTCTTTCACTGTTGGGAAGCTACACTATCCTCGAGTGATATAGGCTTTAATATATTATCCCCGTATTCCCACGGGAACGGGAAGCAAGCAAACACCGTAGTCTATATTTTATTACAAAACTTTAATTTAACATGACTTGACTTAATTAATGAATTAATTAAGACGGGCTTCCACGGACTTACATAATAGTAAGTTGTAGAAGTAAATTGATGTTATAAATCCAATATAAATCTATTTACTATAACTATAGAAAAGAGAGTAGAAATAGTGTCTGTACATAGAACAAAATCTTGTCTGTCTGTCTAGACAAGAAAAATAAAATACGTGTGGCACTCGGGGATTTTGACGGCCTCCGTGGCGCAGTGGTATGCGGGGTGGATTTACAAAACGGAGGTCCTGGGTTCGATCCCCGGCTGGGCAGATTGAGATTTTCTTAATTGGTCCAGGTCTGGCTGGTGGGAGGCTTCGGCCGTGGCTAGTTACCATCCTACCGGCAAAGACGTACCGCCAAGCGATTTAGCGTTCCGGTACGATGCCGGTTAGAAACCGAAAGGGGTGTGGATTTTCATCCTCCTCCTTACAAGTTAGCCCGCTTCCATCAAAGACTACATCATCACTTACCATCAGGTGAGATTGTAGTCAAGGGCTAACTTGTAAATAATAAAAAAAAAAATATTTTTGATTTTTGATGTTGGTTTATTCTTGATTCGGTCGCCGCTCTCAAAGCCCGTGATAAAAGCTATTCAATAGCTTAATTAAGTACTGGGCTACGAGTAACTTGCAAAAAAAAAACTTACATCATTGCAGATCACAAGGGATCCATCAGCGAGCACCAACTCATACTGCAGGCATATGTTCTGGAAGAGACCGTGGATGTGCGAGGATGTCTCCACACCAGTCCCCATGACCAGTCCACCGACTGTGAGCTGGTCCAACTCTGGGACCACTGCGGGCGCCAAACCGAAGGGTTCCAGGGTCCGGGATAGCTGCCCCATTGTGACCAGAGGCTCGCAACGCACTGTCTGAAAAAAAAATTCAACTGGGCTTAGTGTCAGTTTGATACTGTGATCACGTTAACGTAAACGCGAATTTCTAAATTGAAACAGCGCCATCTAGTGGCATTACTGCACAACTGTTTCAATTTAATTTAAAATCGCGTTTACGTTAACGCGACAGTAACAGTATGAAAATATTGATAACTCCCACAAGGCACACTGTGTTCAAAGATGGAGGAGGTTCTCAATTCGGAGGATGTGTAATTTTTTTTATATATGTTTGTTACCTCATAACTTCGTCATTTATTAGCCAATTTTGAAAATATTAATTTTGTTTTAAAGAGTATATCTTTTTTTTATTCTTCCCAAGTTAGCCCTTGACTACAATTACACCTGATGGTAAGTGATGATGCAATCGAAGATGGATGATAGTGTTAAATAAATAAATTATTAGTATTGTTTTCAATGAGTAATATAATATTACTTAGAAATTCGCGTTTACGGTTACGCGATCGTCATTCGTCACAGTATGAAAACTGCCACTAGGCACTTTACTCTGCTAGTTACTAGTATTTCTATACCTGCTGTTATTTATTATTTATACCTGCCTACCCAAGACGACTTGTGACGAGAAAAAAATAGCCAACGTAACTTTTGCATATTCTTTATGCTTCATAATTGGCTCGGTCTCTTGGTATGGACTTTGCAAATTTGGCTAACCAACCAAACCAGTGAAAATTAAACAAAAAAATAAATTGTCAATTAATTATATTCTGGGCAGAATTTTTTATGCAAACCATTGGCATAAGATTTATTTATTGAAATATTTAATTTGATATATTTTTTTTTTTTATCGTGAAGGTTCCTCTTAAATTGAGATCCTCTAATAAGACAAATCAACGAACAGATTCTTATAAATTAATTTGACTCTGTCGTAACCTCTTGAACGTTTCATTGTAGTTTTTATTAATCGCTCAGTGTCTCTTTGATAATGGACCATCTTGCGTATGAACATAATTTTGTTATTAATAATCGTTATTGTTGCTATGAGTAGGTATGCATAATGTAGATGCATAATACAGATGAACGTAAGATTTATAGAATGCGACCTTCATGACTATGAAGGTACCTACCTAATACGAAAAGTATCTAAATTGTATTACACAATTGTTACCCAACGATTTTATACTATTTAGATATGTTACGTATATGTGCCTACAAAATCGCAAAAATTGAATCGAATTAGCTACTTCATTGAACACACACAGTTTTGTGTTTACTTACTTACTTATACTCGTATATTTATGTACTAGCGGATGCCCGCGACTTCGTCCGCCTTTATCGGCTTATCCGGCTCTATCGGAAAATTCGTTCTTAGTGGATACCTACTAACTATAAAGTACCTGACTGCTAACTTTCAGCTTTGTACATGAATCGGGTTTCGAGATTTCGTGATGAATGACCTTTTGCATTTATATATATTAAGATAATGAATGAATGTATATTTATTATTTATTTGCCTTGATGTCAGCTATAGAGTAGAGTATGTCGTGCTATTTACAGGGCACCCTGTAAAGTTTTTACACATCCTGAACATACAACTCGACATTGTAGACAACATTTCGGTATTATTTGTTTCTTTTCGTTGTTTACTATGCGACTACAAGAAATTAAGACATTTAAGCCACTTTTTTCGCCTCAGTTTCGACGCGCTAGTGGCATACCTAATAGTATAAAATCTTTGCAATTACCCATATCTAACTATGATCAGGTAGGTAGGTATGATATGATAAGATGTATTTATTTTGTGAATTTTCAATTACCTAGTTAAGTAACAGGTGTTAATCAATATAATCTTTTATCAATATTCTATTTTCATTATAAATATATATATGTACTCGTATATATAAATCATTGCCACTTTTTGTTATAATTTTATAACGCAAGAACGGATTCACTTATCCAGACCAAATGTTTAGGCTTTGTTCGGACTATTTAAGAAATTAAATATCACTTGGCTCAAAGGTAGGAGAAACATCGTGAGGTAACCAGCATACTTGAGAGTTTTCTCAATTCATTAGGTGTGTGAAGTCTGCCAATCCACATTGGGCCAGCGTGGTGACCTCTCATTCTGAGAGCAGATTCGTGCTGAACAGTGAGCCGAACATGCGTTGGTTATGATGATGATGATTAATGATATCATAGTTGAGTTTTCGTACCATATTCTCTTTGTCGACTTCCAAGACATCAACCAGGTTGATGTCGATGTTGGTGAAGGTTTTCTTGTAGATGCCCTGTCGGAAGGACACTGTCTGCCAGGCGGGGCGCGCGGTGCAGAGCTGCGTGCTTCGGTCGCCTTTGAGCCACTCTTTGATCTGAAATATGACGTTTTATACTTAAACACAGATTAAAGAATAATAGGTAGATAGAGGACACGGAACACGATGGTACATTTTTGATGGATGGTGCTACTTGGGTGCTTACCTGCCTCTGAATCTCTTTCACTTTCCTCTCGTGTGCCTTCGGGGCGCTGTTGAGTTTGAACACGACGTAGTTCCTGACGGTTGTGTAGATTTTCCAGGCGAAGGATAGCGGCATCAACACGGTGACCACTACCACCCAACGGTGTTCTATCAACACGTATTCCAGAAGAGACTTTGGTTCAACAGCGTCCATCGTGATTATGGAAATCTGATAAAATAATCCATTGTTATTTAGGTTAAAACAGGAAGGAGTTTTATTATAATTATAGTCCTTAAGCTGACAGTAAAACACTCAAACTTAAATTCTAGAGAGTTAATCATCATCATCATCATAAAAGCGGACGTCCACCGCAGGACATAAGCCTTTTGTAAGGACTTCCAAACATCACGATCCTGAGCCATCATCCAGCGAATCCCTGCGACTCGCTTGATGTCCTGGACCTAGTGCCTGGTGCGGGGTCACCATTCTAGCACTTTAGGACCCCAATGTCGGTCGGCTGGCTCTTCGAAGGGTTAATAAGTTGGTAAAAGACAATAAAACAGACCAGGATCAAATCTATCAGCTCAAAGTAGCGTTTTATGTCCTAAAATGTACCTATTGCTATCTAAACTATAATATTATAAAATATCGATATACCTACTAATATTTTATTCCCGTATTCCCACGGGAGCGAGAACTACGCGGGTAAAACTGTTAGTATACTTATTTTATGACTGAAATAACACTGTCAGACTTTATGTTACTTACTACGTTATAGGTAATAAGTCAGTTTTGGCTGGTAGAAGGCCTCGGCCGTGGCTAGTTACCACCCTACCGGCAAAGACGTACCGCCAAGCGTTTTAACGTTCAGGTACGATATCGTGTAGAAACCAAAAGGGGTGTGGATTTTCATCCTACCCCTAACAAGTTAGCCCACTTCCATCTTAGATTGCATCATCAGTCAGGTAACAGATGAGAATGTAAAAAAAAATAAAAAAAGGCGCATTATAAATTTCGAATTTCAGTAAATAGGAGCTTTTATCTTTGGAGCTACTGAATTTTTAATGAAACCATGCGGTTTTCAAATGTATTAAACTTAACTAGGAACAACATAATACAGCATTGTAAAAATTGTAAAGTTACATAGATATCCCTCAGAATAGAGATCAGCTCAGAATTTTACATAAAATCCGAAAGGAAATCCGAATTACATGTGGAAATTTAGAAAATAATAAAGAAAACCGAAAATGTCGTTTAACATTTATTTTGGCAATTTTCGTAATAATACCAACATAGATCTTAAACACCTATTATATCTAAATTTAGACATTTTTAAGGAGTCCAGGTTCAGTACTCACCTAGAATAGGTCACGTCTAGGAACGCCGCCCGCCGCGCGCAAACTGCTTATCAATATTTTATAAATTCGAGTTCACGGTCACTTATCGATTCGATATAGATAATGCATACGAACAAAGGTCCCGTTTTGGAATTAATTTTTATCTTACCTTACCTTTTTTTTCGAAGAAATCTATACTTATGAAGAGATAAAGTTTATGGGGGGATAGGGTGTAATCTCTGGATCTACTGAAACGATTTTGAAAATTCTGTTACCTCTAGAAAGTCACGTTATTTGTAAATGTTATAGGCTATATTTTATCCCTGTATTGCCACATCACTGCGCCACGGAGGCCGTTAAAATATAGACGCGTAATGGGATGATGCCGTGCCGCCGCGCCGCTGCGTAACCGGGGACACCTAAAATCTTGTATTGCGAAGCTTAGCGCACGACGTTCGGAAACGTCAAAGGGAATGCCCACCGGCTCATACAACGTCGGCCCAGAGAGCCCAGTATACCCCCTTATAAAACTTTATAGAGATAAATACTACGATGTATAAATAAGGAACTGGTTAAATAATTGACTTAATAAAAATATGTTTCTTGAAGAAAAATACATTTTTTGTATCACTCTTCTAGGGTAAAATATTCGCCGGTGTACCAAAGTGGCGAAGTAACATTTGAAACTCTTAGCTTGTTCACGTTGTGGACAAATTAAAGATGATTAAAAAATGTCGTAACTTTCTTTGATAAAGTAATGATTTCATTATTCAAATAGAATTATCAAGATTTTCTTTATAAATTATAAAATTGCCGGGTGGTTAGGATAGGCGGCCGGGGATAGGCATTCCCCGCATCTAACTATATGTAGTCCTTTTTATGAAAGAAGTCCCCCAGACGCGGCGCTGATGTCTTATGGAGCTCATTGTCATTTGGTAATGGCGGTCTAATTTTCATTTGTGTAAAGGTGCTGTCAATTTTAGTTCAGGTTTTAGCCGCGGGACTTCTTTCATGAAGAGGACTCTACTATACAAATGATTCTAGAAAATTTTCAACAGATGGCGTACAAGTCATTCGTTACATGGATATGGGGTGACAATAATTTTCAAAATATGGAGACCTTAGTAACATTTTATGTTGAAAAAAATTACAATAAAACAAACTGTATGTAATCACAATTTTGATTTAATATTAGAAACTTCGTGAGAAACCGGTATGACGGTGTCCCGACGTGAAACAAATTTTCTGGGCGCCGTGATAGTTAGAATCCCATCAGATGACAATCTGGACTCTACAGACTCCGGTCTGCATCCTTCCGGTAAAGCGTACCTCCTCACAAAATGTCGCGAAACGTATCCATCATCGTCTTTCTTTTCCTCATGCTTTCCCTCCACCACAATAAACCCGTCCACAGTTTTCACAGTAATCTCTTGCGGTGAAAAATCTTTCGCTTGCAAACATATGCGGTATTTATCCTTTTCAGTTTTTATCGTGGATTCGTTCCTCCACGGAAAGTTTTCCAGCCAATCGATGGAACGCAAAACTACTTCGTCTCCAAAAAATGGTTTTGTATTCGGCCACAAGGACATGTTTAATCCGGCACTTACTCACGCAAACAACTTATTGTTCAATGTTCTGACGTCCACTTCTACTGTTTAAGTTAGTTAGAGGTCAGTATAAATAACTTTGGAATGTACTGTGAACTCTAGAATATTCCAGCAATGTAAAATGTAAATAAACAATCATGTCAAACAAAATATAACCAAAGGCGACACTCAGCTGATAAAAGATTAAAATGAATGAATGAGTGAAATAGCTAATGAATGAAATTTTGTTCTTCTGCTGCTTATTCTCTATGCTTTCTAATAATATCAGTGTTGCTAGCGCAAAATGGGCTAAGCTTAGATACATAAATAATAGATGTCAAAGGGGCTAAGTATTTATTTTTGGATCTTGGATAGATTCTTTCTATTCGTCTATTTATTTTTGTCTACTTATAAGGACAATACGCGGGGCTTTTTACATATTGGCCGCGAAATTTTCTCAGCGAGCAATTTGTACACAAAAATATACGTTTAGATGCTCGTGGATACTCTTCTTCCTATATTATACTCCTCTATGCTCGTCTCACTCGTCTCGTCAGTACTGTCAACTCAATGGAAATGCCAAGTCTATTCTTTCGAAGATTTTATCATTATATTAAAATACCACAATAATGGATTTGTTAAATTAAAGTTGGCAACACTGAATAATAACTGTGGTCCTTTCACATAAGACGCGTCAAAAGAACGACACCAAGCCGAGAACGCACGAATAATAATTAAGGTAGGTACCGAACATACCAGAATAAGTTATTCACATACTCGTATTGGTGCATATTTGTCTGTACACGGCCAATATCTAAATGTACCCTAGTATGTCGGACCATAGTGCGATTCGATCACAGCCCTAATTTTACTACAACCATTTCCGTTTCCGGTCTGTTGAGAAATATTCTTTAATGTTACATATTCTGTGACATCCATAAATACAGATAATTCAGGAGATAGATAAAAGAAATGTTTACAATCTTTTTAGCCGTTTGTGGTTTACACATTTCATGTTTCATGAGAAATAGAGATAGAAGAAAGATTTACTATGTGCTTACTTGTTTCTATATAATACGTTTTTGTCGTCTACATTGTTATTACATTCAATAAGTACGTAGATGGGTATCTACTTAATGTAGGTAACTTATAAACTAGGTCATTGATAAGCAGATAATAGTGACCTGTAACCTGTGCCTTTTTTTTAGTTTCTGCGTCAATCGCAGTTCCCAAATAGCAACTTGATTAAAAATACTTATAAAGATGCCTGAGAAAATAGCAGTTGTTACTGGAGCTAATAAAGGCTTCGGTTACGCTATAGTTAAAGGTCTATGTGAAAAATTCATTGGTGCCGTTTATTTGACATCGCGAGACGAAATACGCGGCAAACAAGCATGTAAAGATTTAGAGAAACTAGGTTACAATCCTATATATCACCAACTCGATGTCACGGACGAAGAAAGTGTTACAACTTTCTGTTCATTCATTCGTTCACAAAATAAAAAGATTGACTTGTTAGTAAACAATGCTGGTGTATTATTTTTAAAAGACTCGAAAGAACCGAAATATTATCAAGCTGAACAAACCATGTTGGTGAATTTTTTCGCTTTGGTCGATTTTACCGAAGCAATTCTACCGTTGGTGAATACAAATGGGACCATACTTAACATAACGAGTTCTTCAGGACATTTATCAAGAATACCTTCGGAGGATTTAAGGAAAAGAATCGGCGATCCAAATTTAAATTTGGAGGGATTGAAGATTTTGATGAAAAGTTATTTAGAGTCGGTGAAATTAAACAGAGATGGCGCTGACGGTTGGGGCGATTCTCCGTATGTAGTATCAAAAGTTGGAGTGAATGCTTACACCTTCATGTTACATCGCCGATTGGCTGACAAAGGTATGTACTTCTTTAATATGCTAAGCTAAGCCTTTTCTAGATAAGTAAGATGTCCTAGGCCCGGTAGGGTATTGGTATTGAACTGTACTTGGTGTAAGAATCACCGGAATCACGTCCCCAGTTGGAGTGCCGGATTTACCAGCAGGCTATGCTGGATGGAGCCTATAGCTTGGAAAATTCGTTCGTAACACTCCCGATGGTTCGCGCAGGACGGGAGGGAGGTTGCGATGCCCCGGGCGCACGGCTTTATACCCGCGCAGTTTTTTAGATCAACTTTGCCGGCCCACAGCCTACAGGCTACTGGTAAATAAACCACTGGCACCTAGGGTGGCAGATTTTAGGGGCGGCATCAGTTGACTACTACCGGTTCGAAAGACAGCCTCTGCTGAGAAGAAGTTTCTTTGGCTGTAAATAAAAATATTGCCGCCATTTTTAACAGTCGAATCGAGGACTTAAAATTTATATTATGTGAATGAGTATAATATTATTTTAGCTGTGAGATTTAAAATTGTTTTCCAGGTATTGTCGTAAACTGCTTTCATCCCGGCTACGTGATGACGGACATGACCAAAGGGGTTGGCTCCGTGACCCCTGACCAGGCGGCTGAAGTGGCTCTGCGGTGTGCGCTGCAACCTCGCGGAGGACTATATGTATGGCATAACGGAGCTACCGTGACCTGGGATGGACCAGACCCTCGAGGTTTCATCGATGGGAAGAGTGTTTAGAAGATTAAATTGTTAAAATACGACGTACTACAATAGGCTACAAAACGAAGAAGATTTTTTGCATATAGGCAGTTTAGATGCCTAGAAACTCATCACAATTTTATTTGTGAAAATAATCTCGTAATTGTAATATTTTTATAAAACAAAATTGTATTTTTATTACGTCACCGCAAACGCCAATCATAAACTGTGACGTCATTCGCTACAAGGCATCGGTTTGTGATTGACGCTTGCGGTGACGTGATATATCACATCACTGCAAACGCCAATCACGCTGTTATCTCTATGAATGACGTTACTTGCTAATGTGTTGTGTTTTGGCGGCAAAAATTTTACGTGGATATTTTTTCATTTATATTAAATTTTTTACTGGTTATTATATAAAACCTAAAGCTCTTTAATGAGATGAAACATTGGCCAATACTCCTGTCTCCCTACAAATAGGTACGCCTGGATGCTTGGCTTCTTAGACTTAATAAACTGAAAGTAGTAAGAGAAAAGATTTGATAGTGTTTGTATTGAGTAGGCTCCGAAACTACTGAACCGATTTGAAAAATTCTTTCACTATTTTAGAATTTTAACTATCGTGAGTGTTATTCATATTAATTGATTATGAAACACGGTTAAAACTCACGTGATATTACGTCGGAGTATGCCCGACTAGTTTCGAACCCATACGGGGCCCTTAGTCATCGCGGCACGATCCAAACTGCGTGTTTGGATCGTGCCGCGATGCAAGAACCAGCTCATGACTAAGGGCCCCGTATGGGTTCGAAACTAGTCGGGCATACTCCGACGTAATATCACGTGAGTTTTAGCCGTGTTTCATAATCAATTAATAATTCTTTCACTGTTGGGAAGCTAAAACCATCGAACCTGCGAAGTCGCAGCGTCCGTTGATCAATGTATAAAGTTCTTTAACATGCGGAATAACAAATAGTCATACAAAAATCTTCGACGCTTTACCAACTTGCTCCTATATAGTGAAACTACTCCATATATGTACTTTCTATAAAATATTCCCATCCACTTACCACCACCATAAGCTGTCACTTCAGAATACAACAAACAGTTCTCCCTGTACAATCCTTGTACGCATTTTGGAGATAGAGAAACTGTTTGATCTCGTCCCTCTTCTTCCTTCAATCTTAATTCAGGCATTGCAAAGATTTGCACCGCTCTCAGACTAATTACATAAGGACCTGCCTCGCTATACGTTACTTTTCTGACAAAGTATATGATCAATGATCTACTGCAATTATAAAAACTGTCTCTGTAGAATCAATGTTTCATACTTGTAATCGATTAAAGAGCCAGTTTTGTGGCGATACACGATTCGCGCACGACTTCACACCCACGCAGAAAATCCTCCCCGTCGCCCGCATATCATGGAAGTGTTATCAACTTGCCAGACTATAGGTAACTATGTTTCACTGTAGGCTTAATCGCTTACCAAGTGATTGCAGTCATTTTCGTACGAGTATTTTGCGAAAAAGATACACACAATAAATTGTCTTTGACGTAACTTTTTAAATCATGAAACAATAACAAAATAATATGTATGCAAGTCGTTTTATGATTGATTTGATTTGAGAAAGAAACTTGAAAACAAACAAACTTGCTTTCTAAGCGTTGTGCGTTATAATAAGGCTCATTACAGACGAGTTTTAAGGCACGCTACAGACGTTGCTATAAATGATAAAGTTGTATTTTGATATTTAATTTGCAAATGAAATCTTTGACATTTTTTCTGTTTTTGGTAAGTACAAAAGAGTAGTGTTTTTTTTTAATGAATGAACATGATTTGTCATCTCTTTTTAAATTAAAAAAAAATAGGTAATTAGGTGAGTAGAACTTATGTAGGTGTATTAAAAGAATCAGTAATAATACTTCAATTTAATGATCACATCAATGGATAGTGGCTCAATAAGGTACAAAACCGAACCATTTAATTGGCATCTCAATTTAATATAGAAAAAAATAAAATTTGTTGTAACATTTTTATGATTCTATCAATCAAGTATATAAATATATAACGAATATACATATATCTTCAGTCGAGAGAAAAAAAACCAGAACAACTAATAGAAAGATAATATAAGAAACATGATACCGAGCCGAGAGTGAGAACAATAAAAAAAAATAATCAAAGAGAAAATATATAATAATAATAATAATCATTTCTTTTTTTTTTTTTTTGAAAAATAAAACAGAGGTTAATTCGTTTTACAAATCCTTTGTTATCCATATTTCTCTCGTTAAAATATGCTCTTCTTAATACAAAGATTTTTTTTTATTTCAATCACATCACCAACGGAAAGACGACAATAATAGAAAATATAGTTATATCCGCTGAATATGTCTGTGTTGTGGAGATTGCACGTGGTTCTGTTTACTTGGCGTCGATGCACTCGGCCGGGTTTTTGGCGGGGGCGAAGCCCGGGGGCAGGGGGATCGTGTTGTACGCCGCGCTGTGTTGGTGGGGCCACGACATCTTCTGCTGGGGCCACTGCGGGGGCATCTTGACCCCGTTGGGCTGTACCTGAAATTATATATTATTTCTTTTATAGATAACTAGCGGTGAAAAAGTCAAGCTTCGCTTTGACTTATTCACCCTACCCTACCCGATAGGGTTGGGGGAAAATTAAAAAAAAATAAAGCAGGTACTTTTCGTTGGTAACAAAGAGTCTGTGTACCGACTTTTAGCTTCCTTGAATCTTTTAGGGGTTCAAAAAAAAATATGCACGGTTTTTTTTGACACAAATAGTCTGCATAGGAATTTTTAGCTTTCTACCTTGAAAATTGCGGAATGCTCCCTCCCAAACAAACTTCCATCCCTCATTTTAGGGAAGTGGGGGGAAAGGGGGTTAGGGAAGCCCATGTCAAGCTCCATCCCCTCAACTATCTCTAATTAAAAAAATCACGTCAATTCGTCGCTCCGTTTGGCCGTGAAAGACGGACTGACACACATACTTTCACATATTAGTGTGGATAAATCTATAAAAAGCGAAAGGTCGAATTAACTAAAATTAAGTACAGATGATAAAATGTCATAGAAATTTTAGTATATGTACAATGCGTAATAATTTTGTACCTACAGTACAAAATTTTCAATACTCAGTTTTTCTATGTATATTTTGAGATGTTTTTCATTAATTTCTTAAGACAAAATGCTTTGGGCCAAATTTGCCGCTCCAGCCTTGTCGGATTTATCAGCCTACTGATAAATCCGACACTGTCCCCTGAACTGTTTCCTCCAGGCCCTTGTGTGATACGCGTCAGTTGTTGAGATATTACACACATACACACACAAAAACACTCACACGCACTCACAAAATTGTATCTAACATTTTTTTTAATGGCAGTATACCCGAAATTGTATTGTAGCTTTGTATTGTATATTCTGTAATATTTGTAACCTTAGTTTTAAGTTTATGTAATCTAATAATTATGTACATGTACCTACTGTTACTCTGTTGATGACAAATAAATATATATAAAAAATAAAAAAACTGACCTGCATGTGGTTGAACCGCGCGAACAGCTCCTGCTGGTCCTGGCGCAGCGGCTGGCTCTTGCCGAAGTTGACTGACGTGGACATGATCGCCGGGTCCATCTGCGTCCAATCTGAGAACATTGCGTTGTTGTTGGTGTAGCCTGAAACGTGCCACGGCTGGGTTAGTACAGACCCGACCCCGTCCCGACCTAGCGTGTTATTTTTTGACGTGATAACGACTTGTAAATCGATGAACGACGGCTGCACGCACGACAAAGCATGACCTATTGTCACGTAAAACGTTCCATGGCTGGGTTAGTACAGACCTGACCCCGTCCCGCCCTAGCGTGTTATTTGTTTGACGTGATAACGTGTTGTAAATAGATGAACGCCGGTTGCACACACGAAAAAGCATATGTTATTGTCACGTCCATTGCTGGGTTAGTACAGACCCGACCTAGCGTGTTATTTTTTTGACGTGATAACGTCTTTTAAATCGATGAACGCCGGCTGCACGCACGAAAAATCATAAGTTATTGTCACGTCCATGGCTGGGTTAGTACGACCCTGTCCCGACCTAACGTGTTATTTTTTTTTGACGTGATTATGTCTTATAAATCGATGAACGATGGCTGCACGCACGTCAAAGCATGACATATTGTCACGTAAAACGTGCCATGGCTGGGTTAGTACAGACCCGACCCCGTCCCGACCTAACGTGTTATTTTTTTTTGACGTGATTATGTCTTATAAATCGATGAACGATGGCTGCACGCACGTCAAACCATGACATATTGTCACGTAAAACGTGCCATGGCTGGGTTAGTACAGACCCGACCCCGTCCCGACCTAGCGTGTTATTTTTTGACGTTATAACGACTTGTAAATCGATGAACGCCGGTTGCACGCACGACAAACCATGACATATTGTCACGTAAAACGTTCCATGGCTGGGTTAGTACAGACCCGACCCCGTCCCGACCTAGCGTGTTATTTGTTTGACGTGATAACGTCTTATAAATCGATGAACGAAGGCTGCACGCACGAAAAAGCATGACATATTGTCACGTTAAACGTTCCATGGCTGGGTTAGTATAGACCCTAACCCGTCCCGACCTAACGTGTTATTTTTTTGACTGCAATGTCATCTAACTACATCATTTTCATTTTTGTGATCATCTAACATAGTTATTTCTCTATCTCACTTTTAAATGATCTTTATTACGCCATATTACATCAAGTGGCAAAGATTTTTTTGATTTTATGATCATCTAACATGATCATGTTAACAAAATAACGGCTTCACATTATAATAATGATACTAGAAAGAAAGAAAGAAAGAAAGAAAGAAAATAAGTTTATTCACTTTTTAGTGTCGCAAACAGTACATCCTATGTTAGATATTATATGACTGTCTGTGACACCAAACAGAAAGGGTTTAACAGCTCAGCATTAGCCGTTCATCGCAGAAAAGCAATGCCCAGCGCTGATTTTCAGCTGATACCCGGGTGACGTCACTGTCAGTTATAATTACAAACTAAATTTTATACTAGTATACTAGCCACTACGTAAATTGACGATTTATTTCATACTGTCACTTCTATACGAGCCACTTTATGTAAAATGATGATTTATTTCTTACTGCCACTACTATACTAATGCCACTTTACGTAAAATGTTAGATGGTTGCAAAAACGAAAATACGACGAAAAACGATGTAGTGACGATTTAAATCGTACACTAAGACACATAATAGGCCTACAGGTAAGGCCTGTTGGTACCTTGCTGGTGACCCTGGTGAGCGGGCGCGCCGAGCCCAAACGTGTTCATGTGAGCGAAGCCGGGCGGCGGCAGGCGAGCTCTGCGCACGCGCTCCATGTTGTCGCTGCGAATATTAGAATATTCATCATCATTATCAACAAATATTCGGCTCACTGCTGAGCTCGAGTCTAGTTTCAGAGTGAGAAGGGTTAAACCAATAGTCCACCACGCTGGCCCAATGCGGATTGGCAGTCTTCACACACGCAGAGAATGAATAATGTTAACTATTTTTAAATGTTAGCCTTCTGTATTATCCATTAAAAACAAAAAATACTCGTGAAAGAATTATTTTAACCATTAGTTCGTCAGTAGGTTAGGCAGAAGTACGAAATTAAGCCTTTAACAGGTGAGCAAATGTTGTGTGATGACGTCACGTACAATATCGCGACCGTTAGCGGGAGTCGATATTTATGTGAACTTTGAATCATCATCATCATCATCATATCAGCCGATGGACGTCCACTGCAGGACATAGGCCTTTTGTAGGGACTTCCAAACATCACGATACTGAGCCACCTGCATCCAGCGAATCCCTGCGACTCGCTTGATGTTGTCAGTCCACCTGGTGGGGGGTCGGCCAACACTGCGCTTACTAGTGCGGGGTCGCCATTCCAGCACTTTGGGACCCCAACGTCCATCGGCTCTTCGCACTATGTGCCCCGCCCATTGCCACTTCAGCTTCGCAACTCGTTGAGCTATGTCGGTGACTTTGGTTCTTCTGCGGATCTCCTCATTTCTGATTCGATCACGCAGACGCAGACGATCTGCGTGATCGAACTTTGAATGCAAAATCATAACTGTTTGGTATTTTTAAATAAAACAAAAACTAGTGTATCTGTATATAGTATAAAAGCTCTAATGTAACGATTTTCAAATGATTTTGCGTACCTAGTAACATTATTCACTAAGAAAATTCTCTGGTATGCAGGTTTGATCACGATGTTTTTCTTCACCTTTTGAGACACGGGATATTTAATTTCTGAAAATGTACACATCTGAAAAGACCTGATTCGAACCCACACCCTCCGGAATCGGAGGCAGAGGTCACATTCTATCTATCTATCTATCACGACTCAATTGAATTTTACACGGCAAACACGCCGGATTGAATAAATACATCTCACAAATATAAAATATCATATATTTAGATTAATTTTAAAATAAAAAAATTTTGTATTTTTCGAAGGTTAAATTAACACCAAAATGTAATACAATACTTTTAGAAATTATACACTGTTTTGGAAAATAATAAGTTTGATTTTAATTCCTGGACATTTTAAATTTCCAGACATGTACCCTTTTCAAAATTGCATATACAAATTATAATGTAAAAATTATAAAGAATGTCTTTAATTTTCCTTTCTCTCTTAATTTTCAATTCTGAATTAGAGCGATGTTATGTCGCTGTCTCAATTTACTTAAACATATACAGGGTGCTGGAGAGTATTTCCCATAACTTCAAGGTATTAACGAGACTTTTAAAAAATTGAATATCACGTGTCTCAATCGGTGAAGGAAAACATCGTGAGGAAACCTGCATACCAGAGAATTATCTTAATTCTCTGCGTGTGTGAAGTCTGCCAATCCGCATTGGGCCAGCGTGGTGGACTATTGGCCTAACCCCTCTCATTCTGAGAGGAGACTCGAGCTCAGCAGTGAGCCGAATATGAGTTGATGACGACGAACGAGACCACTTATAGGAACCGAACTGGTTAACTAATATTTTATTAACTACAAAAATAAAAAAAATATATGTTTTCACACAAAGTAATTCAAATAATACCGACTTACATGTAACAACCCCCTTTGGGTAACGAAGTGACAATGTTGCATTTTTAAATATTACATCATTTTGAATTAGTTGTTGTTAAATAATAGAAATGTTATGGGAAATACTCCCGAGCACTCTGTATATTATTAATAATGATAAGACACACACCCGCTCGAGATAGAGTTCAGCATGACTTCCGTCTCCATCATCTCTGCGAGTGCCTTTTGTGTTTCCTTGAAGGGGTCGAAGTCCAGGTCATCGTCCCCGTCCCCGGCCGCGCGCCCGCCCGCCTCCGCCGCCCGCAGATTGTTCATTCTGGAAGAACATTTATTCAATTATTATTTATTTTTCAAAACAGAAACTAAAATAAAAAGTAAGAATATAATAGGTATTAGGAAGTTACAAGTCACTTTCCCCGCAGAAGCGCCTCCTAGAGCATGCTGTGCGCGAGCGGCGCGTGCTCCAGGCGGCGCTCCTCCCCGCGCGACAGCGGCAGGCTGTTGGTGTAGACACGAGTCCGTGTGCTCACCTCTGTTTGTGCTCCATCTCGAGTCGCTCCGCGCTGAGCATGCTGTGCGCGAGCGGCGCGTGCTCCAGGCGGCGCTCCTCCCCGCGCGACAGCGGCAGGCTGTTGGTGTAGACACGAGTCCGTGTGCTCACCTCTGTTTGTGCTCCATCTCGAGTCGCTCCGCGCTGAGCATGCTGTGCGCGAGCGGCGCGTGCTCCAGGCGGCGCTCCTCCCCGCGCGACAGCGGCAGGCTGTTGGTGTAGACACGAGTCCGTGTGCTCACCTCTGTTTGTGCTCCATCTCGAGTCGCTCCGCGCTGAGCATGCTGTGCGCGAGCGGCGCGTGCTCCAGGCGTCGCTCCTCCCCGCGCGACAGCGGCAGGCTGTTGGTGTAGACACGAGTCGTGTGCTCACCTCTGTTTGTGCTCCATCTCGAGTCGCTCCGCGCTGAGCATGCTGTGCGCGAGCGGCGCGTGCTCCAGGCGGCGCTCCTCCCCGCGCGACAGCGGCAGGCTGTTGGTGTAGACACGAGTCGTGTGATCACCTCTGTTTGTGCTCCATCTCGAGTCGCTCCGCGCTGAGCATGCTGTGCGCAAGCGGCGCGTGCTCCAGGCGGCGCTCCTCCCCGCGTGACAGTAGCAACCTGATCTGTTGAGCCTTGTGGAAGTCTGTGAAGAACTTGTCCATATTCTCTGCCTGGTAACGACCTTCACTCTGCAATAACATAAACAATATTCTGTGAGTTATTTTTTAATTCAATATCATCCTTGAATGTTATCTCACTGGATGTTAATTGTTGATGTTTGACTGGTGATTGAAAAAAATAAACATTTATCATATAACTAGACTATATATCTAACTATATACTTTGCTGGTTATAAGACAAGTATACATTCTACATTTATAAAGAATCATATTTGTTATAGATCAAAACTAAACATTGAAAATAAAGATTTTCAGTTACACAGTTAAATATTAAAAAAAACTTGTAATAATTATTTACTTAATATAAAAAAAAACTTACAGCAGACTGTGGTGTATCGAAGCCATTGAGGAGCATCTGTGACTGATTCTGCATCGCCATTTGTTGATTGTGCATCAGGTATCCCATTGCATTGCCCATGGAATTCCCCATTGAACTGCCCATGGAATTTCCCATTGAACTGCCCATAGAATTTCCCATAGAATTTGCGATCGAACTCCCCATAGAATTTGCCATTGTGCTGCCCATTGAATTTGCCATTGTGCTGCCCATGGAATTTGCCATAGAACTGCCCATGGAGTTCACCATAGTGTTGCCCATAGTATTTCCCATTGGACTGCCCATAGAGTTTACCATAGAATTTGCTGACAAACTGTTTGAACCCATTGAATTTGCCATAGTGTTTGCGGAAAGGGGATTTGAAGTAATATTTGACATTGAGTTTGCAGACATTGTGTTCGCCATTGTGTTCCCTAAAGAGCTTGTGCCCATTGAATTGTCTACTCTCATACCGAACGGTGGAAGCATATTGTGATTTGGATGATAATTAGTACCTGAAAACACACAGGTCATTACTATAGTACGTTTGACGAGGCGAAATCAATAATGTAAACAAATTGTCAACACGATTGCTTCTGATAGAGATAATACTCGCTTTTGCATGTATACTAAAGCCAAACTAGACGAGCTATGTTAATCAACAAACAAATTAGAAATTAAGGTAGAAAACGCATATTATTTAATACCTAATCTATTTTAAATGATGAGTTGCTCATACATAAAATGTTATTCAAAATATATTAACTATATCTAATTGCTCTAAGCTTTTTAATCAAATTTATTTTCATTAATTATTATTATTAGATGTGAAATGACAAGCAATGTCTACCCTCATTTTTAATTTGTATTTTGATAAACATTGGACATCGAGTTAGACTCTCAAGTAACAATTCGGTTGTTTACGTATTTTATCTCGCCTCGCTAAACGTACTATAACTTATTCTACAAGACAATCTCAACTCTGTTACAGAATACAACTCTGTTATACAGAATTTAAACAGTATTAACTCTTTTGTCTCCATGTGCAAAATTTGCAACTGGTCTAGATATTCTACTTTGTAATAAAGGTTTGACTTAGGTTGTGTTAGTAAAGTGTACAGGGTGTTTATGTTACGAAAAGTCACAACTTACAAAGCAGAATGTTTTAATCTGCCTGTGACTGGTTGTCGGTCGGGTTGTTTATAAACAGGACAGGATGTCATAAGAAACCCTAATAAAGAGATAAAAAAGAATTGTTTTGCTACCCTCCTTTAGCGTATACACACATGCGCATTTGTCCTGTACACATTTCTAACACAACCAAAGTCATAAAACAGCATATATATACACCCAATTGGCATACCTAAATGAAGGTCATAAAGAAATATCAAATAGAAAATGGACGTCAACAAATCGTGAAGGATTAATAAAATGTATCCAGAATTCTACTGGTAGTTCAATCAGCTTTATTAGTAACAATCACATAGGTAATAGGGTATAGAATGTAAAAAAAATAAAGAAAACTAAAAAAATTAAAATACGCGATCTATAGATCATAAGATTAGTTAGCGAGTGATTGTGCTCCTTACCTAATAATTCACTAGCAGAGTCGAGTCCTATACTAGAGGTGGGCATGTTATAGTGTTTTGGTTCCACCATGACGTTGTGTTGGCGGGCTAGCATTTCGTTCTGTCGTAGTATCATGTTATTCCTACTGCGTTCTCTCAACAACATTTCCTTCTGATCCATTAGGCTGTGGTTAATTTGACTAATCTGTCTGTCATTTGCTAGGTACATGGAATCTCTGTCTAATAACCCATATCCGTTTACAATTGGACTCTTCATTTGAGGCATTAGGTGGTTATCGACAAGCCCAGCTAACATCTCTCTATGCCTCTGCATCATCAGTATTTCGTTATTTGCATCGTTCAATAGATTGTGTGTGTTGTCGTCTTCTAATAAACTGTGATCGCTATTGTTTAATAGATCATGGTTTTCCAACAAACTGTGTCTGTCTGATTCTAATTCATCGAGATCATTGGTCAAATAGCTCTGTGTGTCGTTCTCGAATACTGAATTCTGTGTTGGTGTGATCGTACTCTGTGGTTCTGTTTTACTTTCAAATGTCTGTGATTCACTGACTTCGCTTGTGTTACTGTTGCTATTGCTATTGTTATTGTTATTGCTATTCTTCTGTTTGGATTTGCTATCTGATTTGCTTTTCTTTCCTGTCTGTCCATTTGTGTTGTTAGTGTTACTTTTGCTGGGTTTGCTATCGACGTGATTTTCTTTACTGTTTTTAGTTTGACTCTGTGTTTGGAGCTGTGTTGGACTGGACGATTCTGATGTGCCGTTTTCTTGTGACTTAACTGGAAAGGTACATTATAATACTCGATGATTATACGTATTTCTGTATTAATTCAAAACAGTTTTCCAAAAAAAAATTCTATCTTGATAGCAACTTAAGTAATTTGATAATTAATTTCTTTTGTCGTTTTCTTGCATTTAACAAAATAACTAAGTAAATTATCCTTAAACTATAGAATGAGAATAATAGCCACAAATCATGGACTATTGTTATATCCACTCCTTACAAGAGAAACACAAGTTATACATTTAATTGTGAGGGCAAAATTAGTCATTTAAAAAATTAGTCATAGTCTTGATTGATTGTTGAAAGTCGATTTAACTTTGATAGGACTTTTTACTGGAAGATAGAGGAGATTATTGAGCATAATATCCACGTAAACTAGCATCCGCTAGTTATTAAATCTGGGTCCAACAATCATTACTACCTGCTAATAATTGTTTTTTTTCTGTTCCCTTTTGTTAATTTTTTTTTAACTACGCAACTACGATTTGTGAAAAGCCGAAATCCCCACGGACAAAGTACTAGTAGTAAATAAAAAAACAAATTTTCAATATAAAAATGGAACTGACTTCAAAGACGTATTTCAGTTATTTTGATTTTAACACAAAATTACTAAACCGATTTTCATGAAAATTAAATGGGACTAATCCTCTTTCAAAAAAAAAGAGAATTTTTAAAATTGATTAACAAATGATGAAGATGAAGAAGATGAAACATTAAAAAACAAAGAAAAACACACGCGTCGAATTAAGTGAGAACCCCCTTTTTTGAAGTCGGTTAAATAAACACTTACCCGTTTGCTGTGGTTTAGGGCTGGACTGTTTTCTGGCGGGGCTGTCTGAGGGGGGTGACGAGCCGAGGCTTGGCCACGCCTCCTTTCCATTACTATTGCTGACACCATTACTACTGGCTCCATTACCATTACTATTGCTACCGTTGCCCGAATCTTTCTTTGACCTGCAGGAGATACGTGAAGGACAAGGTTATAAAGCATTGAATTTGAGATAGTTTTAGAAGACACCTCTAGAACCTTGAAACCGGTGTGAAGGTAAGAATTTAGAAACTTCCAGTTAATCCACTAAAAAAGTAAGAATTCCGAACCTCTCAGTTAAAACAATGTGAAGGTAAGAATTCAGAAATTAATCCCTATTAAAACAGAATTAACGTAAGAATTCAGAACCGCCCAGTAAAAATAATGTAAAGGTAAGAATTCAGAACCTCCCAGTTAAAACAGTACTCTTATAAAGGTAAGAATTCAGAACTTCACAGTTGGAAAGGTGTATACTTAAGAATTCAGAACCTATTAATAAAAACAATATAAAAAAAAACACGAATTCACAACCTACCAATTAGAACGGTGTAAGAATTCAGATCCTCCCAGTAAAAACAGAGTAAAGGTAAAAATTCAGAACCTCCCAGTTGAAGCAGTGTAAAGTTAAGAATTCAGAATCTCCCAGTTGAAGCAGTGTAAAGTTAAGAATTCAGAACCTCCCAGTTGAAGCAGTGTAAAGTTAAGAATTCAGAAAATCGCAATTAAAACAGTGTAAACGTAAGAATTCAAAACCTTCCAGTTAACAGCGTAAAGGTAAGAATTCAGAACCTCCCAATTAAAACATTGTAAAATAATTCAGTAAGGTATGGGTAGGGTAAGGGTAATGGTAACGTTGAGGTAGAGTAGGGGTAGGGATAGGGGCAGGGGTAGGGAAGAATGGCGCATAAGTCAAAGCGCAGCTTGACCGGGTCCGCTAGTAAGTTTATAAAATACAGAAATAGATAAAAATATATATCACACATAACTAGTACTTACTTGGATGTACTGACTATGTTTACTTGAGACGATGTGACCACTGTTGTCGGTATGAAGTTCGATTGATTACCTGAAAAATATTATTACTGTAAAAAACAAACTGGTGAATTGTAATTTGTTTAAAAAAAAAGTATTTTTCAGAACTTACCATCTTTAGAACTGCCCTTTTCTGCATTCGTACTAGAACTACCTGCAAAATGAAAGTAAAAGCGTGAAAAAGCGAAGATTGAAAAACACTTCTGAAGAATGCTGAGCTGTGGGCACCATCGATATAGATCGTTAGATACTATCCATACTAGAGAACGCACAATTTTATGTCATTACTCAAAGACGTGCACGCACATCTTATCTTAGTACGTAACAAGCGCATGCTGTGAGTGGACGTGGACTTAAAAAATATTTACTGTTTTTTTTTTCACTTTAATACCTTAATTATGCCTTCGTGTTAATTTTGGAAGTGTAAAAACACAAACCACAACATGAATAAAGAGAAACGTGTTGAGAGTAATGACGTACTCAATGTGCAAAACCAATGACAATTCTGCGACGCTTTGAGGCCCATCTAACGATCTACGATCGATGGTAGGCACAAATAACCTTTGTAACCGAAAAAAATATATTCTTTGTGATTTCGAGTAGCTGCCGCATCCAGTCCACTCAACCTGCAAAAGCAACGCAGGTTCTGCAGTTTTACCATTGTCATTTATCTTTCTCTGGTCTCGAGATGTCGAGCCTCGCGCCGCAAGGGATGTCGTATCTGGTATATCTCCTCCTTCGTAAACGATCACCTAAAGCATCACCTGCAACCCTGGTCAACACATGCCTACCCTAGCCCCGGGACGTACCATCGGCTACGTGCTTGTCGTCGGGGCGGTCGCGCAGCTGCTGGTGCAGGCGCCGCTCGTACACCTGGTGCAGCCCGGCGTGCATCTCCTCCTTCGTGAACGACGCCTTCGGATCACCTGCAAAACAGATTCTATTAATGATATAATTAGCAGTTATATATCCGATTTATTCCCGAAATGATCCAGGGGTCCACGAGATACTCCACGAGGGTCTACGTCGGTGTGTGTAAGTTGCTATGACAACAGCTACGTGGGTGTTGGTTGATTTGTGTTCAGTTTTTTGTTTAGCAGCGTGCACACCGTCACGCTGCTCGTCGCGTTAGTGATTTTGTGTGATAATGTTTTGTGGTCATTGATGGTAAATTGTTTAGTGTGGGCATGGAGATCATTTCAGGCAGGGAGGTAAGTGTCAATGCATTCTGAAAACTACCTTTAAGATTATTATTTAAACGGGTACATACCACGATAAAACGACGATATTTTTAATGTCGATATTTCGATCCAGTTGCATGGATCGTGGTCATGTCTGAACTGTCGCGTCGAGTCCCGTCGTGACCACGATCCATGGAACTAGGAATAATAATCATAATGAACAACCACGAAATAAGTTTAAAATCAAACTACCTTTAAACCTACACTCATGGTCACAAGTCCTGGGACCTGTTCGAAATGTTTCCTCTAACACAAAATGCTATACGAGGTTATTTTAGGCAGTGTGTACGTTACCTAGCTCGTGCAGGTACATGCAGTCGGCCTTGGGGCAGGGCTGGTTCTTCATGAAGTTGGCGCAGTACTTGGTGGTGCCCAGCGAGCTCTTGAGCACGCGCCCGTCCAGCGTCACGTTGTTCACGCCCTGTATCGCGCGCAGGGCGTCCGCCGACGTCACATATGTCACGTACGCCGAAGCCGACGGACCCTGTGGAACGAACGTATTAACAATCAATTAATGTATAGGACCATTGTTGAAGATAAAGACGTCTTTGAACAATGCGTGATGCCAACGACGACCATGTAACGCTCTAAATAGGAATAGAGCTGAAGCGTGGTTAATAACTATTTAGAACTCTCGTAACTTTAATTGTACTTGACGTTTCGAAAGTGCTTGGAAAGTAAGCATGATTGAAAGAAATAAATTTTGGTTTTTTTTTTAATTAACGTTTTTTTTTTATTCAATGACCAGTTAGCTGTCTCACAAGATGTTAAGTGACGATGCAATCTAAGATGGGAGTGGGCTAACTCAGGGAAGCTAAAGTTACAAGTATACACGTCACAACATCTTTACCCTTCATTTGGGCCCCTCAACTAATTTTAATACATACATAACATAGTTTATACAAAATTTGTTTCTTTTTACTTCTACTATTAAATACATATTCACGAAACTCATAATAATATGCAATTTAAAAAGTAAAAACATGCAATTTCCGTACCTGTGTCCCCGCGTATGAAGTACTTTGGTTTATAACTACTTTGTGTATTTTGCCATATTTCCCAAAGTACTCTTGTCGTTTTAGGATCTGTAAAACGTAAAAAATATAAAGATTAATATTACAAATGGAGCGCTTACTAGTATAACGTGATTGCACCATCATTCTGTGGTAGAGGAAACACCTCGAGCAAGTCCCAGGACTTGTGACCTTGGGTGTAGTGTATAAGGAATCCATTAATACTCCCCTCCCTTGCTCGACATGCGACTCCTTCACTTTTTGTAATAAAATGACTCAATAATATACTATTGTTACAAAAGAGTTATCTATTGATGACTAGTAGTGAACCTGATTCTGAACAACGATTAATCTACAATTGGAAGTGTGTATTTGGAATTCATATTACGGAATGTATTAAAGTCTCACAAGATTTATTTGATGTCTCATTCCAAATCCTCGAACCCTAGTTCATTATGCTAATACATATTATGATAAATTAGTAAGCTTTATTCTATTCTTCGATTTTTTTTAAACTAGTTACAGATCGTTGTCATGATGAGACTTACTGCAACTGTTGATTGCAACATTATTGATTGCTACAGGCCTCCTCCGTGTATATTGATTGCTACAGGTCGTACCTCTGGGTCGGCGAGGCGCACGGGCAGCCCTACGACGAACACGAGGTTGTTCTGCACCACGCGCACGTTGGCGAGCGCGCGCCGCGACTCCAGCGTCTTGTTCCGACGCTTCTGCTCGCGCGCCTTCTTCTCCGTCTTTATTGCAGCCACCTGCAGCGAATCATTGAATACTCGTTGAAGCTCTAACTGTCATCATCATCAACCCATATTCGGCTCACTGTTGAGCTCGAGTCTCCTCTCAGAATGAGAGGGGTAAGGCCAATAGTCCACCACGCTGGCCCAATGCGGATTGGCAGACTTCACACACGCAGAGAATTAAGATAATTCTCTGGTAAACAGGTTTCCTCACGATGTTTTCCTTCACAGATTGAGACACGTGATATTTAATTTCTTAAAATGCACACAACTGAAAAGTTGGAGGTGCATGCCTCGGATCGGATTCGAACCCACACCCTCCGAAATCGGTGGCAGAGGTCATATCCACTGGGCTATCACGGCTTTCTAACTGTCAACTGACAGATATTATACTATACATATAAAAGCGAAAGTTTTCATTTGGCAGGAAGGTAGTTTAATAGTAAATAGACGTCTGCTAACAACGGATTTGTCACAGGACCAAATTAAGGTCCAAAGGCAGACGAAGTCACGGGCGTGCGCTAGTACTATAATAAGAAAGAAGAAATCGTGTGTCTGCACTTTGAAAGAGTATAGCTAGAGATGACGCGATTACGAAACTTGAATTCCACCTCAAATTGATACATCATCTTGACTACTATGAGAAGGTAGGGGTTGTTCTATGTAAAATTGTGATACTTATTAGTTATGTTTTTAGGACGTCTTCACCACCAGATCCCTAATGACAGTCACAACCCATCTAGGTAGAAAGTTCTCACCAATACAAATTAATCAAACAAAATCACAAGGTAGCTAAATCGTTGAAGAGATCTCTAAATGTTCCTTGTCTTCATCATCAGACTCCTAATGACAGTCACTAGGTGTAAAGTCCTCAAGAATACAAATTGATTAAGCCCAATCACAAGGTAGCTACCCTAAACTGTTCAGGAGTTCCATAAACTGTCCTTCGTCTTCATCATCATACTTCTAATAACAGTCACAACCCATCTAGGTAGAAAGTTCTCATAAACACAAATTAATCAAGCCTAATCACTGCTACTCCATTTCTGCAGGATCCCATCATCCCTGACATGATGATAATGGGACCACTTTCAAACAAAACAAGAATTATACCAATCAATGCAGGCGTCTTCGAGTAATAGCGTAACATACACACAAAATAAAACAGACTTGAATTGAAAACCTCCTCCTTTTTTTAAGTCGGTTAATAATATGTAGTTTACTGACTACTGACGTCAAACCAAAACTGCTAAATATAGAAAGCTAAAATTCAGAACATATCTTATCGCCTTATCATTTAGTAATGCAACAAATACTAACTTGCTCTTGACTGAGAGGGGTGAAGTCTGCCGGGTTCTCCGGGTAGGCCTTCCGGCACGCGGGGCACAGCCCGTTCTCTCCCTCCCGAATACGATTCCAGCAAAACCTGCATATCTGGAAACAAGTTTACATTACAGATGTTCAGAAGTTTAGATTAGGCGATATTAATAAATCCCTGGTAAAGAGGCTTTACCAAGTCTCAATCCATGTTTAAAGAAAAAACTACTTGAACTTAACCGTAGCAAACTTAAAACTGACACGGAACTAATGACAGGACACTGTTCACTAAATAAACATCTTTCGGTTCTAGGTATAACCGACAGCCTGAGCAGAGCATTCAGAAACCCATAGAAGAAGATACATGTTATGCTTAGATGCAGAGGTGTATCTGAACAATGCGCAGCACACATTGGATCCCCAGCTACACTCCATGAGGTATTCGGCGACTTGGGCGCCCTGCTTAGCTTCTGGAGCGAGCTCGGTTGGCTGGAGTGACTGCAGCGGTGACCAGCACCAATAGGACCTATGTACAACGGCCAAACCTTAGTGGCCAAATGCGGAAAAAGGCCCAGGAAAAGAAGAAGAAGAAGAAAAACTCACTTGATAGCCACATGTGCACGGGTAGAAATGGAGATCGTCCACTTCCAAGGGTTCCATACACAGGGGACATTCCACCTGAAATGAAGTATTGTTATTAGTACAGTAATACAGTGTTGGTGGACACCCCCCAGGTGGACTGATGTCTATCGGCTGATGATGATGATGATTAGCAAAGCCAGCCAATCCACATTGGAGTAGATTTGTGGGTCTTAACTCTATATACCCTCTCATATATGGAGGGACCACCACCAACTTCCCTGGATTCGGGAAGATGGTGGTGTTACACCCCCTTACTTAGGAGAGCATGTTTGGCTTTTGTCTAAGTCATTATCATTATTATCTAAATAACTATTAACCCACCGTGAATGAGGTGAATAATAGTTAAACCAACTATGAGATGGGTATGGCATACCCAAATATAGATTTGTCGATTTTGATAACTGGAATGGCTTTAAAATAATACTTATTACTGTAATTGTAATATATTAACTAACATTGAGAAATTGGGATTTGAATTCAATTCACTGTGCACAGAGAATTAAATAATAAATTTATCTTACTTAATTTAGCTTTGACATAACATAAAACATTCTAATCTTTCTGTAATAATAGGTATATTTATCCAAGTATTTACATTCCATATATATTGAATTTTCACGTGAAGTTTACTCCTCTGATGACCTAACATCTGTCACAATCGCACAGTTCCGAAGTTTTTAGTGTTTCACAAATGGCCGGGTATGAGATACCCGACCACACTGACGGCGGGTTAAAGAAACATTATTACATTATCAACGAGTAACACAGGCTATATTTTATACCAGTACTCCCACGGGAAAAGGGCCAACACTTTCAGGAGTTCACCTACCCAATTTCAGAAATCGGTTTTAATTCTAATTAAGCGTTGAGTTTAGTTAGAAAAAGGCAGAATATTGGACATATTTAAAAATAAACAAACCTCTTTCTTTTTATAAATAGTTGAATGTATATAAAATTGTCAATTAATTATACGATATCTACGAGGACACGCCCACTAATCAAAAACTAGTAATCTTTATGGATTCCTTATTAATATTGATGTATAGGTCAAACAACGGTTAGTTGAATTTATTACTTTGTGACCTAGTCTTCGTCACACACACGTAAAATAACAGTTAGAGTGGAAGTCGGACTGTCGACATTTAAGGCGCAACTAGATTGTTATAAAATATCCCAGGTTTGATTATTAGCAATACGTAACATAAAACGACGTTATGCAAAATTATATTAAACTTTATTAACCTACTAAAAATATTTTAAAATTACTGTATTAAAAATAATTTTCTTTAATTGTTTTGATTTATTTTTATTAAAAAATTACTTTACTTTGTATAACAGCAAGTTGAGGGTAGGCAGATAAAAATAAGATAGTTAGCTAATATACATTTTCAAGAAAAAATATGTATTTATGTATAAATTAATTACGATATCTCAGACATAATTAAAGTGTTCTAAAGAAAGAACATAAAAATATTCATTGATTTTCCAGATTGAATTTCCAAATTATCAAAGGTCATTAACCATACATATTCATTTGAGCCGTGATAGCCTAGTGCATATGACCTTTGCCTCTGATTCTGGGGGTGTGGATTTGGCCTACCCCTCTCATTCTTAGAGGAGACTCGTTTCACTGTTGAACATGAGTCCTCTCAGAAACTAAGGTCTAATAGTATAATGCCAATATTTAAGCAATGAAAATACTTATAGAGGTTTACCTGCTCTTCTCCACTTTGATTCAACACTGACATCCTAGTCCTTAGAGCCAATTGTTCCGTACTCCCAGCAAATACGAACAAGTAACCGCCTCACCTGTCAACCTGAAAACAATTTTAAATCTTGCTATTATTGCTGTATGTTGCTTGCTATTATTGAAAGGGTGACCTTCTAAGTTTATGGAGCGAACTTGTGTAGCTGGAGTGACTCCAGCAGGGACTAGCACCGAGGACCTATGCACAACAGCCTCATCATGGCCAAATACAGAAAAGGGAACGGATAAAGAAGAATTGCTCTTTGGGATGATTAAACACATACACTTGTTTTCTTTTTGAAAACCCATAGTGGAGCTTCTTCTTCTTCTTTCTTCTGGGTCGTTTCTGCACTTGGCCATGTGATTGGCTGTTGTACATGTCAAAGTGGAACTTCTGAAGCTTCAAAAATATACATCGTTCAGAAATATCTTGTCATTCCATGGATTCACAGTGCGGGTGCCGGGTCCATTGTGTGGCAGAAAGAAAAACCTTGAGCAAGATCCCCGGATTTGTGACTGATGGTGTAGGGTTAAGGACGTCCTTGACAGTTAACTAACACTCCACTTCTCGTGTTATTCTCCCTGCCTAGCAAAATTTGGTAAGATCCTACTAGGGCAGCTAAAATAAAATTAAACAATCTACATACATATAAGTAGGTATAACTTGGTAACAAAAAATATATAAGCTATATGAGTAATTAAAACAAAGTCATAATCAAGTCAAGTACTGTACTGGCTATATGAGTAATTAAAACAAGTCAAGTCCTGTACTAATGTTGGTAGGAACAGAAATGGATGAAATTTGACACAGAGGCTACATTTAATACATATTATAAATGTCTATTGTAATGCCACAAATACTCAGGTAATTGAATAAAATATAACAAAAACTGTTATAAATAGCTCGTAAGACCTCTTATGAAAAGAAATGCCTGCTCACATTCATCATTATTAAATCTTATCAGCTAAGGTCATTTACATGTCCATTAAACAAAATTTGCATTTGAAAATCTTCACAAACTATATTCTATACTATTATACTCAGAGGCACAATTATCCGCCCACTTTAATATTATACTTGCGTCATATTTAAGTACAGGCTACATAATATTTATGGTGTTGTTTAGATCTCTGGATCTAATGAACCGATTTTGATGATTCTTTCAATACTATGCGATTTGTGAGTTTCGTAGCCTATTTTTTATTCCCATGTTCTCACGGGAACGGGAACTATGTTGTAGTAGGTAATGTATAAATGTATACCTGACTATGGTTACTAATACAACAAAACTGTAACATTGTACCTTGAAAATTTGCATGTGGATTCCAATTGCAATGTACCTTAGCTTTTATTATTTATGTAAATTGCAACTTCAAGGGCCCTCCTTGGGTAAATGAATAGGGGGACCTTGTATTAAAGTTAGATTTTTGAAGGAAAGATATGAAAATATTCTTTGCAACTACTGAATATAAATAAAACATATCTAAGATGTTTGTGTCGAACCACAGTTTCACCACAAATATCATCTACTCCAAAATTACTATTACCAAACAAAATCACCTATGTTATTTGTTTTGTTATTTGAGATTCATTCTATTCTTTGGTAAACCCCAAGGAATAGCATAAATCTCAAAATTCTCTATTTGATATTCTAACTATACCACAGCCTTTCTTGATGAGTACTGTTTACCAACAAACTAATTAAAAATGAGGGTATAAATCACTAGTACATTTCACACCCAATAATAATTATAACTAAGTAACTTGTTCCTTAATTAATAAAAATAAATTTGATTAGTATCCTTAGAACAATTAGATATGGTTAAAATATTTTATATAACATTTTATAAACAAACCATACATAGTATAAAATAAATGAAATGGCATGCATTTTCTACCTTCATTTCTAATTACTTTGTTGGTAAACAGTACTCATCAAGAAAGGCTGTAGTATAGCTGACGCTGGGGCTGACAGGGATAAAATATAGCCTATAGCCTTCCTCGATAAATGGGCTATCTAACACTGAAATAATTTTCAAATCAGACCAGTAGTTTCTGAGATTAGCGTGTTGATCAAACAAACAAACTTCAGCTTCAGCTTTATAATATCAGTATAGATTTACTTTGTATTGATAGATTTATCAACTCTTTGTTTATAGACAACATTAATAAAAATACCTGTAAAACAGAAACATTTAACACAAAAATGGAATACAAAAGGATGCATTAAATTAATAAAAATCTCTGTATGATAATTAATAATAATCAAATTAAATAATAAAAATAAAAATATGAGAAATTAAAGTGTTTTTCAAATAGCTTGGGTAGGGTGGCAGTTGCCTTATGATGTTCATAATATGTAATTATTGTGAGTCGCAGCAATTTTTCAAGGGTGAAAGGAACTGTCACCGCACCCATACTATCTGAAAACTAAAAAGCATTATAGTAGAATATGTAAATAAACAAATGCTAACAAGACACATGCCCAGATGTCACATAAAGCCTTAAAAATGTGCTTATAACAAGATGTTAGCAATTTGATATGATGTGTTTGATAAGATATTTGTAATGGTTGCATCTCCAATAAATTATGTAATGTGATATTAGAAAGGCATCTTGATACAAAGGGGTCAACACTTGCCTTTTTTGTATACTTACTAAACATGTTGAACTATTTATCTATACTTATATACTTATATAATATTATAAAGAGGAAAGATTTGATTGTTTGTTTGTATGTAATGAATAGGCTCTGAAACTACTGAACCGAAATGAAAAATTCTTTCACTGTTAGATAGCTACACTATCACAGAGTGCTACAGGCAGTATTATAACTTCAAAAAAAATTGGGTTAGGGTAGGGGATAGAGATTGGTTTGGATATGGGTAGGGTAGGGGTAGAAATAGGGTAGGGTAGGTGTAGGTAATGAGTCAAAGCGAAGCGTGACCGGTTCCACTCATAGTGAATAACATTGAAACTATGGCTTTAATGGGTTTCCCATTTCTGTGGGAATATGGGGATGAATTATAGCCTTTTTATTCTTGTATGTTATGCTACAGTATCATACAGAAAACAAACAATCCCTTTATAATATTACAGACATGTAGGTAACCTATCCTAATCGTAATAAATAACTTGACTCACTTCTGAGCATGAATCTCTTCTTAGAATGAGAGGGGTTAGGTTAATAGTCACCATGCTGGCCCAATGTGGATTGGCAGACTTCACAGACTTCACACACATAGAGAATTAAGAAAATTCTCAGGTATACAGGTTTCCTCAGTGTTTTTCCTTTGCAGATGAGACATTTTACATTTAAATCTATTCTTGTTGGTTGTTAGATAAATGCTTTTATTCAGTAAATGAATTTTTAAACTAATGTGAATGTTATTTGTTCTTAGACTAATTTAAATTTATTTAATTTAATTTGCATGCCAGAGATGATCGAATGCATTGTATTATATTTTTGATGTATTCAGCAATTAAAGAATTTGTATTTTATATTTGACTGTTGGAGGTGCATGCCCGAGAACGGATTCAAACCTATGCCCTCAGTTTACAGTCTGCCATACATGTACATAGGCCGCTTTTAACCGTGATTTTTCCGTAAATACAGGGGGGTGAATATAATAATAAAGTAAAATTATGATTTTATTTGTTTTGGCTAACCAATAATTTTGAAGTATATATCTGTATTAACGTAATACAAAGCTAAAGTTTATGTTGTAGGGGTAATCTCTGGATCTACTTAACCAATTCAGAAAATTCTTTTACCAATATTAAGCAACAGCATTAAGTAGTGTCATAGGCTATATTTTATCCCTGTTTTCTCACAAGAAAGAGTGAGTGTACACAGGTGAAACTGCAGGACAGTGGATAGTTTACTATGAACTTGTGAATGATCCTTGCATGCAACTAGAGAGTAGTAATCTGTACATTTAATAAAGTTAGTAAGATGTAGTAAAAGTGACAGTACTGGCAGCAGATACATGTTACGGAAAGGTTTTCTTTTCATGTAACAGTTTGTGTATTAGCATAAAAGTGATTATCCTAATCATGTCTATGGTAATCTTAAACCGTAAAATAGCATGGTTTGCATAACTTGTCGCAAATTATAAATTTTTTAACACACTTCAAAAAAGGAATTGTTTTTAACCTGTATGTTTTTTTCTAAACTTTATTATACTTTTTTATATCTATATGGATAATGTAAAGGTGGTTCTATTTTCTTGATACAAAAATTAGTAGTATTCATAGTGTTAATGATAAGCAGAAAATTTTCTCAATATTTTTTATCCCTCCCTTGCAAATACTTTTAAAGTTAAAAGGTACATATTTTAAAGGAAAATTTGTATAATTCAAGTACTGAATTCAATTTCAATTAAATTAGACTGGATATTAAATAGCATTAACATATAAAAATTTAAAATATTTACCATAAATAAGTATTTGCAAAAGTCCTTAAAAGTCAACAGTGTGAAATACTTGATATTTATGAAATCCTTGTCTTACACAATATAAGATTTGATGATGACACTTTATTTAGCAAGCATATTATTTTAGATAGAAAACTTGGGTTTTTATAACAACAAAACCATTAACACTATTTTTTGTTGATGGAACTTTTCATTTCAATTAAGAATCAATGTTTGAATTATGTTTTAGGTGTTTTTTTAAATAAGTATGTCATTAAAAGTAATGTTTTAATCTAAGATAGAAATATTTGTTAAAAAAAAAGTTAATTGTTATAATTACGTTATTTGTAAACAACTTTCATATTGTTTTATCTCCAACAACATTGTATTCATTTAATTTTAGCTGTATTTATCTACATTAATTAGTTTAGGTGAAAGTTAGTAATCTTATTACTTGTTTTTATTCTTATAAATACACCAAGTTGTTATCTTGGATAACTGATAATGAGGTTTGAAGAGAAACATGCAGTGCATTAAGGTAATTGATTTTATGGCATGCCTTTTGTTTGATGATGAATCACAACAGTTTCTCCAAACAAAAACTTAGCCACATAGAAACATACAACTGTTGCATATAGAAAAAAAAAACATGAAATACAAGATGAATAAAAATTGTTTTAAACAAAGAATTTTGTTCCCAGAACTGGTTCTGGAGTTGTGTACAAAGTAAACAGAGTTTATAAGTTTCAACTTAGAACTTGAGATAAAGTGATTGCAACTGTGACTCAACTAAGGTTTGACAAGTTCATAATTTGACATTTTATTGTGGAAAAAACAAGTCAATCCACCTTCAAATCCAAGAGGGTGTAGAATTATTCTAAAACATTCGATCATTAGTGGAAACATCAAAATAACAATGTAGAACACTCGTACATCGTTTACGTAGAGTTTTACATACCTACTATTACGCTAAGGTACGTCGGCCAGCTGCCATCCAAAGAATATGTGGCATTAGTCAAACTTTCATTTCGTACAAGGATGCACTATAAATAATTATAAACACTCGGGGCACAACATATTCTATCTAGAAACCTGTACGCTGTATTAACGTCGACTGATTCCATTTTTGGAGAAAATAAATCGATGTTTACCTTACGTCTTCTCTCAATGCAAATCTTTTTCTCTTGCAGAATGCAGAATCAAGACTGCTAACCCTTCCGCTAGAGACGAAGATGAATCCTCTAGAATGGGCCTACAATGCGGATCACGATTCAATTTAAGTTAAAATGCAAAGCTGAAATAAATACAACTGTCCCGAAGATATTTTCTGCGAGTTACTATACATTTGTTTTATGAAATGGCCTAATCTTTTTACAAGATTCCGTTCTGTGGTTCCATAGACAAATCCGTTTTATTTTTAATTTTCTAAAAAATTAATGAATTACTTTCGATTAGGAGAAAAAAATGTTCAAAAATTTCAAATTTTTAAATGATAATTTTATTGACTATTTATATAATTATGAAATTTAATTTATTAATTATTTCCATCAAACTGTGAATTTTAGACTTTTTTTATAATAGCAACATTTCTCAATTCACAGATAAAATTCATTTCTAAATAAGGCTGAAACTACACTATCAACAGTAGTATACTCTGTCTACTATTTTATTTAATTTTAAATCCAAAAGTCAATAGACACTAAATTGGTATACCGTAACGCAAGCCGATAATCGCCTGAGCCCTGAGCCTTGCCGTTGTAAGATAGTTGTAGCAAAGAGTAAAATCATAGTTGTATTATTATGTAAATTATTACTCATGCTAATATATAGTTTTCTAGTAGTAATCATAGAATTAGTTGTACCGACTCGTAAATCTATGGTAGTAGACGGACGGACGGACAGACTGACATGGCGAAACTATAGGTATGGGTTCGTTAGGGAATTGGACTACGGAACCATAAAAAAGCATGATAAATAAATGGGTAAAGTGAAAAATACTTTTAGTTATTTTAGAACAAAATATTAATTTATTAAACTCGAGCCCTAATTCCCCAAACGAAAGGAAATACGAGTATATATATCTTTTCGAGTCTTCTAAGAGAAATCACTATTGAGTATTGAGGAGAGCCTATTGCTATTGCGAATCAAAATTGAAAATGGCAAGAACCAGACAATTTGAGTCGCAGATTTTTCTCATTCATGTTTACCAATAACAACCAGACATTGTTACGTATTTATGAAATTCATGATTTCCGATGTCTGTAACTTCTTTAAGCATTGCAACAGTTTCCTAAACAGGATTTGATAAAATAACACCACTAGTTTTACAATTTCTTTGTAATTGCAACCGAGGTATCATTATCAGCATAGCGTAAAACCACCATGCTGATGCAGTATGGCTTGATAATATTAAATGCATAACGACCATTAGATGTTAATGATAGTGTAACACCACCCACCAACCAACTCTGGACTGAGAATTTTATGTGTGTGCCTAGTGGCAGTTTGATACTATGACGATCGCGTAAATGTAAACGCGAATTTCTAAGGAATTGAAACAGCGCCATCTAGTGGCACTATTGCACAACTGTTTCAAGTCCATATAAATTCGCCTTTACTTTTGTCTTTTATGCAATCGTCACAGTATGAAAACATTGAAAACTCCCACTAGGCACTTTTTCTAGGAAGAAAACTCAGTATTTTATAGCCCGACCTATTAATATTGAATTAAGAATATTTATTGGCAGGCAGGCAAGTAGGTAGGCAGGTTTTCTCACGATGTTTTCCTTCACCGTTTGAGACATGTGATATTTAATTTCTTAAAATGCACTGAAGAACTGGAAAATTGGAATTGCATGCCCCGGAGAGAATTTTTCAAAATAAAACATGACTTTACAAGCATATTATATATTTTTTTTATAATAATTAAGAATAAATTCTTACATCACGAGTTATAAAATAAATACATTTATTGCCTTAAATTAAGTCCAAAAGTACTCTGTACAATTATTGTTAGCGATGTACAAACGAGAACGACAAATAAAAAAAAACGTCCAAAAAAATAAAAAAAGGCCTTAATTACCATGAAGTTAAGTTCCGACGTTACTCTGTGACAAATCTACGAACAACTTAACAAATTGTGTCAGAATCACAACCAATAGTTTGCATCTTAATTTCATCTCTTATTTTATTTAATATTACACAAACTATTTTATATCATTGCTCTTCACTTACACCTAAAACAAGAACCATTCTTTACCTTACAATTATAATTACAATTAAATTAGGACTATCTAATTTCTAGCGGGTGTTTCATACTGGACTGTTGTGCTGTTTTTCTCACATTATTGCCACGCCCATATATCTTTATGATGAAATTTATCAATAGCTATTTCATTCCTTACATTGGAGAAAAAAATATCAAATAACTCATGACAACTATGCACGAAAATTATACCTAAAGACCTTTAAATATAGTCCATTATTCAATAAAATCCCAAATTCAACCTTAAGTATTGAGTTTAAGGTTGAATTTACAAATGCGACTACTTGTATTGAGTGCCAAGAAGTTGTGTTTGGCATTCATTGAGTGGGGACGTTTTTTGGTCGCTGATTGTGAATAGAAGATCGATGTGGTAGAGGGATAAAATTACCAGAATTTTTTGTGGGATCTCTGTTTTGTCTATGGCAAAATTTACTATCATACTATTATCTTGTTAGAGTTGAAATAAAATCGAAAATCAATTAACACGATTGATGCATGAGAGGCGACGAGTGTTAGTGATATTAGACTATATATCAACACTAGCAATGTTCAAATTGGTTTGACAGCAAAAATAAAGTCGTTTCGCTAGATAACCACTCGGCATAGAGATATTCTATATCAATGCCAGTAGGCCTGAGATGCGCATCACGAAATGTCTCGTAAAGACAAAAAGAGGCAGACCGAAAATATAGATCGCTCTTTTGTTCTATCGCAACGAAAGAGACAGTGATATTTTCGGCGGCCATTGGTCGATAATATATTATTCTCTTGTCGACGTATCATAGGTCTACTGAGGGCCTAGTGGCAATTTGTTACTGTTACTATCACGTTAACGTAAACAGGAATTTCCAAGGAATTGAAATAGCGCCATCTAGTGGCACTACTGCACAACTGTTTCAATTGCATATAAATTGACGTTTACGTCAACGCGATAGTAACAGTATGAAAATATTGAAAACTCCCAATAGGCACACTGATGTATCTTTTCAAATTAAAAATTGGGTTGAAAATAGAGATTATATTTAGGAATGAAATAACTACCACGAAAATATTCACCATAAAGCTAGCCATAGACACGCCAAACCATTTGAGATGCCGTTCGATTTGTGCAATATGAAGTTTAATTTTCTGAGACCTTTATGTACTAAGTGGTACTCATAAACAAAGAATTGCCTCGTTTCTACTTTCTACCGTCAAAATAGTTTTTTTGAATTTCGCGTGAAGTTGCAAAAATAAGAAGCAAGAAGATTAGGACTAATTAACAAACTTGATAAAAAATACAGGATGTTTTAAAATAACGAATTTTTGAAAGTTTGTCACAATTTTAATTAACTCCTTGATTTTTTTATAAATACACTAATGGATAACATACCTACATTGGGCACATAATATGTATTGTGTTGCTAAAAACTAAAGCTGCACGTTACGACGCGAAGCGTCGCATCATTAATTTAAACATTATTTAAGAAAAATGGCGTCTTATTTTTTAAATGTTTTAAAAACTGTTCTCAAAAAGTAAAGAAACAAGATGAAGTATTTTTTTATTGATTATTATATTAATTAACGTAATTGTTATCAGTGTTAAATTTTGGAATATAAATTATAAAATAAAAAGTTTGTTTAAATAGATGATTTTTCATTTAATCATGTTAAAAGATGTTTGATTAATTTTGAAATACTAAAATCTTATTTATTTTAAACATTCCGACAATCTTAATTTTTTATGTATTATTTAATATTGACCATAACTGAAGTTCTTTATTTAAAAATATTTTGTGAAAGATGGCTTGTTTAGCATGTCAAATGGCATGGCGTTCTAATGTTCCAACATTCTAATCTCAATGTATCTCAGATTCGGTGAGCAAACTATACGCGTGTGCCCGGGGGTCGTCGCTTCGTAAAAAAAAGGCATTCCAAAAGGCCACTGTGACATCCACAATGTGCTAACTAGCCTAGCGTTATTATAGCCCTACGTACTATAAAAAGATGTAGCGTAATTTAAAAAAAAAAACAAAACATATTGGCATTGTTCAGAGATATGAATAAATTAAATAAAGACAGTTCAAAAATATCACGAAAACTAAATTCATGTGGCAAATAATATGGCATCAGATTGTTTTTTTTTAAGTACTTTCGTTTAAAAGTAAAAGACTAACTGCCGTTTTCAGTTTTGTGTTAGTTCAGAATGGGACGACTTACTCTTATATTACAAGTGAGATTAAAGGTCTATTCACACATATCTAGGATCCTGTTCATCTGGGGGCATGCAAAATAATTTGCATATATTTCATACATCCTTTAGTATGTACATTTGCTCACCCACAAACAATTTTGCGAATACAATATGCTCTGAGTAAGTGCCTTAAGTTGACTTAATTTTGTTTACAGTGTCTCATAACTAACTCATCTACTTCTCGTTTAAAAGAAATTTATTTAAAAATGTTGTATTGAGACACACAAGACGAATCGTTCCTACATATAATAATCCTATATAATACATATTAAGCCGCTAGACGGAATATCTATTAATTTAAAAAGCTTGACCAATTAGACCATACACATGTATTGCTTTCTGTCAAGTATTAATTTGTTGATAATGTATTGAGTAACTCAAAAAATCATAATTCTTACAAAAATATTCAGAAGTGTGTTACATAAATATACTAAAAATAACTTGGAGAGTTGGTAACACTGAACAATAAAAGATATGTAAATAACTGTTCGAATGCCAGTTTGCAGAACACGTGCAGAGATAAAACTAATAAATTATTCATTCATCCTTAGATCAGTATAGATTCTAATCAGATACTCAGGTCACAAGATCAGAGGGGTCTTTTGTTCAGTTAGTACCCACTTGATCAGGAAAATCAACCTCAGGGTTTTCACTTTTTCAGTCTGTCAACACTTATAGCCGTTCAGCATTCCCGCATAAGTATACCAATCTATACAATAAACCTCAATATCTTTCCCTACCTTCTTACTTGGAGACGAAAGGGTAAATTTGTTATATTAAAAAAAAACTATTTCGACGTTCCCGATTGAACAGTAACACTGGTATGTGTGGATAGACCTTTAAGTTATGGAAGACAGAAAAACATTGCTATATCAGATCAAAACGAATAAAAAACATACTAAAAATACAATACTAGTGTAAATTACTACCAGGAGCTATACTGGCCGCGGAGCCAAAATAATTAATTTAAACCAATTTCCCTAAAACAAAAAAAAAAAGAATAAATCTAAACCTAAGATGGACAATAACGATTGTACGCGTCGTGTACTTCTGTATCATTCCTGGTACCAAACTTTGTGATTCAACTGTTTCACTCGCTTTCAACACAGGATCGGGCATTAATTTCACAATTGACTAGATATCTGTGTGCATAGGAATCATATTATAAAAAAAAAAATAGCTAAGTAAAGGAACCGATACACTGAAAAATCTGGCATGTTTGCGTATAAAAAAAAAAGATAAAAACCTATATATTTATTGCCATAGCAAAAATACGCTTACGATTTTAAAGTACTGTACTTTAAATTATGTAGACTACACGATAACACATCTAAATTTGTACAATTTGTACAAACTTTTACGCATTCGCTAAAATAATAAAACACGCGGCCGGCCGATGGCCGAGCGCGATTCCCCGTCAGAGGTGAATCTCACATTTAATACACGGACTAACTAAAAAAAAACACTAACAAAAATATTTTGATCTCTCGTTATTTTTTTAACACTGGTGTATAATTAATACATTAAGTACGTTCGCGAATACGCTTCCGGTGTCCGGAGTGTTATAAAAACGTGTCGGGGTCGATCTGGCGGAATGGGGAGAGGCCGCACGCCGCGGGGTCGATCTGGCGGAGTGGGGTCAGGCCGCACGCCGCGGGGTCGATCAGGCGGCGCGGGGGCGGCCCGCACTCCGCGGGCGCGCGCTTTCATCACTTGCCCTGCTGGTAGGGAGGGTACCCGGCGTGCGGTTGAGCGCCCCGGCTGCCCGTCGCGTACAACTGCTGTTGGAAATTGTGAAACTGCGCCGCGTAATTGGGGTCCGCCGTCGACGGCATCGTGAAGCCCTGCCCCTTGAAACCGGGCCCCGGCCCGCCCATCGACGGCGGTAAAGGCTGCGCCGCCCCCATTCTGACCCCACCGGGCCCCATCCCGCCTTTGACTCCTCTGAAGTTGGGCCCGCACATCGGGTTGGGCCCGGGCCCGCCGTACGGATCCCCGGCCATTTTGGGCGGTGAGTTGAAACCTGCGGGGTAGTGCGGCATTCTCAGCATGCCCCCCGGTGCCCTCATGACGCCTCGCATGCCGCCCTCCATGTCCATACCCCTCGCGCCGGGGAAGTATTGCACGCCGCCTTTACTGCTGTCCATTTGCATTGGATTCGTGACTCGCTGCAAGAAGTCGAGGCTCGGCGGGCCCCTGGGGCCCGTGTTGCAGGGCATCTGAGGCCTCGTTGGTAAATACTGTATTGTGTTGGGTGCGCTCGCTTTGACTTGAACGTTAGCCCCGTTGAACGGAGGCATCTTCCCCGGTCCGCCCATCCTGGGGCCCATCATGGACGCGTCGGGCCCCATTGGCCCCATGGGCCCGCCCATAGGACCGCCGCTCATTTTCGGACTGAGGTTCATATCTGGCGGAAAGTCGTTCCCGCTCATCATTCCTTCCAGTGGCCCGCCCATACCTGGTCCCATATTGTCCATGTGGCAACCTGTGGTCAAATGTATAAAATATAATATTGAACGTGATTTATTTTTTATGAAAATGAAATAGATCATCATTAAGCATTAAGCAGACAGGTTGTCAGGTGTTCAGGGAAGGACCTGAGAACTTCCGTTTAGAATAAAAGTATTGTTTACGAATGATAGTATGTTTCAAGTACTATGTTTACAAAGTCTGTTATAAACATTGACCTTCTTATAATAAAATGACAATCATGTAGAAAATTTCAGTAAAAACTGGCCAATTTTGTTTTGACAGTTTTAGAATTATTGGTAAAGAATATATATACCTAAAGGCTTAGAAATATAGTTCAATATTCAATAAAATGCCAAATTCAGAGCAAATGCAACCTTAAGGATTGAGTTTAAGGTTGAATTTACAATTTTGTGCATCCACTTTTTAATAGGAGATCGATGGTTATAAATGGTAAAAGTTCACAAACTGTCTGTCTGTTTTGGACGGTGAAATATTCACAAACCGTTTTGGATGGTGCAAAATTCACAAAATCCGTTTTTAGTGGTGCTAACTTCACTGGGTCCCTGACTGATACACTCAGGCCAAAACGCCTTTCCCGAACGGCCCTCTAAGCCGAGGTCCGATTCTCAGAGGATATGCCCTTAGAGTTGTTCTGCCCATCTATTCTGCTTCTGCCTTCAGACCCCATCAGGCGATGCTTCTGCGTTCACCCAAACCCTCCCGGTGACCCAGCTGAGGTCCCATTATGGAGCTTATGGCACTTACACAATCAGAAAAAAAGTTCACTGGGTTATTGTCATGAGTTTCTATAAAATGCACTTACCCAAATCGTTCATCATCATGTGCGGATGCCCATGCGGATGCATCGAATGGTGGTGTTGCATGTGGTGGGGCCCCGAGCCGAACGGGCCCATTCCGCCGCCGTTGGGCCCCATGGGTCCGCCCGGGCCGGGGCCCCCGCCGCCCACCGTGTTGGTCAGCTGTTGAGACATCTGCGCGAGCGATGAGATGGGGTCGAAGGAGGACGTGGACGTGCCCATGGGCCCGTTGGGGCCCTGGTTGGGGTTGATCGGGATGTTGTCCGGCCTGTTCATACTGCACGGCCCGGGGAACGGGCCCGGAAGGCTTGTGCTGTTTGGACCGCCGGATAACGTCGTCTGGAATATCAAAATGCAAACATTACAGATAAGTTTCTTATTAATTTTAATCAAAATCAAAAATCAAAATCAAAAATCATTTATTTCAAGTAGGCTCAGTTTACAAGCACTTTTGACACGTCAGTTGACTATTTGTAAAGATTCTACCACCGGTTCGGAAGGCAGGTTCTGCTGAGAAGATACCGGCAAGAAACTCAACAGTTGCTCTTTTGAAAAAGTCATACAGTATTATAATTTACAATTGATAACAATTACTGTTTACATTTCTTATAGTTTTACTTCCTGTGTGAAGGTGGAAGCTGATCCAACGGCCTCCAAGCATCTTTATCATTAAGGAACTCATCAATGTTGTAGTACCCTCGACTAAGTAAATGTTTATTAACACATTGCTTAAAGCTATGCATTGGCAGGTCCATCACAGTTTTGGGGTTCTTGTTATAGAAGAGTACACCCAAACCTACAAAAGATTTTTTTACTCTTTGGAGACGATGTGCAGAAATAACTAACTTATGCCCGTGTCTAGTAAGACGTGGGTTTAAATCTCCTTTTCGTTTGTACAAATTAATATTTTGTCTTACATAAACTATACTGTTATACATATATTGACAGGCTACTGTTAGTATACCTATTTCTTTAAACTTTTGACGAAGGGACTCGCGTGATTTTAATTGATATAATAAAAATATTACTATGTTTTCTCTACTTTTCGTAGTGTGCTGTGTGTGTGGTGTTGGCTTACGAATGTAGTAGTACGGTGTACAGAGAATAGTTAGACAGTAGACAGCCTTGCCTTGCCTGTATCAGAATTAGTTGGGGGCTCCCAAGTGAAGTTTTCAACTTTTGGGTGCACATTTAACCCGGGCAAGAAAAGGGTTTTTTTACATCTATAACTTCTAAAGTGAAAACTCTTTTATTATTTTTTCCAGGAAGCACCAGATTTAGTGAGTTTGTGGATTACACTTTACTAATTTTTGCTTTCACACGCAAGGGCGTCTGTGAACAGCTGCTGTACCTGGCAGCAACCAGTATTGGAGGGGAAATCTAGTTACTTAAGAGGAGCGGAGATTTTATGCAATCCTATTGGTCAATATTTCTCCGTTTCTCGGCTCCGCTGCCTAGCTCCGCTTCGGTGGACAGCCTAATAATCTCCCATCGACTGTAGTAAACTATGACATTTGACTCACCTCAGTGTTGGATGCCATGGTGTCGTCAGGGTGTGATTGGGTGGACACGACACTGCAGCTGCTCTTGGCGGTGGAAGACGGCGCGTACGGACCCTGACTGAGTGATGGCCCCTCTCGCCCCTCCCTACCCTCTCGTTGTGGCGTTTTTGATGCGCTGTCTTGACTCGATCTGTTTGACGATGGGCTCGGTCGGGATTTCTCGTCTGTTGTTTAAAACGAAATGTTATTAGAAATTAGAAAAAAAAACCTTGATACTGTAGTAGGAAAGACTCGTCAAAACCACAAGACTTCGGGAAAACCTGCAAGCCCTAGATATTCATTGGGCTCAAAGCACATAATATACTTCTTATCAAAAAAATCACAACAGCCCGCCAGTACGCAAGTACGAGTATGTTCAGGAGGACTATTTCGAATATTTTAATGAGAAGTATAAATACCATTCATGACCATACTGCTCAAACTTTGTATGTTACTGTTAAATTGTAAAATACGTTAGTTTATAATATCACTCGTGAAAAATAACATGTTAAATTGTAATCAGTATTTTCACTTCACAATATGACGGTAGATTATAATATCACGAGTGAGATTATAAACTAACGTATTTTACAATTTAACGGTAATATATACATATTTATTTACTTTATTCAATGAAAAGTTAGCCCTTTTAGGATATCGCGGCGCCAGGATGGGCATTTTCTAGTATGATTTAACAGTCGACTCACCCTGCTTGGTGCTGGACGTGGAGGCGGCGGACGTGGGTGTCTGCGGGTTGATGAACCCTGGACTCTGCTCCATCGAGAACCGCCCCGAGCGCTGCTCGGACAGCGACGAGTGCGGCTCCGGCGTGCCCGGCATCATACTGATGAACGACAATGACATCGTATAAGTCAAATTTCAAAGTCAAAAAAGTGCTGGACTGACGACATCAAGCGAGTCGCAGGGATTCGCTGGATGCAGGTGGCTCAGTATCGTGATGTTTGGAAGTCCTTACAAAAGGCCTATGTCCTGCAGTGGACGTCCATAGGATGTTAATGATGATGATGTTGAGGACACAGAGTAACTAGAGTGAGTCTTTACAAGCAGCGTACTAAAGCCGCTAAACCCATACAAAAAAAAAACAAAAGTCACGCGTCTTCTTGAGATCAGCATATACAAACTTTTTTCATAATTTGCATTTCAAAACTGAACACTAACAACAATTACGTAATTTATAATCAATAATTATCAATAAAAAAATACTCCATGTTATTTCTTTAGTTTTTGTAAACAGTTTTTAAATAATATTGAAAATTACTGATGCGACGGTTCGTGTCGTACTGACTCGAGAATGTATTACTTTTTGAATTTCGTATTTGGAGCGGCTACGACACCGTCGTGTTCCGTTTTATATTATTATTATTACATACCCCGCAGGAGATTTCTGATTGGAACTCGACTGTGAATTCTGCCCACTGTTCGACGGAGGCCCATTGTCCTTCAACGATGTATTTGGCTGCTTCTGTATCGTTAACTCTTGACCTGATGGAAACAAACGCAAGAACAATTTAAAGCACAGTCAAATATAGACTTGATAGAACGAGAAGACTGTGATAGTCAGATTTACCTCATTTTATGAAGGTTTGTCAGACCATGCTCTTGCCATAGGTCAATACGGTAGATGATGGATTTTGGACGGTGGAGGCTGTTAGGGTCTAAATCCTCAAATGGGTGTTTGACAAGTTTTTTTTTCAGTAAAGTAGAAATACCTTATTCATGGGGGATAACCTCTGCAAATGTACTGCGAATACTAACAAAAATTGTGAATATGAAAGGGTATTTTATGTGGGATTATAGGAGATACGTTCTTGGGTGACAAAACACCAAATACATACATATATGAAAGAAAGTTTAAGTTTTGACCAAATTTTATATTTTTTTCTTGCTTGACAGTTTTAAAAGCTTCTTTTTTATAGATTTTCGTACCTTAATTATTTTACAAATATCCGGACACTTTTTGTTTTTTTTTTACAATTAGTTAATATTGACCTTTTTAAGACTTGTGCGTCTCGGTATGCTCGACAAAAGTGATAACTTAAACGTGCTGCCGTATGCGTAAGAGAAAGGGAAACCAGATAGAGTGGCGCCGTAACGCGTTACGTTACGTAGTAGATTACCCTCCCATAAGAAGTGATTATTTCAAAATACGCTCCTCCTACCTACATCTGTACTAGTCATAGTACGTAAGAACAAAAGAACATACTAAACAAAAAATATCTCTGGTAGGCAAGAGGTTAAACTTGGACGAGGGTCAGGACCCTTAAACCTTGCCTACCTTCCAAAGTCACCACAGTCCAAATTCCATAATTACATACTTAGCAAGGGCTTAGCAAGGGCAATAAAATAGCTTAATTAAATAAAGTATGTCTGGCAGTCACAGTCCTTGACATAACGTTGAAATCCCAATGGATACGTTAGCGTTGATAGAGGGTACGTACAAAAAAAACAGAGAGTACGAATTAGCCATAGAGTATGAAAGTATGTTAGCACATTTTCACCAACCACCACCAAAATGAAACGAAAGTTACGAACACAGTGCGAATATAACACAAACACTCGAAAAAAAAGCGACTTCAAAAACACAATTTAGTTTGAGCAGTCGAACAAAAAAAAAAAATTGAAAGACGACCAAAATATGCAATATATACTCGTAAATGAATAATTTTAATAAATTTAACGTTAAAAGGAATTATCAGTGTAATTATTGAACAAAACCATTGGTCTGATATTTTGGCCATTTTTCTTTTAAAAACACTCAAAAAAAGCGATTTTACATAGCACAAACTTTTTGTCCCGAGCGGAAATAATTCTTGACAAAATAAACACTTTTTACAAAAAAATCAACCTATGAATTTTTTCTATTAAATCAATAGAAATTTCTTAGTTGCTTAATTTTCAATATTGTATTTTTTGTATTTTATAAAAAAAAAACATGGTAAACAGTGACGTCACATTGGATCAAGTATTTTTTTCTTTTTTTTTTTCAAGTTAACGGTATAAAACAAATTATTTCCGCCAACGACAAAAGGCTATTTACCTTCGAATTGGTTGAGATACGATATCTGTTGCGGTGACGGCACGGGCATCAAACTCGGTTCCTTTGAGTGATTCCCGCCCTGTTGGTTCTTCTGTTGCTGCGCCGCCAAACATTGGAGTGTGCGCACGAACACGCCATCGTCCAACTTCTCTAGTATCTCTTTATGGCCAACATTTGGTCCAACGTTTGATCCAACATTTCCAAAGTGGCCATTTTATTTGGCGTCCATTTTGTCATTTCGAGTTTTTAATGATTCGCCGATGTTATTTCATCACGCGGTGGGATTCAAGCGGTCAAGCGATTTGCGGGGGGAGGGGGGAAAACAAAAAATACGCATTACAACTACAGAAAGGAAAAAAATTAAAAAAATCAAGTGTGCACACTTCAAACCAAACTAAATAAATCTATTAAAATTTTAAATTAAAAAAAAAAGTGTTTATTAATAATATTATTGTTGTGGTTGGGAAAATGTCTAACACAGACAAAATAAACAACATGCATTTCTACGTCTATGGCTTCTACTTTTTTTTTCTACTAACAGCGCACATGTAGACTTGTCGCATTTCAGAAATCATTCTTCTAATGTCCGGCCGCTCAGAGATTGCATTTCTGACAGGTCGTGATCGAATGGAACATACATATTCAATTACATTTGCCTCGTTTTTTGTCTCATCACTACAAAGACAAACAGTTGGCATAACCTTAAAAACAGCGCAGTTCAACAATCGTGTACGCCAGTTCGAAGTTACATCGCCCATTCGATCACGACCTGTCGGAAACGCAACCTCTGAGCGTCCGTACATTAATATCAAAAAAAGTGGCATTCTTTTTTAATGTAGATGATTATAAAAAAAAAATATATAGTAACTACATGTGAAATATAAAATGCGACCGGTCTAAATGTAAGCTAGTATTTGTTTTTTGTGTATTTGTTTAGGCAGTATGGAAATTAAAAAAAAAAAAGTTTTTTTACTTTACAAAGGTTTTTTTTCAGTAGACACAGGCTACTAAACATGAATTATGTAATATTATGTTATTTATAAGGTGGATAACTATATCACTAGTCAATATGAACGTTTAATGATGATTACGAATGTGCGTAGTTATACGTTCGAGTATTAATACAAACATTACGCAAGTGCGTAATTTTGCGATTAGATACATCTGACAAACTTAATTTAATTCTTAATTCTGTCTAGTAAGAGATTGTATATTTCTGCGTTAACTTTATACGTTATGTGCACGTATTTCGCGTATATCCAATCGTACGAATGCATACGTAAGAGGTTAAACTGTACTGTGCGTATTTCTGCGTATAAAATGATACGATGTGTGCGCGCATTTTGAGCGTATCTACACATATTAATCTATTTATGTGAATACATACGCATGCGGTTACGTAATGCTGTGCTGTGCGTATTTCTGCGTTTAAATTGGTGCGCGCATTTTGTGCGTATCTACATGTATTTATCTATTTAAACGAATACATTTCAGGTTATTTATTGTGTGTGTGTGTGTGTGTGTGTATATGTGTGTTAAAGGTATAGTAGTAAACAGACCTGGTGCGTCGGATTTCTGTTTGCAGTGCGCTGGACTGCTTAGGGCGGATCCGGCCCTGGATGCCTCCGCTGACATGGGCATTTGTACACCACCGCCGTGCGATGGTGATTGTGTTGCTGCGGACATTATAGAGTATTATACAGGGTGCTCGGGCGTATTTCCCATAACTCTAGGGTTATATTCTTTAACAATTAATTTAAAATGTCTGAGGAACATGTGAGAGCCGTGATAGCCCAGTGGATATGACCTCTGCCTCCGATTCCGGAGGGTGTGGGTTCGAATCCGGTCCGGGCCATGCACCTCCAACTTTTTCAGTTGTGAGCATTTTAAGAAATTAAATGTCACGTGTCTCAATCGGTGAAGGAAAACATCGTGAGGAAACCTGCATACCAGAGAATTATCTTAATTCTCTGCGTGTGTGAAGTCTGCCAATCCGCATTGGGCCAGCGTGGTGGTCTATTGGCCTAACCCCTCTCATTCTGAGAGGAGATTCGAGCTCAGCCTTGAGCCGAATATGGGTTAATGACGACGAGGAACATGTGTTTTAAAATGAATAGTTTCTGAGTAAAAAATATTTCTTTTGTAAATGGATCTTAAATTGTGTCCCTTATATTATGAACTAGCCAAACTTATTCATTGATAAATATCATGAAGTACTAGTAAAGTGCGGAGTGCCAGTTGCAATATCTCGTCGATATCGATACTCTTACCACTATCATTACGTATTTTACAATGCAAAGATAGATAAAGGAGTGTGTTACATGGATAATCGGAATTATTTGAATTACTTTGTAATTTGTAATTACGTGAAAAGTTTTTAAAATTAGTTATGCTTTCCGGTTTCTATAAGTGGACTTCACTTTGAAGTTATATATATAGAAGAGAAAAAAATAAAAAAAAATTAATGAAATAGGTAAAAAACAGTAAATAAAACTTATAGTAAAAAAAAAAACAAAAAATGGAGAAAACTCAATTTGCAAGATATTTTAAGCAATTACTCCTTATTGATGTTACCTATAGGCACGGAGGCGGAGCGGTGCAGGGGCGAAGCGCCGTAGGGCGGCGGCGGAAGACAACCGCCCCGTTCTGAACACGGTGACTTCACTTGGGTACCTGGGGTACAAAGGGTCATCATTATCATCTTGTCCTTTAACTGGTGAGCGTATGAGGTGACCATATTTAATTTCTATGCTATAAAATCCAACCGAATTGCTTCTATTTATTCGGCCACGGCGGTCAATCGCATTTTTGAGATTAACCATGTACGCGGGAGATATTATAGTGCACTATAATTTTTGACGGCCTCCGTGGCGCAGTGGTATGCGCGGTGGATTTACAAGACGGAGGTCCTGGGTTCGATCCCCAGCTGGGCAAATTGAGATTTTCTTAATTGGTCCAGGTCAGGCTGGTGGGACGCTTCGGCCATGGCTAGTTACCACCCTACCGGCAAAGACGTACCGCCAAGCGATTTAGCGTTCCGGTACGATGCCGTGTAGAAACCGAAAGGGGTGTGGATTTTCATCCTCCTCCTTACAAGTTAGCCCGCTTCCATCTTAGACTGCATCATCACTTGCCATCAGGTGAGATTGTAGTCAAGGGCTAACTTGTAAAGAAAAAAAAAACATACAGACACACCCTAATAAACATGAATTATGTAATATTATACTATTATATAAGGTAGATAACTATGCTAATAGTTAATACGAACATTTAACGATGATTTACGAATGTGCGTAGTTTTGCGTTCGACTACGGTTGTTCTATTAATACGAACATTACGCAAGTGCGTAATTTTGCGTAATGTTCGTATTAATAGAAAAAAAACCGAAATTTATTACTAAGCTAAAATAACTGGGAAGCTTTTTATGGAACACGCTAGCCTAGATGGGTTCTCTCCTTCTAGGCTAGCGTGTTCTAAAACTTCGACTTAAAGATATCCATGTTCTGGGTGATATGATAAACAATGAAGTAATTCTTCTTACTACTATACTTACTACTTTTTTAGCAACGAAAAACCTTTTTTGAAAACCACTCTTTGGATGTCAGATAGAGTGACCCAATGTTGGGTCAAACATGCATTTATTTCAGACGACCCTCTTCGCACCGCTCTTATTATATTTCCAGTGTGACCCATTAGTCTTGGTTCTTCAGTTGATGCATAAATAACTTCACCGTCTCAAGGGCTGTGTGTATATAAAAGTATTTCTTTGAGAGCTTGCTCGAGTGAGTCGAGCGGTTTCAAAAGGCGCCCTTCAAAGCGGTGAGATTGAATTAAAACCTTCGATGAGGTTGCAAATATTATAATCCTGCGTTTCAATTTGAATTTACTTACGCACAAAAACTTTCCTCGTTTCCTAAATATTAATAAATCTTCGTTCATTAGGGAGGTAAAGGAGTACTTCAAAATATTATTAAGCTTTTTGTTGAATTTAATCCGAGAATTGTAACGATTGTTGAAAAAAAATCAGACTTGTGAATTAATAGCGCAAAGAATTTCATTACATGAATTTTTAAGTAAGTAAGGCTCAGAGTCACTTAGTGAACGTTAGAGATTTGCTCGGAGTATCTCTGCATGATCGAATCAGAAATGAAAAGATTTGCAGAAGAATCAAAGTCTCCGTCATACTTGTAGCTCAACGAGTCGCGAAGTTGAAATGGAAATGGACAAGGCATAGTTCAAAGTGCCGATGGACGTTGAGGTCCTACGAAAAATACATGAACTAGGAGACACAATGCAGAATTTTATACTAGTCCAATTATAATTACACGATTCGTCGTGTTCTTTTCTACTATAATTCTACTTTTCTTACTTTTCTACTATAAACTATAATTCTTTACATCTGACGATCTTTTAGACGACTATAATTCTATCCAGTAAGAGATTGCATTATCATTATCATAGCATTATCATCTTGTCCTTTAACTGGTGACCATATTTAATTTCTATGCTATAATATCCACCCGACAGAATTGCTTCTATTTTTTCGGCCACTGGGGCCAATCTAATTTTTGAGATTAACCATGTGACGTAGACCCCTTGCAGGTTGTCATAGACCCCTAGGGTATAGACCCCGATATAGACCACTTTGGGAATCACTGACTTACCATCATGTGAGATTGCAGTCAAAGGCTAACTTGAGTACAATAAAAAAAAAGAAAAAAAATATATGTTTTATCCAATAATTACGGGACACCCTGTATAGTGATAGGGAAATATTTTATAGGGAAAATTATAGGAACATTTACTCACTCATATCTGTGTCCATATTCTTGTTCTCGTCAAAGAAGTGGTGATGCAACTTCTGCCAGTCGATGTCAGAGGGCGGTGATTTGGGGCTACGCGACGACTTGTGACCCAAACCCGGACCCAGCCCGGGGCCCAACCCACCCGGGTCACCTGGACCCATCTGAAAAAAACCATTTATTAACATTCCGAGCATTCTGGAAAGCGCAGTGTTAATCGACCCCCCCCCCCCCCCCCCCCGTGCGACATTAAGCGAGTCGCAGGGATTCGCTGGATGCAGATGTATTTATTTATTTTACTTTATATAATACTATATATTTTACTTTATATAATATAAAAATTATACTAGTCACACTTTTATTATATAATTATTATATAATGCAAGTTATGGAGCCCAGCCTTAGTTGTCGAGTGTGTGATAGGGAGACCGTTTTTATGATTTTACTTTTTCATGCATGTTGTCATTTACCACGTAGTAGCACTTTTCGACTAGAAAGTCCCTTAATATCTGTATGAATGCAGTATGTTGCATGTATGCTTGTAAAAGGTCTATGTCCTGCAGTGGACGTCCATCGGCTGATATGATGATGACATTCTGGCCCAGAACGAATACAATAGTATGGTATAGACCCCAGCAAGTAAGTCGAACCAAAATGGCGGACATGTGCGCAAGTACAATTATGAACCAAAGTGTTATAGCTTGGCAACTTCGTTCGTAACACTCCCGATGGCCCGCGCGGGCCGGGGGCATGCAGCGATGAATGAAAAACCCATGACTGATGCACCTCACTTCCCCGCACATAAGATTTCACATCCGCGCAGTCTTTCCCCCCCCGTCGCCCGCATATTATGTCATCAACTAACTTGCCAAACTATAGACGCGTGCTTCGTGGTTGCCCACTACATTAGAGATGTCAAAATAAAAAATTCCGTACGCGAGTTCAACTTATAGGCCTACATCATAATGACAAGCAATTGTCAACCTTAAGAACTTGGCAATAAATTTCCTTTTTCTTTAATCGTAGCATGTTTCTTTAACCGAAACAAATTAACAATAATAATGTACCATAATATCACAAAGGTTAAGCACAAGCACACATAAGCATCTACAAAATGCACACCACTGGCCATTTGCTGCCTTCAACTGCAAAAGTTTGTTTATCCATGTATAATATATTAATTGTAATTAATCATTTGACATTATTATTAATTTTATTTTATAATAGTTGTGTAGGTAAATTTTAAAAATACATTTATACTTGACATTTAATTTTTTAAACATACCCATTCCTACACAAACTTCATCTTGAATTTAAACTTCCATATTTTTATTGTAAGTTATAAGTAGGGTAAATTGTTGTACGCCAGAAATGGTCGAACATGTGATAATCTGTGTTCTCAGCAAATAAATCTATACTAATACTAGCGGACCCGGTCAAGCTTCGCGTTGACTTTTGTGCACTTCTTCCCTACACTACTCTAACCCTACCTCTACCCTACCCCTACCCTATCCCCACCTTACCCCTACCCTTCTCCTACCCTACTACCCCTATACATAAATTCAAATTATGAATCGTTTGTTTTTTTCGCCGTAAAAACCATCCTAGAACTTCAACGAACATTTTAAAAAAAGAATTGGCCAAATTGGTCCAGGCGTTGAGTTATGCGCTTACCAACGCATTTTGCGATTCATTTTTATATTATAGATTATAAAGCTGATGAGTTTGTTTGGTTGATTGAACGCGCTAATCTCAGGAACTATCGGTCCGATTTGAAAAATTCTTTCACTGTTAGATAGCCCATTTATCAAGGAAGGCTATATATTATCCCCGTATTCCAACGGGAACGGGAACCACGCGGGTAAAACCGCGCGACGTCTACTAGTTGCAAATAGGTTGCCTAGTGAAATCGCGCCCTGTGATACTTGTAATGTATTAAATCATTCTTTTTTTTATTAAATTTACTACTTGCTTAATGAATAAAAATCTAACACTAGTTTTTTTATTCTTTACAAGTTAACCTACAATCTCACCTGATGGGAAGTGATGATGCAATCTAAGATAGAAGGGCTAACTTGTTAGGAGAAGCATGAAAATCCACACCCCTTTAGGTTTCTACACGGCATCGTACCGGAACGCTAAATCGCTTGGCGATACGTCTTTGCCGGTAGTATACTAATATATTATCCCCGTATTCCTACGGGAACGGGAACCACGCGACTGAAACTAGTCAGCTAGTAAATAAATATAAAACACTCACGCTCCTTCCACGCCCATACTCGTCGCACATGGGCCCGTTCATGGGCATCCCATGGTGCGGATGCTGGTGCTCGGGCCCGCAGTCTCCGTGCACCATGGCGCCCATCATACCGCCCTCCATCATTATACCACCTGTGGACATGAACGATGGGGTTTTGCACAAATTACTATAATGTTAATTGATTATGAAACACGGCTAAAACTCCCGACTAGTTTCGAACCCATACGGGGCCCTTAGTCTTGAGCTGGTTCTTGCATTGCATGAGTTTGGATCGTGCCGCGACGGAAGAACCAGCTCATGACTATGGGCCCCGTATGGGTTCGAAACTAGTCGGGCATACTCCGACCTAATATCACGTGAGTTTCAGCCATGTTACATAATCAATTAATATGAATAACACTCACGATAGTTTAAATTCTAAAATTACTATAATGCCTTCAACAGATAGATGTTGCTATTGTACTTTGGTCTATTGAAATGTTAAGCTACATTTACATGCTTGCCAAAGACACACTTTGTCACTCTCGCATTATACACCTTTTTACGAGATGGCGACCGGTGGATCAAGGGTTGAAACCCCATAAACTTGAATTTAACTTTACACTAACCCCTCCCTGATAAAAAAAAAATTGGCTCCTATGAAAAATGCATGCAAAGGAGATGGTCCAAAATTGTATGGAGCCCAGGTCCAGTGATTGTACCCTGGCGGAAATAAAAGAAGATATTATTTTTAACTATTTTTGATTATACAAATCTCCGAATTTAGTTTAATTCTTTCGAAATAATATTCATTATCTCCCAAGAAATGCAACATCAATAAGGGTATTAATGGCGGATAGATGACATTTTCAGTGCATTAATCGATTTGACGTTTGCTGTCAACTGTTATGTCATAATTGCTCTACGGGCGCCATTTTGATATAACTCAAAAACTTGGGTTTTTATTTTATTAATTTCTTTTTATTTAGTTAGATTTATTCAGTTTAATAAATTTTAATAAATTCCTTGTATTTTTTAAATTTTAATGATACGGGGTAGAAGAGTGGACCTGAAATGGACCATCTCCTTTTGACTTTTAATTTAACCTATGGACTACTTACCGTTCATTGCATTGATGTTTGGTCCAGGCATCATCCTAGGGCCCATGTGAGGGCCCATCATGCAAGGTTTAGGGCCTCCCATACCACCCATGGGATTGGGCATACGCTGAAATGATACATTCAATCTTAATAATGTAACTAATAATCTAACTAATATATAGACTGGTTTTAATTATTGTTTAATAATTAGAAAGTAAGGCTACATATCTCTTACTACCAAGGTGGAACCAGCAATATTATAAAAAAAAAAATATTTATTAAAAATATAGGTATAGGTTCCGGCAAGAAGTACCAAAATGTTGTTTTAGGTAAATTAAAAAAAAAAACTATTAATTTACAAATTATACTTCAGAAAAATTATGTTATAGAACTAAAAATTAGGTACGCGTTAGTAAAGGAGTCAAGGCGTTGCTATGATTACGCTTTAACGTCCGATATATTTTTTTTTTATTCTTGACAAGTTAGCCCTTGACTACAATCTCACCTGATGGTAAGTGATGATTCAGTCTAAGATGGAAGCGGGCTAACTTATGTTACTGAGCATAGGCCAACTTATAGACATGTATATCTATATATAAAAAAATATGTATATATAAAGAAATACTCACTCCCATAGGTCCTCCGCATCCTCTACCCATATGCATATCTGTACACATTCCAGTTTTCATATCAGGCCCTCCGCACGGTCCCCTTATGCCTTTCATGCCACAGGGTCCCATCGGCCCCATGGGTCCATTGGGCCCCATCCCTGACATCATCGGTCCATTCGGGCCCATCATGCCATTAGGTCCCATTGAGCCATGCCCACCCATACCCATACCCGGACCCATGTTTCCCATTGGACCACCCATTGGACCATTAGGTCCCATCGGACCACCTGGACCCATTGGTCCACCACCCATCGGCCCATTTGGTCCCATTGGCCCGGACATAGTACAACTCGGTCCACTGTTCATGCTACTCGGCATTGACACCATAGGGCCATTAGGTCCAGAGCCCATCGGTCCGTGTGCCGACATAGGAGGGAAGGACATGTTCATGTTGGCGCTTGAGTTGGGTGGGTTAATGTCGGAGGGGGGCTGTGATCCATCTCCCGGCTGGTTGGGGTTCGACCCACTTTCCGGGAACAGTATTTGCTGCATCTTCCGTATGGTCGCCAGCTGTTCCTCACGATGCGCCCTTTGCTGCGGCGTGAGATTCTCGTCGGGTATCTTCACACCTGCGGAGGAAACTGAAACGAAACATTATTATTTTTTTTTTTTTTAAGAAGAAGTAAGCTATTTGCCATAACTTTTTACTTATACTACAGCCTTTCTTGATGAGTACTGTTTACCAACAAACAAATTAAAAATGAGGGTATAAATCATTAGGTGTGCAATACAGCTAATAATAATTATAGTTAACTTGTACTAAAATTAATTAAAATAAATATGATCAATACGCTTAGAACAATTAGATATGGTTAATATATTTTATATAACATATAACAAACAATACATAATTTAAAATAAATAAGTTATGAAATGACATGCATTTTTTACCTTCATTTCTAATTTTTTAGTAGGTAAACCTTACCTTGAGTAACACGATTATGCCATACACTGTGACTAAAATGTAAGATTTGTACAGTACGATGCAAACTTAATGACGTTTCGGATCATCTTGTGATAAGTTGCGCTATACAAAATTTTAGGTATCAGCGGTTAAGTAGGGGCGCGGTGAAAAGACCCCAATCCAAATTAAGATTCCAAGATTTTCTTACATTTATAGTTAAATGAAGCTATGGTCTAATATGGTCTCTAGAAGCTAATAAGGTCGCTAACTATGGGCCTCATAAGAAGGCTCAGAGTCACACAGCGGGCGATGGAACGAGCTATGTTAGGGGTATCTCTGCGTGATCAAATCAGATATGAGGAGATCCGCAGAAGAACCAAAGTCACCGACATAGCTCATCGAGTTGCGAAGCTGCAGTGGCAATGGGCGGGGCACATAGTTCGAAGAGCCGAAGGACGTTGGGGTCCCAAAGTGCTGGAATGGCGACCCCGCACTAGTAAGCGCAGTGTTGGCCGACCCCCCACCAGATGGACTGACGACATCAAGCGAGTCGCAGGGATTCGCTGGATGCAGGCGGCTCCGTATCGAGATGTTTGGAAGTCCCTACAAAAGGCCTATGTCCTGCAGTGGACGTCCATCGGCTGATATGATGATGATGATGAAGCTAATATAAAGCGTGTAATAGTCACCTTTTGGTCCGGGCTGACACGGCATGTTGCTGTCACCGGAACTGTCTCCCGCCTCAGAGCACGGAGGCATCTGAGTGGGACCGTTCGCCATGCCGTTCGACATTACGGAGGGGTTTTTCTGTGATCAAATTTTGTTTTTTTAATTAAAATATTCACTAAGGTAAATAACAAAGTTTGAAAAGTAAAATATATATAAAACACGAATTTTCTTGAGCAGTGTTGTATTTTCAATTTTGGGCGTTCGAAATAGACCTTCATTTAACTTCACACTATATTTGAACGCTTTTCTAACGTCCGTACAAAAGCTCTCGTGCGAATGAGGGCTAACGTCCGTTAAAAAAACTCTCGTGCGATACTATATTACTACTTTGGATTAACTACTAACTCATTAGGTGCGGGGATAGGGACTTGCAACACGGGTTTTTGACCCAGTGCAAGCTCCAGTCCCCACATTACACATTATCTAATTATAACCTAACACAATTACACAGTCATATGTACATATCATAATGTGGAGAAAATAAATAAAATTCCATTTAATTAAAGGAGATGGTCCATTTCAGGTCCAATCTTGTACCACGTATCATTAAAATTAAAAAAATACAAGGATTTTGTTAAAATTTATTAAAGTGAATAAATCTAAGTAAATAAAAATAAATAAATAAAATAAAAACCCAAGTTTTTGAGTTTTATCAAGAAGTGCGCCCGTAGAGCAACTATGACATGACAATTGACAGCAAACGTCAAATCGATTAATGCATTGTAAACGTCATCTATCCGCCATTATTACCCATATTAATGTTGCATTTGTAATGAATATTATTTCGAAAGAATTAAACTAAATTCGTAGATTTGTATAATCAAAAATAGTTTTAAAAAAATCTTCTTTTATTTCTGCCAGGGTACAATGACTGATCCTGGGCTCCATACAATTTTGTACCGTCTCCTTTCATATTTGACCGCTTTTTTAAACGTCCGTTAAAAAAGCCCTCGTGCGAATGATGTTTTACAGAATAGATCTACTGGCCACAACATACAAAAGTCAAAAAATTAATAAAATTAAATTGCAATACAAAACAAAATAATACACATGTAAAATACAATATAATTAAATAAGCCTTTGTATAGGTACTCACGGTGTCCCAGGGCATTTCACCATCAGCACCGAGGCCGTCCATGACACCACAGGACGGGGTGCCCCCTGGAAACCCATCCATCGGTCCCATCCCCGGACCCATTTGCCCCATCGGTCCAGGTCCGCCTTTCATCATCATCATCTGATTGCCGGGTCCACCCATGCGGCTGGGGCCCATCATGTTGGGTCCCATATGCCCCATGCCGCCATGTCCCATTGGCCCCATGTTGGGTCCCATCGGTCCACCCATCATGTGACCCATCTGGTTGGGCCCACCCATCATATTGGGCCCGCCGCGCATTCCGGCGCGACTTTTCGCCATGGCGAGGTTGTTGAGCCATTGGGCGGGGTTTTGTTTATTGAACTGGCCTATTTTTAAGGGATGTTTCTGCAAGGAAATCATTTTAAATTTAATTCAAATACATACTGGTCTATGAACCGGCATTGTTAATATATACCCTCATCTGTTAATTATTTGGGTTTAAAAAATAAATGATAAAAAATGTTCACATTGACACAATGTAAATAGGTTGCCTAGTGAAATTCCGCGCGGTGATACTCGTAATGTATTAAATGTTTTTTTTTTATTAAATTTACTACTTCCCTCTTTGCTTAATGAATAGTCCGCTTCCATCTAAGATTGCATCATCACTTACCATCAGGTGAGATTGTAGTCAAGGGCTAACGTAAAGATTAAATAAAAAAAATAAAAAACTCACCTCCAGATACTTCTTAGTAGCGGGCTGTGCGCAGTGGTACGCAATGATGGAGTGGTGCTGACCAGAGATGACAGCCTCAGCGCCTTTGTTTGCCAGCATCGTGGAGAAAACGAAGATCTGACTCTGCTGTAGTAACAAAAACAGAAATTCTTTGTCAAAACTAATTAATCTATACTAATCTAATTAATCTATACTAATCGTTTGTTTGTTTGTTTGTTTGATTGAACGCGCTAATCTCAGGAACTACTGGTCCGATTGGAAAAATTCTTTCAGTGTTAGATAGCCCATTTATCGAGGAAGGCTATAGGCTACATATTATCCCCGTATTCCTACGGGAACGGGAACCACGCGAGTGAAACCGCGCGGCGTCAGCTAGTAAATAAATAAAATAAAATAAAAAAGCCTTTTATTTCTTGTTTTACAAGTAATATATACAACTAATAATACAATTTAAACAAATTATACTTATTTACTACAAAACATTTTATTATAAACAGATTAGTAAAAGTAACTAAAAAACTAAATTAAAAGTAACCTTTATTTTTAATTTTGTCTTACCTATCTATGAGGAAGGTCAGATTTTTTTAAGTGGTTAAAATATGAAAATATATGTTGAAGATGTCTGTATAAATAACTAGCGGACGCCCGCGACTTCGTCCGCGTGGAATTTAGAATTTATTTTTCACAAATCCCTTGGGAACCATGGATTTTTCCAGGATAAAAAGTAGGCTATGTGCTAATCCAGAATATAATATATCTCAATACCAAATTTCAGCTAATTCGGTTCAGTAGTCGAGGCGTGAAAGAGTAACAAACATTCATATCATCAAAATCATCAGTTTTCGCAAATCTCGGCAAATCATGGATTTTTTCGGGATAAAAAGTAGCCTATGTGTTAATCCAGAGTAAAATCTATTTCCATTCCAAATTTCAGCTAAATCGCTTCAGTAGTAGCGGCGTTATAGAGTAACAAACATCCAAACATACATACAAACTTTCGCGTTTATTATATTAGTAGGAAGTAGGATGTTACTTAGGAAGTTATAGGTCTCTGATGCATGCACAAACAAAAAAAAAACTAACTGCATTAATTTAAAATTGAAAAGGTATTGCAAATAACGCAAATAGTCCACAAAAAAACCCAATACCTCTTTTAGTACATTGTCACTCGATACCTCCATCAGAATTCAATCACATATGATATTATAAAACAATAAAAAAACCGGACTATTATCTTCACTATAAGACGAACTTAGGTACTCTAAAGACAGGAAAATAATGCAGATTTAACTTTGCGAAGTAAAATGGACTGTTGCCTACGCGATTATCAGTGATCTCATTTAAAAAACAAAACAATTGAAACATGTGTTTATTGCTACGATCCGATTGAACGACTTTAAAAACAATATCCGAGGGTGGTAAAGGGTCATTTGCGATTATTACATCATGAAACTGTACATATATGAAGATGCCTTTTTTAGGGTTCTGTATGGTCAACAAAAAACCCTTAGTGTCGCCATGTCTATTTAGCTTAGTTTAGCTCAAAATTTTTGTCCAATAAAGCTAATAAAGTCATGAAAAAGTACATTATAACGCCGACAATGTTGTAACAAAAATCTTGAATAATATTTTTTTTGGTAGTACGGAATAGGGTAATTGACACTTTTTTAATGATCTTAAATTGTACTAGATCAAGAGAAATGTCATATTTTTTAATTTTTTTTTTCTATTTCATTAAAGTTTTAATTTTTAAATATTTTTTTACAATACGAGCCAAAACGGCTGTCGGTCATGACGGTCTATATTTCAACTGTTTCATGACGTCAAGTTAACAAACCCCTTACAGACGGAGCGTTTGACAAAAATATTAGTTATCAATTATTTTGACTTTAGTACATCAAGTTGTGACGTCACAAAATGGACGACAGCGTTTACGACGTTGGAAAAATTTTAAAAAGTACATATTTTTTAACTAAGTTTTATAAGAAATCCTATCCTAATAATAGTTTTCAGGATAAGTTCGCCTAAGTTCCAATTGTATTATTTCTCAATAAAAAAAAATAAAAATAACCTTAACTTTTATTAATCAATATCGATATATTATTTAGAACCCTTATTTCATGTACTACACGAAATAAATATTGTCTAAATTTAATTTGATATAAGTTAGTTATTATTCTATTAAAGATTATTTATTTGACATTTTTTAATAAACTTTGACGTAATTGATTGACACTTTAGAGAATAAGACATTTGAAATTATATAAATAAATGTAGTGCGCATATGATATTGTAAAAAATTTAATTTTGTATTAAGAAATTTGCATGCCAGTATATGGCGAATTGTATAATGTACCTACTTTAACATTTATTGTATCCCAGCTAATGTAACTGTACAGTTGCAAATAAATAAATTGAATTGAATTGAATTGAATAAGTCATATTGGGTTCCAATAGACCCTAAAATAATAATGAATAATCAATAATCTATACTTCACCTCCATACTCCCAGATTGCTTGCTGATGACGTTTGAGGGCAAGGTCTGCGCTTCGCTGGACATGGGTCCCATGGACACGCCGGGGCCCATTGGACCCGTATTGCCCATACGGCACGAACCCATGCTCTCGGGTCCGTTTGGGTTACGGCAATTTGGATTACCATCCTGTGAGACAATAAGTAATGTTATTATTTATGGAAAATTATTAAATTGAAAGAAAGAAAAATGCGTTTATTTCGAAATTATGCCACGCATCACAATATCTCCAGTACACCAGGACATCCAGGACAATACCCTGCGATGTGTGGCATAACCCAGAAAATGGCCCCAACTCAGCACAATGCTACCCTTTGAATCAGGACACGTTTCAATCTAAAAAAACAAGCAGGAGTTTTGACATTTCTTACATCTGCGGTATGGTGTGCCGCGTATTAACACCTATCTATAGATTGGCAAATTTGTACATAAAACTCCCGATAATCCGCGCGGGCTGGGGGGCGTGTAGCGATGAATGAAAAACCCACGACTGATGCACCTCACTTCCCCGCACGCGACACGATTTCATACCCGCGCTGTCTTTCCCCCCGTCGCCCGCATATCATGTGAGTCATCAACGAACTTGCCAAGCTATAATGCATTTTTTTTTAAAGAATATTGCCATATCTTTTAAATATGACCAAATATTTCTATTCCCCCTCCAATTAGTCAGGAAAGACTGTTAGGAGTAGGTACGACAATAGACCAACGGGGCGGGTATCGAACCACCACCCTCATGAGTCCGACCGCTCTTAGCGTTGAGCTATTGAGGCTCATTTCATATATAATATATACACCATAACAACATAGATTATTCACAAGTATGCACAATAAAATTAATTATTCAATTGGAGGCATTTTATAAAACGAACGAAGCGAGTTTTATAATAGATAAAAAACTGTTTTAATATCAAGTTATGCATGCACCTTTACATCTTAAAACTCTCGCGTCTCTATTATAAAAGTAACTTCGGTCTTTTTATAAAATGCACCCGAGTTTTAATAACCCCTACCATGTCATTATGTACTATTGATTCGAAAAAAATCGAAATTCATTTATTTCAAGTAGGCTTAGTTTACAAGCACTTTTGAAACATCCAGTTTGACTATTTGTAAAGACTCTACCGCCGGATCGGAAGGCAGGTTCTGCTGAGAAGAGCTGACAAGAAACTCAACAGTTGTATACAATATTTATTTACAATTGTTAACATCATTAAAATTCATTTCAGTTTTACTTCCTTTATGAAAGTAGAAGCTGATCCAACGGCCTCCAAGCATCTTTATCATTAAGGAACTCATCAATTGTGTAGTAACCTCGATTAAGTAAATAAGCTAATGTATTTGAACTTACCTGTAGGTTCCCTGTGGAGCCTCTTAGCCCAGTCTGTGGGTCAATAATGTCATTAGAGTCGGAGGAGAGTCGCTCCGATTTCAGGGATCCGGGGCCGCCCAGCTCACACTGTGGGGACTTAGTGGGATCGCCTGAAACAAAACATAATTAACAATAAGGATATTGAACTCTCAGACTAATTAGATAAGGACCTGCCTCGCTAGACGTTTCTGTCAAAGTATATGATCAAAGATCTAATGCGATTATAAAAACTGTATCTATAGAATCGATGTTTTATAGTTGTAATCATGTTTGTCGGTTAAAGACCTCCGTAAAAATACATTTTCGTATAGTTAAATGGTGTAAAAAACGGGCAACAACTTCTAGTTAAGTAGATATATACCAAATCTAAGCTCATTTTTATTTCATTTCAATAAATTTCATTTCATTTCATTTCAGACAATTTTGTTTTGAATTTGAGTGCGATACTAGTCTAATGTAATTAGTCTGAGATTGAACTCAATAATTAGAGTTCCATAAGTCCGTATAAGAAAAAGCAAATCTTAAAGGACCGCTGGTTTGTCCATCTGTCCATATGTAACAGTCAATTTTCTCTGAATCTACTTGAGCGATTAAGTTGTTAATTTTAATCAAACGCAGAGATCGCTCGCCCAAGCCACCCGACCCTACTTAAAATACACAATTAGAAATAAGGCTTCTAGTTAATGATACAAAGCCTAACTTTGTTTCTGAATACTGTGCTTAATCTACCTGTGATAGCCGCAAAATCTTTTTCGTATTTCCAGAGAAAAAAGACCATGCATGCATCAAAAACCGATGCATGGGACCGACGGATTGAAGTGAAGAAACAAAAGATCAATATTACTCTTTATAAGATAGATTAATCTCACGGAACCCATTACACTTAATAATGAACGCACTTGTTTCATTGATCACTGTCCCAGTTAATAAAATAATTAAAGAGAGAAATATGTTGACTTTAATAATACTATTACGGTTTTAAACAAATTAAGAAAATGCACTGCAATTATGAGAGTCGTTAGTGACCATTTTTGGTAGGAGGTCAACCGTTAAACCATTATTAGATATACTTAGGCTGCCACTACACGATCAATTCGGCGTCAGTTTGAATATGTGACCTTGAATTGATAAAAGTTACGTTTATGGGCCGGCATCGCAACGACGAGGCGCGAAGTTTTGTCATTGTGAAACTATTATAGACACTGCTACATTTAAATAAAGTCGACAATTAAACAACACGACAACTATTATAGAAGAAAAAAAAAAGAGAGTCTATTAATAGATTTTTACTGTCTATTATTAATATAGCAGGCATCAGGGAGAAAGTCTAAAATTAATTGACAAGACCACTAATCCCCAAAAAGGCACGAAAGTAACTTAGAAGAACGGACGAGAGTCAATAAATATAGTTTGACAATTATTGCTTACTTTCCCAACTTTCAAATTAATGTAGACTGTATTTTGAAAGTCAGTGGTTTCCCTAAAGTATAACTAGCTAACTACGGAGATAAATATGAAAAAAAAAGATTAAAACAAAACAAATCAAGTTGCATTAAAAATCAATATTGAAACGTTTATAAAATTTGATTGTGTAATGGTCGCTTTATAGCGAATGGCGCGACTAGATTAACGCGTTCTTATTGCGCTATAAATATGGCATATGTTATTAAACAATGCAGAATGTCACCCATTTTCTCTTATCTGATATGTCAATGTTAAACGATCGCTAATTTTGGAGTTCACTTGTTCAATCTATACAAAAATGTAACGGGTCTGTATGTAGATAAATTAGAGACTAATCGATGATCGCGGTTTTGTCTGTGTGGATTTGTTGTTGTTGTTGTTTGTTGTTGTTGTTGTTGTGGCGTAACTTTTGTCTTAACGTTGGCATCCGCATCGTGCGCATCGCATCAAAAGGATTTTTAATTTTATCGGCAGATAGAATCCGTTCGATGCAATCCGTACGATGTCATCGTCACTTACTATCAGGTGAGATTGTAGTCAAGGGCTAACTTGTAGAAAATAAAAAAAAAAGATCTTACTGGTATCTAGAAGTTGGACTACTTGTAGACACTCTACCATTTCGGAAGGAAGGCCACTCACCGTCACTATCCATGAGGCCGTCGATCTCAGTCTTGATGCCGTCCACGCCGAGGTCAGCGCCGGAGTCCTCGCCCTGGCTGTGGGGCTCCATCTTGACCCGGTGCGCCGGCTCGTCGGGCTCCTTCTTTAGCGCCGCCGGGGTCGGTAAAGAGGCCGAAGGTGGACGCGATCCGTGCCCTGTGGGAATTATAGATAATCTATACTAATATTACAGGAAGAAATTTTTTCAAGTACGGATATTTTTATATTTTGTACATAAACAAAATTTAATGAACACGTATTTTTTCTTTTTTTTTTTAACTCAACAATAACAAAGTTATCGTTAGCTAAAGTTTAAACATTTAAACAGAATTTGAGGGTCACCCTATCGCTGTACTAAGTAATAGCACAGTAATAGGCAACTACAAAGTCAGCTGGTAGGTACTAGGTTAGCAAGCGCCCGCGCCGAGGGCCGTTGACCTTTCTACGTTTATTTTTGTACCTATTATTTTTTATAATAATTAAAGTCACTTTTGAGTTGAGTATCGATTTTCCCTTCATACTTTATTGGGCTTAGGACCATCAATAATGCGTAGTAATAATAAAAATTATAAACTTTGAATAATGAAATACAAATGATGATTATTATTACGCAAACTTTTGCATTAAAGGATGATTCGACTTAAATGCGCAAGCGACGGCAGATTGTCTGTCACTGGTCGCCCATCGGCAATTCGGCAGGCGTCCTCAGGGATTTTTCGATCCCCTCACCCCTGCCACCCCCGTCAGCCGAAGCCGAAGCGATATGACTACTGCCGGTATTTCTTTGTCGGCGTCTTACAAAGTGCCGCCAGCAGTTGCGCAGTTTGTTTGGGAATGTGTCCATTATTTTGTTATTTCTGAGACATAAATTGAAAAAAAAAATTACATAAAATGTATCGAACTGTTTGTAGATTTATGTTCTATTAATGATACAGAATGAATTAATGAATTGAGGGCGCCTCTGTCCCAACTGTTTACAAATAACTCCGCTAGCTAATCAAAGCAAAAATAGTTTAACTACGTAAAACTCTGTAAAAGTTTGTGAAAAGTGAAGTTAATAGGCTAATTCCAACTATATATTGTGGGCAAAGACAAATACCGAAGAAACAACTCGAAAATAGTGAAACAAACAACGGTCACTGCACGGAAGATTACTCGACGAATTTTACCAATTTGAAGAAAGATCCGGCGAAAATATATATTAAAGTGACTAAAGTGAAGTTCTTGGCGAATAACAAATTGGTGTTAAAGTGTGACAAGCGAAATTGTGAAATTTGAATAAAAATACAATATTAAATATCAAATTTGCAAGTCATACCCACAGTACAGCGCCATCTAGTCACACATCCAAGAACTACTTGATAGAAGACAAATTCGACCACTTTAGTTCGTCACTCCGCGTTTCTCCGCTATACCGCGAGAGGTCACTTGCAGGTGTAAACAGACCTTTGAGCTCACCCAAGCTTCATAGAAATGGACGAACTAAATCAACTGTTCAGAGAAATGAAAACTGAATTTAGCTATAAATTAAGTTCGATTGAAGCACGCATTACATCTTCAGAAGAAATTATAACTTCCCAGATCACTGCCCATATGAATCAAAAATTTGAAGGTCTTAATAAAGATTTGGAATACTTACAATCCGAACTCGAAAACCAGGAGAAAAGAATAAGTGCCATAGAAAAACATAACATGCAGAGAAATTTAGTGTTTTTTGGAGTAGAGCAAAACGATAAAAGAGAGTCTTACTTCCAGCTTCAAGACAAAATATTAGACATAATAAATAACCAAATGAAAATAAAGACAGAACGCTTCGAAATACAATCCGTCAAAAGATTTGGAAATATAGAGAAAAAACCTAGACCAATCTCTGCTTGCCTAACAACGCTGGGTAAAAAAATACAGTTATTAAAAAATAAGAAATTTTTAGTAGGTTTAAACATTCGTGTTCAGGAAGAATTCCCCAAAAAAGTTCTTGACGCAAGGAGAGACTTAAAAATCAAACAAAAAATGGAAATTGAAAAGGGAAACACAGCCTACATAAAATATGACAAACTTATTATTAAAGATAAAAAAGAACTCACCCATAACAAGAGAGTGTTGTCAGAATCTCCAGAACACATATCCCCTAACGAAAATAACTACACACAAAAGAAAAAATCGCACAAAAAATATAGAGCAAACTCCAACTCTATAACTTCATACATGGTGCGACCCGAAATGGCATGAAATTTAGATGGCCCCCTCCAGAATACCAAAACAATACCAAAAACTCAAGAATACTATAACAAAACTACGCTCCCAAGCCGATTGGTCATCGTGGGAGACGCAGACCAAAACCCTCCAGAACAACAAAATATCAATATCAATATTGACACCGAACAAAGCTCAAAAATGAAACATAACAATCTCTACCTTGCTACTTACAACGTACACAGTCTATCTTCACACGAACGCCTACTAGAGCTCGATACAGCATTAAAAAGAATTAAATTTGACGTACTTGGTCTATCCGAAACTAAGCGCCTCGGGAACTCAATTGAGGAATACAGGAATTTCATACTGTTCTACATAGGACAAACACCCAGGCTTCATGGTGTCGGCTTTATAGTAAAAAAATACCTCAAAGAAAACATATTGAATTTTAACGGATTGTCTGAACGAGTAGCTATCCTGAATCTCTCATTTGACAAATTAAAACTATCCATTATTCAAGTTTATGCACCAACGGAGGCAGCGCCTGATGAAGACATCAAAGAATTTTACAAAACTTTAAATACGGCACTCTCGATGTCCAACCGAAATGTTATAGTCATGGGCGACTTTAACGCAAAAATAGGCCAAGCAAAGTCGGGAGAAAATTTGATAATTAAATACGGATACGGTACCAGGAACGGCAGAGGAGAAATGTTGATAGAGTTCGCATTTGAAAACAACTTGCCCATCTTGAACACTTTCTTCAAGAAAAAAGACAAGCGCAGATGGACCTGGAGATCACCGGATGGCTCTACAAAAAACGAAATAGATTTTATACTATCAAATCTCAAAGGCAATGTCACTAACATCGAGGTGATCGACTTACCGTTCTCGTCAGATCACAGACAGGTTAGAGCAACCCTGCAGCTGCAAACAGCACATAAAAAATCAAGAAAAAATTATGGCAACCAACCAAAAAGTTCATTACTACAGGATGACGAGATAAAAACTTACCTAGAACTTCTTAATACATCCATCAATAATTTAATGATAATTAACGAAAATACAGTTCAAACATTTTACGACAAACTAATCCACGCTATTACCACGAGTCAACAACTGGCATATAATCCAGCGAACCAATCAAAAAACAAAATTATAAATGACCGAACTATGGATTTATTAAAAAGAAAGTATGAACTACAGAAGATCAAACCTAAAACTAGAAGTATGAAAAATGAGTTAAGCGCTCTTTACAAACTTACTAGCAAATATCTCAAAGCAGACTATGAAGAACATAGAAAAAATATAATAGAAAAACACCTAACAAGTAATAGCAGCATGAAAAAGGCCTACAAGGAACTCAGAACTCACAAATCATGGATTACGAGCTTACACGACTCTACTAATATGGTTCATAATCGAAGAGATATACTTAAAATAGCGACAGCTTTCTATAAAAAACTATACAGTGAGAGCCGTATAGAAAACGTTACGCACATGAACGATATAGCCTATAATGAAGAGCCTTCGCATACTGAATATATTCCCTTCGATATAACTGAAGTTTTAAGCGAAATAAAGAAGCTGAAAAATGATAAAAGTCCTGGTTCTGACAAAGTATCAAACGAAGTAATAAAAACTGCGGGCTTATGTCTAGCATGCCCCCTGACAAAATTATTTAATGAAATTATAGAGAAAGGTGTCGCCCCCAGACAGTGGACAGAATCTACAATAATACTGCTATACAAAAAGGGAAACCCACACAACATTTCCAACTACCGTCCAATAAGCATACTACCATGTCTTTATAAGCTCTTCGCCTCTCTCATAGAGAAAAGAATAAAAGGAACAATAGAGTCGAGTCAGCCAATAGAGCAAGCAGGCTTTAGATCTGGATTTTCTACAATAGACAACATACACGCAATCGAAATATTGATAGAAAAATTCCAAGAATACCGGAAGCCGCTCTACATAGGCTTTATTGATTACAAAAAAGCGTTCGACAGCTTGACTTACCAGGCTATATGGAAAACATTGCTAAACTTAAATATAAACCAAGAATACATAAAAATACTGAAACATCTTTACGAAAATAGCACAAGTAAGATCCAACTAGAATCAACAGGTCCACCATTTGCTATTAAACGCGGTGTAAAACAAGGTGACCCCCTATCTCCGAAAATTTTCATAGCCGTGCTCGAGTCAGCCCTAAGCACTCTACAATGGAAAAATCTTGGAATATACATTCGAGGAAAGTACTTGAGCCGTCTGAGATTTGCCGACGATATAGCCATTTTCTCAGAAAGTAGTGCGCAAATGAACCTCATGGTGAATTCACTGAACGAAGCAAGCAAAAAAGCAGGATTAGAAATAAATTTTAGTAAATCAAAAATAATGACTAACCATATAGAAACTCCAATAATAGTAGAAAACACGCAACTGGAATTCATAAATAAATATATATATTTAGGCAAACAAATATCCTTTCAAAATGATAGGAACGAAGAAGAAATAGAAAGGAGAATTAAATTTGCATGGAACAAATTTTGGAGTATGAAAGAAGTATTGAAAAGCCAAATGCCTATGAAGCTGAAAAGTAAAATAATGAACACCTGCATCCTACCTACTTTAACTTACGGCTGCCAGACTTGGAAATTTACCAAGAAGGCTAAAACAATGATTAGGACTTGCCAAAGAGCTATGGAACGAAGCATAACTAATATCAAAAAAATTCACAAAATCCGTCACTCCATCATCAGGCAGAAAACAAAAATAATCGACGCCCTAACCTTCGCACTTAAAGCCAAATGGAAATGGGCCGGACATGTCGCTCGACTCACAGATGACCGTTGGACTGTCAGAATAACGAAATGGCCGGGACCTAAAGGATCACGAGGCAGAGGCAGACCACGTTATCGGTGGGTCGACGACATCATAAATTTTACCGGCAAAAACTGGCTACTGAAGGCAAAAGACCGATCAAAATGGCAGCACCTGGAGGAGGCCTTCACCGTAAAGGGTTCTTCTTTTAAATAAAAGGGAAGATATAATAAATAAACATTTTAAAATTGTAAAATTACTTAATTTATCAATTAACAAATTAAAATACTTATTACCTAATTAATTGTAAATAAGAAGAAATAAAAGGCTTTTTTATTTTTATTTTTATTTATTTTATAATGATACAGAACCACGAAAAAAAATGTCCGCACTAAAGTCCGAATCACCCTGTATAAAGCTGAAGAGTTTGGGCCGATGTGGTGGACTATTAGCCTCACACCTCTCATTCCGAGAGTGAGAGGAGACTCGTACTCAACATGTGGGTTATTAAAGATGATGATAATGATTCAAAAAAAACCACGTCGCAATCTTCCCATAGCAAGGCGTTTGAGTGCCCAAGCAGTCAAGGGTTCCAGAGTTAGGAACCCCCTATCATCTATACTAATATATAAAGCTGATGAGTATGTTTGTATTGTTTGTTTGTTTGCTTGAACGCGCTAATCTCAGGAACTACTGGTCCGGTTTGAAAAATTCTTTCGGTGTTAGACAGCCCATATATCGAGGAAGGTTTAGGGTATATATTATCCCCTTACTGGAACGGGAACCACGCGGGTGAAACCGCGCGGCATCAGTTAGTAGTCAATATTATATTGCAACAAGAATGTCTTGCAATCATTAGTATCTTCTCGGACCAAGGCGCGTTTGGAACCCTCGTAACTTTTATTTTAAATTTTTGTCTATTTTAATGTTTCGTTTTCGTTTAATGGTGGTAATAAAAATAAAAAAAAATAAAAAATAAATAAATAAATATACTTAAACAACTTCACTATCACTATCTAGCCCCAAAGTAAGCATACAGAGTAGCTTGTATTATGGGTGCTAAGATAGTTGATATTATAATATTAATATACAATTATATACTACATATAAATACTTATATAATGTATAAATACACACAGACACTGGAAAACACTCATGCTCATCACACAAATATTTTCCAGTTGTGGGAATCGAACCCACGGCCGTGGATGCAGAAAGCAGGGTCACTACCCACTGCGCCACGCGGCCGTCAAAAATGGTAATACCATTAGATTAAATTAAATTTTGACACATACCTGACGTTTCAAAAGTGCTTGTAAACTAAGCCTAATTGAAATAAAAGAATTTTGATTTTGATTTTTTGATTTTTATAAAGGGCATGCTCACCAGGTTCCGCTGGGTCGTTGGGTTCATCTTTAAGACGGGCACCCCCGCCTTTCTCCTTCTCCTTGATCATACCCCTACGTGCCTTCGCCAACTTGACTGTTCACAATACAATAACATATAATTATTATTTTATTTTATGCATTGAATATTTATAGGAAAAAAAATTAAGACAGAGCTAATAAACTAACAAATCAGTAGTAATTTTACACCTAATAACAATTTCAATTAATTAAAAATTGTTTTATAATAATTTTTATATAATTTTACCTATAATTAAATCACGTTTATTATAGGTAAACCATACAATAATTTTAATGTTTTTAAATTATAATTATTTTTTTTTGTTTTAATTTTTTTTATATGTACTTTCTGCAACATGGCGATCTGCTCATAGGCAATAAGCCATTCATGTATCTGATATCATCATATCATTCAAGGATTTCTTCGAGAACTAGTTTGCTGCAGATTCCCTGTCCGCAGCTTTGGCTTGTTATGGAATTTATAATGAATGACAATAAATTTGATAAACAATATATCGTCTTTTCTTTCGTTCTTTTTATTCCTAGTCCTAATTTATTTTTTGTGAAAATTGTAATACGTATTTTGTAGAATAGTAAATAAATTCGATTAATTATCAAAAAAATAAAAGTTTTTTAAAAACTTCAGCATGAAATGTTTTTTCCAACTTCATTTTTAATTTGTTTGTTATTAAACATAATGACTATTATTTTGGAGTCTTATTTCTTGATTAGTCTAGGTTACCTAATATAGTTTTAGTTTTTAAATACATCAGGGAAAGTTCAGACCAGTGTATTAACTGCTCAGTTTGTTTGCGATATAGGAGCTGGAAGTCATTGCGAGGAGTCAAAGATGACATTTACAACACTCTGGTTGCTTGTGTAACTCCAACATCGGTAAGTAAGTAAGGTGTTAGACTCAAAGTGAAACAGGATGTCGCTAGAAATTGTATTCCAAAATATATTTTACTTTATAACCAGAGTTTTAGTTTAAAGATTCCGATATACATTTTGTTTTCTGTATGTAAAATGCATAACTCAACACTTGATGATTTCCGTGAAATGCGAAGAATTATCATTATAATATAGATTATTTAGAAGTCTGTAATTCATACACTCAATTAAACTTTATTTCATTGGGGAACAAAAAAGGTGATACTGATACTAATCCTCATAGTCACTTGTCACTGTCCTCTCCAGTCATTTTTGCATCTTTGTAAATGAAGTACTAATAATAATTATAAACATAGAACAGCTGACTGAGCAGGGATTCTTTAAAACAGCAGGACTATGCAAGTTAAACCATTGGGCTATGTTGATATTCATAAAATAACAAATTCCTTTGAAATGCTAAAACTTTCTGTACTGTTTATCTTTATCATGTAGCAAACATGGAACTAAATAAAATTGACATTCATTATTAATGATAAATTTATTATAGAATATACTTAGTTTATTTTTAGTTAAGGTATTTTGTTAATCCTAATTATATATAACGAAAGATTAGAATTACAAAATCTTGAAAACCGCTAGACCTACAAAGATTAAATATGGCAGGGTGGCAGCTTATAATTGATGTCCACTACGAACAGATTTTATGTTAGGGCCGTATTAAGGAGGAGGAGGTAGCAGGTGTCCGCTAGTCAAGTTATATAATAATTAACTTATCCAGTAAAATGAATTTAACAACTACAGTATATAATAAAATATTGACATCCAAGTCTGTATAAAGTTTGTGTTGTTGTTGTTGTTGTCTCTAAAATTTCTATATTGACTGAACCAATTTTTAAAATTCTTTTGCCACAATGAAGCTTTATTGGTAATAGTTTTAGGCTATATTTTTTCTCACTTAAACTTGAGCTATGCGGATGAAACCGCTTGGGAGTTAGCTAGTTTAGATATAATTTGTTTACTTTTGGAAGTCCATTTGGAATTAGATTTAGTAGTAAGGTGTATAGTCACCTATAGACTACAAGCCCTTGAACAAAAATTACATGTGAAATGAACCAACATTAATACTGCTTAAAAGGCTGTTACTATATCAGAAAATAACTCTGAGCACTATGCCGCCATTTCTGAGCGGTACTGGTGAGTACGCGAGGGAACAGCAAGGCTTGCGACCCTTATCTTTCGACTCCGGAAATATGTGTATGACTCTGGAAATATGTACGGTGTTTACGGGTAAAGTATCTGTATATGTGTACAAAAGGAATTGCACAAATGCTGTACAGTAATAAATGACCTATTTTGCTTCTGCAATTGTCAACAAATTAAAATTTGTTCTGACTTCCGGCACCATTTTCAACATTTATTTTTAACCATCTTTAACACTAAACCAAGCCGTGCTTTATTAATTAGTCATAATTTATCATTTGTACCTGAGAAATTCCATTCACTCCCATACTCACCACTGTGCCGCTCAGAAATGACGGCATAGTGCTTCGAGTTATTTTCTGATATAGTAACAGCCTTCTAAGCATTATTCACATTGGTTCATTTCACAGGTAATTTTTGTTCAAGGGCTTGTAGTCTTCTATAGTATAATCACATTGGTAAAACTGGAGGAAAGTTCTTTAACCTGTGCTACAGATGAACATGCATCTGTGTGTATAAACTAAAGGTTCATTTAGTTACCTGCTCTATAGACATGCAGTTTTAACAGTACAGTCAAACTGTTCAGTTAAACTGTATATGTGTAGTGTCCGTCAGTTTTAAATGTAGTTTTTTAATGATATTGATTGAAATTTTAATAAGATAAAACTGTACATTTAAACTAGCAGCAGGTAAATAAATTAACCTTTAGTTTATACACACAGATGAAAGTTCATTACTCTTACTCATACATCCAAAATCAAACAGACTTACCTGAATTAATCAACTATTCCCAAAACAGATATGGGATGAAATTATAAACAAAAAAGGCTATTTATGAAACTTCTAAATTATTTTTAATTATAGGCTAAGCAGCTTTTGCTGATGTATTTAACTAAATGGTTCTTCTCCATATATTATTCACAGTAATTTCTAAAAGTGCTGTTTATGCGATTTTATCAATAGTTATTTATGCAATTTTCAATAATAAACTTAACTAGGAGCAAGCTATAAACTTTGTTTATTGTAATAAGGTGTTGGAAAGAAGACTTTGAATTCTATTAACAAAATTGTAGACAAAACGCCTTAAAAATAATCTGGTAAACAAACATGTCAACTTTTTTGCATCCTGTGAAGGGTTGTTTATTAACTTGAGTAATTTATGACTTGTAGAAGGTCAAAATTACAATTTGTACAATCAATACATGTGTTTAGATAGTTTAGGATAAACTACAGTACTGGTTTACTTACATTTTTGATGGACTTTAAGTGACACTCAATATAACGAGCCTCTCAAAACTTGCCTCAAGATCCTGAGCGTGGGTATAATTAGTTATTGGCAATAGATTCAACCCAGATCCAGTGCAACACATACTTTTCTTAACATCACACTTTGTATTGCTCCAGTTGATGTAACATAGGTTAGACAACAATGAATTGTAGGTCCTAAGCACAAGTAAACACTGTACTCTGTATACATACAACTACGTTACGATCCGTCCCTTTCGTCACGGGCGCAATAATTGGCACATGTCCCACAAATTCACTGCACGGCACTTCATTACGAGAATGTCATTATGCTGCAGTAAACTATCGGGTTCATATAAATAGAGATCCCAAAGAACCTTGGCGGTAGACGCGCGCCCTACACGCACCGGTCCTCGCCTACGATTCTATCCAGATACACAATTAAAACTTAACTATTTCACGAAACGCTATAAAAATTCCAGGTTCAGTCTCCATACATAAACAATAAGATAGATCGGGTGTAGACAGGCGCGAAGCATACAGAACGCACGTTTATTATGGCCGAAATTATACCGAACGCATGCCGTTCGAGCCAGACGACACCTTCGGAGAAAGCGTCTAACGTTAATTTATATCATCCGAGTGATCTAATTAAACTATAACGAGGAGTATGCAGTGAGAAACAAAAAATCGGGATCGCTGACATTTTTGTTTATGGTACATCGAGACGAGATCCAGAATCCACAAATAGCGAATAAACGTACATGATTACCGCCTCCTGACGGATTCTAGCACTTGATAACACAAAACACGGTGATTCTTCACATTTAGGTAAACATCGTCAGATTGTACACATTTAATTAATTTCTTTCTATCAGCATAGAACACAAATCACCACGCACACACAACATACATAATATATATACACCAATACACATGGGATGGATACTTCTCACTCACAAAATTTCCTTTTCTACACAAAAACAACAAAAGTCCGAGAATTGTGAGATATTTGTTCGGAAACTCGGACCATAGCATTCGAAAAGTTGATGCCTAATATCGATATTTTTGCATCGGAAACTGTTTTGTTTGTTTGTGTAACTATAATCTTTTTTTTGTTAGGTCCGCTATGAGTGTTCCCTAAATTTAATCTATAAGCATTTAAATCTTAATAATATATCATTTTCGTATTAACATGAATAATGAATAAATATTTTATGTTAAAATAAAATAATTTAATTAAATTACTTATTTTGACGTGAATAAATCTTTTGGATTGATTTCATAATAGGCGTCAATCCACAACAATAAATTTATTAAAATTGGGGATATAGTTGGATGTCTCAATTATTATTTCCATCTAAAATTAAATCACATTATTGTATAGTTAAATGTACAAAGACTGTGTTAACGTTATGCGCTACCATTTTGAGGTAATTTTGCTGTACTTCGAGATTACCATTTAGAATACTTACATAACTTTTTATTTGTTGTTGATTTGGACAAGCTACGACGTTCGTTTATGTTTCAATCGTTAGCTCTTGCTAAATCATCATCGATTGAATATATAAAACATAATAGTAAAATAGTTAAGCTACTAGACTGGGTTGAACTTGGCATCAACATGAATGGTGAGAACATTGCGGACGATGTAGTCATTAAGGCAGATACATGCTTGAAATGAGTACCATTCTCAATGATCTTTTATGAGTTTCTCAATAGGTGAGCCTGAAAATGCACATGGCAAAAACAAAAGCAATGTGTAATGCTCATGTATCGCTCCACTCAGTTATAGTTAAGAACGTTGCACTCGAAATTGAACGTTGCACCTAGGATATATGGTCCAGTTAGGTAGAATTTTGAGAAATTATTCTAATAAACGACTATGCTTGCGACTCCATTTGCATAAAATTCCATTTTTCATAAATCCTGCGGGAACCATGAATTTTTCTAGGATAAAAATAGATGCCGTCCCAAGTTATGTTTATATTTATTAGATAATGTAAATAGTTATAAATGATTATTTTAAAAACCTATGGACTTAATCAAACATAATAATGGTTATAATTATACCCATTGTATTTCTATTCGAAGTTTCAATTAAATCTTTTCATTAGTTGTGGCGTGAAATAGTAACAAACATACTAGCTTCTCCTTCAGTGTGATTTTCATACTTGTATACGACATCATATTGTCTTTTTAGGTACGAATGCTAAATTTCATGTTAACCAGCTAAAGAGTTTATTATTATGAAAAAGATAAAAAATACTCACATTCGAATACTTCAAAATTACATTAATTAATTTCTGGGGTACATCCCTAAATTAAGAAATAAACAATGCTAACAAAATATCCGAACGTATCGTCCATGTTTTCAATGTCATTAAAAATTCAACATGGCTTCTAAATTATAATTAATTAGTTATTAGCCTAGAAAAGGGCTAAAATAAGACGAAAGAAAAATGAGAAATATGTTTCAAGAAAAACTTTTTTATGAATAATACTTATTTCAATTCAATATTAATTATTTTCTCCTCAATTTTCTACTGATTTGAAGTTTGTTACCAATAAAGCCCCATCCACACTATCAACTTATGTTATTGGACATAAAATAAATTAATTGAGTGTATGATATTTGATTCCTGTAAGCAGTTTATAATTTAAACATAGGCAAAAGTTGTATATACAAAGAAGAACTTGTTAAATTTCGCCTACTATTATTTGTTAGGCACTATAGTAAAAAACCTTTGCCCAATTGTCAGATGCTTTTAGAAAAAAAAATTGTCTATGGTAAATTTTACGGTGAAGGGAGGAGGGGCAACGATAGATTTCGCTTCGTTGCCGTGTAATAAATTTCTAGTGATTTGTGATAAAATCATTATAAATGGATTGAATTAAGTGACATTACTCTACGCCATATGAGTGCATTGGATGGTTCAGTATCTGTTTCTGAAGACCGGCGATTGCATTCCGACCGCTCCCAGTGCGTAGAGTAGGTACGTCAGTCGTTAAGTATTTTTCATGCTGTTTGTACTACTTGCGTATAGTAGGGGCCGTGTGATAGTAAAAGCTGTTGGAAAGTGCATTCATACGGGAAACTGTCGCCGTAAAAACTAATCTCACGTTCCGTTTAATTTAGAGCGCAAAGTGTTAAGTGGCGGTATTTGTGCGAATTCGATGTTTGTGGCCATTTTTGGCTGTTTCTAATCAGTGGTATTTACGTGCAAAGTATCGTTTATATCGTGTCCTACGTGAGTATTGACCCCTATAGATTTACTAAGCTTATCACCCATTCACGTCATGACTATCTACACTCCACTGTGGCATGTTATTCTTAGGCTGATTTAATATTAGCTACTTGTTTTAGAACACGTCTTTATTATAATACAAATCCGGTAATAACTCGTAGTATTAGTAGTAAATGCTATGTTCATTGATAAAAGTTGGTCACATAATAGTGTAACATCACATTACATATAAATCATGCTACTACATAGATAAATGCTGTGAATGTAGTCATCTCTGATGACAATAATACAGTAAATCTTCAAAACCATCCCTTATAGTAAATAGAAAACAGGGTTCAATGACCACCAATATAGATAGTTCATGTTGATATATGTTAGATAGATATTTTTTGTTATTGCACACAAAATATATAAAAAATACAATTGAATATTGTATGTTTTATTAAAAAAATAACAGGTAGAAATACGCGCAAAGGCGGTCTTATCGCTAATAGCTATCTCCACCAGACAACCCACATTGTGAGATTCAAGCTAAAGAAAACGGATAGTGCAATTGTAAATAATTAATAAACTATATACTTAACAATTTACATACTAATAATACATACTTAAAATAGTGAGACATATATAAATTATATATAAGTTTATATACACATACATCATAATCGTAGATATATTGATTATTTTTACCTTAAGACATTTTATGCTTGTGTTATCCATGAATGAAGCAAAATAGGATTTTCGAGTCACTTTTTAATGTAAGCTGAGAAGTGAATAGACAAGTATTTGGTGTGCCGTTGTAAGTTAAAGATACTTTATAATTTTGTCATCCCAACATACACTATATTGAATGTGACCTTAAAATTGAATGTGCCAAAAAATAATTCAAAAAATGCCTCAAGCTTATGTTAAAACCAATAATATATTATGTTAAGCTAGCTGTTTATTTAGAATGGTGAGGTGAGGAAATACCAAATTCCAATATTTAGTGCTGCTAAATGTAAGTTTTGATAGCCCAGTGGATATGAGGTCTGCCTTCAATTCGGAAGGTGTAGGTACAAATCTGGTCTGGGGCATGCACCTCCAACTTTTCAGTTATGTGCATTTTTAGAAATTAAATATCATGTGTCTCAAAGGTGAAGGAAAAACTTCATGAGGTAACCTGCATACCTAAGAATTTTTTTTTTTATTCTCTACATGTGCTGACTATTGGCCTAGTCCAACTAATTTTGAGAGGAGACTCTTGCTCACAGAAACGAACAGAGAGCCGAATGTAGGTTGTTAATAATGACAATGATGATTCACTTCATAATATGCAATGTATAATTAAGTGTTATTAGAATAGATAACATAAATAATCATTTATATATAAAAATTAATCCATATTTTCCTTGGTCACGCCATCACACGTGAATGGCCATTTTTTTGATATGTTTGTAATATTGTCAGGAGAAGGTTCTTATGACAGAAAAAAAGGGGTGGGGAAGGGTAGTTAAAAGTTTACATCAAGTTTCACATGGATGAAGTCGTGGGTGTCCGCTACTATAGAATAAAATTAATCATTGGAAAGTTGTAGTTTTATCTATTATCCTGCTGACAATTCTTATTACAAGATATGAGTAATGTTAAGAAACAACTTTTGCACACCACTTTGCTTGTGTTTAACATAGTATTTGTCTATTAATTTGATTTAAATTATTGTGAGTGTTATTCATATTGATTTAAAAAGTGTGTTGCAAGAACCAGGTCATAACTAAGGGCTATTGTATGAGCTTGAAATTAGTTAAGCATACTCCGGTGTTGTATTATATGAGTTTTAGCTATGTTTTATAATAAATTATCAATTTAATGCTAAAGGTACACCTGAAAGTAAATTTTGTAAAGTTGATAAATTTTTTTTTGGCTCTTGGTGTATTTTTTCTGTATTGTTGAAAATTTTTTACAAAATTTTAAAAAATGTTAACAAGCAGAGGTGTTGAGGTAATAAATGCTTAACAAACTCTTATTTACATACTTATAATGTTTAGCGAAGATTATATCATTGACTCCCTCTATAAACTTGACTCAAATGTTTCTTGTATATGGACTAGCAATAATTTATTTAAAAATATTATTATAAACTAGCAGACGCCCGCAACTTCGTCCGCCCTTAGACCTCTTTAATCTAGCCCTTACAGTAGTATCGCTGTAAAAATAACTTCTCCTGTTTTCCCAACATTTCACTTCACTGCTCTGCCCCTAATTATCATAGCGTGATGAAAAGTATACTATAACCTGTCCAGGAATATGAAGAATAATTGTACCAAGTTTCGTTAAAATCCGTTGAGTAGTTTTTGTTCCTATAACGAACATACAGACAGACAGGTAGACAAAAATTTTACTGATTGCATTTTTGGTACCTAAATACCAGATATAAAATTTTAGTGTAAAAGGTTTACCTGCTTGACTATAGTACCTTAATAAAATACCAAAATTCCACTAAAAATATTATTAAGTTGTATGGCATTTACTGCTTTGTTCTTTTTGTGGGCCAGCGTCCATTGAATCATTTTTACAGCATGAATCATATTTTATGCGCCGGCCAATTTAAGGCGTCCAGTATTTTCGTACGTCCGCAGTCGCGTACAAAATTGCATCCACCGCACTAAATGCGTCTATTTTATCTCCACACTAGCTGACGCTCCGCGTTTTCACCCGTGTAGTTTTCGTTCCCGTAGAAATATATACGAGGATAAATGAGATAATGTAGGATTTTAAGCCCTAATTGGTACGAGAGATTTTTTAACGGACGTTAAAAAGTCTTTCAAATACAACAAATGCTTTCTAAGTATATCTTTGCCGGGCGATTTCAGTTATACTTTCATTAGCCAAACTCTAAGATTGCAGTAAATACAGTTGACATACAAAAAAACCTACCGGTTCTGGTTTAAATATCTTGAACAGCTGTTGGTATTTTAGAGATTTAAACCGGTTCTGTTATCAGTAAGATCGCTACACGCAAGCGATCACCACGCGCGATATTTTCATGCCAATTTCACGTGTCCCTTTTATTAATATCACTGTACTTTCGTACTCCACACACCTGAGTATTTCCATTTGATGAATGAATAATTAATATTCTTCTCTAGTTGATGACAGGATATTTAATATTCTTCTCCAGTTGATGACAAGATATTTAATATTTATCTCTAGTTGATGACAGGATATTTAATATTCATCTCTAGTTAATGACAGGATATTTATTATTCATCTCTAGTTGATGACAGGTACAGATTCTTCTGTAGTTGATGAAGGGATATTGAATATTCTTCTCTAATTGATGAAAGGATAAATAATATTCTAAGATTCTGCGATGGTCAGACCTCCGTTTCTTTGTAATTTTAGAAAGTTTCTCAGTTTGTGCTCGGCACCAGACCAGATCTAAAAAAATGAGATCCATCACTTTGAGTCCAGCATGTTACAGAAAAAAAATGTCCTTTATTAATTCACCAAAAATAATAAGAATTCACATTTGTTAATAATTATTGAAATATCTTTTATAATAGTGCATTTTTTATAAAGTCTTGCCCATATATTTGTTAACTGCGAACCAAACCATACTTAGGATAGGGGTTGGATATGGTAGGATTGGGATATGGTAGGGGTAGAGTAGGTGTAGGTTAGATTAGAGGTAGTTTAGTGGTTGGGTAGGTATAGGTTGGGAGTAGGGAGTGACGCGGACGAAGTCCCGCTAGTTATTTCACGCGGACGAAGTCGCGGACGTCCGGTAGTTATTTAATCAATGATCTTAGAAAGACCTTCTGGAAGGGTGTTTTGGCCTGAGTGTATCAGTATCTGTTCATGCCTGTAAATAATTCAATAGAGCCCAAATAAAATTTAGCTCGTCAAAACAGCGTTTTAGGTACATTCAGGTCGCATTTGAGGCTGGCTTAATTGCCACCGCAATTAACAGTGGAAATATGAAGTCAGACTTGGGACTAAATTAACTGATTACTTCAACGGTGGACTTTAATCAGCTTTATGCCTACTGGACGCTACTGTGGTCGAAATTCGACCGTAATTCGATAAATTGAGTTTGTATCAATTGGCGATATCGGGAGGTGAGTAGCGATTTATACTCGTATTTCACTAGCCTCGGACGTTTTTTGAAATATCGTTTTAAATATTAAAAAGTCGTGTTAGTAATGACTTAACGTGTTTTTTTGTAAAAAAGGAAATAGCTGATATATTTAAGTAATTTAATTTGCCTCGGAGTAAATATTTAAAAAATTCCGCGTGTCATATTTCGAAACTAATGTTGCCTGGATATTAATCTATCATCATTTAAAATTTCAGCTAAATCGGTGTAATAATTGCGGATAAAGTAAAGGGGTAACAAACATACACATTTACATACACAAACTTTCGCCTTTATAGTATTAGTGTCATGTAATATAGGTTATTAATTTTCTCTCTATCTCTAAATCTACTAGTATCTAGTTTTAATAGTACGCAATATTCTGACTTTGAATAGATTCTATGTGAAACCATTTATCTTTTAAATCGATGTTTAATGATTTAACAATTGCATAATTGGAAACCAATCTCAAGAGATTTTCTGTTGAAAATACATTTTTTCCTGTACCCCAACGCCGAAAAATGCAAACTTTTCAAATAAAACTCTGTAGTCGACTGGGAAATCATCTGTGGTCTTATTTTTTTTTTTTTAATAACAACGGGATTGTACACAGTGTTATTATTAAGTAAATGTCCTTTAGCGATGAAATAAAATATATTGTATGACCAAGGGCTTTAAATAAAATACTCTCTTAGGCCAGATACACACGTCTTTTTACAGTAGACGTCTTAGCATATAAGGTGCACGTTTTTTTGCAGACGTGTAAACGTTTCTATGAACAACTAGCGGACCCGGTCAAGCTTCGCTTTGACTTATGTGCGCTTCTTCCCTACCCCTACCCTACCCCTACTCTGAAAAAAACTACGTAAAAGTCATTGTCGTACTTCAAGGAATATTCTAAACAAGGATTTAGCCAAATCAATTCGACCGTTCTCGAGGTTTGAGCCTAGCAACACATTTACTTAGCGATTCATTTGTACTGTATGTCTTCTTCTATAATACTGACTTGATCCGCCCTTAGACCTCTTTAATCCAGCCCTTACAGTAGTATCGCTGTAAAAATGTAGTAACTTCTCCTATTTTACCAACATTTCCCTTCACTGTTCTGCTCATATTGATCGTAGCGTGATGAAAAGTATACCATAACCTGCCCAGGAGTATGAAAAATAATTGTAACAAGTTTCGTTAAAATCCGTCGAGTAGTTTTTGTTTAAAGAACGTACCGACAGACAGATAGACAAAAATTTTAGTGATTGCATTTTTGGCATCAGTATCGATTACTAATCATCCCCGGATTGTTATTTTGGAAATATATTTCATGTACAGAATTTACCTCTACGGATTTATTATAAGTATATAGATAAAGTACCTATACCTACTGTAAAAAACTTGGGCGCAAGATGATTAGGTATTTCTGGCTCGCTGTTAGTGTTGGGTAGGACATGACTTGAAAAAGAGTTTGTAAGTGTTGCCTCTTTTTTGTACCGAGGCAGTACAATGTCCCACTTCAAATGAGGCGAGGCGTACTGAAGCTTGGCACTACATTTGAATTTTGAAGTAACGAATACAAATGTCATATTTGAACTTTGTTTGAAGCAACGTGTACAAATGTCATGTTTGTACTAGTACAATAATATAGCTTAGTAATCATAGATTTACGATTCGGTACAAGTATTCTATGTTAGTAATAGTTTGTCTTACATACTGATATTAAATGCCAAACTTATTTTTAACCTATTTCATATATTTCAGTTTTTAAATTATTAAGTAATTTTTATTTTTATAAAATGTCAATTGAATAAATCCAAATTCAAAAAATAATATTTCTAAACGCATCGTATACTATTTCCGTCGCGTTAAGGGATATAGTACAAAATTATATGACAGGACCACAGAATGACGTCCCATTCGACTTTTGTACTAGTGTCTCGCTTTCTCTCGCGTACGAGTAAAGCAACTACCGCGACAGAAAATGTGAAGTAGTACATTTTTAAATGTTGAGCCGCTCTTACATTGTGACGTCATGTACGGGACAAATGTCCTGCCTCTTGTATGTCCTACTCAACGCTACTCGCTGTTCCGTGGTAGAATGGGGATGGAGGGACTAGATTGAAGAGTTTATGTGCGCATTATCCGAAATACGAGAAATGAAATGAAATTTTATTTGCCTAATACACGTATACAAATGGTGTTTTACAAGTATAATTAGTCACAGTGTATTACCATTAACATGGTGTGCAAATTTTACAATTTTATAAAGCACTGTTTAAGTAATATTATTTACTTACAATGTTATAATTGTTACTAATAAAATAAATACAATTAAGATTGACATTTAAATATACATAATTAAAATTAAATTATACGAAAATATGTCCAAATGAAATTACGATCTACCGCAGGAAGACATGTTAATTTAATAGTCAGATATAATAGAATCATGCATTAATATTAGATTACACAAAATAAATCAAATTAAAATTTATCTAGCGAGAAATTCGTCTAATGAGTAGAACTATTTATTACACAGCCAACGAAAGAGATTTGTTTTAAATATAGTATATCCTTAAACCTACCGTAACCGACCATCGCTGAAAGTCGCGACCTCAGTCAATTTATACAAGCTTCACTGAACTATCAAAGGATTAGAGGTGACAACTGACAAACGGCGGGCATTATCGGCCAAGAGCCGAGCTTAAACCGATTACCACCGTGTACTTGGAGATATTACTGAGAGTAGTTCTTAGCTTAATTTATGTTCAATTCCTTTTCACGGTTAAGTTATCGTAATTGAGTCCGAAAGGTAGCATTGATTCTTACCCGTTAGAGTTAGGCTATTGCCGTGTCGAGTTTACTCCTACCAAACCTTTTTTTTTGTTATTTTTAACGTGGGGAAATCCTCATGGAAAATCGCCACGGGGAGGCAAAAAGGTTATGTCGGACTTCAACCGACTAAAACCGACTCGTCGCCTGATGACTGAGCCACGGGAAAATTATGTAAACTACCGCAGCATTCCTACCAAATCTACACATGGGTTAATTTTCTTTATTAAACGCCAAATGATAAAGTAGATGGCCCACTTGTGGGACTAGCGTAGAAATAAGTTTTCAGTGTATGTTCAGAGTTAATCTCATAAATAATTAAATATTATAGTAGGTGGTTGGGTTTTGATCTGACTTAAGATTCTGACTGACCTGAGACTGAACTATCAAATGATTAGGGGCGACAACTGACAAACGACGGGCATTATCGGCATTTTTTTTCAGTTTGATTGTTATTTGTTGGACTTTTTCGTAATCTAAGTACCTACAGGCATTTTTGCTTAGTTAGACGGCAAGGGAAAAGATTGGTCTATACAGGGGCCTTGGCCATGTGGCACGTCAATTCTTTTTCTACAAACGCTAACGCTTCAAAAACTAAAAAAATGTACGGGAATGACATTCACTATCGACAGGTCACGTGATCAAGTTATCGATCGGATCTGTCATCTGTCATCATCCCATACATTTTGCTAGTTTTCAAAGCGTTAGCGTTTGTAAAAAGAGAATCGACATGCAACAGGCCCAGGGCTCGTAAACATTTTTTAATAAAAATAGTTGAATGAACTATAATACTCTTAAGTGACACTAAAAGAATATAACCCCATTGGTCCCGTGATTAGCCTATAGATTTTAAATCGGGAGGTCCTGGATTCGAATCCGGCCGTGGTTCGTGTTATTATTTTAATTCAGTTGTTAATGTTTACTGTAGTACTTACTTATATATTTTGTTTCAGGTGTCGCGAACAAGTTGAGTTCAGTGTAGTTAACCACTAAACATAATGACTTTACCTATTTAATATTCACCCATTTAGCTTTAAAGCTATAACATAGAGTCAGTTTAGACATGATAATAAGGCCACCGCAGACATGGACGGCGTGAAGAAAATCCACTCAGGAACACTGTATCGGTGAGTTTTTCATATTTTCTTTTAAATTACATTTTCACTAAAGGCTATGTTACACATGGGGAGTCACGAATGCGAGCGATATTTATTTATAGCTTGGCTTTGTTCGTAACACTCCCGATGGTCCGCGCGGGCCAGGGGGCGTGTAGCGATGAACGAAAAACCGACGACTGATGCACCTCACTTCCCCGCACGCACGATTTCACGGCTGCGCAGTTTTCCCCCCCGTCGGCCGCATATCATGGGAGTGTTATCAACGCTGTAGTGATGTTATGGCGAAAGAAATTATTGCTAGCATTCAAAAAACTCGTAAAATTATTGACAGATAAAATATATTCTATCTATTTATATATTTCATACAGATAATCTTTTTAAAATAAAAATGGAACCGATTTCAATGACGTATTTCAGTCATTTTGATTTTAACAAATTACTAAATTATTAAACCTATTTTCATGAAAATTAAATGCGACCAATGTGGAAGTATACTCTTTCAAACAAAAAAAAATTATAAAACTGGTTAATGAATGACGAAGTTATGGGGTAATAAACATTAAACAAAATAATAAAAAAAACATACGCTTCAAATTGAGAACCTCCTCCGTTTTTTGAAGTGGGTTAATAAATACTTTATATAATCTATAATATTAAAAAAAATATATATTTTTAATATTGATATGGTTAATAATTATATAATACCTTGAGACAGAAGGTCGCTTAAGCCGGATTTTCATTTGTCTGAAGTGTCGCGTTGAGACGCATAAGAACAGAATCGGATTTATACACATATTGTAAACGTTGCCATACAAAATGTATTATACCGATTCTGTTGTTATACGTCACGGCACGTCACGTCAGACAAATGTAAATCCGCCTTAAAATGCAAAAGTTGCGCCCGGATACGTTCATATAACGTCTCCGGTAGTGTAAAGAGGCTTTTATTGTGTTGGCATATCTTTTAGCCCATGTTCTAAAGTGGCACAAGATCTACCATTGACCTGACTAGATCTGAACACAGCGGAGTTAAAAATAGATTTGCATATACATTTCACTTTTTTACTACTAAGATTCGGTATCTTCTTCTAGTTTTATGTATTACTAGCGGACTCGCGACTTTGTCCGCCTGGAAATCAATGTAAATTTTCAACCCCTATTTCATCACTTTAGGGGTTGAATTTAAAAAATTCTTGAATCACATTATATTTCGAATTTTTTTTATGATTTATGGACAAATTTTTAAAACTGTAACTCTACTTTACTCTGTAACTTTCATCGTCGATTTTATCCCCTTAGGGGTGGAATTTATTAAAATCCTTTCTTATGCCTACGTCATAGCAGCTTTATGCATGCAAAGTCTCAACCCAATCGCTTTAAAATTGACAAAATTTCATACAAACTTTCATTCCTTATTTTATTGGTATCGGTATATATACCGAAGATATCCCGGGATCTTTCAACCGTACCAAATATTAGCCTGAATAAACAGATAGACAGACGAAATGTTTAAAATAAGCTTGTTTGTGTTTTGGTATCGCTTAAGTAACTATACGCACTTGGTAAAGCTCTGTTAGTATGAAATCACAGACATACACTTTTTTTTATTCTTTACAAGTTAGCCCTTGACTACAATCTCACTTGTTGGTAAGTGATGATGCAATCTAAGATGGAGGCGGGTCAACTTGGAGGAGGATGAAAATACACACCCCTTTCGGTTTATACACGACTAGCGGACGCCTGCGACTTCGTCCGCGTGAAACTCGATGTAAACTTTCAACTACCCCTACGCTAACCTACCCTACTTCTACCCTAACAATAAGTAAATTTTTACACCTTGTGTTCGAAAAATCCAAATATCTTACGGAACCCTATTTTTTTGCAAAAGAAAATTTAGCCCTTGTGGATAATGTAGCTTTCGAATGGTGAGAGAATTTTTAAAATCGGTCCTGTAGTTTTTTAGTAGTTTCATTACATACAAACAAACAAACATACATACAAACAAAATTTTCCTCTTTATAATATTAGTACAGAAGCATAGATATCTACACGATGCTGGTAGGCTGGTAACTATCCAAGGCCGAAGCCTCCCCCACCAGCGAGACCTGGACCAATTAAGAAAACCTCAATCACTGGGCCGGAGGCCGGTATTTATATGTAGGTTACTCTAACACCGCACATACCACTGCGTCGTGTGTTATGCTTGTATATAGTACACGGCATATGGTGAGCTGTACACCCTTTCTTTTTTAAGGGTTACAGACAGACTTGCTGTCTTTAGAAAAGGATACTGTTTGTAACTTTTAAATTTGAATAAATTTATTTTCTTTTTTTTTTTCTTCGCCACGGAGGCCGTTATTTATAAGTATTGATAATAACAAATTAGAAAACTTGTAGAGGCAGTCTTCGTGAACACATTTTAAACACTATCACTGTGAAACGTATGCCGCGACACATTAGAAAATCATTAACCTCATTTTGCTGCAGTTGGGTAGCGATGAGACCAACATTTATAGCTACTACTCGTAGACAGAGAGCAGTGATAGCCCAGTGGATATGACCTCTGCCTCCGATTCCGGAGGGTGTGGGTTCGAATCCGGTCCGGGGCATGCACCTCCAACTTTACAGTTGTGCGCATTTTAAGAAATTAAATATCACGTGTCTCAATCGGTGAAGGGAAACATCGTGAGGAAACCTGCATACCAGAGAATTATCTTCATTCTCTGCGTGTGTGAAGTCTGCCAATCCGCATTGGGCCAGCGTGGTGGACTATTGTCCTAACCCCTCTCATTCTGAGAGGATACTCGAGCTCAGCAGTGAGCCGAATATGGGTTGATAACGATGACTCGTAGACACTGACACGTCTCAAGTTCATGGCAACTTATTCGTGAACATACGATGTTTTTTTTTTAATTTTTATTCTTTACACAATCACATCTAATGGTAAGTGATGACGTAATCTAATATGGAAGCAGGGTTACTTGTTAGGAGGAGGATGGAAATTCACATCCCTTTCGGTTCCTACACATCTTATCGGAACGCTAAATCGCTTGGCGGTACGTCTTTGCCGGTAGGGTGGTAACCTCCCACTTCCACCGGAGAACGAACGGAGGACCTCCGTCTTGTAAATCCACCGCGCATACCACTGCGCCACGAAAGCCGTCAATATTTGATTTTCCTTTTAAAAGTCTCTAAATTCGGATCACTTTTTGCGTTGAATCTGTAGGCACGTAACATTTGCGTCAACGTTACTAATAAGAACTGCCAAAATATGGAATGCCCTTCCGGCGTCTGTGTTTCCTGACACGTATAATTTGTGCACCTTCAAGGCAAGAGTGAATAGGCATCTTCTAGGCAATCGCGCTTCATCTTAGACCTCATCATTGCTTTCCATCAGGCTTGATTGTGGTCAAGCGTAATCCTATACTACATTAAAAAAAAAACATGTCTATAGTATAAATGTTTTGACGGTCTCCGTGGCGCAGTGGTACGCGCGGTGGATTTACAAGACGGAGGTCCTGGGTTCGATCCCGGGCTTTGGCCGTGGCTAGTTACCACCCTACCGGCAAAGACGTGCCGCCAAGCGATTTAGCGTTCCGGTCCGGTACGATGCCGTGTAGAAATCGAAAGGAGTGTGGATTTTCATCCTCCTCCTAACAAGTTGAGCCCGCTTCCATCTTAGACTGCATCATCACTTACCATCAGGTGAGATTGTAGTCAAGGGCTAACCTGTAAAGAATAAAAAAAAAAATCATTGGTTTAGAAAACATAAAAGTATATGTTGAAAACTTCAGACATGAAAAGGGGTGAAAATAGACGAGTTTTGTCACAAAAATCTTTCAACATAATAATATTCCTTTAGTGAAACTCTTTTCTAAAGCTTTGATACATGAGGCTTTAATGTCATTACTCGTTTTTCCTTCAATGAGGTGCGGATTGAGTCTACTTCAATGGAGCGGGGCGTATTCATTCTGTTAGATCAGTGATTCCCAAAGTGGTCTATATCGAGCCCCAGGGGTCTATGGCAAACTGCAAGGGGTCTATGTCGGCGAATAAAAATTTGGGTGTTCATTAAATGAAAATGGTTTACACGATAGTGGATACATACACTGGACACATACACTGATAGTACCTATTTTTTACATCATATTATCTTATAATATCAAAACATATACATTAATTTAAAGTAACTATGAAGTAAAAAAAATATTATATATGTTTATAAAATTGTCTAAGTTGTAGGATACAGAAAATCAATATCAAATAAGTAGGGGTCTACCCAACACGGAAAAACATGGCAAGGGGTCTACGACACAAAAAAGTTTGGGAAACTCTGTGTTAGATCTACGAACTGCCTACGCCTGGATTCAGATGTTATAAGAATATCTTCTTTAGAAATACGTACCTTGGCTGAGCTATGCTATTATATTCATTTGAAATGTTAGTGAGACTAGTACTATAGAAAGACACCTGTTAATATGATATACCTACAGGGTGCTGGGGAGTATCTCCCACAACTCCAAAGTGTTGACGAGTCCAATTAGGAGGATTTTGACGGCCTCCGTGGCGCAGTGGTATGCGCGGTGGATTTACAAAACGGAGGTCCTGGGTTCGATCCCCGGCCAGCAGATTGAGGTTTTCTTAATTGGTCCAGGTCAGGCTGGTGGGAAGCTTCGGCCATGGCCGTTCCGGTACGATCTCTTGTACGAACCGTAAAGGGGTGTGGATTTTCATTCTCCTCCTAACAAGTTAGTCCGTTTCCATCTTAGATTGCATCATCACTTACCATCGGGTAAGATTGTAGTCAAGGGCTAACTTGTAAACAATAAAAAAAAAATGTCAAACTGCATAATATAAAAACAATTATATTTTCATACAAAAATTCCGACTATCCATGTAACACACGTCTCTATCCTTGCATTTAAAATTTTTAAAGTTTGGCTACGTCATAATTGGGGCACATTTTAAGATCTATTTACAAAAGAAATATTATTTAATCTTAAAATGTAAATTTTAGAACACACGTTCTTTAAACATTTTTAATTAATTTTCGGTAAAGAATATAACCCATGAGTTATGGCAAATACTCCCCAGCACTCTGTATAGACAATCTAGTTTTAGAAGTCTTAATTAAAAATTGAGACTTAAGTATTTGACATTAGTTGTATTTAATTAAACAGATAGGTTAATAGTGAACGGAAGGAACGGGGTAAGCAAAAAAAAAAAGTTTTTATATAAAAAAATATATTCTGAGTCGTGATAGCCCAGTGGATACGACCTCTGCCTTCGAATCGGAGGGCGTAATTTCGAATCCGGTTCGGAGCATCTGGTGCATTTAAAAAAAATAAATATCACTCGTATCAAAGGTGAAGGAAAATCATCGTATAGAAACCTACCTAAGAATTTTCTTAATTCCTTAATCGATTCTTCTACGTGTGTGAAGTCTGCCAATCCGCAGTGGGCCAGCGTGGTATTAGCCTAATCCTTGTCATCCTGAGAGGAGGTGCTTTACATTCGATTATGGGCTGTTAATGATAATGACTAAAAATGACAACTACAGGACCTACATAAGAGCTTTATGAGTATAACATTAGGACTTTTAATTACCTGGACTTAGGACGAGCTGCAAATGTAGGTATTATAATAAAGAATAACAGAGGCTGCATATAAATGCGAGATAGTTAATCCTAGAGTACACGAACAATGAGCCTGTACCTACTCTCTGTTAACACCACCTTAACTAGGATCATGCGATGTTCGTGTACTATGCAAACAATGCTAAGGCTAAGTACATAATGTTTCGCTAAAAAGATTTCATCTAAATCTGCGACAAATAGTTATGTTTGTTGTAGATGTGCTGATGCTGTTTCGTTGGTTTTTTATGAATAAGCAGGCTTAGCTACCAGTACCTACTCTCTGTTAACACCACCTTAACTAGGATCATGCGATGTTCGTGTACTATGCAACAATGATAAGGCTAAGTACATAATGTTGCGCTAAAAAGATTTCTACTAAATCTGCGACAAATAGTTATGTTTGTTGTAGATGTGCTGATGCTGTTTCGATGGTTTTTTATGAATAAGCAGGCTTAGCTGCCAGTACCTACTCCCTGTTAACACCAGCTTAACTCGGATCATGCGATGTTCGTGTACTATGCAAACAATGCTAAGGCTAAGTACATAATGTTTCGTTAAAAAGATCTCACCTAAATCTCGGATAAATAGTAATGTTTGTCGTAGATGTGCTGATGCTGTTTCGTTGGTTTTTTATTAATAAGCAGGCTTAGCTGCCAGTACCTACTCCCTGTTAACACCACCTTAACTAGGATCATGCGATGTTCGTGTACTATGCAAACAATGCTAAGGCTAAGTACATAATGTTGGTTTTTTTATGTATAAGCAAGCGCTTAGCTGCAATCACGGTTATGGTAAGCGATGATGCAGCCTATGGTAGAACGCGCTTGCCTACAAGATGCCTATTCACTGTTGACTTGAAGATACCCATATTGATTGTGGTGGGGAAAACTTAAGGCATTCCATATCTTTAGGTATACGGTTCCGGTCCGGGGCATGCTCGTCCAACTTTTCAGATATGTGCATTTTAATCAATTAAATAAGTATCATGCGTCTCAAACGGTGAAGGAAAAGCATAGTGAGGAAACCTGCATACCTGAGAATTTTCTTAATTATCTCCGTGTGTGATGTCTGCCAATCCACGATGGCCAGCGTGGTTGACTAAGGCCTAATCCGTCTCATTCTGAAATGAGGCTTATGCTCAACAGTGAGCTGAAAATGGGTTGTTAATGATCTAATTAATTATCCTACAAAAAAGATAGATATTCCAGCGTGCTATCCAAACTGGCCCTTACAATTCTTTTTTCTTTTATACCAACTAACTGCTACGTTAGTAAACCACAAGCGAGTCCGATAACAATGAATCAACTCCACACACACACATACACACAAACTGTATACGGACCTCCACCTATGTACCACAACCATATACACAACAACAGAGGCGCAGATAGCCAGTGTTCCATTGACCTATCACAGCCTATTTGAGTCCCAGTGCACATGATATGCTTTTAGTTTTTGTATTTGATGACAAGTTCGCGCGTGTGTGCACGCTTAAAACTTTTTTGTACTAATCAACATGTGTAAAGGGGAAACTTTGTCGGCATTTCCAATCAGTTGTACGTTTTGCAACGTGGATTTATTTCTTAGCGTACATATGAGATGTTGAAAAGTAAAAAAAAAATTAAAGTGTTAAACACACCTATAGATGTAATTAAACCGATTTAAAACGTTTTAAATAAAATTCTGCAGTTTTAAATTTTATTAAACGGTTTAAAACTCGATTAAAAAATAAAATATGTGTTTTATACTTCATTAAAGAATAAATTGTGGTCATCTGACATCGTATTTCGTTTTAATTAGGTAGTTAACACATAAAAAAATGTTTACAATTTTTTAGGTAGGTACTCCGTTGTATCCCTACTCCCTACCTAGATAAAATTAAGAAAATGTAGTTTAATAAAATAAAGGGTTTTTTTTGTTTTAAATGGAATGGTTTAATTAGTTTTAAACCGGCCTTACATCTATAAACACACCGAAAACATATGTAAACTAAAAGTCGTTAAGACTAATACGTACTCTAGGATGTTAATAAAAGTACAGTTTATTTAAATTATATTGTATCTCATCCTGAAAAAGAAAAACGAAAGAAGAAACAGCAAATATTTTTTAGCTTATAACTTCTTTATTTTAAATTTAGGGTAAACAATGATATAAACATATTTGAAAGCAAAACAATTTGCTACAAATTATGACTTTACAATTTTTTTGTAAGACGCATAGTTTCCGAGATATAGCAAAAAAAGTGTTTTAACCCCTTTTTTCAAGATGGTGCCGGGGGACTAGGGTTGCGATCCCACAAACTTGAGGTTATGCTTCTATTGACCCCCCACACATAAAATAAAAAATAAAATGCAAAGCTCATGTAAAATTTTAATGGACATACATACTAACTTCCTGCCAAATTTCATCTTTATACGTCAAACGGTTTTCGGGATTTCGTGATGACCTTTCAAAGTCAAACTCAAAATTCATTTATTTTTAATAGGCTTAGTTTACAAGCTCTTTCGAAACGTTAGGTAATAATATTAAACTTAAGATAATGGTGATAATAATTATTCGAAAACTTAAAATTACAGTTACGAGGGTTCCAAACGCGCCTTGGTCTGAGAAGAGCCCACAACAAACTCAGCCAGGTTTATCCTTTTTTAGTTTATCACCATTTAACAATAAGTATATAAGTAGCCTGTCATGTAATACATTTCTTTTGCAAGCAATTTTGTCATTTACGTAATCATTGACACTATAATACGACTTTTCTATAAACTTACGTTTAATTTTTCCTATTTATATATTAAGATTTCTGTATAGTTCAAATTAAATGTCTGATTAATGAATTTATTTTCTAAACTGGTCTTAATTCAGAAGTTGTGATTTTCCGTTCCAAGATTTTCCCCGTGCAATCGTTAACCGATTTCCATTTAAGCTGAGGCCATTGAATTAGCAACGAAATGCAGTTTGCCTTGCCTTTCCACTGATGGTTGGTATTTGTTGATCGGAAAAGCTTTATAGAAAAAAAAAAAATTGGACGTGGCTAAAAACTAGTCGACGGCTTCGATGGAAACTGCTGACTTTTATTGAATTAGTTAGAGACTTTGACTAATGTTTTTTGATTAATTATTAACTTGGTGGATTTTGAAAGGATTTCTTCTTAAAACGGAATTCGTTTGACCAATATTTTTTGATTAAATATTTAATCAAAAATCGTTTTGGAATGGCGACCCCGCGCCGGAAAAGCGCAGTGTTGGTCGACCCCCCACTAGGTGGACCGAGGATATCAAGCGGGTTGCAGAGAGCCGCTGGATGCTGGCGGCTCGAGACTGTTGTGCTTGGAGGTCCATGCAAGAGACCTATGTCCAGCAGTGGACGTCTATCGGCTGATAAGGAATGAAGGAAAGTTTGTATTACTGTAGGGGTAATCTCTGAATCTAATGCAGCGATTTTAATTTTTGTTTGCAAATGCGACTACTTGAATTGAGTGCGAAGAAGTTGTGTTTGGCACTCATTGAATGGGGACGTTTTTTGGTCGCTGATTGTGCATCCACTTTTTGATAGGAGATCGATGTATGACACTCACAAATAACGTTGTTTTCTAGCGGTAAAAAATTTGCAAATTAGCAAATTCAAACTTATGATTGAATTTGCTCTGAATTTGGGATTTTATTGAATATTAGACTATATTTAAAGGACTTTAGGTATAATTTTCTTTACCAATAATTCTAAAACTGTCAAAGCAAAATTGGCCAGTTTTTAAGTGAAATTTCTACCTGATTGAAATTTCTACCTGATTGTCCTTTTATTATAATAGGTAGACTATAATATAATATGTAGGTGTCATAGGCTATATTTTATCCCCGTATTCTCACGTGAACGGGAACCAAAGTGAGGCAATTGAAATTTCAATATTTCGGCAACACTAGAAGTTATATGAAAAACAAGTTAATAAACTATTCATACACTTCAAAATGGACAGTTCGCCGTTGATACTGCAGAAGTGGAAACTGTGTCGCGCTAACAAAACGCTACGCGATGTTCCGAACTGCGAAATTTAGCAAACTCCACTCAATTGTTAGCGAAAATTTAACGTTCAACATTTATAGACTGAGAGCCTGTGGCAGCTAGACATACATCATTTTAGGAAGGCTGAAAATTCGTCAGCTGATGATCCTACTATAGGTAGGAGCAGGTTTCTAGGTTCCAGTGGCGCTAACATGGGACCGACGAGATACTCGTGAAGAGAAATAGACAAAGAGAAACCCAGTCGCCATACAAACTCGGGCCCATAAAATTTAATCAATATAAAACTGAAAATTGGCCATAAATCAGAACAGTTATGGAGATCTCATGAGACCAATTATCAGAAATATCAAAAAAATACGTTATAGATTTGGTCAAGCGAGGATCCTGAAACCTGCTACCTTCCTAAGCCCAAATCCAATCTCCATAAATGGTTACCGTACTTACATATGGTGGCAAGGGATGACAAGGTTTCGGCCTTCGTAAATGATGTATGTCTGGCTCTCTGTCTATTATGTCGTCATATAAACAGAGCTTTATTGAAGTTTGAGTTTAATCGGCATATTATGATATATATCATGTTCCCAGTTGCCAGTCACTTTGCGGCAATCCTTCGAAAAATACCGGTAAAGATATTTAACAGAACTTTAAAGCTCTCTAGCGAAGGGCTGTCACGAGGCCAACGGTCTGACGACTGTATGAATGACGCGTGGTTCTCGTTCCCGTAGGAGTACGGGGTTAATATATAGCCTATAGCCTTCCTCGATAAATGTGCTATCACATTGAAAGAATTTTTCAAATCGGACCTGTAGTTCTTGAGATTAGCGCGTTTAAGCAAACAAACATACAAACTCTTCAGCTTTATATATTAGTATAGAGTATATATACCCAGTGCCACTTACCAGTTTCTGGTGAGACTTCATGTCTTGATTCTGTTCCCTGATATGGCACAGTTTGTTTGTAATTATATAATCACTAGAGCCGTGATAGCCCAGTGGATATGACCTCTGTCTCCGATTCCAGAGGGTGTGGGTTCGAATCCGGCCGGGGATGCACCTCCAACTTTTCAGTTGTGTGCATTTTAAGAAATAAAAAATCACGTGTCTCAAACGGTGAAGGAAAACATCGTGAAGAAACCTGCATATCAGAGATTTTTCTTAATTCTCTGCGTGTGTGAAGTCTGCCAATCCGCATTGGGCCAGCGTGGTGGATTATTGGCCTAACCCCTCTCATTCTGAGAGGAGACTCGAGCTCAGCAGTGAGCCGTTTATGGGTTGATAACGACGACGACGATAGAGTATTGTCTTGATATTCGGGAAGAAATATCAAAAAATTATGTTTTATAGGTACTAGAATAAATGCGGTTCGGGAGCCGAGAAACCTGCTACGTTTCTAAGCGTATATCCAAAGTCATAATTTGCTACCTCATTTACCTATGGTAGGATAGGAGCACAGGCTGAACAATTTTCGGCCTTCCTAAAATAAGGTAAGTCTGGTTGTCGCAGGCGCTCTGTCCATTATATCGGCTATATAAACTGAGCTTTATTAAAGTTTGAGTTTAATCCATTATGAAATGAGCGTTTTTTGCCAGTTATCTAAATTAACGCCAGCCTGCGGAAAGAAAGAACATTTTTATAAGGATAAAAATTCCCATCAATCATTGTAAATAATAATTTATATGCTTGTATCCATCTAGTTATAATTATGTACTTGTACTAGCAGAGGCCGTGATAGTGGATATGATCGCTGCCTCCGATTCCGGAAAGTGTGGGTTCGAATTCGGTCCGGGGCATGCACCTCCTTAACTTTTCAGTTGTGTACATTTTAAGAAATAAAATATCACGTGTCTCAAACGGTGAAGAAAAAACATCGTGAGGAAACCTGCATACCAGAGAATATTCTTAATTCTGCGTGTGTGAAGACTGCCAATTTGTATTGGGCCAGCGTGGTGGACTATTGGCCTAATCCCTCTCATTCTGAGAGATGACTTGAGCTTAGCAGTGAGCCGTATATTAGTTGATAATGATGAATAATCAATGATGACTAGCAGACGCCACGCGGTTTTACCCACGTTGTTCTCGTTCCCGTATTTTTGGTAATAACTTGGCTCTCTATTATAATTTTCAAAATCGTTTCAGTAGGTACAGAGATTACCCTCACAACCTTTAACTCTTTGTAATAATAGTATAGATATAAACTCGACTTACGCCATCTTTAAGCAAATTATACTAATAACTACATTTCGCCAATATAGCATCTTAGTTCCGTTTTCAATATATCTTCGCAAAGTTGTTTCAAATATTCTGGTTACTTAAAAAAAAAGAAAAACTTGAAAATTAATATAAAAGTATTTTTTTTATCAACACACGTTAGCCCTTGACTACAATCTTACCTGATGGTAAGTGATGATGTAAACTAAGATGGAGGCGGGCTAACTAGTTAGGAAGAGGATGAAAATCCACACCCCATTCGGTTTCTACACGACATCGTACCGGAACGCTAAATCGCTTGGCGGTACGTCGTTGTCGGTAGGGTGGTAACTAGTCACGGCCGAAGCCTCCCACCAGCCAGGCCTGGATCAATTAAGTAAACCTCAATCGGTCCAGCCGGGGATCGAACCCAGGACCTCCGTCTTGTAAATCCACCGCGCACACCACTGCGCCACCAAATGCTTTTATCTTAATTTTTTATTTGATTACATATAGACATACTGCTATGACATGTCTTGCTTACGTATTCACCAGAAATGTACGGATGTACCTACTCGTAGATTGTAGAAGTACGCAAGATATGTAATAATGAGACATCGCGACCCGTTTCTTCCATAATGCGATGTAGAAATACACAGAAATGTTGAATGCAAGACGTCACACATTTCTTTTGCTCAACCTGTGTCTGGATTTCATATTTCACTTGTGCGAGACAATTTTCCCTCCGTTCTCTCGACTTAATTGCTCACTTATAAATATTTTGTGTATACTTGAAAGTTGAGAGAGATGCCAGTGTTTTAGAAATACGGAAATAGACGCATTTTTTAGTATCAACAAAAAAAAAATTAATGTGGGCAGTAGAAAGTTAAAGCAGTATATTGTTTTTAGTTTTTTTTTTTTTGCTTTTTATTAAGCCCACCAACAGATGTACAAGTGACATAAATCATTATTGTATGTGACATAAGGAGTACAGTGACTCATAGATGTAAAAATGCGTATATACCCTGAGGGTTAATTAGGAAAATGGGGGCTCATTATGTATCTCGGTGTACCATTGAAAAAATGCGTCACTATACAGTTTTTGTATTTTCGGTTTAGATGACCTGAAATAATCATTTCAACGAAACAAGCTTGAATGCACTGTTTTACGTTATGTGTTATTTTTTTTCTACGATCTACATGATTATTTCAATGAATTACGTAAATACCAGTTTTTCTTTTTCTTTGAAATAACGTTACTACCTGCCACTATCACTACTATACTAATGTTACTTTACGTAAAATAACGATAATTATGACATTGCGTTCAAAACGCAATGTTAGATGATTGCAAAAACGAAAATACGATGAAGTGACTGATTAGTTGAATGGTACACCGAGATACATAATAACCCTGCTGAATTGTATAAGCAATTTCCCATATTGTGGGTACCTTCGTTAAATACACATTAATATTGCCAGTGTCGGGCATTTTACCGGAATACCTTTCCTCGAACTTTGAAGGCTTATAAAATATCTACTGTGATTGCATCACAAGTGGAAATCCCATAGACGATGGAAAATCGATTTGGCTACTTCTTACGTAGAAGCGTAGAAGGCCACTGCGCTAAACATAATGCAAATATGAAACTATTTATAAACTTTTCACTTTTCACGTATGATATTTTAATAGTTTAACATCTTTAGTTAAAGTTAGATGATCGTAGTTGCTTCTACTTATTTCTTTCGTATTTTTATTTACTGTTGTTGAATTTTGAAGCGTATTATCTATACTAATATTATAAAGCTGAAGAGTTTGTTTGTTTGTTTGTTTGATTGAACGCGCTAATCTCAGGAACTACTGGTCCGATTTGAAAAATTCTTTCAGTGCTAGATAGTCCATTTATCGACGAAGGCTATATATTAACCCCATATTCCTACTGGAACGGGAACCACGCTGGTGAAACCGCGCGGTGTCAGCTAGTTTATTATAACAGTACCCTCGCGCGTAATTCCTATTCTCGTGAGGATACAGGTGTAGAATATAGCCTTTGTTATTCGCTGATAATGTAGTAACAAACAAATCTTACCTCTTTAAAATATTAGTATTATAAGTAGTGTTTTTCAGATAGCATGAGTACGGTGACAGTTAGATTAACCTGCCTTCCGATATTAAGAGTATTTATAAATAGTACAACTTGATGTTGAATAAGTGCTTCAAAATTAATCGTACCAAGTGATATGAGGCTTAAACCCACCACGTTGCAATGAGCTGGTGGATCAGTTGCGTTGCCATTTCAAATACCTTAACCAACAGGTAAAATTGACTAACCGTGACCTACTTTCTTATGTTTATGGTAGGCGTCCACAGATCCGCATCGTACGTATCGATAGTATGCGTCCGATGCGTACGATGCGGATCTGTGGACGCCTGCTATTATAACTTGCTTCCGTTATAAAACAACTAGCGGACGCCCGCGACTTCGTCCGCGTAGAATTCAGTTTTTCACAAATACCGCGGGAATTATGGATTTTTCTGGGATGAAAAGTAGCCAATGTGTTAATCCGGAGTAAAAACTATTTCCATCTAAATTTCAGCCAAATCGCTTCAGTTGTAGCGGCGTTAAAGAGTAACAAACATCCATACAAACTTTCGCGTTTATAATATTAGTAGGATGTATAGCACTACTGATCACAAATTGATTACATTCAGATTAGCTGACGGTCATGATGTTGTCTGTGTTAGAAACTTACTAATCTTTAAGAGAGATTGTAGATATTGCTCTAATGACAGATTTCGAAACCCGAGACAGTCTAATTAGAGACAGCTTAACTTCGATTTTCCCTTTTAATTTATTTGGTAAATAATATAAACAGCGTGTTTTGAGAATACATAAATTTAAATTTACACTTTAATTTTAAGTTTCCGACTTTAATTATCACCCTTCAACTACAGACTACAGTGACATCAAGCCTGATAGAAATAAATGAATTTTGAGTTTGAGTTTTATTGCTGCAAATCATATCTAATTGGACTATTTAGTTATGTAAACTCGGATAGTATTTATGTGTATCTATAATTCATCTTTTGTTGAAGTTAGAAATGAATTTAAAATTAACAGAATTATTCGAGAGTGGTTGCTCTTGTCATTGTTTCATTTAAATTAGCTCCATCTATCATTTATATTATTTTTAACAACACACAAACAAATAATCACACCCGATATTATATTATTTAGGTGACTAATAAGTTATTTGTCTGTGGTATAAGTTTACTAATAAGTTATTCATCTATCATCTACACAGGTTAAAAAGATAATTGAATGACTTTACAGTGACAGTTGACTATCTGTCTTAATGTGTTTTTTGTCACAATATGTCTGTGTATGGCTTAAGGCTCAAAAAGTTTAAAAAATAAAGATTCTCAAAAATAAATTATTATACCTAGTTGTAACTGAATCCTCCAAAATGAAGTATTTTTTCATGAAGTTCTCAACAATGGACATTTCTAATTTAAATGTGACGGAACTCCTTTCTCAGCCTAAACCAAAACTCTCCCTCTTTAGACCCGAAACCCTCGAAGTTTCTGATAATGATGTTCTAACATTGCTTTCTGTAGACAAGAATAAACTACCTACCTGCAGTAATGGTCTAGTCTACTTGTTATTTCCATTGTTCCAACTCCGACGAGTCTGTCGGGAACTATTGGCAACATGGAATTGATTTTCTCTTTGATGAGACAGCGTTTGAAGCTATAAATTTCGTTCTAAATGAGCATTCCTAAACAAATAGCATGATTTAATGTGGACAACAAACAAAATGGTGATGTTGGCTATATAATTGACGTATGCATATATATGAGACGTATTGCAGTAATTTATTAGTGTATTTTTAAACTTTGAAAAAAGAGGGGTATTATAAGTTTGAAGTCTATGTCTGTTTGTGGCATCGTAGCTCTTAAACAGAGTGACCGATTTCGATGCGGTTTTTTTTTCATTTGAAAGCCAGTTTCCCTGCGGTGGTTCTTAGCTCTGTTTGGTCTATGACGGTCCAGCTGTGTAAAAGTATCAGTTATTGTCCAAAATTATGTAAGGCGTATGATTACATACTCGATTACATACTCGAGGGGGCTTCACGCGTGCCAGTTCCCGACCTGCACTGATGCTGTAACCAAAATTGTCTCCAGAGAACCCAACTCTTCGAAAACTCACGGCAGACGTATTGTATTTTTGGATTCAATAGATTCGTTTCAATTAGTACCTTGCACATAAGACATGATAACCCAGTGGATATGACCTCTGCCTTCGATTCCGGACGATGTGGGTTCGTATCCGATCCGGGGCATGCACCTCCAAACTTTTCAGTTGTATGCATTTAAGAAATTAGATATCACACGGTGTCTCGAATATCGTGAGGAAACCTGCACACCAGAGCATTTTCTTAATTCTCTGCGTGTGTGAAGTCTACCAATCTGCATTGGGCCAGCGTGGTGGACTATTGGCCTAACCTTTCTCATTTGGAGAAGAGACTCGAGCTCAGCAGTGAGCCGAATATGAGTTGATAACGAACGATTTAAGACATATCGTATTTAGTTTCATATAACCCAATTAAGGGTACCCAACCCAACCCTACTTTTTAAGGGTTGTTCCATAAAGTGTAAGTATTTTTTTTTAATTTGCTTGTGGTCAATATGATTTATGTTAAAACTTCTGGAACGCAGTAAATAACGACGTCCCTGGAGTTGTTCAAACTTTTGTTTTGTGCGCAGTTGTTAAATTAGTTCGTCTAAACTGAATTGATATATCTCAGTACCACGTTTTTAACCCCCGATTCCCGAAAAAGGGGGGGTGTTATACGTTTGAAGTCGATGTATGTCTGTCTGTGGCATCGTAGCGCTCAAACGGATTTTCATTTTCTTTGATCCAGCTCACATATTGCAAAAATATTGAACTCTATGAATTTCTGGCATAAAAGTCGTAGTAATATCATGAATTCATGACCTTCGGGGGTATTTCAAAATTTTTATAATTTTTCATATTCAGTTTCTTTGATCCAGCTCAAATATTGCAAAAATATTAAACGTAATGTATTTCTGGCATAAAAGTCGTTATTTTAGTTAATATCATGAATTCATGACCTTCGGGGGTATTTCAAAATTTTTATCATTTTTCATATTCAGTTTCTTTGATCCAGCTCAAATATTGCAAAAATATTAAACGTAATGTATTTCTGGCATAAAAGTCGTTATTCTAGTTAATATTATAAATTCATGACCTTCGGGGGTATTTCAAAATTTTTATCATTTTTCATATTCAGTTTCTTTGATCCAGCTCAAATATTGCAAAAATATTAAACTTAATGTAGTTCTGGCATAAAAGTCGTTATTTTAGTTAATATCATGAATTCATGACCTTTGAGGGTATTTTAACAAAATTTTTAATTTTAACTTGAAAAGACAGTATAGTTACCACACTGACCATTTTACGTTGTCACAGGTCACATGTTACTTTGAAATACTAAACAAATGGACTATTAAAAGGAGCGGTATTGCTGTCGCTATTGGTCGACAATATGTCTATTTATCTTCACGAGATAATATATCGTGGCGAATCTTAGGCCTAATTAATGATGCGTGGCAATGGTTGCAATACATCATGTGGCACGCAATATAAAAATTGCAGAGAAATAGAGAGGAAAAGTTGTATTTGCCGTCCGCATTTTGTGATAACAAATCAAAATCCATACGGTACGTCTTTAGGAGATCAAGACATCCCAGTCGGCGAAATGTCTATAAAGTTGTGGAGTTCGATATTACTTTCAGCCGGAGGGCTGTTATCTAATAGACCCAGAGCTTGTGATAGTCAGACATACCTCATCATGCTCCTGTCATAGGTATGTTAGAAGTTCCTCGATTACGAGTGGTATTAACTATTAACATTCATTATTTATGTTTTTGTGGAGGGGAGCTAGTGTTGGTATAAACAAGAGGATATTTTTTATATTATATTATCACTTGAGTTGTTTGTTAGGCAGCGTGGACACCGTCACGCTGCCATTAGTTAGTAATTCGCGCAACATATGTTGTAGTTATTGATCATAAATTGTTTAGTGTGGGCATGGAGAACATGACGGGCAGGGAAGGTGAGTTTATGCATTCTGAATGGATCCTTTAAACCTACACCCAAGGTCACAAGTCCTGAGACCTGCTCGGGGTGTTTCTACCATAAAATAATAGGGCAATCACTGTTACTGCTATCCGTCACGTCACATGTAGAAAGCAAGTTGCCTGCGCCGATCTACCAACTCTTATCGCTATGGTAGTCCGTACCGTGTCTCCATACTAAAGTTCTCTTGAAAAACTCTTGATCGGTATTATACGAAGGGTTCGCAGGAATCTGTGACTGGCGACATAATTTCCCATATTATAACGAGAAAAAGATTGCAAATAATACTTAATACTTAGACGGTTGAGGAACTGCGGTTTAATTCACTATCTATGAGGTATGCTAGTTGACATTTACGAAATTGAATGTTTATGTAAAAAATTAGTTTGTCAATTGATTTAAGAAATTAAATATCACGTGTTTCAAAAGGTGAAGGAAAAACAATCTGAGGAAACCTGAATACCTGAGAATTTTCTAAATTCTATGCGTGTGTAAAGTCTGCCAATCCGCATTGGGTCAGCGTGGTGGACAAAGATTAACCCCTCTCGTTTTGAGAGGAGAAGGTTAATAATGATGATGATGATTCTTAAAATAAGGTAAATCAGGGTATCGCAGACCCGCTCCATAATAATGGCGTATCTACTCTTAGTGAATTCTAATCATTAGGTTGACTGAGCTGTCTCCAGACTGAAACTTAATTGGTTTTTGTCTGCCTTTATAATTTGAATGTAATATCTACTTCTCAATTCTTCGTCGAATTCAGCCCCTCTATTTTTCTTCCATCAATTTAATTACATTTCCTTTAATTATGCGACACTTCCTCAATAATAATTGTCTTCTTAATTTAAATCGAAGTGTTTTTAATGTTTAACGTGCTTTCCCTGTTATAATTTAGGAAGGTTACTTTGACAAAATGTTGTACTTTTTTCATTGAAATAAAATACAATAAGAAATTTGCTAATAGGGATGATAACAGTTTTTTAAATTATATATAAATTAAGAGTACGCTAATAGTAAAGCAATTTTGTAAAAGTAACAAAAGGTATCTGCGATTATTACTTTCGGAGCTACAGGGGTTTAAAGGGTCAAATTTGCGGCGCTGCCACGGATCCCTGAAAAACGCGCCATACAAAATGGTACGAACTTATGACGTAGGCAATTAATGATCGTTAGATTTGTATGGGCGTTTAAACAAAATTACTAATATCTTTGTTATTTCTGCGTTTATGTTTATAGTTTATATATTAAAAAATTTCACATTTAATGTAAGGAAGCTAAAACTGTATGAATTATCATCTAATTACGATAAAATATTTTTAGTAGATTTTGAAATTTAATAATCTTATTTATTTTGCAAATATCCAGTCAATCTTTGCTTTTTATGTATAAATTAGTTAACATTGACCTTATTTACCCGAATGTATCATAAAAATCAAAATATTCAAACCTAGTCATCATCCCCATTCTTAGTTACACTAATCATACTCAATGGTGGCAACTATACTGGATGCATTTCCGCTTTGGATAAGTCAAGGCAATTGGGTGCAGAGATGTTATTCAGAGAATATTTTTGGCAGCGAGTTGGCCCAAGGGTCTCCACGACAAAGGGAACTAATATGTAACTCAGATCAATCAAAGGCATACTTACTTTTGCCACTTACCAGTTTCTGCTGTGGCTTCATGTCTTTATTCTGTTCCCTGATATGGCACAGTTTGTTTGAAATGATATAAAAAAAACTAGCGGACGCCCGCAACTGCGTATGCGTGAAATTTTGTTTTTCACTTATCCCGCGGGATCCACTGATTTTCCGAGATAAAAGTAATGTATATGTTGCTCATCCCTCCTCTATCTTCTAGATTTCCCGTTTAAATCGGTTCAGCTGTTTCAGAGATTACCCGGACAAACAGAAAGACAGACAAAAATTCTTATCTTGAAATCTCAGACGGACACTTCAACTTCACTTAATGTATTGATGATGATGATGATGATGATGATGATGATGATTATGATGATGATGATGATGATGATGATGATGATGATGATGATGATGATGATGATTATGATGATGATGATGATGATGATGATGATGATGATGATGATGATATTGGTTGTGATTTTAGCCAGCTGCCATTTAAGCACTGTGCCTTACCATTGTGCACTGATGCCTTTTCAAAAACAAGAAATCAATTGCGTTTTTGTTATTTAATGTAAATTATGTTATTTGACAATGTTATTTTACAGTACATGTGTGAAGTGTAAAATAAAATAATTGTTATTTTTGGTGAATACAAATGTTAGTAGTAATACACTGAATTCTAATTAATTTATTTATTTTTAAATATTTACCCAAATTGTGAAGTAAATGTTGTTTTTATCAACACCAGAACACGATATTAAACATTCTTGTACGATTATTAAATCCGCAAAAAATCCATTTATTTTTCGGGAAAGAATTTTCTTATGCTATCTCCCTTTTTGCGATTGATTGTGAAATTACAGGAATGTAAATGTATACAGAAGGTCAAATAGCCGTCGCTTTGCAAGAAAAATTTAGTAGGCACTTGATATTGATATTCTATTTTCACTAATATTATAAAGCGGTAAAGTTTTTTAGGTTGTAGGGTGTAATCTCTGCACCGATTTTGTTCTTTTACCAATAAAAAGCCACGTTATTTGTGAGTGTCATAGGCTATGTTTTATCCCCGTATTCCCACGGGAACGGGAACTACGGGGCGTCGGCTGTCAAATTTTCATAATGCGTTTCTTTTGTGATGACGATCCTTCAGTTTATACATACAAACACGTTTGTGCTGTAACTCACTAAAACTACTACTTACTACTCATCGCAAATTCGAAACTAAAGCTAAACAGTCTTCCTGAAGTTGAATAACTTTACCAGAATTTTTCGTATCGAATATTTCGTATAAATGAAATGCGATCTTACGATACCGAGGGTGACAATTCTGAGCAGTATCAGAATATTCGTCTTTACTCATTTGAAAGTGGCTTTGCACTTACTTCACGTTTACGTTACGTATACCTGTGTGTTGTGCTTTCATTCGAACAATTTCAACACACAGCTTAAGAGTGTGCAATATGTAATTTGGTGGTTACAAATGGTTCTGGATCTCAGATTCTGGAAAAGTTAGGAGCCTGATATTTGGGTAAATGATATTTCAAAGTGTTAGCTTCGTTATGACTATACATAATACACAATTTGTAAAACTTTTCTCGATAGTTTATTTTTTTGAAAAATACATGTTTTGCTCACATTTTGCTTTCAATCTCAGGAAAAGCAAACTTATTTTCTTAAATTTTTGTTTTGTATAGAAAATTAGGTATATATCTTAAACATGGCCATTTTGTTTTTCATTATGTTGTTTAATTTACTTGCAATTAGGTAAAAATGGTTTTGGCGTCACCACGTCATAAAATTTGCGTCGCGCGTCAATCGCTCCGTGCTTTTCACTCACGTGATAGTCATAATTCAGCGTCTCGTTCGCGCTTCGAATTTTATCCATATCGTACCGACACGCTGCGCGCTCTTAAACTGCTATAGGTACTGGATTTTTATTATAACCTAGACATCCGTTAAGACAGGATTTTCCAAAAACAACTCCAGGGTATTTCCCGAGGGATTGTAAAAATGAAAAAGTCACGCGGACCAAGTCGCGGGAAAGTAATTTTTTCTTTGATTTTTGAGGAAATTTAAAAGGAACTAGCAGAAGAAACATTTAGCCGAAATTACGAACTTATAGTTAGAAGTTCGTCTTTCGGCAATACTTCCATTATGCAACCTACCTACTCGTATGTATCCAATCGGCTTTTGAAATGATAAATTCTTATGGGCGGGTATACCGCTTCGTAACGTAACACGTAACGATGCTACTCTGTCTGGCTTCCCTTTCTCTCACGCATACTGCAGCAGGTTTAAGTTATCACTAGACGCACAGTTTATTTTTAGCTGAAATGTATAGATATAGTAAAAAATGTGATTTTATTAATAAAAGACAACAGAGTATTTTGTTGGTTTTGTAAAAATATATTCGTTCATGTAAGAGTTAAGGATGGACTGCAGAACACAGCGTTTCATTAACAATTTTCCCATTCTCGATTTATTCGTCCACGATTGATGAAAATTATCGAGAGCGCCACGCTCCAATACAGACAGTATTTTATCGTACAAAATAATTTATATATTTTTGCAAAATCTTCACAAAATGTTCACTTTATAAACCTTGGTGTTTTACCTATTTTCATTGTTTATACCTTTCTCAGTGGATCATCTTAATAAATGGACCGGACTTTCAGACTCCCTCTATCCTTTGAGGATCTCAAATGATAGAGGGAGTCTGAAAGTTTGCCAGCCCATTTTTCTACTACAGGTATGGCGTACAGAAAATATAACAGAGATTTATAAAATGGAGACATGGCAGTTACCAGCCTCAGCAGTCGGCGGGCACAGAGTTTTAAATAAAGATATTCTGTAGTATAGCCTAATCATAATATTATTATCTACATAAATATTCACAGTTATTGCTAAAACAACAGTTATTGCTAAAACATGGAGATAGTTTTGTGCCCCCTTAGGTTATCATAGACACCTTGATCGTTGTTCTTTTAATTTATATACAACTAGTGTAAATTCTTAATCACAAGTACTGATAAATACTACTTTTTGTGATAGCATCAAATAGGTCCAGGCTTGCGATAAGCGGTCACAATTCAACTTTATCGCTAATGTCTGCAACTATACTGGCACCATTGCCAAATTGCTAATGTCCCTTCAATACAGGTGATAAATCGACTTCTGTTCTCGTTGCATATTCAACATATTTTTTTTGTTTGTATAACTTAATATAGTTCCTTATTTATGTACTAACCGGTGACCTATGGTTTCACCCGCGTAGTTCCCGTTACCGTGGGAATATGGGGATAAAACATTAGCCTATTGTGACGTGACGGTTAGCAGCGACAGTGATTGTACCATTATTTTGTGGTAGAGGAAACACCTCAAGCAGGTCCCAGGACTTGTGACCTTGGGAATAGGCTTAAGTGATCTCTTTATAATGCATAAACACTCACCTTATCTGCCCGACATGTTCTCTATGTCCACACTAAACATATTTATGATCAATAATTACAACACGAAACATTATTGCACAAAATCACAAACGTGACTGGCAGCGTGACGGTCTCCATGCAGGTTATTTCCCATCGTAGTTTTAAAAATAATTTCTTAAATTTAAATTATCGTTTTTTGAGTTTTAATTTCACCAAAAGCTTATCGCTTTAAGTCAAGGTGTCTAGTTTAGCGAAATGCGATTGTTTGTTTGTGTGCATTGAATAAGCTCCGAAACTACTGTATCGATATGAAAAATTCTTTCACTGTTGGGAAGCTGCGTGGCGTCAGCTAGTTCCTTATAAAGACTAAGTCACTTAGGTATAAATAAAAACCGACCAAAAAACCTAATAAGTATCAATTACATCCGAATCATATGATACCTACGAGGCATTTGATTTCATCGTGTTGTAATACAGAAACAATAAGAAAATCTTTACGTCGTACTTATGTTCTTTTATTGCTTTCGAGAAACGTTCCTTTATAATATCGGATGAATGGCTGAATATTTTTATTGTTTGAGAACAAAAGAAGTATTGGTTGTAGAACGATTTCCTCGTTACTATTGGGTTTTATTATATATCGGCATTGACAATGGACGGGTTACACATTTCGAAGATGTTTTTTTTTTGTTGCAAATTAGCCCTTGACTACAATCTTTACGCTTATCTCTATACCCCTTTCGGTTTCTACACGACATCGTACCGGAACGTAAAATCGCTTGGCTGTGAGTCATTGCCGGTAGGGTGGTAACTAGCCACGGCCGAAGCCTTCCACAAGCCAGACATGGTCTATAAAACCTCAATCTATCTCCAGGATCTCCGTCTTGTAAATCTACCGTGCCAACTATTGCGCCATGGAGGTCGTCAAATGATGATTTTTTTTTATAACAAGTTAGCCTTTGACTTTTGCTAATTCTCTTTGCTTTGCTTTGGTCTCTTAATCGTACCGCACAACGCTGCGGTGTGCGGCATGCGGTGTCGGACACATAATCGTATGAAAAACGTAAAGAGTGGTCTTTTGTTTCATCGCCGTCAGCGTCAGAGACGGTTTCTGCGGCGTGACGCTGCGGCGCAGCGTTATGCGGTGCGATCAAGGGACCAAAGCTTAAGACGCTTACTTGGAAGACGTACAAGTTTATTCTACCCACACCTCTGACGGTTTCTACGCGGCATCGTAGCGGAACCCTAAATCGCTTTGCGAAACGTGAAAACCTGTTAGTTTAAAAAATTACAAAGACACTTTTCTTTATTTGTATAGATATGAAAAACAACGTCGCTTATATGGCTTATAATGAAAATATTCGTCTATTCTTTTTTGGTTGAAAATTTTCATTCCGATGTCGGAGTGAACGAAATCCCCGGGCTCTGAAGAATTGTCCGAGCTTCGCTCGCGACGACCTTGTAATTTACGATGAGCTACGACACTGAAGGGGGAAGGGTGGATGCCCCTATGATTAGGCTCAACGCACATTATTGTGATTTTAAACAACTTGAAAATTTATTACGTCTAATGTCTTCAGCGCGGAAAGTCGTGTAAGTTACAATATTTATAACTCAAGAACGGCTGGACTGATTTGGCTGAAAATTAGTGGAAAGGTAGGTTTAAGGTTTCACCCGGACGACATCGCGAGCGTCTGTCAATTAAAAATATATTTTTTTAATCGGTTCAGTACAACAAACTTTAAAAGTTTATAATATTGGGTATAGATAATCAAATAAAGACATGGTGGTGTTCTATCATTGCCTAAAATTAAATATATCTGGACAAAAAAAAAAAGACAATACACTGAACAGAAAATATGTAAGGTACAAAGATTTGGAAAGTTTTTCTTCTGTTTTTAATAAAGACTAGCGGACGCCCGCGACTTCGTCCGCGTAAATTTCGATGTCAACTTTACTACTACCCCTACCCTACCCTACCACTACCCCAACCCTACCCTACCCAACCCCTACATCTACCGTACCCCCCCCCTACCCTACCCTACCCCTACCCCCCCCTACCCCTACCCTACCCCTACCTTACCTACACCCTACCCCCATCCTACCCCTACCCTCCCCGTACCCTATCCCTTTCCTACCCCTATCCCACCCGTACCCCTATCTCACGCCTATCCTACCCCTACCCTACCACTTCCCTATCCTACCCGTACCTCTACCCTACCACTACCCTACCACTATCCTAAGCCCGGCCCTAAACCTACCCTACCCCTACACTACCCATACGCTTCCCTACCCTGTAACTTCTCTATCTTACTCCTACCCTTAGCAAAATCGGTCCAGTCCTTCGAGAGTGGTGGTATGACCAAGAGAAATAGAGACTTCTATGCTAATAATATAAAGAGGTAAAGTTCGTGTGGTTATAGGAGGTAATATCTGGATCTACTGGACCGATTTGGAAAATTGTTTTACCAATAGAAAGCTACGTTATTTGCGAGTGTCATAGGTTATGTTTGATCCCCATATTCACACGGGAACGGGAACTACGTAAATGAAAACGCCGGGCGTCATATAGCGGAATTTCTGCGTATTTTAGAAATTTTGTATTATCTCCGAAACTATTTAAGTAATTAACATACTGTAAAGGGCAAATCTTATCTCCATAATATCCATGTTATTATTAAATAATTTATTTTAACAAGGATTAAAGTTTAGTTGTATAAATAATGACGTAAACCTAAATATATAAAATTAATATTTTTTAAAACACAAAAGGTACTATATCTGCTAATATATAGAAAATAGATATATGGTGTCGCGGACTTTTTTGTAGAACTTTTAAAGATACATAAAGTCTCCATACATTAATTTCAATTTTACACAATAGTTAAGGCAGCGCATGCGAATAAGTCTGCTTAAGAGGATTTTCAGTCCGACCTATATGACAAAAACTGTGATAACTCGGCTAATATATATGATACCAAAATAAAATATAGCCTATAGCACTCCCCGATAATGTAGCATTCTACTGGTGAAAGAATTTTTAAAATCGGGCCAGTAGTTCCGAAGATTACCCCATTTAAAAAATGTGACAAACTTACAAACTTACAAACTTTACCTCTTTATAATATTAAGTATAGATTATCTGAATATCAAAAGTTGTTGTTAATACCAGGGTCTTTTGGAATGTTTTGTTATAATATTTATTACTTTGGCTCTAGACGATTCCAAAACGTTTGGCTTAGGTACCCTGTGTAGTTAATTCAAGACTTTAGCTAAATGCCAGAACTATTTGAATTGTAAATTAGGTTTTGTTTTATTCATCACAGCCAGGCCTTTTCACGTTCAATATTTGCTTTAAACTTTGTACGTATTTTTTTTTTAATTGACTTTATACGAAGTGTAGAAGTAGACTTTTATGAAGCACGCTGCACGACGTTCTCAATTTAATCAACCGATTCGATAAATACTTGACCGATTACGGTGGCCTGTATCACTGATACAATTAAATATCTTTGATAATGGTTCTGTATTGACGGATTTACTAACATTTAAATATTAATAATGATAATATTATGATGAAAAGTTTGAACTCGCTAGCTTTTGCATTTCTTGAAAGGGAAAAGAAAATGGCGTTTTATTTAAATATTGTTTATCCTTTTAGTTTTCCAGGATAGATAACAAACATGAAAAAATTCCTTGTTGTAAGAAAAAAAATTATTTGAGTACCAAACCACATTCTAATCGAATCAGTGTTTTTTGAGACGACCGCGGACACACACACATACATTGACTCGTGTATACACACAACATAAACTCCTTTTTTAATTCCATTAAAAACCAAAATATATTACTAATTTATTTACAATGTTAAATATTGTGGACGGTAGTTTACTTGCCCATGAATTTTCTTCTCCAAAATTAATTTTATAACGTGACCAAAAACCAACAATGTGCGGCCAGTGTTATCAAAATTTTGCCGTCTTTATATTTGAAATCGTGCTAGTTGTGTTAAAGAGCAGCTTTGGCTGTGTCTGCGAATTAATAGCTTTATCCCGTCTATATTTTTAACTTATCAACCCGTCGGTCGTGTTTCATCCGTTAATCTATACAGGGTGTCCAGTAGTATATAGTACGACTTACTTTACATGCTGATAGCTTACATCAAGTCCTAAAATGACGCAATATAGTTAGGTAGGACTAAATTGCACTGAAGGTGTGATTTTTGTATTATGTAGAAAAACAATATATACAATAACTCTTAAAAACCGTAAAATTTCGGCTAACACATATTGCGTTCTTTTATTTTTGTTAGGCTTTGATGTCAGTTATCATCCTGTAGAGTGTGTCGTATTATTTACGGGACACCCTGTATGTTCATTCATTATTAGCCTATTTTAACGACCCACTGTTAGACCTGCCTTCTTATAGTATGCAGCTTAGGCGGTAGGCCCATCACGCTGCAATATTGGCAGGCTTAAGGTGGTAATGGTTGATTTTTGTAACGATTACTATCAGGTTCTAATGATAATGATCGACATCGACGGGGCTTAACCTGCTCTTTAAACCACGAAGGTGTAACACCACCTAATAATAGTATTGTAGGTGGTGTTACACCTCCATGCTGTATAGACCAGAAAAGGAAATTCAAACAGGATACAAACACAAGTTTCTAATATACTTAGATACAGTACAACAATGAATATGCATGAGTTTTTAAAGGTAACCCGGCGGGAATTGGCTTGCATGAACTCTTCGCCGCTGATTGACATCCCTAACTCCAGGTTGCTATTGTAAATTTCTTGCAAAGAAACCTAGGGCCGCAGCCATGTTCCAGCACCCAGGACCCTCGTGCTCTTAAACCACATAGGCTAAAGATAGCCGTCCGTTCTTGGCGACCGCGACCTGCGACCATGTGCTCCATATAAAGCAGTGGGTCGCGCGGTCGCAGGTCGCGGTCGCGTGTCACGGTCGCCAAAAACGGAAGCCTATCTTTACCATTGAACTGATAATATTCTATTAATATGCATGTTAATAATTCACTTTAAACCTTTGTTTGTTGAGGAGAGCCAAAAGTTTAATCTTACGTAAACAAAATTATATGCCAATGAAATGTAATGACAACCATAAGCACATTCAAGTGTTAGGTAAAAAAAGCTGAAGCGCGTTCAACATTTGGCCCGAAACCCAAATCCCCTAACAAGCTCCTTGACACTTACTGTGGGTAACAAGATTGAGGGGAAGCAAATATGTTAATACTACTTTCAGCCAGTGACTTTTCTTGCACGATTTTAACTTTTTTTACGATTCAGAATTTAACGATTTAGAATTTAAACTCTTGAGTGTTTCTTGTAAGAACGACTAACACTCATGTGATATTATTACGTTTAAGCATAGGACTAACAAACTAACAAACACAATCTTGGAAATAAAAAGTCGTCACCGTCGTCGTCGTCAGCGTCATCGTCATCAGCATCATTAAAAACGCACATTCGGCTCACTGTTGCGTATGAATCGCCTCTAAGAATGAGAGGCCAATAGTCCACGCTGGCCCATTGCGGATTGGCAGACTTCACACACGCAGATAATTAAGAAAATTCTCTGTTATGGTGGGTCTTTAGGCATTTGGCACGTCGTTTTCTTTCTATCGGATTCTTCTTGTCGATCGGATCTGATATTTCCCTACATTTTGTTAGTTTTGGAAATGTTAGCGTTTGTAGAAAGAGAATCGACGTGCCACGTGGCTACAGGCCCCGGTTTCCTTACGGTGTTTTTCCTTTACCGTTTGAGACACGTGATTTTTAATTTCTTAAAGATCATCATCATCATCATCATCATCATCATCATCATCATCATCATCATCAGCATCATCATCATCATCATCATCATCATCATCATCAGCATCATCATCATCAATAACCTATATTCAGCTCACTGTTGAGCACGAATTCCTCTCAAAATGAGAGGGGTTAGGCTAATAGTCCACCACGCTGCCTGGCCCTATGCGGATTGACAGACTTCACACACGTAGAGAATTAAGAAAATTTTTAGGTACATGCAGGTTTCCTTACGATGTTTTTTCTTTATCGTTTGAGACACGTGATATTTAATTTCTTAAAGATAGAGTATTGTAATAAAACTAAGGGGTCATAATGAAATCTTAGAAGGCCGGCTATCGTATTATCTTTGTCTTGGCCGCCACTTGCCGGTAAGTCGCTTACGCCTGTCAGCGGCTCAATTAACCCAAAGTGAGCATGGCTTACTAATGCCGTGCTAAGGTCAAGTGTTGACAAAACTGTGTCAATCCTTGGAAAGCTTACGAGTTTTAAGTGGGTAGATACGAGTAAAGTGTGGATGTTGTATTGAGCTCAGACCAATTATTCTTCTGTAGGACTTCCCTCGCTAGAGGTTACAATTCTGTCAAAAGTATATTATGATCATGATCAAATGTGTTCATACAAACTGAATCTTATAGAATCGATGTTTCATTGTGTTAAAATTACACGTGATTTAAAACTTATAGTGGTGTGTAGTGTAAGGTCATGACGCATTAGAACAGAATCGGTGTCATATACCTACATGTATATATATGTCATATATAAATCTTTCCTCTTTATAATATTAGCATAAAGTATAGACTACTGATCCTAAAAGTTTCATCTTTTATAAAATCACGCAAGTCTGGCGCAACTTGGATCTTGGACCGCATGACATTTGTTACATGACATGACATTTGACATTTGTCTGACGTGTCGTGTCATGACGCATCAGAACAGAATCGGTATCTTACATTTTATATGGTTTACACTTATGTGTTGTAACGGCTTCTGATGTGTCGCATACAAAATGTATGATACCGATTCTGTTCTGATGCGTCACAACACGACACGTAAGATAAATATAAATCCGGCTTTACATTGTCCAAAATTGCTGCAGGTTGCTACGGATTTCTTAATCCCACGAAAACAAAATGAATGTTATAGAATTAGAGATCCAGTATTTCAAGAGATATTAGAATAATATTTAAAAATCAAAATTTTAAATTTATTTAAATTCATTATACTTAGTTTACAAGCACTTTTGAAACGTCAAGTCATGATTTAATTTAATGGTTAAATTAAAATTAAATTTACGAGGACTGCAAACGTGCCTTGGTCCGAGAAGAGCCCACAAAAATACTCAATACTAGGATCCCTTGCCATATTATATCGTTGTATCCAAGACTTTTAACACATACTATACGCTTATTTAGTGAGGAAATGGTTAAGGTAGTCATGTTAAATTTTTTTTTTTTTTTTCAATTTTTAACTACGTCTTAACGACACGTCTCTTTGCGAATGATACATTACGTAACGTAACGTCAGTCGCCACTCTTACGAGTAACGCTTCAGTGCAATGAATGAGCTTCGAACTGAACGGCGGCGGAGTGGCCAAGTTATAGATTATGCAACGAGCGCGCCGTGCGACGCTTTCCGGAATTCCTTTGTGAAATAACTGTGAACCGAGTCGCTCAAGTGCCCTAACGTCGTAGCTCTCGAGGGTGGCGAAATTTATATATACGGCGAGGAAATGTGAATACTGAAAATCCGATAACAATACTATACTTGTTGACACTATGCCGGCAAAGACGTACCGCCAAGCGATTTAGCGTTCCGGTAAGATGCCGTGTAGAAGCCGAAAGGGGTGTGGATTTTCATCCTCCTTCTAACAAGTTCGTCCGCTTCCATCTTAGACTGCATCATCACTTACCATCAAGTGAGATTGTAGTCATGGGCTAACGTGTAAAGAATAAAAAAAAATGCTTGTACGTATTTACAAGACGGATGTATTGGGTTCGATTACCGGCTGGGCCGATTGAGGTTTTTTTTAATTGGTCCACGTCAGACTAGTGGGATAGTTACTAGCCGTAACTAGCCGAGAAGATAGTTTTGATCAAGAAACCTCTTCGATATCAAACTTCACTTGTATTCAAAGAAAATTCAGTTCTATCGGTTAGGCAGCTTTACATTCTACACCAAACCTAGAAATTTCACTCTAAAACTGAACTTTTGTATTTAAAAAAAATATATGAGAGCACATAAAACAAATAGGTATAAGAATTTTTGATCTGCTATAATAAATGAAAGAAACAAATCTCTCAGAAAGTTAAGCCGGATTTATATTTGTCTGACGTGTCGTGTCGTGACGCAACAGAACAGAATCGGTATCATACATTGTGTATGATACCGATTCTGTTCTGCCATCACGACATGTCTTTTTTCATAAAAAATGTATGATACCGATTCTGTTCTGATGCGTCACTACACGACACGTCAGACAAATGTAAATCCGGCTTTAGGGAAGCGCTGGGCTTAAACATCATTATCCAAAAAATAAATAAAAACCATATATTTCGTTCATTAAAAGTACGCTGCATAACAGAATTAATTTCCACAATTTTGTTGACCTTGTTTTTCTAATGACATCCCAGTGTGAGTCTACAAAGCAGCGGTTATGGGTTAGCCGCACTATTAAAATACGTCAATCCTATAAATTCACTAACGGATACCGATATTGTGTTCTGTGTACATAGGAATAAGGACCATTATGGAATAGCATTGTATAAAAAGTTATACAATACCGACTTTATTGTGCATTTTGGGTTGTTGATTGTTGAAAATTGTGTTTACCGATCTATTGTACCTACTCATTTCGTATAATTTGATCTTTTCCGTTTAGAAGGATTATTAAAACGTTCTAGTTAGGTATTCGTTTATGTGGCTACAGATCAGCAGTTCAAAAGTTTGAAGGTGAGTCGGCCAATGCACTAACTGATGTAAATTGAATACATGAGTTCGTTATCGACCCGTATTCGGCTTACTGTTGAGCACGAGTCTCCTCTCAGAATGAGGGGAGTTGGCCAATAGTCCACCACGATGGCCCAGTGCGGATTGGCAGACTTCACACACGTAGAGAATTAACAAAATTCTCAGGTATGCAGGTTTCCTCACGATGTTTTTCCATCACCGTTTGACATACGTGATATTTAATTTCTTAAAATGCACATAACTGAAAAGTTGGAGGTGCATGCCCCGGACCGGATTCGAACCTACGCCCTCCGGAAACGAAGGCAGAGGTCATCTCCACTGGTCTCTCACGGCTCTCTTCTTTACTTTTAGTTAGGCTCTCATACTTTAGTTAGATATAATTAACATCAAATCACGGGTGAACAAAAATATGTTGCGAGCAGGTTGTCTCAAAAACTCCTGGCCAAACTATTTTTCTCGGTCTCGGTCCACATTGCCATCATTTTGAAAAACCGATTCGAGGTATCGAAAACCGACCCGAGGTAAAGAAAATCTTCTATCCCTATGTACTGTCTTAGTTAAAGACTTACGTAGTTAGTCTTAGTTAAAGACTTTTAAAACCATACAGCTATAGTTATTGAAACGCAATTGTATGAAACTCTCTATTCGAGCTAAAAACTTATTCTCTGTCCAAATTCAAGACGCACATATCATCCAACTTTGCTGGTTACTTGTTGATTTCAGCGGAAATGCAACTTAAATTATCGTACTCCACGATTTATTTGAATACTTACTTGTATAATACGTACGAGTTTGCATGGACTATACATATGCGATACTGTAGTTGGATTCGGGCAAGCTAGGTGAATTTTAATGTTCAGTACTCGGGTGGACATGTATTATCAATAAAACGGGACGTGTCTCGTGGTTTCTTTTTAATTTTTTGTTAGAGCCATGTCTGTTTGTTTTGTTCCCGTTTCCGTGGGAATACGGAAATAGAAATATAGCCTTTGCCATTCACAAATAACGTGGCTACACGGATTTTCAAAATTGTTCAGTAGATTACCCCTACAACCTCACAAAGTTTACCTTATTATAATATAGATAATTTATTTCAAACATCTACAACTTGTTGATGAAGAATGATCATAAATTATACCAAATGTGTTTACTACGCTATCATTATATATCTTATATTAGTATACATGTCATTTCATTGTTTATGCATATATGAATACTTGATACAAAGTATCTTTTTTCGTACCTCTACAAAGTGGTCTTTATGAAATTCTTCACTTAAGTGAGATTGCGCAATAACTTACAGGTTTTGGCAGAGAATCCAGTCTAGCATCTTTATGAGAGTAAAGTGTCTTAAATTATGTGTGACTAGTTTTCGCTCAAATTTTATATCTAAGATTTGTATGTCCCTAAGATTTGATTTGTATTTCCTACCCAATTGTGCAATATATTAAAATGTTGCATACACGTTTCTTTCAAGTTACATTCAATTTACTTGTTGGGTCATGATATATTTTGAATTTCGATTGAATTCCGGGATGCCGTCTTTGAAGCAAATTTTCAGAGAGTCAGAAACACAAAATTTCTAACGACATCATTTATACAGACACGTTATGGGATTGTCCTTTCTAAATGATAGCGATGTGGTGTCACTAGCCCAGACTCTCGGTTCACTGCATCACGGTCTGGACTGAAAATTTGATTTAGTTTTCTCAAGTAATTTACATACTTACTTTAACTGCATATGTATACATAATAACATTATAGTATGACGGTAAAAATTTTGGAAATATACAATTATATTACACTATCTATACCTACTAATATTATAAAGAGGTATAGTTTGTTTTGTTGTAGGGGATAATCTCTGGGTTTACTGAACCGATTTTGAAAATTCTTTTACCACTAGTTGCCACGTTATTTGTCAGTGTCATAGACTAGCGTATCGGTTAGTTGATTGATGATTTTATTATAAACACGAAAGTTTGTATAGATGTTTTTTTTTGGATATTTGTTACTTTTTAACGCCTCAAATAGGCTACTTTTCATCCCGGAAAAATCCATGGTTCCCGCGGGATTTGTGTAAAACTGAATTCCACGCGGACTTAGTCTCGGGTAGAATTCAATTCGGTGGGTCGTAGTTTATTATGAACTATGAATACTTGATATTATTTTACTGGTTCCTCCGAAACATTGAATCCGCGCTACATTTAATAATGTCAGAGGGCCTAGTGGCAGTTTGATACTGTTACTATCGCGTTAACGTAAACGCGAATTTCTAAGGAATTGAAACAGCGCCATCTAGTGGCACTACTGAACAACCGTTTCAATTCCATATAAATTCGTGTTTACGTCTAGGCACACTGATCTGACAAAATAAACGCACGTTTCAGTAAGTTTAATTGTAAAACGGCAATTTGAAAGAAACACAGTGCGGGTGGGTAAGGATTATTCCTTACCCACCCGCCAACCCGCATTACATCAGTTTGGTGGGTCTAGTCTCCATAACCTCTGTCATAAGGAAGGAGGCCTGTAACTGCTATAAATTGCAGTGACACTTACCATCAAGTGAGGTACCAATCGTGCCCTAAATTATGATCGATTAAAAATGATACACAGAACAATACGAAGCTCTGAGATACTTATGCAGGAATGTTACGAGTAGGTATATCTCGCGAGTCGCTTTGTCTGCCTCAAGTGGGGGGAAAGAGGGGGGTTTGGGCTTATTTGAACGCTCGATGCGTACGCGCTTGCATAACGCACACCGTAAAAAAACCTTAACCGACATACCACAGTTGGCACAAAACGCTGCGGTTTGAGACTGTTTCCATTTTCACCCGATTATTAACTTTTACGGTTTTACAGTCACTATATTTGGATAGTTTGAAAGGAAATTTATAATAAGCTTATATGATAGGGATGATGTCAGTCTTTTCATATTTTAGAATTTAAACTATCGTGAGTGTTATTCATATTAATTGATTATGAAACACGGCTAAAACTCATATTAGGTCGGAGTATGCCCGACTAGTTTCGAACCCATACGGGGCCCTTAGTCAGGCCCTGACTAAGGGCTTGACTAACGTCAGTGTTTCCATAATGAACGTGACCAGTGACAGTGAGTATGCATTTGTTGATGACGTCATTCGCCCTAATTCAGTACGTGGTTTATTTGTGATAGACCTCACGTACCTACTTTAAACTCATGTTGGCATGCGTCAAAATTAGTATTTAAATTTTTATTCTAATTAAATTATTTTATTATGAGACCTTATTATTAAATAACAAGTTAATTGGCAAAATTATTATAACATAAGATCGATGCAATTTTAATATATTTTGTACAAAATTAAATTTTATAATACCTTTTTTCCGCTCTATTAGTCGTAAAGAAGTGGGTCCGACAATAGTTTAGGGTGGGTATGGGAGACCCTTTAGGTCCAGCCGCAGATCTGTGAAGCTACTGAGGTCTTCTTTGGACCGTGGGTATAAATGACGTCCGTCATCCTATGTGACAATGTGAACAAGTCCATTTGTAGTTTAATTGCACACCTAAGCTTAATTGCTTTAACTTGGTTGACAATTATCCGTCTACGTATGCGGCTCATTTGAGCGACTTACGGTATCCTTTCGGCTTATGAATGTCCAGTTATCAACGAGTTATTAGTTCATACTTCACTACGGTTATGTCTGTAATAGTCTTTAACTCTCAGTTATCTGTTTTTTACACGTCATCATTAACAGCCGACAGACGTCCACTGCTTTGCATAGGCCTCTTGCATGGACTTCCAAACAAAACGGTCTCGAGCCGCGAGCATCCAGTCAACCTAGTGGGGGGTCGACCAACACTACGCTTTCCGGTGCGGGGTCGCCATTCCAGCACCTTGGGACCCCAACGTCCATCGGCTCTTCGAACTATGTGACCTGCCCATTGCCACTTCCGCTTCGCGACTCGCTTAGCTATATCAGTGACAGTTCTTCTGTGGATCTCCTCATTTCTGATTCGATCACGGATCAACGATCTACTTTCCTTAATGCACACAATTAAACGTTTTTGGTGCAACCGTGTTCGGACCTACAACCTCCGAATCAAAGGCAGAGGTCATATCACAGCTTAAGTTATAGTAACATCCATGTAAGAAGTCTACAACAAACACAAAGTTCACCATTAACAACCCATATACGGCTCACTGTTAAGCACAAGTCTCCTCTCAGAATGACAGGGTTTAGGCTTTAGCCCACCGCGCTGGTCAAATGCGGATTTGCAGACTTACACACGTAGAGAGTTAGAAAATTCTCAGGTATGCAGGTTTCCTCACGATGTTTTCTTTTACAGTTTGAGACATGTGATATTTAATTTCTTAAAATTCACATGACTGAAAAAGTGGAGGTGCATGCCCCGGACCGGATTTGAACCTACGCCCTTCGAATAGAAGGTAGAGGTCATATCCGATAGGCTAGCACGTCTCACACACAATCAGAAAATGAAAATTTATATTTTCCTCAGTCGCTATTTTCATGCTTTATATCTAATTTTTGGATCTACTTAAATATTTTTTCTTGTGAAAAATCTTTAATTAATATGTATAACATAAGTACTATTGTAAAATATTGGTAAAATTTTGCACGCTGATTTACTCGGTAAATTGTGTTGGAAATCATACCTACTATTGTAAGATCTAATTGTAACCCACAATTTGGCAAATAAATAAATAAAAAAAATACACCGTTTCGCGGTAGTTTTCAGGAGATGTTACGGTAAAATTGTCAGGCCGTAGGCACTACAAGGTTCAGAAATAGAGCAAAACCAATTACGTACGTTTTTCTATTTACAACACAAACACGGGGAGACCGCATTCGCTTTTATGCTTTTTTTTTCTTTTTTTTTTGTGCGAAAATGTTTCCTAAAGTCACTGTATAGGGTACTACTGTACCAGTACTCTACTACTACTAGTAGTGTACTGTAGAAGGATACTTCGGATTTTGTACTCGGTCAAAAGTTCGAAGGTATTTTGCTTCTGAAGGTTATGGTTTTCGGGCTCATCCTTTGCATGCTCTATATAGTTTGACGGATATCAACATTTATCTCCATCATTAGATTCGTTCTAGTTGTTAGAATGACATTCTATTAAGGTTTATTATTTCCCGGAATTCCCACTAATTTTTACGCAGTTTTGTTGGTATTTTTACCACATTTCTCAAGATCTGTACATCTGTCTGTAGATATAATAGTCAAAAAAGTTTAGGCCACGCTTAAAATCCGGGAAAGGGTTTTTTTTTTGGCTTTTTGTCATTTCTTAAATGAAACTCTATAGGCAGTTTTTTATATGATTTTTTCGAGAAGCAATAGATTTTTTGCTTTTACATGTAAAGAACCCCTGTAGTACGGGGGCCCCGTATCTGTACTAATATTATAAAGCTGAAGAGTTTGTTAGTTTGAACGCGCTAATCTCTGAGACTACTGCTCCGATTTGAAAAATTCTTTCAGTGTTAGATAGCCCATTTACCGAGGAAGGCTATAGGCTATATATTATCCCCATATTCCTACGGGAACGGGAACCACGCGGGTGAAACCGCGCGGCGTCAGCTAGTCATTGATACATATAATACGGTGGCTATCCTGGTAGGTATGTCGTATCACTGTCCACACAAATTATGTTCTAGAATTGGGTAAGTACGTAATGCGTTTAATAAACTTGTAAATGAGAAAATAACAACAAAGAAAATGGTTAAGTATTTATTAATTCGCGTCACAATATTAATAAATGAAGGATCCAAAGTTTTCGCAAAGTGATTAAAAAACCGGCAAATTGAGGGGAAATCTAAATATAAACGGCGTGCCTAATCCCACTTGATGGAATTTTAAGACGCTGCTGCCTTTTTATTGAGGATGCGTTTATTAAAATGTTTGCGCTAAACAATTAAGAGAGGGATTCAGTTTTAATCAAAATACGCTCCGGTGACCTCTATCAAAATCTTTTTAGATTATTATACCGATGATACCATTAAACTTATTGCATCATCACACATCATCATGTAAGTATCAGTAGCGAAGACTGAAATTTTCTAGTATTTAACCCGTTAATGTGTTTTAGTCTGAATGTATTGGTGGCTGATACACAGAATGAATATGTCCAAGTATCTGAGTACATAAAATTAATAACATCCATGAAACTCGAGGATTTTCAAAAGGTAACCCGATAGGAATCGAGTTTTTCGGTACCTTCGCCCCTGATAAGTATATTATAAACGTGTACGCGGTAATATGTATTTAGGCTCATCCAAAAATAAGGCTGTTTAGGCGAAGAAGTTTAACTAAACATAAGAGACACTTTTTTTTTTAAACAAATATACTTAAACAATACACATCACTATCTAGCCCCAAAGTAAGCATACAGAGTAGCTTGTGTTATGGGTGCTAAGATAGTTGATATTATAATATTAATATACAATTATATACTACATATAAATACTTATATAATGTATAAAATACACACAGACACTGGAAAACACTCATGCTCATCACACAAATATTTTCCAGTTGTGGGAATCGAACCCACGGCCGTGGATGCGGAAAGCAGGGTCACTACCCACTGCGCCACGCGGCCGTCAACACTGTCACATTGTTTCATCATCGTCATCGTCATCATCATCATCGTCAACTTGTTTCCATTGCTGGATGCTGGCGGCTCAAAACCGCGTTGTTTGGAAGTCCATGCAAGAGGCCTATGTCCAGCGGTGAACGTCTATCGGCTGATAATGATGATGATGATCAGGGACATAGAAAATTATGTCATTCAATCAGAAAATCTGGAATCCAAACGTGTTTGATGACGATGATGATGATGAAACAATGTGACACTGTCTGTTATTATTTATGGTTAGTCAAACTTCTCGCCTAAACAGCCTTATTTTTGGATGAGCCTAAATACATATTACCGCGTACATAACGAATGATACGTAAGGAATGGTGGAACAGTCCACCATTCCTAACGTATCATTCGTTATGTTTCTTTAGTTTTTTTCATACAGACCGATAATCCAATTAAGTAATTAAAATGTTAAAAGACATGCAGTAACAATCAACACTTGCGAGAAATCTCAAAAGGGGCCATAGTTTCGGTCCGTGCAAGTTATAGTGTTCTAAGAAATGTTCTTGAACTGGTAGAACTTGCAAACTTGCCACTACAACTTCCTCGCTTAGCAATACTGTAGCTACATTGATTAAGTATCAGGTGTACCTACTGCTCGTCTTGTTTCTAACTTAATTTATCCCCCAAGATAAATAACCTTTCGTTTACCCGCTATTTTTGCCGCTTAAAGTTTTACTTAGAAAGTTCTTTTTAACAAATATTGTGAAGCTTTTTACATCCCAATTGGAATACCTTCCATATAAAGGAAACGCCCCTGACATAACCACTGTCATCCGTATAGAGCTAACCTTAGACTAATAACATATAGATCCGCATCACCTAACAATTTTTCACTCCAAACGTAAGCCACTTCTGTGACTATGTGAGCGTAAGAGCTTCTCGTAAGTTAATTTCACTCGCCGACACACGCACACAAGTGTACTTATCGTATCGTAGTGATGCGTCAAGGGCTACAATTTCGGGGCACATTAAACTGTTTACGAAACCTGCGACTACACGACTATCTATGTGTTATAAATCTGTGATGGTAACAAAGTCAAACTATGCACGATATCTTTGAGTCTGTTTTAAGTTCTGTTTGTTTGAAGTCACAAAAGCGGAATCCAACCATGGTCACGAGGTCGCCAGACATGATCCTAACTTACACATACTTTAACAGACGTAGATTTAATTTCTTCTACATTCAGGCTCTTAATGAATCATAGGCAGAATATTGCATCTATCGAGTGCACCCCACTGGTTCATAGGATACGCCATTAAAGTGACGTTCCGTCCCCCACGATCTAATTCTCATGCCTCGATAGTTCTACGCGGTAAAGGGTTTGATCCCCGACTGCTGGACTGTTACCGTACCTACTCCTAACACAGTCTCCCGACTAATTAGAGGTGAACGGGAGTATTGGCCAATTCTAATCTGTCCCACATCTTTTCCCTTAAGTAATTACTTTGTACGATCCACGTTTCCTAATTCGATAACTGAGGCTCGACTCTGGGAGAAATGAACAAAATCCTTCCGGAAATGCTTTTGCAGTCCCATAATGGAGCCTACAGCAAATGCACAATCTATACTTACTTAAAATATATCTATACTGGGCCTGAAGCCATGTGGCATGGCGATTCTCTTTCTACAATCGCTAACGCTCCGAAAATTAAAATGTATGGAAATGACATTTACTATAGACAGATCACGTGATCAAGTTATCGATCGGATCTGTCATTGCCATACATTTTGTTAGTTTTCGAAGGGTTAGCGTTTGTTGAAAGAGAACCTACGTACTACATGGCTAAGACCCCTGATATTATAAAGACGTAAAGTTTGTGGTGTTGCATGGGGTCATTTTTGGATCTACTGAACCGATTTGTAAAATTCTTTAACAACTAGAAAGCCAAGTTGGTTGTCGGTGTCATAGGATATTTATCCCATATTTTATCCCCATATTCCTACAGGAACGGGAATTACGCGGGTGTAACTGCGGGGCATCTGCTACTTATAAAATAAGCTTTTTGCCTCTTAGAGCTGTTTCAGACTAGCGTTTTATACGCGCGTATAAGCTCGCTTTCGGAAACGCATGTAGGCGCGTATAGGCGCGCCTTTTGGCACACACTCAACTCGTACGAGCGTTGACGCGCTTCTGAGCTCGTACATAAGCGCGAGAGACACCTACCACCTTTCATTTTATGTGTATACCCGTCATTATTCATTATTCCTTGTATTTATTTTCTCTCTTTTCGATTGGTTGTCTGGAAGAGATCGCTCATTAGCGATAAGGCCGCCAATTGTACATTAGTTTTTAAGTTAATTTCTTGCTTGTTATTATTCTTTTTGGTGTACAATAAAGTATATTTCATTCATTCATTCATTCTACCAGAGATACTGACACAACACCACCGGTTCGGGCGAACACGCCGAAATACGAGTATGCCCGTTTACGCGGGTCCGGCGCGTGTAAGCGCGTGTGCTGAAACGACCGTATGCGTAAAAAATACGCTAGTCTGAAATCACCCTTAAAGTTTTCTGTACACTGCTGTTTTTATTTACAAGCCTAGTTCGAGACTGCTCTATTGATCTCCAGTGTACAGTTTTGTTTATCCACCGTCTGTGGAGAGTAATACGCTCATCTTGTGTTGAACTTACTGCCTGATGCTTTGTTTTTTTTTGTACGAACTGTTTACTTACTTATTCACCAGTTCGTTGTTTATTTTGGTTGTAACTGCTTTTGTTTTGGATGGCCTGTCACCACTGAATGATATCATACTGATGGTTATTAAGGCTGACCATAGTGCTTAGTGCAAGTGCTTAGTGTGCTTAGTGGCAGTTTGATACTGTGACGATCGCGTCAACGTAAACGCGAATTCCTAAGGAATTGAAACAGCGCCATTTAGTGGCACTACTGCACAACTGTTTCAATTCCATATAAATTCGCGTTTACGTTAACGCGATAGTAGCGGTATGAAAACATTGAAAACTCCCACAAGGCACACAGTTCGCGCCGACGTTTCTAATTAGAACAGCTAAGATCTGGAATGCCCTTCCGGCGTCTTGTGTTTCAAATACAAGTCAAATAAATGCAAGGCAATAGGCATCTACTTGGTAAACTTGTTCTAACGTAGACCTAATAAAATAACAAAAAAAAATACCCGTGAAATATTTATTTATTTTACCTGATGGTAATTGATGATGCAATCTAAGATGGAAGCGGGCTAACTTGTAAGGAGTAGATAAAAATCCACACCCCTTTCGGTTTCTACACATCGTACCGAAACGCTAAATCGCTTGGCGATACATCTTTGTCGGCAGGGTGGTAGCTAGCCACGGCCAAAGCCTCTCACCAGCCAATTAAAATCTATAGTACCTATGTATTTTATTGCTGTTCTATAGGGCTATGTTACTTTTATATATTGGTTGCATGTATTTCATTAATCTTTTTAAGCCCCCCTCTCAATTTTAGGTGGTTCGTCACAAAATTTTACTGTTGAATTTCCTCAATTTTACAGGCGTTAGACCCGTCTACGTACGTTTCTAAAACGAATAATTCTCAGGAGATGTTCACTTTACAATGTTCAATTCTAGAGACCTATTTGTTACTTAATTGCCTTCTAGGAATAGAATGCTTCAAAAGTATACTTTTTAGTGTACCGCACCGAACCTCAAAGGGAAAAAAAATGGAAACCTTAATAGGTACCTACTATATGATAACTTTGTTTTCCGTCTGTCAAGACTCTTTTCCATTCTTCTTTATGGCTTTCATACCAACTAGTCATGACAGTTTTATTTTTCCAGTGTCGAGTAGATGAAGAGACTTCTTCATCTACTAAACTAAGGATATTCTGTGCGGAACTGAAGTTAAAACACGTAGCATAAGTTGTAGCTGTAACTTATTAAAAGATACAGTCGTTTATTGCACAGAAAACATGAATTTCTAAACTGCCAAGGGAATCAAAAATTTTAGCTTACTATTTTAGACCTCATCATCATCCACTCACCGCCACATGACGTCCACTGCTGATCCTCAGCATCCAGCGGCATCTAGCTTTTCGGTGCTGGGCCTGGCATTCCAGCACCTTGGGAACGACGTTCATCGGCTCTTCGAATTATGTGGTCTGTCCATTGCCACTTCATCTTTGTGACTCGCCGAGCTGTCAGTTAACGAGCTGTTAGGAGTATCTCTGCGTGATCGAATCAGAAATGTGGAGATCGGCAGAAGAAACAAAGTCACCGACATAGCTCAACGAGTTGCGAAGCTGAAGTGGCAATGGGCGAGCTACATAGTTCGAAGAGCCGATGGACTTCAGGTGCCTAAGTGCTGGAATGGCGACCCCGCAGTAGTAAGCGCTGTGTTGGTCGACCCCCCACCAGGTGGACTGACGATATCAAGCGAATCGCAGTGATTCGCTGGATGCAGGTGGCTCAGTATCGCGTTGTTTGGAAGTCCCTACAAAAGGCCTATGTCCTGCAGTGGATGTCCATCGGCTGATATGATGATGATGATGAGCTGTCAGTAACTTTTAGACATAGACCTACGAAATTTGGCAGGTACTCGTAATACCGTCTAATAAATACTACGTCTAATAAACTCAATTACTTTATTTAAACCTGGAACCCTCGGTGTGCGAGTCCGACTAGCATTTGGCAGGTTTTTATTTTCATGTGGGTCTTATAAGGAACGTAAAAACAATTCAGAACAATTCAGTGTACTTCAAAAGGGGACATCGACTGCTGATCCAAGAGCGAATGTAAACGTTACGTGCGTTAAACGTTTAATTTTATCTCTTCGCGTCACTGAATTGTCAACCTCACTTTTATAGTAATATAGTCGATATTCGTTTGTACTTTTTAGTCACATTAAGCAGCTGTTAAAAATCTGATGTAGGGACGTTTGGTAGATGTGCCAGTAACATCTCTGTAACTAGTAGGCAAATAATCAATTAACTATTAGTTTATTTGTTTATGTTTGTCTGTTTGTAGTATCGCAGCTTCCAAAGGGATGGATAGATTTAGATGGTTTTTATGTGTACCTATTAACGTATTAGAACTGGAAATGGTTCTTCTGCGATGAATCTGTGGTATATCCAAGGAAACTCGTAACTTATTTAATGATGAAAGGAATTTTTGAGTCATCGTTCTAGCTAAGTTATGAACTTCGGAGTTCGGAGTTTAATATTTGATTTTGTAACGAGCACTGTTACTTATAATGATTATACCCAATAGGCTAGTTGACACTTTTTAAATGGTCTTCAATAATTGATCATTATCGTTCTATTAGATGGAAAAAAAAATTATATATTTTTCGAGACGTGACGAGTTTTTTAAACAACGAGCCAAAACGCCTGTCCTATCGGCCATGATGGTCTAAGTTTCAACTGTTTGGCGTATGACAAAAATATTAGTTAATATCGAATCTACGCCCCCCGAATCGAAGGCAGATGTCATGTCCACTAGGTCATCACGCTCAGTGTCGCGCATATCACAAAACAAAATGCAATTTCATACCGCCCGGGACGTGTTACGTCATAGCCGCTACTACAAAGACATTTCGCGTCTCAAAAACACACTGGTCTTTGATCTCAAAGTGTGTTCTAGATGCGTCTTTCACTTTTGTGTCTAGCTCTAGTGTTTGCTTAGTTTTTTCTCTAGGCAACTTTATGTTGACACCAAAAAAGGCCCCAATTTGATTATGCATGTATCGTTATCAACCCATATTCGGCTCACTGCAGAGCTCGAGTCTAATCTCAGAATGAGAGGGGTTAGGCCAATAGTCCACCACGCTGGCCCAATGTGGATTGGCGGTCGCCTCGCCATGTTTTCCTTCACGGTTTGAGACAAGAAAATGCACACAACTGAAAAGTTGGAAGTGCACGCCCTGGACCGGATTCGAACTCACACCCTCCAGAATCGGAGGCAGAGGTCATATCCACTGGGCTATCACGGACGGATATATGTATATGCATGTATCACTAGTGTCAATTCCTGAAAAACGCCCCATACGTATATATACGTGGGGGTAGAGGTAGGGTAGGGGTAGGGTAGAGGTAGGGTAAGGGTAGGGTAGGGTAGAGTACTGGTAGGTTAGGGTAGTGGTAGGGTAGGGGTAGTTGAAAGTTTACATCGAGTTTCACACGGAGGAAGTTGCGGGCGTCCGCTAGTTTATATTAAAACTAAGACTCACGTATAGTACGAACCGCTTATGCAAAACAACACGATTGTTTAAAACGCTCTCGCTCAATAATAGATCGATTGCAATCAATTTAACTCCAAAGGTTTCGAGAGTCAATTACGCGGTCACAACAACTTCACCGCTGGGTCCGCAGTGCAAATAATAAAACCGGAATATCCATCCAGCTCGAGTAATTGAGTTCAAAACGTTTGTGTCTCAAAACATACGTTTTTTTTTCTCGGACGTTTGTCGAATCATACGTTTTTTTAGAGTTGTTTATTATAGAATAAAAGCAGTGAAACAGAGTTGAAACATAAGTTGAAAATAACAATTAACAATAAAAAATATTTAGAAACAAACCAAAGACGCCGACGTTTCTACATATTTATAATATGCTCTTACAGTCTGAAATATTTATGAATTATTTAATAATTTTTCAATCAATATACAGTTCACTTCCATTACTGGAAACCGCATCAAAATCGGATCAATACTTTTGAAGATAAATAGTGATTAGTTTGCACGAACGTCCACTCATTCCAAACGCGTATATGTATACCATCTATGTTATAGTCTTGGGTAAATAAAAGATTTTAGCTTACATCTACATAAAACATCGACATCTATGTATATAAAAGGTTATATTTATTAATTTTTTTATATCGATTAACCAATTCAAAAACCATTTCATTATTTTTCATGATTATTTACAAGTTAACTCATGACCACAATCTCACCTGATAATATGTGATGATGCAATCTTCCTCGTAAATGGAAGCGGGCTAACTTGTCAGGAGATGGATGAAAATCCACACCCCATTTGGTTTCTACGCGACATAGTTCAAGAACGTTAAATCGCTTGGCGGTACGTCTTTGCCGGTAACTAGCCATGATGATCGAACCCAGGACCTCCGTCTTGTAAATCTACTGCGCACACCACTGTGCCACGGAGGCCGCAAAATCTTATATTGCGTACCTACATGTCTACAAAAACGGTAACCTATAGCTATGACTGTTATTAACCCCCATCGCTTTAGTGATTCCAAAGTAAATAGATTGGAACGTTTGTTTTGTATTTGTACCGGTCACGGTTATGCACATGTAATTGACACTTTGTTATTTTGTGTGTGTGCTGAAATTCAATTTTTTGAGTGTGTTTTTAAAGTAGACATTGAAAAGTTTCAACTGTTTTATTGTGGCAAACTATGTGTGACCTGGCAAACATTGTTGTGCCATACGAATTTCTTTCATATAAAGAAGGGCGTATAAGGGTGTAAATACCTTACGATTCTAATGCTTAGGAGCCCTTTAGAAGAGCTCGTGTTATTGGTCGCTAGATTTTAACATTATGGTATAGTATAGATGAATGAAACGGTGAAGGAAAAACATCGTAAGAAATCCAATCCGCATTGGGCCAGCGTATTGGACTAAGACCTAACCCTAACCCCTCTCATTCTGAGAGAAGACTCATGCTCAACAGTGAGCCGAATATGGGTTGTCAATGATGATGATGATGATGATGATAGTTGAATGTTGCTATACGCACGACATATTATTTTCCATAGATAACCAATATTTCCTTTAGGAAAACTCAATTCTTGACTGCTTGACATGCAAATTGATTGCAAATAACATCATCTATGGATTTTTTAGGCAAAATATCAATAAGGTGTAATTCGAGTCAAGTAGGTAAGAGTAAAACTTTGATGTATTTCCCGGAGCCCCGCGGCAGAATCAATATCGTGTCAAACTTCCAAAAGTTATCCGGATAACTAAATTTACACGGTTATGGTTGGAGGAAAAATAGCTTGAACTTTTGTAAATGCTTTTGCTCGTATCAAAACCAGGCTGTTCTCCTTATAGGTCTTCGAGTGTAGACCCATCATGCTGCTTCAATGCGGGCTAACGGGTTAAATTTGATATCGATATACGGTGCTGACGTTTAATGGTACGCGTCCACTGATCCGCGTCGTACGTATCGGACGCATCGCATCAAACGGTGAAGCTTTGTGTTTGAATTTGATAACGCTTCGAGTCCTTCGACTCGGGCGCAAGATACTTAAAAGACTTCGCGCAACTATTGGGGGGGGGGGGGAGGGGCACATAAAAGTAATGAGAGAGGCATGTCATCACCTCCCAGATATAATTCCGTGCGGGGGTACGGGCCTCGAGGTAATGCCTCCTTGTCCGGGTAAGGCGCGGGAGATCTTGTTCCCCCGATCAAGTTTTTCCAGCCACTTTTTAAGCCTATCGGCCTAAGATTAGTTCGTTCGTTATCAACCCACATTCGGCTCACTGATGAGCTCGAGTCCCCTCTCAAAATGAGAGGGGTTAGGCCAATAGTCCTCCTATGCGAATTGGCAGATTTCACAAACGCAGAGAATTAAGAAAATTCTCTGGTATGCAGGTTTCTTCACGATGTTTTCCTACACCGTTTGTGAAACGTGATGTTTAATTTCTTAAAATGCACACAACTGAAAAGTTAGAGGTGCATGCCCCGGACCGGATTCGAACCCACACCCTCCGGAATCGGAGGCAGAGGTCATATCCAATGGGCTATCACGGCTCTTTTTCTAAAAGTAGTAGTCTAAAAGTAGTAGTGCCCCGCGCGGACTGCAATTTACTCTCTATCCTGCGCTAATGAAACTAATGGATAACTTTGTCGTTGTTGCAGCAACGGTCCGGTAGAGGGCGCGTATGGTCCGCAGCACAGCCCCGTGTCGCGGTCGGACGCCTCCACCGAAGACGCGGAGCTCTCGGCTGCATTGGCGCACCAGCATCATCTTGCTATGCAGGTACTGTTGACACTAGCTTTTATGTTGCACTAGAGATACGCATATCGATGCTGGCGGCTCAAGAGAGTGGCGTCTCGAAGCCCTTACCAGAGATTAAGTCTATCGATGTGACGAGTTGTGTTCGACGGTACAGACGAATGAGAATACACGGAACGGCTTCCACAAGATTAAAACCTGTGTAGAGCTCATTCCTGTGGAATTATTAGCACAAGAAGTAGTCTGTATCTATATGCTATAACACTATAATCTAGCTCTGTGTCTCTCAATATATTTTTGGGACCCGTTCAGTCACTAAGTCGTGATTGAGGATCGAACATCCGTAAAATAGTCTTGAAGTTCTGAAGGGGGTTCAAAAATGTAAAACGACTTTACGCAGACTTGACCTGGGGAGTTGATGAGTGCGGTACGAAAACCGAAAAATGTAATAATGAAAATTGAAAATGCTGCAATCTACAGGCACCATTAAACAGTGTTTTAAAAGTACCAGTAGATGGCGTTCTTAGAGAACTTTTAAACTATCCCTTTTTGACACTTTAAGAACCTGTCGCAATGCAGTTATACCTGGGGCTCATAGATGGCGCTGTTATTCGTTTAATTTGAAACAAGTTTGACTTCAGTGGTGTTGTCAAAAGTACATTTGCTTTTTTTTTTAATTTTCAAGGCCGGTGAGTACCCCGTGGGCGGCGGCGTGGAGCCCGACTACGGGCAGTACGTGTCTTCCCCCGCCGCGCACTACAACCACATGGGCCACCTCACTATGGCGCCGTCGCAGAAGTACCCTCATGTGAGTACAGCTACTTGTATTGATGTGGTTTGTTAGCTACTTCAGTGTAGAACGAGATCCGGCGATATATCATTAAGAGGAGGAGATCCGCTGAAGAACAAAACAGACTTAGCTTAACGAGTCGCGAAGCTGATGTGGCAACGGGCGGGGCACATTAGAAGACGCAAATACACACAACGTACACGTACCGGGAAGCGCAGTTTTGATCAACGCCTCCTAATTACGATATCAAGCGAGTTGTTGTATGCAGGCAGCTCTAAAAAGTAAAAGCAGTCTGAAAGTTCTTACCTTTTTCAGGTATCAGACACTACAATAGTGCTTAAATACTGTTTAGGCAATGTGTGTTGCATAATTTATAATATACGTTTTTTTCTTTCTTTTCATTTTTACAAAAGGCCTTGTCTCATCAGTTGATGAGATGATGATGATGATGATGATGATGATGATGATGATGATGATGATGATGATATTAATAAGTAGGTGATGATGTCGCAGGTGATGGAGGCGGTGTCGGTGGGCAGCGGGTACGCGGGCGCGGGCGCGGGGGCGGGCGCGCACTACGGCACGTACGCGCACTACGGCGCCGCCTACCCCGCGCAGCCCGCCTACCTCGTGGAGCCGCAGGTGCCCGCCTACATGGCGCAGGTGAACAGCCCGACCACAAGCAAATTAAAAAAAAAAACTCCTACGCAAAAAATACTTACACTTTATGGAACAACCCTTAAAAAGTAGGGTTGGGTTGGGTACCCTTAATTGGGTTATATGAACCCAAATAGTGAGTTGGTATATATATAATTATTTATTATGTTCTTATTATTAATTATCAATTAGTAACACTTCTTCTTGTTGTTTCCGCCCGCGTCACCACATGGTTCCACGGAAGACCAGCGCTGCGCTGGTGCATCCATCACTAGCGTAGCACATGCTGAGTGGTGACCATTTTGGTACCACACACATCATTTTTTTGGATTTAATTTAATCATTAGTTTAATATCTTTAAATTATTAGTTTACTTTATTTTTAAAATTTCTTTCTTTTGTTTTAGGTATTTGTTGTCTTTTGTGTATTATGTGTGTGTGTCCAAATAAAATTATTTTCTTTCTTTCTTTCTTTCTTTCTTTCTTTCTTTCTTTCTTTCAAATACGATATGTCTTATATCGTTCGTTATCAACCCATATTCGGCTCACTGCTGAGCTCCAGTCTCCTCTTAGAATGAGAGGGGTTAGGCCAATAGTCCACCACGCTGGCCCAATGCGGATTGGCAGACGTCACACACGCAGAGTATTAGGATAATTCTCTGGTATGCAGGTTTCTTTACGATGTTTTCCTTCACCGTTTGAGACACATGATATTTAAATTCTTAAAATGCACACAACTGAAAAGTTGGAGGTGCATGCCCTGGACCAGATTCGAATCCACACCCTCCAGAATTAGAGGCAGAGGTCCACTGAGCTATCACAGCTCTCCAACCACCACCCGTTCAGTCACTGAGCTGTAATTGAGGATCAAATATCCTTGAAGTTTTCTGATAAGTTCAAAGAGTTTTTGATTAATAATTTTGAGGTAGTAAAACTTCTTTACGCACGCTTTACTCGGGGAGTGAGTTGGTGAATGCGTTACGGATAGTGTACGGACGAGGCTTTTAGGATGCGTGCTGCCATCTACAGGCACAGTGAAACAGTGTTTTTAAATTACCAGTAGATGGCGTTTTTAGAGAACTTTGAAACAATCCCTTTTGACACTTTTCAAGAACCTATTACGGTTATAAGATAATTGGTCTGAACAATTGGACATGGACTGATGACAAATCAAACCAAGCATGGCTCCGTAAAGTTATTTATTTAAAGTTATCCGTTACAATACAAATTAATTATAGCAACGACATTACATCAACGTTATTAAGAATGGGTCAAAACAAATTAAAACTGAATTTAAGTGGCAATCTATATGTATACCTACTAATATTATAAAGAGGTAAAGTTTTTAACTGGCTTTGTAAGGGGTAATCTTCGAAACTAATAATCTGAATTTAAAAAAATCTTTCACCAGTATAATGCTACGTTATCGGGGAGTGCCATAGGCGTGAGTGATGATGACAATGACGATGAATTTGTATTCACTACAGGAATATGTGGAGGGAGGAGGTAGCGCGTCTCCAAGAAGCGCATCTCCGGGAGCTATGCCGCCTCAACACAACTTACATCTGCAGCAGAGGTCAGTTGGGCTTATTTTGTTGTTACAATGTAGTAAGATCTGTCTGTATAAATAAAAAGCTCTAACACTACTGAATACTTCTACAAGTATACTATTTGTAAGGTCCAATTTGCAGGTATGATCCAGTTAGGTAGGTCCAATTTCGAGAAAGAGGTGAACCGCCGAATTAAAATCGGCTGGGCTGCATTCAGGAAACTTTGCAACATCTTTTCATCCGAAATTCCTCAGTACCTGAAGACTAAAGTCTTCGAACAGTGCGTGTTGCCAGTGATGACCTATGGTTTCAAGACTTGGTCGCTAACTATGGGCTCAGAGTCACACAGCGGGCGATGGAACGAGCTATGTTAGGAGTATCTCTGCGTGATCGAATCAGAAATGAGGAGATCCGCAGATGAACCAAAGTCACCGACATAGCTCAATGAGTTGCGAAGCTGAAGTGGCAATGGGCGGGGCACATAGTTCGTCACCCAGGTCCTAGGTCAGGTCAGGCAAAGTGACTTTGCAATTGCACGTTGTAGAGTCAACATCTCCTGAGGATGCTCCGGTTTCGGGGTGAAACGTACGTAGAGAGTATTTTGTCGGACCTGGGTGACGTTGTCGCATGGGTTCCGTCGGCTTTTCGCGGATGATAGCAAAATAAATAAATCATTATATAATCATGATGAACTTCCGCAAAGTAACGCCTGCTTCTATCCAATATTTAAAAGTGGTGATGATGATGTTTGCAGGTACGACTCAGCGTCGCTGGAGCAGCTGGGGCGGCACTACTGTGTGACGTCACCGCGCGGCGAGTACGCGGGCGACGCGTACGCGTACCAACACTATCCCGCCGCGTACGAGCCCCCGCACCAACCGCCGCCCTTCAAGGTCAGTACCGAGTCGCCGGAGACGCTTTGCTTTGATGGAGGTCCTGGGTTCGATCCCCGGCTGGGCAGATTGAGATTTTCTTAATTTGTCCAGGTCTGGCTGGTGGGAGGCTTCGGCCGTGGCTAGTTACCACCCTACCGGCAAAGACGTACCGCCAAGCGATTTAGCGTTCCGGTACGATGCCGTGTAGAAACCGAAAGGGGTGTGGATTTTCATCCTCCTCCTAACAAGTTGCCCGCTTCCATCTTAACCTGCATCATCACTTACCATCAGGTGAGATTGTAGTCAAGGGCTAACTTGTAAAGAATAAAATAAAAAAAAGCTGGGGCGGCACTGTGTACTGTGTGACGTCACGGCACAGATTTAGACATTTTCATTTGAAATTTTGGGCCCGGAGTTGGAAAATTTGTGGTGTTACACTCACGTGCCTCGGAGAGTACGTAAAGAAGTGTCATTATCAATAACACCTTATAGTAATTGTTATTGAATTTAACAATATCACCCTAACACAACCCGCACTAACGTGGATCTAAGCTTCAAATCCCCTCTTCTATAAGGAGGAAGACCTGACCCTGTGGTGGGTCGTTAAAACAGGCTAATGGTGATGATGATGATGATGATGAAATGTACTTCGGTTTGCTTGTATTTAATATTGTATATTTTGTAATTTCAGGATTCACAAAACGGTCTAAGTTTAGGAAGCACGGGCGGGCAGTCGATGTATGGCGACGAAGAGGAATTACAGAAACAAATGGCGAATATGGCGCTAGGTAACATCACTGACGTATTTATACTCTCATTTATATATATATTCACACTCCATTTATAAACATTTTTTACCCATTTTAGTTGAGAATAACAAAGAATTTTTTAGTTATTTGTTGTTTATTGAAATCAGTACCATCAGTTGATACCTAACTGGACCTTTGGCGATTGTATCTTTCTTAATTGAAATAAATTCAGATTATAATTTCACTCAAATTAAACCAAGAAAGGAGAAATAAGTGAATAAAAAAGTTAATATTTAATAAAAAAGTAGTAATTTAATAAAGTTATAAAAAAGTTCATACCGGGGGCTATATATGAAAAATCGATTCTTATGGAGTAAACTTCAATAAACTCCAAAAAAAATTTTTTTGACTGCCTTGCCTGCCTTAATCCAATTCCTGGTCCATTCGAATTTGTGGTTGGGTTCAATGATGTATACTTTTTGTTTCTTCTAAAAAATTTTCAGTTAAAATTCAGTTGAGCCCGGAGTTAGGAGTCCGTGTTATACCCTCGTAGTGATTGTTAATGAATTTAAACATTATCACTTTAATTCCGCCTACTCGCATTGGGGCTGTATCCCATATCTCTTACTAGTAGACGCCGCGTGGTTTCACCCGCGTGGTTCCCGTTCCCGCAGGAATACGGAGATAAAATATAGCCTATAGTCTTCCTCGATAGATGGGCTATCTAATACAAAGAATTTTTCAAATCGGACCAGTAGTTCCTGATATTAGCGCGTTCAATCAAACAAACAAACTCTTCAGCTTTATAATATTAATATAGATAATATAGATAAGGAGGAAGGCCTGTCATGGGAGTGGGCCGTTAAAATAGGCTGATAATGATGATGAATGTATGTTTTTTTCCAGTTCACGGCGGAGTGGGGGTGGTGGGTCGCGAAGACGGCGGCGGTCTGCAGTGGAGGGACCCCAACCTGCCCGAAGTGATCGGCTTCCTCAACTCGCCGTCGGACGTCGTGAAGGCGAACGCGGCGGCCTACCTGCAGCATCTCACGTACATGGACGATCCTAACAAACAGAAGACCAGGAGCTTAGGTGAGTGTGACCCCTACAGCTTGACGGTTAACACGTCCGCTGCGTACGAGGTCAATTGACCGCGTACGTCTAGCGTCTTCAAGGGTTACGAGGTTGATGGACCTCGTACCATACCACAAAGTTCTACTATGAGGTCAAAAAACCTCGTACCGCACCAGAGGAAAGTACAGAAAAATCAGTGCCGCAGCGAATGTGTTAAAGAATCGGAAACAAATCTGTGAGGTTTTTGGGCTTTCCCGACAGTTGGCTGATTGTCGTAACCATGCTTTACACTTTTACTTGTTTGCATTGAAAGGGTAAATATTGGTAATATTGAAAAAATCCCATTTTTTCTTTTTTTTTTTTTTATTCTTTACAAGTTAGTAAGTAATGATGCAGTCTAAGATGGAAGCGGGCTAACTTGTTAGAAGGAGGATGAAAATCCACACCCCTTTTGGTTTCTACACGGCATCTTACCGGAACGCATCGTACTGGAACGCTAAATCGCTTGGCGGTATGTCTTTGTCGGCTAATAATATTATTCTAAATATTTCTTTGTAAATAAAAATCTCTAAAATAAGAAAATATCTCTACTGGTTTGAAGAAGTGCACATAAGTCAAAGCTTTTGACGGCCGCGTGGCGCAGTGGGTAGTGACCCTGCTTTCTGCATCCACGGTCGTGGGTTCGATTCCCACAACTGGAAAATATTTGTGTGATGAGCAATGGGTGTTTTCCAGTGTCTGTGTATTTATACATTATATAAGTATTTATATGTAGTATATGAATATTATAATATGAACTATCTTAGTACCCAAACCACAAGCTACTCTGTATGCTTACTTTGGGGCTAGATAGTGATGTGTATTGTTTAAGTATATTTATTTATTTAAAAAAAAAAAAAGCTAAGCTTGACCGGGTCCACTAGTTAATAATAATTCTCTCGTATCTCCCCAGGCGGCATCCCCCCTCTAGTGCGGCTGATATCGCACGAGAACCCCGAAGTTTGCCGCAACGCATGCGGCGCGCTGCGGAACTTGTCGTACGGGCGGCAGAACGACGAGAACAAGCGCGCCATACGCGACGCGGGCGGCATCCCCGCGCTCATGGCGCTACTGTGCCGGGCTACCGACATGGAGGTACGTCGGCCGCCATCTAGGTTTTGTGGTGACGTCATAACGTTTTTATTTAGACGCGTGCGGCATTCCCGTGGTCAGAGCGCTGCTGTGCACAGGTACTGACGTGGAGATATGCGGGCCACCATCGTGATTTAAGAATGACGTCACGACCTCTCTGCGACCATGTGGGCGATAGAATGAAGAGAACAATCGCGCCATACGCCTCGCCATTCCGGCTTTCATGGCGCTGCTTTTTTACATTATATAGGCGGGGCCTTGGCTAGAATATTGCTTGACAGTAAGCTATGATGCAGCATATAGTGACTATTTGCTCTTGACTTGAATGCTCTGCTGTACGTGGGCTGCCATCTTGATTCTATGATGACGTCATAACGTCTATACGTCCTTGCGAGCGGTAGAATGAAAAACAAAAAGCGTACCACACCATGCGCGATAATAATAAGAATTTTGCGAAAAATAAAACTCTATGGACATTAAAAAGTTTAATTATTTAATATATATTATACTTATGGTATAGGTGAAGGAGCTGGTTACTGGCGTGATATGGAACATGTCTTCGTGCGAGGACCTGAAGCAGTCCATCATCGATGATGCAGCTCAGGTCATAGTCAACAAGGTGATCATCCCGCACTCGGGCTGGCACCCCACCAACCCTGGCGACACCTACTGGTCCACTGGTGAGAAAACTAATATTATAAAGGCGAAAGTTTGTGTTTATGTTTGTTCCTCCTTTAGGCTGCGGTTTGAAATCAGATTTGGCTGAATTTGGAATGGAAATAGATTTTACTCTGGATTAATACATAGGCTACTTTTAATCCCGGAAAAAATCACAGTTCCCGTGGGATTTGATATAAACTGAATTTCACGCGAGCAGAGTGACTTTGTCTGTGAGTGTCTGCTTGTTACTAATATTATAAAGAGTAAGAGGTAAAGCTTGTAGTATTGTAGGGGCTAATCTCTGGGTCTACTAATTTTGAAATTACATTCAATGTAACATTTTTTATTTTGATTTGATGATTTTTTCACAGACACACTGTTAATTCTACAAAATTGCTCCACTAATAGCATACTTTTATTATAATATATAATAAAAAAAAAATAATAGGCTAGTTGACTCATATCAAATTTTATTTAAACAATATTAATTTCGTGTAGTAGGTACATAAATTATGGGTCCGAAATTTATCGATATCAATTAATAAAAGTTAAGGATTTCACCATAACCTTATTTAAAAATTATGTATTCAATAAATTTTTACAAACATCAAAAACACTGACGGCCATTTTGTAACGTTCACTTGATGTACTAAAGGAATAAACGTCAAACTTCTTAAATCTTAATACATAAATGCAAAAAGTCATTCATCACACAATCTCGAAAACCGTACAAAGCTGAAATTTTGGCAGGGAGGTTGGAGGGAGGAGGTTAATGTTTGTTGTTTAATGTTTACGTGACGTCATGAAACGATAAAAACGATACGATACGATTTTGGCTCGTATTGTAAAAAAAATGTTTAAAATTAAAAAAAAATATTTTTTTATTATTTATTCATTTAAAGGAGATGGTCCATTTCCGGTCCACTCTTGTACCCCGTATTAATTAAATTTAAAAAACACAAGGATTTTATTAAAATTTATTAAAGCGAATAAATCTAACTAAATAAAAAGAAATAAATAAGATAAAAACCCAAGTTTTTGAGTTATATCAAGATGGCGCCCATAGAGCAACTATGACATGACAATTGACAGCAAACGTCAAATCGATTACTGCATTGAATACGTAATCTATCCTCCATTAATACCCTTAATAATGTTGCATTTCTTGGGAGATAATGAATATTATGTTGAAAGAATTAAAATAAATTTGTAGATTTGTATAATCAAAAATAGTTGAAAATATATCTTCTTTTGTTTCCGCTAGGGTACAATTACTTATCCTGGGCTCCATACAATTTTGGACCATCTCCTTTATGATATATTTTTTTCAATTTAGTAGAACGATAATAGTTTAAGACCATTTAAAAAAAAATGTTTTTGTATTGCAGTGTTCCGCAACGCGTCGGGCGTGCTGCGCAACGCGTCGTCGGCGGGCGAGTACGCGCGGCGCCGGCTGCGCTCGCTGGCCGGGCTGGCGGAGGCGCTGCTGCACGCGGTGCGCGCCGCGCTCAGCGCCAACGCCATCGGCACCAAGATCGTGGAGAACTGCGTGTGCGTGCTGCGGAACCTGTCCTACAGGTGAGCGTGCGTTACAATAGCTCAACGCGTCGTCGGCGGGCGAGTACGCGCGGCGCCGGCTGCGCTCGCTGGCCGGGCTGGCGGAGGCGCTGCTGCACGCGGTGCGCGCCGCGCTCAGCGCCAACGCCATCGGCACCAAGATCGTGGAGAACTGCGTGTGCGTGCTGCGGAACCTGTCCTACAGGTGAGCGTGCGTTACAATAGCTCAACGCGTCGTCGGCGGGCGAGTACGCGCGGCGCCGGCTGCGCTCGCTGGCCGGGCTGGCGGAGGCGCTGCTGCACGCGGTGCGCGCCGCGCTCAGCGCCAACGCCATCGGCACCAAGATCGTGGAGAACTGCGTGTGCGTGCTGCGGAACCTGTCCTACAGGTGAGCGTGCGTTACAATAGCTCAACGCGTCGTCGGCGGGCGAGTACGCGCGGCGCCGGCTGCGCTCGCTGGCCGGGCTGGCGGAGGCGCTGCTGCACGCGGTGCGCGCCGCGCTCAGCGCCAACGCCATCGGCACCAAGATCGTGGAGAACTGCGTGTGCGTGCTGCGGAACCTGTCCTACAGGTGAGCGTGCGTTACAATAGCTCAACGCGTCGTCGGCGGGCGAGTACGCGCGGCGCCGGCTGCGCTCGCTGGCCGGGCTGGCGGAGGCGCTGCTGCACGCGGTGCGCGCCGCGCTCAGCGCCAACGCCATCGGCACCAAGATCGTGGAGAACTGCGTGTGCGTGCTGCGGAACCTGTCCTACAGGTGAGCGTGCGTTACAATAGCTCAACGCGTCGTCGGCGGGCGAGTACGCGCGGCGCCGGCTGCGCTCGCTGGCCGGGCTGGCGGAGGCGCTGCTGCACGCGGTGCGCGCCGCGCTCAGCGCCAACGCCATCGGCACCAAGATCGTGGAGAACTGCGTGTGCGTGCTGCGGAACCTGTCCTACAGGTGAGCGTGCGTTACAATAGCTCAACGCGTCGTCGGCGGGCGAGTACGCGCGGCGCCGGCTGCGCTCGCTGGCCGGGCTGGCGGAGGCGCTGCTGCACGCGGTGCGCGCCGCGCTCAGCGCCAACGCCATCGGCACCAAGATCGTGGAGAACTGCGTGTGCGTGCTGCGGAACCTGTCCTACAGGTGAGCGTGCGTTACAATAGCTCAACGCGTCGTCGGCGGGCGAGTACGCGCGGCGCCGGCTGCGCTCGCTGGCCGGGCTGGCGGAGGCGCTGCTGCACGCGGTGCGCGCCGCGCTCAGCGCCAACGCCATCGGCACCAAGATCGTGGAGAACTGCGTGTGCGTGCTGCGGAACCTGTCCTACAGGTGAGCGTGCGTTACAATAGCTCAACGCGTCGTCGGCGGGCGAGTACGCGCGGCGCCGGCTGCGCTCGCTGGCCGGGCTGGCGGAGGCGCTGCTGCACGCGGTGCGCGCCGCGCTCAGCGCCAACGCCATCGGCACCAAGATCGTGGAGAACTGCGTGTGCGTGCTGCGGAACCTGTCCTACAGGTGAGCGTGCGTTACAATAGCTCAACGCGTCGTCGGCGGGCGAGTACGCGCGGCGCCGGCTGCGCTCGCTGGCCGGGCTGGCGGAGGCGCTGCTGCACGCGGTGCGCGCCGCGCTCAGCGCCAACGCCATCGGCACCAAGATCGTGGAGAACTGCGTGTGCGTGCTGCGGAACCTGTCCTACAGGTGAGCGTGCGTTACGCGCTTACGTCATCATTCGAGTTGGCGCTAGTGTCGACGTGTGAACTTTGGCGCCGTAGGTATAAATTATCGTATTAAAAATACAATACGTTTATTTTTATCAAATACAAGTTCGATTCAAGTTTAATAAGTGTTTAGTGTTCACACACATAAAACTACGACGAAAACAAAAAAATATTGATGTCGTTTATTTTATACAAAAATATTTTATGCGGCTTACAGTAGAGTGTTTTTGTTCCAGTAAAACATTGTATCAGAGAAATGTTTCTGTCTTGGACAGAGTAGTAAAAAAATAAATACACATAAAGACAACACACACACACAACATACACAATATCTCACTATCTAGCCCCAAATTAAGCGTTCAGTTATGAGTGCATTTATATCATATCAATTTAGTAAATAGACGAATGGATAGTGTTCATAGCAATACCTTGAAAAAGAACAATATGCGTAGAGTTTTTTAAAGAAACAATAATAATAATAATAATAATAATAAAGCCTTTTTTTATTCCAATATCCTCAGTTTTTACATTTTACATTGTGTTAGTGATTATTTTTTTTTACAAATGTACTTATAATATAGTGTTAGTTAATGTTAGTGTTTAACTTAGATCTAAATTATTTGGGATATGGACCCCATTTTGGGTATAGGCCTCCCCCAACCTTTTCCACCTTTCCCTGTCCTTGGCTTGGTCAATCCAATTTCTCCCCACTGCTTGAGCGATGTCGTCTTCCCATCGCTGCTTTGGTCTACCGACTTTTCTTTTACCTGATGGACCCTTCCATTTGGTTGTTTCTATTGTCCATCTTCTGTCAGAACAGCGTGCGATGTGACCAGCCCATTGCCACTTTATTGTCAGTGAACAAGAAACAATAAAGCGATTCCATATTCAGAGTCAATTACTAAAAAATATGCTATTTTTTAAAATCATCATCATCATCATCATTATTATCAGCCGATGGACGTCCACTGCTGGACATAGGCCTCTTGCATGGACTTCCAAACAAAACGGCCTCGAGCCACGAGTATCCAGCGACTCTTTGCAACCCGCTTGATATCCTCAGCTCACCTAGTGGGGGGTCGACCAATAAACTGTCTGAGCTTTCTGGTGCGAAGTCGCCATTCCAGCACCTTGGGACCCCAACGTCCATCGGCTCTTCGAACTATGTGGCCTGCCCATTGCCAATGCAGCTTCGCGACTCGCTGAGCTATGTCAGTGACTTTAGATCGTCTGCAAATCTCCTCATTCCTGATTCGATCACGCAGAGAAACCCCAAGCATAGCTCGCTCCATCCCCGTTGAGTGACTTTGAGCCTTCTAATAAGGCCCATAGTTAGCGACCAAGTCTCGGATCCGTAGGTCATCGATCATTCATCATCAATCGGTCATTCGAAGACTTTCGTCGTCGGACACTGAGGAATTTCGGACGATTTTTTTAAATACATATAATAAATAGTCTGAGCACATAATTACAATAAGTATTTTTTTTGTCATTTGGCAGGTGTCAAGAAATAGAAGATCCACTATACGACACCAGAGCACCGCCTACACAATCTTCAGGACAAGCCAGGATACAGGCCAGTGCGTCTAAAGGTACACTCTTATAATCCTTATTAAATGAACATGTTTTTAAGCTAGGTGTACAACTTTGCTTATTACATTTCTTTTTCAATATGACCGTCAAAATTACATACAAAAACATTCGTTTAACAAAAAAAATATTTAGTCCCGTTTTTTTGCAAAAACTTACTTAGCAGTAAAAAAATTAAACTTTAATTACTTGAAACAACTATTTCAGTGTAAAATCAATGCTTAAGTTATTTTTCAGCACATGGTATGACTAAATTGCTCTGAAGGTAGGATTTTTTGTATTTTGTACAAAAAACAATATAACTTAAAAACCGCAAAACTTGGTCTGTCCGCTATCATGAGTATGTCGTACTATTTACGGGACATCCTGTATATAAGAGAAAGTCGTGTTATTTACACTATTTATAATCGAAAAACGGCTGGAACGATTAGGCTGAAAATTGGTGGAGAGGTAGCTTAGAACGAGACGAACATAGGATACTCAAAGTAGGGGTAGGATAGGTAAGGATTCACGCAGTCGCAGGCGTCCGCTAGTTAAAGATAAATCATCATCATTATTATCAACCCATATTCGGCTCACTGCTGAGCTCGAGTCTTCTCTCAGAATGAGAGGGGTTAGAGCAATAGTCCACCACGCTGGCCCAATGCGGATTGGCGGACTTCACACACGTTACTTCGCGATGTTTTCCTTCACCGTTTGAGACACGTGATATTTAATTTCTTAAAATGCACACAACTGAAATGTTGGCGGTGCATGCCCCGGACCGGATTCGAACCTAAAGCTTCCGGAATCGGAGGCATAGATCATATCCACTGGGCTATCACGGCGGCTAAAGATAAATAATCATGCTATTCTAATGACAGGTGAAAATCTGGGCTGCTTCGGTGGCAGTAAAAAGAAGAAGGAGGGCTCATCGTCGTCAAACTCCACGAGCCCGCTCGGCAAGAGCGAGCCCGAGCCGCAGCCGCTCGACAGCAGCGCGCAGCTCGGCTACAGCGTGCCCAAGGGCACCGAGATGCTGTGGTCGCCTGAGGTCACTCCTTCACACCCTCAGACTAATTAGATAAAGACCTGCCTCGCAAGACATTATTTTTCTGTCAAAGTATATGATCAACGATCTTATGCGATTATAAACACTGTCTCTAAAAAATCGATGTTTCATAGTTTACAATCGTGTCCGTCGGTTAAAAACCTCCGTAAAAATACATTTTTGTGTACTTAAATGGCGTAAAAAACGAACAAAAACTGCTAGTTTAGTATAAGATATGTATGAAATCTAAGCTCGTTTTCCTTAGAAAATGGCAGAAAATTTTGTTCTTGAATTTGGGTGCGATACTAGTTCTTATGTATTTAGTCTGAGTTCACACCATATCCTACTTCCTACTAATATTATAAACGCGAAAGTTTGTATGGATGTTTGGATGTTTGTTACTCTTTAACGCCGCTACTACTGAAGCGATTTGGCTGAAATTTGGAATGGAAGTAGATTTTACTCTGGATTAACATAACTTTTTTTTTATATATTCTTTACAAGTTAGCCCTTGACTACAATCTCACCTGATGGTAAGTGATGATGCAGTCTAAGATGGAAGCGGGCTAACTTGTTAGGAGGAGGATGAAAATCCACACCCCTTTCGGTTTCTACACGGCGTCGTACCGAAACGCTAAATCGCTTGGCGGTACGTCTTTGCCGGTAGGGTGGTAACTAGCCACGGCCGAAGCCTCCCACCAGCCTGACCTGGACAAATTAAGAAAATCTCAATCTGCCCAGCCGGGGATCGAACCCAGGACCTCCGTTTTGTAAATCCACCGCGCATACCACTGCTCCACGGAGGCCGTCAAAACGATGTAAACGATGATATGCAAAATAATATAATCTCTCAATTGACGACCATCAACTAAATGAAAAATTACCTGCAGGCCATCATTCTATACATACTTAATATGTTACAGTCATCAGGTTGAAATGGCTAGCTAATAGAGCACAATTAAATACTTGAAGTCTAGTAAAATCGGTAGCATGTAAGCTAGAACCCATATTACAAATTCAATAATTAAAACTCTACCTTACTCACCTTCGTCGTCATCAACCCATATTCGGCTCACTGCTAAGCTCGAGTCTCCTCTCAGAATGAGAGGGGCAAGGCACCAAAGTCCACCACGCTGGCCCAATGCGGATTGGCAGACTTCACACACGCAGAGAATTAAGATAATTCTCTGGTATGCAGGTTTCCTCACGATGTTTTCCTTCACTGTTTGAGACACGTGATATTTAATTTCTTAAAATGCACACAACTGAAAAGTTGGAGGTGCATGCATGCCCCGGACCGGATTCGAACCCACACCCTCCGGAATCGGAGGCAGAGGTCATATCTTGTAATTATTATTATTATATTGTATAATGTAATGTATGGTATTGCTTGATATTAAATAAAATAAAAAAAAATATCCACTGGGCTATCACGGCTCACTTTAACTAAAGGTTATTTTATATTAGCTAATTATATATACCCTTTACAAAGAAATTGTATATAGTCAAATGTACCTATATAACATTTTGTCCGTGTATCTAACCAGGTGGTGCCTCTATACATGGCGCTGCTGCAGACGTGCTCCAACCCCGAGACGCTGGAGGCGGCGGCGGGCGCGCTGCAGAACCTCGCCGCTTGCTACTGGCAGCCGTCCATAGACATACGGGCCGCTGTGAGGAAAGAGAAAGGTAATTTTTAGGGTTCCGAAGGTCAAAAGGAAAAAACTGAACCCATAAAAGATCACTTCTGTCTGTCTTTATTGTCAAGAACCTTTATTTCGGGAATGAGTTGAGAAGTTGTGAAAAAAGTCGAAACTTTCTTCTCAAGTTGTGAAGAAAGTTTGAAAGAAAAGTAAGAAAGTCAAACAAAAAAAACGGCTTCGTCTTGGGACACTCGACAGAAGTGCTAACTTAAACTAATTGCTTTAATTAATTGAATCTAATTTATTATTTAAATTAAGAAATTAAGAAGATTTTGTCAGTAACAACATAGTAACTTTTAAAATGGTCCGTCGTCGTAAAATAGTTCCGAAGTTCGGTCTGTCAAGTGCAAATGTCAAACGTGCCAAATTCAGCTGTAACGCGTTACGTTACCAAGCGGCTTTCCCTCCCCTACAAGTTATCACTTAAAAATATTTCTTCAGCAAATAACGCATATTTTGACACTTAAGAGAATCGAAGGGTGCTACGAGTTATTTGTTTATTTAGTTACTAGCTGACGCCGCGCGGTTCAACCCGCTTTGTTCCCGTTTCCGTATGCGTACGGGGATAATATATAGCCTTCCTCGATAAGTGGGCTATCTAACACTGAAAGGATTTTTCAAATCGGACCAGTAGTTCCTGAGATTCGCGCGTTCAACCAAACAAACCCTTCAGCTTTATAATATTAGTATAGATTCTGCGGATCTCCTCATTTATGATTCTCATATAAGGATAAACCAAAGGCAAAAACGCTTGCTGACTCTGAGCCTTCTTATGTGCCTAAGTCTCTAATTCGTTGCTGCTTCTAAAGTTTGACCTTCCTTGGCACAGGTCTACCGATCTTAGTGGAGTTGTTGCGGATGGAGGTGGACAGGGTGGTGTGTGCGGTGGCCACGGCGCTCCGGAACCTGGCCATCGACCAGCGGAACAAGGAGCTGATCGGCAAGTACGCCATGCGGGATCTGGTGCAGAAGCTGCCGAGCGGCAACCAACAGCATGACCAGGTATGTATGACGACAATCTATGAGGGGGTCGGTGTTACTTGGGATTTTAGGGAGCGCAGAAAGTAGAATTTTAGGGAACGCAGAAAGTAGAATTTTAAGGAGCGCGAATAGTAGAATTTTAGGGAGCGCAGAAAATAGAATTTTAGGGAGCGCAGAATGTTTGTCAAAGACCGAACCTCTGAGATCGAAGGGGGACGAAATGTCTGTCTATGGCATCTATTTTGAGACTTGCTACAACCCTGATCCTAATGCTGATTATATAGATCCAGACGACCGAAAATCATCTTGACCACGACATAACGATTGACAACGCTTCCCAGGCAAACACAAGTTACACAGCGTCTTTCTAACGTCATCTGGACGTGGACTTCAGGGGCTTTAGCCATGTGACAAATCGATTCTCTTTCTGAAAACGCTAACGCTTCGAAAACGTACAAAATGTGTCACATGGCTACAGACTAAGGACTGAGACACTCAGGCTAAAATACCCTATTCGATCGGCCCTCTAAGCCGAGGACCGAGTCTCAGAAGAGACGCCTTTCTGCTTCTGCCTTCAGACATAATTATTGGACTTCGTCCGATTCTTATGGATTAAAGAGGACTTTGGAATCAATTCAAGCGCATTAGATAAGCCAAATGGAGTAATCTTAAATACTGTTGAGTTGACGGGAGTTTCTATGTTAAAGTTTAACACGCTAACAATTGCTTTCATACCCTTAATTAATAATTATGTTTTGATGAACTCCGTATGAAATTCCAGGGCACGTCGGACGACACGATAGCAGCAGTGCTGGCGACGCTGAACGAAGTGATCAAGAAGAGCGCGGAGTTCTCGCGCTCGCTGCTGGAGGCGGGCGGCGTGGAGAGGCTGCTCAACCTGACCAAGCAGCGCCATCGCCACACCCCCAGGGTGCTCAAGTTTGCGGGTACGGTGATCCCCCTTTTGATCCCCTATTAAAAAGAGGCTCGTTCGATGTTCGAGGTAGGGTATATAAGGTAGAAAGGATTGCTGTATCTCACCGCTCTTCCCTTGTTGCCCAAGTTTGGGGGTACACTGATCCCCCTTTTGACCCCCTATTAAAAAGAGGCTCGTTCGATGTTCGAGGTAGGATATATAGGATAGAAAAGACTGCTCTATCTCACCGCTCTTCCCGGGGTGCCCAAGTTTGGGGGTACACTGTTCCCCCTTTTGACCCCCTATTAAAATGAGGCTCGTTTGATATTCGAGGTAGGGTATATAGGGTAGAAAGGTCTGCTCAATCTTAAAGCTCCACCCGGGTTGCTCAAGTTTGCAGGTACGCTGATTTTATGGACCTCCCCTATTTTTATGTAAGTAAAGTAAAGTTAAGTAATTTTTTGAGCCCTCTACCAAAAAGAGGCTCTATTATCACATGTTTCATGTGGGGTATAAGGTAGAAAAGTCTGCTCAATCTCACTGCTCTCCCTAGGTGTTCAAGTTTGGGGGTGCACTGTTCTTTTTGACCCCCAATACAAAATTTTAATTGTAGGTAATTTTTATTATTTTAAACCGAGAAAACTGAATTTTGGATATGATGGGGATCCTAAAAAAGCTTAGCTTACAAATTCTCGACCAAGATTACCCATGTGCATTGTCAGCTATCTTGAAAATGCGTTTTATTCAGTTTTTTTGACTCGATACTTTTTTTTTGCTTTTTAGGTCTATAATGAACGTCCTTTAAATTTTTTACCTATTGCTCATCGTTATATCTCGGGGTTTTGTTATAGTTTTGTTGTTCGAAATCAATCAAAAATATAAAGAAATATAAGCATATTCCCTATTGTACCGGGAAACATAGCTTTAAATCCGGAAACGACAATGCTGCTTTTCGGCTAAAATAAGCGTTGCGGTAGTTCTTCTCTAAACGAGCTCTACATGTCATCATCATCATCGTATCAGCCGATGGACATCCACTGCAGGACATGGGCATTTTGTGGGTACTTCCAAACTTCACGATCCTGAGCCGCCTGCATCCCGCGAATCCCTGCGACTCGCGTGATGTCATCAATTCTGGTGTGAATCGACCAACACTGGAATTTCTAGTGCGGGATTCCGCTTTACATGTTATACTAGGTATTATGTGTAGGTCGTTTCTCAGGTCAGGTTTTTTCTTCGTCCCCAGGTCAAGTGTTGATGACCATGTGGTCGCACGCGGAGTTGCGCGAAGTGTACCGCAAGCACGGCTGGCGTGAGGCGGACTTCCTAACACCAGCGCGCGCCGCCCAGCCGCGAGCTTCCTCCAACACTAGCGGTGAGTTGTACGGATACTATGTAGCCATCTGGTTGATATAGCTGGCTAATAGGCTGCCTAGGCCGTTCATTAAACCCAGGGCTACAATTTAATGTGTAGGCCGCGATAAGTCATCGTTTAACATCCTGGTTTATCGAAAGTCTGCCCTTTGAAGATGACAGACTAAAGCTATAAGTTCCACTGACAAAGACAGCTATGGGACGGTTACTGGGTAACTTCAACGTACATATTGACTGATGTTTTTAGGGTGTGCATGAGTCCCCTACTCATTGTCACCCCGAGGGAGGGGGGAGTTAATAATTATAATCAATGACAGCAGTGGCAAGATTTTTTTTTTAATAACTAGCTTTACAGCTGTGAGTTTTAGCTCGGTTCACAGGATAATATCATGCCACAGAACCACGTTTATTCGATTTCAAATTATCGACCTTCGTTTCTATATGTATCTGTCATTAACTAAATGTCTTGCGATATTCAGGCATCTTGTTGAACGTTGCGATTAATTACTTGGCTATATTGATTCTTAACCATTTCAATTAATGAACGGCATAGGTGTTCTTTTAACTGGCTAGTTCAATCCAATGGCTGCGACATGTGTATATCTCCGGGTCGTTGTAAACCGAATAATGTAAAAATATTTGTTATATGTATGTAAAGACCGCGCCAAACTTGGAGTCCGATCATAACACAAGACATCCCAATTGAGTAAAGAATTGCTGCATTGTTCAATGCAATGTCCAAGCTGACTCGAAGTTTGGCGTATACTGAAGTGAATGGATGTCTAAATGTCTAATTGTATAAATATGTCAAATGTCTATGTTGTGTATATGTGAGGGATGACCACTGATTTCACTGCACATATTTCTTAATTATCATGTATTTTTCTACTTCTATATCAATATTTGGAAACCTCCGTTGGACTAGTATTTTACGAATGGATTGCAGTAAAGCGTTATGAAACAAGGCTCGAAACAACCTGGCATTATGCATGCCTCTAGCACAGACTTTCTTGGAAAGGGAAATTATAAACATCATTATTAGTCGATGGACATTCGCAGTTTTAATAAGGGCTCTTGTAAAGACTACCTTATGGTGCCTCCATCCAGCGGATCCCTGCAACCCGCTTGATGTCGTCGATCCAACTAGTGGAATCAACACTGCGTTTTATGGTCACCATTCGTTAGGAGCCTAACGTCTATCGGCTCTTCGAACTTTGAACTGCACCCACTTCAGCTGTGCGACTCGTTGAGCTATGTCGAGAGATTCTGCGGATCTCTTCATTTCTGATTCGATCACGCCAAGATACTTTGAGCATTGATCGGTTCTCTAAGAAAACAAGCCTGATAAAAGAACTTAATAGTCACGTTAAAAATAATCTCAGCTTAATTATGCATTTAAAAATTCGCATAAACATATATCACACATCTATGGTTCGGGGGCAATATTTAATTGTTATTATTGTATGATTTATATGTATGTCTTGTAAATTGTATTATGTGTAATGCCCGATCAGAAATAAAAAACCTTGTTTGGTGGCGTACAATTATGTCTAAACCACCACGAAAATGAGTCATCAACCACGAAATCATTACTCTTTTTTTTTTTAATTTTTCATAAAATAGCGAGGTTTTTATTCTCTGGTCGGGCTAGGATATGTTTTGTGTTGTACGTTCAAATGTAAATAGCCGAATGTTGGTTGCATGGGGCTGTAGGTCAGGGTACGCCGATGTCTGGAGGCGCGCCGCACTCGCCGTCTGCTGCCAACAGCACCCTGAGCCGGCCCATGGCTTCCACGGGCGGCACGCGTTACGAGGACCGCACCATACGACGCCATCGAGAGGTAACGACTTTGTAACGACTCTGAGGTGACGCTTTATAACGACTATGAAGTGACGCCTTATAATTTATCGGATAAAGCATTATAACTACTTCAAGGTGATGCTTTATAACGACTTTGAAGTAACGTTTTATAATGACGCTGGTGTGACGGTTTATAATAACTGTGGTAATGCATTATAACGACTTTGAGGTGACGCTTTATAACGACTTTGAGGTGACGCCTTATAATGACTCTGGTAATGCATTATAACGACTTTGAGGTGACGCTTTATAATGACCTAGTGTGACGGTAAATAATGACATCGCATTATAAAGATTCTGAGTTGGGTAACGATTTATAATGACTTCGAGGTGATGCTTTGTGACTGTAAAAATATAAAATGTTATCACGTGGGTCTGCTGGATTTTTGTGCCTGTTCTTGATCGCTTTTGGTAAAGTTTGTATATTGTAAAATAAATGAATTACTAAAAAATGCATATAATTATAAAAAATCTGTTTCGTTGGTCCGACATTGCGTTAGATTTATTACAATTCTAAAATTCCTGAATTTTTGTATAAATTCAATTTCAAAAGGCCCCGGGGTTCGAATCCTAGGGTTGGTTTTTGAAATATTGACCCTTTCTTTCTTACGAGAAATTGTCTGTAGCAGCTGAGAATTTCTCATTGATAACCTGGTGGCACTGTAGTATGTCTTAGAGCATGTTAAGCCATTGATACTGTTTTTTTTTTAAATTTAATCGCACCTGATGGTAATGATGATGCAACTAAGATGGAAGCGGGCTAACTTGTTAGGAGGAGGATGAAAATCCATACCCCCTTCGGTTTCTACACAACATCATACCGGAACGCTAAATTGGTTGGCGGTACGTCTTTGCCGGTAGGGTGGTAAACCGAAGTCTCCCACCAGCCACATCTGGACCAATTAAGAAAACATCAATCGATTCGATTTTCAACAACACTGAGGTCCTGGGTTCGATCCCCAGTTGGGGATCGAACCCAGGACCTCAGTCTTGTAACTACACCGCGCATACCACTGCGCCACGGAGGCCGTCGTTATTGTTATTACTATCAGATAGTGATTTAACAATCACAATCTAATCAGAGTCAATCTAATCTTACAAATATGATAATGAAATGTAAAATTCTTCAATATTAGGTTTCCATAACATCAATATGGTTCATTATAATACCAAAAAAATCACAGCTAAATCCGGTCTTTATCATTAATATATAATAGTATTCAGTGAAAAATTTAACATAATCAATATAATCCTCCAATAATCACCTCCAACTTTTCAGTTATGTCCATTTTTAGAAATTAAATATCACGTGTCTGAAACGGTAAAGCAAACCTGCATATACAAGAATTTTCTTATTTATCTATGTCTGTTAAGTCTGCCAATTCGCCATTGGGCCAGTGTGGTGGACTTGTCACCCTGACCCTGTCATTCTAATAGGAGACTCGTGCTCAAAAGTAAGTCTAATATGGGTTGTAAATGATGAAATTAATCTTTCAGAACGATGACATACCTGCGATGGACGTCAACTACGCAGACGGGCTCGGCATGGGTAACCCCAACGGCCGGCCCATGAACCTTCAAGGCGTGCAAGCGCAAATGCCACCACCGAGCAGTCGCTAGACTACCCCAAACCACAGCCAAGGTCGAGGAAGTTGAAGGGAAAAAGCTGGCAACACCGGATCTGACGTCACGCGTGCTGCGTCAAAGCAATTCATAACATAAGTGATTCCGTTTACCCCGCTTCCTTTAATGTGTTTATCTTTGCAAGCAAGCATAAATGCCACTGTGGAGCCTTCGCTGGACTACTCCGAACCACAGCAATGGCCGATGTCGAGAAAGTTGTAGGGAAAAACCTGGCTACACTGGATCTGACGTCACGCGTGCTGCGTCAAACCATTATTACTTAATAAATTCGTTTATTCCGCTATACTCTTCATGGTGTGCAAGCACAAACGCCGCTGCGGAGCCCTCGCTAGATTAGCTAGACTAAAACAGAGCAATGGCTGATGTCGAGCAATTACCATACCTGGCAACACCAGTGTAGTTCCGGATCTGACGTCACGCGTGCTACGTCAAACCTAAGTAATTCCGTTTATTCCGCGTCCTTTAATTTATTTATTTTCATGGCGTGCAAGTACTATTGACGCCGACAAAAAGTCGTTAAACTATACCCTATGACATGGTCGATGTCGAAGAAGTTTATATGGTAACACCGGATTTGACATCATGCGTGATGCGTCAAACCAATTCATAGCCTAAAAACGTAATTCCGTTTTAGCTATCTTTAATATGGATATCTTCAAGTGAAGTGTGAATTCTAGGTAAGCATGTTCCACTCGTTGCATTATTGCTTACCAAATATGTTATAATATGCATGTCTATGACACGCGCCAAAAATAATCCTCGATTTTTTTAACACTCATCTTACATGGATAAGTTTATGAACAAGACAGATAGTCACCGTCATACAAAATATCACGATGTTTGCTCATTATACATTGGTCTGGCCAGCGTGTGTGATTATTCATAATATTTGCCAGTAAAATGTATGACGGATAATGTATGTGCGACACAAAAGAGTAGAAAATAAATGAGGCCACTTATTGTCATATGGTAACCCTGTGTACTGTCATCCACTTGTGATTGCAACTATAGTGCGGCCAAAATCAAGAACTAATCAAATGTCGCCATATTGTCGACTTTCTCTATCTAACTCTAGGCGAATAATTAAGATATCGCAGTAAAGCTGGCATCAAGATCAGTCGCGCGCAGACTTATCTTGCGAGCACTCTGCATTGATACTTAATAATAATTGACAATATTATGTTCTTATTTTAAATCTAAATACATTAATAAATATATTTGGAAAATACTTACATCACTATTTAACACCGAGCATCATCTCATCAGTTTCATGATTTAAGTTTACTAAATTGAAAAAAAAAATGATTTTTTTTTGTAATTGGTCTGGTAATTATTCTAATTTCTACTATTATTTTAATAATCTGATTAAACTATCAATAATAATTGGTTGCTCTATAATAACAGATCTTTGTGATATTAGTGGTGTTGCCACACTACGACTTTATTAGTTCCACTTTTATTAACTTATACTCTTTCATGTCACACTATTGATTGAAGGGTACCCTTTAACTTCTTGTTCTCAAGTACGAATGGCTTACAGATATTATTGTCAAAGGTCCAAATATTCTTATTTTTTTATTTATCAGCTGAGTTTAGATGAAAAATAAAATAATAGACAAAGTAACTGACGCTAAATGGCAGACAATTGAAAATCGTTGTTCAGATGTAAAATCGACAACTCTGTCTTTGAAATCTATTTTTAATTAGTTTTTGAGAAAACCTTTATTTTGTTTCTGGGGTAAACATTTTCACATACATAGTAATTTTAATCGTGATATTACCAGTGTAAAAAGATTTTAATTTTGCATTTTGATTGCTTTTATTTTTTTTATTATTTACCCTAAATTAAATTATGAGTATGTATTTTAATATTTGTTGTGCGTACTTGTATTATTGAAGCAGGGATTTGAAAGGATTGATTGATATGGCTGACACGGCGGTAGCATTTTGAATATCGCATTTTTAACCGACTTCAAAAAGGAGGAGGTTCTCAATTCTTAACTTAATTAAAATCAATATAGTATGGCAATTTAGAAAATTTATGCTCCATAAAAGAATTATGAATAATCGGTTGTATAATCACGATGAAATCATTACTATGGACAGGAGTTTATTAAATTACACTTTTATTTCGCTTTTTTGTATAATATTAATTATTTAAAATAAATTACGGTAAGTACAAGAAATTAATGTCGGCTGCTAAAAAAATTAATATTTTAATTGTTAAAAGTCCTATTTGATTTGGGATTTGGTTGTATTATGAAAATCTAGTTGAATACAGTTCAAACTTATTTATTTATTTTTAGTGGTATTGTGAAGTTAAGGAATGTACAAGGCGAAATACGTATTAAAAAATAACCATCTGTAGTTATTTATCGATTATTATTTGAATTGTTGGGAACAATTATTAGTTTTTGGTCAAAAAGTATCCATAAAAAACCTGGCTTCATATAAAATCGTCATCACCAAAATTACTGTGAAAAGTTCCGTTAACAAAGTAAAATGGACATAATGGTCTTTGTATTAAAGTCGTAAATTCTTTATCACATTCATATTTTACAGAGTTATGCTGGCTGTCGAAATGTAGAAGAATTTGAACTTTAATTACAGTATTATTAGGTTCGTTTTACTGACTTTGAAGATTAATAACTTTATTCCGACCTAATGTCTGTGTTATGAAAGTACAGCTCGTGTGGATTAACTTGACGCCGGGCTCGAATGATGTTTGTACTGAGTTTGTATGGATGTGTTTGGTGGCCAGGTGTCAAGTTAATGCGCACGAGTTATAGATTCAAGGTTTTTTTTTCATACGTTTTTCGTCCGAAAACCATGAATTTACATATGTTCAAACACGATCGAGTCAATTCCCCCTTGTACATAGTCGTGCCATTTTATTACTAAACTATTTCGCGATGGGGATACAGGTTGATGTTGTGTGTTGAATTTTTCTATTTACTGAGGCTCACTGTCGATATATCATTGACGTATGGAATTTCGATAATCGTTTTCTACTAAGAGGTACAGTCAGCGACAAAAAAATAATAAAAAATGTTGAAAAACAATCCATTCGACGTTTCCGTGTTGTTATTTGAGTGGTTTGTTTTTCACTGTTACCTTTAACGCACAAATATATTTGCATACACGAATTTGTATGTATGGGACGTTCTGACAGACAGACAATTTTGTCAGATATGCATTCATTTTGCTGTTCGTTCGATAGCGAATTAGCCTTAGAAAGATCTGTCAAATGAAAAAACCTATGTGAAAAATTAAGTGATGTTCGTTGCTGACTGTCTCTTGTCAAAATATGCTACGGATTAGGCATAAGTGAAATGAACGATCGATGTATTATCTTAACCATAATGTACTTTATAATATTCAGGATTTGAATATTGTTATATTTATATTGTATACAGTAGACACTTAGCCCTTATATATTATCTAAGAGTCGTAAATATTACGAGTGGGGGGCTAATAGACGATGATGCGATATGAAGTTTTTGTAATATTTTGTATTCATTCCAAAACCTTTGAATAATGTAATATAGGTGTCTATTGTCCTCTTATATACTTAAGGAATATCCGTCTTTTATATAGCGTTAAGAGCATTATTAGATTGTATGTGTAAGCTTTAACATTTCCGTTTGTAGATACGCACTGTCATTTGTTGAGAATTTCACTGCATTTGTGTGTGATCGGTTCATAAATATAGCTATTCATTGCAGAAGTACATTTCCTGTTAATGTTGAAATGAACGCGTTCTGTAATCTGTCGACTTTTTTGACAGATTATTGACAGTTATAACATTTCGTTGGTCGACTGTACTTTGAAGTGAAACTATTTTAATGCACGATATCACTGTGTTTATTAAAATAGTTTCAATTCTTTTCGATGTAATGAGATGTTTATTGTTGAATTTTTTTTTGGTACCTATCAATTTTTTGTAAGTAAATGTCATAATGTGCGAGACATCATTTTTTTTTTTTTTCAATAAAAAAAACAGACTATTCATCTTTTTGTGATGTGGTTTTTGAATAATTTTAAAGTAAATCACAAATCGAATTCAAAAATTAAATCACGAAAGGATATTTTAAGCTTTTAAACAATTTATGTATCCTATAACAAAGTTTAAAAATAGTTACAAAAATAAATCGCCCACTGAGCGTTCATGATCTCTCAAACAAAGAATTAATAACATTAAGGGTCACAGCCCATTAGAGCTACTCAGCACCTGATACACAATCTCTAGTGCGATTAGTGTCTATATAGAGTTCTATGGATATACGATGTATACCCCGCGTCACAAAACAAGTCCCGTAGACGCGGCGCTAATCTCTTAATGGCGCTCATTGTAATTTTGTAATGGCGGTCTTATTGTCATTTGTGTAAGACGCTGTCAATTTTAGTTCAGGTTTGAGCCTCGGGACTTCTTTCGTGGCGCGGAGTCTACATGCAACTCTGTAGCATCAGCAGTGTTGGGTCGCTTTAATGACCTTAAACGTGTTTGTGAAGTTGGCAGCTTTAGTTTAGAAAATCGATAGGCGATTTCCCTTCGTTTTATTTAATTTTTTTTTTTCTAGTGTTGTAGCTATTTATTTCACATAATCGAACATAATAAGCCGAGAGCGGGTGGCAAATTTTTAGGCAGTGCTTGATAGAAGAATCTTTACATATAGTCAACTGACGTGTCAAAAGTGCTTGTAAAGTGAGCCTACTAGAAATAAAAGAATTTTGATTTTAATTTTTAGAAACTGAGAACCTTTCGGGTGTGGTTATGTAAAGGTTGTTGTTACATATTAACTGACTTTGAGTCAGAACATTGACTCGCTTGTTATTACTTAATATTGGGAACAAAACTGGAGTTTTATTATTAGTAGTGGTCTAATGAGGAAAATATGAATCGTAAATCGTATCGAACAATTAGCGTCTACAAGCCTTTTAGCTTTTAAAAGAACCGAGTAACATATTTAAGGATTCTTTCGAATTGTGAGATAGTGAAGTGTAATTATTAAGGTTTTTTTAGTAACTTTAGTTATCTACTTATTTTTTTTTTGGCCAATCAGTGTTAACGAAGGTAAAAATAATTCTGTTATGTAAAGAAACTGCAGAGTTAGACAACTAACATATTGCATATTAGTCTTTGCACTTTATACAGCTCTGATTTTTTTTTTTTGTAAATTTAACAAGCACCCCGTCAAAATTTTCCACCAGCTCTCGGATCATAATATAGTGTAATTAAAAATATAAGCGGTAAACGTAAGGGTTTTTTTGTGATTTTCTATTTCGATGTATTTTTATGCACAATAATGCATTTCCAAACGTCCGCGACGCGAAGGTGTTTGACTGAGTAACCTGGTACAAAATTACCCTCATCCAGTGCATTATATGATTTAAGTGACGTCATACTTATATAGCATGGATTGCGTTAGTATTGGCATTAAACACTGATACATTGATAAGTAATCACTTCTAGAGGTCCTACCTGAATAGGTTTGAGTTTTTATCTCTAGAAGTCATAGCATTACATTTACGTACAAAGTGTCTTAAATATTTCTCTTTTATATGTATTCAAACATATAAAAGAGAAATATGTATGTAAATGTAGAGCTAAACTGTGCGGAAAATGAGTGTTGCAAAGATTTTATAATTTTATTCAAGTAAATATGTCACTAACGTATCGAAACTGAGGCGAACAAAAGTGGCTAATTGTCTTAATTTCATTTAGTCGCAACAACTATTGTCTACAATGTCGAGTTGTGTATTCAAGAAGTATAAAATCTATATACACATATGAGTAACTATATAATGTAAGTAAACACAAAATTGTGCATGTATGCGCTCAGTGGAGAAGTTAAATTCGGATCACTTTTTGGGGTGATTTTGTAGGCACATAACATATCCAATAGTATAAAATCTTTGAGTTAAATGTGAATTGTAGTGCATGTATGGCAATCCATGTTGTATGATTATGACAGTGTATATGTAAGTTTTGTATGATATTTTATTACAAACGATGTAGCGATTGTGAAGAGATAGTTTTTTCAATACAATATTGCTTGCCAGGGCGGCGTCGCTTCTATGAAGTGAAACCATTTCTTTTTTAAATAAAAATATCCACATATTACAAATATTTCGGTTTAGTTGTAAGAAAGATCAACTTTGTTTTTTTTTAATTATTTAATCATTACGATATTTTTCTATTTATGGTTTTTCATTTTCGTGAGTAAATTAGGCAATTGTAGGCATTATTATCATTACCTTGATATTACATCATTTATCATCATTTAAATGTAATCTAACATCAAATTTTATATTTATCTAACGCTCTAAGTATTGTTGTATAGTAAATTACTTATTATTTTGCATTACCTATACATATGTATACTGAATGTCTAACTTCCATTGGCAGCTCTAGATTTTTTATTTGTAATCTCTAGGCCACAGAGCCTCGCTTGGCATTTTTTGATAGTTTAATGTTTTCTTTAGACAGTTGCGCCATATCATATAGTTTTGAGGTATACTAATATAAAATGGCGTTATATAAAAGAAACTTATAAACAAAATTAAGGAAGAAATTTATAATTTTGATGATTTTTGTTTATTTTTTATAGACAAAGATTCGTTTTGCCTCTTGCCTGTTTTGTAAAGTATACGGTAGTCGCAAAAGGACAAGAATCCAGTATAGCAATTGCAATAATTTTAGTTTTTTTTATTTGATTTAAATATTTTGATAGTAATAAAAAAATAATATAAAGTTTCTAGTGCTGCCGCGATACCCACGAGATCTCTTGAAGGTTTAAAGTAGTATCTAAGTTTAAAAAATCACTATCTCTAGTGTTACACCACAATTTAAATAATTATATTTGTTGTCTGTGGTCACACCACAGACTATTGTAAGAGTTGTTGGAACAGTAATACTCGATTTATTTATATTTTATTTAAGTTTTATTAATGAAATTTTATTTAACAAACAAATAATTAATTAATCATTATTAATTTTGTCGTTGCGACATTATTTAGAATGTATTAAATAGTTTTTCTTAATATTACGTCATGTTGTAAGTAGATTTTAATAGCAAATATTCATTCTAACATAAAGAAAATTATATTATACACACCGAAAATTAAAGAATGATTTTTATTTGGATTTGTTTTCTTTTTATTTCCCTTATTTTACTATTATTTACATTATTTTCGTTAAATGATTTTTTTTAAAGAAAAATGGCCTATTTGTCTATTATTCTACCTACGTTTAAAATATAGGATATTATACTATTACAAACGGTAGCTGGTTGACTGCTAATTCAAATATATGGATTTGTTTGAGAAGACTATTGAAACTTATATTTATTAACATTTATATTTTTTTTACAAGCAAAATACTTTTATATCACTCTGAGTAGAGTAGTATTTTGCTTGTAGGTTTGTCTGTATTGATGATATAGGCTTCTAATGTTTTTTTTTTTATACATTAATACATTGTTTTTTTTAAACATTTTTTACGCAATTGGATATTAGACATTGTTAGTAACTTTTTATAGTATATAATTGAATAGTTAAAATTATCTAGCGATATTGCAAGTTTGTATGTAACAAAAATGATTTCTGAACGTGTGGGTGAATAATTTGTATGGAAAGTTGACGTTTGAAATAATTTTAAATTCTTGTACTAGTCGAATATTTAATTAAAATATAAAAAAAAAATCCTACCTGTATGAATGCTCACGTTTTATATAATTACCAAGTAGTGTCCTAAATAATTAAAAATTGTCAGGGTTTGAAACTAATTATTAACAATATGTACAAAATTTCATAATTATCATAAATAAGTTAAGTTTCGTTAATAAATTTTCTTACCGACAATAATCATTTAATAATGCTTGATTATTCAACAAATAAAAAATCAAATAACTATAATAATTTAAATATATTACCTATCTAATTGACATTTATAAATAGTTCATACATTCAGCTGTAACATAACAATCAAAAATATTTTCAAACCCTGATAGTTAAGCTGGGGAAACATTGTCAACATGTTACGGTACCTAAAGGGAAGCTTGGCGTGTTCAGTCTAAAATAGTAGTCTAGGATCCGACATTAGAAATATATAGCCTCATCTGTTATTTAGTAGTAATCAGAAATAAATGAATGAAAATACACTTTAATGTACACCACAAAGAAATTTACAGTACAATAAATACAAAAAAAATACTAAAAATGCACAATAGGCGACCGTATCGCTAACGAGCGATCTCTTCCAGGCATAATTATAAGGATGTTGGGTTAGGGTGTACAGAAGTATGTTCAAATAATAGATAATAATAGTGTGTGTGTGTGACACACACAGTGACATATTGCAAGTAGGTTGCCTAGTTAAATTCCGACATTTTTTATACTAAATATAGGAAACCGTGAACTAGATTAAAGGCTCGAACGGATAGACGATTAAAGTAACTTATATATAAACTAGCGGACGCCCGCGACTTCGTCCGCGTAAAATTAGTTTTTTTAGAAATCCCTCGGAAACCATAGATTTTTCCGGGATGAAAAGTAGCCTATGTGTTAATCCAGAATAAAATCTATTTCCATTCCAAATTTCATCCAAATCGCTTTAGCAACCGCAGCGTAAAGGAGGAACAAACATACACACACACACAAACTTTCGTCTTTAAAATATTAGTGTGATAGCGGTCATGCTTTCGCTTTCGCTTTTACTTATGTACACATCTACCCTACTCCCTACCTAAACCTACCCAACCCTACTGTGCCCCTACTTTTCCCTTACCGCTAACCCTAACCCTACCCTACCCCTGCCTTACCTCTACTCTACCCTTACCCGTACCCTACCCGTACTCTACCCTACCCGTACCATACCCTACCCCTTCTCTACCCTACCTCTATGCTACCCTTCCCTATCGTACCCCTACCTCTACCCTATCCCTACACTACCCCTCCCCTACCCTAACCTACTCGTACCCTACACCTTCCCTACCTTACCCCTACCCTTCCCCTACCTTTAGCAAAATCGGTCCTGCCCTTTGAGCGTGGTGCGATGACCAAAGGACTATTTCCCAAGAAACTAAAGTGGGGTAATCTCTGGATCTACTGGACCGATTTAGAAAATTCTTTTACCAGTAGTAAGCTACGTTATTTGCGAGTTCATAGGCTATGTTTGATCCCCATATTCACACGGGAACGGGAACTACGTAATTGAAAGCGTGGGGCGTCATGTAGCGAAATTTCTGCGTCTATTAGAAATTTTGTATTATCTCCGAAATTATTTAACTAATTAACATACTATAAAGGGCAAATCTTATCTCCATAAAATCCTTGTGATTATTAAATAATTTATTTTGATAAGGATTTAAGTTAAGTAGCATAAATAATGACGCAAACCTAAGTATATAAAATTTATAATTTTTAAAACACAAAAGGTACTATATCTGCTAATATATAGAAGATAGATATATGGCGTCGCGGACTTTTTTGTAGAACTTTAAAAGATACATAAAGCCTCCATACATTAATTTCAATTTTACACAATGGTTAAGGCAGCGCATGCGAATAAGTCTGCTTAAGAGGATTTTCGGTCCGACCTGTATGACAAAAACTGTGTTAACTCGGCGAATATATATAATACCAATATAAAATATAGCCTATAGCACTCCCCGATAATGTAGCATTCTACTGGTGAAAGAATTTTTGAAATCGGACCAGTAGTTCCGAAGATTACCCCATTTAAAAAATGTGACAAACTTACAAACTTACAAACTTTACCTCTTTATAATATTAGTATAGATAACATTACTCATCTGTTTACTTGTCTACTAACTTAACTGTCTGGAAACCCCCCAGTAGCAGTGTGAAAGCAGGCTACCTTTAATTTTTCAATTCTTTCGGGTTTATTCTATTAAATAGACTACAATTTTTTTTAATTAACCAATGAGGGATGTAGATTATATAAATAGGTATTAAAATAATAATTTATTACTATCCGGTTGCAATTTAACTAGGCAATTCATGTTTCAATGTCAATATTTTCTATCATTAATTTCTTATCACAAATAAATAACAGATGAGGGTATATATTTTTAATGCCGGATCTCGTACTATAGTAAGTACCATGAATAGAATTGGATATTATAAAATTCTGAAGTTTTGACTGAACACGCTTGGCATGTTGCATGTATGCCCGTGCTATAACTCAGTTATTGAATTTATAGATGTAATCAAAGACTTCTATTTAACGTACTATGAGACCAGTCAAATATTGTCCTAATTTAGTCAATGCTACTTGTTACTTTAGAGTGGTAAATGTTATTAAATAGTAATAATTTCACTCAATTACTAGTTTGAAAAAAAGGGGTTACACAAATACTGACAGCGTTTTTTTTTTTTAGTCAGTGCGACAAATCACTATTACGGATGACGTAATTGAACTAAAATAATGAACAAGATTGACCGTGTTCTTCGTTCAAATCCTCTGGAAATTTAACAAAGGCTGTAACTTCATAAAATTGTTCGTGCTAAAGTAGTCTCTATTACATTCAAAATAAGGTTTTAAGTCGATTGGGGAGTAGGCGCTTAGGCGCCGCGCGGAACGTAGGTTACCGTGACGTAAGCGGCGCCTAAGCGTCGCGCAGAAATCAAGATATACTGTTTATCTTATATTTTTCCATTAAAATGGTTGTTCTATGAAATTCCACTGTTACTTTCTCAAAGGGGAATACCCGCCTGCCCATACAACGTCGCCCCAGGGAACCCAGGTATACCCCCGTATAAAAGTATATGGAGATGATAATATGATGTATAAATAAGGATCTGCTGCAAATAATAAAAGTATGTTTCTTTAAGAAAAATACATTTTTTTATCACTCTTCTAGGGCAAAATGTTGGTCGGTGTACCAAAGCGGCGAAGTAACATTTGAAGCTGTATTATTATTTTCTGTTACCACGATATTAACAAACAAGAAAACAAACAAACAAACCAATCATAATTCTTCAAAAAATATCGTAATACTCAGGCTGTATAGTAACCGGTCTTAGCTTTCTCCCTTTGTAGATAAATTAAAGATGAATTGAAAATGTTGTAGTAAACTTTTTTTGATAAAGTAATGATTTCATTATTAAAGTAGAATCATCAAGATTTTTATAAACATAATTAAATTGCCGGGCGGTAAGGGTAGGCCTGGGCCGGGAATGGGCATTCTCCTTTCAGCTGATCACATAGGTACCTAACTAAAATATCTACTAATTCTACCCACGCGTCCACTGGGGAGAAATGAAAAATATTTTACTAACGAATCAACCACTGCCATCTAAGTAGTAGATCATAAATAACTCCCATACATACTTTACCTGAAATAGTAATATGTTTAGGTAGGGTTACCTACGTGTAAGGGTTTACCAATGTTGCCACTTCATAAAAATGGTTTTGGTTAATTTCATTGCTTCTAAATAATTTACCAAAAATGGCTGAAGTTAGGGATCAAACGGCAGTTTTTCTTGATCTAAGCTTTAACATATAATCGCAACACGTGTTTTTGATGTGACGTCTTATAATTCGATGGAGCCTGCACACTCGAAAACAGATGACGTCATGCGTCGTTCCCTCGCTCTAGGGTTGCCAACTTTTTTTTACAAGAAATAAAGTATATTCTGGTGTATGAATATTACTAAACAGTATTTTTAGGAAAACGAACAGTATTTTATTTATTTATTGTTTTAAATAGGTACGTTAATTAAAATATAATTTTGAAAAATGCATCCATTTTATCAGTATTTTCTGACGTTGTCACGTTCTATCGTCAGTAAACCGTCTTTACAGACAACAGATTTTTTTTCAATTTGTACTTAATCACACTCAAGCTTGACAAGTTTACTTCCGGTCTTGTAGTATGAATAGAAGTGTTTGTATGTAATAGGGGGTGTAAAGTGGAGTTGTATTGAAGTATTGAATATTGTATTGTAAGCATTTAGGGCGTGCACGTTTTTATTGACGACTATACCTACGTTTTGTACTAATTCGGACACGGATCGTTGATGGGGACAGATTGTTCGCCTCGAAGATATTCTACAACAGTATTATCCAGTAATCTCATGTACCAACGTTGCTAATACACTTAAATACATTTAAATAGATGTGATTTTTATTTATACCTACTTCTTGGGTGGGAATTACTTTTTTTATAACTACCAAACTACCTACTGGTATACTGGTAGCCTTGTTTTTTATTCTTTACAAGTTACCTTTTGACTACAATCTTACCTGATGATAAATGTTGAAGCAATCTAAGATGGAAGCGTGCTAACTTAGAAGGAGGATGAAAATTCACATCCTTTCGGTTCCTACACGCGACATCATACCGGAACGCTAAATCGCATGGCGGTACGTCTTTATCGGTAGTGTGGTAACTAGCCACGGCCGAAGGCTCCTACTGCGCTACGGAGGTCGCCAGATTCAGACGCAGGTAAGTAATTATTGATTCTCTACAAAACTCTTCAGGCTGTAGTAGCTTGAACTGATCGTTATCAAACCGGAATTAACGGTTCTTCAAGCTTGATTCTAGAACTAATTGGTACCTCTGTATGACTATCGTCGTCATCAACCCATATTCGGCTCACTGCTGAGCTCGAGTCTCCTCTCAGAATGAGAGGGGTTAGACCAATAATCCACCACGCTGGCCCAATGCGGATTGGCAGACTTCACACACGCAGAGAATTAAGAAAATTCTCTGGTATACAGGTTTCCTCACGATGTTTTCCTTCACCGATTGAGACACGTGATGTTTAATTTCTTAAAATGCACACAACTGAAAAGTTGGAGGTGCATGCCCCGGACCGGATTCGTACCCACACCATCCGGAATCGGAGGCAGAGGTCATATCCACTGGGCTATCTCGGTATGACTATCAGTTCATAGTAATTTAACTAATAAAGTAGGTAACATTAGTTATATGATTACGTCCATCAAGTGCGAACTTTGCTAATGAAGCTCTTTCCCCCTAAGAATAGACAGGCACCCCACATGAAACGGTTAATTCAAGATATAGGTAATTAGCAGTGGCGAAGGATGACATTTTGACGAAGGTAAACCATCAAAGAAAAGAAAATTCATACAGCATGATATAAACTCCAGTTTCTCATCCATACATATATAACTCAGACCAATTATAGAACGACCTGTATTGCACTCATAGTCACGAACAAAATTGTCTGTCATTTTCTGAGGAAAAAGAGCTTAGATTTTGTAGGTATATATCTTATAATAAACTAGAACTTTTTGCCCGTTTTTTACACAATTCAATTACACAAAAAGGTATTTTTACGGAGCTTTTTAACCAACGAACACGATTACAACTATTTTACTTCGATTCTATAGAGACAGTTTTTATAATCGCATTAGATCGTTGATCATATACTTTGACAGAAAAGTAACGTATAGCGAGGCAGGTCCTATACAATAATTGGTCTGAGATATATAATTATTACAATAATGTATATGTATGTATGGATTTTTAAAAGGTAATCCGGTAGGAATCTAATATTATAATACTATTCATTGGGTAGGTAAGGTTTTTAAATTTTTTGTTGCGGCCTAAGTGTCTGGACCCTGAAGGCAGCAACACCTGAACACCACTTAGGTATCAATAACAAGCCGTTATCAGAGCAGCTTATTGAGGTAGGTTGTATTGCGAAATGCTATTTAATCTGTAAAGGGTTCGCGCACACTGAGATATCAATTTTCGAATGTTTTCGTATGAAATATCTAATGGAAAATCGAGAACATAGAACAAACCTCCTCCTTTATGAAAGTAGGTATTAGTAAGTATGGAAGTAGGTATTTTTGATGTAATAATTAAATAGATAAATTATATTTAAAGAATTAAATGTATTTTAATTTAAATAGAGTGTAACGTAGACGCAATAAAAAGTCCAGACACCGTCCCTTCTACCCCTAAGGGGATAAAATAGGGGATGAAAGTTTGTATGAAACTTTGTCAATTTTGCGGCGATTTGGCTGAAATAGTAAATAAAAATAGATTTTACACTGGCTACTTAACACATAGGCTACTTTTCATCCCGGAAAAATCCATGGTTCCTGCGGGATTTGTGAAAAACTGAATTCCACGGCGTTTCACTCTTTTATCGTTTTAACTAGTCAATCAGTTTAAGACGAACCAATTTGAGAATCTCTTAATTTTCGAATGAATAAAGAATTAAGATGCAATTTTTACGCTACAGAAAAAGCACTGGTGTGTCAATACCTTTACCCGTATATAGCATTGAGTACGAGTAAGTACTTATTAGTTAGGTTGGAACCAACTGAGGTGGTCTGGACGATCATTACAAACCGCCTATTACAGACATTACAATTATATCCGCACTCGCTAAATACGCCGCTACGTGCACCTACGCTGTTTTTAGAGTAACGGATACGATGCGACATTGTCGTGACGACAATGTTAGTCGTACGGCATACTCGTAGTTGTAAAAAAATATGGAAAATCATATCTTGTATAAAAAGCTTCCGTCCGTAATGCGTTAAATTGGCTGTAGTACGAGTGTTTTTAGATTGATATTATTTTAATACAAGCGGACGCCCGCAACTTCGTCCGCGTGAAATTCACTTTTTCACAAATCCCTCGGGAACCATGGATTTTCCGGGATGAAAAGTAGCAATATGTGTTAATCCAGGGTATTATATACCTTCGTTGTAAATGTAAGCCAAATCGGTTCTGTAGTTGCAGCGTTAAAGAGTAGCAAACATCCCAACATACATCCAAACAAACATTCATACAAACTTTCGCGTTTATAATATTAGTAGGATTATAAAGAGGAAAGATTTGATTGTTTGTTTGTTTGCATTGAATAGGTTCCGAAATTACTGTACCGATTTGCAAGTTCTTTTACTGTTTGGAAGCTACACTATCCCCGAGTGCTATATTTGATCCCCTTATTTAATGACGATGACTGGTAGTCTCCGGACTGAGAATTTTCACAGAGAATTTATTGGAAATAAGAAAAGCTCAATATTTTATAAACCCAAATAGTCTAACCAGTGGACAAAGCAGTCAGACATTCCTATAGATACTTCATCAATATCATTAACAACCTATATTCGGCTCACTGTTGCACACGAGTCTCCTCTCAGAATGAGAGGAATTAGGCTATTCCACCACGCTGACCCAATGTGGATTGGCAGACTTCACACACGTAGAGAATTAAGAAAATTTTCAGGCATGCAGGTTTCTTCACGTCATGATATTTGAGACACGTGATATTTAATTTCTTAAAATGCAGGTACGTAACTGAAAAGTTGGAGGTGCATGCCCCGGACCGGATTCGAATTTACGCCCTCCAAGTCGAAGGCAGAGGTCACCACTGGACTATCACGTCTTTTAATACCTATTATCATTAGATCGTGACATGTAAATGGACTGAACTCGATTAGGAGCGGAGTACGTGGGCGATGGAACGTGTAGTTCGGTAAGAAATGAAATATAGATACTTTATGCAAAACCCGACGTCTTAATTATAATCCATTCTCTAAACATTGGGCGATTAGGAATCGATTCCTTTAACATTTCGGAATTTGAACATTTAATTTACCTATATAATAGTTGAGACAACTATTATTGTTCCGATAGTTGTTTCAGTCAATTGGTCTTAGAGCGAAAAGCTTCGACCAACACTTTAAGAAGCTTCGCTTAACTGTTGGATCAAGGGTCGGATACAGAAGGCAGTGATTCTTAAGACGGGGCATGTTGTGAGGAGGTTCCTCACTCTGGAGCCCTGACCGCCGGTTGCTTGGGCACTCAAATGTCCTGCAGCGGAAGGGGTTGTTTTTTTATAAATTTATAATAGTGTTCTGTTTTATATTTTGTATTTACATTGTTAAAAATTTTAAAAAAGATATGATGAATGATAGATTTAATAAAAATATAATTTTATATTTCCATTTTATTTTATTTTTATGATAAGTTTTGGTTTATGATAATTTAGTTAAATATTATTGTTTTAATTAGTGTAAATACGTGTACATATTTTTTAACAGAATCAAAATATTAACTAATCAAAGTTGCTGGGTGTAGGTTTATAAATATGAAATTTATTTGCCATTTTCCTTAATAAAATCTATGTAATTAATTTATTAGAATTTACTAGGGATTCGATTTTTTGTTCTTTTTACACGAATAAAGCTTATAATCATTGAAAATCACATTCGAATCAGATCAGTAGTTTTGAGGAAAAGTTTACTTTTGAAAACAACGTTCGTTAAAAACGGCTAATGTTATTTGAAAAAATGTGCAAAAAATGTGTCCACAGCGGAGTTTTTGACTGTCATAACTATAAAATAAAATAAATCACAATTATGTTTGACGTTATTATTTATAATGGGCGAAATAAAAGGTCTGTAAGAATTTATTACTCACAAATTGTCATAGTGTGAGAATGGATATAAATTGCTCCCGGTTTTTGATTGATCTAGCCGCATGTCTATGTTTATCTATGATGTATCGGTAGTAATCGGTTTGTACGTTGTGGTCAGTTTTAGCTGTCTCGTTTGAGTAGTGGTTAAGTTTGGCGGCCTCCGTGGCGCAGTGGTGAGCGCGGCGGATTTACAAGACGGAAGTCCTGGGTACGATCCCCGTCCGATTGAGAATTAAAAAAATTGACCCTCCAGTCATCAAAATTAGCAGGAAGTTGAACGGAATACCTCATTCGCAATTGTTATTGCGCGTACACTTGTGTTCTTTATTGATTCCAATGTAAATTAAAAAGCTTTCTAGCACAAATTCACAATGAATTTCTTAAAAAAATCAAGTATTCACAGCAAATTGTTTTTAAATTCTCGCTCTTTAATTTTATTTTTCTTTACTAATATATTTTTTTCCCATGAAGAAAAGGTAAAGGTTTACACTGTACAACTTTGTCTCCAAATCTCGCTCTTCAAATTCGCAATTCGAAGTAAGATGTATTCGAGGTAATATGACAATGTTTTTGAGCAAGAGTAGTGAAAAAACTATTTTCATTACCTACGAAATAATTAATATAAGTTAAAGAAACATCCAAGAAGTTCCTAATGATACCCCAATATTTTACGTCTTAATACTTTTTGTAATTAAAACTTTGCAACATAAACCTTCTGCAGTATAAATTTCCGAACAGAAGACGTGTTCGTATTCGCGATTCCACTAATGGCGACTGAGAAAACTTCAAATTTGAATGTGGAACGCTAAACTTTAGAAATGGCGGGACGACGGCGTCTTTTGTTTGAACTCGCGGTAATGTTAGACGATTCGACCTTATACACTTAATAAAAAAACTATCTCAGGTCTTATTTCGACCTTTGAGTTTATACCTTTGTAATGTTAATTTTAATTACTATTTTTACTATTTTTGTATTATTATTATTATTATGTTTGTTTTACACTGGATTTTTACCTTTAAATAATCTATTATTATTATTTTTATTATACAAGGAAGAAACAACACGGATGTATGTTTTTAGATATTTATTAATCATATTTATTTATCATATTTTTTTAATACATAACTAGATAGATAATGCCTATTGTTTATGCCGAATTATTTAAGCAAACACGCACACGCTTGTATAATATATTTTATTTATTATGTAGGTTTATGATCCGTAGGAAGACTGAGGCGCTCGTGTCGTGTGAGGCGCTAATTATAAGGTTTTCGTAGTACGAGTGATCAAACACTCTTTATGACTTTTTGTACACTTTAATAATTAAGGACACGCAACTGATAACTGACTGATATTAGAGTATGATTTGTTTAAGTAGAGATTGATTCTCAATTTCCCATTTTAAATCCTTTTTTAATAGCCCACTAAACAGTCTCCCTTCTTATCTAACAAGGTACCTATACGGAGCTTAACTTATACCCACCACGTTGTTTAGGACTAGGCGAAAATAATAAATTTTTTACTGAAAATTTCGTAAAGCTGAGAATAAAGCTCAGTATTTCACAGCCGACCCAGGACTCGAACACAATACCTCGTGATCTAAAACACATAAGAGCGCGTTCACACGTCATAGTCTCCGTGTATACGGTACGTACCCGTTTCAACAGATACGACTATAAAACTATGCTTTGTTTACACATAGACACTGTATAAAGTTCAACATATTACACATTACTGGATATGGTATTCACAAGCAAGCCACCGCTCTTCTACCAGGATGGACGTTGTCGCATTGTATTGGTACATATACCGGCGGAGAAGGAAGAATCGACGTTACTGGCAGCATGCACTCTTGGTGCTAAGACCTACAGAAGGCGCTTACAGTTTATTCATGAGTCAGTTGTGAGACTCAAAATTCTCCCTCACCCCCGCACAGTTTCTAGTCGCAAACATGACGGGTACGTATTCCGTTCATCCAGTATTCAATGCAAAACTGAATGTTTTAGTTTACCGGACCGTTTTTTAACTGTGTACTGAATAGGTACTGTACCATATGTGAAGTCGCTCATACATCTCAATGCGCCATCGATGAAAAAAATATGACTGATATTATGTCGATTCAATAAGCCGACAGCAATGCAAACTGTAGTGAATGGTGACAATTTAGCGGGAACCAGGGAAGTAGGCCACCGCGGGGCGCCGCCAACACGTACCTACTCGCTGTATCCACCACAATGCCCTTCCACTCTTTATTCCCACTACGCGAGTAGCAAGCACGTATGGAACTAGCACCTTTTTGTTTACGAACAGTCTTAACGCAATGTGAAACTTTTCTCCACAATTTTTCCGGAGATTTCTATTTCCGTCTTTTTTTATGCACTTTTCTGTATGCATGTGTTGTTTAACGGATTTTTCATTACGCGTACTTTTGTTTTCATATACTACGATGGACTGAGGCTCTAAGTTTAGTAGTTACAGTAGCACATATACCTTATTTTATGAAAGCTGAAAGTATGTTTTTTGCTTCAACCTTAAGTAAAGTAGCCAACTGTGGCGACTTTGGAAGGTACCAGATTTCAAGGATCGAGACCCTCAACCGTCCTTACCGTAGAAGTCGTAATATTAAATTAATAAGGTAAAATATAAATTTTCATAACAATAGAAATATAAATATTATCAGCTTATATGTATAAAATATTATTAGTGAATAGACTATACGATTAAAGTACTGACTGCTTACGCGTGCTGCTTGAATTCGAGTGACGAAATATAAGCTTTTTACTACTGTAAGTCAGACAAGAAAAATAGACAGACAGACATACTATCTGTCAGTCTGTCTGTCTGAGAACAAAGTGATCCTAATGTTTTTTTTCCTTTTTAGACACGAAACCCTAAATACATCAATTCATTTAGTTCTCAACAGCAGTTCTAATGTTCTTTTTACAAGTCAGTTCTTGACTGCGATCACGCCATGATGTTAAATCGCTTGGCGGTACGTCTTTTGCGGTAGGACGGTAACTATGGCCAGTGCCTATCACTAGACGAGACCAGCGGCCTTATTACATGTATCTCAGTGTACCATTTTAACAATGAACAATGATGAATTTTGTTTTTGTGATCATCTAATATACATATTTCTACGAAATTACTTTGACTACGCTATTTTACATCAAGTGGCAATGATGTTTTGTTTTAACAATCGTCTAACACGAACATTTTAACAAAATAACGTAAATACCAGTTTTTCATTAAAATAACGGTAATACCTATTACTACTACTACTAGACTAATATTACTTTACGTAAAATGACGATAATTGTGTCATTTCGTTAAAACACAAAGTTAGATGATTGCAAAAACGAAAATACGATGAAAAATGATGTAGTGACTGATTACTTGAACGGTACACCGAGTTACATAATAATCTTGCTGAGCTAATTTATGAAATAAAAAAAACCTCAATTGACTCGAACTGGGATTCGAATTTAGGACGTCTCCGTTGAAAACCGCAGCATTATCAACTACGCCAAAGAGGTCGTAAAAGGTTCTAATGTGCTGTTAGCAATGGGAAGTTAGAACGGTAATTTAGCATGAATTAGGAAAGTAGGTCACCAATGCGATTGTGTTTGTGTGTGTGGCGTGTAATGCAAGAACAACACCCCTTTATTCGCCCCAGTTGGGCAATTGTGTTTTTAGTTGCATTTACTATTATTGGATGAAAAATTTATCTATACTCGTACTTCTATCGCGCATTGGGCCAGCATGGTGGACTATTGGCCTAACCCCTCTCATTCTGAGAGGAGACTCAACTCAGCAGTGAGCCGAATATGGGTTGATAACGATGATGATACTTCTATACCAATATTATAAAGAGGAAATTTTTGATTGTTTGATTGCATTGTATTATATAGATTGCATGTTACAACTTACTAATAGGTATTTTTGGTAATCAGCATTTGGTAGTATATTTTTTTGTAGTGCAAATTTGTGATATTAAATAAATATTGTTTTATGTCAAGTAAACCGCTTTTATATTGAATAGGTACCTACTTAACCTTTATTAAAAATTTGCCATCAATTTAAAGAAAACCCCATCGGAATTGGTTCAGTACTTTTTGAGAATATCGCCAGTACATTCATACGCGTTCAAACAAACATACGTTCAACAATATAGAACCTCCTTGAAGTTGCAAGTCACAGAATAAAGAATGATCCAGAATGAGTCTTTACAAGCATCGTGGTGTAAGCCGTGTAACCCATAAAAAAAGTCACACGACTCCTTGACATCCGCATATACAATATTTTTCATAATTTGTATTTCAAAATTTAACACTTACAAAGATTACGTAAATTATAATATTCAATAATTATTATTAATTATCTACCAATAAGAAAAAGACTCCATATTTTTTCTTTGGTTTTTCTGAAAAGTTTATAAGTAATTTAAAAACATAAGACGCCATTTTTCCTAAATAATATTGAAAATTACTGATGCGACGCTTCGTATTGTATTAACTCGAGAATAGAATAGAATATCTTTATTTATCTACACACAAGTAATAAAATAAAATAAGCAAACAAAACAAAAATCTGGTCGTGGACACAAAAGGTATCCACCTCAGCACGATGCCACAGCGAGTTGTGGCGCTGGTTTTCAGGTGAAACCTTGTGTGTTAGTTTGTGAATTTTGTATTTGGAACGGCTACGACACCGTCGTGTTCCGACCTTAATAAATCGATGTGTTGCATGCGCTCTATCTGCCTGTTATTCTTTAATCTGTGCTGGTACGCGGAGGTGGCACAAACCACATTCTCCAAACACACGGGTCGGTACGTAAATAAAGCGTTAAACGCAACACCTCTGACCCCGGCACCTTTGATTTACGCTAACACACCGCCGCTGTTCAACTTACAACTAAGTTTTACCGAACGCTGTGAGCTTTAAGGGTGCACGTACACTAAACTAAACGGCCTAGGGCCTAGGCCTAACTATAATAATAGAAGTCATAGCCTGTTTGCAAGAGATGAATATTTTAGCACTTCATGGAATCATGGGTTATGTTTAGAGGCGTGCACTTTATACATGAATAATAAGAGTTGTTTTCCTAATTTTTATTTATTAAATAAACATTTTTCCAGTTTGCTTAATTTTATTACTAGTGCATACACTGATCGACAACCTTATACACACCACTGGTTATACTAAAGAAACATTTCCCATATGGGATATTTCCCCTGACACTATAGAATACCTTTAGCCATGTAGGACATCGATTTTCTTTCTACAATCGCAAACGCTTCGAAAATTTAAAAATGTATGGATATGACATTTGCTATCGACAACCGGATCTGTTGTTCGTATACATTTTTTAGTTGTTTTTATTCATTACAAGTTAGCCCCTGACTACAATCTCACCTGGTGGAGTAAGGAAAGTGATGATGCAATTCTGGAACGCTAAATCTGAATAGTAAGGTGGTAACTATCCTCGGCCGAAGCCTCCCATCATAATTTTTGAGGCGTTAACGTATGTAGAAAGAGAATCGACGTTCCACATGGCTATAGGCCCTACTCTACTCACGTGCTCTAAGTGTTAGTGGGTCCAGTGTCATTCGTCATTTCGGCCTTTTTTCTGACTGTGTAAGTGCCGTCACAGTGGGGGGAGGGGGGTAAGGATTTCGGCCTAGAGCGATTCAACTCTGTATCATATGTGCGGTCACCTTTACAACTAAGTCGCACCGATGGTTTACACTGTACGTTGTACATTAACATTAATTACTATTTGGCCGCTTTTGCTCTCTTATAAATTTACACTCGGAATTGGCCATAATTATCTGCGTTGTAAATTTTGTTTGGCCTATAATGTAATTGAATTCCTTATTATATCGATTTAAGTAATTTGCTGTTTATTGAAGACCTTTACAATTATTACAGTTTCCAGATAAGACCTTTTTACTTCATAGCGGATTTTAAAGTTAAGTTTCCATACCACCTTGTGTTTAGTGTATTTATTAGGTATACATAGAAACGCCATTTCAACATCTTCGGAATCTAACGTCCATGAAGATGTTAACTCTACATCTTTTAACGATCTCCTCGCTAGCACACAAAATCTCGCTTCATCGTCTGCTGAATTAATGAGCCTTCTAATAAGAACCATAGATACTATGGCTTAGTTTAAGCGATAACTAGTACAGTGGTTAGGTACACTTTTTTTTATTATTACAAGTTAGCCCTTGAAAACAATCTCACCTGGTGGTAAGTGATGATGCGATCTAAGATGGAAGCGGGCTAACTTGTTAGGAGAAGGATGACAATCCACACCATAATTTCTACACGACATCGTACTGTAACGCTACCGCAACCCTTAGCGGTACGTTTTTGTCAGTAGGGTGGTAACTAGCCACGGCCGAAGCCTCCCATCAGCCAGACCTGGACCAATTAAGGAAACCTCAATCGGCCCAGCCGCGGATCAAACCCAGGACCTCCGTCTTATAAATCCACCGCGCACACCACTGCGCCACAAAAGCCGTGAAATTGTACGTAAAATGCATACCTTGTTCAAAACCTTGTGCACACCGATATGAAATGATTAGGCCTGTAACATACAACGCCTGTCCCTATTAGGCGCCTGGTAGCGATCGTTAGCCGATCATCATAAAAGCGAACATTGTAGCAACCAATTAAGAGGTCCCCTAGTAGCTGTTCAAACTTTATAGCACAATAACAATAAATACTTTAACCACAACACGCTTTACGTCGGCACTTCTAAAACGTAGTAATATTGGTGGTACCTTGTAAATAACTCGACTCTATGTCTCAAGACTCAATAGTTTAGGAAATGGTTACCAACAGGGATAACTTACATAACAAAATATTATTAGGTACAGGTCGGTTTCAAATTTATGAAGTCTAGGTCATCTATTATCGTTCTCACTTTCGACATAATTTTTTGGGCTAATATTAATGATTTATACTATTAGATATGTTATGTGCCTACAAAATCACCACAAAAAGTGATGCGGTTTTAGCTACACCACTGAATTTTGTGATTATTTGCACTGTAAATGTTTGTATATACAGTTTTACAATTCCTAAACACACAACTCGATTTTGTAGACAATATTTAGGTATTATTTGTTTTATAAGTTCTAGTCGTTTTATATGGGACTTAACTAAATTAAGACAATGGGGATGATGACTAGGTTTGAATATATTGATTTTTATGATACATTCGGGTAAATAGGGTCAATGTTAACTAATTTATACATAAAAAGCAAAGATTGTCTGGATATTTGCAAAATAAATGAGATTATAAAATTTCAAAAACTATTAAAATTTTTTATCGTAATTAGATGAAAATTCATACAGTTTTAGCTTCCTTACATTAAATGTGACATTTTTTAATATATGAACTATAAAGATAAACGCACAAATAACAAAGATATTAGTAATTTCGTTTGAACGCGCATACAAATCTAACGATCATTACATTGCCTATGACGTCATTTTTTCGAGCCATTTTGTATGGGGCGTTTTTCAAGGGATACGCGGCAGCGCCGCAAATCTGACTCTTTAAATCCCTGTAGCTCCGAAAGTAATGATCGCAGATACCCTGTTCCTTTTACAAAATTGCTTTACTATTAGTATACTCTTAATTTATATACAATTTAAAAAACTGTCATCATCCCTATTAGCCACATCTGTTCGCCTCAGTTTCGACAGTGACATGTCTATAGTATAAAATCTTTGGATACGTTCACGTATTCCCGAAATAAAGGGTCTTGACAGATAGACAGACAAACAGACAGATGGACAACAAAGTCATTTTAAAAGAGTTCCGTTTTTTCCCCTTTGAGGTACAGAACCCCAAAACGAACTAAATCGAATATTAGCATAACCAATCATTTGATAACCGCTATCACAAGTCCCCACTACCCCAGTTTGTATAACATTGTTCGGGCGACAAAGAAAACCCAACCCAAAAGTCAACGCGCGCCTTTTACTTGGAAACTTATAAAAACTTCCAACTATCCATTTGTTCGCTGCCATTTACAGTTCGCACTGTGTCGCAACAATGCAACGAAGTTAAAAAACTACTCGAGAAGTTTCAAAGAAAATCTGCTTGTAGGGGCTTCTATGCATAAGTAATACGGGGTGGTTAAAAACAGCCTCAAAGTTAGCGCTCAAATCGGCCATTCCGAACGTAACTGCTTCGACACTCGTTGTTTGTAGGAGCAACATAATACAACCAATTTGTGGACAATGGAACATGATTGTTTACTTTTTAACACATTTATAAATACGAATATTATGATGTATATATGAAGAATATATTGCTTGTAGGGCTACTAATCATAAGTGAGACGGGGTGGTTAAAAACAGCCTCAAAGTTAGCGCTCAAATCGGCCATTCCGAACGTAACTTCTTCGACAGCAACATAATACAACGAATTTGTGGATAATGAAACATGTTCACTTTATAACACATTTATAAATATACTAGCGGACGCCCGCGACTTCGTCCGCGTAAAAATCGATGACAACTTTCAACCCCTATACCTATTTCAAAATATTATATTCAATAGCAGACCCGGTCAAGATTCGCTTTCACTTATGTGCACTTCTTCCCTACCCCTAACTTACCCGTACCCTACCCGTTCCATACAATACCCTACCTCAACCCTACCCCTACCCTTCCCCACCCTACCCTACCCCTACCCTACCCCTACCCTACCCCTACCCTACCCCTACCCCTACACTACCTTATCCTACTCTACACCTTCCCTACCTAACCCCTACCCTACCTCTATCCTATCCCTACCCTACCCCTACCCTTAGCAAAATCGGTCCATCCCTTTGAGCGTGGTGCGATGACCAAGGGAAAAAGGGACTTCTATGTTAGTATTATAAAGAGGCAAAGTTTGTAGGGGGTAATCTCTGGATCTTCTAAACCGATTTGTAAAATTCTTTTACCAATAGAAAGCTGCGTTATTTGCGAGTGTCATAGGCTATGTTTGATCCCCATATTCACACAAGAACGGGAACTACGTAACTGAAACCTCGGGGCGTCATGTAGCGGAAATTCTGCGTCTTTTAGAAATTTTGTATTATCTCCGAAACTATGTAACTAATTAACATACTGTAAAGGGCAAATCTTATCTCTATAATATACTTGTGATGATTAAATAATTTATTTTGATAAGGATTTAAGTTTAGTTGTATAAATAATGACGTAAACCTACGTATATAAAATAATAATTTTTAAAACACAAAATAATTGGGCTGATAATTTGATTAAATGATGTGCTTATTTTCTTATCATATATCATGGTCACCCTACAAGAGCAGTAACAAAAGCTATTACCTGTTTCGCGCGACAGTGACTTGCTAACTTGTATGAAATAACTGGGATTATCCATAGCGGGCTCAAAATATGCACACATTCGTGACACACCCACTAACGCCTTATTAACTTACTTTACACTATCTACCTGTGACGTGTGTAATTTTAACGACCCAAAGGAGGGTCTCCCGCACTTGTAGATATGGAGTTTATACCCACCACGCAGCTTTAATGCGGAGTGGTGGGTAATAATGTTCGATCTTTATCAAATAGCAATGATAGCGACTTGGACCGACGGGACCGTGCTCTTCAAGGCACGGGAGCAACAACTAATTTTTTTTTTAAAGCAAAACTAAAACTTCTTCTTAAACTCACCATTGTAAACATTATGTTTACAAGTCCTAAGCTGACATCGAGATTTATATTTTGAAATTTATGTAAACGCAAATTGAAAAATATGAGAACCCGAAATCACAATTCTGTTTACTAATCCAATAAATCCATCACTTTCAGAGTGAGATTAAATGAATATCTAGAAACGAAATGATATTTTAACACAAAACAATACTTAGACTTTGCGTTAAACCCAGTTTGATGGATGGCGGCCAAATATGGCGGATATTATCATAATATATCGATATCTGATTATTGTGTTCGTGAGTGGCCGTTATTGTGATGAATAATTTACACGAGATACTTAGTTGTAAACATTTTAAGGTATATTGTAATCCTACCCACCGCCATTAATTTCATTGTCCTAGTTTTTTTTTATACTTTGTAAGATTATTTTGCTTGTCCTGATTAAATTGTGTAAAGAAAGTAATCTATAGCATATTTATGTAAGTATTTCACTTTATAATATATAATATACTAGTAGTCAATATCTTACAATTAGATATTTTAAACACAAAACAATACTTAGACTTTGCATTAAATCTAGTTTGATAGATGGCGGCCAAATATGGCAGACATTATCATAATACATCGATTATTTTTTCACTCCCAGAAATTCATGGATGTCCGGATTGGTTCACCTTATTGTCAATATCTTAAAATTAGATGTTTTAACACAAAACAATACTTTGAGTTTGCATAAAATCTAGTTTAATAGATGGTGGCCAAATATGACAGACATTATCATAATACATCGATTATTTATTCGCTGCCAGAAATTCATGGATGTCCGGATTGGTTTACCTTATTGGCAGTATCTTAAAATTTGATATTTTAACACAAAACAATACTTAGAGTACGAATTAAATCTAGTTTGATAGATGGCGGCCAAATATGGCAGACATTATCATAATACATCGATATCTGATTACTGTGGTCATGAATGACCGATATTGTAATGCATTATTTACATTGAATACTTAGTTGTAATCATTTTAAGTTATCTTGTCCATGTAAATTGTAAACATGTAGTATAAACTAAAATAGATTTATAGAAGCGTATTGCGTAGAATCATGTTAATAATAAGTAGGTATAGGTATTTTTTTTTCTTTTTAGTGCAGTAAAAATTTGTGTTTTAAAAGTCCGTTGAGATTTTTTGTTTTGTTTGTTCTAATACAGGGGTAATTTTACAAGAGTAAATTAGGAAGTAGTACAATACCTAGAAACTAAAAGGGTTTTGATTTGTAATTTTGTACGAGAATTGCTAATTCGACAACATTTTCATGAGGTATAACGAAGCTAGTAAAAGAGTTACATCAAAACTGGACCAGTCGCTTGGAATCCACGAGATCGCGGAAGGACACGCAGATAAACGTTAACCTAAGACACCCTTTTTTCGTCAGGTATTTTAGTTTCTTTAGTTTTAATAAAAATGTGTTAAACCTAAAAAAACGTGCGACATTTTTTCGGACGATATAAGAATACACACGGGGATTAAAGTCACACAAGATTAAACCGTCGCATGATTTATACTGTTTGAGGAACGTCGGGCTGCGTGTCCAGTTTTGTGTGTTTGTATGTTTATGTCAACACCGACTTTACAGTAATTCCCAATTAAATTTGACTCTTTAATAGCAGTTTCAAATGCGTAGATACTGATTAATTATAGATAAATATTCCTTCAATAAATTAATAGATGTGTTTATTAATTTAATTTTGACTACTTTATTTTGTCAAACCATTTTTGCATTTATTGTCAAACTAGCTGACGCCGCGTGGTTTCACACGCGTGGTTCCCGTTCCCGTAGGAATATGGGGACAATATATAGCCTATAGCCTTCCTCGATAAATGGACTATCCAACACTGAAAGAATTTTTCAAATCGGGCCAGTAGTTCCTGAGATTAGCGCGTTCAATCAAACAAACAAACAAACTCTTTAGCTTTATAATATTAGTATAAATATGACCAAATATGGCATATTTGATTTATTTAATTTGTTATAAGAAAATCATCTACAGCTCTCTGAAAGTCGCTTTATTTGGACTATACATTCTGAAATTGATAATTTCTATTGAAATGAATAATTATTATATCACCGATATTCCCTTTCCAGTCGTAGAGACTGTTAGAAATGAGTACTCCAACGAAAGAACAAAAGAAAGAAAATTATTTTGTTGAACACACATATATGTATGTATGGTATGCAGGTTTCCTCACGATGTTTTTCCTTCACCGTTTGAGATACGTGATATTTAATTTCTTAAAATTCATACAACTGAATTTTGGAGATGCATGCCCCGGACCGGATTCGAACCCACACTTTTCGAAAACGGAGACAATTGTCATATCCACTGGGCTATCACGGACTCCATTTTTCCTAATTCTCATGAAAAACACTGAAGATAGTTTAAATTCCAAAATCCTAAAGTGATTCTACAGATTCATTTTAACCATATTTCTAAAGCCTTCATTGAATAAGTTGTCTGCGAAGTCTAGTTGTAAAGGCTTAATATTCGCCGCAGTGAAGTAAATTACACATTTTAATAGCATTCCGGTAAATACACGGTTAAACGGAGTAAATTTATGAACCTTTTGATGTGTACCGACCAGTTATTACTTAAAGGGCTGGGTTATTTCGTTATTAACCCACCAAGTGTATATAATCAGACTAGTGCACGCGCGCGACATCGTTTGCTAATTTATTACCTAAATGCACAGATTAAAGAATAATAGGCAGATAGAGCGGTGCACGGTGCAATCACTGGCATGTCTCTCAATAAGTTCAAAGTTTTTATTAAACGTAAGCTTATAGAAAAGTCATATTATAGTGTCAGTGATTACGTAAATGACAAAATTGCTTGGAAATGAAATGTATTACATGACAGGCTAATTATATACCTATTGTTAAATGGTGATAAACTAAAAAAGGATAAAACTCGCTGAGTTTGTTGTCGGCTCTTCTCGGACCAAGGCGCGTGTGGAACCCTCGTAACTTTAATTTTAAGTTTTCGAATAATATTATCACCATTATCTTAAGTTTAATATTGTTACCTGACGTTTCGAAAGAGCTTGTAAACTAAGCCTATTTGAAATAAATGAAAATTTTGACTTTTTTGACTTTTGACGGTGTCGTAACCGACAAAATTCAAAAACGAATACATTCTCGAGTCAGTACGACACGAAGCGTCGTATTAGTAATACTTTTTAATATTATTCAAGAAAAATGGCGTCTTATGTTTTTAAATATTATTAAAACTGTTCACAAAAACTAAAGAAATTAAATGGAGTATTTTTATTGGTAATTATTATATTAATTTACGTTATTGTTATTAGTGTTAAATTTTGAAATAGGTACAAATTATAAAAAAAGTTTGTATATGCGCATGTCAAGGAAACGCGTGACTTTTTATGGGTTTCACCGGCTTCACCACGCTGCTTGTGCAAAGACTCATTCTGAATCATTCTTTATTCTGTGCCTAAATGAAACTGCAGTGGTATGCGCGGTGGATTTACAAGACGGAAGTCCCTGTCTCGATCCCCAGATTGAGGTTTTCTTAATTGATCCAGGTCTGGCTGGTGGGAGACTTCATCCGTAGCTAGTTACTAACCTACCGGCTAAGATTTAGCGATTAAGCGTTCCGGTACGACAAAGATTTTATACTATTTTATAAAATATCATTGTTTTAGTACCAGTCAGTACATGCTTGTTTCTTATTGATATTTAAGACAAAGTTGTGGGCAACAGCTTGTTCAGAATTAGATCCTGAACAATCATAACCATTTCGCAACTGGACCGAAAAATCTAAAAGGCAATAAATTAGAACATGACCGGTTGCTAATTTAGCTAATAATTGCAATTTTGATAAGGAGGCCCTGGGAAAAGGTTACATTGGGTGCAGTTAATGGTATCTATCAAAGTGCAATTTGAACATGCGTTTGAATAAATTAAAAGTAAACGAATATAGACCCTGTTATTGTGAGATACGGTGTTAAGGTGTTATAGTTGGATGATAGAAGTAAGTTGGTGAAATGTAAGCCGTCAGTACAATCAAGCGCATAAGTTTAGGAGATAAGCTATAGCTCAGCATTCGTATACAATTAGGGTGACCATTATTTGGGATAGCCAAACTGGTAAAGTGTGTTTTTTTTATTCTTTAGAAGTTAGGCCTTGAATACAATCTCACCTGATGGTAAGTGATGATGCAATCTAAGATGGAAACGGGCTATTATTAGGATGAGGATGAAAATTCACACCCCGGTTTCGGTCGGTAATAAGTAACTATAAATAAAAATTTTAATAAAAAAAAATTCAACCGACTTTCAATTCAAAAATTAACTTTAACTAAAAAGCAAAAAATAACATCTTACCTATGTGCTACCTTCTGATCAGTTTGAAGGCGGTGCCAAGTCAGTGATGTTTTAATTAAAAACGTATAAACTACAAAATTTCTGTGGTTCTTTCAGAAACAGCTTTAATTAAAACACGACACGGTGAAAGTTTACCCTAATTATTCGCAGACGAAGTCGCGGGCGCTAGTTAACTATCCTAAACCACAGGTATGAATGAATGATGAATGAATGAATGAATGAATGATATTTTATTCATGAAAATGTAGGTTTAACATGATGGTACATATTATAGAATTGAGCCATTACACATTTTACCATAACTGGTGTATGAATTATCTTAAATAATTAGATACATTTGAATGAAGAAAAAAAAAAGAATCTAAATTAATAGAATGTCACAATTAGAAAATAATAAGTTAGAAAATGTCCATGTCCATAAAATAATCTTGAATGTCATCATAACTTTTTTTTAATAAAAAATTATAAATTTTACATTTTATCAAATATTGACCAGGTATCTCAATGACTCAAAAAGTTAAGTGTCTATAAAACGCAACCTTTTAGGAAAGGTATAGTGTTAATAATTATATAAATGATAAAAAAGCTCGGTGCTAAACTGCATTATACGACTGTGTGCTTAGTTTTAGATAAGTTTAAAAGTTAAATTTTAAGTTTTCGACTATTACTCGTATTACCACCATTACATTAAATTATGACATAACTTGACATTTTCATTCAAAAACTTGTAAACTAAGCCTAATTGAAATAAATGAATTTTGAATTTTTTTAATTAAAATACTTGGAGTCAATGCAAATCATGGTCACCACAGTAACATGAACAAGTATATTGGTTGCACAATCTCTGGCTCATTGCTATAATTCACGGTTATCTTCACACCTATCTGCACGGAAGCGTATTTTATATTATAACTAGTTCCCGCCGCGACTCCTCCCACGTTATTACGAACCAATTAAAGCTATTTAGATAAACGGAACAAGTTATTTTAAAAAATAGGTACTCGTACTAGTAATTTCTTAGCGGAAATCAAAAAGTTGGATGCAATAATTATGGTTCCATCTTAGGTTGCATCATCAGATGAGATTGTAGTCAAGGGCTAACTTGTAAACTCAGCGGTTTATCATTCTGCGAGTTTTTTTATGTTTACTAGTTAGCTCTTGACTATAATCTCACCTGATGGTAAATGATGATGATGATGATGAAAGATAGAAGCGGCCTAATTTGTCAGGATGAAAATCCATACCCCTTATAGTTTCTACAAGACATCGATATTAATCTATATAAATTAATACAATATTAATTTTATTACAAATATAAAAAAGATTATAGTAAGTTATTTTTAAAATATGGACATGAGAATTATGCTGTTTTTTTTGTGGCAAGTAACTTTTAAAGGGAAACCATTCTGTCGCAGATAATTTTCGTAACTTTAAACGATTACGCAGGGCACCCAACGAAAGCTATCAAAAGGAAATATGTTTTCCTGTTTTCGCCACACTTATCATTGGTGCTCCCACAGAACATAGAACGCTTTAGCAAGGTGCTCCGCTCCTATTAGTCGTAGCGTGATATAGCCTATGACACTCACAAATAATGTGGTTTTCTATTAGTCGGTTAACGGTTCAAATTCGGTTAAGTAGATTCAGAGAGTAGACCCTACAAACTCACAAGGACACACCAACTTTACTTCTTTATAATCTATGCTAATATTATAAAGAGGAAAACTTTGTTAGTATGTTTGTTTGTTTGTAATGAATAGGCTCAAAAACTACTAGACCTATTTTAAAAATTCTTTCACCATTCGAAAGCCACATTATCGTCAAGTAACATACGCTAAATTTTATTTTGGAAAATAATAGGGTTCCGTAAAATATTTGGGTTTTTCGGACACAAGGTGTAAAAAATCAACCAGAAAAGTTACTTATTTTGCGTACGCTGCCTAAATTATAAAATATAGTATCATAAAATGTCCTGATTAATTGTATATCTTATAAATATCTACAATAAAGTCCGCGACACACTATACCTATCTATGTCGAGTGAGGCACAACAACCATTTTTTTTTTAAATCTTGAGTATTTTTTGGACATTAAGTACAGTTTATGTAGATAATATTTCGTCTATGAATAGGGGTAGGGTAGGGGTAGTTGGATGTTTACATCGAGTTTCACGCGGACGAAGTCGCGGACGCCCGCTAGTATTATAGTATAGATAAAAATATCCTCAAATCGAACCGAAGTTAATGCTTCGTACTTCGGATAAACTATAAATTGAGGTCAGTATTGGAAGTATAATTAAGTGAAAACTTTTAACATACCAGTGAGCATCCATTAATGAGGAATTCTCATTGAATTGACTCCTCATTACCCAGATGTCAGTTTGACAGAATAATGACGCGCGGGCCGCGCATTCGATGCCAAATTGACCGATTAACATTACCGACTTTAATTCAAAAATTCAAAATTCAAAATTCATTTATTTCAAGTAGGCTCAGTTTACAAGCACTTTTGACACGTCAGTTGACTATTTGTAAAGATTCTACCACCGGTTCGGAAGGCAGGTTCTGCTGAGAAGATACCGGCAAGAAACTCAACAGTTGCTCTTTTGAAAAAGTCATACAGTATTACAATTTACATTTGATAACAATTAAATTACAATTTCTTATAGTTTTATTTCCTGTGTGAAGGTGGAAGCTGATCCAATGGCCTCCAAGCACCTTTGTCGTTAAGGAACTCATCAATAGTGTAGTAACCTCGACTAAGTAAATGTTTTTTAACACATTGCTTAAAGTTGTGCATTGGCAAGTCCATCACAGTCTTGGGGATCTTGTTATAGAAGAGTACACCCAAACCCACAAAAGATTTTTTAACTCTTTGGAGACGATATGCAGAAATAACTAACTTATGCCCGTGTCTAGTAAGACGTGGGTTTACATCTCCTTTTCGTTTGTACAAATTAATATTTTGTCTCACATAAACTATACTGTTATATATATACTGACAGGCTACTGTTAAAATGCCTATTTCTTTAAACTTTTGACGAAGGGACTCGCGTGATTTTAGTTGATATATTGCTCGAATTGCTCTTTTTTGAAGTACAAATATAGAATGTATATCAGCAGCCTTGCCCCACAACAAAATACCGTAAGACATTACGCTGTGAAAGTACGCAAAATAAACAAGTCTAGCTGTATCAACATCAGTAAACTGTCTTATTTTTCTCACTGCAAAAGCAGCTGAGCTGAGTTTACCTGACAGTTTTTCTATATGAGCACCCCACTGAAGTTTAGAATCCAAGGTCACTCCCAGGAAAACTGTGGAATTCTCTATTTCTAGTGTTTCACCATTGATCATTATAGACTTATCTAATTTTATAACATTTGGTAATGAAAACTCAATACATTTAGTTTTCTTTGCATTTAAAAGTAAGTTGTTAACAGTGAACCAATGCGACACATGCGATATGGCACGGTTTACATCGTCGGAATTATCTTTACTTCTGTCACTCTTAAAAATTAGGGATGTGTCGTCAGCAAACAGTACTATCTCACAGATGCCGCTAACATGGTGTGGTAAATCGTTTATGTACACTAGGAATAGAAAAGGACCCAGAATTGAACCCTGTGGGACGCCCATTGTGTTAGAAAAACCGCGAGACTTTGAATCATTTATGCATACCTTTTGTGTTCTATCACTAAGATAAGAGGCGATGAGATCGAGTGCAACACTTTTTATGCCATAGTGGCTTAACTTAAGTAAAAGAATGTTATGGTCAACACAATCGAATGCTTTGGACAAATCACAAAATACACCAATAGCATTCTTAGCATTTTCCCATGCATCATATATATGTTTTAAAAGTTTAGCACCTGCATCAGTTGTACTGCGACCTTTAGTAAAACCATACTGTTCAGGGTGAAATAAATTATTTAAATTAAAATGACTTAAAAGTTGATTTAAAATGATTTTTTCAAAAACCTTACTAAGTGTTGGCAGTATTGTAATTGGTCTATAATTATTAACATCAGTTTTGTCACCTGATTTAAAAAGTGGTAACAGTTTGCCATGTTTCATTAGGTTCGGAAAGATACCTAAATCCACGCATTCATTAAAAATAATAGCTAAGTGGGGAGCAATGACATCAATGATGTTAGATATTACTTTCACTGACATGCCCCACATGTCTCCAGTTCTTTTTAATTTTAACAGTTTAAAAGTTTTTTTAATGTCTGATACAGTTATATGATGAAATTCAAAAAGAACGTTGCACTCTTTAACATGGCCTCTTAATATCCTCTGGGCTTCCGTAGCAGAAGAGTCCAGTGAATCTGTTAACAAGATAGGAACATTCTGGAAAAAGTCTTCAAAGGCATTAACAACCTCGTTATCGGTGTTTATCTTTTTATCATTGACAATTAATTCAAAACTCATATCACGTGGTCTAATTTTGCCTGATTCTTTATTAATTATGTTCCAGGTTGTTTGTACCTTGTTTTCAGATTTTATTATTCTATCTTTGATGTGTAATGATTTTGCAAGAATACAAACACGTTTGAAAATTTTTGAATAGTTTTTTACATGTTCTAAATATGTTCGCGTTTGATTATACTGTTTCTCCTCGTACAACTCGTACAATCTGTCTCTACTTTTGTAAATGCCTACAGTAGCCCATTCGCTAAACTTTAATTTTTGAGTAACATTAATACGTTTAAAGTTAAAAATTTTACAAAACTCTTTGTCTATTGTCTTGAACAGCGTACCAAATAGCCTGTCTGGGTGACTATTTTCAAATGAAAGACTTGGAATTTTTGAAGAAATTATGCTTTTAAATCGCTCTAATTTACCTTCAGTTATCGGCCTATACTTGAACCATTGGTTGCTATTGGATTTATTGTTTAAAATAGTTATTATTTGACCACTGTGATCAGAGCCTAATTTATTTATTATCATCTTTTTTTCAATCACACAATTGTAAAATATATTATCCAGACATGTCCCTGAAGTAGCCGTTATCCTAGTAGGTTCATTAAAAGCATGAGTCAAATCAAAACATTTGAATAAGTTAAGAAATCTAACAGACTTTGAGTTTTCTGTTAGAATATCAACATTAAAATCGCCACAAATCAGTATTTGTTTGGAAGATGTGCACAAACGTCTCATTACATCCTCCATTACCTCTTCAAATTGATCAAAGTCAGCAGGAGGGGGTCGGTACACGCATACTATAACAATTCGTTCCAACTCCACACAAGATAGTTCAACAATGCATTCCACAGAAAGACTAACTATGTCTTTTCTATCCTTGTATTTTAGGTTATTAAGTAAAAGTATTAAAGAGCCACCATGTCCAGCCCTTCTGGAGAATACACTTGACAATGAAAAATTTTTAATATCAAGTACTGATAGTTGTGACTTTGTGAGCCAGTGTTCCGTAATACATAAGATGTGTATATTGAATTTCTCTACAAATAGTTCAACTTCTAATTCCTTGCCGTTGATGCTCTGTATATTTTGGTGTACAATGTTAAAGTTACAGTGCACCTCCGTTGTCATATTTTCTAGTTTAAAGAATTTTTAATTGTAACAGTACTAGGATTGGTACTGCAGTCATATATAGAAATATTTGTACTATTACTACAGTTTGTAGAGATGTCAATAGACTGAGTTACACTACTTGTAACTGGATCGTTTATATAAAAATTAACATTTGAGACAGTACTATCACTCGTACTCTGGTCAATAGAAACAGAAGAACTATTTTTACAAGTCGAATTAGTGTCAATAGACTGCGTTACAACATTTGTAACTGACTTATTTAAGTTGTAAGCCAACAGGGACGCAACATGCTGCTTACATTTTTTTGGCAGATATAAATTATCTTTAGTCAACGAATAAGATGAGGTAAACTTATTCATGTCAAAATAAAAAATTGCATCGCTGTGATGGTATGTCAAGTTGTATAACAATAGATTCAAATTATGGATATGCTTATTTTCTTTAGCACTTGACTTAAAGTATGGAAATCCACATAATGTAAATTCACATTTGGTTCTACTATGTAATACCAAAAGCTTTTCAACACATTTTATGATTTGATGCCTTTTAATTTTCAAACTGTTCCCTAACATCAAAATTACATTTGAGTAACCAACTACATTTTCTGTACTTATGCTATTTATTAAATAATTAAAACTAGCCCCTGGAAAACATTTGTTAGTCACTGAATGGTTTAGGTATTGGCTCATAATGGAACCAAAATCCTTACCTAACTTATCAGAAATTATTAGAGTCTTTTTTTGAGCCTTTTTTGGCAAATTAAAACTTTGTGAACTTAAATTATTATCTGAGATTGAAGGAATTGGAACAACATTATTATTACATTGCTCATTATGGCTCAAGTCAATATATCCAGAATTAGATAAAACACTACAGTCCTGAGTAACCGAAGGTACCTGATTTGAACATTGGCATTTGTTACTTAATGACTCAAAACGGGCCATATTGTATGTACCTAAGGCTAACAACTCTTCAGCCGCTATGATTTGATCATGGATCTGACTTTGAGACAACTCATATTTAGCAGTTATTTCCTGCAAGGTATTTTCCATCTGATTTAGTTCATGCTGTAAACTTTGTGTTTCAAAAAAAAATAATTATGACCGAGGACAGGATGAGAAATTTTTAATAAAAGTTGATAATTATAAATAACTAGCGAACGCCCGCTACTTCGTTCGAGTGGAATTCAAATTTAATTTTTTTTTTATATTTTTTATTCTTTGACAACTTGTCAAAGAATAAAAAATATAGATACCCTAGACCAGGGTAGGCGAACCTTTATGCATCAACGTGCCATTTTTTCTAAAAAATGTTTAATGGGGTCATTGGCGTGCCATCAAATAATTTTGACTTTCTGATTATTTGGAGAATAACAATAATAAATACTATCAAAACTCTTTATGAAATAAAGTAAACAAAAGAGGTACATTTTTGGAATGTTTTTATTACACGCATAAATTAAATTATTGTAAAATTAGTGTGACTTCTGTTGCTGCAGGTTAGATGACAAATAATTTATGTCAAATACCTACTTTACACATGTTTTATGATCGGCGACGTGCCCAAAATATTGTGTCGCGTGCCATCAATGGCACGCGTGCCATTGGTTCGCCTACCCTGCCCTAGACCTAGACTGCGGTCATACCTGATGCAGTCTAAGATGAAAAAGGTCTTACACAAATACATGGCGGCCACTTGGCGCAGTGGGTAGTGACCCTGGTTTCTCTATCCACGACCGTGGGTTCGATTCCCTCAACTGGAAAATATTTGTGTGATGAGCAAGGGTTTTTTCCAGTGTCTGTGTGTATTTATACATTATATAAGTATTTATATGTAGTATATAAATTTATATTAATATTATAATATCAACTATCTTAGTACCCATAACACAAGCTACTCTGTATGCTTACTTTGGGGCTAGATAGTGATGTGTATTGTTTAAGTATGTTTATTTAGAAAAAAAAATATTAGGTATGTATGCTAATATTATAATGAGGATAGATTTGATTATTTGTATGTTTGTTTGCATTGAATAGTCTCTGAAACTACTACACCGATTTAAAAAATTCTTTCTATAAGCAATAATATTTTTATGTCGAAAAATGCGAGTGAAACCGCGCGGCGTCTAATAATTATGTAAGATTGTCTAGTTACTTGTTTTGATTGTTAATTACTAGCTGACGCCGCGCGGTATCACCCGGTGGTTCCCGTTCCCGTAAGAATATGGTGATAATATATAGCCTATAGCCTTCCTCGATAAATGGGCTATCTAACACTGAAAGAATTTCTCAAATCGGACCAGTAGTTCCTGAGATTAGCGCGTTCAATCAAATAAACAAACTCTTCAGCTTTATAATATTAGTATAGAATGGGGATAATATAGCATATAGCGTATTGCCTTCCTCGATAAATGGGCTATCTAACACTGAAAGAATTTCTCAAATCGGATCAGAAGTTCCTGAGATTAGCGCGTTCAATTAAACAAACAAACACACAAACTCTTCAGCTTTATAATATTAGTATTTTGATTTGAGTTTGACAAGCTGTGTGTAAGGTTGGTGTAAGGTCATTGCCCCTAGAGGAAATGACGTCACAATGTGCCAATCTCCGGTTGACCACTTTAGCACACCACAGCAATTCTATTTAGCAGCCATTATGGAATTAGTCGATTGTTCTATTAACCTGTTACTATCAGGTAACATATATGTATATGTATCAGGTTTATTGGTATATATATATCGGGACTGATACATATACCTACTGTTACGAGTTTCTCGAGTACGGGTGGTGTTAATATTCCTTATTTATATTACTACTAGCTGACGCCGCGTGGTTTCACCCGCGTGTTTCCCGTTCCCGTAGGAATACGGGGATAAAATATAGCCTATAGCCTTCCTCGATAAATGGGCTATCTAACACTGAAAGAATTTTTCAAATCGGACCAGTAGTTCCTGAGATTAGCGCGTTCAATCAATCAAACAAACAAACAAACTCTTCAGCTTTATAATATTAGTAGGTATAGATAAAAAAGTGTGTCAGCTCCGACGCATGAATGGAGTTTACTCTTTTAGATCGACTGTCTAAATAGGTGTATGTTGCCCCGCAGCATACACTATGTACGTCTCAATAAGAAGCCTGAAAAGTGAAAGGTGCGCAACCGAGGAGCAGCCGGCCGCGTACTGTGAAAGGTGCTGTCATTTGTTCATCGCATTTTACTGCCCATATTTTTATCATACTGGGGGCTTTATGTGAAAAATCGATACTTAAGGAGTTAACTCCAAAAAGATATATTTGTATGAAGTTTGTGATGGTATAAATGAGAGGGTATTCCCCACACTTCAGTTCAGGGAGGCTATTCTGTAATGATATTTTTATGAGTGAGCTTCTAACTCGCATCTATCGCTCTCTGTCTATAGTATCATGTTAAACAGAGAGAGATAGAGGTGAATTCGAAACTCGTACTTGCGAGTTATACAAAACATCATTACAGAATAGGCTCCCTGTACTTTGTTCGACGGTGTGGACGCCGTCACGCTGCTAGTCGCGTTAGTGATTTTGTGCGATAATGTTTTGTGTTGTAATTATTGATCATAAATTGATTAGTGTGAGCATGGAAAACATGTCGGGCGGGGAAGTTGGGTGTTAATACAATCTGAAACTTAAGTGTTAAAAAGATTTTTAACACAACAAATTAATGCTATGTGTGTTTAATCTCACCTAATTTTGTGAAGTGAAGAAGTGAAAATAAATTATAAAGCGTTCAACAATTATTGTTACTAAATTATAATAATGTAGGGTTATTGAAAGAGCAACTGGGTTTATTTATACTCTTCTCAGCAGAACCTGCATTCCGAACCAATGGTAGAATTTTTACAAATAGTCAAATTTGACGTTGCAAAGTAAACCAAGCTTACTCGAAAATGAAAAATGCATGCTCCTAACGAGGAAAAGAAAAACCAAAGTTACCAAGCCGAGAACCGAACCTGCGGCTGTTCATAGTCGAAGCTTGATACTTAAAACTTGAGGTTGTTATAATCGTCGTATAATCTTGGAACGGGATTGTAGACATACACTTTCTGATTAAGAGTAGATGTCAAAGGAGAATACACCTTATTACAATGGAATATGGTTAAAAATAGATTGCTAGTATACTATTTTAGTTATTAAAGCAAAATAAACTTTATTTCTCAGTAATATGATTCTTATTAGATTGTTATTTTTTTGTAAATAATCGGTATACAATCGACACAGGAGCGGCAGGTCGTCGTGTCAATCAGTTTCTTGTAGAGGTAGGTACCTACCTATAGGAACACTTGCAGAAGTCTATCAACCTACAGTTCGTACACTGTAGCATGGTGCGGGTGACAGTTCGTTTCACTCTTGAAAGTTTGTCGTGATTCACGATATTAGTACGAATTATGATCGTCATAAGGCAACTGTCACCCGCACCATGCCACAGCACACATACTATAATTATATTTAACTAGTTGACCGGCAACTCCGTTTGCGTGAAATTCTGTTTCCACAAATCCCGCAGGAATAATGAGTGGTTTGCGCGGTGGATTTGCATAACGGAGGTCCTGAGTTCGATCCCCGGCTGGGCCGATTGAGGTTTTCTTAGTTGGTCCAGATCTGGCTGGTGGAAGGCTTCGGCCGTTGATAGTTACCACCCTACCGGCAAAGACGTATCGCCAAGCGATTTATCGTTTCGGTAGGTACGATGTCGTGTAGAAACCGAAAGGGGTGTAGATTTCATCCTCCTCCTAACAAGAAAGCCCGCTTCCATCTTAAATATCATCATTATTTACTATAAGGTGAGAATAGTCAAGGGCGAACTTGTAAATAAAAAAAAATATCACGGCTCAGCTGGCCTTTATTATCAACTTATAAAAATAAACATCAAATCAATTTACAAAATGACATTAACGCGTACTGTGTGATATCCATCAGTAAGCACCGGCTGACATTTGTTACATCATCATCATCATCATCATCATGTCAGTCGATGGACGTCCACTGCAGGACATGGGCCTTTTGCAGGGACTTCCAAACATCACGATACTAAGCCGCCTGCATCCAGCGAAAACCTGGGTCTTGTTACATAGAATCTCAATTTCGTGTATGTTATTGTCAACTAGCTTACGTCAAAGATAGTGAATAAGCCTGCTGACATGGGCATCAACTAATAAATAATAGTATTGATGAAATTCACGCACTGTTTGACATTACTGTCAAGTTTGTAAAAGCTGAAATGTCAGCGCGCCTGTGATCCATAAAATGGGTGACCCACTTTATTGGTGTAGCTCCGGAGCTATTGTTTGATATTTTTAGTCAAAAAATAACTATTTCAAGTGGGTGTGAACTCTTTTGTGCCGTTAGATTAAGTTCTAATATGGAATCGGTTTAGGAAGGGAATAGTTTGAAGGTACTTATGTTGGCTCATTGGCATAGATAGAAGAAGTCTCGAGTCTGCACGAGTCTCATCTCAGAATGAGAGGGGTTAGGCCAATAGTCCATCATGCTGGCCCAATGTGGATTTGCAGACTTCACACATGCAGAGAATTAAGAAAATTCTCTGGTATGCTGGTTTCCTCACGATGATTTTCCTTCACCGTTTGAAACACAATTGATATTTAATTTCTTACAATGCAAACAACTGAAAAGTTGGAGGTGCATGCCCTTGATTCGAACCAACACCCTCCGGAATCGGATGCAGAGGTCGTGTACACTGGGCAAACACGGCTCTTTTTGTCGGTATCTAGCTTCATTAGAATGCGAAAAACATTGTTGCATTGTAAACCTTGTCCTCAGCTGGCAAGTATAAAATCTTTGGCAAAATGATTTGAACATGTAAGTCTTACTCTCTAATATTAGTGAGTGTCTAATGTCTATCTCTAATAATATAAAGATGTAAAATGGGTTGTAGGGCGTAACCTCTGGTTCTACAGAACAGATCTTGAAATTTTTTTTTACCATTAAAACCTACGTTATTTGTGAGAGTCAAGGCTATATTCTTTCAGGAACGGGAACTACACGCGTCAAACCGTGGGGCGTCGGCTAGTACAATATAATACGGAAAAAGGTGGGATCAATTTGGACTTACAACAAACATCTAAAGTAAATTCTTACGTAAAACTCTGGGCAAGATTTTTTCACGTAATGGCGGTCAAATAGAGTATAGAATATTCAATAAAACCTTATGAAAAAAATGGCTTCAGCCCAAATTGAATACCAACAATTTTTCGGTCGGATTACCCGATTTTCCGTCTTATTTCAGCGGAAATAAATTGCAGAATTCGTTTAGGTGCTCCGGTTTTTCGTTCGACTGTTCCTTCCATCGAGTGACGGGCCTCAGAGAAGATATACGTCTTACAAGGGCTGCCAGATCCAGTGTGAGAAAATTCTGACCCTCGACAAGTGTTGCTAGGCCCAGTGTGTCAAATGTCTGAACCCTTCGGATTAGAAAATAGAAAATTTTAATTAATCCTTAAATGATGATAATAATTTGAGTCTGGACGAAATTCTTAGTGGCGTGTTTTGCGAAGATTTGAAAATTTGTGTTACTATTAGTTACAGTAACTGACCTTAAAGTATATAAGTTAGATAATATGCCTTTTGAGAGCACAACTGAGACACTTTGAAGAATGTTGAAATTTCTCAATCTGCTTACGCGTGCCAAATTATATGCCAGGTTAAATATAACCTTTCTCCGATTGTGAAATTTTCCGGTTCGAACAGACCGGCTCACACATTGGGCTATACTCTTACAGAGCTTTCTCCCAGAAGCGCTTCCCAAATTTTCCAGTGACGTTGCTGGAGCCTACAGCAAATAGACAAAATCTTCCAGTATAAGAAATATGGAAGAATTCTATGTAGATTTAACGCCTCTCTTGGACGAGTTACTCTTTGGCCCACCCGCAGTTAGTAGGTCAATGGCGCAAGTTGTGAAACAGAAGCACTCGTTTGATGAATGACGATGATGTTATGGAAAAATCTTTTTTCGGAGGGAAAATTTCGTTTCGAGCGCCGAGGCGAGTGTAAGTTTTCGCGAAAACAACACTCCTCGACAGAGTACGCGCTAGCTGAAAATTGAACTGGAGCTTTTTGAAAATGGTCCGAGAGGGGTTTTATTAACCCTTTTGGAATAGTTCGATATCTATTCATACATTTATAGAGATCTCGTAAACGGCGTTTTTTAGAATCTTTTATTTAGTTTTACTAGTTTGTCTGCATGTTATTTCATTTTTTTTTTCAATTTATTAATAAAAAGCAATTTAATTAAATTTCATAACTAATATTAATAATATCATATATATATATATGTAAAGGCATACATAAACATGTTTTTTTTTTTTTTTAATAAATAAATATACTTAAACAATACACATCACTATCTAGCCCCAAAGTAAGCATACAGAGTAGCTTGTGTTATGGGTGCTAAGATAGTTGATATTATAATATTAATATACATTTATATACTACATATAAATACTTATATAATGCATAAATACACACAGATACTGGAAAACACCCATGCTCATCACACAAATATTTTCCAGTTGTGGGAATCGAACCCACGGCCGTGGATGCAGAAAGCAGGGTCACTGCCCACTGCGCCACGCGGCTGTGTTATAAATATAATATGTTTATGTATGCCTTTTTTGATTACACGCATAAAGCTTGGACAATAATTATTGAGGATTGAAATACGCTACCTCCCAAAGCAACCTCTACCCAAACTTCATAATAGTTGCCTCATATCAAATATAAACAATATAGTACATGGAATAAGGGTCCGAGGTAGCCAATAGGCTACTTAACTCCCAGTTCTTGCACACTTACCGTTGGTCACTTTGGAGATCCTATTCTGATGATATCTGTCTGTTTATACGCTCTCTATAATGCATAATGTATTGTGGTCATGCATTTTTCGCTTCAAGAAGTCAATACGTTCAGTGACACAAGCCAAGTACTAGGGCGAATGTGTCAGTCCCAGCAAAGTCCATGTTCACATATCGCATACCTCTAGGACGATTACTGTCCTGTTTGAACCAGATTAGCTTAGCTATAAAACTTCTAGCCAGTGTGATACGCCTTACGATTCTGATCCGTTAAGCTGGTTCCGTCCTCTGCGGAATCGTGCGCCGTTCAGGGAATTTGACACCCGCAATACAACACGCCTCAATGGCTCCATAGAATCAAATGCTTGTCACTCAGGACCTCAGATAGTATAAAATCTGGCCAAGAACCCACACTAACGCAATATTATTCTTATTCTTGTTTTGGTAATCGCCTAGGCTCTCCTTTTATACTAATGCAGACAGATGTCCATCAGGTCCAACACAAACGCCGCAAGCGAATAACGAATTAAATACCAGTTTTGTACCACAAGGCGCAATTGCCTCTTATCAGGAATGCACATCACTAGCTTGCATAGACACCTGTTCTCTGTCCCTTTCACTTTACGCGCGATACGCATATATGGAAGAGGGATAGACTTTTGTTTCGCAATGCATCGATTAAATCAAATGTCAACGCGTTGCGGTTTTGAAGGCAGCAGATACGAGTACACTTGAGGGATAAAAAATTGAGAATTTTGTTGCGCCCATTTATGGTATAAAAGCCTGTGGCAGATCTTTGACAGTTTTTTTTACAAATGCTTCTTGTTTTTATTTCAACCAAAAACATCATCATGTCAGCTAATGGACATGGGGCTCTTGTTGCCTTTAAACACCACGATCTTGAGCCACATGCCACATGCTTCAAGATCGCCATGCCATTTTTATCAGCTGATCAGCAGTCCTGGTTAACCATGTAAGCTATTTAAGCAATTGCTTTGGGCATCCCGTCTAAGGGGGCCCCAGAGCCGAAAAACGATATATTAATATATTATTAAATCAATTTCAAAGGTTCATTGTAGTTCACTTAACGATAGAGAGGCACACAAAGGAAGATTACTTAGGGCTGATGGCCTACTAGTTACTTTAATCCGGCACTGCTCATCAGGCTCCCTGTTATATCCCCTTGTGTCATCGCTCCAAATAATGCAGGGAGATCGACTGAGCGGTATGAGATTAAAGTCCATAAGCTCTTTACACAAGCTTTTCCTTGAGCAATGGCGGTGACTCAAACCATATTGGCTCACCGTTGAACACAAATGTCCTCTCAGAATGAAAGGGGTTAGGTTAATAGCCCATCACGCTGGCCCAATGTGGATTAGCAGACTTCACATACGTAGAGAATTACGAAAATTCCAAGGTATCCAGGTTTCCTCACAATGTTTAAATTCCTTCACCGTTTAAGATACGTGATAATTAACTTCTTAAAATGCACTGAATATCCCTCAGATCGGATTCGAACCTACCACTATCCACTGCACTTATCACAGTTGCCTACCTACTTTTATGATCAGCACGGCTATTCTCTAACTATGTTTTGTAAAACTCGCAAGTGCGAGTTTCGAATTCAACGCTGTCTTTCTCATTCTACAGTAAACAGAGAGACATAGAGGTGAATTCGAAACTCGCAAGTGCGTTATAAAAATATCGTTACAAAATAGCCTAGCCGTACAGGCTCTTAATCTATTACAAACGCGGTTGCTCTGTCACTTTGCTACTACAAAGCCAAACTGTCTTCCTGAAATAGAATAACGTTTATAGAAATCCGGTGATATTAAATTGTACAATTCAAATGCATGCGGTTGTACATAAAACATGGAGATTAGAATGTAAAGGATTGATTGTACTGCATTCGGCATTTCCATTTTAATACGGAGTCCTTCAAGTTTATCATAGATGGAAATGAAATAATTAAGTTATTGTTCTGTTAATTTAACTGGACAAGTGATTTATGTCGCTACTGTTTGGGATGGCGGCGTCTTTTGAGGCGGATTTACCGTTTTATTGGAAACGGACTACTGTTTTGTTGATGATTTTGTTACCATATTTGGCAGTAATAAAATAGGAAGCAGGAACTCATTATTAGCCTTATTTTATTATATTTATATTTATATTAGGCCTCCGTGGCGCAGTGGTATGCGCGGTGGATTTACAAGAGGTCTGGTCCAGGTCTGGCTGGTGGGAGGCTTCGGCCGTGGTTAGTTACCACCCTACCGACAAAGATCGCCAAGTTCGTTTTTGGATTCGGTTCGAATCCGGTCCGGGGCATGCACCTCCAACTTTTCAGTTGTGTGCATTTTGAGAAATTAAATATCACGTGTCTCAGACTGTGAAGGAAAAACATTGTGAGGAAACCTGCATACCAGAAACCTGCATACAAAGATACAGAATTTTCTTAATTCTCTACGTGTGTGAAGTTTGCCAATCCACATTGGACCAGCGTGGTGGATTATTGGCCTAACCCCACGCATTCTGAGAGGAGACTCGAGCTAAGCAGTGAGCCGAATATGGGTTCATAATGATGATTATGATGATAGGTATAGGAACATGTCGAATTGATAATCTAACTCTTTTGAAGTCGGTTATAAAAATATTACAGAGTTTGTAAACAAACATTCATGTTAAAATTATTATTAAACATCGAAGTACAAAACAATGGATCTGCCATTTCAACAATTCCGACGCATCGAAAGCTACTGACAGACAGAGGGACAGAATCTTCAGTAAAAATAAAATAATTATTAATTTTAATTTAATGAATACAATATATTCGAAGCTGGCCATTCAATTCACCGTATGTATTCAATGTTAATAATCAATGTATTAAATGTGAAACTGAATTATTGAACGAGGTACATGTACTTATCAATACGAGCATTGTGATGAAATTAATTATTCATATAGCAACTACAAGTGCGAGAATAATCTTAAACTATTGTTATCCTGTACAAATACTGCTTGTAGCCCAACGATTTTATAGTATTAGATATGTTACGTGCCTATCAAATCACCGCAAAAAGTGATCTAGCTCCTTACCTTACCTTATCAGACGATAGACGTCCACTGCTGGACATAGGCCTCTTGGATGGACCTTCAAGCACAACGATATCGAGCCGCCAGCATCCAGCGGCTCCCTGCAACCCGCTTGATATCCTCGATCCACCTAATGGGGGGTCGGCCAACACTGCGCTTTCCGGTGCGGGGTCGCCATTCCAGCATTTTTGGACCCCAACGTCTATCAGCTCTTTGAACTATGTGGCCTGCCCATTGCCACTTCAGCTTCGCGACTCGCTGAGCTACGTCAGTGACTTTAGTTCGTCTGCGGATCTTCTCATTCCTGATTCGATCACGCAGAGAAACTCCAAGCATAGCTCGCTCCATCGCCCGGTGAGTGACTTTGAGCCCTTTTACAAGGCCATACGTCTACTAGTTATTTAATATTAATCCAGCTTCTTATTTAAATAGCTTTAGTCTTTAACTATAAAGACATTGGGTTGCTACTTCATTTCTACCTACAGAATTGGAGAAGGGTGTTCACTGTACGTTTAGTGCATACCTTAATGGGGATGATGACTAGGTTTGAATATATTGATTTTTATGATACATTCGGGTAAATAGGGTCAATGTTAACTAATTTATACATAAAAAGCAAAGATTGACTGGATATTTGCAAAATAAATGAGATTATAAAATTTCAAAAACTATTAAATTTTTTTTATCGTAATTAGATGAAAATTCATACAGTTTTAGCTTCCTTACATTAAATGTGACATTTTTTAATATATGAACTATAAAGATAAACGCACAAATAACAAAGATGTTAGTAATTTTGTTTGAACGCGCATACAAATCTAACGATCATTACGTTGCCTATGACGTAATTTTTTCGTGCCATTTTGTATGGGGCGTTTTTCAGGGATCCGCGGCAGCGCCGCAAATCTGACTCTTTAAATCCCTGTAGCTCTGAAAGTAATGATCGCAGCTACCCTGTTCCTTTTACAAAATTGCTTTACTATTAGTATACTCTTAATTTATATACAATTTAAAAAAACTGTCATCATCCCTATTAAACACCTCGTGCGTGCCATTTCATCTCTTTATTACAGAAGCTGTAGATAACAACCGAGCTACGCTACACGGGAGGCAGTTAGATAACCATGAGACAAAACACTAGTACATTAGAACAAGCCGTATCGGTTATCTATCCCACAGATCGGTGGTGTAACGCAGGATGGCCCCTGGGTCAGGTCAGGCACTAGTGAAAGGAACAACTATTGCGTATCCTATTAAATTATCCATACATTTAGTGGAATTCTGGTAATGTAGGCTCGGCTGGGTTAACACATAATAGGTACCTATAAATAAAATACATAATATAAATGAAATTACATAGTCTGTCTGTGATTTTAATATACCTACTTGTAGACTGTTTTCTCGCGTGCTTAGCTTAATTGTCACGAATCATAATAAAAATTTTAAAAAAAATTTTAATAAAAAAAATTCAACCGACTTCCAACTCAAAAATTAACCTAAACTAAAAAGCAAAAAATAACATCTTACCTATGTGCTATCTTCTGATCAATTTGAAGGCGGTGCCAAGCCAGTGATGTTTTAATTCAAGCCGTTTAAGTTACAAAATTTCTGTGGTTCTTTCAGAAACGGCTTTAATTAAATATGATAACATGACACTGAATTGGCACCGCCTTCAAATTGATCAGAAGATAGCACATAGGTAAGATGTTATTTTTTGCTTTTTAGTTTAGGTTAATTTTTGAGTTGGAAGTCGGTTGAATTTTTTTTATTAAAATTTTTATTTTTTTATTTTTAGTGTTAGCATACCCACTGCGTGTGTACAGTCACAACCTATCTCCGTCGAGGAGTTCTCTTCACTGTCTCTCGTCTTCATCACCAGACCCTTAATACAGTCGCAATCTATCTAGGTGGAAAGTTCTCATCAATACAAATTTATCAAGTCCAAACACAAGGTAGCTACTGTGAACCGTCGAGGAGTTCTCTTCACTGTCCCTCGTCTTCATCATCAGACCCTTAATACAGTCACAATCCATCTAGGTCGTAAGTTCTCATCAATACAAATTTATCAAGTCCAAACACAAGGTAGCTACTGTGAACCGTCGAGGAGTTCTCTTCACTGTCCCTCGTCTTCATCATCAGACCCTTAATACAGTCACAATCCATCTAGGTCGTAAGTTCTCATCAATACAAATTTATCAAGTCCAAACACAAGGTAGCTACTGTGAACCGTCGAGGAGTTCTCTTCACTGTCCCTCGTCTTCATCACCAGACCCTTAATACAGTCACAACCCATATAGGTGGAAAGTACTCATCAATACAAATTAATCAAGCCCAAACAAAAGGTGACTGCTGTAAATCCTTGACGAGTTCCATCGTCTGTGTTTCGGCTCCATCATCAGACCAACTCCAAACCTTCATAAAGTTGTAGTGGTTTAAAATACCTTATGGAAACACTAACAAACGTACTAGTCGTCTCTACAACTTTCGAAAGTTCACCTCAATTTCTCCAGGATGCCATCATCAGATCGTGACATGAAAAAAATGGGACCACCCTGGAAGTAAGTCCATAATTGACGGAATTATCGCTGGACATACATAAAAAAAAAAAAAAAAAAAACATACATACAGCCGAACGTAGAACCTCCTCCTTTTTGGAAGTCGGTTAAAAAATTGTGTCTAAGTGTGTTTTTTTCAGCCCTTGACTACAATCTCACCTATTAAGCAAGTAAGGTAAGTGATGATGTAATCTAAGATGGAAGCGAGCTAACTTGTTAGCAGGAGGATGAAAATCGACACTCCTTCTACGCGATATCGTACCGGAGCGCTTAATCGCTTGGCGGTACGTCTTTGTCGGTAAGGTAGTAACTAGCCACGGCCGAAGCCTCCAACCAGTTAGACCTGGACCAATTAAGAAAAGTTCAATCGGCCCAGCCGAACCAAGGACCTCCGTTATTAAATCCACTGCGCCACGGAGGCCGTCTAAAACGTTACGAATGAAACATTCAAATAAACATCCCTATCTTAAACGTGATTAAAAACCGATAAACGATAACGTTATCAACGCGCAGGGATAACGTTATTCGCGCTAAAACTTTACAATCACAAAATCGGAGATGCAACGCGATCACGATTCTAAATTCTTTATTAGAATACCAATGATATCGGAACTTATCTCTCGCATTGTATGCCATATTAAGAGGTACGTTAACCTTATACAGGATGATCAAAAACCGAACAATTCAATACAATCAATATTAAAGAATTATGTTAAAAAAAGTTGTTGTTTAGATTGGCGTTGTAGAAGAGTTTACTCAACAGTAAAAGCTAAAATGTAACAGTAAAGGAAAAACATCGTGAGGAAACCTGCATACCTGAGAATTTTCTTAATTCTCTACGTGTGTGAAGTATGTCAATCCGCATTGGGCCATCGTGGTGGGCTAAGGCCTAACCCTATTTCTAATATGGGTTGATAATGATGAAAAGCTAAAATGTTATGTGTACCTTCACAACAGTAAAAATATATTACAAATGGGTTTCGTAGTTTCAGAGCCTATTCAATGCAAACAAACCAACGATCAAATATTTTTCTCTTTATAATATTAGAATAGAAAACTAACAAAATCTGAATGTATTTAATTAAACTCCTCAACTGCATTGGAATTTTTGGTACGAGTATGTAACCCTTAGTTTTCATCAGAACACCCATCAATAAGTGTTATAAACTAAAGACTACCTAAGAATATCTGATTGTTTTCTTCGAAAAGGCGCAATTGAAACCTTATAAGCTTTAATTTTGAATTGAGGACGTTACTCAATGTATTGTTGTACTAGCGGGTGCCAGCGACTTCGTACGCGTAGAATTCAGTTTTACTTAAGTCCCTCGGGAACGATGGATTTTTCCGGGATAAAAAATAGCCTATGTTCCATATATTATATTATGTAGTATGTATTATTCAGAGTAAAATCTATTTCTATTCCAAATTTCAGCCAAATCGGTTCAGTACTCGCGGCGTTAAAGAGTAACAAACATCCATACAAACTTTCGCGTATATAATATTAGTGGGATTGTACAATTATATTTGTTGAAAAATATTTATTCAATTTTTTTTTTATATATTTGGTCATATCATATTTGTTCTCTGTCAGATTAGATTCCTTCAAACTGCCATAAACTTTTTGTATTGTATTGCACCTACTATATCATTTGTTAAAAAAAAAATTACTCAGTCTTAAAACACCCTGTATATCTACGCCTGTCCTATCAACAGCTCGAAGCAGCATCAAAACCGTACGACATTAGAAGTCCATTTGCGTCCGGTCCGCAGAACGCCGTCGCAGCGTCCATATTTGGTCAATGTCAGATTAGATTCCTCCAAGCCGCCTTATACAGGTTAAATAATAGTCGCTGGCTTCTAATTTAATCATTCCTCTATTGTGTGCGAGCTGTAAATTTTGTAATCATAACAGCTTCCTTACCTTGCATTGACAACTTTTCTATCCATATACTAACTAGCGGATGCCTGCGACTTCGTCCGCGTGGAATTCATTTCCCAAATCCCACGGGAACCATGGGTTTTTCCGGGATGAAAAGTCGAGGTCAATTGACCTCGTTCCGCAGCGATATGTTTTTATAATTAGATTTTTAACCCGACTTTTATTATTTCGGCATATTATACCTATATTTTTTAATATTCCATGACTTTCAAATGTATTTTCTCAAACAATATATTTTTTGAAAAACAAAAATTATAATAATACCTACCGCTAATATTAATTAAAAAGATAAAAATCCACTTTTTTGTTATAATGTTGGAGTTAAAATTTACCTTAAGGGATATTTTCATAATTCACTAATAATTATAATTACCTTATCTTGATTACACGTAAATAAAATTTAATTAGTTGGCACCTCTCAGCTTGTCCTTTGAAGTTTGATACCATTTTACGGATCTTGATATCATAACATCTGATTGAAATCTCAATTTATTTATATAAACATAAATAAATTGCAGCGGCGAAGAGTTTATGCAATCCGATTCCCGCCGGGTTACCTTTAAAATCCATGCATATTTATTGTTGTACTGTTTCTCATATTCTCATTTACAGCCCTTATGGCCCAGTGGCACGTCGATTCTTTTTCTACGATCGCAAACAGTTCGAAAACTAGAAAAATGTATGGAAATAACAGATCTTGATCACGTGATCTGTCGACAGCAAATATCATTCGTATACAATTTTTCATAGAAAGAAAAACGACGAGCCACTTGACTACAGGGCCAGGTACATCTGTAGATATATAAAAAACCGGAGTTAAAATTTAGTTTTCTTTGGGGCTTACCTTTGTCTAAATTCCATTCTTCGCCACTGATATATTGAGATAATTATGTTTTTTATAATAGGCTAGTCCTTGGTTAATAGAACGTAAGAATGAACATAATTTATTATAGTTAACAAAAAACAAGCGCGAACTGAACTCGCGTGACGAGGGTTCCGAACGTTGTTTTGTAATCATCATCATCATCATTATCAACCCATATTCGGCTCACTGCTGAGCTCGAGTCTCCTCTCAGAATGAGAGGGGTTAGGCCAATTAGTCCACCACGCGCAGAGAATTTAGAAAATTCTCTAGTGTGCAGGTTTCCTCACGATGTTTTCCTTCACCGTTTGAGACACGTGTTATTTAATTTCTTAAAATGCACACAACTGAAAAGTTGGAGGTGCATGCTCCGGACCGGATTCGAACCTAGGGCCAGAATCGGAGGCAGAGGTCATATCCACTGGGCTATTACGGCTCTAATGTTTTGTAAGCTGATCTGAAATTGTTAATAATTATAACTATATTTTTTTTTCGTTTCTTCTGAACTTATTTGTTTCGTTAAATAATTATCTAAATCTTAAATTATTATAATACTATATTAGTATATTTAATAAATTATTAAAACTTAACATTTGATGAATAGGTTTAATAATAACATGCAAGTTGGTAAGCGCAATATTGAATGACTAGCCGACGCCGCGCGGTTTTACCCGCGTGGTTCCCGTTCCCGTAGGAATACGTGGATAATATATAGCCTATAGCCTTCCTCGATAAATGGGCTATCTTACACTGAAAGAATTTTTCAAATCGGACTAGTAGTTCCTGAGGTTAGCGCGTTCAATCAAACAAACTCTTCAGCTTTATAATATTAGTATAGATTTACCACGTTAGTTAAAAAGATGTAAAAATTTTAAGAGTTTCAAAGTTATCCAGAAATTTTCAAGTAGAAAGCTAACTTCTGTATTTTTTTTTAATTTTAGGTTTGGTAGTTACGGAGAAAAGGGGGGGGGGAATGGTATGTTTTCTTGAATAATTTAAAAATATTTATTTTAAAATTACAAAAAAAATATATAATACGATCTTCTTACCGAGCTCGTTTGTTTGATGTATCACACAATGCAGTAAAAAAAAGTTTTTTTTAAAATTTGTATTGTATTGTAGCTTTTTGACCTGCTCATGAGCACTTAAGGAAAAATAATAAAAAAAATATACCTAAATTTTTTTTTAGTTACAAAATAAATTTTAAAATTCTTTGAAAATTTACACCTTGTATGATATTTTGAACTACCACGGCTACAATTTCTTAAATATGCTTAAGATTTTTTTTGTATCGGATACCTAAGTAGTACTACTATTCACCACAACTCTTAAAAACACCACAATGCCCGCAGTTTTTACACAAAAAAAAAATCAAAATATTTTTTTTCCCTCAAATTTATAAAGATTTTTACTTTCAGTCTACTTTGACTCATGGTCTTGCAAAAAAAAGTATGAACACCGCTATGGCAAGTTATTTTCAAAGTTGACGCAACTAATCAAGATTTCAAAATAGTATAATACCCTAAGATAACTAGTCGCAAAAAAAAAATATGCGTACCATTTGTAAACAAGAACTAAATTTCTAAAATGTTTTTGCTCCTAGAAATCACTTTTACTTTATGCACAAAATGATGTGAGTCATACGTTGCAATTTCCTAGAATTTTAATGGAACGAACGATAACATTTAAAAATAAGAGAGAGAGAGAGAGAGAAAGATAGCGATAAGTATACGTTAGAGAGGGATAGACAGATGTTCTTTGTTGAATGACAATGATGCAGGTAAAGAAAATCCTGTTCCCAGCAAGTCAGTACGCTCTGCTCCTTTGTTTACTGCGCAACTTTCCGTATTCAATTGACGTGGCTCTCGTACTAACGACTTTTGGCTTTGCATTTTGGACTGGACTTAAGTGATCTGCAAACTGAACTGACCTGGCATTATTTTGGACTGTGCCTGTGTTTTGTGAATTGGACTTTTGGTGTATTTTGGACTGTTTAGCGTTATCATGCCGCAACCATACACGCCGATGGAATACGCTAACATGCATCTCATTTATGGAGAATGTCGGTGCAATGCTAACGCTGCTAGCAGATTGTATCGAGAAAGGTACCCAAACGCTCAAAGATATCCAGATTATCGGGTATTTATGAATGTGCATCAAGCGTTTTCGGAGGGTCGTTTGCCGTCAGCTAGAAGAAACGCTGGAAGACCTAGATCGGAATGCGATGAAGAAGTTCTCAATGAAATAAACATTGATTCAACTACCTCAGTGCGTGCCATAGAAGCAGCTACGGGAATCCCAAAAAGTTCAGCACATCGAATACTAAAACGTCATCGGCTACACCCATATCATTACAGACGTGTACAAACGTTACTATCACGGGACTATCCACTGCGGATCGCATTTTGCCGAGTGATGCTTCAAAAGCATCGGGAAGATCCTCAGTTCTTGGATAAAGTACTATGGTCGGATGAAACAACCTGCAAGAAAGATGGCTATTTAAATCTTCACAACCTACACAGCTGGAGCAATGAGAATCCGCACCTGATGAGAGAAGACAAATCCCAATATCAATTTAAGGTCAACTTATGGACGGGCATTTTAAATGGAAAAGTGATTGGGCCTTTTGAATTACAAGGAAACTTAGATGGGGACAGTTATTTGAACTTTTTACAAAATGATTTGCAAGAATTACTAGAAGACGTCCCCCTAAGCGACCTTCAAAATATGCGGTATCAAAATGATGGTTGCCCAGCTCACTACGCTCGTCCTGTGAGACAATACCTAGACCACGAGTATCCGGGGCGTTGGATCGGGCGACTTGGTCCTATCCTATGGCCACCCCGATCACCCGACCTAAACCCCCTGGATTTCTTTTATTGGGGTTGTCTCAAAGACAGGATCTACGCAAAACCGATTACGACATTGGACGAGCTTCGGCAAAAAATCACTCAGGCTGCGGCACATATCAATGCTAGAAGATATGCGCGAAAAATAAAACGGTCGTTTTTAAGGCGATGTCGTGCCTGTATTAATGCCGGTGGAAAACAATTCGAACATTTACTTTAATGTTGTGTAATTAAAATAACAAACACATTTTTGGAACATAGTAAAATTTATTACTAACAACAAGAACAATTAAGAAATTTGGTTCTTGTTTACAAATGGTACGCATATTTTTTTTTGTGACTAGTTATCCTAGGGTATTATACTATTTTGAAATCTTGATTAGTTGCGTCAACTTTGAAAATAACTTGCCATAGCGGTGTTCATACTTTTTTTTGCAAGACCATGAGTCAAAGTAGACTGAAAGTAAAAATCTTTAAAAATTTGAGGGAAAAAAAATATTTTGATATTTTTTTGTGTAAAAACTGCGGGCATTGTGGTGTTTTTAAGAGTTGTGGTGAATAGTAGTACTACTTAGGTTCCGATACAAAAAAAATCTTAAGCATATTTAAGAAATTGTAGCTGCGGTAGTTCAAAATATCATACAAGGTGTAAATTTTCAAAGAATTTTAAAATTTATTTTGTAACTAAAAAAAAAATTTAGGTATATTTTTTTTATTATTTTTCCTTAAGTGCTCATGAGCAGGTCAATCTTTTGGCGCCCGCTTATCGTTGAATTTTGGGACACGTTGTATATTCTGTAATCTTTGTGGCCTTAGTTTTAAGCTTATGTAATATAATATTTATGTACCCACTGTTACGCTGTTGATTAAAAAATAAATATATAAAAAAAAATTTCATCTTGCCCCCCAGAAGTGACCTCCATATTCAAAAATTTCAGAGTTTCAAAATTTTCCGGAAATTTTCAAGTAAAAGTATGTGTACCTTTCAATTGGATTGGTCCAGTACACTAGGAGAAAACAGACAGACCTTAAAATGTGCGCTAGGGGTAAGGGGTAATAAGGGTTCCTTTTTTGTACTAAGTATGTTCGGAACCCTAAAAATGAATGCAAACGGACATGGCGAAACGATAAGGGTACCTTTTTGACTGTGGAACCCTAATAATTTGACTAATTTATGCCACTAATTTGCATTTGCAAGAACTTTTGAAACGCCGAGTTTGAGGTTTTTATAAAAACTCTACCACCGATTCGAAAAGCAGGCAGTCACATATTCGTAAGTTACAAGAATTTTAGTCTACTTATTTTGTGTTCATTTAAAGTTAGAGACAATAACTAAGAACTAAGTACGCACATTTTTCTTAAATATCTTAATCTGTAATAGTGCGTATAATATTTTTTCGTCATATTAAATCTTTATGAGCGATAAAATTTTTACCAGCGATAAAATTGCAATGGGGATGATGACTAGGTTTGAATATATTGATTTTTATGATACATTCGAGTAAATAGGGTCAATGTTAACTAATTTATACATAAAAAACAAAGATTGTCTGGATATTTGCAAAATAAATGAGATTATAAAATTTCAAAAACTATTAAAAATATTTTATCGTAATTAGATGAAAATTCATACAGTTTTACCTTCCTTACATTAAATGTGACATTTTTTAATATATGAACTATGAGCATAAACGCACAAATAACAAAGATATAAGTAATTTTGTTTGAACGCGCATACAAATTTAACGATCATTACATTGCCTATGACGTCATTATTTCGAGCCATTTTGTATGGGGCGTTTTTCAGGGATCCGCGGCAGCGCCGCAAATCTGACTCTTTAAATCCCTATAGCTCCGAAAGTAATGATCGCAGATACCCTGTTCCTTTTACAAAATTGCTTTGCTATTAGTATACTCTTCATTTATATACAATTTAAAAAACTGTCATCATCCCTATTTAAATAAAATAAAAAATCAAATAATGTTGTTAAATTCACACATAACTAGTAAAAACAAACTTATCCCCACTTTACGTGTAGAAGAGGTATCTCATAATAGTAGATTGTTATACAAGGGGCTAAAAAGACCCATTATATACGAGGTATTTTTAGGTAAATAGAATCCGAGTTTATAATGGGTTTAGCCCCACGTGTTACACTCTGCTTTTTACTACGATCGCGAGAAAATAAAATAGTTTAGTACAATATTCAATGATTTATTTTACTTGAAAATTAAATGTACAAAGTCTATAATTTTGGATATTAAGTGAGCCGGTAACATAATTTCCGACTACTGTGAAGATGAATAATGAGTATGTGAGGTAAAACTGGGCCAGTGATATTTATCGTTATCACCCCATATTCGGTTCACGGCTGAGCTCGAGTCTCCTCTCAGAATGAGAGGGGTTAGGCTAATAGTCTATCACACTGGCCCAATGCGGATTGGCAGACTTCACACACGCAGAGAATTAAGATAATTCTCTGGTATGCAGGTTTCCTCACGATGTTATTCCTTCACCGTTTGAGACACGTGATATTTAATTTCTTAAAATGCACACAACTGAAAAGTTGGAGGTGCATGCCCCGGACCGGATTCGAACCCACACCCACCGGAACCGGAGGCAGAGGTCATATCCACTAGGCTATCACAGCTACATCTACATCGAAATAATAATAATTATTATAATATTAAAGCCTTAGTTTAATATTATAATAATTATTATTATTTCGATACATTTTACTCTCACGCCCGGCACAACATATATAACTTATTATTATTATTATTATTATCACAAGTATGTCTAATTACAGGTAAAAAGGTTTTTTCATCAGAAATGACAGCGATAGAATCAAAAGACGAATTACTGAAACCCCTCGTCGGACAAGCTCCTAGAAAATATGAAATATTATACCTCGAACTACTAATGATAATGTACATTCATATAGCAGCACTGTATGGGATCTACTTAGCGTATTTTAGTGCAACATGGAAAACATTGATCTTCCGTAAGTTTTTCTTGTAATATTGACGGAAAATATCGTAACTACTTGGCAAATTCGTTCGTAACACTTCCGATGGTTCGCGGGGGCCGGGGTAGCGATGCCCCGCGCGACTTCATACTCGCGCAGTCCTTCACTCTGCCCCGCGCGCACGACTTTACCATCCTGTCACCCGCATATCATGGGAGTGTCATCAACGAACTTGCCAAGCTATAACGCATGAAATTAAATTTTTCAAAAATCCCGCGCGAACCGTGTATTTTTTCGGGATAAAAGTAGCCTATATGTTGCTCTTCTCAATGTTACAGTGCCTTAGCCTACTTACATTAAAGCAACACTTTTGACTCCACAGGACACGCAGGACCTAATAATACTGCCAATTGCAAAAAAAAGTTGACATAAAGAAATTCTTTAGTTTCCTAACGTAACTATATAAGCCATGAATAGGACTGACAAAATTTCAGCGTTTAAAAAAATTACTAGCGCAAGCTCGCAACTTCGTTGTATACAATATTTTTTTAAGTGTATACCAACAGGCAAAGATTGACACCCGTCCAGCCATGTCAATGCCATCATATTATACTAGCGGACGCCCGCGACTTCGTCCGCATGGAATCAATGTAAACTTTCAAGCCCTATTTCACCACTTTAGGGGTTGAATTAAAAAATATTTCAATTACATTATATTTTGTATTTTTAAAACTTTTACTCTAAAAATGGAGGACTTTCCATACAAATTTTCATCCCCTAATTCACCCCCTTCTCATTTTATTTTCGCAATATAAAGTATCCTATAACTTCTCCGTGTTATGGTATTAAACCATGCTAAGTTTCATTTGAATTCATTCAGTAGTTTCAGCGCGATGCCCGAATAACAAAAAAACACGGACAGACAGACACACAAAAAATCGAAAAAAAATATTGTTAGCTTCAGTATCTATTATTATATAAACAAAAACAAAAATTTTCAAAATATCTTTAATGTACAGAATGTACAAAATGTACAGAATTCGTATTATAAGTATAGATTCTAGATGGCGCTGTCGTCCGTTAAGTTACGCTAACGTTTGTTGTTTACAAATGGTATAAGTAAAATCTCAAATTGCGAATAAATATATAGAATTCTACCAGATTTATGTATTTATTATAAGTATAGGTTTTTTAATTTCGTAATTGTGGTAATAAGACACGAGATTAGATAAAACATAATAACTAAATGGATCATCTTCCTCCTAGATTACATTATGAGTCAGCTGGTGACACTGGGTATAACTGCAGGCAGACATAGGTTGTGGTCGCACAATAGTTATAAGGCAAAAATGCCTCTACAAATCATACTGGTAGTATTGAGCTCAATGACGTATCAGTACTCAGTGATACATTGGGTGCGTGACCATCGATTGCATCATAGGTGAGGTGAGAAAATATTTTTATTACTATGATTTTTATTACGTTTACCATCAAGTGAGATTGTAGTCAAGGGCTAACGTTTATTTTATTTTATTTAATACTCTTTATTTGTACACCACAAAAAATAAAAGAAAACAAGCAAAACAGAAACATAAGAAAAAGTAGAATACAAAAGGCGGCCTTATCGCTTAGTAGCGATCTCTTCCAGGCAACCTTAGGCTTAGGAACTTATTAGGACAACTGTAGGTGGTGTGTACGTAATAATAATGTACATATACATACATACAAATAACTACACACTAATAAATAAACCATAATACACAAATTACACGTTTAAAGATTTAAAAAAAATTTCAGCCAAACCCATTTAACTTTACGAGCGTGAAAGAGTTAACAATCATACAAACTTTCGCTTTTATTTACGCTTTACAATATTAGTAGAATATTTATCTCAAATATGCACCATTTTTGTTTTATTTGAAGGTCTTTCTTAAAAACTCTAAGCCCCTGTTTCTCGCTCTTCTGTTTATATATTCACGACTAAAATGTAGTCTAGGTTCAGTGTGCCTAGTGCGAGTTTTCAATATTTTCATACTGTTACTATCGCGTTAACGTAAACGCGAATTTATATGGAATTGAAACAGTTGTGCAGTAGTGCCACTAGGTGTTTCAATTCCTTAGAAATTCGCATTTACGTTAAGAGTGTGAAATATGTAATTTGGTGGTTACAAATGGTTCTAGATCTCAGATTCTGGAAAAGTTAGGAGCCGATATTTGGGTAAATGATATTTCAAAGTATTAGTTATGACTATACAAAATACACAATTTGTAAAACTTTTCTCAATAGTTTTTTTTTGAAAAATACATGTTTTGCTCACATTTTTCTTTCAATCTCAGGAAAAGCAAACTTATTTTCTTAAATTTTTGTTTTGTATAGAAAATTAGGTATATATCTTGAACATGGCCATTTTGTTTTTCGTTATGTTGTTTCATTTACTTGCAATTAGGTAAAAATGGTTTTGGCGCTCACGTCATAATATTTGCGTCGCGCGTCAATCGCTCCGTGCTTTTCACTCACGTGAAAGTCATAATTCGGCGTCTCGTTTGCGCTTCGAATTTTATCCATATCGTACCGACGTGCTGCGCGCTCTTAAGTATAGTTAATATAAAATAAATAATAGAAACAGTTGTGCAGTAGTGTTTCAATTCCTTAGAAATTCGCATTTACGTTAACGCGATAGTAACAGTATAAAACTGCCACTAGGCCCTCTGCTCTAAAATGTTATCGGACGCGCCGAAGTCTACCAAAGCAACGACTTTGCGGGCGAGTCAAACTGTCACTTGTTGGTTTATTAACTCTTCAGATATTGCGATACCGACGCTGATCCTCACAACGCAAGTCGTGGCTTCTTCTTCTCCCACATTGGTTGGCTGATTGTCAAACGGCACCCTGAGGCGATGCGAAGAGGAAAAGCCATTGACATATCCGATGCACTCGCCAACCCTGTGTTGAGGTTTGAGAACAAGTGAGTATATGATTTTAAACTTATTTCGTGGTTGTTCTTTATGAATATTATTTAAAGGGGTACATACCACGATAGAACGAGATTTTTTAATGTCGATATTTTGACCCAGTTGCATGGATCGTGGTCACGACGGGACTGAAGTTGCGAGATGCGAACTGAAAGACCCTGACCCTACTTTCTGCTTCAGTTAACGATACAAGTACATTTTTAATAATAGTTCTGGAGTATTATTATACAAACCGAATGTTATAATTTACTCTAAAACACATAAAACTATTATAAATGATTTATAACGATAACAAAACAATATTAATCTAGTAGAACGATAATGAACAATTTAAGACCCTTTTTAAAAAGTCTCAACTAGCCAGTGCTCAACTATACAGGAACTACTATTTCAAACACGTACACTATTTATACATTTTATTAAAAAAACTTATGGTTATAGAAATCAAAAACTGGGGTTGTTACTAATATTACGTAATAGTGCGTCCGTTCGCTAATCAACGTTGTGGTCGACTGCCTAATGCCTATGCGCGACGCACGGGCGCCGCGGCTAATAGTGTTGCGAAACGTTTATAGTGATGTGCTATAACTATAGATTTCTTCACATTTTGTTTTAGGTACGCTCTGCCAATTGCAGTAACGTTTTCCCTCGTCCTACCGACGCTTGTGCCCATGTATTTCTTCGGAGAGAACCTCAGCACTGCATGGCACATCAACATGACTCGATTAATGTGCAACCTGCATTTAACGTTTTCAATAAACAGCTTTGTCCATTTGTCGGGTGCCAGATCTTACGACAAACAGTTTTCGGGTGCTCAGAGCACTTTTTGGTCCATTTTGACGTTGGGTGAATCTTTCCATAACTACCATCACACGTTTCCATGGGATTATAGGACGGCGGAGTTGGGTAATAATTGGTTGAACCCTTGCACTAAGTTTATAGACTTTTTTGCTTGGCTGGGATGGGCTTACGATTTGAAAACGGTGTCGGTTGATATGGCACAGTCTAGGGCGAGGAAGACTGGTGATGGGACTGATAAATGGGGATTCAAAACTAAATAAATATTGTTGATATATTGAAGTTCGTTTTACTTGGACTTTGGTGGCACATCTCAATCTTCCAAAATTACCTTAAATGGTGTAACCCCACCAGCTTGCTCCGATTTTCGGTACCTCGGATCGCTTTTTCAAAACGATGGCAATGTGGACCGAGACGTGAAAAGTAGAATGAATGCGGGATGGATGAAACGGCGACAGGTCTCAGGTGTACTATGCGACCCGCGAATGCCTCTTGGATTTAAGGGTAAAATATACAAAACGGTTGTAAGACCTGTCGTGCTGTATGGATCAGAATGTTGGGCGGTGAAATGGACGAATATTAAACGAATGCATGTGAACGAAATGCGTATGTTGAGATGGATGTGTGACAAGAATAGATAATATAAGGAATGAGTATATAAGAGGAAGGAAGAAGTGGCGCCAGTGACATAAAAATTGAGGAGTAGAAGGTTAGCTTGGTATGGACATGTAATGCATAGGGAGGAAAGTCATATTAGTAGAAAAATGTTGAATGTGCAAGTGGCAGGACATAAGAGGAGAGGAAGGCCAAAGAAGAGATGGTTGGATTGTGTGAAAGAGGACATGTGTGTAAAAGGAGTGGATGATGAGTTGACGAGTAATAGAGACGAATGGAAAAGATTGACATATTTTTCCGACTCCACTTAAGTGGGATAAGGGTAAGGAGATGATGATATTGAAGTTCGTTTTATTTTGCCAAAGCCCAATTTAGGCCTCAATAGCTCACGGTAAAGGGAACGAAGACCGAAATGCCATGGATTCGATCCCCGATTCACGGGACTATCGTCGTACCCATAGTATTTCCTATTAATAAAATTGTAATCTTGATGATCTGTAGGTACATGTAATCCCTGAGACTCTGGGTCTACTTTGAACCGATTTTGAAAGTTTTTTTACCAATAGAAAGTTTTTTTTTCACAAGACGAATAAGAGTCAATTATTTATCAATAGGATATTCACAATGTTATATTTGATTTGATTTGATTTATAGACCGTTCCATTTAATGAGCTGAGAGCCGTAGTAGCCCAGTGGACATGACCTCTGCCTCCGATTCCGGAGGGTGTGGGTTCGAATCCGGTCCGGGGCATGCACCGCCAACATTTCAGTTGTGTGCACTTTAAGAAATTAAATATCACGTGTCTCAAACGATGAAGGAAAACATCACCTGCATACCAGAGAATTTTTTTAATTCTCAGCGTATGTGAAGTCTGAAAATCCGCATTGGGCCAGCGTGGTGGACTATTGGCCTAACCCCTCTCATTCTGAGAGGAGACTCGAGCTCAGAGTACGGATATTTACAGTTAAATTAGACATTAATTTAATCTTAGATCAAGTTTTAGTCTCAACACGGCTATCTAAGTTATTTGCTAACTAGCCGCTCGATCCGGAGCGTATCAAATCCATTAAGCACATTAGGACACAATCCGATTATCGGTTTGCATAACTCTGTAATATTTATGGGTTCCAGAGCAACTTGTTTGAACTTTATTTATTGATATATTGTAAATTGTTGAGATTATTCACAGCCTTACAGATTTATGATAAACGTGGAACGTCGACCACGTGAAGAAGAATGTTTTGGACACATACAGAACAGAGGGTGAAAGAAAGAAGATTGTCATAATAAAAAAAAATGTACTTACCGACTTCGAAAACATAAAGAGTAAAAAAAAATCTACTCACTGTATCTATTTTTGGTACCTACCACACAATTATCATCTTTAGATCTTATTTGATATATTTTCATTATAGTAACTTTATTTTTATTACTTTTTTGGTGTCTTTCATGTATGTAAACAAATTTTCTTGATTTCAAGTTTAATTGTTTAAGTATTAGACATAAAAGTACCTACACCATCATGATTCATCATTAGCAACCCAATTTCAGCTCAATGTCGAGCGCGAGTCTCCTCTCAGATGAGAGGGGTTAGGCCAATAGTCCACAACGATGGCCCAATGCCGATTGGCAGACTTCACACACGTAGGGAAATAAAATATAAGCCAGAGTTCTCAGGTATGCAGGTTTCCTCACGTGATTTTACACGTAATTTCTTTAAATGCACACAACTGAAAAGTTGGAGGTGTATGCCCCGGATCGGATTCGAACCTACGCCCTCCGAAGGCAGAGGTCATATTCACTGGGCTATCACGGCTACAAAGTACCTACACATAAACTTATTTGGTTCGGTACTGCCCGGTACCAATATCTACAGCCATTTTCCAATTACTTATTTAATCAAAACCGTATCGAGTCCATTAAACATATTAGGGCGCGTACAGATTACCGTTTTGCATAACCAGAACCTTTAAAACATTTATGAGAACAGAGCCTGTTGCTACCGGTGAGATAGTGTTATGTGGAACGGACAATTCTCTGATAAATTCTGGATAAACATTAAACACATTGTAAATATAGCTTATCACATTTATGTATGTTCTACTAGCTTGTGACTTTAAGAATAAGAAATGTTGGCCAGCGTGGTGGACTAAGGCCTAAGCTGACCCCTCTAATTCTGAGAGAAGACTCGTACTCAACAGTTAGCCGAATATGGGTTGATAATAATGATGATGATAAGTAGCAAAACCTCGCGGTTATATAATTTAAAATGAAATATTTTTCAAGATACTTCTTCTTCGGCCTCGCCTTTTCCCGTTTATACGGGGTCAGCTTTCCCAATCATGTGGCGCCATTTTGTACGCTCCTTTGCGTCATCGTCTGTCATGCCCTTATCTTTCAGGTCCTTATGGACCTTCGTTAACCACGTTGTTGGTGGTCTTCCCTTCCCCCGCTTCTTAGTATCCATGGAAAGGCACTTTTTTACGACATGGTCATCTGGTCTTCGCATCACATGACCGTACCGTCTCAGCCTGGACTCTTTTGCTTTTTCAGCTATTTCTGCGACCTTGAAGCTCCCTCTTATGTGTTCATTGCGCACCTTGTCCTTGAGTGTCACTCCTCCCGACCATCGCAACATACGCATTTCTGTTGTGTGAAGTTTCTGCTCATGGGTTTTTTTTAACGCCCATACTTCGCTGCCGTATAGGAGTGCTGATCTGACGGCTGTCTTGTAAACTTTGCCCTTTGTTCTTATGGGAATCTTTTTGATTTGAAATATTTTACATATTTTTTTTTGATTTCATATAATTGTACATATTTTTTTGTTAATATGTGACCAATCATAATCATCATTGACAACCCATATTCGGCAATGTTGAACACGAGTCTCCTCTCTGAATAAGAGCGCTTAGTAGTAGTCCACCACGCTGGCCCGATGCGGATATGCGGACTTCACAAGCGTAAAATATTAAGAAAATGTTCAAGTATGCAGGTTTCCTCACGATGTTTTTCCTTCACCGTTTGAGAAAAGTGATTTTGAATTTCTTACTTGGTGCATGCTCCGGACCGGATTCGAACCTTCGCTCTCCGAATCGGAGGCAGAGGCCATATCCACTGGACTATCATGGCTCATGTAACCAATACATGACGATAATTATTTTAACAATGTTATAGTCATAAATATTATAATCGCAGGTATGTTTTACATAAGTGCCTATTGCGACAAGCTAAGCTATACATCTTTAGCGTCCTTTGACCGAAGGATGACCTTGCAAGATAAATACGAACTGAGATAACGGCACATTTATAACCAAGATCCGAGAATAACGCTCTGGGAAAGTTACATTCTACATTGCAAGTCATTGGTATTCATAGTCACAAAGTAAACAATCCAACCATAGATTTATAATTCACAGATAGTGTGTAGTCACAGGATTCGTAAGCCGTTTTATGTGCCCCGAAATGGGAGCCCTTGACGCATCGCTACGCTGCGATAAATATGCTTGTGTGTGTGTCTTAGCTTAGCTCTTATAGGCCGTACAGACTATTTTTTGACGGCCTCCGTGGCGGAGTGGTATGTGCGGTGGATTTACAAAACGGTCCTGGGTTCGATCCCCGGCTGGGCAGATTGGGATTTTCTTAATGGGTCCAGGTCTGGCTGGTGGGAGGCTTCGGCTGTGGCTAGTTACCACTCTACCGGCAAAGACATATCGCCAAGCGATTTAGCGTTCCGTTACGATGCCGTGTTGAAACCGAAAGAGGTGTGGATTTTCATCCTCCTCCTAACGAATTAGCCCGCTTCCATCTTAGACTGCATCATCACTGTCCATCAGGTGAGATTGTAGTCAAGAGCTAACTTGTAAAGAATAAAAAAATTTTAAATCCAACAATTGTTCGTACTCGACTAAAATACTAAAGTAGTTCCAACTAGGCCTTACACTCACATAATCACAGAAGCGGCTTACGTTCGGATTGAAAAATTGTTAGGTGCTGCGTGTCTATATGTTATTAGTCTAAGAATCCAACATTCAGCATTCACGTAGGAGTGAATGTTGTTGTTCTTACAGTGGACGTTGTAAGGGCACCCCCAGGGGACCATTCACCAGCTGAATGTTAAATTTCAAACGCATAGAGTTTAAATTCGATACTCAGCGGGTGAACGAGCCCCTGGGGGCGCCCCCACAACGTCTAAGAATTCCACTGTTAGTTTTCACGACGATCCCATAATGTCTATGAATTCCACTGTTAGTATTTTATAGACAATTTCACGAGAATCCCTCAACTGGAGTTTTGGAAAATACTATTTATAATTTTATGTGAGTAAAGACAGCTGTTGACTTATTAATTTGGCTGGTTAGTCTAAGATTCCAACATTCAGCTTTCATGTAAGGGTGAATGTTGTTGTTCTTACAGTGGCATTCATAGACATTGCAAGGGCACCCTCATGGGAACATTCACTCGATGAGTGCCGAATTCTCAAACGCATAGAATTGAAATTGAACACTCAGCGGGTGAACGATCCCCTGGGGGCGCCCCCACAACGTCTATGAATTCCACTGTTAGTATTTTATAGACAATTTCACGAGAATCCCTCAACTGGAGTTTTGGAAAATACTATTTATAATTTTATGTGAGTAAAGACAGCTGTTGACTTATTAATTTGGCTGGTTAGTCTAAGATTCCAACATTCAGCTTTCATGTAAGGGTGAATGTTGTTGTTCTTACAGTGGCATTCATAGACATTGCAAGGGCACCCTCATGGGAACATTCACTCGATGAGTGCCGAATTCTCAAACGCATAGAATTGAAATTGAACACTCAGCGGGTGAAAGATACCCTGGGGGCACCCCCACGATATCTATCAATTCCACTGTTAGTATTTTAAAGACAATTTCACGAGAATCCCTCAACTGGAATTTTGGACAATACTATCTATAATTTTACGTGAGTAAAGACTTTTGTTGACTTATTAATTGGACGTGTTTGTCTGTAATGATAATAATATGTGTCGGAATGGAACGGGACGGAGTAGAACAGAAAAAATATTATACTATACAGGATGTCCGGGGATATTTCCTATAACTTACGTACCTACCTATTTAGTTTTAATTTTGTTTACATAGGATGTTGAACTGTGTACGTGGCGGCACCTGAACTGGGTCCTAACTGAAAATCAGTGCTGCATACTTTTTTTTGGATAGGAAGTATGTGGCACATATTGCAGGGCGTTCTTCTTTTTTGCTCAAGCTATAAGCTATATATTTAGAATTTATTATTATAATGTGTTGCACTGCCTAAAAATAAAGATATTTCTTTCTTTCTTTCTAACTTCAAGGTCCACTTATAGGAGCCGAACTGCTTAACAATTTTTTTTAACTAAAAAGAAAAACTTTTTATGTTTTCATATAAAGTAATTCTAATGATTCCGACTATCCATGTAACACACGCGTTTAAGTCTGTCGATATCGACGAGATATTGCAACTGGCGCTCCGTACTGCACTAGTAAGCTACTTTATGATATTTATCAATGAATAAGTTTGAGTAGATTATAATCTAAGGATGCTATATAGGGAACACAATTTAAGATCTATTTACATAAGATGTATTTTTTACTCCTTTTTTTACTCTTTTCAAGTTAGCCCTTAACTACAATAACACCTGATGGTAAGTGATAATGCAGTCTAAGATGGAAGCGGGCTAACTTGTTAGAGGAGGATGAAAATCCACACCCCTTTTCGGTTTCTACACGACATCGTACCGGAACACTAAATCGCTTGGCGTACGTTTTTGCCGGTAGGGTGGTAACTAGCCACGGCCGGAGCCTCCCACTAGCCAAAAAATATTAATTTTTTTAGAACACATGTTCCTTTTACATTTTTAATTAATTTACCTTAAAGAATTATGGGAATAACTCCCGAGCACCCTGTATAATATAATAATGAACTCGCCATCCTCACAAAAACAAAATTTAAGAAGGAAAACTTGAACAATTTGATAAGAAACCAGTATTTAACCATTAAACAATACATTTTTTTTTATCGAAATTTGACACAAAAAGCCCAAGAACTAATTAAAGAACACGCACCGTGCGTTGCATTTCAATATATTGGATTAAAGTGATAATTACCACTTACCATTAGGTGGAACATCTGCCCGTTCCGCAGATCATTAGAATCGGATCACCGCTATACGATACATAATAAAGATATACTGATAAAGTTTATGGAAAAATAAACAAATAATTCGATCGAAAATAACTTTCAAAATCCAGTTATCTTTTATACCGACGTCGGTTTCTCTTCACGTACCTATTTGATTAATGAACGCTAAAAGCTTTTATAATAGGAATAAATTAATCATCAATAAACATGATTTAAATTCACAGTTAACTGTCCATTATAACGAGACTCGTCAAACCATAAGGGTTTCGCCACACTATACTGTGCTACGAGTATGCATCGTTATCAACCCATATTCGGCTCACTGCTGAGCTCGAGTCTCCTCTCACAAGGGGTTAGGCCAGGTCCACCACGCTGGCCCAATGCGGATTGGCAGACTTCACACACGCAGAGAATGAAGAAAATTCTCTGGTATGCAGGTTTCCTCACGATGATTTCCTTCACCGTTTGACACCGCTTGATGGATTTATCTTATCTTGGTCTTGAAATGTTCGTAGAGGTATAGGGAAGGTTTTAAAGGTGAGAAAAATTTTAATAATTGCCGGGAAAACCATAAAAACAACCCTTTTTCTATTCCCAATACAAACGTTTAATAGGCAATTATAGATCTTAAGGGTAGGGGTAGGGTAGGTGTAGGGGTAGGGATAGGGAAGAATTGCACATAAGTCAAAGCGAAGCTTGACCGGGTCCGCTAGTATCTATACTAATATTATAAAGCTGAAAAGTTTGTTTGTTTGATTGAACGCGCTAATCTCAGGAACTACTGGTCCGATTTGAAAAAAAATTCTGTGTTATATAGCCCATTAATCGAGGACGGCTATAGGCTATATATTATCCCTGTATACCTACGGGAACTGAACCACGCGGGTAAACTCGCGCGGCGTCATCTAGTAAAATATAAATGTATTTGATGAAATCTGTTATCTTATAGCAACCATAACACCAAATGTTATCTAAATCGGTTCAATTGTTTAGCCGTGAAAATGTGACAGACAAACTTACTTTCACATCAAAAATATGTACGGAAGTATACATGTAGATATAAGATATGGATACTATACTCGAGAGAACCTATATGGATGGATGTGGGGTTCCTTGCAGTCCGCAGTTCTCATGTGCAGGTGCGTGGAGCACTGTGTACAAACAAAACGAGCTCACGGATGATTTGCTGTTAGCCGTTTATGAGATATTTATAAACATTATAGTATAAGAGCTAGCGCCCGTTACACGATGTGTACAAGGCTGAAGTAAAAGCCAAGTAATATAGACCGACCGGACCGGAGCCGTGATAGCCCAGTGGATATGACCTCTGCCTCCGATTCCGGAGGGTGTGGGTTTGAATCCGGTCCGGGGCATGCACCTCCAACTTTTCATTTTTGGGTGCATTTTAAGAAATTAAATATCACGTGTCTCAATCGGTGAAGGAAAAAATCGTGAGGAAACCTGCATACCATATCTATATAGAGAATTATCTTAATTCTCTGCGTGTATGAAGTCTGCCCATCCGCATTGGGCCAGCGTGGCCTTACCCCTCTAATTCTGAGAGGAGACTCGAGCTCAGCAGTGAGCCGAATATGGGTTGATGACGATGACGACGAATATAGACCGGAATTGGACTTCCCAACTCTGGACTGGTACCTATTGAGATTTTTTTGGTAACACCACCGTGCTTCGCAGAGTAAGTTAAACTGTCGGTCGGTTATAATGACCGGTACCGACGATAATGATAATGATCGCAATGTAAAGAATCAATAGCGAATTCGACTGTCATATAGATTTTGTTTATTTTAGTAGGAAGGTATAGTCCTACTAATATTATAAACGCGATAGTTTGTATGGACGTTTGGATGTTTGTTACACTTTAATTAAGAGCGCGCAAAGCGTTGGTACGATATGGACAAAATTCGAAGCGCGAACGAGACGCCGAATTATGACTTTCACGTGAGTGAAAAGCACGGAGCGATTGACGCGCGACGCAAATTTTATGACGTGAGCGCCAAAACCATTTTTACCTAATTGTATGTAAATTAAACAACATAACGAAAAACAAAATGGCCATGTTCAAGATATATACCTAATTTTCTATACAAAATAAAAATTTAAGAAAATAAGTTTGCTTTTCCTGATATTGAAAGCAAAATGTGAGCAAAACATGTATTTTTCAAAAAAATAAACTATCGAGAAATGTTTTACAAATTGTGTATTTTGTATAGTCATAACGAAGCTAACACTTTGAAATATCATTTACCCAAATATCAGGCTCCTAACTTTTCCAGAATCTGAGATCCAGAACCATTTGTAACCACCAAATTACGTATTGCACACTCTTAATGCCTTTAATAAATTTAATTACACTTTAATAAATTAATAATGTAATACTACTGAAGAGATTTGGCTGAAATTTTGAATGGAAATAGATTTTACTCTGGATTAACACATAGGCTACTTTTATCCTGAAAAAATCCATGGCTTCCCGAGATTTGCAAAAACTGATGATTTTGATGATATGAATGTTTGTTACTTTCACTCCTCGATTACTGAACTGAATTAGCTGTGATTTGGTATTGAGATAATATTATAGCATCAATTAACACATAAGCTACTTTTTATCCCGGAAAAATCCATGGTTCCCGAGGAATTTGTGAATAACTAAATTCCAAGCGGACGTAAGCTATATAATATTATTTATTATAGCAAGCTTTAGGAAAATAATTATAGCTGGTTCATAATACTATATAGATCAAATGGGTTCTGTGTTGCTGGTGATTCTGTAGCAATGTTTATTGGTGGGCAGCTCTTGGCCTAGTCATTACAACTCTAAATCGAAGCGGTAAAGTATACAACGTGACTCTTGTTTCTCGCTCTTACGCATTCTGTCTTTGTCATCGATTAAGATAATGTTGATCTTTATTAGGTGGTAATAAAGACGTAATTCTTCAAATAAAAGATAAGAGTTGGTCGAACCCTCTATGAAATAATGAAAATTATGAAAAATTCACGAAGGTCGTAAAATTATCTAGAGTAAAGACTTTTTTGCCAGAATTCTTTCCAACATCATATGTGAGCCAGATCAAAGAAAATTGATCATTTTTATTCCAGTACGAGCCGACGCCGCGCGGTTTCTCCCGCGTGGTTCCCGTTTCCGTAAGAATACGGGGATAGCCTTTCTCGATAAAAGGGCTATCTAACACTGAAATAATTTTTCAAATTGCAAAAGTTGTTCCTGAGATCAGCGCGTTCGAGCAAACAAACAAACTCTTCAGCTTTATTATATTAGTATAGATAAACAATAGGAAACTCTCTTTTTGCATAAATCTTCTTTTTGAATAATTTTATAGTAAGTAGGTACTTATTAGCGAATGACTACATTGTCATACGTGGCACGTGTAGAGTCTATAGGATGAGAGCCCGCGGTGGCGAGGCCTAAGTCATCATAAAAAGGCGAAACTTTGTCAGCCCATACGTCTACCGTAGGTAAGTTTGAACCATGGCTTTGGAAGTAGGTTAAAAGACCCTCAACCGTCCAAAAGTAAAGCTGGATCTTTGTTAATACTGACTATGTAACATAAAATGAAAATTTTTGAAACCCGCGAAGGTATTATTAGTTACGCTCGATCAACTCATCAATATTCTCTTTCAGTGCGCTTTCATTTGAGACCCCACTCGAGTATTTTTGCAGATATTCGGTTATTCTTCTCTACTTTAACATCCACATAACTTGTGAACGGCTCAACCGATTTTCATCAAACACGTCTAAGAACATTCGTTTATAAGTCACCTTGAATACAAAAAAAAAATACTTCTGATAGTGTAAGTGCCGAATAGGCTCCTTAAAGGGATCTTAGCGACGCCGACGGTGTCAGCTAGTATATTATTTAAGTAAATTCAAAGTTGTGCATGTGTGCGCTTGGTAGAGTAATACAATTGGGATCACTTTTTGCGGTGACTTTGTAGGCGTGTAACATATTCTGGCATTTATTAACTGGCATAAATACTAATGCGTGGCACACCAAAAAGGGCTTGCGCTGCTTAAAAGATTCCTATGTCCAGCAGTGGATGCATAATAGCTGATAACGGTGATGATGATGATGATCTTATTTACCCGAATGTCTTCTTTATATTATTTCATAGTTGCATAACTTACTTTAAATGTCCTGACAAACTTTCAGCTTTGACTATATGACAAATGTCTGACTATCACAGGCTCTTAGACTATACTGTTAGCCCGTTAATTTTAACGTATTGTTAATAGTTATTTAACAGCAGTCAAGGGTTAACTTGACGCTTCTGTAGAACCTACTTGTTAACAAACAAAGTACGTACGAAAAAACCGGATGTGCTTCTCGGGAAGGCGGACGCTTGGAAGTGATAATTTTATACTTGCTGCCGTATGTGTGTTAGAAAGGGAATAGTGGTGCCGTAACGCGTTACGTTACGAAACGGTTTACGGTAACTGTAATAAGGAGTTATCACTTTTACGTGTTAATTATCTGATCTACAAACAAAGTACATACAATTATATTATATGTGTATTTATAAAATTAATATCTAGTTATGAAACCCAATTTCCTATATTAAAACTAAATACAATATTTAAATTATGTGTATTATATGATAAGATAGAGGTTGCCAACATAACATTTTTTATGTCAAACAGTGTCGCGAAGCTAAAGTGGCAATGGGTGTTGAGGTGGTGCTAGAATGGCGACCCCGCACTAAAAAGCGCAGTGTTAGTCGACCCCCCACTAGGCGGATTGATAACATCAAGCGAGTCATAGGAATTCACTGGATGGAGGTGGCTCAGGATCGCGATGTTTTTAAGTCCCTACAGAAGCCTATGTCCAGCAGTGGACGTCCATCGGCTGATATGCTGATGACAATGAAACATAAAATTTTTTGACGGCTTCCGTGACGCAGTGGTATGCTCGGTGGATTTACGGAGATCTTGGGTTCGATCCCCGACTGGGCTGATTGAGGTTTTCTTAATTGGTCCAGGTCTGGCTGGTGGGAGGCTTCGGCCGTAGCTAGTTACCATCCTACCGGCAAAGACGTACCGCCAAGCGATTGAGCGTTCCGGTACGATGTCGTGTAGAAACCGAAAGGGTTGTGGATTTTCATCCTCCTCCTAACAAGTTAACCTGCTTCCATCTTAGATTATATCATAACTTACTATCAGGTGAGATTTTAATCAAGGGCTAACTTGTAAAGAATAAAAAAAAAGTAGATGTGTCATAATTGTATAGATTAGGAGTTTCAATAACAGGAATTCATCAAATTACAGGTAAAATGGCCTCTTCAGTGGAAACTATCCATACAAAAGAGGTTGAAGATGAATTACAAGCTCCTAGAAAGTATGACGTATTATACGTCAATCTGCTGTTAGCAATCTACGTGCATATAGCAGCATTGTATGGGGTATACTTTGCGTTCACCAGCGGTACATGGAACACATTGATATTTCGTGAGTAATATTGCTTTTGTTGTAAAGCTGATGTTCTACTTGCGGTACGAGGTCAATTGACCTCGGACGTCTAGAGTATTCAAGAGTTAAGAGGTTGATGTACCTCGTACCACACCACAAAGTTCTAGTAGATATGAGGTCAAAACACCTCGTATCGCACCAGAGGAAAGTACAGAAAAATCAGTGCCGCAGCGAACGTTTAACATAAAAATGGAACCGACTTCAACGACGTATTTCACTTATTTTGATTTTAACACAAAATTACTAAATCGATTTTCATGAAAATGAAATGGGACCAATCTGAAAGTATACTCTTTCAAAAAAAAAAAAGAATTTTCAAAATTGATCAATAAATGACAAAGTTGTGACAAACATTACAAAAAAACGTACGCGTTATATTGAGAACCTCCTCCTTTTTTTGAAGAAGGTTAAAAGCATTAAGTACCTTATTACTTATTATTCATCATCACCATCATTAAAAATCCATACTCGGTTCATTGTTGAACACGAGTCTCCTCTAAAAGTGAGAGGTGTTAGGCCAATAGTCCACCACGCTGGCCCAATTCTCTGAAGAATTCTCTGGTATGCAGGTTTCCTAACGATGTTTTTCCTTCACCGTTTGAGACACGCGATATTTAATTTCTTAAAATGCATACAACTGAAAAGTTAAAGGTGCATGTCTCATATGTGCATAACTGCATGCATAACATCCACTGAGCTATCACGGCCTTTTATACATATACTTGTATTGTATATATATATATATATTTGTATTAGTTGTAATATATTATGTAATACATATGTAAATTTTAATATTATATTTACGTATATATTATATTATATTTATATATATATTTTTAATTATTTATATATATAATTACATATATAATGTATTGCACCTTCCCGCTCTTTCTTCGCAAGTTCTCTCGTCAGGGGTTGCCTGGTAGAGATTACTTATAGTAATAAGGCCACCTTTGCATGCTAAGTTTAATTTATGTTTTTATTATTTCAATTTATAATTGTATTTTTGTGTGCAATAAAGTATTTCTTCTTCTTCTTCTTCTTGTATACTAACTTGTCTTAATCTTGTATTGTAGATATCATGATAAGCCAATTGGTTACACTGGGAACAACTGCAGGCAGACATAGGTTGTGGTCACACAAATCATATAAGGCGAAAATGCCTCTACAAATAATATTACTCCTATTGAACTCAATGTCATTCCAGTACTCTGTGATACATTGGGCGCGTGATCATCGCCTGCATCACAGGTGAGTTGATTAGGCATTATTATGATACTAGCTGACGCCGCGCGGTTTTACCCGCGTGGTTCCCGTTCTAGTAAGAATATGGGGATAATATATAGCCTATAGCCTTCCTCGATAAATGGGCTATCTAACACTGAATTTTTTTTTCAAATCGGACCAGTAGTTCCCGAGATTAGCGCGTTCAATCAAACAAACAAACAAACAAACTTTTCAACAACTTTAGATATATAAAGCTCCGACGCAAAAAGAGGGGTGTTTATAAGTTTGACATAATTTGTCTGTGTGACCATAGCTCCTGAACGGATGAAGCGATTTCAATATAGTTTTCTTTGTATGAAAAGTGACTTATGTGTGAGTATTCTTAGACATGTTTGATGAAAATCGGTTGAGCCGTTCAGAAGTTGTAGGAGTTTGAAAGTGGGGAAGAATAAACGAATGTCTGCATACACCACTATATTATATATATTTTTATACTCGAGTGGTGTCTCAAATGTAAGCGCACTGGAAGACAATATTGATGCGCAGTGACCTTTGGAGTTAGTCCAAATTTTCAATTTTATATGCTACTGAGAATAAGGGGATAAAATATATCTCAGTAACAAATAACGTGGATTTCTAGTGGTGAAAGAATTTTCAAAATCGGTTTTGTAGATCTAGAGATTACCTCCTTCAACACCACAAACTACCCCCTTTTTCTATGACATAAATAACGTTTCAAGTAGTAAAGAAGTTTCCAAAATAATTGGTTCAGTAGATCAAGACATTACCCCTAACACACCACCACAAACTTACCGATATTGATTATTTAACCAGATCCTTATTTATACAACACATTATCATCTTCATATACGGGGGTATACTTGGATTCCCTGGGCTGACGTTGTTTTGCCCGGTGGGCATTCTCCTTTAAGTTTTTTAACTCTTCAGATATTGTGATACCGACGCTGATCCCCACAACGCAAGCCGTGGTTTCTTCTTCTCCCACTTTGGTTGGCTGATTGTTAGAAGACATCCGGAGGTGTTGCGAAGAGGGAAAGCCATCGACATATCCGATGTACTCTCCAACCCTATGTTGAGATTTGAGAACAAGTGAGTATCATTATGTTTATATGACGACAAGGCAAAGGGGCGGCTATTTGCAGTCTCCTCCCTCAAGAGTAAAAAAATGTAGCCAAACTCAAAACAACCAAATTCATAAGGGCCTTGCATTGCCGAGCAAACCTGCCGACAAAAAAACTAGGTTTTAGGTTTCCGAACGTCGAAGAACAAATACTGACAGTATCCATCTATCAATCAATTTTTTGCCAATCTAGACAGACATATCATTTTCTGTGACCCAAATGAGGTGTTACGTGAGTAAATGAAATCCGATTTTTGTGGGCAACATGAAAATTCTATTCCCATACCAGATTTCAAACACATCGCTTCAGTAACCGCAGCGTAAAATAGCGCACACTTACACACAAACTTTCGCGTTTATAATCTTGTAATTTTAAATTACTTTCAACTTACTAATTTTCCGTTTTACTCGTAGGTACGCTGTACCAATCGGTGTAACATTTACCTTGGTTCTACCGACACTGATCGCCATGTATTTCTTCGGGGAAAGCCTCAACACAGCATGGCACATCAACATGACTCGGTACGTCTGTAACCTGCACTTGGCATTTTCAACAAACAGCATTGTCCATTTGTGGGGTTCCAGAACATACGACAAAAACTTGTCGGGCGCTCAGAGCACTTTTCTATCGATTTTCACATGGGGCGAAGCTTATCACAACTACCATCACACGTTTCCACTGGACTATAGGACGGCGGAGTTGGGTAATAATTGGTTAAACCCAACCACTAAGGTGATAGACTTCTTTGCTTGGCTGGGATGGGCTTACGATCTGAAAACGGTGCCGGTTGATGTGGCACAATTTAGAGCTAGCAGGACAGGCGATGGGAGTAACATATGGGGGTTCAAAACTGAATAAATGCGGTGGTATTGGAGATCGTTTTATTTTCCCAAATCAAATCATGAATCAAAAGAAGACTTAGTGTTAATAGTTTAAGGCACGTATTAAAGAGGAACTATCAAAGAACACTAACATTTATGACGAGGGTGAATGGAAATGTTGAAAGGGAAAGGCAAATCCAAATGTCATCATCATCATCATCATTATCAACCCATATTCGGCTCACTGCTGAGCTCGAGTCTTCTCTCAGAATGAGAGGGGTTAGGCCGATAGTCCACCACCAGGCCCAATGCGGATTGGCAGACTTCACACACGCAGAGAATTAAGAAAATTCTTTGGTATGCAGGTTTCCTCAGGATGTTTTCCTTCACCGTTTGAGACACGTGATATTTAATTTTTTAAAATGCACAGAACTAAAAAGTTGGAAGTGTATACCCCAAACCAAATCCAAAATATCTCTGTTATTAATATTATAAAGAGGTAAAGTTTATGGTGATGCATAATGCATAATCTCTGGATCTACTGGTCGATTAGGTGGACCGAGGATATAAAGCGGGTTGCAGGGAGCCGCTGTATGCTGGTGGCTCGAGACCATTGTGTTTGGAGGTCCATGCAAGAGGCCTATGTCCAGCAGTGGACGTCCATCGGCTGATGATGATCCATACACGTAATTCTTTTCAAGAAATTATCTGAATGCGTCAGTTAAGGGCAGTCTTAACCAGGTCATTGTTGAAGACTAGCCGACGCCCCTCGGTTTCACCCACGTATTTCCCGTTATTGGAATACGGAATATTTTTTTAACAACATGAACTAGTCATTAGAAATGTAACGTAATTAATAATGACACGCGTTGATGTCTATTATATTGAAGTGTGATTTGAAAGCTATATAGGTACATATATACTTATTAAACTTGATGTGTTATCTTATTTTATTATTGGCTGCTGGGAGGCTTCGGCCGTGCCGGAACGCTAAATCGCTTTGCACTCTTTAACGCCGCTACTACTAAACCGATTTGACTGAAGCTTGAAATGGAAATAGATTTTACTCTGGAATAACACGTAATTTTCATCCCAGAAAAATCCATGGTTCCGCGAAAAACTGAATTCCAAGGACAAAATCGCGTGCGTCCGCTAATTTGGAATACATGAGATTCACAATAAAAAAAATAAAAAAAAAAACTATTATCAAAAAGTTTTTTATCCAAACGCTGTCATCGATCGAGTTTGGTACCCGGATTTAATTTCACGGGCGTATTTCAAGTTTGCAAAAATATAAGACGTATCTTCTTTTGATACGCCAATTTATAGCCGTCTTATTGAATTCCCCGCATTGTGATAAAGTTTCGGATTTATGCGGTTACGGTATCGGGGGAACGCGAATATGCACAAACATTATTCAATCCTACTAATATTATAATCGCAATGTTTGTATGGATGTTTGTTACACTTTAACGTAGCAACTACTTTACTGATTTGGATGAAATTTGAAATAAAAATAGGTTATATCCTAGATTAACAAATAGGCTAGTCTTTGTCCCGAAAAAATCTATTGTTTTGCTAAATTTGCAAAAAACTTATGGTTATTGTGATATGAATGTTTATCACTCTTTCACGCCGCTACTACTGAATTAGCTGAAAATTTAAATAGAGATAGATTATAACCTGGATTAGAAGAAAGAAAGAAAGAAAGAAAGAAAATATATTTATTACTACATAATGCCACACATCACAATTATTTAAGAATAATACCCTGCGATATGTGGCATAACCTAGAAAAAGGTCCTAGCTCAGCATATTGCTATATGCTCCCCATAAACAAAGAACATACAGCGCTGATTTTCAGCTAGGTCCCAGTTCTAAGGGCAACATAAACCTATATTTAAAGCAAAACCAAATTAAAACTTATAACTAGTTTAAAAAAATAAAAAAGAACAAAAAGAAAAATTATATAACATTAAAGTACCTACAGTATTAAAACCAACAATCAAATTTATTCCCAAGTTTAAATTTACCTACTATACTATTATTATTATATTTACGTACTATAACTACATTTAACACATAGGCTACTTTTAATTCCAGAAAAATTTAATTATGTGTAGGTATATACTTATTTTTAGCGAGTAACACTGCAGGGCGCAGCTAGTCAGTGCATATTTTTGCTTTTCAACGACTCGCCGCGAGAAATTATTACTTGTTAAACGTGATATTTCATTGATTGCGAGCAGGGGAATTTATTTGCGTAAAGACCCGACGCAAAAAAATGTTGTTTTGTGACTGTTTTTATATTTTCAACACTTATGAGTAAGATAAACTGCAAGTGGAAAGAGAAGAAGAGAGGAAGGTCAAATAAGAGATGAGGTGAAAGAGAAGAAACATGTGAATACAAAATTGTTTAAGAAAGAAATGGAAGGAAGTAGGTACTCGTATATATACAATTATACATACTAGCGGACGCTTGCGACTTCGTCCGCGTGGAATTCAGTTTTTCACGAATCCCGCGGGAACCATGGATTTTCCCGGGATGAAAAATAGCCAATGTGTTAATTCAGAGTAAAATCTATTTCCATTCCAAGTTCCAGTCAAATCGCTTCAGTAGCCGCAGCGTAAATGAGGAACACACTTACACACAAACTTTCGCCTTTATAATATTATAATAATAATAATAATAATAATAATAATTTTTATTTAAAGGTATTTACCCAATATAAAATATACAAAAGTAATAATAATAATAATACAAAAATATAAAAATTCTAAAATTATAAGTAGCCAGGTACATTACCTACATTACTTTTTATTCGGCTCCTGGTGCACTGAGCGCCAATGTTTAAGAATTGAGCAGTCTTGACACTCCGCCAGTGTGGTGAGGATCTCGTTTTTCGAGGATCGCAAACGACTCCAAAACTTTGCGACTCGCGATCGCATAATCGCGAAGAAGTCCGGTACTCTGGCCAAAGCGAACATGCCCGACGCACTGCAGTACCGCGGCAACTTCATCAGGATACGATACGCGTCATTGTATTGTACCCTGATGTTGTTGATAGCGCGTCTGGTGTACTTAGTCCACAGTTGACATGAATAGAAGCATAAGCAGTATGCCCTAAACAATGTCACTTTGACTTGCTCACTGCACTTTGCAAAGCGTCGCGCCAACATGTTGCATCTAACAGCCAGAGCCCGTCGCTCCCTCTCAATATCTTCATTATCAACGAGACCCTCAGTCACAATGTGCCCGAGGTATCTGAACCGCTCAACCCTTTCCAGAACGTTACCTTCCAGCAACACCCCCGGAATTGTCTCTGGACCTCTGCCTGAACGGAACACCATCGTCACTGTCTTTTTAACGTTGTATTTTAAACCGTGTTCTAAGGCGTAACGCTCGCAAATTCCTACCAGTTTACGAAGACCCCTGATTGAGGGACTGAGAAGAACCATGTCATCGGCGTAGCTGAAGTTATTCATGCAAGTAGCTCCAATATGACAACCTACTTTGGTGCTTCTCAGCTCCTCAATCAGGTCGTTCACGTACAGACTAAAGAGGTCGGGAGAAGTCAATCCTCCTTGGCGAACACCGCATTCTAGCTTATATTCGCTAGATGTCGCGTCGCCCCACCGTACACTATTTGTTTGGTTTCTGTACCAGTATCTCAACAGATTCACCGTTTTTGCAGGGACTTTCGAGCCGCGTAGTTTCTCCCACAGTAAATCATAATTTACGAGATCGAAAGCACGGCTCAGGTCGAGAAAACACGCGTACACAGAAGTTTGTCTTTTGACATAATAGTCCACGGTTGCTTTTAAGCTGAAAATAGCTGAATCCGTTGAGAGACTAGTGCGGAAACCAAACTGAGCGTCATTCAACTTAATATTATTTGTTAAACTTGGATGCAACAACCTTTCCAGTATTTTCCCTAAAACAGTGCCTAACGAAATCGGTCTATAGTTCTTGAGACTGGAAAGGTCACCCGTTTTGTTTTTTGGAACTGGAACTATCACTGTATTCATAAGCTGTTTTGGTAAGTAGCCAAAATTAATACACGCATTGTACAAGGTGGCTAAAGTCTCGAAAATTGTTTGACCCGCGTATATTATATGCTCAAGACTTAGTCCGTCGAATCCCGGTGACTTTCCCCTTTTCATCTGATGAACTGCAGTAGCCACGTCAACAGCCGTAAAACATACCTTGTCCGCAACATCGGTAACTTGTGTATTAGGCATACATACAGTACGAGCCGGCAAGGGATTGACCTTGAAGTGGTGTGAAAATACGTTTGCAATTTTGCTTCTGTCGCTCATACCTTCTACAGTAAGGGGAACACTCGCTTTATAATTTAAAGATTTTGTAGCTCGCCAAAATTTTACAAAATTTTTATCAGTCCTGTGCGTTGCCAAAGCATCCAGTTTGATTTTTATAATAAAATTATATATATTAGTGTGATGTGATATGTATATCACTTAAAGTCTATAAAAATGTGATGAGTATCTTTAGGAGTACCTACCTAAGATTATGCAAGACGTAATTTTTTCAGCAGAAAAAGCTGAAGCAGGTAATTGACACAATTAAGCAGGTAGTTGCCTCTGTGATTGAGAGTTACATATTTATTCTTTTTGTCATGGAGACCCTTGGGTCATGGAGTAGCAGTACCAATAAAGTTTCTGCGTATCATTTCACCGCGGCTAGTTGCCTCGACTGGTGACAGAAGGGCTGCATAATTTTTGCGCAAAAGATCAGCCTGGCTCTCCAACGCGGAAATGCAGCCAGTATTTTCGCCACCATTCCACATGGGCATGATATAGTTGTTAGGAAAAGTTAGCTTAAGTTCCTTATTAGAAATAATTGTAGGAATTGTAAATATGATTTGTACCTATATGTTTATTTATACTAAAACTCTCAAACTCAACTTGTTGAAAGCGTTTCTCTGAGATGAAACTTTGTGAGGATTTAGTCGTAAGAGTCGTGCAGCACTAAAGTCACTTTCACTAAAGTAAATGTCACAGGACATTAATGAATGACAGAAAGAACAACATAAAATCACTCAATATTTTCAACAACTTTCAACAGGAATTGTTCGATCTTATGCCACCTTCGCCGTTCTACCACAGGACTTATAAGTATCGCAGAGATCTGCTCCGCTACGTCGTCGATATTCCTCGGACGCGTACTAAGCGGTTTAGTTCGTCTTTCCTTATGCGCACTGCAAAGATGTGGAATGCTCTTCCGTTTTCCCTACCACCTACAATATGGGTATCAAGTCAAGACTGAATAGGCATCTTTTAGGCAAGTGCGTTCTACCATAGACTGCAACATAGCTCACCATTAGGTGTGATTGCAGCTAAGCGCTTGCTTATAAAAAATAAAAAAGGAAAAAAAAGTGTGTGTCAGCTCCGACGCACAAATAGAGTTTATTCTCTCTTTCAGATCGACTGTCTAAATAGGTGTATGTTGCACCGCAGCATACAGTATGTTCGTCTCGATTCATGCGCCTGAAAAGTGAAAGGTGCGCAAGCGAGGAGCAGATGGCCGCGGCGTGCGCACCCACCAACAGCCGCACGGTGAAAGGTGCGCAGAGTAGGTTGCGCACAAAAAACGTAACGCTGTCATTCGTTCATCGAATTTTACTGCCCATATTTTTCATACCAGGGGCTATATATGAAAAACCGATTCTTATGGATTAAACTCCAAAAAAACAACAACATTATTATAAGAACTATAGCAAAAAGAAGTAAGTTTTCACTCAATTTCAACAATCGACAGCAAACGCAATTGAACACAGACCTATAATTAAATTAATTGAAAAAACAGTCGAGCGTTAATTTCCAAAAGTGGAATTTTCGGACGCAAAGTGAATAATTTAAAAGTTTATAGAGCCTCTGAGTATAGTCGGGAGCGCAACGATAGTTGGCAACTCGTAATAGTTGAGTCGCAATTAGTCCAATTTCACTAACCACTCCCCGGGCAGCCGTGCCGACTTCACTACTACAGTAGAAATTACTTTGTTTATTAACGCAGCATATATGACATATATTTTGTGTCTACTACGAAATCTTTTATTTTTAATTAATTCATTAAAGCAACAAAAAAAAAATTAATAAAAAAATACAACTGACTACAAAAACATAAATCGTACCAACTAAACTAAAAAGCTAAAAATAAGATCATATTACGTTCTACCTGATGATCACTTTGAAGAATAAACCAGTGATGTATTAATTCAAGCCATGTAAGAGTATCATAAAGATTAAGGTTTTACAGACTCAGAGAGTTCTTTCATATAACTCTTTCAGAAACGGCTTAAATTAATACAAAACCGGCTTAGCACCGCCTTCAAAGTGATCAGCAGGTAGGACGTAATGTGATGTTTTTTTCGCTTTTTAGTTTAGTTGGTACGATTTATGTTTTTCAAGTCGGTTTTATTTTTTTTTTATTTTTCCATTTTTAGTGTAATCATACTAGATCTATTTAGGTAAGAAAAATCAGTTACAATCCACTTAAGTGGAAAGTTCTCATTAAAAAAATTAATCATACACAATCACAATGTAGCTGCTGTAAATCGTTGAGGAGTTACATTAAATGTCCCTTGTCTTCATCATCAGACAGTTGCAACTCATTTTGGTGCAAAGTTCTCATGAATACAAATTGATTAAGCCCGATCACAAGCGACTATAAACCGTTGAGGAGTTCCTTTACCTGTCCTTCGTCTTCATCATCAGACCCCTAATGACAGTCACAACCCATCTTAATGGAAAGTCCTCATCAATACAAATTAATATCTTCAACCATCCAGACCTTCACTAAATTGTAGTGCTTTAAAGTGCTTAATTGAAAAATCTTGAACGCTATAGTTAAAAATCGGTTATTACAATACCTACCTAAAGAGGTAGGTAGATACCTCTTTAAAATATTACAGTAGGTAAGGTAAGGTACTTGTAAGGTATTCATTTAAAACCTATAGAATTATTGCAAGCACTACGTAATGCATATTTGATAATCTTAATTAGTAATAAGTAAAATTTCAATTTCGATAATCTCCCTGGTCGAGTTCAAAATTAAAAACCCTCGGAATCCAATTATAAAATCGTATACCTTAATAGATAGAATAGCATGGTTGTTATATTGGCAAATATCTTCAATGTCGTCCAATAAGCTATCTAGTATCTACTATCCGGCAGTCTTTGATGCAATATTTTATTATTACCTATCTATCTACGTAACGGCGGGTGATGGCGCAATTTTGATTGGACAGTCGCGATCGTCGATATTTCTACTCTGGTATAGAAAAATCTTTAAAATATATTTATTTAAACTATTTATATAGTCCTTTTGACATTACGTTTTAATCACTAAGTCAATTTTGATGATCATTTAATATAATATGTTTTTGTGTTCCAGTCCAGGTGACAACGGCTATAAGCTGTCGTTATGTTTTTCGTACAATGTTTTTCAAAATGGCGACTATGACGTCAGTTTTAGTTTAGGCCACCAGACCAGAAAAGTTTATGGCATTTTAATTAGGTTGTACATCGAGTTGACCGATGCATCTATGAAAATGTCCATTTTATTGGATTTCAGTCTTCTAGATATATAATTTAGCTTATGTTTGTCGATTATAATAGATTTATTAAAACTAGCTGTCGCCGCCCGTTTTCACCCGCATGGTTCCCGTTCCCGTAGGAATACGGGGATAATATAGCCTATAGTCTTCCTCGATAAATGGGCTATCCAACACTGAAAGAATTTTTCAAATCAGACCATTATCGTTCAATCAAACAAACTCTTCAGCTTTATTTTATAATATTAGTATAGATTAATTCCATCTGTTACAAGTATACCTGTTTGTTTCCTCATTGGAAAAAATTATGTCGATCCCGATTGTCACATAACAATTGCACCGCGCAGCTTGTTTCCGGAACGGAATGCGGTTCCGAGCGGTCCCCGTTTTCTCGCGATACACGCTGGCTATTCAATACACGACATTTTTTTCATATTTAAACATATTTATTATGCTGCTAGTCTTGCTAAAACTCAAAAACAGTGATTTTATTGTTTTAATTGCTCTAATTCATCATCAAACCATATTAGGCTATCTGCTGAGCTCGAGTCTCCTCTCAGAATCAGAGGTTAGGTCAATAGTTCATCACGCTGGCAAAATGCGGATTGGTAGACTTCACACACGCAGAGAATTAAGAAAATTCTCTGGAATGCAGGTTTCCTTACGATGTTTTCCTCCACCGTTTGAGACACGTGATATATAATTTCTTAAAATGCACACAATTGAAAAGTTACGTAATCTTTGTTTATTTTAGATTTTATTGCGTTCTATCGCGTTCTAACTTATATTACGTATAGTGAAAAGAACAAGGATATAGTCACTCATTACTTCTACAAAACACGTCTACGATTATTACTGACAGTTTTTGACACCGCGCTCTAGGATTTGAAGGTCTGATCATGCATAGCCAGCGTTTTACCTTGCAATATTCGTTATACATGGCGGTACGTTTGATGTTCGTAAACTCTACTGCAGTGTTATTGCTTACTTCAACGGTTAATACTTATTTCTGTAACCTAAGAGCCTTAATTGGATGATCGTTTATTATCATAAATTACCCACCAAGGTGTACCTGATTAGGGTTTGTTTTTATCGTTTTATGCTATTGTAAGATTTCGTTAATTTGATTCATAAATGAAAGGAGATGGTCCATTTCAGGTCCATTCTTGTACCCCGTATCATTAAAATTTAAAAAAATACAAGGATTTTATTAAAATCTAAATAAGTGAATAAATCTAACGAAATAAAAAGAAATAAATAAAATAAAAACGCAAGTTTTTGAGTTATATCAAGATGGCGCCCAAAGAGCAACTATGACATGACAATTGACAGCAAACGTCAAATCGATTAGTGCATTGAAAACGTCATCAATCCGCCATATTACCCTTAAAAGTGTTGCATTTCTTGGGAGAGTAAATTCGTAAATTTGTATAATCAAAAATAGTTAAAAAAAACATTTTCTTTTATTTCAGCTAGGGTACAATGACTGGCTTCATACATTTTTAGACCATGTCCTTTATTTATACCATCATCACATTTATAAACAGTTTTCAGAGTATTTTGCAAGTGACGTTTCCAAAATAAATTAAAGATTTGAATAATGTCGGGTATGTTAGCTAAATCTATACTTAAATTATAAAGATATAAGGTGAAGTTTGTGGTGTGATCTCTAAATCTACTTTTTTGAGAGATAAAATATAGCCTAGTGGTAAAACTAGGCTTTAATCTATCCCCGTATTTCCACACTAGTGGAAACCGCGGGGCGTCGGCTAATATAAAAGATCATGAAATATCAAGAAACCGCTTGACGCTCAAAAATAAAATTTGGCAGAGAGGTAGTTTGTACTTAGAAGACGTCCGCTAAGAACGGATATTTCGAGTGGGCCCGATTAAGGAGGTCTAACAGCGGACAAAGTCGCGGTCGTTCGCTATATTTAATTATTAAGTCTCAGAAGTGTCAAGTTACCCCAATATGGATGTATCCATATTAGGATGCACATTGACATTTGTAACTTGCAATGTATTTCCCTAATTCTAAATAAATCCTCAAAACACGCTAAAGTCGAACGGGAAAAAATTGGCTTAAATTACGAGCATTTTGTTTGAGATCTTTATCCGAACACAATAAATTTGTTCACCCGAAGATATTTATGAAAACAGCACAAGATAACGCTTCAAGGATCTACTTGATAAATATAATCTAAGTCTTCCAAAAAAAATCATTTTCATTCACATCACTAATCATTAGAAAAATTAAGGAGTTTCCATACAAACTTTCTACCCCTACTTCACCCGTTTCTGATTTTATTTTCGTATTATAGTCTCAAAAAAAAAACTACCCCTACCCTACCCCTACCCTCATCTACCCCTACCCTACCCCTACGTAGGAGTAGGGGTAGGGTAGAAGTAGATGAGGGTACCTACCCTACCCCTACCATACCCCTACCCTACCCCTACCCTACCCTACCCCTACCCTACCCTACCCCTACCCTACCCAAACCAAATCTACTCTACGCCTACCCTACCCTATTATCTCCTACCATATTATCCTTGTGATTATTAAATAATTTATTTTGATAAGGATTTAAGTTTATTAGTAGAAATAACGACGTAAACCTAAGTATATTAAATTATTTTTTTTAAAACACTAAAGGTGCTATATCTGCTAAAATATAAAAGATAGATATGGTGTCGCGGACTTTTTTGTAGAACTTTTAAAGGCACATAAAGCTTCCATACATTCATTTCAATTTTACACAATGGATAAGGCAGCGCATGCGAATAAGTCTGTTAATGATGAATTTCGGTCCGACCTGTATGACAAAAACTATGATAACTCTGCTAATATATACGATACCTAAATAAATCGGATCAGTAGTTCCGAAGATTACCCCATTTAAAGAATGTTACAAACTTACAAACTTTACCTCTTTATAATATTAGTATAGATTGAAAAAAAGGATTGATGAAGATAAAAGAGTAGTAAGGTACTTAACTCACCTTACCTATTCAATTGGCTTAAATTATCCAAGAGAATATCACAAACTGCTTCGTAGAACTGTCATTATGACACGCCCTGCCATAGCTAAGTGGCGTTGCGGGTTGAACTCCAAGCCCTTTAATTAGAACTCTCGTATCTCAGTAAGACGTTAAACGCTTGTTATATTTAACTCGGCATGTTATTATTAATTTTTTGCATGCGACATTGCGTGTTCATTCTTAACAAGTTTTGATAGTTTTGTTTATTTTTGCCACAAAATCTATATACAAAAGCTCCTTAAAGATACGCTCCAAGGCTTAAAAGTTTTGCTCTTTAGTATATTATGTTTTTAAATTACATCTTTTCAAAGACCTTTCTTGTTTACTGATTATAATTTAACGTGTTTTTATAATGTTAGACTATTCACTAATTTAAAAAATCCGTTAAGACATATTATCTTAGTGACTAGTTACATATTTTATTTTATTAGAATATTTATCATACGACATAATGATATATTATATATATTAGTTTATTTTATGATATTTATAATTATTGTATAATTTGTGTACTATGGTTTATGTATTAGTGTGTAGTTATTTGTATGTATATGTACATTATTATTACGTACACACCACCTACAGTTGTCCTAATAAGTTCCTAAGCCTAAGGTTGCCTGGAAGAGATCGCTACTAAGCGATAAGGCCGCCTTTTGTATTCTACTTTTTCTTATGTTTCTGTTTTGCTTGTTTTCTTTTATTTTTTGTGGTGTACAAATAAAGATTAATACTCTTTATAAATAAATAAATAAATAAATAATTTCTTATGTATTAACAACCAATGAAAATTTGGTTTCAGTTGGTGTAAATAATTGTATTATTTATAACATATATAACATACAATAGTAGATACCTTTGAAAATAAACATCAAATTATCTGAGAACAGTCATCTACCTACTGTAACCAATGATATTAAATACTGTTAGATGTGTTACTAGGTCATGAAAAATGAGGCGCTTGTGAGAAATATAGCTATAATAACAAATATAATATCAATACGTAAATTAATAAGTAAGTAAATGTCAGGATACCTAAATTCACTAATGAATGCCTTGTAAAACTGTAACTAGAAAGTGTATGATTGTTCCAATAATAAATTATTATTATTACTTCTAATTTTGACTACTTGAGTTAATTATTACTTATGAGAGAGTTTACGATAAATTTAAGAAAATGGTAACCAATTCTTTATTTTTATCAAATCTTTATTTATCCAATGTTATAATTCCTTTTATTGATTTTACCGCCTGTTAGTAACCTACTAACTCTTAGAATTTAGCTAGATTAGCTTTAGCTTTTTGAATTTAGCTATTCCACTGAGCGCACGTATGCACATTTACAGTTCCTGAACACACAACTCGACATTGTATCCAATATTTAGGTATTATTTGTTTAAATAACTTTAGTTGTTTACTAAACGACTCAATGAAATTAAGACAATTAGCCGCTTTTATTCGCTTCCGTTTTGAAGCGCTAGTGACATATCTCTATTACAAAATCCTTGGTACTAACCACCTTGAAACCGAACTCCAATACGAAACAAGAGGAAAAAGAAACAAAAAGAAATAAAAGAGGAACAAGAAAACACCGTACCCCCGGCGAAACGAGCGAACGCTTAACAAATTACAATTAATATGATTTACCGAGCATAAATCACTATTTTAAAACGTTGCAATGAGTAATTTTCGTCGACACCTTGAAATTTTGCTTGGAACTGATTCATTGCACTCTTTACCTTTTGAATGTGAATGGTTTTAGGGTTCCGTTACTCAAAAAAATAAACTTAAAAGATACTTCCAAGTATTAGGATACATACTTGTACATATGTTTTCTGTGGTTTAGCTGGTGGGAGGCTTCGGCCGTGGCTAGTTACCACCCTACCGACAAAGACGTACCGCCAAACAATTTAGCGTTCCGGTACGATGTCGTGTAGAAACCGAGTGTGGATTTTCGTCTTCCTTCTAACAAGTTAGCCCGCTTCCATCTTAGATTACATCATCACTTACCATCAGGTGAGATTGTAGTCAAGAGCTAACTTATAAAGAATATAAAAAAAAAATAGGATAGTTGACTCAGATCAAATTTAATATAAACAATATTAATTTCGCATAGTACATGGAATAAGGGTCCGAAATATATCGGAAAAATTCGAAAAAATAAAAAATTTAGTTTAAAAATCATGTATCTTTTTTTTTAAAATTTGAACGTCAAAAACGCTAAGGTCCATTTTTGACTAAACGTCTAACTAATCTACTAATTGTTTAACTAATATTTTTGTCAAACGCTCCCTTTGTAAGGGATTTGTCATAGTGACGTCACAAAACAGTTAGTAAAGAATTAGAGACCATCATGGTTGACAGGCGTTTTGGATCGTATTGTCAAAAACTTATTAAAAAACTAAAACATGTAATCAAAATGTAATTAATAATCACGTGTCAAAAAAAAAATCAATCCAGTAGAACGATAATGAACTATTAAAAAAAAAAACATAAAAAGTGTCAACTAGCCTTCAAAATATATCGTAAATCTCAGGCTGTTTGGTCAATGATTTTAGCTTGTCTCTTTTGAGACAGTTAAAGATGAATTATAGAATGTCGTGAAACGTCGTCATCAACCCATATTTGGCTCACTGCTGAGCTCGAGTCTCCTCAGTCAGAATGAGAGGGGTTAGGCCAATAGTCCACCACGCTGACCCAATGCGGATTGGCAGACTTCACACACGCAGAGAATTAAGAAATTCTCTGATATGCAGGTTTCCTCCCGATGTTTTCATTCACCGATTTAGACACGTGATATTTAATTTCTTAAAATGCACACAACTGAAAAGTTGGAGGTGCATGCCCCGGACTGGATTCGAACCCACACCCTCCGAAATCGGAGGCAAAGGTCATATGCACTGGGCTATCATGTCGTGAAACGATGTAGCAAATAAAGTAATGATTTCATTCCGTTCTTAGTCTACAATCATCATCATTATCAGCCGATGGACGTCCACTGCTGGACATAGACCTCCAAGCACAACAGTCTTGATCCGCCAGCATCCAGCGGCTGCCTGCAATCCGCTTGATGTCTTCGGTCCACCTTTTTTTTTTTTTTTTTTTATTCTTTACAAGTTAGCCCTTGACTACAATCTCACCTGATGGTAAGTGATGATGCAGTCTAAGATGGAAGCGGGCTAACTTGTTAGGAGGAGGATGAAAATCCACACCCCTTTCGGTTTCTACACGGCATCGTACCGGAACGCTAAATCGCTTGGCGGTACGTCTTTGCCGGTAGGGTGGTAACTAGCCACGGCCGAAGCCTCCCACCAGCCAGACCTGGACAAATTAAGAAAATCTCAATCTGCCCAGCCGGGGATCGAACCCAGGACCTCCGTCTTGTAAATCCACCGCGCATACCACTGCGCCACGGAGGCCGTCAAAAAACCACCTAGTGGGGGGTCGACCAACACTGAGCTTGCCGGTGCGGGGTCGCCATTCTAGCACCTTGGGACTCCATCGGCTCTTCGAACCATGTGGTCTGCCCATTGCCACTTCAGCTTCGCGACTCGTTGAGTTATGTCAGTGACTTTGTTTCGTCTGCGGATTTTCTCTATTCCTAATTTACTTATATCTAAAAATTTAAACAGTATTAAAGAAGATCAAGATTTTTTTAAGATATAAGTAAATTAGGTCGTTAGGGTAAGCCTAGGCCGGGGAGGGGCATTCTCTTTTATGTTGACAGGTTTATCAAACATGTTTCATCTAAAACGTTCGCTTTTCAAAATTCAAAATTGATTTATTTCAATTAGGCATAGTTTACAAGCACTTTTGAAAGGTCAGGATTATGTCATAATTTATTTTTATGGTGGTAATAATAGTCGAAAACTTAAAATTAAAGTTACGAGGGTTCCTAACGCGCCTTGGTCCGAGAACAGCCCTCAACAAACTCAGCCAAGGTTTTTTTTTTTTGTTTACCGCCAAATTTATTTAAAACTAAGCACATAGTTTAACACCAAGCTTTTTTATCATTAATATAATCATTAACACTATAACAAGCCTTTCCCAAAAGCTTGCGTTTAATAAACACTTTGAACTTTTTGAGTTTTAGTTGGGCTTGTATATAATATCTCCCCGAGCCCTAACAATATCGATTCATATTCAATCGTTAATCGCAGCTCTTATCGGGCGATGAGAAAAAGCAAGCGAGTCACACCTCTCTCTCGCACTGTTTTATTTTTCGACGCGTTGGGAACATGTTCTTGCTGCCAGCCTTTTTTACGCGCCTTTTTGCGTGTTTTTTTACAATGTTAATGCCTTTTATTGGAGTAACCGCATGAGGGTTAGCAAAAGTAGGATACTTATTCATCATCATCATCATCATCATCATCATCATCATTATCAACCCATATACGGCTCACTGCTGAGCTGAGAATGAGAGGGGTTAGGCCAATAGTCCACCACGCTGGCCCAATGCGGATTGGCAGACTTCACACGCGCTGAGAATTAAGAAATTCTCTGGTGTGCAGGTTTCCTCACGATGTTTTCCTTCACCGTTTGAAGGTAGAGGTCTTTTGCACTCGGCTCCAAATTTCAGGAATACCTTCTTCTTCTTCTTCTTCTTTCCCGGGCCTTTACCTTTACTACATACGTGTGAAGTCTGCCAATCCGCATTTGGCCAGCGTGGTGGACTAAAGTGTAATTCCTTTCACACTGAAAGGAGACTCGTGCTCAACAGTGAGCTGAATATAGGTTGTTAATGATGAATAGGTATTCCTATTGAATTGAAATTTTGACGACCTCCGTGGCGCAGTGGTTTTACAAAACGGAGAGCCTGGGTTCGATCCCCGGCTGGGCCGATTGAGATTTTCTTAATTGCTCCAGGTCTGGCTGGTGGGAGGCTTCGGCCGTGGCTAGTTACCACCCTACCGACAAAGACGTACCACCAAGCGATTTAGCGTTCCGGTACGATGTCGTGTAGAAACCGAAAAGGTGTGTGGATTTTCATCCTACTCCTAACGAGTTAGCCCGCTTCCATCTTAGATTGCATCATCACTTAACATCAGGTGAGATTGTAGTCAAGGGCTAACATATAAAAAATAAAAAAAAGTGGAAAATATATAAAACTTGGTAACCCTACATGTAGGTCGTGTTATACGATGCTCTTGCAAGCGATTTATAAAATTCCGTGATTTGATACCGGGGTGGAGTTAATTATGCAATTTTGGCGCGTTTTTGTTTTTTTTTTCGTGTCGTTTCCTTAAAAATGTGCCTTAAGGTATGCCATCATCAACGCCTATGTCCTTTATAATTGAAAACTTGGAATTTTGGAAATATGTAATGTTACGTACAATGCAAACTCATGCTGGTTCAGTCAAAGATTTTATACTAGTAGATATGTTATTAACACGTCGAAACAGAAAGGTGGCTAAATTGTCTTAATTTAATTTAGTCGCATAGTAAAGAACGAAAGTTATTTAAACAAATAATACCTAAATATTAATAATGTCTACAATATTGAGTTGTGATCAGAAAGTGTAAACTGTTTACACATAAATATATAATGTAAGTAAACGCAAAAGCGACTCACTGCTGAGTTTGAGTCTCCTTTCAGAATGAGACGGGTTACGCCAATAGTTCACCACGCTGGCCCAATGCGGATAGGCAGACTTCACACACGCAGATAATGGGGATGATGAGTAGGTTTGAATATATTGATTTTTATGATACATCCCGAATGTATGTAAATAAAGTCAATGTTAACTAATTTACGCATAAAAAGCAAAGATTGTCTGGATATTTGCAAAATAATTAAGATTATAAAATTTTAAAATCTATTAAAAATATTTTATCGTAATTATATGAAAATTCATACGTGTGTTAGCATAATACTACATAGAAGAGTGACTCAAAAGGTGAAAGAAAAACATCACGAGGAAACCTGCGTACCTGTGAATTTTCTCAATTCTCTACGTGTGTGAAGTCTGCCAATCCGCATTAGGCCAGTGTGGTAAACTACTGGCCTAACCGCTCTCATTCTAATAGGAGACTCGTGCTCAACAGTGAGCCCAATATGATTATAACAAAGTTCAATATTATCACTGTACAACTGCCAACCCTTATTGGGGCAGCGTGTTGGGTTCAAGCTCTAAATCTCTATAAGAGACTCTTGATTGCTTAACTACGAGTAAGCATCGTTATTGAGTAAGTATCGTTATTGATAATCTCCAATAAATGATAGCTATTGGTAGTCCATACTATGACATTAAAAGAAACATGTTCCATAAAGACGTACAATTTATAGGTGAATAAACCCATTTACACATGACAAGCGAAATAAAACTATAGCATCAATATAGTAAAACAACTACTTAATGTTATATCTTGCGAATCATTTCGAATTAACATTAAATGACAAAACGTACGGTCAATATTCGCGAGGAGATAATCATCTATTTATGATCAAGGTTGAACGCACATCGAAAGATTTTGAAATTAACAAACGGGAGATGTGAAGAATTATTTTCACAGAGATAAGAGAGAGTATAAAAAAAAAACTTAAAGACGAAAATGTAGACGAATACATATACCTAGGATATATGATCCAGTTAGGTAGGTCCAATTTCGAGAAAGAGGTGAACCGTCGAATCCAACTCGGCTGGGCTGCATTCGGGAAACTTCGCGACATATTTTCGTCCAAAATTCCTCAGTACCTATGGTTCCGAGACTTGGTCGCTAACTATGGGACTCATAAGAAGGCTCAGGGTCACACTGCGGGCGATGGAACGAGCTATGTTAGGAGTATCTCTGCGTGATCGAATCAGAAATGAAGAGATCGTAGAAGAACCAAAGTCACCGACATAGCTCAACGAGTTACGAAGTGACAATGGGCGCCCACATAGTTCGAAGAGCCGATGGACGTTGGGGTCCCAAAGTGCTGGAATGGCAACCCTGCACTAGTAAGCGCAGTGTTGGCCGACCCCCCACCAGGTGGACTGACGACATCAAGCGAGTCGCAGGGATTCGCTGGATGCAGGTGGCTCAGTATCGTGATGTTTGGAAGTCAATACAAAAGGCCTATGTGGCCTGCAGTGGACGTCCATCGGCTGATGATGATGATGATGGTAAGTGATGATGCAATCTAAGATGGAAGCGGGCTAACTTGTTAGGAGGACGATGAAAATCCACACTCGGAGGAACGCTAAATCGGTTGGCTGTACGTCTTTGCCTGTAAGTCTTTGCAGGTCAAGCCTCTCACCTGCTAGATCTCGACTAATTAAGAAAACCTCAATTGGCCCAGCCGGGGATCGAACCCAGGACCTCCGTCTTGTACATTTACCGCGCAGACCGCTGCGCCACGGAGGCCGTCAAAATCTACAATCACGCATAACACAATATTGTTAACCAAATCGGCAAGAAGCTAATCCAACCAATAAAGTCAAGGGCAAGGATCAAACTCCATCGTTTCCTACTATCTATACTAATATTATAAAGCTGAGTTTGTTTGTTTGGTTGAACGCTAATCTCAGGAACTACTGGTCCGATTTGAAAAATTCTTTCAGTGCTCGATAGCCCATTTATCGAGGAAGGCTATAGGCTATATATTATCCCCGTACTCCTACGGGAACGGGAATCACGCGGGTGAAACCGCGCAGCGTCAGCTAGTACAAAATAAGTCGAAACGGCAGTTGTGCTAAAATCTATAAAATATTTTGTGTTACAACTACCATTTCTTCACAAACGAAGATTACAATATTTTAATTTGTAGTAGGTATATATACAATTAAAAATTTAAAATTAAAATTAAATTTAAGATTTTTAAATTTAGTTTATTGAGATAACAAACGGTTATAATTATAATAAAATTTAAATATTCTAATTTATAATTCCACAAAGGAAAATTGCATTATTTAAAATAGATATACAATTAAAAACTAACAAGATGTTAACATTTGTAATTTATACTAGTTTATTTTAATTTAAAGGTAGTGTAGCGTAAGCGTGAGTGTGTATGTGTGTATATGAGTGTGAGGCGTGGGTGTGTGTGAGTATCTGCGAGTGTGTGTGTGTGGATGAGTGTGCGCACTTGTAAGTATTTTTATGGTAGTTAGCGACAATTGTAGATGTGTGAGCAGCATTACCATTTATGATCAAAACTCGTATCTCGCAATCTTTTGACGTTTAGTATTAATTATAGCGAGTATAATACGTGCATAGCGATCGAGTTACTAAAGAGGCCCTCTAATAGTCCACTCGCTACATTTAGGTAGGGTGACAACGCTACTTCAATCTACTTCGGTATAACTTCTTCGGTAAGTTTATAAAATGGTGGTAAACAAATAAAATGAACCTTTGCTTCACGGAACGAGGCGCATTTGGAACCCTCGTAACTTTAGTTTTAAATTTTCGACTTCAATTATCACCATTAAATCATGACATAATTTGATTTTCAAAACTTCTCCAATAAAGGTTCTTGCATCTATGAACTGCACGTCACTATTTTTAACGGCTAGTCCTACTAATCCTACTAATATTATAAACGCGAAAGTTTGTATGGATGTTTGGATGTTTGTTACTCTTTAACGACGCTACTACTGAAGCGATTTGGCTGAAATTTAGAATATAGATTTTACTCTGGATTAACACATAGGCTACTTATCGCAAAAAAATCCATGGTTTCCCGAGATTTTCGAAAACTAGTGATTTTGATGATATGAATGTTTATTACTCTTTCACGCCTCGACTACTGAACGAATTAGCTGAAATTTGGTATTAAGATATATTATAGCTTGGATTAACACATAGGCTATTTTTCATCCCGGAAAGATCCAAAGTTCCCGAGGGATTTGTGAAAAACTAAATTCCACGCGGTCGAAGTCACGGGCGTCCGCTAGTTGTTACATAAAGCAATAAAATTTGTATCTATAATAAATACTAATTTAATATTAAGTTTAAGTAACGCTATGCGGAGGCAGGTGGCCAAAGATTTGCGGAGCAGCAAACTGGAAAGTAGTTGCCGGTTTTCAATTTTAAGGCGATTTAAGTTTTGAGTTCAATTTAAATTTTAAAAGATTCCGCTCAAAGGGGAATTATGTTTAATATCTCTATAACAGCTTCCGAGATTTAAATCCCGCTCTTACAACGTTAATCTTTATTTTATTCAATTTACTTAATCTAGTTGTTTTCGGTTTGCTAGTAAAGTGGATGACTTTATTTTACAAAAGTTGGGTGACTTTATTTTACAAAAGTGGGTAATCTTCGATATTAAATTACCAGTTACATTGAAACTAAATGTATAAAAACCTGTCATTTATCGAATGGGCTCCTCGATTTTTGTATCGGCGAGACCTCCTAGATTTGAATTTTTATTGCCAACTAGCGGACCCGGTCAAGCTTCGCTTTGACTTATGTGCACTTCTTCCCTATCCCTACTCTAACCCTACCCTACCCCTCCCTTCCCCTACTTCTTCTGCTTGACTCTTAAACTTAACTTAAGTATGAGAAATAAAAAACCTTTTTGTTTTATTTTTTTCCCGGCAATTATTCTAGTTTTTCTCACCTTTTAGACCTTCTCTATACCTCCACGAACATTTCAAGACCAAGATCAGATAAATCCGCTCAGCCGTTCTCGAGTTTTAGCGAGACTAACGAACAGCAATTCATATATATATATAAGCATATATATATATATATATATATATATAATCATTGCAGCCCGGTTCACCCGTGTGGTAATGAACATTACCAAACGACCTGTAGGAATTAATTGTTTTGGTTTGAGGTTTTATATTGAGTAGATTATGAAATGGGAGTAATTTTTTTTTAATCTTTAGCCCTTGACTTCATCTCACCTGATGATGCAATCTAAGATAGACGCGGGCTAAATTGTTAGAAGTAGGATGAACATCCACACTGCTTTTGTGTTCTACACGACATTGTACCGGAACGTAACGTCTTTGCCGGTAGGGTAACTAGCCACGGCCGAAGCCTCTCACCAGCCAGACTTGGATCAATTAAGAAAACCTCAATGCGCCCAGCCGGCGATCGAACCTAGGACCTCCGTTTTGTAAATCCACTGCGCCACGGAGGCCAAAAAAATTGCAGCTTGGCAATCAGAAAATGGCAGCTTGGCAGTCCATTTAGGAGCATTTGTTGCATTGTCCATGGTTGCTTAGAAAAATACCTATGGTAGGAACCATGGACAATTACAAGGCAACTATTAAGTTCATACTCGTAGTTCAATAAGCTAACATGCACCTAAGCTGTATATATATTAAACTATAAAACTTTTTTTTATTTTTCAAAAATAAAAAACACGCTTTTTGAAAGACAGCTTCGTTGGAATCCTTGAGAAACTATTAAGATAGGTATATAATTGAAATAGCTTTGTATTTTAATATCACACGCCATGCATTTACTCATAAATGCAAAATTTGTATATTTGTATAAAATTTTGATATATTTAGCTAATAAAAAGTCAGTAATTAAATTACATTCGTTCGCGGCACATTTAAGACGCTGGAATTATCTCAAGTGGTATAATTGGCTGTACATCTGACATGAGATACCGATACCAATCTCCGGGGTAATTTGGAAACATGCAAATCAAGGTCTCATCGATCATGTTCATGGTTAATAAAAACTTTCAAAGCCAAAACGCTTCCCTTAGAGAGCAGATCTTATTGTTATATTATCTAAAAGTTCCGTTTTTACAGAGTAAGTGACCGTTGGGTCTTATACATATAATATTAAACTATGTTCTAGTTTTTGTTCAGTACAATGTTATTGAAATTAACATTTGTTTTGCCTTTTATTGGGCCATTCCAATCAGCTAATTCAACTCAACAAAATACTGATTTCTAATTTTTTTTCTCTTTTATGATAGCATAAATAACAGATAAATAAGCTATTAAAAATAAGAGAATATTGAAAAAAGTCATATTGTAAGGTAATAAGCACCAGAGAGCGAAGATTTTTAATGAGTTATTTTATTTTAATTGAGAACATGACTTCGGTTTTGTCTTGTTTTTATCAGTTATCATTTAATTACACATTAATTCTTTTATCCAAAGGTTGTCTGCCAGACATTGCTATAAACAATAAGACCGCTTTTACTTTTACTTTATTTGTTTTGTACTGATTTCCAAGTTAGTGTATCTTTTGTGCAATAAAGTGTATGTAAATAAAGAAATGAGTTTTTTGAAAACATTTTTTATTCGATTTTTATGCCATATGTATTCTTCGTTACTCTGCGACGTGTCGCTTGTTGGTTTCAGGGTTTTAATTATGTTCGCATATGAATCAACGCCCATGAATTCATCCCATGACAATTTTTGATGAAGGGATCCCGAAGAAATTTAAGATTTGTTCTGGTTATGTATGTGCTATATTTTAATCGATGACAGCTTTGCGCTTGACTGTGTCTTACATTACATTACATTTTCAAAATTTACGCATGAATTTCGTTTTTTTAATATCAAGCTACAGACTAAATTAATTAGTAAAATTATTATATAAAACATAAGTACTTATACAGTAAGTTAGTACCTAACCCTTACTTGTTTCTAAACCCACTCAATTCTCACCTATAAAAATATAATAACTGAATCTATACTAATATTATAAAGCTGAAGAGTTTGTTTGTTTGATTGAACGCGCTAATCTCAGGAACTACTGGTCCGATTTGAAAAATTCTTTCAGTGTTAGATAGCCCATTTATCGAGGAAGGCTATATATTATCCCCGTATTCCTACGGGAACGGGAACCACGTGGGTGAAACGGCGTCGGCTAGTTTCTTATATTCAATTCTCACTAGTAGCAGGTGAATTTAAATAACTATGTACGTACTATGGTAGTTTTACTTTTTGTTCCCTGTTAGATAGTGTTTTGCTGTATATGTGTATATTTTTGTTAGAGAGACAATTTAGATATTCATACAAAATATGTATAAGGTTTTAAAAGTGTGCAATATGTAATTTGGTGGTTACAAATGGTTCTGGATCTCAGATTCTGGAAAATTTAGGAGCCTGATATTTGGGTAAATGATATTTCAAAGTGTTAGCTTCGTTATGACTATACATAATACACAATTTGTAAAAATTTTCTCGATAGTTTATTTTTTTGAAAAATACATGTTTTGCTCACATTTTGCTTTCAATCTCAGGAAAAGCAAACTTATTTTCTTAAATTTTTGTTTTGTATAGAAAATTAGGTATATATCTTGAAATTGGCCATTTTGTTTTTCGTTATGTTGTTTAATTTACTTGCAATTAGGTAAAAATGGTTTTGGCGCTCACGTCATAAAATTTGCGTCGCGCGTCAATCGCTCCGTGCTTTTCACTCACGTGAAAGTCATAATTCGGCGTCTCCTTTGCGCTTCGAATTTTATCCATATCGTACCGACGCGCTGCGCGCTCTTAAGATGAAGTTATAGTTATATTGAAGCGGCTATACTACTAATGCTTATCGTTGGCGTATCCCCGACACTGACAATTATTGTCGGCGTACGTCCAACATATTTCTCATGTCCCGTTTATATCCCCAAACGTGTGGCCACTGCAAGATTAGTATCACGTGGGCGCATGTTTTACAAGCGGCCCAGAAGCAGACCAGAAGATAATCTGATACAAAGAAAATACCTTTCATAATTTTCAACGCGCCTACAATAAATTCAGTGTGTAACTGACACTTTTATTAGCTTAAATAAATATAATGGACCGAGAGTCTGCGATAGCCAGATAGACTCTGCGCCACGTAACAAGTCCCGCGGCTAAAACCTGAACTAAAATTGACAGCGCTCTTACACAAATGACATTAAGACCGCCATTATCAAATGACAATTAGCACTCATGACATTAGCGCCGCGTCTATATGACTTGTTTCATGTCGCGGAGTATAATACATTTTAGTTTGTTAGTCTATGCTCTTACCATAGGAAAGAATACGGTAGCCAATAGGCTTGTTGAAACTTTTTTAAATGGTCTTAAATAGTTCATTAGCGTTCTTCTAAAAGAAAAAAATACATAAATATTTTTTTGACAAATTTTAAACACTTAAGACATGGCTGTACGATGTAATACCTTTGCCTTTTCCCTACGGGGAAGAATAAAGAAAAAAAAAGAAAATTGTTTTGACAATACAAGCCAAAACGGTGTCGTCGGCCATGATGGTCTGTATTTTAAGAGTCCAGACCATCAATCCATTAAGTATAAAGCGTATTTCTGTACTAATAAGTATTATAAGTTACAGTTTAAAGTTCACAATACTTTTTACCTAACCTTATAATTCAAAATTCATTTATTTTAAGCTCAGTTTACAAGCACTTTTGAAACGTCAGTTGCCTATTTGTAACCACTGGTTTGGAAGCTATATGTCTGGCTATGACAGGCTTTTGGTCTATAATGCCATCGTCGTAATGAGTATTAAGGAAAAGAAATTATTTTGCTGGTGTTGGTTTTTCTTTTCTTCTAGTCCAAGTCGACCAACACTGCGTTTTTCGGTGCGCGGTCGCCACTGGAAATAGTGGAGAGGAATTTTGTAAGAATTCTATACTTTGAAGAAAATAGGGAAAGAAATTTCCACGCGAAGTCGCGAGAGTTTGCTAGTATCTATAAAAACATATCAACCCACTGTCAACCAGTCAATCAAAACGGTGCGTTGATCCAAGGCGGTCTCGTTTCAATTGTAAGGCATCTTGCAAACTGAGCAATCGTGGTCGAAAAAGCTACGGTTTTGCAGATTTGTGACCACGACCACGATCGTGAAGCGGGCAAATATCGAGCTGATGCAGTTTTTTTTTTGCATCCACCACGGCCGTGTGTTCGATTCCCACAACTGGAAAATATTTGTCTGATGAATGTATATACAATATAAATTATGTGTAGTATACAAGTGTAAATGATGAAATTAGTTACCTCAGTAACAACACAGATTACGCTTACATTAGGGCTAGTTATGTATTGTTTATATATTTATTTATTCATTATTTACTTGCGGACCCGCTCATGCTTGATTTATATACTTCTTCCCTACCCCTACTCCACCCCTACCCTACCCCTAACCTATCTTATTTTTCAAGTTGAATAAAACTGCTTACAGTGTGCAAATTTGATTATAATGGGTTAAATAGTTTAGGAGATTATTGAGGACAAACAATGTGAAACGTAATTTATATAAATATTGAGGTTTTGCCCGTGCAATAATGGCTGGCCGGGCTGCATTTGCTGTACAAAACTAGTGCTGGAATGCTTATATATTAACGTTGGTTGTTACGACCTTCATTTCCTTTGGTGAAAGGAGGCAAAGATGCTCGATGTTCCTTTAGAATATCTTCAGTTAACCTGGTTATTGTGGTCACTTGTGGTCGTGGCCGCCTAGTGCGCGAGATGCCTAAAACGGATCAAAGTATAGCTCGCACAATACACGAGAAATATCTCCCCCAATTGCCGGATCCGAATTTCCGCCGCAGTTTCTGCTGCCGACTTTTGTTTTCCACATTTTCATACTATTGTGTCATACGAAATCTTGCTCTGGGGAAAAGCGGACATTGAAAAATGTCTGCAATACAAAACCGAGCGCTCAATTTTTAATTTGAAAACCGCGGAATATCCGCCGCGAAAATAAACTCGTTTAAGCTTATAAATAAAATAAAATAAAAAGCCTTTTATTTCGCACATAAGTAAATTATACATAGTGAATTTATAGTAGTTTAATAAAATTTTAATTTTGTTACAAAATAAAAAAAAAATTACAATATTTAAATTTTTGTAAGTACATTCTCAAGTAAGTTACTTCAATATATAAAGTTTTTAAAAAAATAGTGCGAACCCCTATATTTGAGGGTGAAGACTCCCTCCAGAGATGACCAGTAGTCTCTAGTGCCGTCAGCCGAGAAGTCCAGCTATCGTCAGGGGTTTAAGCTTATGGTTAAGTAATTTAACAACTGACTTCTGAATGGTTCATCATCATCATCAACCCATATCAGCTCGCTGCTGAACACGAGTCTCCTCTCAGAATGAGGTTAGGCCAATAGTCTACCTCGCTGGCCTAATGCGTATTGACAGACTTCACACACGTAGAGAATTAAGAAAATTCTCAGATTTACAGGTTTCCTTCACCGTTTGAGTGCATGGTCCGGGCCGGATTCAAACCCACATCCTCCGGAATTGTAGACCGAGAACATTTCCACTGGGCTATCACGGATCTGAATGGTTATTATTGTAAAATTCCCCACGTCTTCAGTAGATTTCTAGAGAATATTTCTTACTTCGAAGGTAGCTCAAATCAGCCAATCTGTATTTTTAGGCATAACGTTAACGTTTAACGACTTAATTTTCCAATGGTCCAATTACGACATTTTGATATAAGTTCCGGGAGTCAAAATTGATCTATTAATGACTGTTATCAATTCAAAACAAAATTCCAAACATCTTTTTAAAAATATTAATTTATTGAATATGTTTTATAGGTTTTATATTATTAAACATTGATAATGTTAATGATGATGGTTTATTTATGAATGAACACTTATCATTTATGGGAATCGAACTTAAGATTTAAGTACTAATCCGCAACTAAGCACTAAACTAGGCAGTAATAAACCATCTCTTTATAGCTTGGCAAATTCGATCGTAACACTCCCGATGTTCCGCGCGGGCCGGGAGGGGGGTAGCGATGCCCCGCGCGCACGACATCATACCCGCACAGTGCTTCCTTCTGCCCCGCGCGCACGACATCACATCCCGTGCAGTTCTTCACCCCCGTCGCCCGCATATCATGGGTGTGTCATCAACAAACGTGCCAAGCTATAACTCCTTACATCACTGCCCGTAAGCCTTAAAATATATTCGCCGTGTAATTGACGATAATATCTCGTAAGTAATTATGTTAATTTTAAATGTTAACATTAAATTTAACTTTTTTTTAAAACTTGGCTTTTGGTAGGTAACTTGTGTGACGATAATCTTTAATCTCTCAATTTTATGTTTATAATATTTTTTATGTACATTTTTGGAGTTTTGTGTTTTAAATTTAGCAAGAATTTTCGCTTTCGCTTGACAAAAAAATACCTCTCTGGAGCAGTTGGAATTGTGGTTTTTAACGGATAGGTGCTGGATTTGAATCCCATACCGACTCACGCTTAGGTCTGGTCTGGTGGTAGGCATGGGTAGAATAAATTTGTATCTTTTTCAAGTAAGTCCGCTTCCATATTAGGCTGCATCGTCACTTAACATCAGGTGAGATCGTAGTCAAGTAAGGTAATTATGTAACTCGGTGTACCATTCAAATAATAAGTCACTACGTCGTTTTTCATCGTATTTCCGTAATAGTGATCATCTAATGAGATCATGAAAGCCGTGATAGCCCAGTGGATATGACCTCTGCCTCCGATTCCGGAGGGTGTAGTTTCGAATTCGCTCCGGGGCATGCACCTCCAACTTTTCAGTTGTGTGTATTTTAAGAAATTAAATATCACGTGTCTCAAACGGTGAAAGAAAACATCGTGAGGAAACCTGCACATCAGAGAATTTCTTAATTTTCTACGTGTGTGAAGTCTGCCAATATGCATTGGGCCAGCGTGGTGGACTCGAGTCTCCTCTCAGAATGAGAGGGGTTAGGCATTGGCCTAGACTCGAGCTCAGCAGTGAGCCGTATATGGGTTGATAACGACGATCATCTAACATAGTTATTTCAACGCATCGATCTTGACTACGTCTTTTTACATCAGATGGCAGTGATTTTTGTGTTTTACGATCAAACATGATTATTTCAACGAAATTACGTAAATAACGGTTTTTCGTTGAAATAATCTTACTATTTTCAACTACCACTTCTATATTACTGCCATTTTACGTAAAGTTAAGATGCATATGTCATTTCATTGAAAATACGATGTTAGATGATTTAATAAACGAAATTATGATGAAAAATGATGTAGTGACTCGTTATTTGAATGGTACACCGAGATACATAATAACTCTGAAGGTCTAACTTGTCATAAAAAATAGCACCGGTACAAGTCGCTAGTTGTTAATAACTGGAAGGTGATAATGATAATAGGAACGCGTTAAAAATAATAAATTCATATTACATGCCATAATTACATTTTGCCAATTTCAAGCCATTATTAATTAACTATGATACGCCGTGAAATTTTTAATTAACGGTGATTCACAGTAGAAGAGTTTGCTAAAATAAAAAAAAACATCGGTTGAGCGTTCACAGTATCTGTTATAGTGTAACGTTCATTATGTTAGCCGATGGAGATGTTGACTCTACAACGTGCAATTTAGTTTCGGACCTGGATGACGTTGTCACAGTAGATATCTCAGACCAATTATAGAAGGACTTGTATCGCACTAATAGTCACGAACAAAATTGTCTGTCATTTTCTGAAGAAAACGAGCTTAGATTTGGTATAAATCTTATACTAAACTAGAAGTTTTTTCCCGTTTTTTAGACAATTCAATTACACAAAAAGATATTTTTACGGAGCTTTTTAACCGACGAACACGATTACAACTATTTAACATCGAAACTATAGAGACAGTTTCTATAATCACATTAGATCGTTGATCATATACTTTGACAGAAAAGTAACGTCTAGCGAGGCAGGTCCTATACAATAATTGGTCTGCGGTAGATATAATAAGACGTTGTCGCATGAGTTCGTCGGCTTTTCACGGATAATAGCAAAATAAATAAATCATTATATAATCATGATGAACTTCCGCAAAGTAACGCCTGCTTCTATCCAAGACCTGGACCAATTAAGAAAACCTCAATCGGACGAGTCTGATATACTGAAGCGATTTGGCTGAAATTTGGGATGGAAATAGGTGTTACTTTGGATTAGCACATAGGCTACTTTTCATAAATGAAAAAATCCATGGTTCCCGCGGGATTTGTGAAAAACTGAATTCCACGCGGACGAAGTCGCGGGCGTCCGCTTGTATCCAAATATAGCTGAAAAATTACAATAATTGCTTACGTTAATTAAGTAAATTGTTTTTGCTTCTACAACCCGTGGAAGCTTAGCTTAATGAACAAAGTATTTACAATACATTTGGATGCAAAATATGTTTTTCCCGCATTTAATTTATTCAAATTTCTTAATCAAACCTCTCTTTTACATTTAGATGGCATTCATTTTGGAATGCTTACGATTTCAATTTGTAATTATTTTTTTAAACAGATTTTAGTGTTAGTTAATGAAGTAAAATTATCTGATTGAACCTTTGAACTTTAACTTGAAGTAGTTTATATATAAGTATATAAGTATATAAAGTTTAAGTTTAAGATTTTCCATTTTAACTACGATCGGCTAACTTACAAAAAATATAGATTTTATATTTATAGATATACTAAGGTCAAACATTACAATAGTGTTTATCTTTTTATTGTTCCATACGACATAAATTAATAAAGCTTTAATAGCTCAATGGTAAATAGGCCGGATTTATCACCGAAGGGTGGTGGTTCGATCCCCGCCCACTGCACTATTGCTGATATGATGATGACATCATCATCATCATATCAGCTGATGGACGTCCACTGCAGGACGTAGGCCTTTTGTAGGGACTTCCGAACATCACGATACTGAGCCACCTGCATCCAGCGAATCCCTGCGACTCGCGTGACGTCGTCAGTCCACCTGGTGGGGGGTCGACCAACACTGTACTTAATAGTGCGGGGTCGTCATTTCAGCACTTTAGGATCCCAACGTCCATCAGCTCTTCGAACTATGTGCCCCGCCCATTGCCACTTCAACTTCGCAACTCGTTGAGCTCTGTCGGTGACTTTGGTTCTTCTGCGGATCTTCCCATTACTGATTCGATCACGCAGAGATACTCCTAACATAGCTCGTTCTATCGCACGCTGTGTGACTCTAGAGCCTTCTTATGAGGCCCATAGTTAGCGACCAAGTCTCGGAACCATAGGTCATCACTGGCAACACGCACTGTTCGAAGACTTTTGTCTATTGTCGTACCCACTCCTAATACAGTCTTTTTCGACTAGTTGGAGGGTAATGGGAATATTAGTCAGGGATTATATTATTTTGTACAACTTATTACTAACTATTTAATTTTTCGTGAGTAGCTTCATCGATGAGACTATCAACTTTTTTATTTACGAAAATTCTTGATTCTGCTAGCTAACCGAAACCTACCACCAAGAAATAAAAAATTCTGAGCGTCAGAATTAGATAATGTACCACGTATTTATAGGACATTGTGGCTGTTAAGTTGTATTACTATTAATTAATCAACAGTAATCAGTTGTAAAAAATGTTCTACGGATCCCGGTCTATATTGATCATATTAAAAAAAAAATATTCTTAAAAAAAATTCATTTTTCGCCCATTTATTGTCAAAAACATATTTAAGAACAAGTATTTACACTAACTAAATACAATGACGTTTCAATTAATATTGACGTAATCTAGTTTACAATTGTTAAAACATTACGAATCCCTATGCATATTCCTTTTAATATTTAAAACAGTTTTGCCAGCGATTTTAAATGTATAAAAATTATGAATACAAAACAACATTACACTTTCGTTATTAAAACCAACAACGCATTTCATATCGTTCCCGGTTAATCGAACCAATTCATAAACACGATAAAAAGAACTAACGAAAGATTTAAAATAACAATTAAAAAGTCACAATCTTTAGGTTGAGCGTTTTTAATTGTTATTTTAAATCTTTCTTTCGTTCTTTTTATCGTGTTTATGAATTGGTTTGATTAACCGGGAACGATATGAAATGCGTTGTTGGTTAAAAACGCTCAACCTAAAGATTGTGATCAATTGTTTCGTATGCGAAACAAATTACAGGTTGCAAACGTAAAGTAAATAAATTACAAAGTGAATTTCCGTGATGTTGTTCTGCTGTTAATTGTGTAGTTTTTTTTTATTCTTTACAAGTTAGCCCTTAACTACAATCTCACCTGATAAGAAGCAACACAAGCACAAGCTACACAGCGTCTTCGCCGACGAAGACGAGGCCCCTGATATCTGACGTCACCCAGGCGTGGGCTTAACTCACGATCTCGGGGGGCGCCAGGACTGATACACTCAGGCCAAAACAGCCTTCCCGAACGGCTCTAAGCCGAGGTCTGAGTCTCAGAGGAGACGCCCTTAGAGAGTAGTTCCGCCCATCTACTCTGCTTCTGCCTTCGGGCTCCATCAGGCGATGCTTCTGCGCTCGCCCAAACCTCCCGGTGACGCCGCTGAGGACCCATAAGAAGCCTACGGCATTTACATAATCAGAAAATAAATGATGGTAAGTGATGATGCAACCTAAGATGGAAGCGGGCTAACTTGCTAGGTGGAGGATAAAAATCCACACCCCTTTCGGTTCCCACACAACATTGTACCGGAACGCTAAATCGCTTGGCGGTACGTCTTTGTCGGTAGGGTGGTAACTAGCAACGTCCGAAGCCTTTCGCCAGCTAATTAGCCAATAGTTGATTAAGAAATGATATGAGAGAAGGTGATTGGAGAAACTTGTGATCACTGGCAAAGTGGAAGGAAAGAAAAAGGGTCCCGATAGATTTAAAAGGGTTTTGATTGATAGTTTTCTAAAACAAAAACAAAAAAACACGCTTTAAGCACGCACTAAAAAATACAAATATTGGATTTAAGTCACGTGACTATTTTTTCGTATTCCTACGACTTCCTTTAGACAGCAAACCCTTTCATTTGATATCCATATCATGGGGGTGGATTTCAAACAGCCAGTCAGCCATCTTGGGGAGGCCGCCATATTGGATTTGTAATGACGTTTCTTAGCTAGTCATGTATTGTCATCAGAATTCAGAGCGTGTGCAAAATTTCCAATCGGGAAGTGGGCCAAATTAAGATTCCAAAATTTGAATTTCTTACATAGCTGCAAGTGAAGCTAATTTACGCGTGTTAAAAATAGTAAGTAGGTTCGTTGAATTACAGAATTTAATTATACTTTAAGAGTAACTGTTTGTAAATTGTTTTTAGCTCTAGGTAATTATTTAAAACACGAAAGGAAAAATTCTATTTCCATGAACTGTAGGCAGAAGTGCGTAGCAACAATATAAAAGAATAATTTTAGTTTATGACTTAACACCAACAAATCACCAACCTTGAAGAATCGCTTTACTGCCTATACAGATCATAAGGGATACCACAGACGATTTTAGTCGTAACATGTTAACCCTTTTATTTTTACCCGACTGCGTCAGAAGGAGGGTATTGTTTTTTGAGCGTATGTATTTATGTATGTATGTTTGTATATGTTTGTGTGCATGTACCTATGTCCATTTCTTTGGGACGTCCTACAGCCACATATGAGGTGTCATTGAGTTTGTCAGAACTTTGGTAGTGACACGATGTATAAATTTTCAAAATGGCTTTCATAAATGAAAAGTAAATAAAGTATTTAGTTAGAATTTAATATACGTAAGTAGATATTGTGATACTTGTTTTTCTCTTTTCAGTTCGGGTTTTTTTTTCGTACCTAAAATAATTAGTAGGAATAATAAGTTTGTAACATGGTCTAAGAATTAAAATCAAAGTCAAAGTCAAATTTGTATAAATTAGGCCTTACAAGCACCTTTGAATCGTCAGGTAATGTTATTAAATAATGGTGATAATTAAAGTCGAAAACTGTAAATTAAAGTAAAAAGTTCCACACGCGCCAGAGATTTTTTTGTTCCAAAATCCGTCACCATTTTACAAGAATATTAACGAAGTAACCAGTCATATAGTGTATTTCATCATATTGTTTATCCCACTGAAAGTAATTGCAAATTAAATATGCAAAGCCTCAATAGCTCTACGGTAAGAGTGGTTGGACTCATCACCGAGGGGTGGTGGTTCCTCACCCCGTTGGTCTATTGTCGTACCCACTCCTAGCATAGTCTTTCCCGACTAGTTGGAGGGGAGTGGGAATATTGGTCAAATATTCTTTAAAAAAAATACCTTTTTTGTTTAACTCTGGTGGTTAGCCTAGGTTTCTAATAGATTTAAGCCCTGGGAAAGACTAATAATCAACTACACTGACCCAATTAGACAATTATGAAAATTTACAATTTCTCAAAATGCACATAACAGGTTGGAGGTGCATGCCCGGATTTGAACCTACACCCTCTGATTCGAAGGCAGGTCATGTCCACTGGGTATCATTGTGAGTGAAAAATAAAATAAATAACTCATATGAGTTACAGCAAATTAAAATTTCATTTATTTCAATAGCCTTAATTTACAAGCACTTTTGAAAAGTCAAGTTATGTCATGATTTAATGGTGGTAATTGAAGTCCGTTTTATCATCTTAGCCTTTTGACGGCCTCCGTGGCGCAGTGGTATGCGCGGTGGATTTACAAGACGGAGGTCCTGGGTCCGATCCCCGGCTGGGCAGGTTGAGATTTTCTTAATTTGTCCAGGTCTGGCTGGTGGGAAGCTTCGGCCGTGTCTAGTTACCGGCAAAGACGTACCGCCAAGCGATTTAGCGTTCCGGTACGATGCCGTGTAGAAACCGGAAGGGGTGTGGATTTTCATTTTCCTCCTAACAAGTTAGCCCGCTTCCATCTTAGGCTGCATCATCACTTACCATCAGGTGAGATTGTAGTCAAGGGCTAACTTCTAAAGAATAAAAAAAAGGGTTCATCTTAGCGATCGGTCTTAACGTCTGTGGTAGGCCTAACAGATATAATATAAGTGTCAGAGAACCAATTTTATTTTGCTCTCGAACAAATTTAATGCCTTTGCTACATAATTTAATGGGCGACTAATAACCCGACGGATCGCGCGACGAATCGGCCAACCGGTCGGGCTTCGGCCAATTATGCTTTTGTAATAAAAAAACTAGTCTCGTCTCCCGCGGCTAAAGTGGCGATTTTTGTTTTTTTTTTTAATTCTTTAATCAGTTGATCTTTCTTAACGAGAGGGGCTAAGTTCTTTAATATTTGTTTACATTACGTATCCAACGGTCAATGACTTCTTGATTTGAACATTCCTGCGAAATTTTGACTTTAATTATGTATATTAATAATATTTTTTCGTAGTAATAGTTGGATGGCCCAAGTAATGAAATAAAAAATCTTTTAATCTAAAATTACATAAAAAATCATTCATTAGCTTCCTTAAGAAGTACACAGATATATTTAACAGCCTCCATGATGGAAATAATTAACAGCCACCATGGTGCAGTGGTATGCGCGATGGATTTACAAGACAGAGGTCCTGGATTCGATCCCCGGCTGAGATTGTGGTTTTCGTAATTAGTGGAATTGGACACTTCGGCCGTGGCTAGTTTACACCCTAACGGCAAAGACGTACCGACAAGCTATTTAGCGTTCCTGTACAATGTTGTGTAGAAACCGAAATGGGTGTGGATTTTCATCCTATGCCTAACGAGTTAGTCAGCTTCCATCTTAGATTGCATCTTCACTTACCATCAGGTGAGATTGTAGTAAGGGCTAACTTGTAAATAAAAAAGAAAAAAAGAAAATATACATATAAGTACATAAATATATAACTGAATTTTAAAAAAATATCTTAAAACTTAAAAATTTAATCTTAGGCCTAAAAGCCTTTTTGTAGTACAGAAAAAGTTGGCATTTGCAGGATATAAGGCGGTTCATACATCAGGGAAGTTAAATTGCGACTATAAAACAATTGTAAGGTTCCCGGGCGTCTTAAGCGCTCATTACGAGTCGTTAACGGCGGCCAATGGGCCCCGCGCGATTAATGGCTGCCGGGGAAGCGCTGTACCTACCTACAGTAAGTACACTACCTACGGATAAAGGAAATTATTTAAAAGTTTTTTTTATAGTAATAACTAGCAGAGGCTATCGGTGTCGTATTAATTTAAGCCGTTTATGAAAGAACCACATGAAAGAGCACTGTCTGAAATTTCTAAAAAAATTCAATACATTGAATTTGGCTTGAATTAATACGTCATCGGTTTAGCACCGTCTTCAAACTGAACAGCAGGTAGAACATAATATGATGATGTTATTTAGTTTAGTGGGTACGTTATTAGGTTTTGTCCAAGTCGGTTGTATTCTTTTTATTTAAAATGTTATTATTTTTCCATTTTAAGTGTAAAATGCATTGATACTACGCGTAAAAATATACTTCATACACAAAATGCACATATAGCTGGTATAGTGAAGGTTGCAAAAACCAGCTCATGACTAAGGGCCCAGGGGGCGAAACTAGTCGGGCATACTCGGACCTTATATCACGTGAATTATAGCCGTGTTTCATAATAAATTAATATTTACTTTATTACCTATATGTTTACTATGTGACTAAATGAAATTAAGACAATTAGGCTTTGCTCGCCTCAGTTTTCACGTAAGTATAAAATCATTGTTGTTAACAAAAAAAAAATTAAAAATCAAATAGTTTTGCATGTTCAACACAAATACAAGCATTGAAGGACCACATCTCACAAGAGCGCGGTTTAATTGCTGTTATAAAACAATCGGGAGGCTGTGAAGCGTCTTAAATGCTCGTTAAGATTCGTTAATGGTGAGTGGTGGTACGATGGGCTCGACCCTGTGCCAGTGAATGGCAGGGTCAGGACCTGCCAAGTTTCCTTCTAAACTAGTAGTATAAAAGCAATATAAAACGTATTTAAAAACTTACTGCTTTTAGCAGACTCAGAGGTGATTATAAAAATAAGAAAACTAATATCGAACAAAGCTAATGATTCACAACATTTGTCAGGACAACTTAATTAACAAATCAAACTGTAACCAAAATAAGACAGAATGGCAAAGAATGACGTTGAGTGAAGTCACGCACTTGTGAACGATGTGTATAGGGTTAAAGGTACCTTTGACTGATATCAAACACTCCCCTTTTCCACTCAAGTCACTCTCCCCGCCTATCCCAAGTAACCCATAAAGAATTACACAACAAGAGATGTGGACGGCTCGAACGCCACGAGCACACTGAAGCCGTGCGTACCGCAAGTCGTTGAAACGCAGCGATAACACTTGTCCTGAAAACTTACATGAAATATTAATAAGAACTTATAATTAAAATTGCAGGTAGGTTAAGATAAAATCATTGAATAGAGCTGTCTGAAAAAAATATGATGTTAATATTATTAAGTGAATATTACTTTATTTGCAGGAAATATATTTATACTATGGTGTAAAATCCGAGAATCTTGGTCGCCTTATTTAGAAGGCTCAAAGTTACTCAGCGGGCGATGTAGCGAGCTTTGTTAGGAGTTTCTTTGCGTGATCGGAATCGAATCGGAAATGAGGAGATCCGCTGAAGAACCAAAGTCACTGAGTCACATACCTCAGCGAGTCGCGAAGCTGAAGTGGCAATGGGCAGGCCACAATAGTTCTACGAGCCATTGGACGTTATGGATCCAAGGTACTGGAATGGCGACCCCGCACCGGAAAGCGCAGTGTTGGTCGACCCCCCACTTAGTGGACCGAGGACATAAAGCGGGTTGCAGGTAGCCACTGGATGCTGGCGACTCGAGACCGTTGGGCTTTGATATCCATGCAAGAGACCTATTCACCTCGATTCTATAGCGTCTCACAGTCGTCGTGTTGGGTTTTTTTTTCAACTTTACCTATCTAAGAACACTTGGGTTATTAAGACAAATCTAACGCCTTTCAGTAAATCCGTTCTGCGGTTTGGCAGATATGAGGTAATAAAGAATATTACATACATACAAGATACGCGCGAAAAACAACCCTTCTTGCAGTCGAGTACTAAAAAGACAATAACGGTTGTGTAGCTAGGCCGCGGCTAAGTGTGAATCTCGATGTGTTGGCACGAAAGCTGGTCTCCAGCTGCTGGGTGGATGAACATCATCGGAAGGTAGGTGGTTTGTTTTAGGATTGCCTATATTTCGGTGAGATATCCTAACATAACTCGTTCCATCGCCCGCTGTGTGACTCTATGTCTTCTTATGAGGCCCATAGTTGGCGACCAAGTTTCGGAACCATAGGTCATCACCGGATTTCGGACGAAAAGACGTCGCGAAGTTTCCTGAATGCAGTACAGCCGAGTTGGATTCGGCTGTTCATCTCAGATTTTAATCAGAAATGAAGAGATCCGCAGAAGAACTAAAGTCACCGACATAGCTCAACGAGTTGCGAAGCTAAAGTGGCAATGGGCGCGGCACATAGTTCGAAGAGCTGATGGACGTTGGGGTCCCAAAGTGCTGGAATGGCAACCCCGCAATATTAAGCGCAGTGTCGATCGACCCTTCACCAGGTAGACTGACGATATCAAGCGAGTCGCAGGGATTTGCTGGATGCAGGTGGATCAGTATCGTGATATTTGGAAGTCCCTACAAAAGGCCTGCAGTAGAAACCTGCCCAAGAGAATAGAGGATATACTCGTACTATTTTCATTAGCATCTATATTTCCATAGTCCACTAATTCATTCCCGGGGGGAATCTCCCTCAGAGCAATGATATTTTATAATAGAGATACGACACTAACGCACAAAACTGAGGCGGACAATTAATGTGCACAACTTTCTTTATTTCATTTAGTAGCTTAATAAATAACGAAAGTTATTTAAACACACAATACCTAAATATTGTCTAAAATGACGAGTTGTGTGTTTAGGAAATGTAAAAACTATACACATAAATAATATAAGTAAACGGAAAATTGTGCCTCAGTGGAGTGCCTAGGTTCAGATCTTTTTGCGGTGATCTTGTAGGTACGTAACATATCTGTAGTATAAAATAATCATTGCCCCACTAGTACACAAGTTCATTGGTTTTAAACCGAAGCAGTTCAGAAACTAATAATATTTAATTTATGTAAAACCTTGTTTACGGTACAGAGTCATGTAATGTTGTAAATAGAGGAGAGATCGCGGGTTTTCAGACCATCAATTTACAAATACCAAAGAATTTCCATGCATATTGGACTGTTAGTAGGAGAGCCCATGACGCTACATGCGGATTTACTCAAGCATCGTGGTGATCTATTAGATTTTGTAGATTAGATGATAGGAAGAATAATTAATGTTTATACAATATTTCCGTTTTCCGTGGTGCGAAAGCGTCTATAGTTTTATTATTTTTATTATTTCGGATTGCAGAAACGGTACATTTTTGTTACACTGAGATTATTTCAAAATGAACAAATTTAACCATGCTCGTGCTCTGAGTAAAGAAAACCAATGGTTTTATTTTGTAACCCAATCCCCAAGGTTTTGCCAATCAAATAGCGAGATTTTCGAAATGCACTCTCTTAATTAAATTAATCAACTAACATTTTACGTACTGGTTGAGAATTTCTGTAGCTGTTTTTTTTTGGTTTCCCTAAACGTATCCACTAATATTTGGTGGAGGTACTCAGCAAGGTACCCCCTTTATGTATCCTTTATCCTTTATGTTGATATTTATGCTCGAATAAATCCCGAAGTCACCTCTTCGGCTCCTCTACTATGTAAGTTCGGTTTGTACAATATCGTGACTTTACAAGGCGTTGGGCAAATTAGTTGGACGTCAAAAACTCAAATTGGCTTATGATCTATGCGCCGTCGGTCTGTGTAAATAGCTGCCGTGCTAAAATGGAGATCTCAATTATATTGTGCTTTTATAGGCTCTCCGACATATATTGCAATACCTTGCTTTATAATCGAAAGGTTTTGAATTTCACACCCAGAAAGTGTGTATTTTATGTTATAAAGACAATTGGGCTGGCTTGTTTTAATAAAATAAACTTATTTTAAAATAATTTGTGCAATTAAAGTGTAATAAACAGTGAATACTATTTAAATAAATGATAACCTCATTAATAGTATTTATTATACAAAGTTATTAAAGTTTCATTTAACTTCTGAGTAGTTCTGTTGTTTTAAAACAATATTAGCATTGGACGATTTATTTATTATTCGAGTATTATTACTTACGAGTTTTTTAAAGAGTTAATTATGTCAGTCTGAAATAACACCTGACATAACATCGTCACCATAATCCACATTATCTTAATCATCATCATCATCATGATCATCATCATCACCATCATATCAGTATCATAAGATTGAATTAAGTTTCTTGTATCTGTGTTATTATTAAAAAAAATTGAATGTGATTGCAACCTCATTTTTATAGGCCTTAGAGTCTTCTATGTTTGCGACGTATTCATAAATCAGTAATGCCTAATTAATTAATTAATTATGCGCTCATAACAACTCATTTGAATAATCAGCGTTGGGAACATCTGCCATTAGAAACATATCAACTCTCACAAGAATTATCTAAATCCACATAGTCTGAGAGTGTGGGAACCTTTTTAAAGTATGTATTTTTTTCTATTCATTTATAGATATGCAAAAAATTGCCCGCCTGCAGGCAAATTCACTATCTTTGACGTATGCTAATTGACATATACGACATTGAGATTCTATGTTAAAATGTCATCCGGTGCTTACTAGTGAATACTACAGTAGGTAAATGATATTTTGTCTATTGATTTGATGTTTATTTTAATAGGTTTATAATAAAGACCAAAATAGTAAATGGGCCTGCTAGACTGCGTTTACATTTATTTCCTGTAAATACTTACATATTAATCCGAATAGAGAGAACAAGAGACTTAATAAGAATTATGTCTACTTACAATTACTATTCTTGATTTTATTAAGACTTTTGACGTAAAAACATAATTTAATTATTAATTTTAGTAGGTAGTGTTGTAAACTTCTAAAGTTGTTGCTAGTTTTACTTCTTTTAAAAGGGCTTATATTTTTATGTTTTCAAATATGTATTGGCTGAGACCAGTCGAAGTTTAATTATTCAAACGATCTGAATCTGAAAAGCTCCACAGTTGGGCTAAACGTAAGTACTCATGAGGTGCAAGAATCAGCTCATGACTAAGAGCCCCGTATAGGTTCAAAACTAGTCGGGCATACTCCAATTTAACATCACGTGAGTTTTAGCCGTGTTTCGTAATCAATTAATATGTTAAAATACGTTAATATTTTTTTAAAACATGACTAGGGCGCATTATCAATACTACAAACAAAGTGTCCACTAGCTCCTAGACTATGTATCATCTAACGCCACCACACCGGTGCCACACACGCACATTGATTCGGAACAGCAAACACACGGCCGACTAAGTGATTTGACCAATTATTGCCTGTCTCCCGCAGAGACGTTTGTGCTTGACATTAAAAGAATTCCTCTACACTGATATATAGCTTCTAGATGTGTTTTTAGCTGGTTAGGAACATCAAGCCATATTTAAATTCTATTATATTATATTCTATTATATTAATTTCTTTTTCTGTCACTTATTTATTTGTCTATTTATACAATGTTAATAGAATACAAAAGTATAATAAAAATTAATAAAAAAAATCACCTTCCCTCATTTATTAATTGAAAAACAACATCGTAGGAACACTAGTTAATAGAATACACAAAATATACTTTCACTCTGCCAATGTGGGGTTGCCAGATATAAACAATTTAGTAATGTTATTTATATACCCTCATCAGTAATTTAGTCGTCTAATATGTCAAATGTAAGTTTAATTTATGCTTATTTTAACTGTAGTCAGTATTAGGTTGCCTTAGATCTAGTTCATGGTTTTCTAGATTTTGTATTAAAAATGTGTTTGGCCGCAATTTAGTTAGGCAAACTATTTGCAATGTGTCGCTATTGAATATTATGTATTATTTATTTCTGAACTAAACTAATATTATAAAGCTGAAGGGTTTGTTTGATTGTTTGGTTAAACGCGCTAATCTCAGGAACTACTGGTCCGATTTGAAAAATTCTTTCAGTGTTAGATAGCCCATTTATCAAGGAAGGCTATATATTATCCCCGTATTACTACGGGAACGGGAACCTGAAACCGTGCGGCATCAGCTAGTTACTAATAAATAACAGATGAGGGCAGGTATATATCTCTAATTCCGGATCTTACGCTGACGGATTAAATAATGATTAACAAAAACACTTCCAGTAGCGAATCATCTAGGTCTGCACACACCATGTAACAGCTATTGTACGAGCATTTGACACTGCTATAACACTGTAGGCTCTATAACCGCCAATAAAGGTACTGTGAGTGTTACATTAAACTTTATATCCGCCCCCAAACTTACTAAGTTAATGAATCATCTAAATAAACTAAAGCCATACTCGATGTGGCTCATAAGAAACTGGCTAACTATGGGCCTCATAAGAATGCTCAGAGTCACACAGCGGGCGATGGAACGAGCTATGTTAGAAGTATCTCTGCGTGATCGAATCAGAAATGAGGAGATCCGCAGAAGAACCAAAGTCACCGACATAGCTCAACGAGTTGCGAAGCTGAAGTGGCAATGGGCGGGGCACATAGTTCGAAGAGCCGATGGACGTTGGGGTCCCAAAGTGCTGGAATGCGACCCCGCACTAGTAAGTGCAGTGTTGGCACCCCCATCCCCAACCAGGTGGACGACGTCAAGCGAGTCAGGGATTCGCTGGATGCAGGTGGCTCAGTATTGTGATGTTTGGAAGTCCTTACAAAAGGCCTATGTCCTGCAGTGGACGTCCATCGGCTGATATGATGATGATGATGATGATGATACTCGATGTGCAGTTGTGCACTGCTTACCAACAAACATATTAAAAATGAGGGTATAAATCGCTATATTCTATTCAAATACAAGATATTTCGGAGTATCCCATAATTTTTAGGTGATGACATGTTGATTTATAGAAGCCGAACTGCATAACTAATTTGTTTTTAAATTAAATAAAAACTTTCAGTCAAAAAATAAAAAAGTCCAGATCAGAATCGATTGACACTCCCCTTCTCTGCTCGTGTTGTTCTCCCTACGAAGCCAAATTTGGTAATTTCCTATTAGAGCAGCTTTGGATAACCGTTCTAATATAGAACTAGCTGCAGTTCTAGAGAGGCCAAGTTATTTAAGCAAGTTATAGAGAGATTTTGCTGGTAAACATCTCGCACCTACTTCTACGGCGTACAGACTAACTACATAGACATTCATTCATTTCATTTCATTTCATTTAAGTTAGTTCATTTGTTAGGTCATAATATTTATTCACTTTTATACTGTGGTCCTTCGGAATGTTAGTTTCCCACGGCACAGTAAGCTCTACAAGTACTATTCGCTTAGTGTGTTTGGATAAAAGGAAAATGTCTGGTTTAGATCTCGAAATAGCGACATCCTATGGGATTTTATAATGTTTCTCTTAACCATTAATAATGTCCAATCAGGTGCAGAACCTAGGATTGAGTAAGGCTTATTAGATGATTTTGTTATTGAACCTGCTTTGACGAAGTTAATTTGTCTTTTATTTGTAGTCAATCCTTTTTCAGCTCTAGTTACTGAAAGGCTTTTAACTTCACGTATAATTTGAAGTACTCTATCATGACGACGCAAGTAAAGACCTCTATCCAGAAGCACCTTGCATCCAACCAACAAATGCCTTGCTGTTCCTATTGCCACAAAACACAACAGTAAATGTATCCCGTAAAATATTGTTTTACAAAATAAATGTACAATTTAACACTCAGAAAATGTTATTTTATAAAAATAATACGAACTGAGCAAAGCTTAATACGTTCGAGAGAACAATAACACCTCTTGAATGAGTTATAATTCGCGCAAATATTTATATTAATGCAAAATTAAATGAATTCAATGTAACGTACGGCCAACTCCAGTGTCTACACAATAATTAATGCTATAGTAATTTATATTCGGCATGAATTAATCCTTGTACACCATTGGTGTTCAACATTTGGTATGATTTTTTACGGATTAACTTTTAGTACTTTCAGTCTGATAATTGAGGTTTCATAAACTAAATAAATTAAGAATTTAACGTATTTTAAAAAACACTTGATTGAGGATCTTTTTTTAAAAGAACTATGCGTAATTTGTGAAACTTTAATAAGGAAAAGTATTTATTTTCTGATTTTCATTATGAGTCTAATAAAGATGGACTAGTAATAAAACTAAAACAAATTAGGTTTAGTTACTCTTGCACTTAGGGCTTCTTCATAGGTGCAATGAAGAATGAACCATGGTATGGTAAGGGTAGATTACTCGTACATAAGTGTATTATTACATTATTTTATAAGAATTTAAAACTAATACCTATAAGTTTCAATTAAGTGAATATTCTTTTTCGTGAAACAATGAACGTTTTAAGCTTAAACCTTATTATACAGGTTTAGTATTATAATTTGGTTCTAATGTTACTGATTCTAATCTACCTTCCAAGATTTGACTACATATACATAACGATTTAAATTAAAGATTTAAAAAAAATAGTTGCCAAAAAAAGTTTGGTGATCCCTGGCTGGTATTATTTATAAGGCGTTGTATACAGTGGTACAAAATATCAATTGGGGCGGTGTCGTTTTTTATACAGAGCGCTGTAAAACATCACAGTCGCGTGTGTATGGCCCTTATGTGCTCATGGCACGCGATTGTGTGAGCGAGCAGAAAAGTGATTAGCGGTGGATTATGTCTGTTTTTATTTGTTCGCTCGTAACTCTTGCACTTTGTTAGCGGTTACGTAACATGTGAGTCTAGTGAAACAATCCCAGGTTTAATGGGTAACGGGATGTAAAGCAAATTAATTGTTTAGTATTGAAACTTTTTACATTCCCGTTAATTGTGTTTGGTTAATCTTTGGTGTATTACACACATTACACGTGTAAACGCTTATTTTTAACGAAATTACTATTTTTAGCATTTTAAGTAATGTACTGTTTAACTTGTTCTTTTTGTTAAAAAACCCACACGGCCAAGTGAGGGTTATGTGTGTAGGTACTAGTGGATGCACGCGTCTACGTCCTGGGATGAAAATTAGTCTATGTGTTAATAAAATGTAAAATCTATTTCCATTCCAAATTTCAGCCAAATCGTTTCAGAAGCCGCAGCAGGTGTAACAAACATTACGTACACACCACACAAACTATCGCCTTTATAATAGTGTGATGTGTTTGTATATGTAAGCGCTGTGTTAATGTGTGTATTTAGTGAAATATTTTTTAATATTTTTTATTATATTTTATAGAAAATTTTTATAGTAGTAAATACAACGGTTTCAAAAGTACATCTTCCGTTTATCCTTGATAAGAAAATATAACGTTTGATTTTTTTATTATTGTTTTAATTTCAAACGCTTCTGTCAGTGCCAGTACTCTAAACCCTTTTATATTATTTTTAAAGGCAGCGCCTCGAATGATCGAATGTCCCGAATTCATGTTATACATTTAAGTTATCCGATTCAAAGTGTAGTAATTTGTTAACTATTCAAAAAACTCGTATAACCTGATTGCATAGAAATATAATGAGCGTATGCTCAATATGACATACCGGGAAAGTACTACCACAGTACTTTTTCTCATTTATATATTTGTCTTTTTTTTAATTATTTGACAATGTTAATAAAATACAAAAAATATATACAAAATAATTCAACCTCCCTCTGCGGGATATTTAACCTAGCAACCGGTGGTCAGGGCTCCAGAGTGAGGAACCTTCTCACCATAAGCGCCGTCTCAAGAATCACTGCCGTCTGTATCCGACCCTTGATCCAAAAGTTATGCGACAACTTCATAAGGTCGAAGCTTTTGCGTTGTAAGTTATAGTTAAAAGATGTTTTTTTATCGAATCATACACAGACAAAGCTAAGTTTCAAAAGTGGTTGTAAACTAAGCATTCCTAAAAAAAAAAAATTTAATTTTTTTTGCATTATTGGTAATTTCTAAACAATGAGGGTGTACGTATTATCAGTATAAGTTTCAGTGGGTCTGTCACGTGAATTATGAATTAACTTATTAAGCTTGTTTGTTACGTTTGACTTTTGTAGCGGTTTTCCTGTGTTTTTGTTTTATTTCTGTACATTTTTTTTTGATTTACAGCGAATATGAATACCAAACTATACTCCGCGCCACAAAACAAGTCCCGTAGACGCGGCGCTAATGACTTAAGAGTGTGCAATATGTAATTTGGTGGTTACAAATAGTTCTGGATTTCAGATTCTGGAAAAGTTAGGAGCCTGATATTTGGGTAAATGATATTTCAATTCTTCGTTACGACTATACAAAATACACAATTTGCAAAACTTTTCTCGATAGTTTATTTTTTTGAAAAATACATGTTTTGCTCACATTTTGCATTCAATCTCAGGAAAAGCAATCTTATTTTCTTAAATTTTTGTTTTGTATAGAAAATTAGGTGTATATCTTGAACATGGCCATTTTGTTTTTCGTTATGTTGTTTAATTTACTTGCAATTAGGTAAAAATGGTTTTGGCGCTCACGTCATAAAATTTGCGTCGCGCGTCAATCGCTCCGTGCTTTTCACTCACGTGAAAGTCATAATTCGGCGTCTCATTCGCGCTTCGAATTTTATCCATATCGTACCGACGTGCTGCGCGCTCTTAATGGCGCTCTTTGTCATTTGTGTAAGGTGCTGTCAATTTTAGTTCAGGTTTTAGGACTTCTTTCGTGGCGCGGAGTCTAAATGAATTGGAGACTGTGTTAGTCAGACGTTCGTAATTTTGTAGGTTACAAAAAATTGTAATTCTTTTAAGGGTCTTTGCATACGTTTTTATAATAAACTGTCACATGAAGCCACTGGCATGTCTCTCGAAAAGTTCAAAGTGATTATTAAACGCCAAAGACACTTGTGGACATACATACATACACATTTCACGCTCGGGTCAAATACAGAACCTTCTTACTGAAATCGGTTAAAACATTATATATACAACTTTAAAGATTCGAAAGTATTCAATATTTAATTAGTATCATTCATTGGTAATTAACTGCAACGCAACATGCTCTGCCAATAAATTGAAGCAGAGAATTTACACCCAAAGGTTTGCGACTAGGATATTTAAACTTTGCATCACAAACCGATAGGACAATCTATAGCAGGGTTTTCAAAACAAAGTGAAGTTTTAATATCAATTTGTTAATATTAAGTACGATACGATTAATTTTTTAGAATAAAATTGAAAGACAACAATGCCTAGCACTTGTTTCGCCTGATTTCTATTGCGTCCACAAAAAATCCACATCGATTATTGCGAAACGAATGCAGTCACTGAAAGTACATTAATTCCTTAAAACAAACTCTAAACATAAATATAATCATCATGTCCTTGAATTGGTGTTTGGCGGTCAATACGTGAAATTGATATATCTTAGAAGCTTTCCTATATTAAGCCGCTTGACTGCGAATAGCTTTGCCCAGTGCACTCCCTTATATCGTCCAAATTCTGAAGTACGTAGGTTTGTATCCGGTCCATGGCATGTACCTCCAACTTTTAAGTTATATGCATTTTAAGAAATTAAATATCATGTGTCTCAAATGGTGAGGGAAAACTATCGAAACCTGCATACCTGAGAATTTTCTTAATTCTCTACGCGTGTGAAGTCTGCCAATCTGCATTGGGCCAGCGTAGTGGACAGGTGTTAGCCTAACCCCTCTCATTATGAGAAGAGACTCGTGCCCAGCCGAATATGGGTTGATAATGATGATGATGATGAACCAAACGCAGGCGCACGACCACGTTCTATATTTGAATGCTGCCCTAGAAAATCAGACAGCCCTCTGAAAAAACTTCTTGGTCACCACAAACGTAGCATTAATTATCCGCTCTATACTTGGAGTAAATCTCTCCCCTGACATGTCAACAGGCTATAAAATTAAAAGAAAAGTGCAATTTAACACCGCGACACAACGCCGTGTCGTGTTGTGGCAACATAACGGAGACTTTTAAAAGAACTAATTATTTTTTTTATTATTTAATTTTATTTATTGGCAGCCGCGCACGCGAGTCGATATTTAAATCACAAAGAGGGGGATCTGGGAGAATGGTATCATCATGTACTTGGACAGATTTATTTTTACACTAATGGTAGAAATTTGGTCTTAAGTTAATCTTAATGAAACTACAGTTGTATGCATAATCATCAATCATCAAGCATAAAAGTTAATAAATACACCCTGGCCTATTCCCTAATTTTCAGTAGACTCCGGGTGACTTTTATTACATAAAATCTCAATTTCGTACAGGTCAACTACATTCATACATACCTCATAGTTAGTGAATTAGCCCATCCTATAGAAATGAAGTTCAAATTCTCATAAAACTGTTAAAAGCGAATCTATGAGTATAAAATTGCCTAATCACACCACAGGTAAAGTTTGTAGTTGTAGATGCAGCTGTCTACTACACCGATTTCGATTTGATTTTGAGTTTCTTGCCGGTTCTTCTCAGCAGAACCTCCCTTCCGAACCGGTGGTAGAATAATCAACTGACCTTTCAAACGTGCTTCTAAACTTAGCCTACTTGAAATGAATGATTTTTGAACTTTGAAGGAGATGGTCCAAAATTGTATGGAGCCCAGGATCAGTCATTGTACCCTAGCGGAAATAAAAGAAAATATTTTTTTTAACTATTTTTAATTATACAAATCTACGAATTTACTTCCTTCGAAATAAATTTCATTCTCTCCCAAGAAATGCAACACTCTTATGGGTAATAATGGCGGATTGATATCGTTTTCAATGCAGTAGTCGATTTGACGTTTGCTGTCAATTGTCAGGTCATAGTTGATTTATGGGTGCCATCTTGATATAACTCAAAAACTTGGGTATTCATTGTATTTATTTAGTTAGATTTATCACTTATTTAGATTTTAATAACACCCTCGTATTTTTTATATTTTAATGACAAGGGGTACAAGAGTGAACCTGAAATGGACCATCTCCTTTGGACTGACTCAGATATCTTAACAATTTAAAAGAATAGATATAAACCATTAAAGATGTCACAATGTCAGTCTGTACGTATTCCATACTCGTTGCAAGCGATCTCTCACGGCGGGAGTCACCAAACCTGTTACATTCTTTGTCTGTTTGTCCAAGATACGGCTTGAATATACATCGGCAGTTCATTTTAATTACGGCAAGTTTTTCGGACTTAAATTCGGCCTAAGGCCTTGACTAGACTAGTGAAATTATTACTAGCCCTAGCCCTGCAATTTCGACTGTGTAGTTCCTGTTCCCGTGGTAATAAGACGATGATAAGAGGATGATATGATACTCGCGAATAACGTGGCTATCTATTAGTAAAAGAATTTTCAATATCGGTTTACTATATTCAGAGATTATGCCCAAACTCACAAATTTAGGTACAAACTTTTATCAAAAATGCCGCGGTAACGATTTGTCGGGGATAATTTCCGATATGTTGCTCATTTCTCTTCTATCTTCCAGTGAAATTCCAATTAAAATCGGTCCAGCCGTTTCAAAGACTAGCCCGGAATTGTATCATAAATAATTAAAAGCATAAAACAGTTATTACGCAGGATATAAACAGACACAGACAGTAATTTATATTTTACTAGCGGACGTCCACGAATTCGTGCGCATGAAATTTAGTTTTTCACAAATCCCTCTGGAACCATGGATTTTACGGGATTAAAAATAGTGTATGTGTTAATCTAGATTAAATCTATTTCCAGTCTAAATTTCAACTAAATCGGTTCAGTAGTATTAAAGAGAAACAAACATCCATACAAACTTTCGCGTTTATAATATTAGTAGGATGTATTGATTTGTCGGATGACGACAAAGATTTTATAATGTAGATATGTCACTAGCGCGTCGTAACTGAGGCGGTCAAAAGTGGCTAATTGTCTTAATTTCATTTACTCGCATTGTAACCAATGAAAGTTATTCAAACAAATAATACCTAAATATTGTCTACAATGTCGAGTTGTGTGTTCAAGAAGTTTAAAAACTATATATACATAAATCTATACTTATAATAAATCTGTAGAGAGGTCAATTCTGTACATGAAATATATTTCCAAAATAACTATCAGGGGGTGATTAGTGATCGATACTGATGCCAAAAATGCAATTAGTAAAATTTTTGTCTGTCTGTCTGTCTGTCTGTCTGTCTGTCTGTCTGTCTGTTTGTCTGTCTGTCTGTTTGTCTGTCTGTATGTTCTTTATAGAAACAAAAACTACTGGATGGATTTTAACGAAACGTGTAGGGTAGGGGTAGGGTAGGGTAGAGGTCGGGTAGGGTAGGATAGGGGTAGTTGAAAGTTTACAACGACTTTCACGCGGACGAAGTCACGGGCGTCCGCTAGTATATAATATAAGTAAATACAAAATTATGTAGGTATGTGTGCGTTCAGTGGAGTAGCTAAATTCGGATCACTTTTAGCATTGATTTTGTATTACGAAACATATCTTATAGTAGAAATTGTTCGGATGACGTCACGTTCCTTACAATTTAATATGGGAGATCCACTCACACATATAGCGTCACAAGTTTACTAGGTACTTACTGAATGCAATCCATGTGGTCAGGCCCTAAGTTCGGACTTAGTACCAGTTTGGCGTGCGGTATTCAGCAGCTATGCTCTTAGGGACATGATCCACATACCAAATCAGTTTTGCCGAATCGGAATCTTATTACCATACAACTCTAAAAATTGACATCTCAGATAATTCATTAAGACATTCCAAGATGATGATAGCTTTTTAATTCTAAATATAATATATAAAACTCAAAGGTGACTGACAGACATAGTGACTGACGCACAGCCCAAACCACTGGACGGATCAGGCTGAAATTTGGCAAACAGGTAGATGGTAAGACATTGGCATTTGCTAAGAAAGGATTTTAATCAATTTTACCCCCAAGGGGATAAAATAGGAGATGAAAGTTTGTATGAAACTTTGCCATCGAGTTGGCTGGAAATTAAAATAGATTTTACTCTGGACCTACACATAGGCCTTTACCTCGGACTACTTAACCTTTTATCTCGGAAAAATCCATGGTTCTCGCGGGATTTGTGGAAAACTGAATTCCACGCGGACGAAGTCGCAGAAGCCCGCTAGTTGTATATGAATTAGGAGTATGCTAATAGTAAAGCAATTTTGTAAAAGTAACAGGATATCTGCGATCACTATTTTTCCACGGCGCTGCAACGGATTACTAAAAAACGCTCCATACTAAATAGCACAATTTAATGACGTCGTCGATTCGTAAGATCATTAGGTTTGATGGGCGTCCAAACAAAATTACAAATATCCTTGTTATATAAGCGTTAAAGTTTATTTGTTTATTTATTGAAAAAAAGTCACGTTTAATGTAAGGAAGCTAAAAATGTATGACTTTTCATATAAATACGACAAGAGATTTTTAGTAGATTTTAAAATTTTATATACTTATTTTGCAAACATCCAACATTTTTGTTTTTTACATATTAATTAGTTTTTATTAACCTTATTTACCCGAACGTCAATAAAAATCAATATATATATACTAAATTTTGACTTCGACATTATCAACCTTTTTCAAACGTTCAAACCTTTTTAAAATACTTTAGACCAAGTGTCCCTGAATGTAATAGACTATGGAGCTTCGATATAGAGCTTAGGCCCACCACGCTGCTTTAATACGGGAGTGCGGGTGTTTCATGTTTACTGAAAATTTCTTACAAGAAAAAGCGTTTAGTATTTTTTCATATTTTTATTTTTTATAGGTTAGACCACTACAATCTGTGCCAGGATTCGAACACAGGACCCCTTGATCAGCCTACTGAACGAACGAGGTACTAGCAAAAATAAAAAAATATATAAAATTACAAAGGCTACGTTACATAGGCACGTATGCAAGTAATTTACGGGCAAATTACTATTATCGGCGTATTTCATTTAGCGCGACGCCGCAATAAATAATGTTCTGTGACGAATCGGGACTCACCGGGACTGGGCGCTTCCTATGATACAGGAGCGTTACTTGCAATTTGGAGGTGGCATATTTATTTATTAACTAGTAGACGCATACGTGATTTCACCCTCGTGATTCCCGTTCCCGTAGGAATACGGAGATAATGGGCTATCTAACACTGAAAGAATTTTTCAATTCGGACCAGTAGTTCCTGAGATTAACGCGTTCAATCAAACAAACAAACTCTTCAGCTTTATAATATTAGTATTTATAACAACGAAGCGCTAAAGCTCCTCACAGGTTCGTACCTAATCTATCCGACATCCGATGTCCAAGGGACATTTTTCATTTATTCTTTATTTTTTACTAGTTATCGATTTCTACACGACATCGTACCGGAACGCTAAACCGGTAGGGTGGTAACAAGCCAAAGCCTCCCACCAGCCAGACCAGACTGGAATTAACAAAGACTCAATCGGCCCAGCCGGGGATCAAACCCAGGACCGCCGTCATGTAAATCCACCGCACATATCACTGCGCCACGGAGACCGTCAAGTAATTCTGGCTGAAATTTGGCATACAGGTAGATATTTTAGCAATAAAATACATTTCATGTCACAAATGGTGTAACTAGAACTAATTGATTTTGCCTAATACACGAGTATAACTCTAAAAGCCGCATCCAACTATCGCTCGGCTTATCACCTCCTAAGCACATATTACCGATCGGTTCCGCGCGACGCCGGGTCGCTGTAATAGGCTAACACAATCATGATAATATGCGCCATGCGATGGATTTAATTACGCTTCTTACTGTAAACTAATTACAGTAGTCTACTGCATAAGGATTTAGAACAGTGGTTTTAACCAGTTAAATAAATAAATAAATAAATATACTTAAACAATACACATCACTATTTAGCCCCAAAGTAAGCATACAGAGTAGCTTGTGTTATGGGTACTAAGATAGTTGATATTATAATATTAATATACATTTATATACTACATATAAATACTTATATAATGTATAAATACACACAGACACTGGAAAACACCCATGTTCATCACACAAATATGTTACAGTTGTGGGAATCGAACCCACGGCCGTGGATGCAGAAAGCAGGATCACTACCCACTGCGCCACGCGGCCGTCAAAAAGGCTGTTGTTAAGGGCGGATTTACATTTGCCTGACGTGTCGTGTCGTGACGCATTAGAACAGAATCGGTATCATACATTTTGTATGGCTACGTTTACACTTATGTGTTGTGACATGTCGTAGCTTCTGATGTGCCGCATACAAAATTTATGAAACTGATTCTATTCTGATGCGACACGTCAGACAAATGTAAATCCGGCTTTAGGGTCATTGCACACATGTCATATTATCAATCAGAAAGAAGTCGTCACCGCCTCGTCTTTCGCCTCGTCGTCAACAAGCCCGGCTACATTGTATAAAGGTACATCGCTTATTTTCATGGCAACTTCGTTGTTAGTGACATTTTATTTTTGGCAGCCCATATAAATAAAGTTCAAATTGTAATAAAACTTATAGGCGAATACTACATCGACGAGTAAAAAATAGCAGAATCACACCCCAGGCGTAGCCTCGCCGTCGATTACCTGGCCTATTCAGTAATTTCGTCTTCATCTGATATATAAAATTCTCGTGTTTTCGTTGCCATACTCCTCCGAAATGGCTAGACCGATTTTGGTGAAATTTTTTGTGCTTATCCGGTATCTATGAGAATAGGCCAACATCTATTTCTCAAACCCCTAAATCCTAGGGGTAGGGTAAAAGTAAGGTATGACTAGGGTAGGGGTAGGGTTGAGGAACGGTAGAGGTAATGTAGGGGTAGGGTAGGAGTAGGGTAGAAGCAGGGTAGGGTAGGGATAGGGAAGAAGTGCATCATAAGCCAAAGCGAAGCTTGAGCGGGTTCGCTAATTAACCTATAAAAATCAACATGAAATCAACTGAGAAATGTCCTTTATACTGTATGATATCAACGAAGGGTTGTTAGTAGGCATCGTATGACATTTGTTACATCTCTATTTCGAATATGTCAAATAACATACATCACAGTTACGTCCAGCTGTTTCACCCGCGTAGTTTTCGTCCCTTGGGGAAACGGGGACAAAATATAGCCTATCGCAAATAATTTATTTATTTTATAATATCTTATACTAAACTACTGAGGAACACATACATTTTTAGGCAAAAGGCGACCTTATCACTAATAGTGATATCTTCCAGGCAACTTAAACATAAATAATCTAAATATCCTGTGAGATGGGAAATTGCAATACTTAATTAATTAAATAATAAGTACTATTCACTAAATAATAAAAATAAATAAATAATAATAATAAATAATGTGATTTTTTATTGATAAAAAAATTTCAAAACTCGGTTCAGTAGATCCAGAGATTACTCCCTAGAACCTTACATACATTGCCACAGTATAGATATTGATTTGACGGCCTCCGTGGCACAGTGGTATACGGGAGGTCCTGGGTTCGAGCCCTGACTGGGCTGATTGAGATTTTCTTTTTGTCCAGGTCCATTATTTATCCGAATATGACCAAAAATTTTGGAACACGAGACTTGAACTCAAGTTCGCATGATACGCATTTAAACAATATTAACCCTAATATTTATTAGTTAGTACAAAAAGCGTGGCATCCCAAATGGTACATCGGACCGGCGTCGAACCGGCTGGGTGGTTGTTTTTGTACCGACCGCATTGTGGGCATAGCTTCTTAACCCTTTAATGTCAATGTTTAACTACTTGTAGCCTAAGGTCCCGTATATACAGGGTGCTCGGCTGTATTTCCCATAACTTCAAGGTGGACGAGACGAGACGAGACAAGGACGAGCACTTATAGGAGCCGAACTATATTTTTTTAACTAAAAAATAAAAACTTTTTATGTTTTCATACAAAGTAATTCAAATAATTCCGAATAACCATGCAACATGCCTTTATCTATCTTTGCATTTTAAAATACGTAAAACTTGGCTAAGCCATAATTAGAAGGATGCGTATAAGGAACACATCAGATCTACGAGTATTTACAATAGAATTATTATTTACTCCGAAAATATTAATTTTTAGAAGACATATTCCTTGAACATTTTTAATTAATTTACGGTAAATAATATAACCATAAGTGAAATACTCCCCAGCACCCTGTATAACATGACCTTTACTTATCTGTCTACCGAATGAAAAGTTTTTTATATCAAATTATATATAAAGAATAAATTATATTGCCAATGGATTATCCAAATATTTCACTTATGGATATAATGATGTCCAGAATCTAGAACTGATTTTTCGCAGACAACCTACATCACAGTGTTCATAATAAAATTTTAACTAAACTTTAATTCAAGTCAAGCATTTTAGCGTTCCGGTACGATGTCGCGTAGTATCCGTCGAGGTAAAGGTAATGTCAGCCATTGACGACCGATAAAACTGATCGTGTGTTGGTCTCGATGGACATGATGTCATGCACATCGCGACTAATACATTGACAATTTACTTGACATTAACAATCTCCAAATAAATTTAGCGAAGTCAAAGTGCATTCATTTTAATATTAATAATCTAAAAGATACTTTAAATATACAATATAATGGCATAACAGTAGAATCCATAAATAGCATAAAGTTTCTTGGTGTATATATAGATAATCAACTTAATTGGAAAGAACACACTACTAAGGTTTCAGGAAAGATAAATAGCTTCTGTTTCGTTCTTAGAAGACTCAGAAACATCCTAGATCAAAAAACCTGTTTAGAGGTCTATCATGCATATGTTGCTTCCACCCTACGATATGGGTTGCCATTTTGGGGAAATGGTACCGATATCAACAGGGCATTTGTTGCCCAAAAGAAATGTGTACGAGCAATGTGTGGTGCGGCGCCTCTAGACACTTGCAAACCATTGTTTAGAAAACTGAATGTGTTAACATTGCCAAGTATGTATATTTTCACTATCTGCGTTTTTATAAAAAAGTATGAGTACCTCTTTTGTAAAAAATCTGATTTGCACTATAGTGATACAAGAAACCCTCATAACTTGATGCTGAATTATTCTCCTAGAACTAAATTATACTTAAAGAATTGTCCTGCGATGTGTATCAAAATATTTAACCGCATTCCGAAAGATATTAAAGCGTTACCTATGGCACAATTTAAAAGAAAATTATACGACTGGTTGATAAGTAAAACCTACTATAATGTCAAAGAACTATTAAAATAATAATTGTAAAAATGTTAATTGTAAAAATAATGAATTTTGTATATTATTGTATTGCAAGTGTAACTTTATTTTATTTTCATTTTTAATTTAATTTGGTAATTATGACTATTGATGTTATTTTTTCTTTTTTATTTGTAATTTCATTTAATTTAATTTAGTAACTGTGACTGTATTTATCTTTTTCTTAATCTCATTTCATTTAATTTAGTAATTGTGACTATTTGTATTTTTTATATTTGCACACTATTAATTTAGTGGAATGTTGTATTCTTGCAAATAAACAATTATTATTACACGATTAGTTTTATCTGCTGTCAAGCCGTTAGCGCTGCAGGCGTGTGATTGATCGTCAGTGGCTGACATTAATCCGCTTCCATCTAGACTGCATATTCAGTTAATATCAAGGGCTAACTTGTCACACAATAAAAGATAGCCTTCATGAAAAGTATTTTTATCGAATCATCATCCTATATTCGACTCACTTCTCCCTTCAGAATGAAAGGGTGTACGCCAATAGTTCACCTCGCTGATCCTATGCGGATTGGCAGACTTCACGCACGTAGAGAATTAAGAAAATTCTCTGGTATGCAGGTTTCCTCGCGATGTTTTTCCTTTACAGTGAGACACGTGATAGTTAATTTCTTAAAATACACATAACTGAAAATTTGGAGGTGCATGCCCCGGACCAGAACCTACTCCCTCCGGAATCGGAGGCAGAGGTCATATCTACTGGGCTATCTCGGCTGTTTTTGCCGAATACCAAGAATTAAATTATGAATTTTTAATGTTTGTTCGTTGTAAAGTGCTCGCTCTGGCATTTTTATATTGTAATATGTTTTGTTGGCAAAAAATGCCACACATCCCAAGCTTGCATGCCAAAAGTGGACCAAAAACGAATGACATTAAGACAAAAGAATTGCTAATAGACATTGCACGAGGAATCCTAATGAGATGGAATTAATTTCTTTTATTCGACTATGCGCAAACTTCTAAACTAAATTAAGAAATAATAAAAATTGTTTCTTCTTCCATTAAAAATGAAATTAAAATAACAGTCCACAAAGATTGTTATGTTACATCAGCAGTTAAAGGATTGCCCGTTTCTATCTTACCTTTTGATATCAGAATATTATAAGATAATAATAAAAATTTTAATAAAAAAAATACAACCGACTTCAAAACCTAAAAACGTACCCACTAAACTAAAAAGCGAAAAATAACATCATAATATGTTCTACCTGCTGATCAGTATGAAGGCGGTGCTAAGCCGGTGATGTATTAATTCAAGCCATGTGAGCATATCTTATAGATTTAGATTTTGCAGACAATGTTGTTTCATGTGGTCCTGTCAGAAATGGCTTAAATTAAGACAACACCGGCTAAGCACCGACTTCATACTGATCAGCAGGTAGAACATATTATGATGTTATTTTTCGCTTTTTAGTTTAGTGGGTACGTTTTTAGGTTTTGAAGTCGGTTGTATTTTTTTTATTAAAATTTTTATTATTTTTCAATTTTTAGTGTAAAATTTCATCTCAAACGAATACATCAGACCCCTAATGACAGTCACAACCCATCTTGGTACAAATTTCTCAGCAATACAAATTAATCAAGCCCAAGCACAAGGTAGCTACCGTAAACCGTCAAGGGGTTCCCTTCATTGACCTTGGTCTTCATCATCAGACCCCTAATAACAGACACAACTCATCTAGGTAGAAAGTTCTCAGCAATACGAATTAATCAAGGCCAAACACAAGGTAGTTACTGTTAACTGTTAAGGAGTTCCCTTAATTGTCCTTGGTCTTCATCACCAAACCCCTAAATGACAGTCACAACCTATTTATGTGGAAAGTTCTCATTAAGACAAATTAATCAAGCCCAAACACAAGGTAACTGCTGTAAATCGCCAAGGAGTTCCCTCGTCTATTTATGACTCCATCATCAGATCGATTTTAAACCTTCATAATTTTGTATTTCTTAAAGGCACTAAATGGAAAAGTTCACGAACACACTAGACACCCATATAATTTTCGAAAGTTCTCCTCAATTTCTCCAGGATTCCATCATCAGATCTTGTCATGATGGCAATGGGACCAAATGGGGACTATACCGTTTCAAACAAAAAAAAAATTTTTGAAATCGGTCCACGCGTCTTTGAGTAATCGGTGTACATACATAAAAAAAAAAAAAAAAAAAAAAAAAAAAATACCGACCGAATTGAGAACCTCCTCCTTTTTGAAGTCGGTTAAAAAGAAACTTATGTTCAAAAGGCTAAATGTGTCACATTCGTCGAGCTCGAGTCTCCTCTCAGAATGAGAGGGGTTAGGCCAATAGTCCACAACGCTGGCCAAATGCGACTTGGCAGACTTCACACACGCAGAGAACTAAGAAAATTCTCTGGTATGCAGGTTTCCTCACGATGTTTCCCTTCACGTGATATTTAATTTTCTTAAAATGCACACAACTGAAAAGTTGGAGGTGCATGCCCCGGACCGAATTCGAACTCACCGCCCTTTGGAATCGGAGGCAGAGGTCATATCCACAAGGCTATCACGGATGTAAGTCGTACGTATATACGTATATTTTTAGGAAAAAAGTCAGAAGTGGATTATAAAAGATATGCCTTCGCAGAGCCTTAACGTATTTTCAAAATTGTATGTTGATCGGTTGACAGAATCCCTAATTGGGATTTTTTCGAAATCTTTTTCACATTTTGTATTACATTCCTTAGATTGTTTCGAATTATTAGCACGTATGAATGAATCGGTCCAATTCCCTCATATGCCATTAGTAATAATGCCGTTGCAACTTCAAAAGGCCCTTTGTAAGGACGTTCCGGCGAAATGGCTTTGGTAATTTTAAGAGGGCAAAAAAGGAGAGATTTTTGTAAAGACCTCTCTCCCCGTTCGTTTTCTCCGGGCAATTTTGTCCGGGAGATAGCGTTTTACTCTAACCCACTGTGCAATTAGGCGATCAATGGGGCTAAGTAAATCAGTGTTAAAGTACTTTTTGCCATTTTGAGCAAGGATCTCATCATTAATAACCCATATTCTGGTCACTATTGAGCGCGAGTCACCTCTTAGAATGAGAAGATAAGCCTTAATATACCACGCGCGCTGGTCAAACCCGGACTAGCACACTTCACACATGTAGAGGATTAAGAAAATTCTCAGATTTTCTCACGATGTTTTTCTTTCACCATTTGAGCGTGATAATTAATTTTGTGAAATACACATCTTCGTCGTTATCAACCCATATTCGGCTCACTGCTGAGCTCGAGTCTCCTCTGATAATGAGAGGGGTTAGGCCAATAGTCCACCACGCTGGCCAAATACGGCTTGGCAGACTTTACACACGTAGAGAATTAAGAAAATTCTCAGGTATGCCAGGTTTCCTCACGATGACACCTCACTCTTTCACCGTGTGAGACACGTGATATTTAATTTCTTAAAATGCACACAACAGAAATTGCCTCCTTGTAAATCCACCGCGCATACCACTGCGCCACGGAGGCCTTTGAAAGAAGTGAGCGGAAACTAATACAGACAAGAATCTTAGAATACTGGGTTTATCGTAGAACTCCAAGCAGAACCCGGGAATTATGACCCGGGTGGTGGTTTAGGTACCTACTCACCATACCATGGTTACAGTATGGTTACTGTTACCCTAAGTAGAGATGAGGGTACTCCAAAGAGGAAATAAGGGCACTCCGTATTTACCGGGAGGCCTGGTCTTCAGTTGAGACAATTTAGGGTAATTATGAATGTTATTTAAACGGGTACATACCGCGATAAAATGACGAGATTTTTATTGTAGATATTTGTGTAATGTACCCGTTTAAATAACATTCATAATGACCAACCAAGAAATAAGTTTAAAATCATTAATTTAGGGTAATGTCAGTAAAATATAGTTGACCTAAAGATTCTTACAAACGTTCAAAAAATTTGGTTTTTCATCTTTGTGTAGGTATTTCAAATCGCGTTTTCTCGAGAACGATACATCTAATTAAATTGTAAATGGTAAAATTGTCATTTGAATCATTAAATACTTAATAAATAATTTTCATGCCAAATTGGCAAGATACATTTACCATCTACATCTACCGACCACCTGTATATATAATGCATGTATCTGCAAAAAAATAAATTGATTGATTGATAAATTATAACTTTAGAAGCGAGCCAGGTGCTACGCGCTGTGTAAGGTACCTTTGTGCCTAAAAATAAACAATCAATGTTTTACATTAACGAAATATCTAAACATACTAGATATATGTTAATACTTTTTCTAGTTCATTCATATTGAAATCGTGCAATTCCTATTTCCGTCTCACTAAAAGCCTTAGAAATATCAATAATTTCACCGTCTAGCTGCCGATATGCCGCTCGTACCCGGATGGGTTTAAATTAGATCCAATTTGGAGGAGACGGCGCATAGCACTTATTACATAAATAGAATATGAATTACTTATTATTCTGACAGGTACCTATACCTATGTGGCTTTGAGGAACTCACCGGTATAGTGGGAAAGCTATTCGCGGAGGATTTACAAGACGGAGGTTCTGGGCTCGATCCCCGGCTGAGCCGGTTAAGGTTTTCTTGATTGATCCTGGTCTGGCTGGTGGGAGGCTTCGGCAGTTTCTAATTACCACTTCCGATAGATTATAATATACCGAAAAATAACACATTAAATTGCAATCAGTATTGAAAAAATACTGATTAATTGCAATCAGTATTGAAAAAATACTGATTAATTGCAATCAGTATTGAAAAAATACTGATTAATTGCAATCAGTATTGAAAAAATACTGATTAATTGCAATCAGTATTGAAAAAATACTGATTAATTGCAATCAGTATTGAAAAAATACTGATTAATTGCAATCAGTATTGAAAAAATACTGATTGCAATTTCAAATTCAAGTTCAAAATTCAAAATTAATTTATTTCAAGTAGGCTCAGTTTACAAGCACTTCGATACATCAGTTGACTATTTGTAAAGGATTCCGGTTCGGAAGTCAGGTTCTGCTGAGAAGAAACCGGCAAAAAACTCAACAATTGCTCTTTAAAAAAATCATACAACATTGTAATTTACAATTGATGACAACATTACAATTTCTTATAGTTTTACTTCCTGTGTGAAGCTGGAAGCTGATCCAACGGCCTCCGAGCATCTTTATCATTGAGGAACTCATCAATAGTGTAACCTCGACTAAGTAAATGTTTTTAACATATTGCTTAAAGCTATGCATTGGCAGGTCCATTTCAGTTCACAATATGACGGAAGATTATAATATCATGAGTGAGATTATAAAATAACGTATTTTACAATCTAACGGTGACTTACATACAATTTATAAACTGTCACCATCCTATTGTCTTTTAGAAACCAAAGTTAGTTTAAAATAAATAGTCAATTAGTAGTATTAAGACTGGGTTTCCCTGTTATTGATCGATTACTTCTTCACATTTGTTTTTTTCTTCATCTTTTTGTTTGTTTGTCTTTTTTATTTTTGTTTAGAGTAAGTTAATAATTTGTGTTATGTACCCAATGCAAGCATGTTGTGTTTGCTTTAAGTAGGCACAATTACATGAGGATGAGTAGAAGCTTTGACGGCCTCCGTGGTCCATCCACGGCGCAGTGGTGTGCGCGGTGGATTTACATAACGGAGGTCCTGGGTTCGATCCCCGGCTGGGTCGATTGTGATTTTCTTAATTGGTCCAGGTCTAGCTGGTGGGAGGCTTCGGCCGTGGCTAGTTACCACCCTACCGACAAAGACGTACCGCCAAGCGATTTAGCGTTCCGGTACGATAACTAACTTGTTAGGAGGAGGATTTTCATCCTCCTCCTAACAAGTTAGCCCGCTTCCATCTTAGACTACATCATCACTGTCATCAATCATCATGAGATTGTAGTCAAGGGCTAACTTGTAAAGAATAAAAAAAAAGCTACTTTTAATATATGTTAGGTTAAGTCATTGTGCCAGTTTAGCAAACCAATAAAAAAAACGAACTTTAGAATTTAAGATGCAAAGCTATTAGGCAGGCAATGTGGCAACGTTAAATCAATATTGGACAGGAGATCGAAAGCTATCATTTTGGGAGTGCAGACAAGTAAAATAATTCAGTTTGTACGTAATAAGAACGTCGCGCCGTCTCGCCTGATTTGAATCTAATTTGGCCCCATCCTGGGAGGAGCCATATTGAGAGGTAGACGGTACGTATTGATATTTCCATGGCTAATTTTATGGGTATCGGCATTTTGACAATTAGTCTGCTATTACAGATGGTTGAATCACCTATATACTAAAGATAATTTACTTCATGAATAGCTCGTCTTGAATTAGCGGTCATGAATAGCTCGTCTATTTAGGTCCCTTTTTTTGAGGGGGGAGGGGGGTTGGGCGAGCGCATTGCCTTATGAGACCCGAAGGCTGAAAGAAAGACAGAGGACGGAACGACTCTCTAAGGGCGTCTCCTATGAAACTCTAACCTCGGCTTAGAGGGCGATTCGGGAGGGAGTAACCGTGACCTGAGTGAATAGTCCGGACGCCTCCAAGATCGTGAGTTAGAAAACGTCCGGGTGACGTTAGATATCGGGGACCTCGTCTTCGCCGGCGCCCATTTACGAGTAATTATTTATACTGTACGATGTATACCTACAATGTACATATCTATAGTCATCGTCATCATATCAGTCCAATATCTAATGGGCATCCGCAGCAGAACATAGAAATTTTGTAGAGACTTCTAAACATCCCGATCCCGATCCTGAGCCTTATCTTACCAGCCGATAGACGTCACGTCTTTGCCGGTAGGGTGGTAACTAGCCACGACCGAAGCCTCCCACCAGCCAGACCTGGAGCAATTAAGAAAATCTCAATCTGCCCAGCCGGGAATCAAACCCAGGACCACAAAACGGAGGTCCTGGGTTCGATTCCCGAAATCCACCGCGCATACCACTGCGTCACGGAGGCCATCAAAACATTGTCATTGGTGGTCAGTTGTCTTTGAAAATGCGCGCTGTCAATACGTCAAGAAAGCAGAGCAGAGAATTATCGTTTCTTCGCAATTTGAATTATTACAATTTTAGGTCAGATTCAAAACATATTAAGATAGATCAACATTGCTCGGAACCCTCGTCATGCGAGTCAACTCGCACTTGTCCTGATCTGTTCTGATTCTTACAGTATGTTTGAGTACCTTTAAGTAAATAACCCTTCTTGCAGTCGGGTAATAAACATTCAGGCAAGCACCTTTCATATTAGGTCTTATCCACACTATGACGGGAGATAGTGGACGTGCTTCATATAAAAAATGTCTTAACAAAGAAATCTGTTTGTGTTAATCTCCATTTCTGATAATTTATTATCGTTTCTCTGGTTTAAGATCTTTATTTTCTCAAAAGAATTACATAAAATTCGCTTATATGAGAAATACAATTAACTCACTAAGGTAATTCACGTGTGTACATACTAATTAGACTTAAATCCTACATACAATAAATCAAAATAAATCAAAATAAATAATTGCTAAAAAGAAAAGAAAAAAAAAAAACAAAAAGAATGCGGGTAGATTTTAAATTACATGTTTGTAACCGGCTTCTTACGTAGTATACTTGACTAGTTTTAATAAAACAAAGATTATAGCTTACTGGATGCGGCATGTGTTACAATGACATGTTATTCAATATATATAGTTTCTACTATGTATAGATTTTTATATTACTTCTATATCTTGGCCTTGAGTTAACCGCCATTTTGGCACGATTTCAATGTTGTGTGTGTGCTTTCTAATAGAAGATTAATGCTGACAACAGTCTGGAAGGTTTCGGCCACTTTATATGATTAGTCTCGGCCAGCGGTTCTCAAATATTGTGACAACGACGAAGACAAAATAAAATAGATACCTGTTTTCTCTTCTATTGACCAACTTAAAAGATCACATTTTAATTATAATTCTATTTGCATTAATAAATAATATTAAGATATTATTTGTTCTTTCATAAGCTTAAATTAATACGCCACTGGCTTGGCACCGCCTTCAAAATGATCAGAATGTAGCACATAGGTACCATGTTATTCTTCGCTTTTTAGTTTATTTTGTGTTTTTAAAGTCGGTTGATTTTTTTTTGTTGAAAAAAAAATAAGGTTTGGTACCAAGAAGAATTGAAAAAATAAAAATCATAGATTTTTCGCCATTCTCGAGTTATAAATGGTGTAACTAACCCGCCTTTGTATTACAATAATCTGATATCAACTATTAATAGATTCTACCTTAAACCAAGTGCCAAATGGTTTGCCGTAAGTATTTAGCCACTTTACATGATTAGTCTCGGTCAGCGGATCTCAAATCTCAACCACTGTCGCCACCGAGCGCCTCTTGAGACAAGACGTAGAGTGAGGACCTTTTACGTTTAGCTACTCGAAATTCCCCGGATCTTTTAGATGTGGTTTTAATGTGGCAATCAAATTAAGTGATTACTATAAATTGAACAGAAGCAGGCGATAGTTTACAGAAATTCATTAGAAATAGTGATTAATTGATTGTTTTGCTTGATGCTATTGATTAAAACCAACGAATCCTAGTGTCAAATTTACACGTCTCGGACACAAAATCCTCTACGCAGGATTCAAGATCTATTTATTTTTATTTTATTTTATTTATTTATTATTTAATGTATATTTTATCCATAACAAGGATTCTTTATATTGAAGATATTTTTTATAGAAAAGCACTATTTAATCGATACTAAAGCGAAATGCTGATAGTTTTTGATAACAGTTTTTTCTACTAATATAATGACAAATAAAACTCTTTGGTATTGTGTAACTTTGAGAAGCACTGCACAATATGGCGTGAATACTTTTTCAAGATAACGTGGACGGATAAAGATAACACATACAATACTGAGACACTTTAGCTGTTAAGTTACAACAATAACAATAATGGTACAGCTCATAAGAGCGATCCAGCACCACCTTGCCTCGTGCAGTTAGTGTTCTATACATATATGGACTTCTACAACTGTAAAAAAGAAAATATTTCTATTAGGTTTAGTTTCCAAGCAATTTGAAACATCAAGTTACGTCATGTTTTAATATAATTATGTATGTGATAGTTAAATCTTAAAATTAAAGTTACGAGGGTTCCAAATGTGCCTTGTTCGAGAAGAATCCACAACAAATTCAGCCAGGGTTTATACTCTCACTACGCTAAGTTGTAGAGTCACTGGATAATTTTAAATCAAACTGTCATGAGGCTAGGTGATTCAGGCGAAGTGGCGGGTTGCTCTGATGTATGATGACCTTTAAAGTATTAAGAAAAATCCATACTTCTCACTGGATTTGTGAATTCCACCCGGAAGAAGTTTGTTAGTTATCCATAATATTAAAAATTGGGAAAAATTATTAAAATACCTCTATGAAAACTGTCAGTTATTTAGTATTGTAAATTGACCCGTATCCGCTCCCTGTGTGCCATCTGACCTCAGCAACTGAATAATGACAGCGAAACATGTAAAACGTCGCCGACTCGTCGTAATGAGGCGCCGCAGACATGAGACACGACAGACGAATGGCGATGGACAGAAATATTTATGAGTATTATTTGTATTATACAAATAATACTATAGGTATTTGTATTATACAAATAATACTATAGGTATTTGTATTATACAAATAATACTATAGGTATTTGTATTATACAAATAATACGGCTAAATATTATTTAATGTCACCCAGGTCCGACAAAATACGTGCATTGCACGTTGTAGAGTCTACATCTCCTGAGGATGCTTTCGGGGTGAAACGTACGTATTTTGTCGGACCTGGGTGACGTTGTCGCATGGGTTCGTCTGCTTTTCGCGGATGATAGCAAAATAAACAAATCATTATATAATCATGATGAACTTCCGCAAAGTAACGCCTGCTTCTATCCAACGGATAAATATATTATTTAGAAATGAGTAGGTTCGAGCATGAGTAACGTCCGTCTTTGTACCGTGGCAAACGTTTCATAGAGTCGCCTTTGCTACACACACAATATACAAACAATTAAGCACATGAAAAGTAAAGTGAAAAGTAACTCAGAATATTGTGATGTGTGACAAAACTTATAAATAAAGATAATCTCTTTCTTATTCACTTATGGCTGGGCTGGGACTTAATATCAAAAACGGATAACTTACGGATCCGAAACCTGGTCGCTAACTGTGGCCCTCATAAAAAGGCTCAAAGTCACTCAGCGGGAAAACGCAGTGTTAGTCGACCCCCCGCTAGGTGAACTGAGGACATCAAACGGGTTGCGAGGAGCTGCTGGATGCTCGCTCGAGACCGATTTGTTTGGAAGTCCATGCAAGAGGCCTATGTCCAGCAGTGGACGTCCATCGGTTGTTAATGATGATGATGGTGATGATCAAAAACGCCGAAAGTAACAGGCAGCGTAAAATCGACTATTCTTTCTGCTTTTCAGACATTCCACACACCTAAGATTTGTGATTTTGAAATGTCTATTCTATTATAAGTCACTTAATGATTGAGCTAGTAGTGAAGTTGATCACAACCGAACGTTTTTAAATCATCCTTAATAACAATTAAAACAAAAACATAAGTGATAAAAAAGCGTGTGTCTTCTCCGACGCACGAATGGAATTTATTCTTTCAGATCGACTGTCTAAATAGGTGTATGTTGCCCCGCAGCATACACTATGTACGTCTCAATACTCACACCTCAAAAGGAAGCCGAGGAGCAGCAGGCCGCGGCGTTGGCGGCAGCGCACGGTGAAAGGTGCGCAGAATAGGTTGCGCGTAAAAAACGTATAGATGTCATTCGTTTATCGAGTTTTACTGCCCATATTTTTTTTATACTATATATGAAAATCGATTCTAAAGAGTAAACTTCATAAAAACAAATTGTACTTAATGTAGCTACAGTATACAGAAACGCGACATTTTGTCTCACGTCTGCTTTAGTCCTAAGTGAACACAATTTTAGGCGGAAGTTGGTAATTCCGTAAACTATATTATCGTAATTTCATGCAATTACGAAAACAATATTGTCATTGTTTGTAATTCGATAAAAAGGAGTCATAATTTTGAAAATAAATGACTGTCTTGTGTTCTTTTGTTGTATGTTTCTTAAGAACTCTAACTTTACTCATACGGTCTTATTTATAAACATGGATAAAGATTTAAACCTCAAATTTCTTCAAAGTGAAGTGAACTTTAAACTGTAGAGATTTAGGTCCACTTTACTTTAAACAAAATTAAGACTTGTCTTTATCCATGTTTATGAAGGGGGTAAGACTAACATAATAGACCGAGAGTCTGCAATAGCCAGACATACCATATTTTATGAAAACTGATATTTTGCCTCTAGTTGTCCAAGTTTTTTTAGTAAATAACAAGTTAGATCTTGACTGCAATCTCACCTGATGGTTAGAGATGATGCAGTCTAAGATGGAAGCGGGCTAACTTGTTAGGAGGAGGATTAAATTCACACCCCTTTCGGTTTCTACACGACATCGTACCGGAACGCTACATTACCTATTTGGTACATTATTTTTCATACTCCTGGAAAGGTTATAGTACACTTTTCATCACGCTACAATCGATAAGAGCAGAGCAGTGAAGGGAAATGTTGGGAAAACGGGAGAAATTACTCCATTTTTACAGCGATAAGGGATTACAGAGGTCTAAGGCGGACAAAGTCGCAGACGTCCGCTAGTCCTTCATAAAATGACGTATGTCTCGCTAGAGTAGGCTCTTTATCCAATTCATTAAAACAGATATAATAATTAGTTGTCGTTGGTGCCTCTTAATCCGATATACGAGTAATAATCATGAATACAGTAATTATTATTATTGTCATTCGGCATAAGTAAAATAAATAAGCCAATTAATTTGTTCGGTTACGAATGGTAACGTAATAAATACAATATGACATTGAATATTGGATAAAAGCAGGCGTTACTTTGCGGAAGTTAATCATGATTATATAATGATTTATTTATTTTGCTATCATCCGCGAAAAGTCGACGAACCCATGCGACAACGTCACCCAGGTCCGGCAAAATACTCTCTACGTACGTTTCACCCCGAAACCGGAGCATCCTCAGGAGATGTTGACTCTACAACGTGCAATTGCAAAGTCACTTTTGACTTTGCAATTGCACGTGGACCTGGGTGACGTATTATACGGAACTACTAGCAATCGTCTGCGACTTCGCCTGCGTGAAACTCTTCTTATAAAGTACAATACGTGGGATATTTCGCTTATACAGAAAGGTTCCATGCATAATTTTCTTATATCTTAAAGATATTATCCAATATTTTCGATGAAAATTCCCAAACGGTTCTAAAGATAATTTCATGCAAGACTTTCTTGCATGAAATTATCTTAAGAAATCCTGTGTTTCAGAGACTATGTAATCGACATTGACCTGCTAGCTATTCATCATCATCATCATAATTATCAACCTATATTCGGCTCACTGTAGAACACTAGTCTCCTCTTAGAATGAGAGGGGTTATATAAAACAGTCCACAATAGTCCAATGTGAATTGGCAGACTTCACACACGTAGAGAATTAAAAAAAAATCAGGTATGCAGGTTGGTTTTTTCACGATTTGAGAAAGCTTGCTATTATCAATACTTAATATTATAAAACTGAAGAGTTTGTTTGGTTGAACGCGCTAATCTCAGGAACTACTGTCCGATTTTAAAAATTCTTTCCGAGTTAGATAGCACATTTATCAAGGAAGGTTATAGGCTATATAATATCCCTGTATTCTTACGGGAACGGGAACCACGCGAAACCGCACGGCGTCAGCTAATTAAAAATAAACATTATTACCATTAAGTCAGCTGAATGGAGCAGCGAGGTGGGTCTTAGCTCTATAATATAACCTCTCTTATAAGCTGGGAGGCTTGCTCTGTAGTGCGCCGTTGGAATAGTCTAACAAAGGTGATTAATTTAATCGTCGAAGTGAATAGAAAATCCTTGGAAAGTTCAGTTTTAATTTAAGAGTACGCAACTAATTCTAAGCGATGTAAAACTTTGTGTATAAATCTTCTGTTTTGTTGCTCGCTTGTCTGGTGACAGGAGTTGGGATTTGTTTTGAAATTTATTCTCTCCGGCGGCCATTTTGTTTCCTCCTACATCCGTTTTTTGAATTCCAAATAGGCGGGGGTTGTTTCTTTTTTGCTTTTTCAAGGAGTGATAATGAGTGTGGATATAATATTAATTAAGTGGAAAGTTTTTGCATTCTGTTTGAATTTAGATCTTAAACACTTTAATTTTATTTTTGTTACGGAAGTATCGACGTCAAAGAATAACTTCATATAAACATCGATGCTTATTATACATTACTTCTACTAAGGCGAAAATACAAATTTTCGCCTTAGTGGAAGTAATGAAAGGTGGTGTTTTTTCTTTTTTTTCTTTACAAGCCCTTGACTATAATTTTTTTTTATTCTTTACAAGTTAGCCCTTTACTCAGGGCCGGCCCGTCCATACGGCGAACGGAGCAGTCACGCCAAATCCTAGAGGGCGCCGAAATGATAATCCTTCACAACCGTAGACGGTACTGCGCCTGATTTTCACTTGGTTACCCCAGAGTATGGTCGAAATCTTCGCGTTCCATTCTTACTTTACACTCATAATTTGGTATAGGTATCTCCATATTATTAGGAACAAACAGGAGAGGCGCCATAATTGGATCTCGCTCCATTTTAAAATTTACTTCGGGCCGGCGCTGCCTTGACTACAATCTCACCTGATGGTAAGTGATGATGCAGTCTAAGATGGAAGCGGGCTAACTTGTCAGGCTATACGCCTGTATGACGTTCTTAATACGTACTATTATCGTGAATCGCGGCAAACTTTCAAGAGTGAAACGAACTGTCACCCGCACCATCCTACATGAAACGAACTGCAGATAGTCTAAAAATAGATAAATATATGTTGTGTTTGTGTGATATTTATCAAAGGCGACGCGGTTATTTTGCATATTTACAACCCTGTAGCGGATACTGCATTATTTTTCCTTCTGCAGCTGCATTATCATTTCGGATACATAAAGTTGCGGCTCAAGTTTGAAAATGGGCATGGAATAAAATAACCAGTAGGTACCTACCTAAACGTATCCATAATGTATTCTACAAGCAATTGCTGTCAATGGTGTTAGTCTTGCGACTCCAAAATGTGTGGTTTTTGTTTGATTCGCCTAAATTTTGTATTTGAAAAATATTTTGAATGGCGACCATGAGTTGGTATGCTAGTTGTGTTCTACGTGTACATAATACGTATGTGTACCTAGTGCCTCGGAGGGTCTTAAAACTATACCTATGTATATTTATGTAACTTGTTTAACTTAAATAGCGCTTAAATTATCAAAGCAAACTAGAATTGAAACTTACATCAGACAATGGTGGCGTATGACCCCAAAAGTAATAAAAGTGACGATAAACCTTCATAAATATCCTAAAACCAATGGAGCTCTATCGATAATCAAATCAAATCAATATTCAAATAGGCTTAGTTTACAAGCTATTCTTTCTTTCGTCAGGTAATAATATTGTAGATAATGGTGATAATAATTAGTCGAAAACTTAAAATTAAAGTTACGAGGGTGTCAAATGCGCCTTGGTCTGAGAAAAGCCCACAACAAACTCAGCCAGGTTTTTTCTTTTTTAGTTCATTCGATGTCCTAATGAAAATTTTGATATATTGAATTGTTTATTAAACAGGTTTATTTTGTGACTGACCGAATTTTCATGTTTCACAGTGACATACGCAAAGCAAAGTTACCGGTAACCATTCATAGCTACAGTCGACTACAATCAGCGTTTAGTTCGTGATGAGAGATTGTTTTGACAACACACGGGTTAATATTACATCAAGCATTTTTTTGTAATCTTACATTAAATTAAAAAAAGGATATCTTTTTTGCAGAAATGGTTCTGTTCCTGAAAGATAAAAAAGAACCTTTTTTATGCGAGCAAAGCCTAATAATTTACCTAATAATTATATAATAAATAATACATGCTAGTATAAGAATATTATTAGAATACATTAATTATATTTAAGTAATTAGATTTAGAGAATATTGTATTTTCGTGTTGTTTATCTGTTTTAATAATTAATGAAATAATAAAAAATAAAATAGGATTACCAAAACTAACAATTTCTTTCTATTCTCATCCTATATCTTTGGTTGGTTCTGGACTTTTACTATTTCGAAAGTAGTATAATCAAACAGATAAATGAAACAGTTCTTGTTTTATGAATGACCTTAAGATGTATGTAGCATAATATAACTTTTTTAATTTTACGCATTTCATCCGATATAAAGTAAACATTGTGCGCTAATCTAGATTTTTCAAAACTATTTTAGTTGCATTGTCTCTCTCAATTCTTCATCTATTTTTAGACAGCGATCCGCTTAGTTACTACACAGCATTTTACCACAATTATCGGCGATTCTGTACAGCCATTTAACTATATTTGTATACGTTCACACTTTCAACTTGCATTGATTTATACATGCATGCATGCACGTGCAAATCATGCATAAATCCTGCTCGGCGTGTCAACCGCCCGTACAACTGATATATATTCAGTCTGAGACGGGACATATACCTGAACGCGGTATTGTTCTCGCGATGCCTTTTTTTAAAAGCACAACAAAGCCACAAGGCATGCATCGCCTACTCTGTGTGTGATAGACACACTTTTTATACAGGGTGTTTCATATTTTATATCTTTTTTACTTTTCAAATTTTTCTTCTCTGTGTAATAAATATTATAACTCGCGTGTAAACTTTTTGCTTTTCCTCATAAAATATTTTACCTGGATTAAAGGTAAGGTATTTTCTTCACAGTAAGACAATGTGTTTGCAAAATTTCATGGTTTAACTGATTGATCCTAATAAACAAACTTAATTTCGCAGTTATTTATAAACTAGCAGATACCACACAGTTTCTGAGTAGATGGGGTTGAATTATATAGCATTTAACACTTACAAATAACCTGGCTTTTTATTAGTAAAATAATTTTCAAAATTGGTTCAGTAGATCCAGAGATTAGCTCCTACAATATCACAAACTTTGCCTTTTTGTAATAATTATTAGTATGTAGATTATATTTAGCATTTTGGAAAATATTTTATCCATGTGACATCGGTTCAAGAAATAATGGTTTTTAATGGTTTTGGTCTATGAAGTATCAGCGCTGGGCATTGCTTTTCTGCGATGAACGGCTAATGTTGAGCTGTAAACCCTTTCTGTTTGGTGTCAGACAGTCATATAATATCTTAGATAGGATGTACTGTTTGTTTGACACTAAAAATGTATAAACTTATATTCTTTCTTTCTATTGTTTTTCTTTTTCCAAGATTTTTTTGCCGGTCAACATCGCCCGATATAACTGAATGTGTCTGAAAATTCGCATGCGTCACAGATAAGATTTTGATGAATTGTTACTTTTGCGCGGAAATAAGAATTTTCAAATAATTTCAATTTGTGATATGGTAATTGAACAGTACGATAATTAAACATGATAACTTAATTCAATAAGACTTATGTAACACAATTAAGTTACACGAACTCGGTTATCCTAACATCATTTTATCTTAATGACCAACGCTTTACAAAATTGGCACTAAGCACGAGTGTTTAAGTAACTCTAGCAAGAAAACGGTAGCTTGTTTTGTGAGTTCTCATTTTCGTTGATTTATTCTCACTCGGAACACCGGCCATTTGCGAAAACAACAAATTGGAGGCCAAGAAACGAATACAAATGGTTTGAGGTTTCGCTATGCAGCTGACCACGTAATTGGGTGAGGCAAATGGACAAAGCGATTTTTTATTATTTTGCAGACGCCTCAAAAACGTATTAAAGTAAGTATTATTCTTCGCAGTGTAAGCGCATGTGGTTAGTATTAGATTAGCTGTAATTAATTATAATCCTTAGTCCAGTATTTAACATGTTTAATAGATAAACGGTCTTAGTATACCAGCTCGGGTCAAGTTATAACTGATATGGTGATAGCTGTAACTATACCTACTACAGGCTTTCTCAATGTATACTGTTTACCAACAAAGAAATTAGAAATGAAGGTAGAAAACGCATGTCATTTGATAATTTATTTATTTTAAATTATGTATGGTTTGTTCATAAAATGTTATATAAAATATATTAACCATGTCTAATTGTTCTAAGGTTATTTATCAAATTTATTTTCATTAATTGAAGAACAAGTTAATTATAATTATTGTTAGGAGTGAAATGACTAGTGATTTATACCCTCATATAATAATTTGTTTGTTGGTAAACAGTACTCATCAAAAAAGGATGTAGAATAGTTATCACATTACCGGTTAGTAGTTTAACGTACTGGTACGATACCATAGAAATTCCAAGAAAAAAATCCATGGTGGTCTTTTCATAACAGCAAGACCGCGGTGAAGTGAGAACTATTTTTTACAAGTTTTTTAAATTTTTTATTGAGAAATAATACAATAAGGAATTTAAGTTAAAGTGGAACTTGTAATTAATAAAAATATCTGAATATAGTGTGAAGGACATGCAAAAAGTAGCTGCATATCACAAGATTTAAAAGTTAAACAACGTCAACCCAATTTAATTAGGGGGCGGAATCACAAAGTAAAATTCGTTTATTGATTAACTTTGAAACATCAATATTATGATTAGTGTAAGCTTGAAATTCAAGCAATTAGGGTCCCAAACACGCTTTAATCTGAAAAATACTTTAATTTAATAAAAAAAATAAACTAAACCGACAACAGTTAGACTGTTGTTAGCTTTTTAAGCATTTATTCATCGAATTAAAAAAAAACATATTATATCGAAATAAAAAAACTCCAAACACGCTGTATATAGCAATAAGGCAGAGTGCAGAGTGTTTTGTGTACCGCCATTTCAATTCGCGTCTGTAGTCTCCGTTACATCATTTGCCTTTAATTATGGGGGAAATGGAAGGCTTCTATGGCTGTCTAATGGGGTGCGAACAACTCCCCGGGGGTATTATTTAGTTGGGAACAACAAAGGGTAAAAATTATGCCATCTTCAACAAACTTCAAGATCTCTTTCGTGTTTTTTTAGTGCATTTGCAACATTTTAGTGGAGTAACGTATTGTTTTGTGGCGGTTTTTTATGTTTTGTACATTGTGGTGAATAAGCAGTAATTACTTTATGCATTCTCTTAAATACAGATCGACAGTAGACATATATAAAGGCGAAAGTTTGTGTGTGTGTGGGTGTATGTATGTTTGTTTCTCCTATACGCTGCGGCTACTATTTTTTACAAATTTTGAATAGAAATAGATTTTACTCTGAATTAACACATAGGCAAAGTGAAAAAAAAAACAATTTCATCATCTTTCGTCCCGGAAAAATCCATGATTCCCGCTGGATTTGTAAAAAACTGCTAGTAATCTATAAAATTAATTCTTTAAAATAATTAACTGCTTACAATTTATGTACTTTCAAGAAATGTTCCATGAAATAAATCTAAATAATGAAAAAAATCATACAAATCAATTGAAAATTGGTATTGAAAATATTGCAACCATACATAATTATTATGTACGAATATAGAACCTCCGTCATTCGAATTGGTTAAAATCTAAAAGTAGACCTCGTGAATCAGCTGAGTAATCAGACCAATGAAACAGTTAAAGTAAAGATTATAATATATAAGTAATATATTAGTACAGCTGTTTTAATTACACTATTAATGAGTAGGTAATTGGTTAAGCAATAATCAATTAAATACTTATTTTGTATCGTGTAACCGAGTATCTATACTTAATTTTTGGTACGAGAGTAAGCGGCTCGTTGGTCTAGGGGTATGATTCTCGCTTTGGGTGCGAGAGGTCCCGGGTTCAAATCCCGGACGAGCCCTGTTTTTTTATAGTTATCGAATAATTTTAACATTTACTTAATTATCTATTTAAAATGTATCAATACTTACTTTACTCTAGGCAATGTATCGGCTCGTTGGTCTAGGGGTATGATTCTCGCTTTGGGTGCGAGAGGTCCCGGGTTCAAATCCCGGACGAGCCCTGTTTTTTTATAGACATAAAATAATTTTAACATTATTTAATGATCTAATTAAAATGTATCAATACTTACTTTACTCTAGGCAATCAACCGGCTCGTTGGTCTAGGGGTATGATTCTCGCTTTGGGTGCGAGAGGTCCCGGGTTCAAATCCCGGACGAGCCCTTTTTTATAGATATTAAATAATTTTAGTAAATTTACTTAATGATCTATTTAAAATGTATTTATACTTACTTTACTCTAGGCAATCAATCGGCTCGTTCGTCTAGGGGTATGATTCTCGCTTTGGGTGCGAGAGGTCCCGGGTTCAAATCCCGAACGAGCCCTTTTTTAATTTTATTGATATACTATGTTGCAGATAGAATTCTATGTTAGTACATACCTATTTTTTTACAATTTATTAATCCCGTCCGTCGTCGGTAGGTATATGATTTTTTTTAACTTTGACCGTTTAAACCAGGGAATAACGCCGTGCGGTTTCACCCGCGTGGTTCCCGTTCCCGTATTAATATTGGGATAATATTTAACCTATAGCCTTCCTCGATAAATGGGCTATCTAACACTGAAAGAATTTTTCAAATCGGACCAGTAGTTCCTGATATTAGCGCGTTCAAGTAAACAAACAAACAAACTCTTCAGCTAATATTAGTATATATTAACAGAAAATTATGATGTTGACTGAAAATAAGCAACCCATATTTGGCTAACTATCGAGTCTCATCTTAGAATGAGAGGTGTTAGTTAGGCTTTAGTCTACCACGCTGGCCCAATGCGTGGATTCCAACCTACGCCCTCCGAATCGAAGGCAGACGTCATATCCACTGGGCTATCACGTATCACGTTTGATTAGGCGGTACAAGCTCCATAATTGGCTACCGTACTTACCAACGGTAACATCATTACAAACTTATAGCCTTTTTATCCTTTACAAGTTAGCCTTTGATTACAATCTCACCTGCAGGGTTATTAAGTAACTCGGTGTACCATTCAAATAATAAGTCACTAAAGCGTTTTTTCATCATATCTTCGTTAATGTGATCCTCTAACATAGTTATTTCAATGGAACGATCTTGACTACGTCATTTTACATCAAATGGCAGTATTTTTTTTCGTTTTATGACCATCTAACATGATAATTTCAACGAAATTACATAAATAATGGTTTTTCCTTGAAGTACTCTTACTACTTGCTACTATCACTTCTATACTATTGCCACTTTAAGTAAAATGATGATACTTATGTAATTTAGTTGAAAATACGATGTTAGATGATTGCATAAACGATGGAGGATGAAATCTACACCCCTTTTTTGTTTCTACACGACATCGTCGATCGACACCGGAACACTAATTCGTTTGGCGGTAGGATGGTAACTAGCCACGGCCGCCCACCAACTAAAATGAAGTATATCTGACTACTGCAAGCTATAAAATACACTAGCATTTACGTAATACAGATACACAACATGAAGTGCGCTCGTGTTTATGTAGTAAGAGCGGGGTCACACGATGCGTTGCGGCGCCGCATCGTTGTTGTATCGCAGCGGCGCCGTAGCAGCGTTGGACAAAGCGGGGGCATCATGCGTTGCGGCGCCGCATCGCAAAGATTTCACCGTAACAGCGGGCACACGAGCGGTGCGGCGCCGCAACGTTGTTGTGTCGCAGCGGCGCCGTAGCAGCGTTGGACAGAGCGCGGGCACACGATGCGTTGCGGCGCCGCATCGCAATGATTTCACCGTATCAGCGGGCACACGAGCGGTGCGGCGCCGCAACGTTGTTCTGTCGCAGCGACGCCGTAGTAGCGTTGGACTGAGCGGGGGCACGCGATGCGTTGCGGCGCCGCATTGCAAATATTTCACCATATCAGCGGGCACATGAGCGGTGCGGCACCGCAACGTTGTTGTGTCGCAGCGGCGCCGTAGCAGCGTTGTCAGAGCGCAGGTATACGATGCGTTGCGGCGCCGCATCGCAAAGATTACACCGTTAGAGCGAGAACATGAGGGGTGCGGCGCCGCATCGCAAAGATTTCATCGTATCAGCGGGCACACGAGCGGTGCGGCGCCGCAACGTTGTTGTGTCGCAGCGGCGCCGTAGCAGCGTTGGACAGAGCGGCGGCACACGATGCATTGCGGCGCCGCATCGCAAAGATTTCACCGTATCAGCGGGCACACGAGCGGTGCGGCGCCGCAACGTTGTTGTGTCGTAGCGGTGCCGTAGCAGCGTTGGACAGTTCAAATTCAAAATTCTTTTATTTCAATTAGGCTTATTACAAGCACTTTTGAAAGGTCAAGATTATATAATAATTTATTTTAATCTAATGGTGGTAATAATAGTCGAACACTTAAAATTAAAGTTACGAGGGTTCCAAATGCGCCTTGGTCCGAGAAGAGCCCACAAAAAACTCAGCCAAGGTTTATTTTTTTTGTTTAACACCATTTTACAAATTTACTTAAAACTAAGCACACAGTCGTATAATACAGTTTAATACCAAGACTTTTTATCATTTATATACTCATTAACACTATAATAAGACTTTTCTAAAAGCTTGTGTTTAATAAGTGTTAATTAAGTTGTGACGCATAAACAACTGAGCGGTGCCGCTCTGACGTACTCGTAGCAACGCATTTACCCCTCCCCGCCTCTTGGTGGTAGCAAGTCCAGTGCGGCGCCGCACCGCCTGCAACGCATCGTGTGTCCCGGCCCTTAACGTAGCTCAAGTGGCGCGGAAGTTCGGAAATGTATTGTTCTGTTGAGATGAGCATCGGAATTCCAGGATTTACAATTAGAAGCTGATGTTTATTTGTGTGCCGTTGCCACTTTCCGTACACTAATGAACGGGTTACGTAGCAACTAATGGAAATTTTAGTTCAACCACAGCATACATATTAGCGGTAAGATAACTTGTCTATCGATCTCAACCATAGAACAGACAACGCTAAAAGCTAACGCTATTACCTCTTAACGCATATTCGGCTCACTTGAGCTCGAGTGTCCTCTCAGAATGAGAGGGGTTAGGCCAATAGTCCACCACGCTGGCCCAATGAGGATTGGCAAACTTCACACACGCAGAGAATTAAGAAAATTGTCTGGTATGAGAGTTTCCTCACGATGTTTTTCCTTCAGTTGAGAAGTTGGAGGTGCATGTCCGGACCGGATTCGACCCCACACCCTCTGGAATCGGAGGCAGTGGTCATATCCACTGGACTATCACGGCTCGTACTTAGGTATATATATCTACTACTGTTTGCATTGAATAGGATCTGAATCTGAAACTGCCTGATTTGAAAACTTCTTTTACCAATGAAAAGCTAAAATGCAAATAAAGCTTCAATGATACCGTAAAGTATTATTATAGTTTTGAACCCATACGGGGTTCTTGATCATGACTTTATACAATGCGATAGTTAAACTTAGAAAAAAGTAAAAGTACAAATGTTATTGGTTTATTTAAATGTATTAAATTAAAGCAAATAATTTATAATGTAATGAAAGGTTGTTTACTGAGTAAGATCTAAACTGTGAGCGCAATTTGTCTTTGTTTACTGATATAGAGTAGGCTATACCACAGCATGTGGATAACAGGGAAGGTATCTTAGCGATGTTAAAGTTTAGCGAAACGCCAGGTGCCACTTGGAAGTTATTGACGAGTCGTCGATACTTTACTACAAGTACGTACGAATAGTCTGATTAGTTCGCAGATGGTTGTCTTCGTGCGTTTCGGACAAATACTAAGTTTAATTATTAAGTTTGCTAAGATGCCGTATTGTAGTATAGGGTTTTATTGAGCGACCCACGACACGGTACGGATGTAAAGAAAAATATGTTTTTTTTTTGTCTCAATCTGTCTTAAGACATCCAGCGGGATTTTAAGTATTTGTAATAAGGCGTGTTAGATGCAAAATCCAGTGATTTGCCCAAATATAATAATGTAGTGTCTATTTCATGACATCTTGTGGTGCTCGTCTTTTGAGCCTTTTAAAAGTTGTACCAGGTTTCTTCATCATTAGGTTCCTTGCAAGTTGATTTGGATGTTTACGAAAAAATATGTTTAATAAAGAAATTGTATTTTTACACGGAAGAAGCAGCGGAAAAACAGTATTATATTTAGAACATCTAACCTACGCTCGGTACTTCGTCCACGTGATTTTATTTAGCTTTTCACAATGATTTTCAAAATTAATAAAATTAATTGTATTGCTCTATGACCTCCTCTATCTGCCAGTGAAAGACTCGTTAAAATCGGTTCAGCTGTTCCAGAGATTATCCCGGACAAACAAACACAGACAGACAGGAAATAAAAATGGTTATGTGTTGGTATCGTGTAAATAATTGTAAGCACTTGATAAAACGCAATCATTTTTAAATTACAGACACATATACAGACAGTATATGAAGTGTACAAATAAAACATAAGTCATAAGTTATTGATCATAAAATCAAAGTATAATTTTCACATCCCTAATATTACACTGATCACTGGTTTTTAACAAACCGAGTTCTCTTTAAAAGGCTCCACGAAGATAGCATCGGTCAACCGACACCCGGTATTGTTTTCATTTATCCGGGTACAATCGTTACTCAAACAACGCGTGTGGTGTGTTGTTGTTATATCCGGCTCTTATTTTATACTAGCTAATAACGCGCTGACCTGCGTGGTTCCCGTTTCCGTAGGAATACGGGGATAATATATAAATTCTCCCTAAATCTAACACTGAAAGAATTTTTTAAATCGGACCAATAAATAGTTCCTGAGATTAGCGCGTTCAACCAAACAAACTCTTCAGCTTTATAATATTAGTACAGATTTTATCTTTGAGATGAATCACAGAGTGGCTTAAAACTATTTGCGGTTTGAGCTTGATGCGATCGTGCGATGAAGTCGCTAAGTGCCAATGCCCGAGTTTGACCGGATGTTTTATTGAGATTAAATGAATTAGAATATCTCATGTGTGAGGTGTGCAATTTTGCAGTTATAGTCTTCTGTTCATAAAAACATCTTCCATAAATTTTACCTCTTTTGCCAAAAGTCATCTAGGCGATTTTCTTTTTCGTGGATTGAGTCAGTTTGATAGTGGTCGGCGGTTGCTCATCTGCAAAAAGCTATACCTTGTGTTTGGATTTAGATTTTACATTATAATAATAAATCAAGAATTGTCGCCTATTTCTATACAATTCACATAAGGAAATTTTCCACCATCGTACATAGTGAGTACTTATTTTTGACACCTTTTCTTACAACATTCCATTTGAGCTACTGTTCTAACACAACATGCCATATCTTGTAATTTGAAGATAAATAAAAGGCTAAAAATGTAGGCTACGCGAAGATAACATCGTTCGGCCGACACCCGGTATTGTTTTCATTTATCCGGGCACGCTCGTTACTCAAACAACGCGTGCGGTGTGCCGTTGTTATATCCGGCTCTTATTTTGATGCAGATTTCACTGAGGCACGGCATTACCTTAGGGTTATTAAATTTAGGAATGCGTGTAATTTAAATTCAAAATGTAAATAAGCTGGTTAAGAGCCTTCTAAAGATTATTAAAATTTACGATGTCGGAAAGCTCTAAAATGCGTGTACTTATAGAATTTTCAAGTTCTTAAAATAACTTTAATTTGATTTACTTTTATACTACCAGTCATTATTTTATAATTATCTTATGATTATGAGTATCGTTATAACGAATCAAATATCACTTTTTATAACGGTCATGGAAATAAATATCATTAGGAAATTTTAGTACTTCTCATAATGGTTTTAAGGAAAATATTTATGGCTACGGATCGTTGACTGTAAGGTGAATCTGTACTCCATATCCCCAATCCTAAAATTAATTTCTAAAAGACAGTTAATAGATTGTTGAAGTAGCTTAGTAGCTGACCACTCTGATTCTACAAATAAGTTATTGTTTAATTCATCATCACATCACACTAATAAAGGCGAAAGTTTGTGTGTAAGTGTGAAAGTGTGTAAATGTGTAAGTGTTTAAGTGTGTAAGTGTTTAAGTGTGTAAGTGTGTAATTATGTTTGTTCCTCTTTTACGTTGCGGCTACTGAAGCGATTTGGCTGAAATTTGGAATGGAAATAGATTTTACTCTGGATTAACACATAGGCTACTTTTCATCCCGGAAAATCCATGGTTCCTGCGGGATTTGTGAAAAACTGAACTGAAAACTGAAGTCGCGGGCGTCCGCTAGTCATCCATATTCATTAAAAACATAAATAATAATTATTTTAATAAGTCATCCGAGAACGACTTGACGTAGAAACTTACCTCTATTAAATGTGTCACCTCAGTAAAACTTAACAAACACGAAAGCTCTTCAACCGTAGGCAAGCATTGTGCAGATTTGCCGGATAACAATAGCCCGATACCCGGTATTGTTTTCATTTATCCGTGTCCGCTCGTTATACCCGGTTATTGTTTTGATGCATTATTTAGGAAAGTACATTTTACTATAGAAATAGAGTATAATGCCTTGCGAGTAATATTTCAGATGTAGTTTTAAAATATGTTTTATAACAATTGTTTTTTTATATACAAAATTCATTATTATCAGTTTATTTGAAAGACCTATTTTTTACCTAGCGTAAATGAATATGAAGCTTAGGCCCACCACTCTGTTCAATGTCAGTTGGTGTGCTTAGGGTAATTTTTTACATTAATGACATTAATATAATATTTAGTTTGCAAATTTGATAAATGGTATTTTAAATTTATCTAAAAATACAAATTAGCCATTTTTAATCAAATTATTTTGTTGGATTTTTTTTATTCTCTATAAGTTAGCCCTTGACTACAATCTCACCTGATGGTAAATGATGATGCAATCTAAGATGGAAGCGGACTAACTTATTAGGAGGAAGATGAAATCTACACCCCTTTCGGTTTCTACTTTACATCGTACCGGAACGATATACTGCTTGGCGGTACGTCTTTGTCGGTAGGGTGGGAACAAGCCACGGCCGAAGGCTCCCACTAGCCAAAATAATTATAGATTCTGTTAAAATTGTAAAAAATTAAAAAAAATAAAAATTTAAACACCTTTAAACAAATAAGAAAATTTTCCAGAAAATATTAATTTTTCGAGTTATACTCTGGGTACTCGATACATTGACAATCTTTGAAATCGAAATTTTAACCCGGTCAAAAAGGTAAAAGCTTTCACCGAATTTCTCCGAGACAAAACCGCGTGTGTTTTATAGTATTTGTAAGATTATATTCGTGTGAATGTAGAATTTTGTATCGCCTCAGTTTATTTGTATTTACACATCGTTTGTTGCCAAAGGATTTGTTTAACAATAAACAAATATCTTTGTAGAAATGCATCGAAACGAGTTATATGTTATTGGTATAGTATTTGCGAGGATGACATTGCCATTTAGAGCCATGTGTGCAAGGGATTTGACCAAGCTCGAGTCTCCTCTCAGAATGAGAGGAGTTAGGCCAATAGTCCACCACGCTGGCCCAATGCGAATTGGCAGACTTCACACACACAAAGAATTGATAAAATTCTCTGGTATGCAGGTTTCCTCACGATGTTTTCCTTCACCGTTTGAGACACGTGATATTTAATTTCATAAAATACACACAACTGAAAAGTTGGAGGTGCAAACCCCGGACCGGATTAGAACACTCACCCTCCGGAATCGGAGGCAGAGGTCATCAGGTCAGAGCTAAGTTCTGAAGAGACTAGCTAAGAAACATCATTACAAATCCAATATGGCGGCCTCTCCAAGATGGCGGACTAGCTGTTTGAAATCCACCCTCATGATGTGGATATCAAATGAAAGAGTTTGCTGTCAGGAATACGAAAAAAATAGTCACGTGACTTAAATCCAATATGACGGACGTCCAAGATGGCAGACAGGCTATTTGAAATGCACTCCCACGATATGGGTATCAAGTGTGTTTTTTAGTTTTTTAAACTATTCATGTCGTTTTTAACTAAGAAGTACTAGTTTATTTAACTTTCGGTTAAGTAATTAACCTGCTTAACTGTGGATCATGATGTTCTAGCCCGGGACCATGCCAAGGCTAGATCAGGGACGAGCTATGAAATTTAAGGTTTTTTTTCCAATAACTTAAATTACACTCCAAAGTTAGGTACTTCGTGGTTAGGTGACAACCAATACAATGTAATCAATATGACAGCGATCATTACATTAACATAAGCCCACCAACCCATGTCGGGGCAGCGTGATGGACCTAAACAACAAAATTCCTTACAGGAGAATACAGCATATGTTTTGTTTTTTTTTTTACGAATATTTGCCATATCTTTTTTTTAAATATGACAATATTCCCATTCCCCTCCAACTAGTCGGGAAAGACTGTGCTAGAAGTGGGTACGACAATAGACCAACGGGCGGGGATCCAACCACCACCCCTCGGTGTGAGTCAAAAAAAAATCCTTACAGGAGAATGCAGCATATGCCCAACAAGATGTAATTTTTATTTTAATATCTTCGAAGTAAAATCGTATGTTATTTATTGAACGTGTCACTAAATAACATATTTTAGTATGGATGCAATAATTGGTTAAAAATTCCTGAAATTCTCGTTTATTTTTGTAAAAAAAAAACACTATTTTCCTTGCAAATGGATTGATGCTTTTGAGATGGCAGGAAATTTTATTACTGCACAATTGCGAACATAATGTCATCAATTGAAAAGCGACTTCGCTGCGGTTCGCCTTGATTGTTCTTTTAAAACTGATAGACGAGAGACAATTTGTTTAGTGTGTTGTTAGGTGCAGGTGCACTCAACATTACTTTATACTAACAAACAAAGAAGGCTTTATCAATAATCATAAGCCTATTTTAACGTCTCAAGGTAGAGGGCTCCCCCACCCTATAAATATGGAACTTAGACCCACCAGGCTTCTCCAATGATGATTAGGTTTAAACACTCAGCATACACACTTTACACAGATTAAGTACCTTATAGCCGTGATAGCTCAGTGGATATGACCTCTACCTCCGATTCCGGGTGTGGAATTAAATATCACGTGTCTCAAACTGTGAAGGAAAACATCGTGAGGAAACCTGCATACCAGAGAATTTTCTTAATTCTCTGCCTGAGTGAAGTCTGCTAACCCGCATTGGGCCAGCGTGGAGGACTATTGGCCTAACCCCTCTCATTCTGAGAGGAGACTCGAGCTCAGCAGTGAGCCGAATATGGGTTGATAACGTAAGTACCTACTTTTTGTCACGAAAAACTAGAGTTCCGAAATTAAGGCGGGCAAAGTTACAGTATACATATATTTATCTACTCACACTATTACACTAATACGAGTATTTTATAGCCGAAAGTGTGTATGTGTGAGTGTGTTTGTGTAAGTATGTTTGTTCCTCCTTTACGGTGCGGCTACTGAAGCGATTTAGCTGAAATTTGGAAATAGATTTTACTCTGGATTAACACATAGGTACTTTTCCGGAAAAATCCAAGGTTCTCGCGGGTTTTGTGAACTAAATTCCAGGCGAACGAAGTCACGGGCGTCCGCTAGTGTTGTATAAAAATGAGTAACTATAACGAGCAAACTTACGAGTTTACTAAGCAACATCACGTTTAAGACTACATTAAAAGCTTAATATATTTTAAGTGCGGCTGCATACGAAGTTCAAATGGTTTAATAACACCTCGGCTGTATAACCGGCTGCTAAAACTGCTAACGGATGATTAAGGATTAGCGATGGTATTCATTGCAACTATGTAAGTGTTAAATCATTATCTATATCTTAGATGTTTTTAAAAGTGTAGATGCGTTGGCTATATCATCATCATGTTTGGACGGTCTCCGTGGCGCAGTGGTATGCGCGGTGGATTTACAAGACGGAGGTCCTGGGTTCGATCCCCGGCTGGGATGATTGAGATTTTCTTAATAGGTCCAAGTTTGGTTGGTGGGAGGCTTCGGTCGTGGCTAGTTACCACCCAACCGGCAAAGACGTCCGCCAAGCGATTTATTATATTGTAAAGAATTAAAAAAAATGTAATTACCTATTATCACAAATATGTCAATCTCTTCCATCCATCATTCGTCAAATTTATCTTCTTTCTTTTTATAATCTTTTACACACATGTCCTCTTTAACTTTGACCATTTCTTTCTTGATCTTTCTCTCCTTTTGCGTTCTTCCACTGGCATTTATTTTTGATTTTATTTTATCATGATCATCACAGTGGGTGGGAAAATAGCCTGGAAAAATTAATTTTTTCTTGCTTTGAGTTAATCGATTTTTTCACAAGAGAAGTAATACAAAAAATCAATGATCCGTCTATTTACATAACGTCATAGATCTACAAAGTTGCATTCATTGCTAATAGTGCAGTTTCTTCGCGTTTTGTGTAATCAAGTGTTTTAATGCACAGTTTTTAACTTAGTAAAATAGTACTATATCTATTTGTGGCAGAGCTTCAGAGAAGTCCTACCACTAACACTACGCCTATTTCTACCATAGCATTGCATCAAAGAGCCGTGATAGCTCAGTGATATACCTCTGCCTAGGATTCCGAGGACGTAAGTTCGTCACTTCGAATCCGGGACATGCACGTCCAACGAGGGAAGTTATTAGTAGCACAGCTATATACTCGTACCTCAATAGAGCCTCAATAGCTCAACAGTAAAAGTGGTCGGACTCATCACCGAGGGGTGGTGGTTCGATCTCCGCCCGTTGGACTATTGTGGTACCCACTCCTAGTAGTCTTTTAAAAAAAGAAAACCTATATGATAAACTAGACGCCCGCGACTTTGTCCGCGTGGAAATCAGTTTTTCACAAATCCTGCGGGAATCATGGAATTTTCCGGGATAAAAAGTAGCCTATGTTTTAATCCAGAGTAAAATCTATTCCCTTTCCTTTCAAGTCGCTTCAGTAGCTTCAGTAGCGTAAAGGAGGTACGAACATACTTACACACACACAAAATTTCGCATTTATAATATTAGTGTGATTCAAAAGCTTTCCCTGTTGTAAATAGCTTAAAATGTTGATATTATGAACTTATATTTATGTTACATATGTTACATAACCGTCGTTATCAAATCATATTCGGCTCACTACTGAACTCGAGTCTCCTCTCAGAATGAGAGGGGTTAGGCCATAGTCCACTACGCTGGCCCAATGCGGGTTGGCAGACTTCACACACGCAGAGAATGAAGAAAGTTCTCTGGTATGCAGGTTTCCTCTCGATGTTTTCCTTCACACTCACATAACCGTTCGGGTATCTTATAAATTGCATTATTCATAAGCCAATTTAAATATAACGAGTAAATAATTTCGAAGAAAACAGTGGGCATTTAATAATAAACAGTAAATGGCTTCGATCGCAGGCAAGCACATGTAGGGCGTTCTGCATACATCGCGTGTGTTTAACAGATGCTTTATTGAGTGTGTCTCCATTTTTACAATCAACGATGTATCGTACGATCTATCGTATGATTAGTACGCAATAGAGTAGTCGTTGAGCGTAAAAACTCATGTACTCTTAAAGAGGCAGGACAAATGAGGCCGTATGAATCAACAAAAATTACAGATATGGAAATAAAGAAACAATTATTCTGACCATTTTGCATACACGATTTCAACAAAAACACATACAATTCAATGTTAATTCTATAACGTGTAACATACAAACGTTACAGAAAAAAAAGTGACGGAATTCCTTTTTAAATCAAAATCACCAAAAATAATTAGAATTCACATTGCAATGTATTTGTTTTTGTCGAAATCGTGTATTCTATAATACTTGCCCATATCTTGATTATGTATTTGTCAATCAAACTGAAATTTAACCAGTCTAGAACTGATAATATTATTTAATAATTTGCACTAATTTGGTCTTTGTAATAACATCATGCTCATTCCTCAAACTATTATGATAATTAATAATAATAATAATAAAAAACACTTTATTACACCAAAAACAAAACAACAAAATTTTACAAAAACAAACCAATTAAAAATACAAACAATGGTGTAACGTGCGGCCTTAACTCTAAAGTGATAAATTCCAGGCAACCGTTATTATAAGGAGTTCACGTTTACGAAGAGAAGTGGTTGGTGCGCAAATATCGACTTAAAATACTGTACAATAAAAAATAAATGAAATATACTTACTTAAAACTACAATTTAATTAATTAATTACAATTTAATTAATTAATCTTTTAATTTTGTATTTCTTGTCCAATATTTAGAGAATCTAATCGTAATCGTACGGCATATCGCCACGTATAAAACTCCCTAATCCAAAGTGCAGTAGCCTAGTAGACTGTAGTATAAAAAATGCAGTAGTTGCTTCAACTGCTATTCCAGGTACGAGTCAATTGTTGGAAGCAATTGGGCCGATGGAAATGAATTCTACACCTTCTGCTGAACTTTTGTGTAAATAATAAAATCCCACTCTACGTTGTACTGGCAAAACATTACTTGAAAATGACTGTATTTACATTTAATAATGCTTGTTTCTACTTTTTTTTTTATTCTTTACAAGTTAGCCCTTGACCACAATCTCACCTGATGGTAAGTGATAATGCAGTCTAAGATGGAAACGGGCTAACTTTTTAGGAGGAGGATGAAAATCCACACCCCTTTCGGTTTCTACACGGCATCGTACCGAAACGCTAAATCGCTTGGCGGTACGTCTTTGCCGGTAGGGTGGTAGCTAGCCACGGCCGAAGCCTCCCACCAGCCAGACCTGGACAAATTAAGAAAATCTCAATCTGCCCAGCCGGGGATCGAACCCAGGACCTCCGTTTTGTGAATCCACCGCGCAAACCACTGCGCCACGGAGGCCGTCAAACCGTCAGGCCGTCTACTGCGGAAGTATTTACTTTGCGGAAACCTTATTAAGTAAAAGGTCATTTTATTAAGTAGACCAAGGAATACTTCTTTTAATAATATAACGGGGATAAAATATATCCTATGATACTCACAAATAACGTGGTTTTCTAGAGGTAAAAGTATTTTTTTATCGGTTCTGTAGATCCAGAAATTCGCCCTACAATACCACAAACTTTTTCTCTGTATACAACTAGTAGACGCCGCACGTTTTGACCCGCGTGGTTCCCGTTCCCGTAGGAATACGGAGAAAAAACACAAATGTAGATAGTTTTAAGTGAAATTTTCAATATCATTGTGTCTCCCTTTTTAATAACATCTCGATGGTAAATAGATACAAACTAGCAAAACAAGCTTTTAAAAAAAATAAGTTAAAAGAAAAAACTTTTTCTTGTTTTTCAATTGTTCATCTTTAACAACAATATGAATGTCCCCAATAATTCACATATTAACATCCAGCCTAAATCCCATCTGTTCATAGTCTTTTGCCTTATTGCATGGAACAAAAAAACTTTTTTTTTTATTCTTTACAAGTTGGTCCTTGACTACAATCTCACCTGATGATAAGTGATGATGCAGTCTAAGATAGAAGCGGGCTAACTTGTTAGAAGGAAGATGAAAATCCACACCCCTTTCGGCTTCTACACGACATCGTACCGGAACGCTAAATCGCTTGGCGGTACGTCTTTGCCGGTAGGGTGGTAACTAGCCAGACCGGGACCAATTAAGAAAATCTTAATCGGCCCAGTCGGGGATCGAACCCGGGACCTCCGTCTTGTAAACCCACCGCGCATACCACTGCGCCACAGAGGTCATCAAAAACTTTTTCTTGTTGGAATGTTTTGGAACAATCGCACATTTGTCTTGACTTGTGAAAGTTACATACTTATTTAAATCTACTTAATTAAGATTTTACATCTGTAAATTTACGACATAAGGTCACCTAAGGAGTAATTACATCACAATTAGGTACGTTACATATCTCATTATCTCGTTACATAACTATTACAACTGAGACAATAATTACAATAGGTCACAGGTACATCAAGATTAATTACTGTAATTCAATTGTCAACGTCGTAAATGTATCTAGATAGCCATACAATGTTACATAGCAATTACTGATTAAAACTTGTTAACAAAAGATACATCGAAAGAAAGAAAAAGAAATGTGAAATATAATTAGTTTTACTAGAAAACGTTGTTGGTCGACCCCCCACCAGGTGGACTGACGACATCAAGAGAGTCAGATTCGCTGGATGCAGGCGGCTCAGTATCGTGATGTTTGGAAGTCCCTACAAAAGGCCTAAGTCCTGCAGTGGACGTCCATCGGCTGATATGATGATGATCATGTTGATACTTATAATAAATCTGTAGAGAGGTAAATTCTGTACGTGAAATATATTTCCAAAATAACTATCAGAGGGTGATTAGTGATCGATACTGATGCCAAAATGCAATCAGTAATTTTTTGTCTGTCTGTCTGTATGTTCGTTGTAGGAACAAAAACTACTCGACGGATTTTAACGAAATTTTGTACAATTATTCTTCATACGCCTGCAAAAGAGTGGGCAAGTGGGCATGAGTTTTATTGAATTTGGCAAATTATTCAGTCTTATTTACTTCGTCATTTTGTCATGAATCGATCATGAAAAATGTTATAGTAGTAGGTGCTAGTTGCCTACATAAGTATCCTGTAAGCGTTGACCCTACAGATTGTTTACGAATAAAACTCGAATGTACCTAAACGTATTGTGATATAGTATATAGTAACGAATGATATTTATAACCAATGTATAATGTATTAAGAGAATAGAAAATGTAAAGAGTATCTGGACATTAAATAAAATTACCAAAAAATAAGTTAAAACTTCAAAAAGGGTTGTCAATATAACCCGTATAATTTATTTTGAAGTTTGTAACTTATTTTTTATGTAAATTATTTTTTTTAAATATTGGATAGAAGCAGGCGTTACTTTGCGGAAGCTCATCATGATTATATAATGATTTATTTATTTTGCTATCATCCGCGAAAAGTCGACGAACCCATGCGACAACGTCACCCAGGTCCTACAGGACTCTACAACGTGCAATTGCAAGTTGCACGTTGTAGAGTCAACATCTCCTGAGGATGCTCCGGTTTCGGGGTGAAACGTACGTAGAGAGTATTTTGTCGGACCTGGGTGACGTTGTCGCATGGGTTCGTCGACTTTTCGCGGATGATAGCAAAATAAATAAATCATTATATAATAATTATTTTTTTGTTTGAAAGAGTATACTTCCAGATTGGTCCCGTTTCATTTTCAAGAAAATCAGTTTAGTAATTTTGTGTTACAATCAAAACACGTCTTTGAAGTCGGTTCCATTTCTATGCTAGCCACAAACGGTCAATATTCTCACGTTGTTGTAGCACCCACGACTGTAATTGATCGTGTGTTGGTCACTGCGTAGATGACGGCTCGACTTGACGCAAAAAATACATTTGTTACTTTTCCTGCCCACAAGTGTCCAGCACCCGTCTGTTATGTTCATTAGAAGAAAGATTATTTATTTCAAGTCGATTGAAAAAAGTCAGAGGTAGGGGATATCGTGACTTGCAGTGGTCGCGAGGTGGCGTGACCTAGCTTTAATAGTTTGACACCGCTGGCCCGCATTTTGATAGCACTCGCCATTACAACGTATGTGCTCTTAAATTTTATTTCGCAAGACTGCTGGAGGAATTTTAAAACCTTTCCAGTTTTTACTTGTCTGCGACGTTCGAAGAAGTTTCTAGGAGTTTTCAAGAGTGTGTTCAGAGGAGTTGTAATACTGTTTTATTTATTAGCTCTTACTTGTTTGACATAAGGAACCTCAGACTAATTAGATAAAGACCTGCCTCGCAAGACATTAATTTTCTGTCAAAATATATGATCAATGATCTTATGCGATTATAAACACTGTCTCTAAAGAATCGATGTTTCATAGTTTACAATCGTGTCCGTCAGTTAAAAACCTCCGCAAAAATACCTTTTTGTGTAGTTATATGGTGTAAAAAACTAACAAAAACTGCTAGTTTAGTATAAGATATGTATGAAATCTAAGCTCGTTTTCCTTAGAAAATGGCAGAAAATTTTGTTTGTGAATTTGGGTGCGATACTAGTCCTTATGTATTTAGTCTGAGTAAGGAACACAAGGATCCTATCTCGCGCCTCACGCAGTATATTCAATGATATTTTATACTAGAGATGGAGCACTCATTTCATCATTATCAACCCATATGCGGCTCACTGTTGAGCTCGAGTCTCCTCTCAGAATGAGAGGGGTTAGGCTAATAGTCCCCCACGCTGGCCCAATGCGGATTGGCAGACTTCTCACAGAATTAAGAAAAATCTCTGATATGCAAGTTTCCTCACGATGTTTTTCCTTCACCGTTTGAGACACGTGATATTTAATTTTTTAAAATGCACACAACTGAAAAGTTGGAGGTGCATGTCCCGGACCGGATTCGAACCCACACCCTCCGGAATCGGAGGCAGAGGTCATATCATTGCTCTCATCATCTAGCGCATCAAAACTGAGGTGGACAATGTGGAAAATTTATTAATTTCATTTAGTCGCTTATTAAACAACGAACGTTATTTAAACAAATAATACCTAAATATCATCTACAATGTCGAGTTGTGTGTTCAGGAAGTGTAAAAACTATATATGCATGAATATATAATGGAATTAAAGACAAATTTCGGATCACTTCACACTTCACACACACTTTTTGTAGGGACGTAACCTATCTATAGTATAAAATTATCATTGACTAGTACTGTATACTTATCTGGCCCTGTAGTACTAGTACTGTATACTTATCTGGCTGAGGGTATCGCTTTTGCGCCCGCCCGACTTGGTCTGAAGGAGGGTAATGTTTTTACCGACGTGACGATGGTTCCAGTTTTGGCCACCGGGTCTGAAAAGTATAAGGCACTTTTATAATTATTTAATCGTCTTTGCTTTCTTAATCTCAACATCATCATCAGCATTAACAACCCATAATCGGCTTACTGTTGAGCACGAGTCACCTCTCAGAATTAGTGAGTTAGGCCTTAGTCCACCACGCTAGCCCAATGCGGATTAGCAGACGTCACACACCTAGAAAATCAAGAAAATTTTCAGGTATGCAGTTTTCCTCACGATGATTTTCCTTCACCGTTTGAGACACGTGGAATTTAGTTTCTTAAAATACACATAACTGATTAGAGGTGCATGTCTCGGACCGGATTCGAACCTACGCCCCCCGAATCGAAGGTAGAAGTCATCATTAGTCTACAGAACAATAATGTACATGGACATGTTAGGAATGTAATTCATCCAATTAGCAGTACTTAACAAAAATATGACACCTCGATTCAGCAGTTTAAGCATAAAGTAAAGTATCGTTACACCATTCCCAAGAATCGCAATCCTCGTCTGATTATTATTTCCACGTCTTTCGGCTTTTGTGAGTCAGCCCAACATGCTGTGAGGTCGCCGCGGGTGGGCATTTGCAAGAACCGACGTAACCAGACCTTCCCATCCCCCCTAACCCACAACAAACTGAGAGCCTTCAGGACGTTGTGCTTATTTCTAACAGGTCTCATATAACTGGTCGGTTGGCCCGTTGTTCTGGCTATCATCGCTATCGTTTGTGTGATTTTAAGCAGATACATTTGTCAGGCGATTGTAAACCCTATTGTTTTGATAATAAAGGTGTTATGCAAAGGTCGTCGTGATTCGTGGAATAAATTCTGTGAGTACATAATTACTGCAGCGCTTGCTACCGTCATCTGTGAAATATGATATGTTTGTTCCATTCTAATGGTAGCAGTTAGACGCGGTTGGTAATTGGTCACATTTTCCAAAGAGCTTTTGGTCTGGTCTGGATTTTGGATAGCTTACAATTTGTATTAAAATATCTCACATATTGTGTACGTTTGAAAATTTGCTGCCACGTTAATTTTAGAACGTCTATGTAGGTCAGATGTTTGTCATCCATGCCTTTTTTACGTGGGAAATAATTGATGCCTTCTCGCCACAGGGAGGCATGTTACAGATTCCTCGTATCTATCGCCTGATAGTAACTACTACTACTACTAGTGTAAGGGTATGAAATGATCGAGGGGAATTACTGCGCGGGTGTGAAATCATGCGTGCGGGCAAGTGAGGTGCGTCAGTCGTGGGTTTTTTATTCATCGCTACGCGCCTCCCGGCCCGCTCCCGCATCGGGAGTGTTACGAACGAAGTTGCAAGCTATAGTACCAGTCAGCCTCCCCAATTGCCAACCTCCCTGCAGATTACCTGACGAGGCTCTGAAGACCGACTAATGGCGGTATAACCACTCTAAGCTGTTTGGATTTTGCAAATGTCGCGTATTGTTCAGGGTGGAAAATTCAGCCTTGCGAATGACCAACCTGCATGCCCAGCGTGGTCATTTTCGGGCAATACCTTTACATGAATAACAACAACAGTCTCTAGTCCCTAGTAGCCCCGCTATTACTGGCTCTGGCAGAGGTTGTGGTAACGGTGGGGCAAAGGGTGTTAAAAATACTGAGGATATCAAGCGGCTTGCAGGTGGCCACTGGTAACTGGCGACTCGAGACCGTTTTGTTTTGGAACTACATGCAAGAGGCCTATGTCCAGCAGTGAATGTCCATCGGCTGTTAATGATGATGATGATGATTATCGCCCAGAGTTCCTTGTCAATCAGGCAAATGGCGGTCGTGAGTATGCTGTCGACGCTTCTATATTCTTATGTTAACTCAAACATAAGAGATCTGTAGCCTGAACGATCAGAAGAACCTGGGGCTATAAAATATTGGAGTTAAAGTCAAAGGAAAAGAAGCTGCCCAGGTTTGTGAAGTTGGTGTAGTTACATGCAGGTGTTTATCATCTAAAGAACTCTCCATTGCCACTTCAACTTGGCGACTCATTGAGCTATGTCGGTGACTTTGGTTCTTCTACGAATATCCTCATTTCTGATTCGAGAGGCACTTCGAGCATAGCTCCCTCTATCACGCGCTGATTAACTCTGAGCATTTTTAAGAGGCCCATAGTTAGCGACCAGGTTTAGGATCCGTAATCGATCACTGGCAATATGCACTAATCGAAGACTATCGTCTTCTGGCACTGAGGAAATAGGCATTTAAAATTAGGTTTATAATACTTAAGGTGGTTGCAAAATCCAGTTTCTTTTGAGTTTTGAATATACATAATTGTTGCACAACGTGTAAACTAGGATCACCAAATTATTATGTTCTACGTAATAATTTAGTAATTCTTGTTTAGACGAGAGACGAAAGAAGCACACGTTGACAGCAACTCATGGGGGAGTATGTGTTGACGTCGACATATGAACAACACACAAAACATTTTCCCACAAAACTTCCCAATCTTATTGTGTTGACTTATTGATGTCTTGTATGAAGGCTGGTAACATTTGTAATTTCGTAATGCTCTTTTTTACCCACGTAAGTGTTATTAACCGATTTTAGAAAAAGTATGAGGTTATCGCACTAGCCACGGCCGAAGCCATGTCATGCCAGTTAGCGTTCCGGTACGATGTCGTGTAGAAACCGAAAGGGGTGTAGAATTTCATCCTCCTCCTAACAAGTTAGCCCGCTTCCATCTTAGACTGCATCATCACTTACCATCAGTGAGATCGTAGTCAAGGGCTAACTTGTAAAGAATAAAAAATAATAATAATGATGCCCATAATAGAAAAATTAGATACTGAAGGTGACATTATTTATCAACTTACTTTAGTCCCAATAAAAGATAATGGGATTGTTGTTTGGCCTAATAAACCTTGAATATTATATTTCGGGTAAAAGTAACAGACAAAAGGGGTTGTTCTTATTTTTTTTCATAATATTATTCGCCCCGTACAGTGATATTAAGTTACATAATAGTAGCTGAGTCGAAACATCTTATACGGCGTGTCAGTTTTCGGTTAACGTTGTCCGGTACTTAGTATATTGTATACTAGCAGGTGCCGCGCGGTTTTGCCCTCGTAGTTCTCGTTCCCGTTTGAATACGGGGATAAAATATAGCCTATAGCACTCGGGGATAGTGTACCTTCCCAACAGTGAAAGAATTTTTCAAATCGGTTTAGTAGTTTCAGAGCCTATTCAATGCAAACAGACAGTTACATTTTTCCTCATTATATTAAGAAGACTTTGTAGTCTAATTCAGCACATGCAACCGCATTGGAGCAGCGTGTTGGGTTTTAGCTCCATGTTGCTTTTTTCATCTTATATTGCTTCATCACCTACCATCAGGTGAGATTGTAGTCAAGGGCTAACTTGTAAAGAATAAAAGAAAATCTTCAAAATAAGAGTAAACGGTAGGTAACGTCTAGGTAAGCGCACTCTAGACTTAGGCCCCATTAATGCCTTCCATCTGGCTTAATAGGGATGATGACTAGGTTTGAATATATTGATTTTTATGATACATTCGGGTAAATAAGGTCAATGTTAACTAATTTATATATAAAAATCAAAGATTGTCTGGATATTTGCAAAGTAAATGAGATTATAGAATTTGAAAATCTTTAAACCTACCTACCTCCGAAAGTAATGACCGCAGATACCCTGTTTTACAAAATTGCTTTACTATTAGCATACTCTTAATTACTGTATACAATTTAAAAAACTGTCATCATCCCTATTGTAGTCCAGCGCAAACTTATATTGTTTTAAAAAAAAAAGGTTGTATAGTAACAGGAAATTCAACCTAATCGTCAAACAGATCTTGGAACAAAGCCAACGGAATATGTTAGTGTGAAAAATACGATAAAATCCGTATGTTTGTATCTGTTTGTGCCGTGTGTTAATGGCATAAATAAAATGTTCTATTTTGGCGCGCAAATAATTAATATCACCGTATCTACACTGCTTGTTTCCCACGCTGCTGCCTTGTAAGGTCGCGGGACGTTGCGCATTAGAGGGACTCCCTTTTTAATATTTTCAGATTTTTTAATTTAATAAAATTTTTGGTTTTATTTATTTATTTGATCCACCAGTGACTGTTGCAGCTTTTACACAAATAAAATCTAAAAAAAAACCACAAACACAAGGCTCTGCACAATCAAATGAAGGTAGACACGGCATGCACATTTCCGTAATATTAAAATAAATTGACGATTACATAAAATCAGTTTACATAAGAAAAAAAAATACATTTTACTGTAACAAGAAAAGGAAACATCTTACAACTACTATTTGAATATACTATATAATACAAAAAATAAAATGGAATTGATAAAAACAAAAAGAAAAATTAGTTTAGCAAATCTAGTAAAACTAACTTGCGATATGTCCTTGGTGAGTCTATGTGGATATCTATAGACCGACTAAGTGCGTTATATAATTTACATACATTTACATATATTGTTTGTTGTGATAAATGTTGCTTTAAGGATGCCCTGCCAGCAAAAACGCTAGATTTTTGTACAAAATAGTAAAAGATAATTTAAATAAACGTAGGTAATATTATTTAGTCTTAAGATAGTTTTAGTTGATGAATGTTTTAGATTAAGTAGTATGTAGTAGAGCTACATAGTCATTTTAGTGACTAGAATATTAAAAGCTGGTTCTTGCAACGCGGCACGATCCAAACACAGCTCATTACTAAGGGTCACGTGAGTTTTAGCCGTTGTCTCATAATCAATTAGTGAAATATGATAAATCAGCTATTTTAGCCACAAAACAAGCTACGCTTACTTTTGCACAGGATAGTGACGTTTGTATTGTTTAATTATTTTCCCTTTCTTATCAGCCTATTTTAACGATCATCTACGGTGCCACCCTCTTTCTTTATAGGAGAGGGGATATGAACCTTAGACCACGCTGCTCCAATGAGGGCTGGCAGAATCCCGCGGGAACTGAGGATTTTTCCAGGATATACTTTATATCCTCTGTCTATGTTGTTCAATAACGTTCCTCTATCTTCCAACGAAAGTCTTATTAAAATCAGTTCAGCCATTTCAGAGATAAGACCGGATAAACAGACAGTTGTTTGTCCGGACTAATCCCTTGAACGGCTGAACTTATTTTAATGATATTTTTTCACTGGAAGCTAGATATTTTAAACAGCTTATTTGTGTTTTAGTATAGTGTAAATAAATATAAGCACTTGAGAAACTACAATTCAATCAATTTTGTTTTAATGGATTTTTTTATCAAATCTAATACCATAATCAATACGAGTAGTATGTATCCAGTCAGTGTGAAAGTAGCATTACACGATTTCGCGTTTTTCCCTCAGAGGGAATGCGATATGAAGAATAAAACGGGCAGAATAAATCATTTACAGGCCAACGCATTGGTTCCGTACCTACGGCTTGAATTTGTTCCTATATATCATCGCGTTCCGCGGCTTAGCGGGTATGTGGATATATCATTTATTTTTCATACTTTTGTTCGGTATGGCATGTGGATTTTCACAGATTTTCTTTATCAGAAAATTTTGGTGCTTGTTCTACAAATTACCTGACAACGCCCTAATAAAATCAACATAGTATATCTTAGTAATATATTAGCCTTGTCTTTTGAGTATGACCAACTAGCAGACGCCCGCGACTTCGTCTGCGAGAATAATATTGAGATTTTCCGTTTTCATTCATCATTATCAGCCGATGGAAATCCACTGCTGGACATAGGCCTCTTGCAAGGACTTCCAAACAAAACGTTCTCGAGCCGCCAGCATCCAGCGGCTCCCTGCGACCCGCTTGACGTCTTCGGTCTACCTAGTAGGGGGCGATCAACACTGCGCTTTCCGGTGCGGGGTCGCCATTCCAGCACCTTGGGACCCCATCGGCTCTTCGATGTGGCCTGCCCATTGCCACTTCACCTTCGCGACTCGATGAGCTATGTCATTGACTTTGGTTCGTCTGCGGATCTCCTTTCTGATTCGATCACGCAGAGAAACTCCAAGCATAGCTCGCTCCATTACATTACATTAAAGATTGTTAGAATGGTCAATTGCCTTTGAAAAAATTCAACCTATATTTATATAATATACCTCCCCACAGTGGGAATATTTTCTTAAATTTAATATCGTTCTAATAACTAATAATATTATACCTAACTAATATTATAGAGAGGTAAAGTGTATAGTGTTGTAGGGGATAATCTCTGGGTCTACTATACCAATTTTGAAAATTATGTTGCCACTATTAAATCCCACGTTATTTGTGAGTATCATAGGTGGTAGCGTGCACAAAGCAATTAACTAAGTATGTACTATAGGTATAAATTGTGTAACAAAATAAAAATTCCTTCTCCAATACAGGTAACTAATAAATCACCAGAGCATGCATTGCCTTTATGCATCTATATATTATATTTTATCTCCATTGGCGGGCTCGGGAACTACGTGGACGATACCGCGGGGTATCGGCTATATTTAATAACTAGCGGACGCCCGCGACTTCGTCCGCGTGAAACTGGATGTAAACTTTCAACTACCCCTATCTTACCCTTACCCCTACCCCTACCTTATCCCTACTTACCCTACCCCTACCCTGTGCCTCACTCGACATAAATAGGTATAGTATGTCGCGGACTTTTTTGTAGATATTTATAAGATCTACAATTAAATAGAACATTCTATGATTCTACCTCTATAGTTTAGGCAGCGTACGCAAAATAAGTAACTTTTCTGGTTGATTTTTTATACCTTGTGTCCAAAAACCCCAAATATCCTACGGAACCCTATTTTTTTCCTAAATAAAATTTAGTCTATGTTACTTGTAGATAATGTAGCTTTCGAATGGTGAAAGAATTTTTAAAATCGGTCCAGTAGTTTTTGAGCCTATTCATTACAAACAAACCAACATACAAACAAAGTTTTCCTCTTTATAATATTAGTTTAGAAATAAAAATAAACCAATAACAATTGATTTATCATGATGATTCTAAATGAACAAAAGTTCAAAAATTTTTATTTTCACTTTGACTTAAATACAAATATACCCGTTCGGTTGCTACAGTAAACTCTCAGAAAATATAAATAAAGCCATTCAGTCGCCTCAGTAACTCTCAAGTTTCCACAATAAGTGAAAGCGACTTACCCACAATAGCTTCGACTTTTCGCGTAAATATTTATAAGGAAACTCTCAACACAATCCATCTCGAACTTCAACCCTTCCGAGATTCGGGAGTTGACGTGGAGTGTAAACAATTGACAAATCAATCAATCAACTGTTGATAAGTTGAATCGAACTTCCAGAGTTGGAAAGTGAAAGTTAATAGCGAGAAAGAGATAATCGCAGACTACTGATAGTACCGCAACAAATTTAAGCTAATGAATGTTTTAATTTTTATTGTATATGTGTAAACAATTGGCAAATCAATCAACTGTTGATAAGTTGAATTGAACATTGAGAGTTAGCAAGTGAAAGTTATAGAGCAAGGGAGAGAGGTGTAATCTACTCGTACTTACTGATATTAACGCAAGAGATTCTTTCTAAGATAGGGTAGTCTGACGAATTTGTCGCTTTTTTCTGTCTTTGTTGTGTAAATAATTGACAAATCAATCAATCAACTGTTGATAAGTTGAATCGAACTTCCAGAGTTGGAAAGTGAAAGTTAATAGCTAGAAAGAGCTAATCGCAGACTACTGAAAGTACCGCAACAAATTTAATATAACGAATGTTTTAATTTTTATTGTATATGTGTAAACAATTGGCAAATCAATCAACTGTTGATAAGCTGAATTGAACATTGAGAGTTAGCAAGTGAAAGTTATAGAGCAAGGGAGAGAGGTGTAATCTACTCGTACTTACTGATATTAACGCAAGAGATTCTTTCTAAGATAGGGTAGTCTGACGAATTTGTCGCTTTTTTCTGTCTTTGTTGTGTAAATAATTGACAAATCAATCAATCAACTGTTGATAAGTTGAATCGAACTTCCAGAGTTGGAAAGTTAAAGTTAACAGTAAGAGGGGGTTAATCGCAGTCAACTGATATTAACGCAACGAATACTGTCCGCAACGCAGTCTAACATATTTTGTACTTATTTCAGTATGAATGTAAACAATTGACAAATCAATCAAACAACTGTTCCTAAGTTGGCAAACTTTCAGGCAAGTGAAAGTTAATAGCGAGATAGAGTTAATTGCAGACTACCTATATTACCGCAAAAAGTTCTTACGCAATTCAATTTAGCGAATGTTTTAATTTGTTCACTTAGCACGAGGTCCGGCATGAGTAGTATATACCTTCATCTGTTATTTATTAGGGATAAGAAATAAGTCGTGTATCCGTTTGTCACAGTATTTTTTTCAGTTAATACGATTGGGCACAATTAACAAAGTTACGGCGGTGAAAAGTAACAGCTTATTGCGTATCACAGAGAGTGAATCACAGATTACCATATTCGAATCATCCTGACGCAGCACAATCCAATAAACAAAAAGAACAGTGCTCTAAAGGCTCTACAACCTATTAAAAAGAAAAAAATCTTTATTTCAATCGATTTATTAGATTTATTAGTTGTTGGATAAACAAACGTATAAAATTGTTTCAGTTTTTAACCGACTTCCAAAAAGGAGGAGGTTCTACGTTCGGCTGTATGTTTTTTTTTTTTTTTTTTTTTTTTTATGTATGTCCAGCGATAATTCCGTCATTTGTGGACCGATTTTAAAAATTCTTTTTTTGTTTTGAAGGGTTTCATTCCAGGGTGGTCCCATTTTTTTCATGTCAGGGTCTGATGATGGCATCCTGGAGAAATCAAGGGGAACTTTCGAAAATTGTAGGGACGGCTAGTGCGTTTGTTAGTGTTTCCATAAGGTATTTTAAACCACTACACTTTTATGAAGGTTTGGAGTTGGTCTGATGATGGAGCCGAAACACAGACGATAGAACTCGTCAACGATTTACAGCAGGTACCTTTTGTTTGGGCTTGATTTATTTGTATTGATGAGAACTTTCCACCTAGATGAGTTGTGACTGTATTAAGGGTCTGATGATGAAGACGAATGACAGTTAAGAGAACTCCTCAACGGTTCACAGTGGCTACCTTGTGTTTGGACTTGATAAATTTGTATTGATGAGAACTTTCCACCTAGATGGGTTGTGACTGTATTAGGGGTCTGGTGATGAAGACGAAGGATAGTTAAGGGAACTCCTCGACGGTTCACAGTAGCTACCTTGTGTTTGGACTTGATAAATTTTATATTGATGAGAATGTGACTGCATAGGGGGTCTGGTGATGAAGACGGAGGACAGTCACCTTTCACGATTTTCTGAATATTCATATTACGTGTGGATAAAGGGGGAGTGAAATTTTGTATATGAGTTAGGGTAGTATTTTTAAAATTGTGATTGTAGGACTTAGATACTTATCATAAGAAAATAACGTTTTAACTAATTGCTTATTAATTTTTGTTCACACTCAGTAGGTGTGCTAACACTAAAAATTAAAAAATAAAAATTATAATAAAAAAAATTCAACCGACTTCCGACTAAAAAATTAACCTAAAATAAAAAGCAAAAAATAACATCTTACCTATGTGCTACCTTCTGATCAGTTTGAAGGCGGTGCCAATCCAGTGTCATGTTTTAATTAAAGCCGTTTAAATTACACAATGTCTGTGGTTCATTCAGAAACGGCTTTAATTAAAACATGTCACTGGATTGGCACCGCCTTCAAACTGATCAGAAGGTAGCACATAGGTAAGATGTTATTTTTTGCTTTTTAGTTTAGGTTAATTTTTTAGTCGGAAGTCGGTTGAATTTTTTTTATTAAGTAAGTAAGTAAGTATAAATTCTATATATAATGTTAACTGTTGCGTTTGTTGATTCAGTGTGCGATCAACGTAAAAGTTTCCATTACTAACTTTTTATGGATGGTAAAGTTACCACCTAAGTGATGAATTTCACCGTTCAGGTACTTCTTCATTCCTCGGAGATTTTGAAACTACCGTAGCAAAAAGCAATTTAAATACCTTCCATGTGTTAACAACCCATCACCAGTCAGGTTACTGTTGAGCACGAGTCACCTCTCAAAATGAGAGGGGATAGACTAATTGTCTACCACGCTGACCCATTGCGGATTGGCAGACTTCACTCACGTAGAGAATTAAGATAATTCTCAGATATGCAGGTTGCCTCAGGATGTTTTTCCTTCACCGTTTGAGACACGTGATATTTAAATTCTTAAAATGTACTTAACTGAAAAGTTGGAAGTGCAACATCGAGAGGAAACCTGCATACCTGAGAATTCTCTTAATTATCTGCTTGTATGAAGACTGTCTTTCTGCATTGGGCCAGCGTGGTGAACAAATTGGCCTAACCCTCAAGAGGAGACTCGAGCTCAGCAGTGACCCGAATATAGGTTGAAAATGAATCATTATCATAATGAGAAGTTTATGTAGTTAAAATTAATAATGAGTAAGATATACTTACATTATACCAACAGAGAGAATATTTGTAAAAAAAAAATACAGCATGAAAACAGTTGCCTACCCCTGATATGCCATCAATCGCCTCCCGGGCAGGGGTTTCAAACTCCAGGTCGGAGCGGCTCAAGGGCGCGAGTGCGACCGACAGTTTTACAGCCCTGGGCTAAAGAATTGCGCATTTATTATTTTTATTTGCCACGCGCCATTGTAGGCCTTTTCCGGTCCGCTTTCGGTCCGTTGATATCTTACAATCAGATTGCCAGGAACGACTGGGTACATGATATATAAATAAATACATAATAATAAATAGTATTATTTCTCATTTATTTACATATATAAGCAGACGCCTAAGACTACGTCCGTGTGAAACCCTACCTCCCTACCCTACCCTACTCCTAAGTTTGAGCCTCAATACCTCAACGGTAAGAGCGGTCGGATTCATAACCGAGGGTGGTGGTTCGATCCCCGCCCCGTTGGTCTATTGTCGTACCCACTCCTAATACAGTATTTCTTGACTATTTGGAGGGGAATTGGTCATATTTAAAAAGATATGACAAATATTCTTTACAAAAAAAAAGTATTCTATGTCCGTCTCCTGGTTCTAAGCTAGGTAGAGGTAGGTATTTCTCCACCTTTTTTTTAACAAAAACAATTAACCGACTTCAATGAAGCGTTAGTCTAAAAAGCGAAAAATAACATGGCACCTACGTCCTGTCTATTAAACAGTTAGACTATAGAAGTTTTTGTTTTTTTTTTGGCACAGCTTTAAATTTTCAAATTATAGACTATCAACATTACCTGATGTTTCAAAGATGCTTGAAAACTATCATCATCATCATCATATCAGCTGATGAACGTCCACTGCAGGACATAGGCCTTTTGTAGGGACTTCCAAACTTCACAATACTGAACCACCTGCATCTAGCGAATCCCTGCGACTCGCTTTATGTCGTCAGTCCACCTGGTGGGGAAAACTAAGTCTAACTGAAATAAATCAATTTTGACTTTGACTTTTTGACTTTGGGATAATGTTACTCGATCGAAGCCGGGTCGTTTTGCTAGTATCACCAAACGTAGTATCTGTATGTAGACTATGAACACTATAGAGTCGTGGAGTTATTAAAAGCTGTCAGAAGCATGACGTCACGGTGCAGCTACATGCAACACTGTCATTGGCTGAACGACGAACAAACGCTTTCAATGGCTTTGTGTTTGCGCTGAAAATTGCATTCAACGTCCATACCTACTTGTACCTACTACTTTAATGAGTAAAACAATGATCACAATCTAGGAAGATTGTGAACATTGTAATTTACCTATTTATGAGCGCGCAGCATGTCGGTACGATATGGATAAAATTCTAAGCGCAAGCGAGACGCTGAATTATGACTTTCACGTGAGTGAAAAGCACGGAGCGATTGACGCGCGACGTAAATTTTATGACATGAGCGCCAAAACCATTTTTACCTAATTGCAAGTAAATTAAACAACATAACGAAAAACAAAATGGCCATGTTCAAGATATATACCTAATTTTCTCTACAAAAGAAATATTAAAGAAAATAAGTTGGCTTTTCCTGAGATTGAAAGCAAAATGTGAGCAAAACATGTATTTTTCAAAAAAATAAACTATCGAGAAAAGTTTTACAAATTGAGTATTTTGTATACTTAGTCATAACGAAGTTAACACTTTGAAATGTCATTTACCCAAATATCAGGCTCCTAACTTTTCCAGAATCTGAGATCCAGAACCATTTGTAACCACCAAATTATATATTGCACACTCTTAAAACTAGTAATGCGACTTCTTTTTTTTATTTGGGTCAACAAACAGTAAACGATAAGATTACATTTCAAAAAAATCAATTACTTACATAAAAACTACACAACCTACACCGTTAACCACAGATTAATTAATATACAAGAAAGGTGAAATGATGTGATTTTTGCCGTGGAGACCCTTGAGCCATGGAGTCGCAGTGCCAAAAAATTTAACCGAACAATTTCACCGCGGCTAGTTGCCTCGACTGGTGACAGAAGGGCTGGCTCATTTTTTGCGCAAAGGATCAGCCTGGCTGTCTAGCGCGGAAATGCAGCCAGTATTCTTGCCACCATTCCACGTAGGCATGATTTGTATAGTTATTAGGATAAGTTAGCTTAAGTTCCATATTTTATTCTTTCTAAATAAAAAAAAATCGAATAAAAATAAATTAATATCTAGAAAGTGAAGTGACATTGAAAGTTTAAGCTACTTTTATATTACATTCTTACATTTTTAGTGACAATTGTTTTTTGAATTTACTTGGACGAGTAACAGAATATAAATCAACGTGAGTATAATCATCATTATAGCTTCGCATTAGTGCATGTATTGATCCAGTGTTACTTTTTTTAACTTTAACTCGGTAGAGTGGTAACTAGCCACGGCCGAAGCCTCCCACTAGATCTGGACCAATTAAGAAAGCCTCAATTGGCTCAACAGGGAACGAGCCTAGAGCATCTTATAAATCTACTGCGCATAACCACTGCGCCCTCGGCCGTCAATGTGTGAGTCTGATAACTTAATACTTTCACGCATTCTCGAAATAACAGACTGACAACAAAGTAATCTTATACCGAAGGGTTGCGTTTTTCCTTTTGAGGTACGGGACCCTCTATAGTAACTAACTCTAACTAACTGGAAGTATTTATCTCAGCGCTAAAGGAGATGGTCCATTTCAGATCCACTCTTGTATCCCGTATCATTAAAATTTTAAAAATAGAAGGATTTTATTAAAATCTAAATAAAATACTATACTAAATAAAAAAAAATTTAAACAGAGAACCGAATTTTCGAGATAAATCAAGATGGCGCAACTATGACATGACAATTGACAGCAAACGTCAAATCGATTATTGTATTGAAAACGTCATCAATCCGCCATTATTATTTATTACCCATATTAGTCTTGTATTTCTTGGGCGAGAATGAATATTATTTCGAAAGAATTAAAGTAAATTCGTAGATTTGTATAATCAAAAATAGTTAAAAAAATGTTTTCTTTTATTTCCGCCAGGGTGACATGACTAATCCTGGGCTCCATACAATTTTGGTTCCTTTAAAAACGCCGTGTCTAATTACACTTAATCCTCGTTAAACGTGCAAAGCTGGAAATAATTGCGAAATGCCCAAAATACCTAACCTTTGCCCCCACAGCTGTGAGCTATTTGCGGCCGTACCAACCTTTGTAACAAGATTTTAAACGAATTGTTATGAGATTAGCTACAAACCAACTTTCTCTACTGTATTTTACAAATTTTTTAGCAACATAGCCCATAAACCCGCATTGTTATAGCAGGGTGACTCCATATCTCATTCTATAACGATGGAGCAGTGGCACTAACATGTGACCAAGTTAAGGGTGTGGGTTCGAATCCGGTCTGGAGCATTCACCTTCAACTTTTCAGTTGTGAGCATTTAAAGAAATTAAATATCACGTGTCTCTAACGGTGAAGGAAACATGCATATCAGAGAATTTTCTCAATTCTCTGGTTGTGTTAAGTCTGCCAATCCGTATTGGGCCAGCGTGGTGGACTATTGGCCTAACCCCTCTCATTTTGAGAGGAGACTCGAGCTCAGCAGTGGACCGGATTCGAACCCCCCTCCCGGAACCGGAGGCAGAGGCCATATCCACTGGGCTATTATCAGTGATTAATTTTCCTAAAATGTTATTTTTCAAAATTCATCATCATTATCATTCATTAGTATCATTACTATCATTATCATTAATTAGGTAACATTAAGGTCTAATAGCCTGCAAAATAATTATGAACAGAAACAGCGAGAACAAGGCAAGCTCGAATTACAATCTCAATTACCTTTAAAACATTCCTACTTTCTCCCAAAGCCTTGTGAAGTCTAAATAATGTTTTTGTCTAAAACAGGCCTATTTCTGAAAGCGCAATCTCTGAATCAGGCTACTTAGCCCTTTATTACTAATAAAGCTGAGATCATATTTCTTGATGTAGGGTCTCCATGTGTTTTATTATAGTAGGGAAAACTGGTTATTCTTTTTTTGTTTTTCAGTCCATTATTTATGAATTGACAAGTAATGAAGTAACATTTTATAAGAGTCAATCATTGTGATTTGAAACAGGTTGAAACGAAAACGAGTCAGGATAAAAAAAAACAGTATATAAAACGGTATAAATTATAAAGTGTTTTATATATTTAAAATTATCCCTTTGTGACATGATTCGTAGTTTTCTGAAGTCGGTCTTCTACCGTGTGTAAATTGTACACACACAACCTTTTAATTTTTTGTTTATTCATTTCTATGAGACTAATTAAGACCGCGAGAACATTAGGAAACTGTATAGAAGCTGAACCAAAATGAAAACTACAAATATTAAAACAATAGCCAGAAACTCTTATCAAGGATCTTTACTAGAACTATAAATTGTTAATATAAATTATATAATGATTTATTTATTTTGCTATCATTCGCGAAAAGTCGACGAACCCATGCGACAACGTCACCCAGGTTCGACAAAATGCTCTCTACGTACGTTTCACCCCGAAACCGGAGCATCCTCAGGAGATGTTGACTCTACAACGTGCAATTATTGCAATTGCAATGAATAAATCATTATATAATCATGATGAACTTCCGCAAAGTAACGCCTGCTTCTATCCAATGTTAATATAAAGTTCTAGTGGTCTGCTAATGTATCTAACAACTTCTTACATTTTAAATTACATGAGCTTAACAAAAAAAGAAAATTCTGCCCAACTATCTTTAATATTAAAATTAAAATCCGAGGCTTTTAAATGGTTTGTCTGAAGTGCGAAGTCATGGTCACCCTACAAGGCCGGTGAAGTGCGGTCAAAACGGCTACTCCGTAGAAAAATCTTCATTGGGATTTTTCTTGGATTTTTTCTATCTAACGCTTGTGCAATGCATCCGATTCAAATCCGAGACAATAGGCTTCCAAAATACGACTCTACTTAAATCTATACATCTTTAGGTACTTTTTTTAGGTTTAATATTATAACGAGGTGAAAATTTTGATAATTATTTTTAAAAAGCTACGTTATCTGTGAATGTCTTAATTATATCACAGACTCCCTATATCACAGTCTTAATTATATCACAGACTCCCAGGATACGACCTTTGCCTCCGGATCCGAAGGATGTGGGTTCGAATCCGGTCCATGCAGCTTTTCAGTTGTGTGCATTTTAAGAGTTTAAATATCACGTGTCTCAAACGGCGAAGGAAAATCATCGTGAGGAAATCTGCATACCAGAGAATTTTCTTAATTTTTTTTTTTTATTATTTACAAGTTAGCTCTTGACTCTTGATCTCACCTGATGGTAAGTGATGATACAATACAATCAAAGATGGAAGCGGACAAACTTGTTAGGAGGAGGATGAAAATCCACACCTCTTTCGGTTTCTACACGACATTGTACCGGAACGCTTGGCGGTACGTCTTTGTCGGTAGGGTGGTAACTAACCACGGCCGAAGCCTCCCACCAGCCAATTATTTTTTTTAGTTTGTTTTTTCGTGTGTGAAGTCTGCCAATCCGCATTGGGCCAGCGTGATGGACTATTGGCCCACCTAATTTTAAGAGGAGACTCGAGCTCAGCAGTGAGCCGAATATGGGTTTATGATGATGACTTACAAACTGCAGTGGTCAACAAAGTATATCTGGCCTGGTCGTATGCAGTGTACAAGTGACCTATATAACCCTAAAAAAATTAGGTTTCCCGTCAGCCAAAATGTATGAATGATTAAGATAGGTTACCTAGCTAGATGGTAATGTATACTTTAGATGAGGTTTTTCTTGGGTGGCAGTGGCAGGTGGTTATATTATTATTACTGGTGCTTAGCTTTGTAGCATTTCTCTAACCTACCTATTTGACGACCTTTTAGGCGCAGTTTTTTCTTTTTTATTCTTTACAAGTTACCCCAAGACTACAATCTCACCTGATGGTAAGTGATGATGAATTCTCCGCTAGAAAGCTACCTTTTTGACGACCTCTTAGGCGCAAATTTTTCTTTTTTTTATTCTTTATGAATTAATGAATGAATGATATTTTATTCATGAAAATGTAGGTTTAACATGATGGTACATATTATAGAATTGAGCCTTTATACACTTTACAATAACTGGTGTATGAATTATCTTAAATAATTAAATACATTTGAATGAAGAAAAAAAAAAAATCTAAATTAATACAATGTCACAATTAGAAAATAATAAGTTAGAAAATGTCCATGTCCATAAAATAATCTTGAATGTCATAATAACTTTTTTTTAATAATAATTTATAAATTTTACATTTAAATATTGACCAGGGCATCTCTTTTAGACTATGAGGAAGTTTATTATATATTTTTATTGCCATACAAAAAGAACTCTTGGTATATATTGTCAATCTTGTGGGGGGTCTAACCAATTTATTTTTGCGGCATGTTCTCAGATTTGCGTTGTTGGTGTGAATAGAGAATAGACTAGGGTTTCTTTTTACAAAAAGAAGCATTTGATATATGTACTGACTAGGTAATGGAAGAATTTCAAGTTTTTTAAATAAGGGTTTGCAGCTATCCAAAAAGTGCGCTCCGTACATAGACCGAATACATGCTTTCTGACGTATAAATGCTCGATTAGCATCTACTGAATTGCCCCACAAAATTAATCCATATTGCAGTATGGACGATACATATCCATGATACGCTAGTAAGGCAGTCTTTAAATTTGAGGTTCGACTAAGCCGTCTCAGGACATAGGTGAATCGATCTAATTTTATACATAGTTTGTCCACATGGTCCTTCCAATTACAGTGTTTGTCTAATAAGAGGCCGAGGAATAATACAGTATCTACTTCTTCTATTGGCATTTGATCATATACAATACATAGATTTGATGGAGTACTATTGTAGGTCAGAAATTGAACACATTTAGTTTTTGTTGTATTAACTGATAGGTTATTAGCTTCCAGCCAATCCTTAGTTTTCTGTAATGTGGTGTTAATTTCGTTTTGAAGCATGTTTTTGTCTTTGCATTTAATTGTAATTGTAGTATCATCTGCGTATAGAATGCAGTCATGAGGGATGTGTTCTGGTAAATCGTTGATATAAATTATAAATAATAGCGGTCCTAAGACACTCCCTTGAGGTACACCGTAAGGGTTTAGATTACTATAGCAGCAACAATACCTTTTACAATGACTATTTAAAGTTTGTTGGATTTCGACACATTGCTCACGCTAGCCTAAGTAGCTTGTTAGCCACTGGAGCCCTTTTCCTCTTACCCCATAACGTTCCAACTTTCTCAGTAGTGTCTTGTGACAAACTAAGTCGAAAGCTTTCGACATATCAAGGAATACTGAAGCCACGTTCATTTTTTCATTTAACCCTTCTGTTATAGTTTTATTTAGTGCGAAACACGCCAATGTTGTTCTCCTATTTTTACAAGATAGCCCTTGACTAGAATCTCACCTGATGGTAAGTGATGATGCAATCTAAGATGAAAGCGGGCTTTTTAGGAAGAGGATGAAAATCCACGCTCCTTTCAGTTTATACACGGCATCTTACCGGAACGCTAAATCGCTTGGCGGTACGTCTTTGCCGGTAGGGTGGTAACTAGCCACGGCGGAAGCCTCCCACCAGCCAGACCTGGATTAATTAAGAAAATCTCAATCTGCCCAGCCGGGGATCGAACCCAGGACCTCCGTTTTGTATATCCACCGCGCATACCACTGCGCCGCGGAGGCCGTCAAAACATTTGTATACCTAGTTGTTTATTTAAAAATTGGATTTTTTTAATACATTTACATTTTCCACAATATTCAGAGTTAGGACTGGGTCAGGATCTGGCATTCTCCTTTATATAATTTTTTGCGGTCATTTTTTAGGGACGTAACATATCTACAATGTAAAATATCGTTGGTTAGGCTAGGGGCCCACCACCTCCCATGGCCCTTTCAACCTCTCGGTAATTTGGGTCGAATCGAGGGAGGGCGAACCCGGTACTTGCTCTTTGCGTGTTCCCGGGACGCCTTCTTGACTCCCTACAAGTTATTTTCTCTTTTCGCTCCTTGGTTAGGCTAGTAACAATATGAGTCAACAGAACTCCAGTAGCTTCCGTGAAAACGCGAAGTTTTATACTCATAACCCAATTTATATCGATGTCAGCCGCGAGTGGTAATAATGTTTTTTATTAGAGCAATAAGAGGAGATATTTTAAAAGCTCTTTCGCGGTCGCATTGATGGCTTATGATATCTTTTATGGCTTATTTATACGATAAAGATTTATTGTTGGTTACATTTCGACCGGCTGTTCCGGATATAAAAAGTTTGAATCTGTGACGTTGTACTTACATTTTTTTTTATTCTTTACAAGTTAGCCCTTGACTACAATCTCACCTGATAGTAAGTGATGATGCAATCAAAGATGGAAGCGGGCTAACTTGTTAGGAATAGGATGAAATTAACACTCCTTTCGGTTTCTACACGACATCGTACCGGGATGCTAAATCGCTTGGCGGTACGTCTTTGCCGTTAGGGTGGTAATTAGCCACGGCCGAAGCCTCCCATCAGCCAAAAATAACATTTATGGTTGATAAAAATAACAATTATGGGTTATTCTATTCTTCAACTTGCCGAAATCGTCAAGGGTTTTAATTTCACAGCGTTGTAACCCTTCCTTTCCAAATATCCCGACAATTTTTATTTTTTATGTATTTAATTGACTTAATTTTCCCAAATGACTCATCAAAATCAATATATTCTGTAACATATCCGCGTCGCGCACTGTACCATTTATTCGTTCACATCCAGCCGGACGTACTCACTAAAACCTAATTAAATCCATGCACACTAAATAACACGTAACAAATGTTCGCAATTTGGCCAATTATCCGCTTTGCCGCCCATTTGTCTGCTGTGTTGTTTATTTGACGTTTAGTTGCCCGGCTTTGTCCGGTTAAAATAAACACGGTTTTTCCGTGACCGGGTGGGTGGAAACACAAAATTGCAGCGCGAATTCGCTGCGCGAAAAACTGCTGTATGACTTGATGTCGTACTTCAATTGCTAGGCGATTCTAAGAGATTTAAGATTAGTCTCGCTATCACACTGCGCACTAATCTATCTATCTATATCTATATCTATATTTATATAACAAAACTGAAACTCAAATTCTATACATTAATTCGCACTTTGAGATTTTACTTATACCAGTTGTAATACCAACGTTACCGTGACATAACGGAAACCAGCGCCATCTAGAATCTACTTATAATACGAATTATATAATATTTTATATTTATATTTTGAAAAATTTTGTTGGGGGGCATTATATAATCGATACTGAAGCTAAAAATATTTCTTTTTCGATTTTTTGTCTGTCTATTTGTCCGTGTTTTTTTGTTATTCGGGCATCACGCTGAAACTACTGAATGAATTCAAATAATAGTTAGTACGGTTTAAGACCATAATACGGAGAAGGTAATAGGATACGTTATATTGCGAAAATAAAATAAGAAGGGGGTGAAATAGGGCTTGAAAGTTTACATTTCAAGCGGACGAAGTCGCTACTTTTTCTCCCGAAAAAGTCCGTGGTTCCCGTAGGATTTGCGAAAACCACAATTTCACGCTAACGAAGTAGTCAATGCAATACAAAGTTTGGGAAGCTTTGAATGTAGTGGTATAGCCCAGTCAATTAAGCAAGGTTTGCCTCTGAATCAATGATAATAATAATAATCTATACATATTATAAAGAGGTAAAGTTTGTGGTGTTATAAGGGATTTTCTGGATCTACAGAACCGATTTTAAAAAATCTTTTACCTCTAGTAAGCCACGTTATTTATGAGTATCATAATCCATATTTTATCCCCGTATTCGCACGGGAACGGGAACCACACGGGTGAAATCGCAGGGCATCTGCTAGTTTTTTATATATTTTTTGGGACAATATGAAAACATAACAGCTAGGATCTTCTGTCTTGAGATCTAAGTGTAACTCTATAAGTGATTAAACTTTTCGTCTAACTGAATAACATGATACAATTCTTAATTAATTACAACAATTAATTACAAGGATGAAGTAAATAAATAAAAAATTGTTTTTAGAAATTTAATATAAAATACCGTATTGTGTGTTGACCCTTAATTCGCTTGATGTTTTAAATTAACTCCAACGAACGCTGCGCGTGTTTTGTTTGGAGTTAACGTAATGGGTATTTTTGTCCAGTTTTCAGCTAACGAAGGTTAGGAAAAGCTGAGATAAACATTTTATGGGTGAGATAAATAGATTTTAGAGATAGATAACGTTCAAATTAAGTTCTTTTAACAACACTAAGCTACATTATCAAGTAGTAACATAACACTATTATCACACTATCACACTAATAATATAAAGGCGAAAGTGTGTAAGTATGTTTGTTTTTTCCTCTTTTACTACTGAAGCGTTTTGGCTGTGGATTGGAATTAGATTTTACTCTCTATGAACACATGCTACTTTTCATCTTGGAAAAATCGATGGTTCCCGAAGGACATAGAAATGGGGAACAACGTGGATGAAACCGCGAAATGGGGATGTTGACTAGGTTTGAATATATTGATTTTTATGATACATTCGGATAAATAGGGTCAATATTAACTAATTTATACATAAAAAACAAAAATTGTCTGGATATTTGCAAAATAAATGAGATTATAAAATTTCAAAATCTATTAAAAAAACTTTTATTGTAATTAGATGAAAATTCATACAGTTTTAGCTTCCTTACATTAAATGTGAATTTTTTTAATATTTGAACTATTAACATAAACGCATAAATAACAAAGATATTAGTAATGTTGTTAGAACGCACATACAAATCTAACGATTATTACATTACCTACGACGTCATTCGTTCGTACCATTTTGTATGGGGCGTTTTTGTATGGGGCGTTTTTTTTTTAAATATATCATGCCAAAAGCCAATAATTACTATGGTGAAAGAACTACCGGCTACATGGTACCTAAAATATATAATAAAATTGAGTGGCTCAAAAAAGAAAGGGAGATCAGTGAAGGAGTCCTCAAGAAGAAATTAAAGAAAGTTTTCCTTGGGGACCCCATCACTGACGGATTTACTTAATAGAAATTGTTTTGCACCTTTTGTATTTTTTTTTTTGTATTATTTCATTTTATAATATTAAATTCCTAGGTTACCTTAGTTTTAATTATCTTATTAAAATTAGATTTAGCAATTACTTTTAAAAAATAACTAGAATAATGAGCGTCAACTCGCCAACAAACTGCCTGTACAGTTTGGCGAGAGTATCGATATGTAAAATAATTGTTATATCTTATCAATAAAATAAAAAAAAAAAAAAAAAAAAAAAAAAAAAAAAAAAAAGGGATCCGCGTCAGCGCCGTAAATCTGACCCTTTATACACCTGTAGCTCCGAAAGTAATGATCGCAGATACCCTGTTACTTTTACGAAATTGCTTTACTATTTGCATACTCTTATTTTATATACAATTTAAAAAACTGTCATTATCCCTATTCTCCTAGTTATGTATTAATTCCTTACTTTAAAACGAAAGCAGCGAGCAGAAACTTTGAAAGCTTCCTTATATTTTGAATTCGAAAAATTACATTACGAATAAAACCAGTGGGCAAAGCAAATTTAACTAAATGCAAAATTAATTCCAGGTACATTTTTCTCAGCAATTGCGCACCAGCCATCTTTCTTTGTCTCCGTTATCAGGGCGTTTGAGAGAGATATTCCTAGAGAGACGTCAACGCCGGCGGCTTACTGTAAGGTATTGGGCATAGTGATAAGAGGAAGCGGAAGCGGGAGCGTTTTGTTCAATTAAATATTTGTATACTCAAAGAGCAGTGATAGCCGTGGAGATGACCTCTACTTTCGATTCGGGGGCCGTAGGTTTGAATCCGATTTTCCGTTATGTGCATTTTAAAGAATTAAATATTCCGTGTTTCAAATGGTGAAGGATAAACATCGTGAAGAAACTTCTAACCATTTTCTTAATTTTCTTAATTCTATACGTGTGTGACATCCAATCCACATTGTACCAGCGTGGTGACAGAGGAGACTCGTCCTCCTCCGTGGCACAGTGGTTTGCGCGGTGGATTTACATGACGTGAGGCCCTGGGTTTGATCAACGGCTGAGCCAATTTATTGATGTTTTATTAATTGGTCCAGATATGGCGTTCCGGTACGATTTCGTGTAGAAACCGAATGGGGTGTGTATTTTCATCATCATCCTAAAAAGTTAGCCCGCTTCCATCCTAGATTGCATCAAATTAATAGTCGTTATAAATCGTACTGTACAGTGATCGTTAAAAAGTCAAACATTATCACCTGAAAACCCGCATAAGAGCAACATACATAGTACTAGACTCGAACTCTGGACCTCGTGAATCGTGCTTCAAATCCACGTAGACTAACCACTAGATTAAGGAAACTTACATAGTTTCCTTAATATCAGATAAACATTTTAATTATCTCCATCTTAAATTACTATTCATTAATGTATCCGCTACCCTAAAGCGTCTATCGGGAGCGGACTCCAGTTTTGTTAGCACTACGTATTCTAGCCACCTACCGCCGTTATCAGAAAATTTGTGACTAAGGACACCTTCCTACAGAGATGTCAACGGTGCTGGCAAGTTATAAGGCTGTCGACATATTAACAAGCGATGAGATAGCGGAAATTATAAACGCGTTAAAAAACGTGTTGCTGCTTTACCTACTAATTGACATCCCGCGGTTTCACTCGCGTAGATCTATAAATCATAGCTTACGACGCTAACAAATAACGTGTTTTTGAAAGAATTTTCAAAATCGGTTTAGTAGATCCTGAGATTACCCCCAATGATGTTAAATACTAGCTATTAGATGTGTCATTCACGAGGGCACGACGCCTGAGGTGTTCATTCACGAGGGCACGACGTCTGTTCTTCAAAAAAGGTGACAACACCTTGCTGAAGAATTACAGACCCATCTCGCTGCTAAGCCATGTTTACAAATTGTTCTCGAGAGTCATTACGAATCGTCTCGCTAATAGGTTCGACGACTTCCAGCCTCCCGAACAAGCCGGTTTCCGAAAAGGCTTTAGCACCATAGACCACATCCATACGCTGCGGCAGGTTATACAGAAGACTCACGAGTATAACCAGCCACTTTGCTTAGTGTTTGTGGACTATGAGAAAGCCTTCGATTCGGTGGAAACCTGGGCTGTGCTAAGGTCATTGCAGAGATGCCGAATTGATTACAGGTATATCCAAGCGTTGAAGTGCTTGTACGAAAACGCCACTATGTCAGTCCGTATTCAGGATCAGGCTACGAGGCCAATCCAGTTGCAGCGAGGAGTGCGTCAGGGAGATGTGATCTCTCCGAAGCTATTTACCGCCGCATTGGAAGACGTTTTTAAGCTTCTGGACTGGGGCGGACTTGGCATCAACATCAATGGCGAGTACATCACTCAACTGCGGTTCGCGGACGATGTAGTCATCATGGCACAGACTCTGGATGACCTTAGTACCATGCTCAATGACCTCAGCAGCGTTTCTCAACAGGTGGGCCTGAAAATGAACATGGGCAAAACAAAAATAATGTGTAATGCTCATGTATCGCTCCACCCAGTTATAGTTGAGAACGCTGCACTCGAAATTGTAGACGAATACATATACCTGGGACATTTGATCCAGTTAGGTAGGTCCAATTTCGAGAAAGAGGTGAACCGTCGAATCCAACTCGGCTGGGCTGCATTCGGGAAACTTCGCGACATCTTTTCGTCCGAAATTCCTCAGTGCCTGAAAACAAAAGTCTTCGAACAGTGCGTGTTGCCAGTGATGACCTATGGTTCCGAGACTTGGTCGCTAACTATGGGCCTCATAAGAAGGCTCAGAGTCACACAGCGGGCGATGGAACGAGCTATGTTAGGAGTATCTCTGCGTGATCGAATCAGAAATGAGGAGATCCGCAGAAGAACCAAAGTCACCGACATAGCTCAACGAGTTGCGAAGCTGAAGTGGCAATGGGCGGGGCACATAGTGCGAAGAGCCGATGGACGTTGGGGTCCCAAAGTGCTGGAATGGCGACCCCGCACTAGCAAGCGCAGTGTTGGCCGACCCCCCACCAGGTGGACTGACGACATCAAGCGAGTCGCAGGGATTCGCTGGATGCAGATGGCTCAGTATCGTGATGTTTGGAAGTCCCTACAAAAGGCCTATGTCCTGCAGTGGACGTCCATCGGCTGATATGATGATGATGATGATGATGATTAGATGTGTTACTAGGTCATGAAAAATGAGGCGCTCAAAATAGGAAATTTCCACATCTCAGTTTTGTAGCCTTTTATTCGGATCACTCTTTGCGGTGATTTTGTAGGGACGTAACCGATCTATAGAATAAAATTATCATTGTAACCTCCTAAACACTTTATCTGTTTATAATATTAGTATGTATTTTATTTGGTTTGGATTTTTTTTAATACGTAATTGGTGCAAACGTCAGCTATTAAAAAGTTGTTATTACGAAACAAGCAATGTAAAAGAAATTTGAAGCAATAAATCAAATATATTCGTATCTTTACGGGCAATAAAGCCAGTGACCCACATAACAGCTATAATATTACGCGGCTAATGCAGGCCGTGACCTCACTTTGCTATTAGTGGAGAAGGAAATTTATCTTAGCTAGCGTGCGATGATAAGACCGGTGTTAGTTGTAGCTTTTACCATTATACACGTGAAGCAAGAACTTACCTATATGGAAGGAATATTATCTTTACTAATATTATAGTGTTTGTGAGGTTGTAGGACAATGATATTTTATACTAGAGATGGGCCAATAACGCATCAATACTGAGGCGGACAAATGTGGAAAATTTACTTAATTTCATTTAGTCGCTTATTAAATAACGAACGTTATTTAAACAAATAATACCTAAATATCGACTACAATGTCGAGTTGTGAGTTCAGGAAGTGTAAAAACTATATATATATATATACATAAAATTGTGCATGTTTCCGCTCAGTGGTGTAGCTAAATTCGGATCACTTTTTGCGGTGATTTTGTATGGACGTAACCTATCTATAGTATACAATTATTAATTTATTTATTTATACTTTATTTGTACACCACAACATAAGAAAAAACAAATATTAAGACAGAAAAAATAGTACAGAAGTAAGATACAAAATGCGGCCTTATCGCTACGTAGCGATTTCTTCCAGGCAACCTTGGGTTTAGGAATGTGCAAAAACACGAGAATGCAGGTTGTAGAAATAAAATTAAAAAAAAATATCATCGTTGTAGGGCATAATCTCTGGATCTACTAAACCGAATTCGAAAGATATATTCTCGCGTTTCATCTCCAAAAAAATATAGTCTGAAATTGGACACGCTTGCCTAGAAGACGACCACGCTTGTCATTTTCACGTAGTAATTCCTAGTACTTCTAGTTTGAATTACTTAGTAGTTCCTTTTCTGAAGTCCATTGGAAAGTATTAAAAGTACCAGATGTTTGATGGAGCGTGCTATAATTAACCCGATAATTGTTCAATTTGGCGCGCAAAGTGGGTCGACCTCATTAGAGCTTTTTTTTGAACCCCCAGACGGTAATGAAGTATGCTACGGTACGTTATGCCAGGGTTCTAAGCTTACCTACTTACATGGATATACGTATCTACCATTCGTTGTGGATGTGCGCAGTGGTATTCGCGGTGGATTTAGAAAACGGACGTTCTGGGATCGATCCCCGGCTGGGTCTATTGAGGTTTTCTTTATTAATACAGGTCTAGCTGGTGGGAAACGCACACAGAGAAACTTGAAGCATAGCTCGCTCCAGAGTCTTTAAGTCTTTGAGTCTTCTGTATTATTATATACATACTCGTAGCCTCAATAGCACAGTGGTAAAACCGGAACCAAATTTGACGGCCTCCGTTGGTCCAGGTCTGGCTGGTGGGAGGCTTCGGCCGTGGCTAGCTACCGGCAAAAACGTACCGCCAAGGGATTTAGCGTTCGCTTCCTTCTTAGACTGCATCATCACTTACCATCAGGTGAGATCGTAGTGAAGGGCTAATTTGTAAAGAATATAAAAAAATTCATTACCGAGAGGTGGTGGTTCGATCCTCGCTCGTTGGACTATTGTCGTTCCCTGACGGATCCTACGGATCTCTGGCTCATCATCATCATCATCATCATCATGGACGCCCACTGCTGGACATAGGCCTTTTGTAGGGACTTCCAAACATCACGATACTGAGCCGCCTGCATCCAGCGAATCCCTGCGACTTACTTGATGTCGTCATTACACCTGGTGGGAAATCGGCCTACACTGCGCTTATTAGTGCGAGGTCGCCATTCCAGCATTTTCGGACCCCAACGTCCATCGGCTCTTCGAACTATGTCCCCGCCCATTGCCACTTCTGCTTCGCAACTCGTTGAGCTATGTCGGTGATTTTGGTTCTTCTGCGGATCCCTGACTACTCATTATCAACCTATATTCGGCTCACTGATGAGCTCGAGTCTCCTCTGAGAATGAGAGGGGTTAGGCCGATAGTCCACCACGCTGGCCCAATGCGGATTGGCAGACTTCACACACGCAGAGAATTAAGAAAATTCTCTCGTATGCAGGTTTCCTCACGATGTTTTCCTTCACCGTTTGAGACACGTGATATTTCATTTCTTAAAATGCACACAACTGGAAAGTTAGAGGTGCATGCCCCGGACCGGATTCGAATGCACACCCTCCGGAATTTGAGGCAGAGGTCATATCCATTGGGCTATCACGAGGATCCCTGACTATTAAAATGGTCAACGTATTAACGTACGTAAATCAAAGTGTGATACCAATGAAATTGTTTTTTTTAATAATATTTGCCATACCATTTTAATAGTCAGGGATCCTCGTGATAGCCCAATGGATATGACCTCTGCTTCAAATTCCGGAGGGTGTGGATTCGATTCCGGTCCGGGGCATGCACCTCCAACTTTCCAGTTGTGTGCATTTTAAGAAATTAAATATCACGACGTATATATAATCAAAGGTATTACAGTTTTATTTGTATAAATAAAGTTGTATCTATTTAGCTGGCACTGCGTCGATGCTATAATGACGGGATTGAAGCCCCTGAGCGGGAATGGATGCAATTTATTTGACGCGCTCCGCTGGGTCACAGGTTACGCTTTGAAGTGCACTGATGAAGTAGATCCACTTGTGAGCGGTATATGTATCGTTTGTACGTGTTGACAGATACAAATTGTTCATATATATGTGAACAAGCGGACGTCCGCGACTTCGCGTGGAATTTTTCACAAATCGCTCGGGAACCATGGATTTTTTCGGGATAAAAGTAACCTATGTGTTAATCCAGGCTATCGTCGTCGTCGTCATCAACCCATATTGGGCTCACTGCTGAGCTCGAGTCTCCTCTCATAATGAGAGAAGTAAGGCCAATAGTCAACCACGCTGGCCCAATGCGGATTGGAAGACTTCACACACGCAGAGAATTAAGATAATACTCCGGTATGCAGGTTTCCTCACGATGTTTTCCTTCACCGATTGAGACACGTGACATTTAATTTCTTAAAATGCACACAACTGAAAAGTTGGAGGTGCATGTCCAGGACTGGATTCGAACCCACACCCTCCGGAATCGGAGGCAGAGGTCATATCCACTGGGTTATTTCAGCTAATTCGGTTCAGTAGTCGAGGCGTGAAAAAATAACAAACAGTCATATCATCAAAATCATCAGTTTTCGAAACCATGGATTTTTTTCGGGATAAAAAGTAGTCTATGTGTTAATCCAAAGTAGAATCTATTTTCATTCCAAATTTCAGGCAATTCGCTTCAGTAGTAGCGGCGTTAATGAGTTACAAACATCCAAACATACATCCATATATCCATATAAACTTTCGCGTTTATAATATTAGTAAGATTATAATCTAAATATGTATATATTATAGGGTACTGGGGAGTATTACCTAATATTTTTTGGAAGTCGGTTAAAAAGCGACAAAACACTCATCTCGAAATGGCTTAAATCCCTTGACGTACAAAGATGAAATTTGGCAGAGAGGTTTATACTTAGACGGCCTCCGTGGCGCAGTGGTATGCGCGGTGGATATACAAGACGGAGGTCCTGGGTTCGATTCCCGGCTGGGCAGATTGAGATTTTCTTAATTTGTCCAGGTCTAGCTGGTGGGAGGCTTCGGCCGTGGCTAGTTACCACCCTACCGGCAAAGACGTACCGCCAAGCGATTTAGCGTTCCGGTACGAGGTAGGTAGGTAGGTAGGTTCTGCCTTCCGAACCGGTGGTAGAATCTTTACAAATAGTTAACTGACGTATCAAAAGTGCTTGTATACTGAGCCTACTTGAAATAAATGAATTTTTGATTTTTGATTTTTGAGGCCGTGTAGAACCGAAAGGGGTGTGGATTTTCATCCTCCTCCTAACAAGTTAGCCCGCTTCCATCTTAGACTGCATCATCACTTACCATCAGGTGAGATTGTAGTCAAGGGCTAACTTGTAAAGAATAATAAATAAATAAAAATAGTAGACTTCTTCCACGCTCTGCTACTATGCATAATTCCCAGTGAATAAGGAGACAAAGTAGACCATAATTATGCTACTCTCTGGTAATGTAGATTTCTACTGGTGAAAGGATTTTTCAAATCTGTCTAGGTCTCGGTAGTTTTTGAGTTTATTCGTTACAGACTTAGATATGTTTAAACATTACACATTAAACTTAGATATGTTTAAACATTAGACATTAAACTTAGATATGTATAAACATTTGACATTACACTTAGATATATTTAAACATTAGACATGACACTTAGATATGTTTAAACATTAGACATTAAACTTAGATATGTTTAAACATTACACATTAAACTAAGATATGTTTAAACATTACACATTAAACTAAGATATGTTTAAACATTACACATTAAACTAAGATATGTTTAAACATTACACATTAAACTGAGATATGTTAAAGATTAGACACATAGGTCATCCACTGTACCAACAAGGCAGAAGGCGTTGCTTAATACTAAATTTTAATGGAAAAAAACATTTAAACCGCGTAGAAATACACCAAAATCCAAATTCCCTCTAGTAATCCGCTTAATTCTAATAATTGTTAGCGTAATCTGTCCCTTTATACTGTACACCAACGCGCCCTTTAATTAAGGGAATTGAGATAAAAACCGTCCTAAACCTTCCCCCTGGGCAGTGAAAAATTAGTTTTGGATTTATTACTGCGGACGTCCGCCATTGGGGTACTGGGAAAGCGTGACGTCGATTCTTGCTGCTCACGTCATTTGCATTATTGAATCATTAACAGCCTATTTTAACGGCCCACGAGAGGCCAGGCCTCCTAAATAAAGAAGAGGGGATATGGAGCTTAGATCCACCATACTGCTCTTATGAGGGTTGGGGGGTTTTTTTTTAATTTTTTTTAAAGTGATGATGCAATCTAAGATGAAAGCGGGCTAACTTGTTAGGAGGAGGATAAAAATCCACATCCCTTTCGGTTTCTACACGACATTGTACCGGAATGCTACATCGCTTGGCGGTACTTCTTTGCCAGTAGGGTGATAACCAAGCCACGGCCGTAGCCTTCCATAAGCCATATCTGGACCAATTAAGAAAACCTCCATCAGTCCAGTAGGGGATCGAACCCAGGACCCCCGTGTTGTAAATCTACCGCGCATACCACTATGCCACGGAGTGATAAGATTTGTTTCGAATCCATACGGGTCCCTTAGTCATGAGCTGGTTCTTGCAACGCGGCGCGTGCTGTCACTCGCAGCGCGCGTTGAGAGATGATTGGAGGAGGTTGACATATTTTGCCCACTTAAGTGGAGGAGGCGAAAAGATGAAAATTTACTATAAAATTGTGATACTTACCAGAACCAACCTTACTAACTTACAAACACACTAACTCACAAACTTTACCTCTTTATAACATTGGTATAGGTTCAAATTCAAAAAATCAAAACTTAGTACTTAACTTAAGGTCTAAATTAAACTACCATCAAAAAGTAACGGGTATAAGAAAACAAGTAGGTAATTTGTAAAAAAAAGCTTTTGTAATATAAGGAAAAGCGCTTACAAGATAATATCAGAGTAGTGAAATTATGGAGGGTTTCAACCCTTCCCGCCTGTGGATATTATAATAGACTAGCTAATGTTCACGACGATGCTTGGGTTTAGATTAATTTATTATCAAAGATGTCAACAATACAACATCGGATTAAGCGACTAGTTTCGAACCCATATGGGGCCCTCTTTCATGAGCTGGTTCTTGCAACGCGGCACGATTCAAACTGCGACGCGTTGGCGCGTGCTGCCGCTCGCAGCGCGCGTTGAGAGAGGAGTTGAGAGGTGGGAAGTGAAGTTTTCGTTACACTCTCCGATAAGTCGTGAACGTCATTTTGATTGGACCCGTCTTCTTGTAAACAAACTGAAGTAACTCTATCTTGCTCCAAGTTTTTTATTAGCGATATCTAATGATAATAAGTGGTTTACACGCCAATGGCAGTACCTGCCCATGATCACAATCAAAATTTGGGTGACAACTAATTTGGATTTAGATTGAATACGTTACGGAGTCTGTCCAACTGGTTTGGAACCCATACGGGGCTCTTATTCAAGAGCTGGTTCTTCCAATGCGGCACGATTCAAACTGTCACGCGACGGCGCGTGCTGCCTCTCGCAGCGCGCGTTGAGAGAGGAGTTGAGAGGTGGGAAGTGAAGTTTCCGTTACACTCTTTGATATTTCGTGAACGTCATCTTGATTGGACCCGTCTTCGTGTAAACAAACCGAACTAACACTATCTTGCTCCAAATTTATTATTTGCGATATCTAATGATAATAAGTGGTTCACACGCTGGCAGCACCTGCCCATGATCACAATTAAAATTCAGGTGACGACTAATTTAGGTTTAGACTGAATGCGTTATACCTTCGTGAATCGTTGACGCTCGAAGATGCTTGAAACTCAAGATATAGGTGCTTGAAAGACCTTACAAAATGCTTATGGTCAGCAGTGAACGTCCAACAACTGATTATGCTAATAATGATGATAGAGGTTTAATTTTTGAATCTTCTAATGTTCAATACCTCTTAAACTTAAGGGTAAATTATACAAAACGGTTGTAAGGCCTGTCGTGCTGTCATTATTATCATTATCAGCCGATGGACGTCCACTGCAGGACATACTCCTATTGTAAAGACTTCCAAACATCACGATCCTTAGCCACCTACATCCAGCGAATTCCTGCGATTCACTCGATGGATGGATTCCACCTGGTGGAAGGTCGACCAACATTGCGCTTTCTAGTGCGGGGTCGCCATTCTAGCACCTTGGGAACCCACAGTCCATCGGCTCTTCGAACTATGTGCCCCGCCCATTGCCACTTCAGCTTCGCGACACGTTGAGCTATATCAGTGACTTTGGTTCTTCTGCGGATCTCCTCATTTCTGATTCGATCACGCAAAGATACTCCTGGCGCAGCTCGTTCCGTCGCTCGCTGTGTGACTCTGAGCCTTCTTATGTCGTGCTGTAGCCTGTATGGATTAGAATGTCGGGCGGTAAAAGGGACCGATAGAAGAGGAATGCATGTGAACGTATCTTGAGATGGATGTGTGGTGTGACAATAATGGATAAAATAAGGAATTAATTTATAAGAGGAACTCTGAAAGTGGTGGCAGTGACAGAAAAATTAAGGAGTAAAAGTTTAGCTTTGTTGGATGGACATGTATTGCGGAGGGATGAAAGTCATATTATCAGAAAAATGTTGAATTTACAAGTGGAAGGACACAAGAGGAGAGGAAGGCTAAAGAAGAGATGGTTGGAGTGTGAGAAAGGGGACTTCTGTGTAAAGGGAGTGGATAATGAGTTGATGAGTAATAGAGACGAACATTGACATATTTTGCCGACCCCACTTAGATGGAATAAGGGAAAGCAGAAGATTTACTAAACAGTTAATCAGTCAATTTGTCAGTCACACAGACAATCAGTCAAAACAAATCTTTTATATGTAGACGGCGGAAAAATGTACCACAGTATGATACATATGTAAAATTTGATGAAGGGCGGCAAAGGGTTAGGCTTAGGTTCGGGCGGACGTAGATTTTTATGATAACTGGACCCTAGGGGCAGCCCAAGATATTCTTCACTTTTACTAATGATTTCTTTCTTTTGTAACTTGGCTGGTCAATTATTATAGATAGAACTAGCGGACGCCCACGACTTCATCCGCCCTTAGATCTCCTTAATTCGGCCCTCTTGCAAAATCCGTCCTTAGTGATCATCTACAAACTGTAAACTACCTCCCTGCCAAATTTCATCTTTGTACGTCAATAGGTTTTCGTTATTTCCTGATGATTTCGCATTTCTATAAGATAATGTAACAAAGATAGGTGGAGAGTGGTATGCACAAGATTTGTAAGTAGATTTGCATCCAGAGGTACATCCTCTGGACTTGCCTTGCCATTTTACTTTTTTTATGTTTAATGTAATATTAAAAAAAAGAGATGAGTTTTGTGAAGGAGTAACAAACATATACACTTACAAACATAAATTTTGATCTAATAATATTAGTGTGATTAGATAAGACAAGCTTTGTTTAGATTTAGATTTCTTTTTAAATTTAGTTTCAGCTTCACGTTATTGCTCGCAAATGATTCGACAGATTTTCCCCTACGTCTGTTAAAAATTCAATTTCCACCCCAAGGGTACAAAGCTTATATTATTTTCAATTATATACAGATGTTAGAATATACAGCATTTTAAAAAAATATATTATTTTTTTGGCTACAACGTAACACGAGGAAAAAAATAATGTAGCTGTGTGTATTTTCTCAAGTTTTACTAGTACTTAAATCTAACTTCGCCAAAGTATACAGGGTGCTTGGGAGTATTTGCGATAACTCTAGGGTTATATTTTTTAAGGAAAATTAATTAAAAATATCTAAGGAATATGTGTTCTATAAAAAAATTCAACCGACTTCAAAAACATAAATGTTATCGCCGCGTTTGCCACTTTTAAATTCACATGTTTTTAATAAATAGTGTAGGAAATAGTAGTCTGTGACGGATGTGACATCGATCGATATCGTGTTGGCTTCAGTGTGCTCGTGGCGTTCGAGCCGTCCACATCTCTTGTTGTGTAATTCTTTATGGGTTACTTGGGATAGGCGGGGAGAGTGACTTGAGTGGAAAAGGGGAGTGTTTGTTAACAGTCAAAGGATCCTTTAACCCTACACACATCGTTCACAAGTACGTGACTCTACTGAAGGTCATTTACTGCCATTCTAGGGTCTTATTTTGGTTACAGTTTGATTTGTTAATACACTTCTCCTGACAAGTGTTGTGAATCATAACCTTTGTTCGACATTAGTTTTCTTATATTTGTAATCACTTTTGAGTCTTATAATATAAAACATACTGACTAAACTTAAAAATGAAAAATAATATCATTCTAAGTTCTTTAAATCATATTATGTACTAACTGATGATCAGTTTGAAGGCGTATATGATGAAAGTTGTAGCTAAATAGCCAGTAAATCAACAAAGCAACTGCCCTCAGTATAATCTTGTTAAAAAATAATAATAAAGGGCCATGAGTGGAGAATCGACCGTCGAAAATTTAATTCGTTTCAAAGTTGCCAGCCTAATTCGTTTACCCATACGGGAAATTAAATAGATGGGCAATTTGACAACCCCATTAGTGGGGTGTAGGGTGCCCTAGGAGTCAGAACTAGGGTCAGATTTATGCGACTGTAATAGTTTAGCTTTGAGTTTATGGATGACTAAGTATAATCGTAGTTTGTTGGATTTGATGTATTACCACCACCACGAGTTAAATAATAATTAATAATTGATGTGCCTATTGAAAACCATACAGCATTGTCTTGAAGATCGCATTTGTGTACCTTACCTTTCTATGGTCAGAACATCGATACATACTTAGTTCCTTCAATCTACTAAAAGAGGTGTAGTTGTTTCATCGTGCTAGCCAGTGTGTAAGCACTGACATTTTAGCTCATAGCATTGTGTACTGTCACCGCGTACACAAAAAAATTTGAAATAATATCTTATTTTTCTAAAAAATATTATTTTATACGATTTACAAATACAATAATACAGCGGTAATAGTGCATATTTTATTATTGTGGTTCGATCAATTGAGTTTCTTAATGTAAACCACGTGCACGAAAAATGGCGCACGGAGCATGGAGACAACGGAAGCCAATCCTTCTGTTGGTTCGCACTCAATGGCGCCTGAGAGGAACTCCATACAACGAGGATACTTCGAGTTTCAACAGCGGTTCTAACAGTGAGCAGGAACGAGAGAAACCTCAACAGGAAAAACGAAAACTGACCTCACAGGTAACGGTCGATCCTCGGATCGACGCGTTATGCGAACAGGTGAGTTTGCTCACTAATTCTATTATGCATCAATCCTGTGTGTCTAATATGACTTTGAATCAGAATGATAGACCTACTGGTTGAAAAACCAAATGAAAACAATAACGATTTCTTAACAAACCCGTCGATAGCATGAAAATCCTTATATTTAGGTTTTTTGTAAGACTGACCTGGACGATAAAAATATTCTACAGCCAGGTAAAACGCTTACGTCGTTTAATCGAATTGCAACATTTTTATTCACCTACATGGCAACATATAGGATATACGAAAACGTTAACAGATATGTTAGCTACACCACTACTAATGTTCTGCTATATCAAAGAGAGCTATTGCAATCGGGTTTACAAGAAATCATCGGTTGGGCTAACATAAATCCAACCTACCTAAATATACCCTAAACATAACCCTCTTTAATAAATTTACTAAAACTTATGGAAAATCGTCTTTGTCTTACAAGTTATCCGAACAAAGTTTACATATAATTGTTTGCGATAAAAGAGCCGAATGTATAGAATCAAGGTGCAATAGTTATGATAATAAATTCTGGATAAAATTATCCAAGCGGCCCTTTGCAATATACCCCTAGTGGAGTGTTCTCATTTGATAAAACAAAATTGGTATGCGCTTATTCTCTTGGTGGCCCACATTTCTGGCTATCACCTCCGCAATCTTCTAACAATAGAAAACAGCTGAAGAGAAAATACAAAGAACATACATTTATGGGTACAGTCACAAAGTAAAAATAACTTACACGACACCTATAAGCAACAAAAGACAAAGCAAATATACAAGGGTAAAAGAGAGTGCTAACAAGCAAAACATAATACAACTAAGGAAGCAAATAATAATAATAATAATATCCGATAAACTTCAGAGTTACTTTCAAAAATCGGTGGCAAGTTCTGGGCGCGAACAGTTTTTAACTTCAATAATAACGGGCTTTCGAATACCCTTATACAAGAAACCTCTTCTTTCAATGCCCACAGAAACAATAATGCGTCAATATGCAACCAAGGCGTCACCGGCCATGACGAAAGTGATACAAGAATTATTAGACCAACATATACTGGAAGTAGTTCACAGGAAGATACTCAGCTCTTTCTCAAAGCTTTTTCTCCGGAACAAAAAAGGTGGCGTCCGAGAACTAAACAAATTTGTAAAAACAAAACATTTCCGTCTGATCTCTCATGCTTCAGTTCCCAGCTTTATACAACCTGGAGACTGGATGATAAAGCAGGACATTTCTCAGGTCTATTTCTACATACCGGCTGCATAATCACATCGACCATTCCTGAGAATCAGCTACAAAAGGCAATTGTACCAGTTGACATGTCTACCTTTCGGTCTGGCGCCAGCACCTCATCTTTTCTCATCTGTAACATGTTGGGTTGCGGAAACCCTACGTGCGAAGGGCTGTCGGGTTCTGGCATACCTAGACGACTCCCTTCTGGTCAATTATGACCAATCCAAGTTATGTCTTCAGGCTGCGGAAGCCGTGAGGCACTTGGAACATCTGGGCTGGCTCTTCAATTACCAAAAATAAATCTTAATACCTACCCAAGATCTGGATTACCTTGGTATTCATTGACAGACCTCCAAAAAATTCAATATCGTTGCCCACAGTATAAACATTCTCAACAAAGCCCTGAGAAATTCGACGTTGAAAGGTCGCATCACCCTTCGCGAATTACAACGGTTGGTGGGCCAATTAAACTTTGCCGATTTTGTGATTCTCAGACGCAGACTAGACGGTCGCAATATTCAAAGATTCCTCAGAAGTTTCGACAGGAAATGCCCCCGTCTATAACAACTGATTTCACAAGTAGTGGAACAGGAGATAAAATAATGGCTCGGAGCCACATGACTCAAGTGGCCAGTACATCTACAACCTGCATCCCACTTCCTGGCAACGGATGCCTCAGATTCAGGTTGGGGTGCTCAATCAAAACTACTGTCAGGAATTTGGTCAGCTCAGCTAAAAACGATGTTGATGAGCTCCACAAAAAGGAGCTGTATGCAGTTATAACGGCGATCAGAAGGAACACAAAGGTTCTACAAAATCCCCATGTTCAATCAGACAATCGAACATTTGAAGCGTACGTTCGGAAGGAGGGTGGATCAAAGTCATTGGACTGTTGAATCTAAAGTTCGATCTCTTACACATGACAAACAAGTTTCAGATCACGTTATCAGCTTATTACCTTCCATTCCGCTACAACATTATCGCAGACAGACTGTCTCGCGAAAAACCGCCCGCCGAGTGCCATCTACTTCCTCAAGCAACAAAGGAAATCTTCATAAAATGGGGACGACCCGAGATAGAATTGTTTGCTACACAACATTGCTGTGGTATCGAATTACGTCTCGATAGACTGCAGAGATCATAGACATACTACATAGATGCCTTCAGCAGACCGTGGAGACATCAACTAGCACGAGTGTTTCCTCCTTCAATTTTATTGCCAAAAGTACTGACACATCTAAACAATGTGACAGGAACGTCGCTAATAGTGGCACCCGAGTGGCCGCTTGCTTTTTGACTGCAGAATCTGAAAGCTAGAGCATTAGATCACCCACACGAACTACAAAGCCTACCAAAGACCTTGATAGATGCCACGTCACAGTGTCCACCTCAGGTGCACACATTGACCCCGAAAGTCTGGACAATTAGGGGTGGGGTGCCCAAATAAAAGAATGGTCTACTCAGGAAAGAAAAAAGTTAAAGACAATCAACCTTGTCAACCTACTTACCAGCCATCAGAAAATGGTTAAACTGGTGCGAAACCTCCCAAGTAAATCCTAAATCTCCCCAACCTGCAGAGTTAACAAAATGTTTGATATATTATTTTTTTAAATGAGAAACTATCTTATAGCAGAATCTTAGTAAATAAATCCGCTGTCTTAATTTTCATAATAAAACATGCCCTTAAGGCTATTAGTAAAGCTAAACCTAAAGTCGCTAAGTCAATTTCCATATGGGATCCCGAGGTTGTGCTCAGATGACTTTCATCACAAATCCACCTAAAGATACCCTTTTTGAAATGTCTAGGAGAACGGCTACATCAGCGTGGTGTCTTGCAACACAGGTTTTGTACCCGGTGCGAGCACCGTTCCCCACATTATCACATAATGAAATTGTAACCTAACACAGTTATATTGTTGTACATATCATGGTGTGGAGAGGATAAATAAAATTTCAATTTCAATTTCAGCTACGGTTTTGTTGCTAGCATCGGGTCGTAGAGTTCACGACTTTACTTTGCTAAAAATTGCAAAAGATAGTTTTTGTGATACTGGGGAATATATATACTTAATACCGGAATTTGGTTCAAAAAATGATTCTCACTCATATAGACAATCGGTATGGAAACTTTCAAACATAACGACATATAGATATGCCCAGTAACGTTAGTCAGGTCTTTGATTGTTAAAAGTAAGTCTAAAATAGGCAAAGTTGAGAACTTAAATAATCTCTTTATTACATATTACATACAAGGTATTACACCTAAAGCTGCTTCTCGTTCTGTAATAGGGAACTGGGGTCAAACAGTTCCTATCCAAAGCGGCATTGACGCCTCCCCAGGCAGTTGTAGATAAGTAGTAGCATCTTTATGATGGTCAGATTACCAGCCGATTGACGATATATTATTGTGCGAAAACTGGAAATCATCAGTCACATTTTTTAATCATTATTGACGTGAAATTGATTTTCCTAAAAATAAACATAATAAATATTTTTAAAACGTTCAGCGCGGTGTGATTTTTATCAAATAAGTGTTACGCTTTTGATCTTAGTTTATTTTCATACAATTAAGATTGCTTAATATTTTGGTTCTTTTTATTATCGTACGATTTTTCTTCAAAAATTTAATTCAACTGTAATAATACAAACGCTGGTACAATTTTTTTATTTTACATTTGTAATCAAAGTACATAAAAATTGATTTATTTTAAGTAGCAAAACCATGATAAAAATTATAAGCAAAAGTCAAATACCTAGTTAAATTAACAATTAATTTGATGTCAGATCTTACTATCGACATCATCATCATCATAGCATTGTGTCTATAATATGTTTCACCAGCAGATAACAAACACGTCTTCAAGACAATGCTGTATGGTTTTCAATAGGCACATCAATATAACGGTTTTACATAACAATAAAACCGATATTATGTGCCGAGAGGAAAACCATACAGCATTGCAGGAAGATCTTCCTGGTGAAGACTATGAGCTAAAATGTCAGTGCTTACACACTGGCTAGCACGATGAAACAACTACACCTCTTTTAGTAGATTGAAGGAACTAAGTATGTATCGATGTTCTGACCATAGAAAGGTAAGGTACACAAATGCGATCTTCAAGACAATGCTGTATGGTTTTCCTCTCGGCACATAATATCGGTTTTATTGTTATGTAAAACCGTTATATTAATTAAAAACAAATTATCTACGAAAATTTAACTGTTTTGGGCTGTTAGAGAAGTAAAATTAATGACGAGAAATCTTTTATTTTTTAGTAAATCAAAATCACCAAAAAAGTGTTGATTTAATGATTGATTTGATTCGCGAAGGTTACTGAGCGTGTCTACTGGCAAGGAATTATAGTGAAACAAGTCTGAGTTCGAAATAATATTTAATCGAATGCAAAGGTAAAAATAAATAAAATAATAAATTACCAGATACTTTACTTTACATATTTTTTAGATTAAATTACATAACTTTGTGCCCGCCCATTGCCACTTCAGATTCGCAACTCATTGAGCTATGTCGGTGACTTTGGTTCTTCTGCGGATTTCTGATTCGATCACGCAGAGATACTCCTAATATAGCTCGTTCCATCGCCCGCTGTGTGACTCTGAGTCTTCTTATGAGTTTTATTTTGGTCTTTATTACTTATTAAAATAAACGTCAAATCAACTGAGAAATGTCATCTACCTACTGTATGATATCCGCGAAGGGTTGTCAGCAGGCACCGGATGACATTTATTACATACTAGCAGACGCCCGCGACTTCGTCCGCGTAAAATTTAGTTTTTCACAAATCCCTCGGGAACCATGGACTTTTTCGAGATAAAAAGTAACTTATGTGTTAAACCAGAGTAATATCTATTTCCATTCCAAATTTCAACGAAATAGTAGTTTCGGCGTTTAAGAGTAACAAACGTCCATACAAACTTTCGCGTTTAAAATATCAGTAGGATGAACAATTAAAAGAGTAACTCTAAAAATTAAAGAGTTTCCATACAAATTTTCAACCCCCAATTCAATGATTCAATTGGTCAATTTGACCCCCTTCTATTTTTATTTTAGGGTCAAAAAGTATCCTATGTATTGCTCCAAGGTCCCATTTACGATCATATCAAAATTCATCTTGATCGGTTCAGCCGTTTAGCCGTGAAAAGGTAACAGACAGAAAGACAGAGTTACTTTCGCATTTATAATATTAAATATAGATAATATATTGAATCATAATTTCGTATATGCCAACTAAAAAATACGTCAAAGTTAGTGAATTAGCCTGCTAATCCAGTTAACAAGGATTAGAATGATTGCTGGACCGATTTACAATACGTTCGTTACACTTAAACCTTTTATCTATCATTCAAATGATTGTAACATTGCAATAAAAGGTTGTTACGAATTCAAAAGGTAAAGCCTTAAATTAACAGGCATCGAATACAGATAAACCTTTCGGGTTGTATTTAACAAGGTGGGGAGATCGCAATCTTTAATGGGTGCGGTCCAATTGTGAATTTATTTGATTTAATTTGAACATTCCTACTTTAAGACTGTGCTAAAGACTTGATCTATGAGATTTTGTCCGAAATACGGATATCTGGTCGTCCTAGCTTTGCACGGCGTTTCTTTTCTATTAAACCGTATTTTATTGTAGCGCCGATAATAACTACCAAATATCAGAATAACTATTATAACACTATAATAATAGTAAAAAACGAAATTGAAATTTTAACACTCAATAAATCATTGTTTTGTTTACTGAATAATAAGAAAAGAAACATCGGTCTCTTTTTCGTACCGTCGCAACGAAAGAGCGAGCTATATTTTTGACTAGCTGACGCGGCGCGGTTTCGCCCTCGTGGTTCCAGTTCTTGTAGGAATACGGGGATAAAATATAGCCTATAGCCTTCCTCGATAAATGGGCTATCGAACACTGAAAGAATTTTTCAAATCGGACCAGTAGTTCCTGAGATTAGCGCGTTCAATCAAACAAACTCTTCAGCTTTATAATATTAGTATAGATATTGCTGTTGGTCGACATATTAATATGCCTTTTTTATTATATCTTTTACGGTAGTGGCGTAACCATAGCATGGCAGAGTTCGCTAAAATTCCACAGGCCCATGGAACTCTTGGGCCCTAACTAATGAATCATCTATGGACCTCCGATGGTGTCTATATCCTCATCATCATCATATCAGTTGATGGACGTCCACTGCAGGACATAGGGCTTTTGTAAGGACTTCCAAACATCACAATACTGAGCCACCTGCATCCAGCGAATCCCTGCGACTCGCCTGTCGTGAGTCCACCTGGTGGGGGTCGGTAAAACTGCGCTTTCTAATTCCTAGTCGACATTTGAGCACCTTGGGACCCCAACATTTATCGGCTCTTCAAACTATGTTCCCCACCCATTGGCATTGCTGCTAGTGGAATGATTTTTTAGTGATGACAACAAAGTCAGGACTCCTAATATTAGTATTTGTATAAATTATTATTTGCATCTTTAGTTTATGCTCAATCAAGGGTATCAAATCTCTACTTAAATACCCGGAGCACTAATACCTACTGAAATAGTCAATTGGCAACAAAGTCTAACGATCCAAAATTTAAGCTTCAATAATATTGTACTGAGGACATTTACTTGAATGATACAGATGTATTCAAGGTCCCTAATGTATTGATACAGATGGAGAAAATATTAATTGGTCTGGCTATATAGTTTGTTACGACCTAGCCAACATAGGTACTGAATAAGAAGTAGGTATATCAATAGCAACACTAAATCACTGTCAGTGCAGTGCACTTATAGATGCAAAAATGCACTGCCTGTGGTCTCATCTCGAACTAAAGAAGAAATTTTCTATTTTGTACGCACAGTGCCTACGCCAGTTAATGACCTTGTGCACGCCACTGATCACTATGCGGCACCCATCATCAATGGCGGTACCATAGAATAGGTACAGACGGTCCTTTTTACCATGAATAAGGTTAATTACTATACTACCAGCAAAGTAAAAATTCTACTTAAAATATCCTTACTTCTTACCAATATTGAATCAGAAGTTCATTATAAATGACTCATTGATTTATATTGCTACTAGCGGAGGCCCGCGAATTCGTCTTCGTGGAATTTAGTTTTTCACAAATCCCTTGGGAACCATGGATTCTGGGATAAAAAGTAGCCTATGTGTTAATTCAGGCTATAATATATCTCAATACCAAATTTCAGCTAATTCGGTTCAGTAGCCGAGGCGTGAAAGAGTAACTAACATTCATATCATCAAAATCATCAGTTTTCACAAATCTCGGGAAACTATGATTTTTTCGGGATATAAATATGCCTATGTGTTAATCCAGAGCAAAATCTATTTCCATTCCAAATTACAGCCAAATCGCAGCAGTAGTTGCGGAATTAAAGAGTAACAAACATCCAAACATCCATACAAACTTTCGCGTTTGTAATATTAGTAGGATTATCCGCTAAGACTTTGCAGCTGAACGTTAAGTCAATATCTTCTGAGGATGTTTCGATTTCAGGGTGAAATGTAGAGGATTTTCTATCGGATCTGGGTGACTTATCGTCGGTTTTTGCGGAAACTACCAAAATAAATCAATTAGTCACAGTTAACTTATCCAGGCAGGCAGGCTGGAATCCTGCATCTGCGTTGAAATTATTTACAGTTTGACACTGCGACTTGCGATTCTATAAATAATCTAAGAAAGTTTCTATTAATAAATTTATATAATACTAGCTGACGCCGCGCGGTTTCACCCGCGTGGTTCCCGTCCCTGTAAGAATATGGGGATAATATATAGCCAAAAGCCTTCCTTGATATGTGGGCTATGTAACACTGAAAGAATTTTTCAAATCAGACCAGTAGTTCCTGAGATTAGCGCTTTCAACCAAACCAACATAATATTAGTATAGATTTTTAAATCGCCATGTTAAACGCAGAATGCAAGTCCACCACAGTTGCATGCATCAATGTAAGTATACAAAACTTAAGGCCGAGGACACACAATTTCGCAGACGACGCTCTAAGCATAATCCAATATAACCTCTAATATAACACTTATTATGACAAAGCGTCTCGACGCCCGCCGTCCATAAATTAACCAGCGGGGAGTGTGCAATCGCCCTAATGCGATTCAATTTATCTGCGTTTTAAATACATTACTCGCAAATAAAGTTTTTGCGTATCCTCTCATTTGAAAGCATTAATAGAGATGAATAGCGCCTGGACAGACGCCAGATCGACCGTGGGTTATGGGCGCTACCATCGGTTTCCAATTACTCACGAACGTAAATGATTCGAGTCCTGTGATAATCAGTGAAGTGTTAATATAGATTCAAAAATGCATTAGGCAATGCATCCGAGAACTTCCGAGTTGCGAAGCTGAAGTGCCATTTGGCAGGGCACATAGTTAAAAGAGCCGATGGACGTTGAGTTCCGAGACGCTGGAATGGCGAAAACGCATTGCAAAATGCAGTGTTAGTCTAGTACTAGAGGGATCAAAAACATCAAGCGGGTCGCAGGGAGCCCCTGGATGCTGTCGACTCGAAACCACAATGTTTGGAAGACTATGCAAGAGGTCTATGTCCATCAATGGATGTCCATTCGCTGTTTATGATGATGACGATGATCATGGAGTTTTTCATTTTTTACAATTTGTATGCATTGTATCTCCTCTAAAAAGTTCTTTAGCGTTGATTGTGATTTCCATTTATAAGAAAGAATATTGTATGGTCCTTCTTGTTTTATTTTTCTGGTAACTTTTGTCTTTTTTTTGTTGTACTTAAATCAAAAGATTTTCCGCGAGACATATCTTCCAGATGATTTTCGAGTTCGAGTCGAGTTCGATAGAAAACAGTAGGTGTTTTAGTTCAATGCCTTTGTTAGGGGATGCGGAGAGCTTGTTAAATTATTTCATGTGGCGCTAGACACATCCGGATGGAACTTTTGCGAGTGGACGATTAACTTTGCGTCTAGACAGGCGAAAAAATGCACGAAAATTAAGCGTTTAACGGAAATATGCGACTATATGAAATTTTGACGGCCTCCGTGGCGCAGTGGTATGCGCGGTGGATTTACAAAATGGAGGTCCTGGGTTCGATCCCCGGCTGGGCAGATTGAGATTTTCTTAATTAGTCTAGGTCTGGCTGGTGGGAGGCTTCGGCCGTGGCTAGTTACCACACTACCGACTAAGACGTACCGCCAAGCGATTAGCGTTCCGGTACGATGTCGTGTAGAAACCGAAAGAGGTGAAAATTTTCATCCTCCTCCTAACAAATAAACCCGCTTCCATCTTAGATTGCATCATCACTTACCATCAGGTGAGATTGTAGTCTAGGGCTAACTTGTAAAGAATAAAAAGAAATAAAAAAAATCGAATTAATTTAAAACACTCTAAACACTCTTACTTAACCTCCACTTTAATTGTGCACCTTTACAGAATTATAGTGAATAAAATGCATTCTATTTTATACAATAAAACTCTAAAATGCAACAAATAAATGTAAATAAAACAAGAGCAATTGCTACGGTAAAACAAACAATAATTTGTTCTAAAGAAATTATTTGTAAATTCCAGACAATACTTGTACCAATGATAGTAATATAAGCATGTCAAAGTAATGACGTCATCAATATGTAACCGCCCGCCGCTGATAGGTGGACGACCGCCATGAATATAGGAGCGTACACCGGACAGCGTTCTGAATTTAAATTGTTTAGTAAATTCATATAAAGTTCCAAATTTACAAGAGATCGACCATTTTTCATACCAGTTTTGATGAATGACTTGTCAGACTCTGAAGACTCGATACAAATCTATGTTGGATCACAGAATACATAGTTAGACCACAGATTAAAGAGTTATAGACAGATAGAGCGCAGGGAACACAGCAGTGATGCTGCCATTCCAAATAGAAATTCAAAAACGAATACATTCTCGAGTCAGTACGACATAAAGCGTCGCATCAGCAATGTTCAATATTATTGAAAAAAATAGTGTTTTATACTTTTAAATATTTTAAAAACTGTTCAAAAAACTAATGTAATTATTGACTATTTAGTCTATTATGATATCAATTTACGTAATAGTTGTTAGTGTTAAATCTTGAAATACAAATTATGAAAAAAGTTTGCTTATGCGGATGTCAAGGAGACGCGTGACGTTTGTTTTTTTTATGATTTTCACCAGCCTCACCGCACTGCTTGTAAAGGCTCATTCTGTATCATTCTTTATTCTGTGAGTTAGACAAGGAATTTTCCATTTCTTACTTATTGTGCATACCCTAGTTAAAAACCCTGTGCACGCCACTGCGTGGTGTGTCTATAATACTCTAAAATCCCTTGTGCTACAAGGATGCCTAGTCTTGCATTATACTGATGTTGATGAATTATCTTACTAACCAAATAACTTAAATTGGAACAATCCATTCTGGGCAGGGTCGTCTTTTCGCCGTAGAGATGAGTCCCTCACTCATGAGGCGCCTCGTTTGAGGTACTCGTGATTGCAAAATGAAAGAGTTCCTCAAATTTCAACATTGAACCACCTCACTTTACTCTTCAGTCCTCACTTGAAAATTGACATTGACAAATTGAGTATTGACTTAATACACGATGTATAGACGCGAGTACGAGTGAGTATTGAGTCGAGCGATTGAATGCACTAAGTGAGCGAGTGACAGTGAATCGCCATTGTTCATATTTCTATTTATCTTATGAACAACCACCTGCTTATTTATTGCGTAGTACATTTCTCTATGTAATAATAAAAATGTTTCTAAAATAAAATAAAATAAAATTCTCAAGTAATAATTTATATACAACATTTTTTAATTATTTAATATTATTTCTGTAAGCATTCATAATTTAATTTGACGTATGATATTGAATTATGAACCCTAAAAACATGAGTATTAGATTTGTAATCTAGTGTCATTGATTCGTATTTCGTTTATTTTTGCAGTCAAAAAATAATAACTGAAAGAAAAGATGTGTGGGAGAGAGACGAAAAAATCCTTATCGCAAGTTATAGGAATTGACGCCCCCGTCCGCCCCTCGCCTCGCCTCCGACATTCCACTGAATATCGGCCATCGGCGAGTTCGGCGCGTCGCGATGCATTGCGTACGACTCCTCGCCTCAAATGAGGGGTCCTCACGAGGTCCTCGCGAGCACCTCACCTCGTCCTCCCTCAACCTCATGTAAAAATAATGAGTTACCCATCTCTATTTCGCCGTGGGAAACGATAAGCATTATACCCTGAACGTATGAGCCTTTATTCACAATTTAAATTTTGACTTATAATTATCATTACAACAAACGGTACCGCGGGGTAGCATACTACTAACGCCATCTAGAATTACATTTGAGAACTACGAAATTAGACACATTCCATACACTATTTAAGCAGCTCTAAAACTCTAAATTTGATAACTGGTCTGACAGGCAATATTTTATTACAATAATTCCATCAAAATGCAACTGACCAATTTAATTTATTTTAACAAAATATATCCATATGATTTTGAATCGTTATTATTTGATTGATAAACTGATGGATTGTTAAAATATTTGTATGAATTCACAAAACATGCAGGAGTAAGCAATTATAATTCCAAATTCTAACGTACATTTTTATTTTAGAATTATTCAAGCATAATATCTTCTTTATGTTACCATGTATTCACCTGTATGATAAAGTTTGAATTTGGAATAAACGTAATGGTCCTTTGAATGGATTTAACGGAATTTCTATAGTTAGCAATTTTTGCATATTAAAAAACTTGTTTATATGAGTATTTTTTAAATAAATATCTGTTGAATAAAATTATACTTATAACAATCTTGATCAACCTCCACTATGCATATTTACAGTACAATATTGAATATAATGCATTCAAAAATAAAACTCTAAAATGCAGCAAATCAATGAAAATAAAAAGATACAACTACATGTAATTTCTACGATTTTCCCTCCAAACTTATCTTTCGTTCTATTAGTTTAAGTCAAATTTAACGTTAGAAAGATGTTCTAATTTAGTTTTAAAGATGTGATCTACACATCAAAAAACGAATTTCTGAACGAATAATACCCATTCATATGATTCTGATGCATGATCTGTTAATCCCAAATGAAAATTTTCGAACGATGTTCGAAATTCAAACACGCACGTTTAATTTCAGTTAGCAATGATTAGCGATGTGATTGATACGTGACTACTGACTGCCGGCCTCTGATGAATTGATCAATGCTATCGATATTAATATGAACGTTGAGATCTTTAAAAATAACATATTTCACAGAGTAACAAGAAAAGCCTTGACAACTGCATATACAAATTTTTTTCATTATTTGTATTTCTAAATTTAACACTAACAACGATATCGTAAATTAATATTATTATAGGGCTCAAAAGTGATTACAAATGTGATAAGAAAACTAATGTCGAACAAAGGTTATGATTCACAGCATTTGTTAGGACAACTTAATTAACAAATCAAACTATAACAAAAATAAGACCCTAGAATGGCAGAGAATGACCTGGAGTAAAGTTGCGTACTTGTGAACGATGTGTGTAGGGTTAAAGGATCCTTTGACGGATATCAAACACTCGCCTTTTCCACTCAAGACTCTCCCCGCCTATCCCAAGTAATCCATAAAGAATTACACAGCAAGAGATGTGGTCGGCTCGAACGCCACGAGCGCACTGAAGCCAACACGAGATCGAGCGACGTCATATCTGTTACAGACTACTATTTTCTACACTATTTATTCAAAACATGTAAATTTAAAAGCGGCCAACCGCGGCGATAACAATATAATAATCAATAATTGCCAATAAAAAATACTCAATCTTCTTTAGTTTTTGTGAACAGTTTTCAAAATATTCAAAGACGCCATTTTTCTTGAATAATATTGATAATTACTGATGCGACGGTTCCTGTCGTACTGACTCGAGAATGTATGAAATTTGTATTTGTGACGGGTACAACACCGGCGTGTTCCGTACGCTCCATCTGTATATTATTGATTAATCTGTGATTACAAATATTAAAGTTCCAAATTCAAATTTCAAATTTTTTAATTGACATATATTATTCTACTGTTAAAATAGTTGTGTGCATTTTAAGAAATTAAATATCACGTGTCTCCGTTAAATATCACGGTGAAGGAAAACATCGTGAGGAAACCTGCATATCAGAGAATTTTCTTAATTCTTTGTGTGTGTGAAATCTGCCAATCCGCATTGGGCCAGCGTGGTGGACTACCTATTGGCCTAACCCCTCTCATTCTGAGAGGAGACTCGAGCTCAGCAGTGATCCGAATATGGGTTGATAATGATGATGATGATGACTATTAAAATAAGTAACTGATTTTATGAGTACCTCTATAACTCGTGATAAGTATGCAAAAGTGAAAATGAAATGATACACTTATTAGTGAATAAGTTATATATAATAGCTATTATTACAATTAATTAAGTTTGAAACATTACAACGTGCACAAGATTGGGAACAAAGAGAAAGAGTCATAGACAATACAACCGACTATAGACAGCGAATATATATTTTTTTTTAATTTTGAATCTATTATATTTGAGTTACAACATTTTTAGACAACCAAATATCATTATTGTACATCTACATCATCATACATATGTACATCATCATACATATGTATAGCATTGATTAATATTTAACATCGCTAAAATTCAAACTTTAACCACCAGTTAATCTTGACACATCTGTAACGGCTATTAATTTCAAAGTAAATAGTTGTGTATTTGAAGTTAAACAGACTACGGCACTGGACTGATTGATCGGAATAAGCAATGGCTGACGTGATGACGTCATCAATATGTAACTGCCAACGCCGGATTGACGCTATGAATATTAGAGTATAGCGGGTTGTTTTTAATTAAATATTAATAGTTTCATTTATACAAAATATTATTAGACGCCCGTGATTCCGTCCAAGTGACTTTCAGTTTTTCACAAATCCTGAATCGGTATGCGAGAAGAATAGAATAGAAAGTAGCTAGATATCGTAGCTGGACATAAAGTAGCATAGTAAGTTATATACACAGAGTAACCAGAGAGAGTCTTAACAAACTGCGTGCTAAAGCCAGTCCAACTCATAAAAAAAAAAACAAAAGTCACGCGTCTTCTCACACGTCTCCTTGACAAACGTTTTTCGGGCTCAAAAGGGCTAGAACCCAGAGCTGTAAAGCTTATTATTAAAAAAAAATTTTATAATTTGTATTTTAAAATTTAACACTAACAACAATTACGTAAATTAATATAATAATCAATAATAACCAATAAAAAATACTCCATCTTATTTCTTTAGTTTTTGAGAACAGTTTTTAAAATATTTAATATATAGGATATGACGCCATTTTTTACTTTTTTACTGATGTGACGGTTCGTATCGTACTGACAAGAGAACGTATTCGATTTTGAATTTCGTATCCGTGACGGGTACGACACCGTCATGTTCCGTTCGCTTCATCTGTATATTATTGATTAATCTATTATATATACATACGTACATAAAATTATCCTATCTTGATCCTCAAGACCTTAAATTTTATATTAAGAAATCTATTTATTCAAAGGATACATAGTTAAGCAAAGCTCATTATTGTACCTAATATTATTAAGCCAAATCGGCAGTAAGCCAAGCGGGCATATTAGTTACTTAAACTTAACTGTGGTTGGTCGAGCGACAGATATTGATGACGTCATCGCTCAACGCGCCAATCAGCGGTGAGCGCCGGGCGAGTGATTTCAGTTCTAGTTCCAAATTCAAATTAGGAAGTTTGTAGAACTATTTTACAAACTAATTCTTCGGTTTTAACAAGGTTTCAAGTACTGAAACATTGGTTCATAGTTGAAGACCGGGCGCTAGAGGTAAGTGAGTATGCATAATATGAGTAAAGAATTTAAGTGAAGAAAAGGTTAAAGAATAATAATGTGTATCTTGCTGGTAAATTTTTTGGTCCATTTTTCGTAAAGTACATGATTTAAAATCATTTTATTGTTTATTTCCGTAATTATTTATAGATTTTTTTTATTATTGGTCGTGTTGAAATGTTTGTTCTCTAGAATATTTTTTAACAATATGTTTTAAGATTTAACACTTTCGTAATAACAATAAATTGATATGATAAGGAATAATAATCCTCTAAGGAGATCTTTCGAAATGGTGATAACAAAAATTAAACCCTGGCTCTGTTCGTAGTGGGCTCTTCACGGACCAAAGTGTGTTTGGGATCCTCTTAGGCTTTTTATATTAAAATATTATCAAATTTTAAACGAACATATTAAGTTCATAATGGAATAAACCATTTCCTTTATTGTCTACTATCTGACGCCGCGCGGTTTTACCCGCGTGGTTCCCGTTCCCGTAAGAATACTGGGATAAAATATAGCCCATAGCCTTTCTCGATAAATGGGCTATCTAACACTGAAAGAGTTTTTCAAATCGGACCAGTAGTTCCTGAGATTAGCGCGTTCAACCAAACAAACAAACTCTTTAGCTTTATATTATTTGTATAGATATTTTACTTAAAACTAAAGAACCAATCATTACATTTTCTCCAATATTGCAAATAAACTAATTTTACTTAATTTAATTAAAATCTAACGAACGAAAAAAGTTTTGCCGAAACAACATTTGCACTAAAGTCTCTTGTTTAATAATATTATAATTATATTCAAGGGATTATAATATTAAGATGTCTGAAGAAATCGCTACTAAGCGATAAGGTCGCCTTTTGTAAACTACTAATTACGTGTAATGAAAAAACTTGACACTTGGCTGCCAGACACAGCCAAACAAACACAGTAACTAACACGGTAGAGTCCTTTTCGTGAAAGAAGTCCCGCGGGTAAAACACAAATGACTACTAAACTAATTTGAAGGCGTGCAAATTTATAATAAATTACCTGTGGATGTGAAGAATGCCAAATCGATAAACACATTTAAAACTAAATTAAGAAAATATATACAGTGGTATTACCACTAACACTTACACTGTGGTAACGATTTCGCACCGAACATCGTACATTTCTGTAGGTAGAACAAAAAAAAACATGTTTGCTTTCAGCTGATTGTAAAATATTTAATAAGATTTATTTATAGTTGTTTCTCTGTAAGTGAATGTAAATTCTTTAAGAGAAATCAAGATTCTTTGACCACAAATGACAATAAGACCGCCATTACCAAATGACAATGGGCGCCATTAAAGCATTAGCGCTGCGTTTGGGAGACTTCTTTTTTGAAAAGGACTATAAGTCCAAACATCATCCGAGTCAGGTGTCAAGTATCTTCTGTAGTAGATAGTATTCAAAACATTTGTTAATAAGATGCATGCATTAACAAAAACATTCCATTTACTTTGGACCCAAAACAAATGATTTCATTTGACGCCAAACATATTCCACTCATTTTCCAAGGGACACCTAACGGCTCGGAAAAATTCCAACCATAGACCGAGACAGATATACAAAGATATTACGTGTTAGAAGAGGACGGTTATATTTTGTGTGTTGGGGTGTAAAGGGAAAATGGTTTGACTGCCATATTGATGTCATACATTGTGCTTAATAGTAGGAGAGCTGAAGAGGGGACTTTTGCAGTTATTCGAGCGCGTCAGATGAATATAAAGGAATATACCTTGCACGTTGTTGAGTACCTCCACCAAGTATGAGCCTTTTTGACGGCCTCTGTAGCGTAGTGGTATGCGCGGTGGATTTACAAGACGGAGGTCCTACTAGGTTCGATCTCCGGCTGGGCAGACTGAGATTTTCTTAATTTGTCCAGGTCTGGCTGGTGGGAGGCTTCGGCCGTGGCTAGTTACCACCCTACCGGCAAAGACGTACCTCCAATTTAGAGTTCCGGTACGATGCCGTGTAGTAACCGAAAGGGGTGTGGATTTTCATCCTCCTCCTAACAAGTTAGCCCGCTTCCAACTTAGACTGCATCATCACTTACCATCAGGTGAGATTGTAGTCAAGGGCTTACTTGTAAGGAAAAAAAAAAGAAAAATATTGGTGGGTACGTTTAAGGCAACCAAAAAAAAACTTACTTCAGAAATACTCAACCAGCACGTGAGATTAAGATAAAGTAGGTGAGTTGATAGCTAAAAGGTGTGCATTTCGTAATACTGACGATTTGAGCGTAACGTAATGAAATGGGAGGGTTTTAAAATTACAAAATAAAACTTTTATATTTTAGTTTTCGAGTTACGAGCGCTAAAATAAGTAAAAAATTAATTTTTACTTATTTTGAAGGAAATAACCTCCTAATTAATCGATAAAATTTTCTGTCAATTTCAGTAAGCCAAAGTATTAAAAATTGCTTTTAAAGTCTGTAGTTTTTTTTCTACCGCTAAACCTACCCTAAAGCCATACTCGAAGATACATCGATACATACCCTCATTTCTAATTTGTTTACTAACAAAGAAATTAGAAATGAGGGTAGAAAACCCATGTCCCCCATTTCGAAACGTTTTTATTTTAAATTATATATTTTTTATTATAAAATATTATTTAAAATATATTAGCTATATCTAATTGATTTAAGCTTAAATCACATTTATTTTCATTAATTTAAGAACAAGTTAATTATAATTATTATTAGATGTGAAATGACTAGCGATTTGTACCCTCATTTTTAATTTGTTTGTTGGTAAACAGTATTCCTCGAGTATGGCTTTAGTATAATTCTTAATTCTTCCTATAATCTACCAAATATTGCATTTGCAGTCCCCATGAAGCTCAAATAACTGCAAATTTAGCATCCCGGGCTCCCTTAATGTCATACATTGTGCTTAAATGTGAAGCAGATGTGGTGGGGTCCTCTTAAGTTAGCGTCGAGATATTCTCTCTACTATTATGTTGGATAATTTCGTAAAGAGGTGTGGCTTTAAACAAAGACGGGCTAATACAACATTTACAAAGTACCTTAGCTAATGTTACATGACATTTTCAACATAGGGAAATTCATTTTCCATGGGTGGATCATTTCTTTAGGGGGGTATTGTTTTGGGCCTGCATTTATGTTTAGATATCTGCTATTTGAAAAAAAATATCGACTGACCAATTTTTTAGAATAAGAACTTTTTATAGAAGACTAGCGGACGCCGCGACTTCGTCCGCGTGGAATTCAGTTTTTCACAAATCCCGCGGGAACCATGGATTTTTCCGGGTTGAAAAGTGTTTATCCAGAGTAAAATCTATTTCCATTCCAAATTTCAGCCAAAACGTTTCAGTTACCCGCAGCGTAAAGGAAGAATAAACATACACACTTATACATACACTTACTTACAAACTTTCGCCTTTACAATAATAGTGTGATTTTAATATGATTTTAGAACCCTCGTAACTTTAATTTTAAGTATTCGACTTTCATTACCATTAAATCACGACAACTTCACGTTTCAAAAGTGCTTGTAAACTAAGCCTAATTGAAATAAATGAATTTTGAATAGAATTTGAAAGAGATTGTATTCGGCCTGATCTGGCCTAGATAGCCTAACTACTTAGATCCACCGCCTCTTAATATTTTTTTCATTCTTTATAAGAAAAAATGTATGGAAGATTTTAGTATGTACATTTTTTTTTTTTGGAAATTCAGTAACTAGCGAACGCCCTGCGCTTTCACCCGCATAGTTCCCGTTCCCGTGGGAATACGGTGATAAAATATGACATTCACAAATAATGTAAAATAATTTTCAAAATTGATTCAGTAAATCCAGAGATTAGGTACTTCTACAATGGCACAAACTTTACCTCTTTATAATATTTGTATATAGATATATAATACAAACCTCTTTGTGACTGTACTATTATTTGTAGCCAAGGGTGCCTGTATATATATTATAGAATTTTGTTAATGACTGGTTAAGGTTATTTATTCAGTTTATTATATTTGTTCAGTTGGTTTTACTAATTATCGCTTAATTGTAAATCAATTAAGTACGAGTAGGCAGTAATTTACTCAATACTATTGTTAATTTTTAAGTAAATACATAACGGCTCGTTGGTCTAGGGGTATGATTCTCGCTTTGGGTGCGAGAGGTCCCGGGTTCAAATCCCGGACGAGCCCTGTTTTTTTTATAGATATTAAATAATTTTAACATTTACTTAATGATCTATTTACAATGTGTCAATACTTACTTTACACAAGGCAATCTATCGGCTCGTTGGTCTAGGGGTATGATTCTCGCTTTGGGTGCGAGAGGTCCCGGGTTCAAATCCCGGACGAGCCCTGTTTTTTATAGATATTAAATAATTTTACTTAACATTTACTTAATAATGTATCAATACTTACTTTACTTTGGGCAATCAACCGGCTCGTTGGTCTAGGGGTATGATTCTCGCTTTGGGTGCGAGAGGTCCCGGGTTCAAATCCCGGACGAGCCCTATTTTTATAGATGTTAAATATTTTTCATATTTACATAATGATATATTTAAAATGTATACTAGGCCAATCAATCGGTTCGTTGCTCTGGGCCCTAGAGCAACCCCCTAGAGTATAGGTGTACGATTCTCACTAAGGGTGCGAGAGGTTCCAGGTTCTAATCCCGGACGAGCTTTATTTCTTTGTACTGCACACCATTTGCAAAATGCATTACTTCCATAGTAGGTTGAGGGTTAATAAATGGCACAAGGTCTAATTCTTCGATAGACATCAACATTATATTGTAATTTACGTCTACTGTTCTCCATCAGTAGTGTGCACAAGGCTTTTAAATAGGGTAGGCACTGTACGTACTAATGGTACAAACAAATGGCTTTTTTTCTCTCCATACAAGTTCATAGTAAGTCGTCGGGGTTAGTCAGTGGATTGTTGCATCTATGAAGTGCATGCTACGCCAATTACTAGCGGCTTCCTGCAACCTTTCGACGGCCTCCGTGGCGCAGTGGTATGCTCGGTGGATTTACATCACGGAGGTCCTGGGTTCGATCCCCGGCTGGGCAGTTTGAGATTTTCTTAATAATTGGTCCAGGTCTGGCTGGTGGGAGGCTTCTGCCGTAGCTAATTACCACCCTACCGACATAGACGTACCGCCAAGCGATTTAGCGTCCCGGTATGACGTCGTGTAGAAACCGAAAAGGGGTGTGGATTTTCATCCTGCTCCTAACAAGTTAGCCCGCTTCCATCTTAGACTGCATCATCACTTACCATCAGGTGACAATGTAATCAAGGGCTAACTTGTAAAGAATAAAAAAAAATGACTTAGTTCGTGATGGGAGACAATTAGGTATCTCAACATACCATGAGTAATTAAATTACGGCTGATTTTTTATTCATGCCTGTCTCTTGTCTACTTATCTAGAAGTTTTCGTACTTTGAGCGTCCGAACTTTATAGTAGCGGAGCCCGGGATGCTAAACTTGCAGTTACTAAAGCATCATGGGAACCGATTTGATTTGGTATATTAAATAATAGGAAGAATAAATGTTTATATCATTTTTTCGTTTACAGCGGTGGGGAAAAAAATAACAGACTTAAAAGATAAATAATATTAATAATACTTCGGCTAACTGAAATCGTCAGAAATGATTAGCGTTTATTAGTATATTTCCTTCAAAATAGAAAAAAATTAACTGCGTTCGTGGCTCAAAAACAAAAGCTTTATTTTGTACTTTGGAACCTTACCATTCCGCAAAGTTACACTCAAATCGATAGATTTTCGAAATGCACACCTTTTATCTATTAATTCCTTTTCCACTCAAATCACTCTCCCTGCCTATCCCAAGTAACCCATAAAGGGCATGTACACAAAACTGCGATGCGACATCGCATCGTAAAAACCTACGAGCTCGCACAACGCATCGCAAGAACTTGCGAATTGATTGATTGACGCGCATTCCTGCGATGTTTCGTCACACTTGTTGACGCCATTTTTAGCACGGTCTCCTAAGCAATAACAGAAGTGCACACTTCTTTTTACGATCCATGTCACGACCTAGTTTTCTATTCAAAATACGTTCAGTACGGTTGATGGTTGTCGAAGGAATGGTCACCCTGGGAGTTGCCTTGCCGCACGAAATCGCATCGCAGCAATTCGTGTCGTAATTTTCTGCGTTGCGAATTCGCGTCGCGTCGCATCGCAGTTTTGTGTACAAGCCCAAAGAATTGCACAACAAAAGATGTGGACGGAAGATGAATATCGTATGTTTTTTTTAAAGAGCAAGTGTTGAGTTTCTTGCCGGTTTCTTCTCAGCAGAACCTGCCTTACGAACCGGTGGTAGAATCATTACAAATATACAACTGACGTATCAAAAGTGCTCGTAAACTGAGCTTACTTGAAATAAATGAATTTTGAAGTTTGATGATGCAGGAAATGCGGTACGTACGGCATCTAATGTGCGATCAGCTTATAGATACACATAATGAAGTTGCGGAGACGTTTTATTCATTCAACAGTCGCGTCTCCTACTTATCTAAGAGAGAACCGTTCACGCCCGGCAAAGAACTTTATTGAATAACTGACCTATAAGTTGCAAACTTGTTCCAACTAGTTCAAACTTGTGCGAACTTGGACAACGTGCCCGCTGTCCTTCTATGCATAAACAATGCTTTTTGAAGGCTCTTGATTGCTTTTTGTGATAACTTAATCAGAAGACATTGTTTATAGTAGGGGAGCCCGGGATGCTAAATTTGCAGTTACTCGAGCGTCATTGAGCCCGATTACATTTGGTAGATTAAATTATAGGAAGAATAAATGGTTATTTACTTTTTCCGCTTTTAGCGGTGGAAAAAAAAACTACAGACTTTAAAAACAATTTTTATTTTGGCTTACTGAAATTGTAAGAAAATTTTAGCGATTAATTAGGAGATTATTTCCTTAAAAATAAGTAAAAAATTAATCGCACTCGTACCTCGAGCACTAAAATCACACGTCATCAACCCATATTCGGCTCACTGCTGAGCTCGAGTCTCCTCTCAGAATGAGAGGGGTTAGGCCAATAGTCCACCACGCTGGCCCAATGCGGATTGGCAGACTTCACACACGCAGAGAATTAAGATAATTCTCTGGTATGCAGGTTTCCTCACGATGTTTTCCTTCACCGATTGAGACACGTGATATTTAATTTCTTAAAATGCACACAACTGAAAAGTTGGAGGTGCATGCCCCGGACCGGATTCGAACCCACACCCTCCGGAATCGGAGGCAGAGGTCATATCCACTGGGCTATCACAGCTCAGCACTAAAATATAAGGGTTTAATTTTGTAACTTTGAAACCCTTCCATTCCATTACGTTACGCTCAAATCGTCAGATTTTCGAAATGTGCAGTTTTTAGCTATCAACTCACCTACCTTATCTTAATCTGACGTGCTGGTTGAGTATTTATGAAGTTAGTTTTTTTTTTGGTTGCCCTAAACGTACCTACCAATATTAAGGGCTCATACTCGGTGGAGGTACTCGACAAAGTGTAAGGTATAGTCCCTTATGTTTATCTGCCGCGCTCGAGTAACTGCAAAAATCCCCTCTTCGGCTCCTCTACTATTAACTTAAGAATGAATCTATAAGTTTGAAGTTTTAAACCCATGTAAAGTATGTGTTTTATTTACTCGATGCTGACACTTTGTATTCTATACCTACGTATAGCCTAGTGGATATGACCTCTGTCTCCGAACCCGAAGGGTGTGGGTTCGAATCCGATTCGAATTAAGAAATTAAATATCACGCGTCTCAAACGGTGAAGGAAAAACATCGTCAGGAAACCTGCACATCTAAGAATTTCCTTAATTCTTTGAGAGTGTGAAGTCTGCCAATCTGCATTGGGCCAGCGTGGTGGACTATCGAACATTCTGAGAGGAGACGAGTTTTAAAACTCTGTGTCTAATAGACACAGAGGGTTTAAAATCCGCCTGGGAAGCAGGGAAGGAGGTGACGTGATGTGTCACTTCACTTCGTATAAAGAAAGATTTAAGGAAATCCTGTAAAGAAATTAAGCTAGTAACACACTTATAATATCAAACTAATGTTATCGCCATATTGCAACGACTTGCGGTACGGGCGGCTTCAGTGTGCTCGTGGCGTTCGAGCCGTCCACATCTCTTGTTGTGTAATTCTTTATGGGTTACTTGGGATAGGCGGGGAGATTGACTTGAGTGGAAAAGGGGAGTGCTTGTTAACAGTCAAAGGTACTTTAATAATAATAATAATTGTTTATTTGCAAGAATACAACATTCCACTAAATTAATAGTGTGCAAATATAAAAAATACAAATAGTCACAATTACTAAATTAAATGAAATGAGATTAAGAAAAAGATAAATACAGTCACAGTTACTAAATTAAATTAAATGAAATTACAAATAAAAAAGAAAAAATAACATCAATAGTCATAATTACCAAATTAAATTAAAAATGAAAATAAAATAAAGTTACACTTGCAATACAATATACAAAATTCATTATTTTTACAATTAACATTTTTACAATTATTATTTTAATAGTTCTTTGACATTATAGTAGGTTTTACTTATCAACCAGTCGTATAATTTTCTTTTAAATTGTGCCATAGGTAACGCTTTAATATCTTTCGGAATGCGGTTAAATATTTTGATACACATCGCAGGACAATTCTTTAAGTATAATTTAGTTCTAGGAGAATAATTCAGCATCAAGTTATGAGGGTTTCTTGTATCACTATAGTGCAAATCAGATTTTTTACAAAAGAGGTACTCATACTTTTTTATAAAAACGCAGATAGTGAAAATATACATACTTGGCAATGTTAACACATTCAGTTTTCTAAACAATGGTTTGCAAGTGTCTAGAGGCGCCGCACCACACATTGCTCGTACACATTTCTTTTGGGCAACAAATGCCCTGTTGATATCGGTACCATTTCCCCAAAATGGCAACCCATATCGTAGGGTGGAAGCCTTTTAACCCTACACACAACGTTCACAAGTGCGTGACTTCACTCAAGATCATTCTCTGCCATTCTAGGGTCTTATTTCGGTTAAAGTTTGATTTGTTAATTAAGTTGTCCTGACAAATGTTGTGAATCTTTGTTCGACATTATTTTTCTTATTTTTGTAATCACTTCTGAGTCTAACTAAACTAACGTGTGACGTGTGACTAAAACTAATGTGTTACGTTTTACCAATTACAGTTTAATTTCACATCTAGCTTAGAATTAACAGCGGATTAAAAGAGGAAATGAGTTGTCGTAGTAATAAGTCATCAGCGAGAGCGCGCGGTTGGATGTTGTTGTTATGCGGAATTGCCGCGTGACGCCCGTAATTTATTGATGACGTCACAATGAGCTCCTGCCACGTAATTAACCGTTAGCTAATCGTAGTTGCATAAGACCTTAAAGAGGACCAAATGGGAACCAAAATTTTACCTCATTCATTCATCCATCATCAGCCTTTTTTTAATAGGACATAATTCTATCAGGCTTCTTTTGAAGGAACAGATAAAGAAATCAACTTAGGTAGTTAAGCTAGTACCATAATTAAGCTTAATCCTACGTTCTATAAATTGCAGTGTAATAACTTCTAGCTTAGAATTAACAGCGGATTAAAAGAGAAAATGAGTTGTCGTAGTAATAAGTCATCAGTGAGTGCGTGGTAGGATGTTGTTGTTATGCGGAATTGCCGCATGACGTCGGTAATTTATTGATGACGTCACAATGAGCTCCCGCCACGTAATTAACCGTTGGCTAATTGTAATTGGCTTAGATTGTAATGAGAACCAAAACTGGACAGACTAAAAAGAACAACTTTTAGCTGGTGGGAGGCTTCGGCCGTGGCTAGTTACCACCCTACCGACAAAGACGTACCGCTAAGCGATTTAGCGTTCCGATGTCGTGTAGAAACCGAAAGGAGTGGATTTTCATCCTCCTCCTAACAAGTTAGTCCGCTTCCATTTTAGATTACATCATCACTTACCATTAGGTGAGATTGTAGTCAAGGGCTGACTTGTAAAGAATAAAAAAAAAAACTACTTTTTAGTCGTCAGTGTTAAAAAGAGGAAAGAGTAGTGATGACCTACAGATCCGAGACTTGGTCGCTAACTACTTGTAGGGGCCTTATTAGAAGGCTCAAAGTCACTCAGCGGGCGATGGAGTGAGTTATGCTCGGAGTTTCTCTGGATGATCGAATCAGAAATGAGGAGATCCTCTGACAAACCAAAGTCATTGTCATAGCTCAACGAGTAGCAATGGACAGGCCACATAGTTCGGAGAGCCGATGGACGTTGGGGTCCCAAGGAATGGCGACCCCGCACCGGAAAGCGCAGTGTCGGTCGACCCCCTTACTAGGTGGATCGAAGACATCAAGCGGGGTGCAGGGAGCCGCTGGATGCTGGCGGCTCGAGACCGTTGTTTTTGGAAGTCCATGCAAGAGGCCTATGTCGAGCAGTGGAATTCCATCGGCTGATGATAATGATAATGGTGATTAAAAAGGGGTGTTAGGTATAAGTATAATACACAAACATTATACTTGTGATACGTATATCTGTTCGTGTAGTATAAAAAATCTGGTGCATACCTAATAATATTTAAGCGTACGTACGGAGGGACCAGCGGCAGCTACTTGATTTTATACTACGTTTTTTTTTTACAAGTCAGACCTTGACTGCAATCTCACCTGATGATGCAATCTAAGAATGAAGCGGGCTAACTTGTTAAAAGAAGTATGAAAATCCACACCCCTTTCGGTTTCTACACGACATCGTACCGGAACGCTTGGCGAATAACGAATAATATGTGGCGAATCGCTTGGCGGTACGTCTTTGTCGGTAGGGTAGTAAGTAGCCATGGCCGAAGCCTCTCACTAGTTAGACCTAGACCAATTAAGAAAACCTCAATCGACCCTGCCTAAGTATGTTAAGTTAGGAGCCGTGATAGCCCAGTGGATATGACCTCTGCCTCTGATTCCAGAGAGTGGGGGCTCGAATCCGGTCCGAGGCATGCACCTCCAATTTTTTAGTTGTGTGCATTTTAAGAAATTAAATATCACGTGTCTCAAACAGTGAAGGAAAACATCGTGAGGAAACCTGAATACCAGAGAATTTTATTAATTATCTGCGTGTGTGAAGTCTGCCAATCCGCATTGGGACTGCGTGGTGGATTATTGGCGCCTCTCATTCTGAGAGGTTACTCGAGCTCAGCAGTGAGCCGAATATGGGTGGATAATGATGAATGATGCAAAGTTTAACTAAATTTCTAATTTATGTAAACAGCCTATTTACATGCTTCAATTTATTTATGTAACGAATTCCTATATACCTACTCCAATTACAATTAATAAACTAACCGTTAAAATTATAATGTATCTACATATATTTGTAATTTGCATTTATAATCTAAAAATGTTCCGCGCAGACTTTTCTGCATTTCTCTATTTGAAGCCAATTTCTATTAAAATGTCTTGACCATAGATTACTTTTTTACAACAAAGAGCATTTTAATTGTAAGTATGATTGCTGTATACCGAATAAGGGCATTAAGATATTAAATAAGCGAACGCGGCGTTGAAATTTAATTATTAATTTACTAAAATCAGTAGCATATAATTATTATGTTGATTCATCATCATCAAGTCCTTTCTTTTATCCTACAATTAAGTCAATTTTCTCCATTCGTCTCTATTACTCGTCAACTCAGCATCCACTCCCTTTACATACATGTCCTCTTTCTCACAAACCAACCATCTCTTCTTTGGCCTTCTTCTCCTCTTATGTCCTTCCACTTGCATATTCAACATTTTTCTATTAATATGACTTTCATCCCTTCGCAATACATGTACTTACCAATACTAATCTTTTACTCCTCAATTTTCATGTCACTGGCACCACTTTTAGAACAATTATTATATTATTTAATGATACCAATTGATAAGTTACTTTGACAAGTAAATCGTCAACAAACTTTTGTCTTTACACATCTACACTATACTATATATGTTTTTCTCAAGTTTGGTTTTGTCAGGTTTTCCTCACTAATAATCATCATCATCATCATTTTTACTCTATCATTTATTTATATGTCCTTTGTAAATTATTAACAATGTCAATACAAAACACTATTAAAAATTTATAAAAAGAAAAGCAACCGGTGGTCAGGGCTCTAGAGTGAGGAACCTCCTCACAATACGCGCAATGTCAAGAATCATTGCCTTCTGTATCCGACCCTTGATCCAACAGTTAAGTGAAAGCTTCTTAAGGTGTTGGTCGAAGCTTTTCACTATAAGACCATTGACTGAAACAACTATCATCATCGCTATTATCAACCCATATTCAGCTCACTGATGAGCTTGAGTCTCCTCTCAGAATGGAAGGGGTTAGGCCAAGAAGTCCAATAAGCTGGACCAATGCGGATAGGTACAGTGATAATAATAAAATTAATTACACAATTCAAATAACTTTGAATACTTTTTGTGGTGCGTGCTGTATCAGATGAAGATGCCCTTGAAAGGAAGCCAGAAGTCCTACGTAATGTGCTATCAAAGTTTTATATCATTCGTATTGTATATCTACTTTGTTATATCAATGTGCTGACTTCGAAGACATCTATACAAAGTTATCGCTTGTATTCTGACGTGCGATTCAAGTCATGTCTACATACGGGAGTTCATACATAACCGCCTTCTGTTTTTGGTCAAAGCGCAGATCTCGCGGAGATCCCAATCAAACAGGACCTCTATTTGGCTGTTCCCTGTTACCAAGTTACGTCTTCTTCAAGTATGTAACTCGTTAAGCCGTTTGATCGGCTGCCTATTGAACGTGCAACAAATATGGTGGTGTGGAAAATATGTTGGAACGCAAGAAACGCATTTTATCACTTTTGTTTATTTCTAAATTAGTTATTTATACACCATGTACAAATCACATAAAGTATACAAAAAAACCTAAACTATTAATTGTATCTTTTTTCATGTATCATTTATGGCACACTCTTTATGCTAAACAGTTTGACGGATTTTGGTAAGATGATATATATACGTCCGTATATCATCAAGCCTTATCCAAGTCCACTTGTTCGTAACAAGATCACTTGTTACGATCCTGGCATATCTCTTCAATCCTTTCGTACAATTTTATCGGCTTAGGGTACTTTTGACTTGGCCTTGTCTTTATTAGAAGGAGTGTCCTGGATTTCAAAACCAAAATTCATTTATTTCAAACAGGCTTAGTTTTCAAGCACTTTTTAGATTTGCTCAAGAAACGTCGTTCACTCTCGTCTTAGAAGTCAATTTTTAATCGACAGAATTGAGGAGGTTTCCAATTGCACTGTACGTTTTTAATTTTGTTTTTGTATGTAAGTTACACGAAGACGTCTGGACCGATTTGGATAGGTAATTAATTATTTTTTTAAATTATATTGTCAATCACTACTCTACGTGTCCAAACCATTTTAGTACATCCTTCTTGATTTTGACATTTTCTCAACATGAGATTTACATGAATAACATATGTACGATGTTTTAGTCCCCGTTTCCTCTTAATATTTAGTTAATTTTAAAAAAATATCCAGGAATAAAATTCCGAATTCAAATTCTAGAGTTATGTTCGATCCCAGCCAATAAACTTTTGTACAACTTTTCATTTTTGTTAGTTATTGTATTTGGGTGTCTATTTCCGCTAACGCCCATGCATCGCCGCTGCCTTAGATACAAGAAGTTATTGCACATCGTTAAGACATATCGCAGAACGCCAGATGCGGACTGTTGTTTATGGGCGCGCTTTATTGCTATCGCTTTAAAGGAGTGGAGTGACAATCGCAATCATTGTGATAAGACGTGTTTATCCAGACGCGAGGAAACAAAGTGTGTAATGATTGCTTTAAGTAAACTTATTGCAATGTCAAACAGAGATGGCATATATATCAATTTCGTAGAACGAGAGCTTGTAATAGCCAGACATACCTTATTTTAGGAAGGTTGAAAGTGTGTCTGTCCCCCCCCCCCCCACACACACTGGCTATTAATCATAGGTACCTAAAGTCAAATGGCATTAAAAGGTGGATTCGAAGGTGGATTCAAGAGTTTTCAAGGGTCAACGTTTACGGTAAGCAATAAAGGAGATGGTGCATTTCAGGCCAGGTCTATGTATGTACCACTAGCGGACGCGACTTCATCCGCGTGGAATTCTGTTTTTCACATATCCGCGGGAACCATTGATTTTTCCGGGATGAAAAGTAACCTATGTGTTAATTCAGAGTAAAATCTATTTCCGCCGCTTTAGCTTTAACGACGCTGCGTTAAATAGTAACAAATATACAAACTTTCGCGTTTATAATATTAGTAGGATTAAAATTAAAAAAAATATATTTCTTTTTTCTAAGAAATTTTCAGTTCAATTGTCTGCAATTGGAAAGTTGGTGGGGTTACATCACCGTGCCTCGGAGAGCACGCTAAGCCGTTGTTTTCGGTCATTATCATTAACATAGTAGATCATTATCACCCTAAGCCCGCCAACCCATACTGGAGCAGCGTGGTAAGTCTAAGCTCTATAATCCCTCTCCTACAATCTCTCTCTCTCTTCTCTCAGAATGAGAGGGGTTAGGCCAATAGTCCACCACGCTGGTCCAATGTGGATTGGCAGACTTCACACACGCAAAGAATTAAGAAAATTCTCTGTTATGCAGGTTTCTCCACGATGATTTTCCTACACCGTTTGAGACACTGAGTATTCTTTAAAAAAAATTAGGTTGATAACAAAATGATGGTCTTTCTCCAATGTAGGTAGGTATATGTTTCTCCATTCTAAATATGTTAATTGTCTTAGTTAATATACATACGGTTTAGCACTCATCAATACTAATGTAGGTTTTAATTACCACGTTCTCGGAGCAATGAATTTTTCATTGCCATCTATAAAAATCTAATCCCTTTTTACGATTACATAAAATTCCAAATTAACGTTCTCCCCGGCAATGCATAGCAAAATGGCAATAAAACTAGTCGATTTGAATTTACCCCGACATAGCTACGACCAGTCCGACCTCGACGAGAATTGACTTGTGGATGACGGCATCTCTAAAGTATAATATCTAAAATATACGGTCAATTATTCTCACGTTTCTGCAGCGCAAACGGCAGCGAAGACGTTTCATAAGTCGAGCCGTCATGCAGCGACTAACCCACGATCAGTTATAGTCGTGGGTGCTGCAGAAACGTGAGAATAATTGATCGTCAATGGCGTGCATTAAGTAGTTATTGCTTGGCTAATTCGTTCGTAGCACTCCCGATGGTCCGCAGGGAGGGGGGTAGCGATGCCCCGCGCGCACGACTTCATACCCGCGCAGGCCTTCCCCTCCCGTCGCCCGCATATCATGGAAGTGTCATCAACGAACTTGATTTTTATACAAACTTAGTTATACAATTTAACAGCCACATTGTCCTACAAATTACGTGGAACATTATCTCGTTCCGACGCTCAGAAATTTTTATTTCCTGGTTCAGTTAGGTACCAGAATCAAGAGTTTTTGTAAATAAAAAAGTTGATCGTCTCATCGAGATGAAGCTACTCACAAAAATTAACTTGTTAGTAATCAGGTGTGTTCTACGGATCCCTGACTATAATTGGTCAGTCCTTTTATTCCAGGGGAAAATCTCCTTCGGTAACCTAGTTTCGGGGTAGAGATTCGTCGGGTTACGTAGGAGTCATAGCCCGACCTAGGACTCGAACCTAGAACATCGCATCGCATTATGCTTAACCTGAATATCCGTAACATGGTTATGGAGGTATTAATTGTGGTTATTGTGGTAATTTAGTATTAATGATAACCACAATAAGGCGTTGAGTATTATAAAATGAAATTAAAGACAAGATTGTGCATGTGTGCACTCATTGGTGTAGCTAAATTCGGAACACTTTTTGCGGTGATTTTGTAGGCACGTATCCATAGTATAAAATCATTATTGTTGCAGATTATACATTTTATAGACTCATAAGAAGGCTCAGAGTCACAGCGGGCGATGGTACGAGCTATGTTAGGAGTATCTTTGCGTGATCAAATCAGAAATGAGGAGATCCGCAGAAGAGCCAAAGTCACCGACATAGCTCAACGAGTTGCGAAGCTGAAGTGGCAATGGGCGGGCCATATAGTTCGAAGAGCCGATGGACGTTGGGGTCCCAAAGTGCTGGAATGGTGACCCCGCACTAGTAAACGCAGTGTTGGTCGACTCCCCCGCCAGGTGGACTGATGACATCAAGCGAATCGTATAATGTCGAACAGAGGTTATGATTCACAACACTTGTCAGGACAACTTAATTAACAAATCAAACTGTAACTAAAATAAGACCCTAGAATGGCAGAGAATGACCTTGAGTGAAGTCACGTACTTGTGAACGATGTGTGTAGGGTTAAAGGTACCTTTGACTGTTAACAAACACTCCCCTTTTCCTCTCAAGTCACTCTCTACACCCATCCCAAGCAACCCAAAGAATCACACAACAAGAAATGTGGACGGCTCGAACGCCACGAGCACACTGAAAACGTCCGTGCCGCAAGTTGTTGCAATGCGGCGATAACATATAGTATAAAATGATCATTGTTGCGGACTATATATTTAGAAAACATAGCAAAAATACAAATAAACCTGAACTTTATCTATTCTATTCTACCTTACAGGAATGCATTGCACAATTTCACAAAAGTTACTAACTCCAAGGTTATCAATTATTCAATAAAGTTCGGACACTCCGTCGCGTATGGAAAGTTCTAGATAAGTAGCTCGGCGGTGCAATGAATAAAACATCGTCCGTAATTTCATTACCTACGGACTGACGTCACGGGGCGTGACAAGTTTATAACTTTGCACAAATTGGTATCTAATGGCTGTGGTATGAAGATGACTTTTTAATTACGTAATTACAAACTTTGAATTATATATTTATTTTGCTAGTTTTATAAATGAATGTTATCGCCGCGTTAGCCGCTTTTAAATTTATATGTTTTTAATAAATAGTGTAGGAAATAGTAGTCTGTGACGGATATGACGTCGCTCGATCTCGTGTTGGCTTCAGTGTGCTCGTGGCGTTTGAGCCGACCACATCTCATGTTGTGTAATTCTTTATGGGATACTTAGGATAGGCGGGGAGAGTGACTTGACTGGAAATCGGGAGTGTTTGTTAACAGTCAAAGGTACCTTGAACCCTACACACATCGTTCACAAGTGCGTGACTCCACTCAAGGTCATTCTCTGCCATTCTAGGGTCTTATTTTGGTTACAGTTTGATTTGTTAATTAAGTTGTCCTGACAAGTGTTGTGAATCATAACCTTTGTTCGACATCAGTTTTCCTATATTTGTAATCACTTTTGAGTCCTACTACATGACTTAGAGCCGTGATAGCCCAGTGGATATGACCTCTGTCTCCCATTCTGGAGCATGCACCTCCAACTTTTCAGTTGTGTGCATTTTAAGAAATTAAATATCACGTGTCTCGAACGGTGAAGGAAAAACATCGCGAGGAAACCTGCATACCAGAGAATTTTCTTAATTCTCTGCGTGTTTGAAGTCTGCCAATACGCATTGGGCCATCCTGCTGAACTATTGGCCTCTCTCATTCTGAAAGGAGACTCGAGCTCGGCAGTGAAGGTTGATGATTATAATGATGATGATGATAATTGACTTCGCAATTGATGATTGGAGAGTTAACATCTCCTGAGGATGATTCAGTAGAATCTTTCAACTTTTTAAAAGTGCTTGGAAACTATACATAGAAATAAAGAATTTTAGTATAATATATCAAAAAATATCACCCGACTTGCCTTCGCCCATTCAAAATATTCAATAAATAAAATTGTTTTCAATAAATACCTCTGCCTACCAAACATCGGCCCACGGAAAATGGACCTTGAAAAATAGCTGGAATATTTCCACGTAAAACGGACAAAGGGATTCTTAGTCAAAGTATACCACAGTGGTTATTATTATATAACAGGTATTAACCTGTTATATTAGTAACTAACTGACGCCGCGCGGTTTCACCCGCGTGGTTCTCGTTCCCGTAGGAATACCAGGATAATATATAGCCTATAGCCTTCCTCGATAAATGGGCTATCTAACACTAAAAGAATTTTTAAAATCGGACCAGTAGTGCCTGAGATTAGCGCGTCCAAACAAACAAACAAACTCTTCAACTTTATATATTAGTATAGAGTATAGATATAGATTTTTTTTGTAATTACAAACGAACAATTTAAGACAATATAAAAAAGTGTCAACTAGCCAACGATATTTTATACTATAGACATGTCACATGCCAACAAAATCACCACAATAATTGATCCAAACTCAGCAATTCTACTGCGTGCACACATAAGCATTTTTATGATCACTTACATCATATTTTAATGTATATATTGTTTTGACACTACCTGATCGAAGAAATCGATATTGTAGACAATATTTCATCACCATTAACAACCTATATTCGGCTCACTGCTGAGCTCGAGTCTCCTCTCAGAATGAAAGGGATTAGGCCTTTGTCCACCACGCTGGCCAAATGCGGGTTGGCAGACTTCACACACGTAGAATTAAGAAAATTCTCAGGTATGTAGGTTTTCTCACAACAATTTCCTTCACCGTTATTATTTGTTTAAATAACTTTCGTTGTTTAATAGGTGCCTAAATGAAATTAAGACAATTAGCCACATTTGTCTGCCTCAGTTTCGACGCGCTAGTGTCATATCTATACATATATTAACATTATAAAGCTGAAGAGTTTGTTTGTTTGTTTTATTGAACGCGCTAATCTCAGGTTTTGAAAAATTCTTTCAGTGTTAGATAGCCCATTTATCGAGGAATTCTATAAATTATCCCTGTATTAATATTATAAAGTTGAGGAGTTACTTTGTTTGTTTGGTTGAAAGCGCTAATCTCAGGAACTACTGGTCCGATTTGAAAAATTCTTTCAGTGTTAGATAGCCCATTTACCAAGGAAAGCTATAGGCTATATATTATTCCCGTATTTCTATGGGAACGGGAACCACGCGGATGAAACCACGCGGCGTCAGCTAGTCTAGTATAAATTATTAAACTAGCCTATTTACGCAGATGAGACTGAACTACTAGTACATTTATAACCTTTATATATTTTATCCATAGTATCTTACAAAACATACAAAACGTATTCAAATTGGCCATTCTCAGTTGATATTCATGCATAGTTGACATTCAGCGGCACATAGCTCGCGGTTGAGCTAATTCGCGGCACACCGGCTTGCATGCGTGGCATTCCAGTACAGGTGGCCACATATATAATTTGATACCTCATATATCGCTTCTCATATACGCTTTGGAATGGATTCGTCATTAACCCATATTCGGCTCACTGCAGAGCTCGAGTCTCCTCTCAGAATGAGAGGGGTAAGGCCAATAGTCCACCACGCTGGCCCAATGCGGATTGGCAGACTTCACACACGCAGATAATTAAGATAATTCTCTGGTATGCAGGTTTCCTCACGATGTTTTCCTTCACCGATTGAGACACGTGATATTTAATTTCTTTAAATGCACACAACTGAAAAGTTGGAGGTGCATGCCCCGGACCGGATTCGAACCCACACCCTCCGGAATCGGAGGCAGAGGTCATATCCACTGGGCTACCACGGCTTTGGAATGGATTATGAGGTCGGAATATGAAATGTTGATGTTTTTTGCCTTCTAAGAATTTCTGAAATACATGTAGAGAGAAGATTATAATTTTCTTTATTTTGAATTCTCCCGCTTCACGGGACATAATGTCTTCGTGACATTACGTTCCTTGGTTTGCATCTAGTATCTATGGTGAAGATGTATTTACTATTAGTTATATCTGTGATCTGTCATTGTCATATGTTATTTGTTTTTTGCTTAGATATATAGTTATATATATGTGTCAAAGGTTTGTTGTCAATGCCTGTGATGTGTGAAATGGTGGGAAAACTCTTAATAACAAAAACTGTGATTAATACGATTTACGAAAATAATATTGTGATTTGGATTTAGTAATAACATTAAATGTCATTTCATGTTTAATTACAGGTACGTAAAAATCCACTTTTTGGCTAAGATTGTAGATTGAATATATACGATACCTAACAATAAACTTGTATAATTACAGAGAAACACATTCTTGTTTTATTGCCGAATCACAAACTACAAAGATTCTTAAATAAAATATGTTATATACATATATGAGTTTTTCTTTATACCCCGCGCTACAGACGTTCAGTTTTAACTGAACAATTCGACACTTCAATTTGTCTGTGTGTATTGTTCGTCTTCGGGCCTCATCAGGCGAAGCTTCTGCGCTCGTCCAAACGCTGTGACGGCTTTTTTTTTTAATTTTTACAAGACTACAATCTCACCTGATGCAAGTGATGATGTAATCTAAGATGGAAGCGGGTTAACTTGTTAGGAGGAGGATGAAAATCCACACTACTTTCGGTTTCTACACGACATGGTACCGGAACGCTAAATCGCTTGGCGCTACGTCTTTGCCGGAAGGGTGGTAACAAGCCAGACCTGGACCAATTATTAAAACCTCAATCAGCCCAGCCGAGGATCGAACCCAGGACCTCCGTTTTGTAAATCCACCGCGCATACCACTGCGGCACGTAGGTCATCAAAAATAATTAATATATGCACCTATAAGCAAGGTGTCCAAAAGTGTTGGCGTAACTACCTCATGATAGCAAGGATTATGCATCAAGCCAGAGCGTAAAAAATGTTCCTTAAAAACCCCTGTATAATAAGTCTCCTAAATTATCCCCTCTTAATGCTTCAAGTTCCGGTATTAGCCCTAAGCCTTGTGGACACGGGGAGTCATAAATTAATGTAAACACTCATAAAAGTGATCACTTCACAAACTTTGGGGACCAGTGCGTTGACCCTTCATTCAATATCCGCTGTGGGATGTTTTAAATGTATCTTTGGGTTTTTCACGATGTAATTTAGGGCTATGCAATTGTTGAGTTTCTTGTGAACTCTTTTCGGAACATGCCTATCAAACTAGTAATAATTATCCATGTAATTTACTTTGTTTAAGTAATATACTTTTGTAACACATTAGATGGTAATAGTGGTAACATTCCGACAGGGCCCACTATTTTTTTTTATTCTTTACAAGATAGCCCTTGATTACAATCTCACCTGATGGTAAGTGATGATGCAGTCTAAGATGGAAGCGGGCTAACTTGTTAGGAGGAGGATGCAAATCCACACCCCTTTTTGGTTTCTACACGACATCGTACCGGAACGCTAAATCGCTTGGCGGTACGTCTTTGTCGGTAGGGTGGTAACTAGCCACGGCCGAAGCCTCCCACCAGCCAGACCTGGACCAATTAAGAAAATCTCAATCGGCCCAGCCGGGAATCGAACCCAGGACCTCCGTCTTGTAAATCCACCGCGCATACCACTGCGCCACGGAGGTCGTCTAAACCTCCACTCCTCCTCCACTACCAATGATGTGCCCATTTAACCGAAAGATGGCGCTTAAAAAACCCCCCTAGTCCAGCAGGGGGTCGGTCATAAAATCACTAGCCAAAACCATTGATAATTTGTCAAAACAAAAGATTGCCATATCTTTCCGACCCCACTTAAGTGGGATAAGGGAAAGGAGATGATGATGTTTATGAAGTAATATACTTTGTTCTCTTTTCCTAGGGTTCCGTAGTCCTAGCTTATTAACATATATGTATTATTATGTATTATTTTATACTTTTATGTAATATTTTTGTATATTGTATATTATTATAGTGTAGATTTTGTAAAGTATATTTTATTGAGTTTATGTTTATCCTATTCTATTTTTCTTTTAAATAATTTAGTAGTAAGCACGGTGCACGTTAGACCGTTGTAACGGAGCAAACTGAAAATCAGCGCTGTGCACTATGCACAGCAGAAGGCTGAGTTTGCGACCAGTTGCCATGTTACTAGGTAGGCGAGTAATAATAATTAGTTTCTTTTCTTTTTGTTTAATTTATGCATTATAGCTTAAGCACAATAAAAAAATTAAATAGAGTTTATGTATGCCTAGTAATAAGAATGGTAATAAAGATTATTTATTATTATTATTATTATTATTATTAACTTATAGTTTCTTCACGTCTATCTTTCTGGGCGTCGTCCCCGATTTAGCTCAGATTTCATGACTGCGGAACCCTACAGTGCTTGTGGTTTGCTGTTGGCTCCGTGGTAAAACGAGCGAGTGGAGATGCTATGCCAGAGTCGAGTCCGAGGGTTAGAATAAAGTATGGGTCATTCCTTTAAGATTATCTCCGAGCGGAACTCAGAAATTTTAGGAGTTAATTGGTCCAGATCTTTAGCGATTTAGCGTTCTGGTACGGTGTCGTGAAGAAACCGAAGGGGGTGTGGTTTTTCATCCTCCTCCTAACAAGTTCGTTTCCATATTAAATTGCATCATTACTTACCATCCGGTGATAATGTAGTCAAGGGCTAACTTGTAAAGGATTAAAAAAAAACAGTAGCATCTTGGTTGTAGTTCATCGAGCTTTGTTACAAAGTGCTTGTCCTTATATTGGTTCCAATATCAAATTAACTTGATCTTGTTGCAAAGTATAGCGAAGCTGAAGTGGCAATGGGCAGGCCACATAGTTCGAAGAGCCGATGGAAAGCGCAGTGTTGGTCGATCCCCCACTAGGTGTTCTGAAGACATCAAGCGGGTTGCAGGATCCTGGTGGCTCGAGACCTTTGTGCTTGGAGGGCCATGCAAGAGCACTGTGTCCAGCAGTGGACGTCCATCGGCTGATAATGATGATGATGATAGCCTAGAATAGCCTAGCTCGACTACATAAGCTATATGAAAATAAAGCTGCGTGCACACGAGCTAGATCCGCTTATTTAACTAAAACAGTTCGGGGTAATGAGACGGGACCGTGTGTGCGTGACGCCACCACTTTATTATTTTGTCTTAGGCATGTTGCGTAGTGAGAGATAAGATTTTGTATTGCTTACTTATGCTATAAATTGAATTAGGCTTCGTAATTATTAGATGATTATTGTAGCTAGATTCAGAATCAATAAAGCAAGCGAGTTTCGATTCATCTTCGATCTTTCCGAATTAAGTAAATAAGATCCATCTAAATACGTGGGTGATTTCAATTGACTTGCTGCCAAAATATCTCAACAGACCTTCATTTTGGAGGGTTTTCATCAGCGCAACAGGGCCATTCCTCACCACCTATAAGCGAGAGAATAAAGGGCTAGAGGTTCTTGATTTTCAAATTAGTGAAAAGAATTTTCTTGCAAATTTTAACATTTTTTTTCGTATATGCTTGGCTTTATCCAAGTGAGGTTCAGGACGAAAAATGTCAAAAGATTGCTTGGAAAGAAATTCATTGTTCATCATTATTAGCCGATTAAGGGCCGTTTTCAAGGTCAGGCCCTCCTCCTTACAGGAGAGGAGATGTAGAGCTTAGACCCACCACGCTGCTTCAATGCGTGTTTTGTGCCTTCGTTAACAGGAGCGTAGTTTTTGTGGCTTCATTAGCAGATGCGTAATTAAATACAACAAAATCAATAACAAATAAATTAATAATAATTGTAGAGGAATTGACAAAAAAATTATGAAAACGCGGTGAATTTACAAGACGGTCCTGGTTTGATTCCCGGCTGGGCCGAATGAGATTTTTCTTAATTGGTCCAGGTCTGGCTGGCTTCGGCCGTGGGTACTTACCACCCTACTGGAAAAGACGTACCGCCAAGCGATTTAGCGTTCCGGTATGATGTCGTGTAGAAAACGAAAGGGGTGATTTTTATCTTTCTTATAACAAGTCATCTCGCTTCCATCTTAGATCGCATCATCACTTACCATCAGGTACGTACTTTACCATCAGTCCAGGGCTAACTTGTAAATAATACAAAAAAAGATTAAGTCTCTAGTTACAAAAAAGGTAACATGAAAAAGATAGGTAAGCTCCATCATTAGGCTAAGATCGAAAGCTAAAATATTGCCACGAAAACCTAACTTTTAAATCTCCACAGCTTCGCTAGCAGCTGTGTCACAAGGCTAACGTATAAAGCTCGGCGCACACGTGGCTGTAATATCAAACAGGCACGCACGCTGCATATTTAACCCTACAGCCTCGCTTCACGGCTGAACGTGAACGTTCTTAATATGGAAAACTGAAGTTTTGATACGGTCAGCGTTAAATTTATTTGGATACTTAATTACTAAGTTATAATTATGATCATTATCATTAACAACGCATATCTCGCTCAGTGTTGAGCACGACTTGCTTCTCAGAGTGAGGAGTTAGGCTAATAGTCCACCACCTAATGCGGATTGGCAGACAACACACACGTAGATAATTAAAAAAAATCTCAGGTAAGTATGAAGGTTTTCCTCATGATGTTTTTCCTTCAGTGTGATATTTAATTATTGAAATGCACTCAACTGAAAAGTTGGAAGTGCATGCCCCGAATCAAAGGCAGAGGTCAAATCCACTGGGCTATCACGGCTCTTATATTTTCCAATCATTAGGAAAATCCAAAAGTGCTCGCCTTACACCCATAGGTTCATTATCACAGCCTCCGTGGCGCAGTGGTATGCGCGGTGGATTTACAAGACGGAGGTCCTAGGTTCGATCACCGGCTGAGCCGATCGAGGTTTTCTTAATCCAGGTCTGGCTGGTGGGAGGCTTCGGCCGTGGCTAGGTACCACTCTACCGGCAAAATCGTACCGCCAAGCGATTTAGCATTCCGGTACGGTGTCGTGTAGAAACCGAATGAGGTGTGGATTATCATCCTCCTCCTAACAAGTTAGCCCGCTTCCATCTTAGACTGCATCATCACTTACCATCAGGTGAGATTGTAGTCAAGGGTTAACTTGTAAAGGCGGGACGCGGAGTCCTGGGCGTCCACTAGTATCCTCAATGTGTAAAAATAGACTTCGTAAATCCTATAGAGTTAGTTTACATCACGTTGTCTAACCACCTAATAACAATCAACTTCTCCAAGGACAATTCAATATAGCAAAGCCCCAAATAACAAAAGTACCGTGTAACAGAAAACATACAAGTGAATTAATCCGTTTCGTATGAAAACGTTGGATTACGCACCGCTTCTCGTTAACAAGGTTGTTTTTGATAGCATTTGTAGTGTTGTTTACCCGAGTACGGGGAAGCCAAAAGGAAGGGATTTTGACAGTCTATATGCCAGTTTCTTCATGTACAGCTAAAGTAACAGTAAAAGTAGTAAGTAGTAAAGAATACTTTATTTTTCAGTGAATAAGACCGCCACTTTTGATTTATGACGTTACTTTGACTGTTACTTGCGATGAAGAAACTGGACGTATGTATGTATATATGTTCCACCGTAGCGCCTAAAATACTGGACCGATTTTAATGAATGAGGAGTCAAAAGATTTCTAATAATACAAATTGAGTCATAAGCTATTATAAGTTTATAAAAAAAATATTTGACGGAATTTAAACCTCATTCTAACCTCGAAAAACCGAGATAATCACTATGAGTATGGTACCAAAAGAAAGGTCTTGGCGAGCACATTTCAAATATGTATATATATATCATATTGTTTACATGAAAATATATGCTTTACAACTTACTAGACTACAATCTCACCTTATAGTAAATGAAAATGCAATTTAAGATGGAAGCGGGCTATCTTGTTAGGAGGAGGATGGAAATACACAACCCTTTCCGTTTCTACACGACATCGTACCGGAATGCTAAATCACTTGGCGGGACGACTTTGCCGGTAGAGTGGTACCTAGCCACAGCCGAAGCCTCCCACCAGCCAGACCTGGATTAAGAAAACCTAGGTTTGGCCGAAGCCTCCCACCAGCCACACCTGGAACAAATGAGAAAACCTTTATCGGCCCAGCCGGAGATCGAACCCAGAATCCGTCTTGTAAATCCACTGCACGACGGAGGTTGTCAAAATGAAAAGTCAATCGATAAAGAGGGAGGCCTTATGAAAGAAAGAAAGATCTTTATGTTTAAGTAACGCCACATATTACATTCTTAAATTCTAAATTATTACATAGCTTAATTGTCCACGCAAACAGTGGAGCAATAAAAGAACAATGCCTTGCAATATGTGGCATAACCTAGAAAAAGGTCCTAACTCAGCACTTTGCCACGTACTTCGTATACAAAAAAAAGTATGCAGCACTGATTTTCAGTTAGGACCCAGTTCAGGTGCCGCCACGCACATAGCTCAACATCCTATGTTAACTATAATACAATATGCTATGTGCCGTGATAGCCCAGTGGATATGACCTCTGCCTCCGATTCCGGAGTGTGTGGGTTCGCATCCGGTCCGGGGCATGCACCTCCAACTTCTCAGTTGTGTGCATTTTAAGAAATTAAATATCACGTGTCTCAATCGGTGAAGGAAAACATCGTAAGTAAACCGGCATGCCAGAGAATTATCTTAATTCTCTGCGTGTGTGAAGTCTGCCAATCCGCATTTGGCCAGCGTGGTGGTGGACTCGAGCCCAGCAGTGAGCCGAATATGGGTTGATGACGACGAAATTTATATACTTGCAAAAAAGTATTAAAAGAATTCTTAATAACAAAAAAATTATGAAGAAATTAAATGTCTACTAAAGATTATTACATAATAAGAGTACAAAAATAACCTAACACAAAACACACACACACACACACACCCATACATATGTTTTTAGTTTTATTTATACCTACCCACTATGATTAATTTTAAATATGTTTAATTACGGCTTGTTATGGAAGAGCGAAGCCTTCTGACACAGAAGTGTACAACTCTTAAAATAAGCCTCTAGCCTTTAATTATTTGTTATTCGATTGATGTTACTAAAATAGACTATTTTTTTTTAATAAGAATCAAATTAAAACTAATAAGGTAGGTACATTGATTTAAATGATTATGATGATCAGACTAATAAGTCTGGAAACCCTTTCCGTCTAGGGTTCCGCCCCAAGCACAAAAAGTATCTCATAGGAACAGACGAATATGGATATCCACGTGGCCGTTCTATTTAACTGTCGGACGATGACCCAACGGTAGTAGCGCTGGTTTCATGTTTCAGGAGGGTTGGAGGACTCCTGTTGGTTTAGGGTAACGTTGCAATGTCTATTGTGATATTATATTGTTTTGAACTAAATGTGATTACGATTAGAATTTGTGTAAGTTCTACAAAGTTACAAGATGAAGGAATAATAAGAATTAAATGAATAGTCCAGTGGGTATGACCTCTGACTAGATTCGGTGGGCGTAGGTACGATCGGGGGCATACAATTTTTGTGCATTTTAAGAAATAAAACGTGTACTTCAAACGGAGATGGAAAAATATCGAAACCAGTGTGCCTGCGAATTTTCTTAATTCTCTTCCTGTGCAAAGAATGCCAATCAGCATTGGTCCAGCGTGGTGGAATATTAGCCTAACCCCTCTCATTATAATAGGAGAGTTGTGCTCAACAGTGAGCCGCATATGGGTTGCTAATGATGATGATCAGATGACATATTCAGATGGCTCTCCTGATGATAAGTGGCAAATCGTCGCCTATGACAGAGACCTAGCAGGATATCTTAAGCAATCTTGAATAGCAATTTCTTCTAATACTACTTCATAATTGTAAAAAATTCAAATTAGTTCAGAAAAAATGCATACCTCTAGAAAATTATAAAAAATAAAAAATAAGTAAAAATTTAAATTAATATGACAGTAAATAAATATTGTGTATAACATAATATAACAATATGTAAATATTTTATTTACTTTTTCATCGACATTACATATTGGTAAATAAACATTTGTGAAGTCAGACTAGGTTAAGTCCATTTGGTTACTTTCCACCAGTGTAAACATCCTCAGCTTAGCACGACTAGAAAAAGTTATTGTATTACATTACCTTATCGAAGTTCCCGTCAACCATATCAACAAAATATATTCCGTTCCACACTCTATTTAGATTACGTTTGTTGCCTTTTAATCTCGAAAACTTGTATTTCATGTACGCCTATTTATATCAGTATGGTCATTAGGTACGTTCGTTCACTTTTGTATAAGATTTATAAATTGACACGCAACAAACCTCCTTGGCGCACCCCACATAAAGGTTACATTCGTGTTATAAATTTCGTGTGCTCGCCTTAGTATACAACGTAAGTATGAATTGCAAATATGTGGGTGGGGTGTAGGCTTAACAGACAGGGTGTCCTGTTAAATGATGTAGACGAGGCTTAAAAATGACTTTCATTTGCATCTTAGTTCTTATACCCACGGAATAAGGCACATATCTTCGTACAATGCAGCTTAAATGTGGTTTAAAAGATGCGCTGATGGATTTACAGGATGGGATAATAGTGCTTGTATCATGAGGTTTAGAGGTTGAAGTCGCTTGGATGTTTTTAAAATTTTTAAATATTGTGAGCGGTTGTACAGTCATATTTATTCGTATGCAAAGAGAATTTATAACATTATACCATTGTACGGTGTCGCTAATTTGTTTGAATGCCTGAGAAATGTTGAAAGTGCTATTTGATAGCGTTATTTATGGCAAAACGATTGTATTTGTAACGAGGTGGTAAGAAAATGTTGCAATATTTATGACTAGTGACGTGCAAGACTTATGTGCCGAGATATGTTCCCCTTGATATATTATCATCCGAATACGATGCCAATTGAATATAAATCAACATTTTTGTTATTCTATATCCCTTAATGTGCTAATGAAAATTTATTGAACACTAATATTGAAAATGCAAAAGTGTTTATTTGTGTGGATTTCACGCTTATCTACATGCTCTGCCATGAAATTCTGCTTATTCACGGTATCAGGGGTATCTAGAGAAAAAAAGAGAACCATACTAGAAACAATTTACTAGTTCTGAGGTATATAAAAAAATAACATTTACAAAGAGAATTCGCGGAAAATAGCTTGATCAATATAAATGAAGACATTCTATTTCTTAATTGTCTTACGAGTATCTAATAAAATTTCTTTAAAATGAAAATGTTCTGCAATTACTAACAGCTAATGGTTTTTAAACGATATCATAATAAACGTTTTTTTTTTAAGTTGTGATTTACTGGTATCATATTATAATAATATCATCTTCAATCAAATATCATTTTTAATTGTACAGTATACTGCCTTCAGAGTTAGCCGACAGAAACTTGAGTGCTGCCGGATTTAAGAATAAGATCAAAGAATTATTGCTCAAGAAATGTTATTATTCTATTAAAGATTATTTAATTGACATTTTTTAATAAACTTTGACGTAATTGATTGACATTTTAGAGAATAAGACATTTGAAATTACATAAATAAATATAATGCGCATATGATATTGTAATAAAAGAAATTAAATTTTGTATTTATTTTGACTAGTGATTTTTAGATAGTGTTTTAAGTAATTTGCATGCCAATTTATGGCGAATTGTATAATGTACCTACTTCAACATTTATTGTATACCAGCTAATGTACCTAACTATACAGTTGCAAATAAATTAATTGAATTGAATTGAATTGAACCTTTTATTCATAGCTCAGAAGAGACTGTACGGTTCATGCCTCTTACCCCGTTTGATAAACGTTATAATAAAATAATAAAATAATAAACGTTTGACAATAACTAATTCATCGTCTTTCCATCGCACTGCAAGACATCGGGTTTTCATCCCTATGTCATAGATGCCTCTAATGAGTTGACCGCACACATCGTGATAATCCGAATGTTCCCGTTATATCGACGTGTGTGGCCAAACATTCGCATATACTTGAAGAAGAAACAAGCACTCTGACTTCGCGTATATCGTCTCATATATTATCACAGATTGTGGGACCAAAAAGATTCGAGCAAATTGTTTCGCGTTGTTCATTCTCATGCTTTCCCGAATTAGTTCACTTGATTCTTACAACTTACAAAGAGTAACTTAAGTCACTTAAGACCGTGTTGTTTGGCATTTGAAGAAATTAGTCAGCTGTCTAGCAGTGGACGTCCATCAACTGACAATGGTGGATGACGAGGATGTGTGAGTAGAAATTTTCTAATAAGCTTTCTACTTTATCCTACATTTAGGTAAAACTTACTATTAGGTAGTACTAGACCTACTACTACTACCTTAGTATTAGGTAAGTGCTTAAAAATACATTGGAAAATGGCGTCAGTTCATAGTAGTTGTATTAAGAGTTATTAAAGGTTCCCAATGTCGTATTCGTCGTTCGTTAGTCGTTGTCCTGAAAAAGTTAATAATAAATTCCTTAGTTCATTTAAAAATATTTATATTGGAAATTATGCGTTGTAAATAGGTGGTTTGGAACTAAGCAAACTCAGCATAGGACGTCTGCCGACGAGATGGGCAAATAATATAAACGACAGGGTATCACTGGAAAAGGGTAGCACAGAATCCACCAGAGTGGAAAAGACCAGAGGAGGCCTATGCCAACAGGCACTCTACAAATTCATAATAATAAGAAACCTAAATATTAGATTACTTAGAGGGCTTATTATTGAGTATTTACAACAACAAAGAGTTATTAGAGTTATTTAGAGTTTCCCAATGTCGTAGTATTCCAATAAAGCCTCCCATCGCGCGTCCGGAGCGCTGGTCGGGAGATGGAATTAATAAGTTCCGTAGATCGTGACCGGCGATGATCGCCGCCTCGTATCAGCTATACATCATCGGCGCAACGGCGATTGGACACGGAGCCATAATTTATGGATAAGGTATGCACTAATTACAATCTTTTGTTTTTTTGACGTGACAACGTCTTATAATTCGATGGAGCCGGCTGCACAGTCGAAAAAAGATGACGTCATGCGTCGTTCTCTCGCTCTAGGTTTGCCATCTTTTTTTTACAAAAAATAAAGTATATTCTGGTCCATTAAGATTATTAAACAGTATTTTAGAAAAACGAACATTTTCTTTTAAAAAATGCAACCATTCCATCAGTATTATGATGTTGTCACGTTTAACTAAACCGACTTTACAGACAACCGATTTATTTTTACCTACTAGTTATAATTTGATCTGACCGGTGGTAGAGTCTTACAAATAGTCAAATTTGACGTTTTAAAAGTGCTTGTAAACTTTGTAGATTTTGTGTTTTTAACTATAATCTATAGGAGGTATATGTAGATAGGTACTTGTTGATACATGGGGATGACATTTGTTCTCAGAACTTTTGGAATCTTTCAAGGAAGTAAATGTTATGATATACAATTATATTTATTTATAATATTATATGTGTGATTTAGTTTCATTGTGTGGTTACAAATAAAACCAAATCTGCTCAAGTAACATACATACTCCTGTCCTCCAGTCAAATTAAATGATAAAACATCAAACCTGACTTTTCAAAAGTGCTTGTAAACTAAGCCTAATTGAAATAAATGAATTTTGATTTTTGAATTTTGAAATATGTTCAAAATTCAATTTTGATTTTTGAATTTTGAAATATGTTCAAAATTGTCAACGAAACTAAATCACACATATAATATTATAAATAAATATAATTGTATATCTCTTACTACTTCACGCGGCAATTACCGACCTAATTTGCTCAAAAGTCGCCTAAAAAAATATAAAGTCCTGGATTATGACACATGGACATGGATAACTCCATCGGAATTTGTAAAAACCTGAATTTATAAATCCACATAGATTAACTGTAACAAAACAACAAACATAAAACAAAATACCAAAATACCACATCCGACTGTTATACACATCCATATAAAACTCTGATGACATCACCATCACAATGGTGCGTTATAATAAATGACCCGCAAGAATTAGCCGCGGATGGCTAATCGAACCGCTATTATCTATCCATGAGTATCATTTAGGTACCCTTGTCAACACAAAACAATCCACAACAACCCTATTACCATAGCAACAGAGTTCAATATCGAGCAAACGAGAAAATGTCGGTAAATGTTTTTTGTATACCGTTTCTAGTATTGATATCTAACGTTTAGATTTATATTAAAATTATTGTTAATTTAAAATTGATTTGATGTACTGATTTGTTCAATGTTAATTTGTAATTATCGAGGTTTTTTAGCAAAACCGTTATGCATGTTATATGACGTAGACCAGGGGCGTATCAATGATACGGGGACTTCAGGACTGCAGGGACCCCTTACGTGTGAAAGCTAAAATTAGTAAAATGTAATCCTCAACCTCCTCTGGTTTAAAAAGCCTATGAATAGGCTACTCGCCTACTGTATAAAACTAAGAAGATTTTTTTGCATATAGGTAGTTCAGATGCCTTTTATTTCGCGGGGGAAATCTCTTTCTGAGATACCCAACATACTGGGGGCAAGATGGGTTATGTGGAATTATAAATACTACTAAAACCCTAAATGAAAAATAGGGGTTGAAAGTTCACATCGATTTTCACGCGGACGAAGTCGCGGGCATCCACTAGTCATTAATTATAAAGGCGAAAGTTTGTGTAAGTGTGTATGTTCGCTCCTCCTATGTGCTGCGGCTACTGAAGCGATTTGGCTGAAATTTGGTGTGGAAATAGATTTAACTACGGATGAACCTTTGACTATTTAGACTATGGACCTGTTTCGCACCCAAATTCACCAACAAAAAAGTCTGTCGTTTTTTGAGGGGGACGAGGTAAACTCACACATCGAAAATATTTAACACCATTAAATATATTCGGTGTCCATACACTACACACAACTATAAATTTGACTCGAAATACACACACGTGTAATTTTTACACACACTAACAAACACATCGCTTAGCCTATCCACAGAATATTCGATCACTTGATCGATTTTTGCTGTTCCGTCAAAATAATCGATAATTTTTAGAAATTGTTTTTGTTACAAATTTGATAAAATTAAGGTACAAATACTTACAAATAAAACCTTACTTCATCTTTTACATGATTTTGGCCGTTTTTTATGCCATTCAACTACACAAACCGGCATTTTTAGGGAGCTCTTTACTCGACGAAAAAGATTACAACAATGAAACATCGATTCTATAACAACAGTATTTTACAAACGCGTTATTCTATAAACGCGTCATTGATCTTTACCAGAGGGGTAACAGTTTGCGAGGCAGGTCCTGTTATTAATGGTCGAAGGGATGAATTCCACGCGGACGAAGTCGCCGGCGTAGGTACCTACGCTATTCTAAGGATAACTCCACATGCATCTTATGTTATCTAGGTCATAGGAATCCTCCTTAAGAGCTAAAGTCTTAGCGTAATTGTTATATATTACAGTGGAAATAAGAATTTATGTATGTACAATGTACAGGGTGTATTAAGCTGATAGTTTTCTACTGCGCTTGGATGTGTTAAGTCACGCTTGAGTTATGTAGCAGTTTAACTTAAACATAGCTGTGTTTCTTTGTTACAGGGACATGTGTTTGTTTGTAGAAATACATGTGAAGAGTGAATGTATACATTATAATTGTTCTTTATACTCCTGGGAAAATGGGAAAAGTTACTCCATTTTTAAGCTTCCGTCGCGTGTGCAGCCTTAATGGGTAGGGTAGAGATAGGGTAGGATAGGGTAGAGGTAGGATAGGGGTAGGGTAGGGGTAGGGTAGGAGTAGTTAAAAGTTTACATCGAAGTTCACGCGGACGAAGTCGCGGGCGTCCTCTAGTAAATAATTTAATATGCCTTATACTACTCGTACTTAGGTTTTGGTTTTGACGAGACAACGCTCCAGAAGTTTAAGACTGTGATGAGTGTATCTCTGTTTTCATATAATTATTATGGTATATAAACTATTTTTTTTTTTTTTTTTTTATTTATTAAAGGAAAACAAACAGCTTTACATATTACTTAAAATTAAACATATATTTTATAGTGTGTTATACAATATACTATACACTAAGCTGGCTGCAAAATTTGGTTCTATTACTATTTCAACACTGAGCCGTGATAGCCCAATGGATAAGACCTCTGCCTCCGATTCCGGAGGGTGTGGGTTCGAATCCGGTCCGGGGCATGCACCTCCAACTTTTCAGTTGTGTGCATTTTAAGAAATTAAATATCACGTTTCTCAAACGGTGAAGGAAAACATCGTGAGGAAACCTGCACACCAGAGAATTTCTTAATTCTCTGCGTGTGTTAAGACTGCCAATCCGCATTGGGCCAGCGTGGTGGACTATTGGCCTAACCCCACTCATTCTGAGAGGAGACGCGAGCTCAGCAATGAGCCGTATATGGGTTGATAACGTAACTATTTTAATGTGTATCGCAACATTGCTAATAATGAGCATGCTACTTGCTGCGCGGGTGGAAGGGGGCGTGCTTTTAGCGCGTCTGAACAGGTTTGCTTATTGAGTATGCTAGCAGATCAGCATTGCTATTCTGTGTTCTCTTCACGTTCATCTCTCAATGTCTAACACGATACTAAAGACAGAGAGCGATAGTACAAACTAGCATGTGTAATTTGAATGTTTGCTTTGAGCATGCTTATTCAGGAGCATAATTAAAAATAGCATGCTTATTGCTAGCAAATGTAAACTGATGATAAGCATGCTCGTATTTAGCATTCTTAATAGCACGTTTTTAGCATGCTATTTTAGAGCATGTGTAACAGTACCTAAACTTTCAGCTTTTAAATATCGAAAAATGCAACTTATCTTTTAATGACAGTTGTCATAAAATAATACCACAGCCCGTTTACATTGAAACCGTTAACAACAGTCGTAAATCATACAGTAAGATTTACTCTAGTTGTATGAATTCAATAATAGCCAGTGGTCGGAACATATTTTACCGGGACGTGATTAATGTACCTATAACCAGTTCGATACCGGACGCGGCTGTCCTATCAATTTATTACACAAACTGTTTTGCTATAAGTCTGTAGAGTCCCTGGTTTGACATTGGTTGGTCCCAGATTCGAGGCCCAGGTGAAAACAGAAAAAATTTTAATAAAAAAATTCAACCGACTTCCAACTCAAAAATTAACCTAAACTAAAAAGCAAAAAATAACATCTTACCTATGTGCTATCTTCTGATCAGTTTGAAGGCGGTGCCAAGCCAGTGATGTTTTAATTTAAGCCTTTTAAATTACAAAATTTCTGTGGTTCTTTCAGAAATGGCTTTAATTAAAACATGACACTATATTGGCACCGCCTTCAAACTGATCAGAAGGTAGCACATAGGTAAGATGTTATTTTTTGCTTTTTAGTTTAGGTTAATTTTTGAGTTGGAAGTCGGTTGAATTTTTTTATTAAAATTTTTATTTTTTAATTTTTAGTGTTAGCACACCTACTGTGTGTGTGAACAAAAATTAATAAGCAATTAGTTGAAACGTTATTTTTTATAATAAGTATCTAAGTCCTACAATCCCAATTTTAAAAATACTACCTTAACTCATATACTAAATTTTACTCCCCCTTTATCCACACGTAATATGAATATTCAGAAAAACGTGAAAGGTGACTGTCCTCCGTCTTCATCACCAGACCCCTATGCAGTCACAATCCATATGGTTGGAAAGTTCTCATCAATATAAAATTTATCAAGTCCAAACACAAGGTAGCTACTGTGAACCGTCGAGGAGTTCCCTTAACTCTCCTTCATCTTCATGACCAGACCCCTAATACAGTCACGACCTATCCAGGTGGAAAGTTCTCATCAACACAAAATTATCAAGTCAAAACACAAGGTAGCTACTGTGAACCGTCGAGGAGTTCCCTTAACTATCCTTCGTCTTCATCACCAGACCCCTAATACAGTCACAACCCATCTAGGTGGAAAGTTCTCATCAATACAAATTTATCAAGACCAAACACAAGGTAGCTACTGTGAACCGTTGAGGAGTTCTCTTAACTGTCCTTCGTCTTCATCATCAGACCCTTAATACAGTCACAACCCATCTAGGTGGAAAGTTCTCATCAATACAAATAAATCAAGCCCAAACAAAAGGTACCTGCTGTAAATCGTCGACGAGTTCCATCGTCTGTGTTTTGGCTCCATCATCAGATCAACTCCAGACCTTCATAAAATTGCAGTGGTTTAAAATACCTTATGGAAACACTAACAAACGCACTAGCCGTCCCTACAATTTTCGAAAGTTCCCCTCGATTTCTCCAGGATGCCATCATCAGATCCTGACATGAAAAAAATGGGACCACCCTGGAATCAAACCCTTTAAAATAAAAAAAGAATTTTTAAAATCGGTCCACAAATGACGGAATTATCGCTGGACATACATAAAAAAAAAAAAAAAAAAAAAAAAAAAAAAAAAAAAAAAAAAAAAAACATACATACAGTTGAACGTAGAACCTCCTCCTTTTTGGAAGTCGGTTAAAAAGGAGGACCTTCTCAATTTGACGCGTATGATATTTTTTTTATTGTTTGTTACCTCATAACTTCGTCATTTATTAACTAATTTTGAATAATCTTTTTTTGTTTGTAAGAACATACTTCCAGATTGGTACCAGTACATTTTCATGAAAATCGGTTCAGTAATTTTGTGTTAAAGTCAAAATAACTGAAATGCGTCTTTGAAGTCGGTACTATTTTTATGTTAAAAAATGATTATTTTAAATATTAACCATGATATTGTATTCTCACCGTGACCAAGTTTAATTTTCTTTTATTTAACTTCCAATATATGTGTCTATGTATGTTTGTATGTATGTTTGTTTGGATGAAATCTTGTAGTTTAATTGTAAAGCAGACATCTCCAACCAATTGAGCTGAAATTTTCTATACTTATTCAATTTGGATGACAATATGCATGATTAACTTTGTGATGTTGTTCTAAATCCAACATGGCGGCACGTCTAGATTACTGACTAGTTTTTTTAATGCACTTCTACAATATGGGTATCAAATGAAAAGGTTTACCAAGAATAATTCGAAAAATAAATGGACGTCAGTCTAAATCCAACATGGCGGCATATCTAAGATGGTGATGGACTAATTGTTTTAACATACTTCTACATTAAGGGTATTAAATGTGGCTTGCTTACGTCAGTCTATATCCAATATGGAGGACTTCTAAATTGGAACAATGTAACACAACAAGCTTTATATCATTAAATTATGATATGGCTTATGTGCGAGTGTTCTTAGATATGTTTGATGAAAATCGGTGCCGTAAAAGTGAACATCGGGAAGAATAACCGAATGTCTGGAAATATGCTTGAGTGGGGTCTCAAATGAAAGAGAATATTAATGACTTGATCGAAAGCGTATTTAATAATTTCATAACCTTCGGAGGTTTTCAAGATTTTCAATTTTATGTTATTATCCATCAAAACCATTTAAACTCGTTCAAACCCTTTTACAAAAGTAATTTATTTCCTAATCTGATAAACACTCCTATCTCATGACCCAGATGATAGATATTACTATCGAGTCGTGGGAAAAATCGATAAAGAGAGAAATGGTATGAAAATATTTGCATGTTTACTTAATAGCTCATAAAGTTTACATAGCTACGGCCGCGTGGCGCAGTGGGTAGTGACCCTGCTTTCTGCATCCACGATCGTGGGTTCGATTCCCACAACTGGAAAATATTTGTGTGATGAGCATGGGTGTTTTCCAGTGTCTGTGTGTATTTATACATTATATAAGTATTTATATGTACATAATTTATATACCCATAACACAAGCTATTCTGTATGCTTACTTTAGGGCTAGATAGTGATGTGTATTGTTTAAGTATATTTATATTTATTTATTTATTTATTTTATCAGATATCATATCAATTATTATGATTATGATGTAATATTTATTCATTGTACATATTGTGATTAATCGAATACAGTGAGAAGACTTAAACGGACGAAACCATTTGAGTTAGTGTTTAGTGACTAGTGATAGTGTAGTGTTAACTGCTACATGAAAGATCACGTGAATACATTATAAGTTTCGGTTAAAGGTAAATTACTAATTAGTCACATAAGTAGGCTACAATAGAGAAAAAAAATCGTGTACTAACGTATATGCTTACGTTGTCATCTACAATAGAGAATGTTTTAAAAGAATACTTAAAACAGCAATATTTTTTTATTTATTATTTTTTTTTATTGTTTTCAAGTTAGCCCTTGACTACAATCACACATGGTAAGTGATGATGCAGTCTAAGATGGAAGCGGGCTAACTTGTTAGGAGGAGGATGAAAATCCACACCCGTTACGGTTTCTACACGACATCGTACCGGAACGCTAAATCGCTTGGCGGTACCTTTGTCGGTAGGGTGGTAACTAGTCACGGCCGAAGCCTCCCACCAGCCAGACCTGGACCAATTAAGAAAACCTCAATCGGCCCAGCCGGGGATCGAACCCAGGACCTTCGTCTTGTAAATCCACCGCGCATACCACTGCGCCACGGAGGCCGTCATTTATTTATATACTATTGAGTTATTCAAATATTATTTATATGAATAATTCAAAATATATGTTATTCATATAATATTGAGTTACTTTGGCCATATAGCCCGTCGCCTTCCGTCTGGATAAAGTAATAGTGGTGGGCAAGGTTGAAGCGAAACGACCACGCGGCCGATTACCTACCCTCTAGTCTGACCAGGTTAAGTCACTCACTGGACTCCCTGTAACAGCAGCCATTAGAAAAGCTGAGGACCGGACTGTGTAGAGGCGGATTGTTAACAATGCATCGAAGGGACTGCAGGGCGGACTCGACCTTCAGCAATGAAGAATGCGACCAAGAAGAAGAGGTTTATTCATATACATATCGTGGTTAATCGTGTAATTGTACTAACGTCTGTACTTTCGTTGTCATCCACAATAGAGAATGTTGTATCTGATCCGAATTAAGGACTGAAGAATACTCACAACAATATTTTTTATCTATCCAGTTAAATAATAATCCACTAGACAGATTTTAAAAGTTATTTTACTGATGAAAAGCGACAATATCAGCCAGTAAAATGCGCTATATTCTAATCTTTTATTATATATACGGGAATACTCATCCCGAGTGGGGGGGGATGGTAAGCCGTGATAGCCCAGTGGATATGACCTCTGCCTCCGATTCCGGAGGGTGTGGGTTCGAATCCGGTACGGGGCATGCACCTCCAACTTTTCAGTTGTGTGCATTTTAAGAAATTACATATCACGTGTCTCAATCGGTGAAGGAAAACATCGTGAGGAAACCTGCATACCAGAGAATTATCTTAATTCTCTGCGTGTGTGAAGTCTGCCAATCCGCATTGCGCCAGCGTGGTGGACTATTGGCCTTACCCCTCTCATTTCGAGAGGAGACTCGAGCTCAGCAGTGAGCCGAATATGGGTTGATGACGACGAATACGGGGATAATATATAGTCTATAACCTTCCTCGACAAATGGGCAATAACACTGAAATAATTTTTAAAATCGTACCAGTAGTGCTTGAGATTAGCGCTTTCAACCAAACAAACAAACAAACTCTTCAGCATTATAATATTAGTATAGATTACCTCGGGAACGGGAACTACGCGAGAATTATTATGAAAAGAAACTTGTAAATGAAAACTTCATCAGATCAGACAAAAAACGCTCGGCAGAATTGATAAATTAAACCTGCTGACGTATGCCTGTGAGTTCGGGAAGCCAGACATAGTGATGCCGTAACGCGTTACGTTACGAAGCGGTTTACTCTTTCATAAGCAGTTATCACTTCAAAAAAACTAGCTCTAGCAATTCCACAGGTCCAACTAACGAACGAACTTAACAAACCACAATCACATATGAGTTACAAGAACTGTTTAAGGTTGTTTGTTCAATTATTGTTGTAGTAAATTTTTTTCAAAAGGTATCCTTTTCATTCGATACATTAGGTACGGTCAAGCTTGGTTTGTTGCCTTTTGAAAAAGCGTCGATTCATCTCCGCGGCAGCCTACTTAATATCAAAACTTTTTGTGATTGTACAAAGACGTGATGATTAGGAAAATAATGTAGAACAGACATCTTAAACGGAATCTCCAAGACCACTTGACGTACTATAATGAAATTTGGCAGGGAGGTAGCTTATTAGCTAAGCTTAGTAATTAGACGTCTGTAAAGAACGGATTTTGCAAACGAGCCGGATTAAGGAGGTCTAAGGGCGGACGAAGTCACAGGCGTCCGCTAGTATTGTATAGTTATTTTACACTTGGAAAGCTGATTCGTACGTCATATATTAGTTAATATTTATATCATTATTGCCAAACATTAATAAATATTTGAAGGTAATAAGGATCTCTAAGTAACTGTTCATATGCGGATCTCCTCATTTCTGATTCGATCACGTAGAGATACTCCGAGCATAGCTCGCTCCATCGTCCGCTGTGTGACTTTGAGCCTTCTTATAGGGCCCATAGTGATCGGGCGACATCCAGCGAGTCGCAGGGATTCGCAGGATGCAGTCGGCTCAGGATCGTGATTTTTGGAAGTCCCTACAAAAGTAACTGATGATGAAGATGAAGTAACTGTTGTATAATTTAAAAATTTTAATATTTTAAGTATGTTCGTTATTGAAATAGAGTTTTTAGTAAAACTATTCGAAAATTAATTTAGACGAAATGTTAATGGTTAATTAATTCGTCATGCTTTCTTTCACAATTGTATTTTTATCAATATTGAACGATGACCTTGAATTTTCTTACTTGAAGAGTTAAAACAAAATTATTGAGTTGTAAATAATAAAATGCAGAACAACTTAAATGTGAACAGGGGTTGCGCTTTCGCTATTTTACACTAGTCGACGATCTTTTCGCCCACAACACATCTTATTCGAATTTCAACTTATCTTTATAAGAAGCCAGAATTAAAATGTCGCTAACAACGAAGTTGCTATGAAAACGAAAAATACTCGTATATAGCACTGTAACTTTACAGAATGACAGATGGTTAGGTACGTCTGTTCATTGTATAATCTTTGCCGGAACGGCGATTCGAGTTTTTATAGCATCGAATAACATTCAGAGGTTTTTTTTTCTGAAGATGTCATTAGGAATTGTGGCGGGCTTAATTATTGTATTGGTCGATATTATCTCGTGCTTCGTTGAGATGCTTTAATCTTTGTAATAAATTTGAATTATTCGTGCATTGTTGAATTGGAGATACAGTTTTAGGTGCGGAAATACAGGTGCACTGTCTTTTCATGTACCCATCAATACGGTTCAGGTCGCGAAGCTAAAGCAATGGGCAGGGCACATAGTTCGAAGAGCTGATTGACGTTGTGGTCCCAAGGTGCTGGAATGGCGATCCAGTGTTGGCCGACCCCCTACCAGGTGAACTGATGACATCAAGCTAGTCAAGGATTCGCTGGATGTAGGTACAAAAGGCCATGTTCTGCAGTGGACGTCCATCCGCTGATATGATGATGATGATGATGATACGGTTCCTAACCTGTAGGTGTAGCATGCGACCAACGATATTTATCGTGAGGAAAATAGACTTTTTGTCTATTCAACCAATGACGGCATCTCAAGCCGGCGTCGCAAGAACCAGCTCATTACTAAGGGCCCTGGGTTCAAAACTAGTCGGGCTTACTCCGACCTTACGACCGTTAGCTTAAAACCACTTGAGTTTTAGCCGTGTTTCATAATCAATTATTATGAAAAACACTCGCGATAGTGTAAATTCTAAAACAGTTAACTTAACTAAATCTGTATTTTCGGTGACACCAAAAATAATAGATAACACAAATCCCTTAAATACTTTAGATAGAACAACTGAAATAAATGCGCTAACTAACGAGGTATTTAGAATGCATTTTATGTCAAATAGAATAACACGTGCTCACACAATAAATAGATCTTGACGACGATTGGGCTTGGTGCAAGTTACAAGAGCCAGAGGAGAAGGATGGAATTTAGATGAAGATAATGATACAAACTCCGGTTTCTTATATATCTAGATACAGTACAACAATGAATATGCATGGATTTTTAAAGGTAACCCGTCGGGAATCGGCTTGCATGAACTGTGGAACTAGAAATAGGATGAAGATCCACACTTCTTTTGGTTTCTACACGACATCGTACCGGAACGCTAAATCGCTTGGCGTTACGTCTTTACCTAGTGTTAACTAGGCCACGGCCGAAGCTTTCCACCAGTCAAAATACCAACGTACTAAAATACTTAAACGTTCTATTATATTTGATGAAAACAGATGATATATTATAATGACAAATGAAATTCCTATGCACACATGTTATGCAAAGTAAAAAAATCTTGAAAGTATTATAGCTTTAAATATCATCACATACTTCAAATGTTTAAAAATAATAAACCCTAATGTTTTGGAGATTTAAGGGGTTGAATAGTGTAAACAGAATAAATATAAAAATCCAAAAAATTTAAACACAGATGAAGAAACAGACTTAAGAAACTAATATAAAAACAATGTTAAAACATCATCATCATCATATCAGCCGATGGACGTCCACTGCAGGACATAGGCCTTTTGTAGGGACTTCCAAACATCACGATACTGAGCCGCCTGCATCCAGCGAATCCCTGTGACTCGCTTGATGTCGTCAGTCCATTAAAAAGAATTTTAATAATCAGTTCAGTATATTATCCAGAAATTACCCCAATACCACAAAGTTTACCTCTTTATAATATGATAGTATAGATATAAATAAACGCTATAAGCGCCGCTAATCGCTCCTCCTCTCACTGTGGTATCGGTGTAACAGTTAGCGCTTTGAACAGCTGCGTTCACCAGCGGATTAAAACAATTGATTAATTCAAGTGCAGTCTGAATGGACGCTGGGCGGCTTCCAGCAGACATGCGACTTGTATCGCGCCATCTCGAGTGTTCGTTATAAGTCTTGGCAGCGGATATAGTGGACTTTGTTAGTTTCGACTGTTACATACTGGGATATTCATTTAATTGTTACTAGCAAACGCCCGCGACACCGTCTGCGAAGACATGCGACATATATCGCGCAATCTCGAGTATTCGTTATAAGTCTTGGCAGCGCTGAGTATAGTGGACTTTGTTAGTTTCAACTGTTTCATACGGGGATATTCATATAATTGTTACTATTCTTAATTATTTTCTTGTAGACACAAGAAAATAGATGTAAAGTTTCAAAATCAAAATACATTTATTTTAAGTAAGCTCAGTTTAAAAGCACTTTTGACATGTCAGTTGACTATTTATAAGTTTCTAGCATTGGTTCTGCTGATTCTGCTAAGAAGAAACCGACAAAAACTCTACAGTTGCTCTTTTTTTTTAAATTATACAGTATTATAATTTACAATTGATGACAACATTATAATTTCTTATAAGTTGTTTTACTTCTTGTGGGACTGTGGAAGCTGATCCAATGTCCTCCAAGCACCTTTATCATTGAGGTACTCATCAATGGTGTAGTAACCTCGACTAAATAAATGTTTTTAACACATTGCTTAAAGCTATGCATTGGCTGGTCCATCAGTCTTGGGGATCTTGTTATAGAAGAGGAGGATTCATTAATAGTGCCCTTTTTTTTAAGGTGGAATAGGTAAAGTAAGCTTATTAATAGAGATACATAATTGCGGACTATTTTGTAGATCTATAAAAGACGAATATCCAAACATGCATTTTTTTTGTTATATTAACTCTAAGGGCAGAGTTTTCGATGAAAGTTCTCAGGCGGTTTGACTCTTTTTCCGATACTTCAAACAATTATTGTTATATTTAAAGTCATTTACATGAAACCTTGACAAATTAAATACATAAACCTTCGCCAGGAATCATGAATTTGTGATTACTGCATGGAAATTAATTTAGTATTTTTTTTTTATCGCGAACATACTCAGAAGGACAGACGCGGTGGAGGATTTAGTTATTAAATATTTAATTGTTAAGTGTTTAGTACTTATTTATTTATACTTTATGTGAACTAGCTAAGCCTGTTTGACTGAATTTTATATCTTATTCGCAGATGTTCCGCGTAGTTCCCGTTCCTGTGGGAATGCAGGGATATAATATAGCCTATGTTAGTCGGTGAAGATGTAGCTTTCTAAATGTTTTGATGACCAAAGTGGCGCTGTGCAATGCGCGGTGGATTTACAAGACGGAGGCCCTGCGTTCGATCCCCGCCTTTGCTGCTTGAGATTTTCTAAATTGGTTCAAGTCTGGCTGGGAAGGCTTCGGCCGTGCCTAGTTACCACCCTAAAAGGCGAACCGTCGAGAGTTTTCGGTGTGGATCTTCATTCTCCTCCTAAAAAGTTTAGCCCTCTTCTATCTTATATTGCATCATCACTTACCATCTAGTCAGATTATAGTCAAGGGCTGACCTGTAAAGAATACAGAAATGTAAAATAAAATTCTATTTTAATCCAGCTTTATACCAAACACAAATAAGATAACAATAAGGTAATTAATACTAATTTATCTTAATTTCCTCTCATTAACCTGACGTATAATTAACTTAGCAACGGTGTTTTACCGACTATTGATGATGCTGAGTTAAATTCATTACCACGTTGTTAGTACCATCTAACAATATTGGATAGAAGCGGGCGTTACTTTGCGGAAGTTCATCATGATTATATAATGATTTATTTATTTTGCTATCATCCGCGAAAAGTCGACGAACCCATGCGACAACGTCACCCAGGTCCGACAAAATACTCTCTAAAAGACGTGCAATTGCACGTTGTAGAGTCAACATCTCCTGAGGATGCTCCGGTTTCGGGGTGAAACGTACGTAGAGAGTATTTTGTCGGACCTGGGTGACGTTGTCGCATGGGTTCGTCGACTTTTCGCGGATGATAGCAAAATAAATAAATCATTACATAATCATCTAAGAATGTTAGATTACGGTGATGAAATTTGCTTTTATAACACAGTTGCTCGTAAAGTATCTCTTATTTCACCAATTTCAGTATCGTAATATTACGACCATCATCATCATTATCAACCCATATTCGGCTGACTGCTGAGCTCGAGTCTCCTCTCAGAATGAGAGGGGTTAGACCAATAGTCAACCACGCTGGCCCAATGCGGATTGGCAGACTTCACACACGCAGAGAATTATGAAAATTCTCTCGATGTTTTCCTTCACCGTTTGAGACACGTGATTTTTAATTACTTAAAATGCACACAATTGAAAAGCTGGAGGTGCATGCTGCGGGCTGGATTCGAACCCACACCCTCCGGAATCGGAGCCAGAGGTCATATCCACTGGGCTATCACGGCTCAAATTACGATATGAGATGCATATCTCATTACGCACATGAGCTGTAATGTAATGTAAAATGCACATGTCGTATCATCGTTATCATATTCAGCTCACTGCTGACCTCGAGTCTCCTCTAAGAATGAGAGGGGTCAGGCCCTAGTCCACCACGCTGGCCCAATGGGATTGGCAGACTTCACACACAAATAACAAAGATATTAGTAATTTTGTTTGAACGCCCATACAAATCTAACGATCATTATGTACCTACGACGTCATTAATTCGTGCCATTTTGTATGGGGCGTTTTTCAGGGATCCGTGGCAGAGCCGCAAATCTGACCCTTTAAATCCCTGTAGCTCCGATAGTAATGATCGCAGATACACTGTTACTTTTACAAAATTGCTTTACTATTAGCCATTTTAGCATACTCTTAATTTATATACAATTTAAAAAACTGTCATCATCCATATTGCAGGCCCTTAGTCCAAAACTGTTATAAAATCAAAAAATGTCCAGCCCAATGTAGCAAAAACTCCGTCTAATTTTCCCGAGGTCATCGCACTGTTTCGCGAAAGTTGTTAACTTTTATGATACTTTTAACTTTAATCGATTCCCTTTGAGATAAAATCGAGTAATTATAGTCATTATGCATTTAGGGAGTACTAATAAGGGATCTTATAAGATGGAGGAGTAATATAACTTTATAGAATACGTATATTGCTCTTCGTTTATAACATTGGTTTGCAATTTATTTAACTAATATCATAAATGATTCATATATTTTTAAGGGTTAGACTAGACAAGACTAATACATGATATCTTAAAAAACTGAAAGACCCTGAAAGGGTCTAACGACCCTTGACATGATGTGATTCTTGAGATGATGTAAATTTTGAAGAAGCACTTCAAAATATTCAGTAAAAGTAAAGTTTAATTGAAAATGTGGTAATTGCTAATGCATCAAAATCTTTTTGTCGTACCAGAATATGTGATTACTTTAAGTAGCATAATTAGGTAGTCTTTACACCAAATACACTAATTTATAACTATGTATGTGTAATTGTATACACACATTAGTCGTTATATTTTTCACTATCCCCCACCCATATCCCGTATTCCCCGTATATCCCGCTTTCCCGTCTAAGACGCGTTTTTAGTTGGATCCCTGCGAAATAGTATTGTGTGCTTTTAAAAAATTTTCAAAATCGGTTCAGTCGATCCAAAGGTTACCTCCTACAGTACCACAAACTTTACCTCTTTATAATATTAAGTATAAGTATAGACAGAGATTTTTCCGTCCAAGTTCGAACAGGAAAACGTCTGTCAGGTCTGTGAGTTTTATAAAATTCTCTGTCTAGCCCGTGCCCCTCTAAAGACCACACCAATTAACTAATTTGATATTTTGGCGGCTGGAAAAGGGAAGTCATGATTGTTGTCCGTTTCGGCGCACTATACCGAGAGCCTGCAATGGCTAGACCTACCTCATTTTTAGGAAGGCTCAAACTTTGTCATGCTCCTACCAAGTAGCGTGCACAAAGTTATTAACAAGAGTAGGCAGCAGTAGCGAAGACTGAAATTTTGTACTATGTAACCCGGTTATTTTTTTTCTAGTTTAGTTTTTTAGTCTTAGCGTGTTTTGGATGAGTTCGTTAAATTATTATTAACGTCCGTTAAACGAAAGTTTGTATGGATGTTTGGATGTTTGTTACTCTTTAACGCCGCAACTACTGCACCGATTTCGCTGAAATTTGGAATGGAAATAGATTTTACTCTAGTATAACACATAGGCTACGTTTGATCCCGGAAAAATCTATGGTTCCCCAGGGATTTGTGAAAAACTAGCAGGCGTCTGCTAGTCCTTCATATTCCAAGTTACGTTTGTAAAAATTGGTAGGAAGACTACCAGAAAAATACTAAAAATAATGTGATTTTCCAACATTCTAAAGGGATTGAAGTTTTATTAATATTAATCGTTAACGTTTTGAGTTATATTTTTGTAAAATGATTATTGGACTTATTTATTATTTGTTACTAAAAAAATCTTTATAATATTAATTTTCTTAGCTCCAGCTTTCCTAAAAGTTTGTCTAGCCTTCGCAGGATTTTGTCCACTGTGTACACTCGAATTTATTATTTAGAGTGCTAACTTCCGGTCAATTAGACGGACGTGCAGTACCACTTTGTGTTTTTTCCCGCGCTCTTTTATTTTAAACATCAACGACCTCTCTGACGCAGTTGGTAGTGCTGTGGTTCTCAACAGAGAGGCCCTGGGTTTGAATCCCTACTCGGTTCAGTTGAGGTTTAAATATTTTTTTAATAGGCTTAGGTCTGCTCTGGTAGGCTTCAGTCCATATCCTTCAGTCACTTAATTAGCCACGAAATTTTATGTGCTAGTTAGGTCTGAGAATCGACCAACATCTATTTTGATAAGGATGACCCACCCTTAAATATTGTTTCTTTTATTTTTTGTCAATGTTTTATTTAGCATTGAATAACTACGTATAAGAAATTAAATATCACGTGTCTCAATCAAACGGTGAAGGAAAAACGTCGTGAGGAAACCTGCATACCAGAGAATTTTCTTAATTCTCTGCGTGTGTGAAGTCTGCCAATCCGCGTTGGGCCAGCGTGGTGGACTATTGGCCTAACCCCTCTCATTCTGAGAGGAGACTCGAGCTCAGCAGTGAGCCGAATATGGGTTGATAATGATGTTTAATCCCTGTTTCTTAATAGCAATTAGGCAAAACAACGTTTGTTGGATCTAGTAATTCTAAACGATTTAAAGTGATAAACAAATTATGGACCTCCTTTAATGAATTTTTAAAAGAATCTCAAAGTACAAGCCTTAAGCTAAAAGTCTTTAAGTCTTAGAACTTAACTAATTAGGCTATTCCAAGAATGTGGCAGAAACTGACGGAAGTTTCTCGAACGTACAGTTTTACTTATTAAAAGGAAGGTAAAAGATTAAGGGAGTAATTAGGGTACATTTTATATCACTTTATAAGTTTTAGTGGTCTATTTGTCTAGTGACAAATGACTACCACTAAAACTAGAGTAGAAAAGGTGAAGGAAAACATCGTGAGGAAACCTGCATACCAGAGAATTTTCCTAATTCTCTGCATGTGTGAAGTCTGTCAATCCGCATTAGGCCAGCGGGTGGACTAAGGCCTAACCCCTCTCATTCTGGCAGGAGACTCGAGCTCAGCAGTGAGTCGAATAGTGTTGATAACCGATTTGTCTAGTGAAATTTTAAGGACACCTAAAAAATAAAAAAATGTGTGAACTAAAACTGAAGCTGATTGATTAATTATTATTATATACTGAAAACACAGAATAAAGAATGATCCAGAATGAGTCTTTACAAGCAGCGTGGTGAAGCCGGTGAAACCCATAAAAACCCGAACGTCACGCGTCTCCTTGACATCCGCACGCACAAACTTTTTTTCATTATTTGTATTTCAAACTTAACACTAACAACAATTACTAGCCCAGTCATTTTAGGGGTTTCACCTCGGAATGAAAGATAATAAGCTATAAATTGGTATAAACCTTTGTTTTGTCGTTCTAAATGTTGTCTCAAAAGTCACAAATGATACCGTGTCCGCGTCATAAGATATTGAAGGTCAAAGGTCATAAAAATTGGTTTTTTGTGAATATCTCGCTTTCTATTGCTTAAATGATATTTTTACCCATAATAAATGTTGTAGAGTATAAAATTCTCTACAATTTTTGTTTTATGTTTTTTTGATACGATCAACCGTTTTTGAGGTAGAGCGTGAAGAGTGCGCAGCGCACAGTCATATATGGTCCAATGCAAGGTCAAGCGTGAGTTACGGTTATCAGTACGTTATATAAAGTCTATTATTTATTAAATTATTATAATTATTAAACAATAGCCATTATTTATGTACTAATTATTAATTGTTGATATTTTATTAAAAATCAGTAACTTAATTATTTATATTTAACTATTCAACTATAGTATATTATTAATTCTGGAATATATATTTTCAGTTAAAAAGACAATAAGGGGATCTATTTTATGCATATCTTTATTTATCATTAAATATGCCATACTATACATTTGTTGAAATGTCAGTTTAAATATTATAAGAATTTTTAGTGGTTTTAATTATAATAAAATTGTGAATAGAAGCTAGTTATCTTCATCTTCTTTGTCGTTTTCTTCTTGTTGTCGCTCGAAAACGTTCAATTCATTGTCATCATCCTCATCATCGGTCATATTCATCTCCAAACCCTCCAGAATTTCAGGATCGTATGCGTTTTCTTCATCGGGATTACTTGGATATTGTGCAGCGTTTAGGCAAGCTTGTCCATTGCACTAGCCACAAGCTAAAGAACATAGTAGCCCTGATTTTCGGCATCCACAGCGGGATCCACAACCATTTTTGCAATTGCAAAATATTATATTTAGTAGTTCGGTTGGTTTTGGAGGTAATAACGTTCTTATGGGCTTCAGGATTCCATTTTCAAGCATCCAGCCCCATTCTTGAGGTTCTAAGTCATTCCCTAACCACGTTTGAATCTGGTAGTAGACGCGATTTATATGTTGATGAGCTGCTACACTTGTTGGTGGAAGTGTTGGCAATTATACAGGTTTATATAGTTTCGTTAATTTAATGAATTGCGTGTACCGAAAATGATCAATGTTGTCCTCAGATTTTGGAGCATTATATAATGCCAACAAGATGCGCACTCCATTTTCAAATAATGTTTGTACCGGGCAGTTTTCTTGTTGAAATACTTCCACCAGTTTATCCAAATTGGGAATTTTCTCCAACAGTTAACAGTTAACAGTTTTTTTTCCTTTTTTTATTAATTATTAGTACATAAATAATGGCCATTGTTTAATAATTAATTATGATAATTTAATAAATAATAGACTATATAACGTACTGATAACCGTAACTCACGCTAGACCTTGCATTGGACCATATATGACTGTGCGCTGCGCACTCTTCGCGCTCTACCTCAAAAATGGTTGATCGTATCAAAAAAAACATAAAACAAAAATTGTAGAGAATTTTATACTCTACAACATTTATTATGGGTAAAAATATCATTTAAGCAATAGAAAGCGAGATATTCACAAAAAACCAATTTTTATGACCTTTGACCTTCAATATCTTAAGACGCGGACACGGTATCATTTGTGACTTTTGGAACAACATTTAGCACGACAAAACAAAGGTTTATACCAATTTATAGCTTATTATCTCTCATTCCGAGGTTGACCCCCTTTTTTATCTAATATGACTGGGCTATACGTAAATTAATATAATAATCAATAATTACCAAAAAAAAATACTCCATCTTATTTCTTTAGTTTTTGTCAATAGTTTTTAAGATATTGAAAAGCAAAAGACGCCATTTCTCTTGAATAATATTGAAAATTACTGATGCGACGGTTCGTGTCGTACTGACTGGATAATGTATTCGCTTTTGAATTTTGTATTTGGAACGGCTACGACGCCATCGTGTTCCATGAGCTCTATCTGCCTATATTCTTCAATCTGTGTACGGCACCCTAAAAACAAAAAAAAAGTTAAGCACTCGTGTTTATTAAAAGTTTCTAAATTGTATTAGCAAGTAGTAAAGCTATTCCAATATTTGACATAGCTCGTCGAAGACCGCCCACTCATTAAATTAAAATATAAAATGTGGCTCCTTCCATTACGACATTATTAAATACCCTAGGGAGCCCCGAAAATCGCTCCCGGTTAATGGGAGGCTCTTGGAGACCTAACGGTTGGGAAACGTCAATTTTTTTTCTGACTTTAGAGCTTTGAGTTTGTGTGGCGTCAAATTATTATTTTTTAACTTTTTACACTGGCTTTGTCGTCATCAACCCATATTCGGCTCACTGCTGAGCTCGAGTCTCCTCTCAGAATGAGAGGGGTAAGGCCAATAGTCCACCACGCTGGCCCAATGCGGATTGGCAGACTTCACACAAGCAGAGAATTAAGATAATTCTCTGGTATGCAGGTTTCCTCACGATGTTTTCCTTCACCGATTAAGACACTGGCTTTACGTCAAATTAATTGTGTTTACTAGGTACAGTTACATAAATAGCTTAATTTACTATTTATTGTTAACAAAATACGGAAGACATAAAAAAATTCTATAATAAATTGCCCTTAAAAGTTTTACAACTTTAGTATTTCGTTTCGACTACACTCTATAATATCTATAATCTAGTCTAATCACTCTATAATATCTCATAGTAATAACATTTGAGTAGGTATTTAATTTTTTTGAAGGAGGGTAATTTTATTAATAGCCTAAAGGTGTAAAATTTGTTTTCAAATTGTCATATTTTAAATTTTTAGTAACTCCTGACGTATTTTTAATATAAATCAAGCCAATTCTCCTGGCTCGCAATTCGTAAATAATTTAAGTGTTTTAGATATTGTGTACCTACATTGTCGATACAATGAATTGAGTTTATATAATAGTGATAATTTACATAAAATGGCGCAATCTACAAAATGAAAAACTCTAGGATGTTGAAAAGGCTCTAAACGTGCCAGGAGCGTAAATGTGACATATAACATGAACGTACATGTTTAATTATACTTACTTAAAATGTAGACTAAAAAATGTTTTAAGTTTTAATAGAAACAAAAAATTAGTTGAAGAACTTACCCTTAAGGAATTACGAAGTGCCTTTAAATAATTTTTGAAACAACTCCAAAGTACGACCTTAACGTCGAAACTGTTCATGACTTAGTTCATAATTAGGCCTTTTAGTTAATGTGGTTGGAAATGGAGTCAAAGGAAAATCCTAATTATAATTATAGTAAAATTAATTATCAAAGGGTACGTATAGAACAGTGTTACTTAAAGGTACTTTTAGTACCAATTCTAATTTGTTTATATTTAGGAAGGTTAAAGGCTTAGGTAGGCTTAGTAGGTATATAAGCAATTTTCAGACTTTGTAATTTTTTTTAGCGTAGACAGATTAAGTATTAGACGCATTATAGCATATGATATTAAATACTGTGATGAGATGTGTGTTGCTCAAAATCAAAATCAAAATTCATTCATTTGAAATAATCAAGTTTGGAACAGTGGATATGACCCTGCCTCCGATTCCAGAGGGTGTGGGTTCGAATCCGGTCCGGGGCATGCACCTCCAATTTTTCAGTTCTTCAGGCTGATACGGCGCTAGCTACGCCCCTGTAGCTGCCGCCGCATTAGCCGTATTAATGATACGGGGCCCCCAGACAACAGGGGTCGCCAGACAACAGGGGCCCCTTACGTGTAAAAGCAAAAATTAGTAAAATGTAATCTACAATCTCACTTAATTCCTTGCTTAGGCGTGCGCCCAAAAGTTGGAAATATCCTGCATAGGATCCTGTCGGAAATATCCTGCATAAGATCTTCATTGTCATATTTATATTAAGCGAGCATTTTTGTTTATTTTGTGAGAAATCTTTAGCATTATCAGCCGGTAGACGTCCACTGCTGGACATAGGCCTCTTGCGTGGACCTCCAAGCACAACGGTCTCGGGCCGCCAGTATCCAGCGGCTCCCTGCAACCCGCTTGATATCCTCGGTCCACCTAGTGGGGGGTCGACCAACACTGCGCTTTCCGGTGCGTGGTCGCCATTCCAGCACATTGGGACCCCAACTTCCATAGGCTCTTCGAACTATGTGGCCTGCCCATTGTCACTTCAACTTCGCGACTCGCTAAGCTATGTCAGTGACTTTGGTTCGTCTGCGGATCTCCTCATTCCTGATTCGATCACGCAGAGAAACTCCAAGCATAACTCGCTCCATAGCCCGCTGAGTGACTTTGAGCCTTCTGTTATCGCCGCGTTGCAACGACTTGCGGTACGGACGGCTTCAGTGTGCTCGTGGCGTTCGAGCCGTCCACATCTCTTGTTGTGTAAATCTTTATGGGTTACTTGGGATAGCCGGGGAGAGTGACTTGAGTGGAAAAGGGGAGTGTTTGTTAACAGTCAAAAGTACCTTTAACCCTACACACATCGTTCACAAGTGTGTGACTTCACTCAAGGTCATTCTCTGCCATTCTAGGGTCTTATTAAGATTACAGTTTGATTTATTAATTAAGTTGTCCTGACAAATGTTGTGAATCATAACCTTTGTTCGAAATTAGTTTTCTTATTTTTGTAATCACTTCTGAGTCCGCTAAAACTTCTAATAAGGCCCATAGTTAGCGACCTTCGAGCGTTGCTGTCGCTAAGTGCAGTATAACAACTTTGTAATTCCGGGCTCATTCGGAATTTATTAGAAGTAATAAAAACTCATTATTCAGTAACGTAACCGTACCTAGGACCTAGAACCTAGGACTCCAGCACAAAACCGAATCATTCCAACCACTGAACCTTCCACAGATCAATTTACATACAAACAACCAGTAAAAAAGGAAACCGTCTCCAAATCCGAGGATTAACTTCAAAGGGCGCCGCAATTCAGAAAATGCGTTTTTATAGAAATACCCGCTTTGATGAACAAGATTTCGTCAGCAAATTGCGAATGACAGAATTTCGGGACACTCCGATTATATTCTCTATCCTGTTACGTTGGGTCATTTCGTGGAATTTTGAGTTGACAAGCGACTGTGACCTCGCTTTAGGCTTATAAGCCGTGACATTGACATAAAAAGAAATTTGTAGATTACTAGTGGACGCCCGCGACTTTTTTTTTTTTAGTCCACGAAAAATCGGTGTAAAGGACACTCTTGTACCTCGTATCGTTAAAATTTAAAAAATACAAGGATTTTATTAAAACTAAATAAGTGAATATATCTAAGTAAATAAAAAGAAATAAATAAAATTAAAATCCAAGTTTTTGAGTTATAACAAGGTGGCGCTCATACACTACCTATGACATGACAATTGACAGCAAACGTCAAATCGACTACTGTATTGAAAACGTCATAAATCCGCCATATTACCCTTATTAGTGTTGCATTTCTTGGTAGATAATTCATAGTATTTCGAAAGAATTAAAGTAAATTCGTAGATTTGTATATTCAAAAATAGTTAAAAAAAAAATTCTTATATTTTTTCGCCAGGGTACAATGACTGATCCTGGCATACAATTTTGGACCATCTCCTTTTAATTATACGTGACGATTTATTCATAAAAGATATTTTAAGCCATCGCATTACAGACACAAAAGTTGTAAAACCCATAAGACATAATCTCATCCGCGATTGATATGCGAGCTTTAAGCTCTTATCAATAAAAAAGAAAAATCATTTAAAACATTGAAAAATTGCACCGGAAATCCGGTGTAAAGCGATTTCCATCAAAATATTACCATTTGTTGAACAATAATCTCGGTACTACCCGACACATTTAATTCAATAACATATACTGGTAGAATTCAATTAACTGTGCTCCGACTGTAAAATGTTTTTTAAAAAATTGTTACTTCGTTGTCAGGCGGGCTGTTTTTATACAAGTAATATGGTTTTTTCCGTATTCCTGCATCGGTAGATAATCATCATCATCCTTAACAACCCATATTCGGCTTACTGTTCTCTGTCTCCTCTCAGAATGATGGGTTAGGCCTTAGTCTGCGGCCCAATGCGGTTTGGCAGACTTCACACACATAGAGAATTGAGAAAATTCTCAGGTATGCAGGTTTCTTCACGATGTTTTACCTTCACCGTTTGAGACACGTGATACCTAATTTAAGAAAATGCACCTTACTTAAAAGTTGTAGCTGCATGTCCCGGAAGGGATTCGAAGGCAGAGGTCATAATCCACTGGGCTATCACGTCGCATTCGGCCAATAGATAATATATACAATTTTTTTTAATAATCAGAGTTGCAACTCTGGATACACTGAACTTTTCAATCTTCCAAGACAGGTTTTTGTTAAGTAGAGCTCCCAAAAGCGACTATGACCTCGCTTTAGGCTCGATTATTGAACCAAGATTATTGAACACGCAACCCGTACGAATAATTAGATAAAAGAGGACCCCTCTAAGAGTTTCCTAGGTAGATCCTAGAAGAAAAGATAGTCGGTAAAGGGTATGAGGACGACAGCTACGTAAATGGGTGAACGATATTAAGGAGTGGACCAAGAGTAATTACGGCCAGCTAAAAATATCTCTAGTGATCGGAAAAGTTTTCTCTATCTACTACTGCCAAACTTCAGTTTGAAGAGGGCATCTGATGATGATGATGATGATATTTATTGCCTTTCACAGTTCAAGGTCAATGGAAAGTGCCCTGTAAATTTTGATTCTCTTGAGATTGTCGTAATATACGTTTTACGGCCGCATATTTTTTATGTTAACTTAGAAGTTTCATTAATTATTCTCAGTGTCAAGGGACTTTAGACATACTCAAGTAGATTTTTTTAATTTCAACTCAATATCTCCAAAAAATTTTATCGAATAATTTCACCGCGGCTAGTTGCCTCGACTGGTGACAGAAGGGCTGGCACATTTTTTGCATCAGCCTGGCTGTCCAGCGCGGAAATGCAGCCAGTATTCTTGCCACCATTCCACGTGGGCATGATTTGTATAGTTATTAGGATAAGTTAGCTTAAGTTCCATATTGTATTCTTTCTCAATAAAAAAATAAATAAAAAATAAATATCTCCACGCGTTCCATAGACAGACGTACAACAAAGTGATTTTATAAGGGTTCAGTTTTCCTTTCTGGTACGGATCCCAAAAAAATGTTATACGTATTATTCCTGAATATTTTTTTTTTATTATTTGAGTTAGGTATCCTACACTGCATACGTACGTATTAAAAAAAACAAAGTACTAGACAAGAGTAAACAAGAACCGATAAAAGGTTCTATATTTTCTGTTCCATTAGCCCACTGCCCATTTCCAATTTATATGCAACGTACAGTCTGCGGAAGTGTGCGCTATTGTTGAAGTTTAACCTCTATTACCAATGTAATAGAGGTGGGTTTTGAAAGGTTGGCAAGAGAATGTTGCAGGTTGTACGTAGGTTGCACTTTATCCATCCATTTTGGAGGATTCTGTACGCGTGCGTGAGAACTTGGAGCACGCATAAAACAATTTCGTTATTGAAAGCCTGGGTGTTTGGTGGTTTAGTCTAACAAAGATATAATTGGCTGTGTCAATGTAAAATTACCTAATTACCTAATTTTAGGCTTCGCTCGTGGCTAGCTACAACCCTACTGGACTTCCAAGCACAACGATCTCGAGCCGCCAGCATCCAGCGGCTCCCTGCAACCTGCTTGATATCCTCGATCCACCTAGTCATTTGGTATTGGTGGTCTTATTATCAGTTGTAAGGTGCTGTCAATTTTAGTTCAGGTTTTAAGAAAAGATACTCTTCAGACAAAATATTCTTTCCGCGAGTACTGGCTGGGCGCGGCCCGTGTCTGTCAACGTCGTGGATATAAATACGTTAATAAACACTGTATAGAATAATATTATTTTGTCTGCCACGGTATGTGTCTGGCACGCTAAATGTCTGTAGATAGGTATAAACGGACCTTTAGGCATGGCACTTACACAATCAGAAAATATATAATCTGAAAGTTATAATACGAGGTTATTAAAATAATGCTTACTAAGAAAAATAAAACACGGTTTTCTGTATAATTTATGCGATGCACTTCGATATTGTGCTGTGTAGGACTAATTTGTGCACGGAGGATTTGCATAGGCCATAAACCATTGGTTCCCAAAGTGGTCCAGGTGGACCCCCAAGGGTCCACAGAAGACTCAACAGGGGTCTACGTTGGCGTGACAAGAAAAATGGAGGTTTGTAAGCAGGGGTCCATGAAAGTTAATTTAGTTTCATACTGAAAATAAGAATATGTTAGATGATCAAAAGTAAAGTTGGATAGAATCACTTTTTTCAGCACTAAGAATTAATAAATATAGTTTAGCAATCCATTTATTCTCAAAAACTGATAATTTTGTTGTTTAGAACTAAGCCGCAATTGTTATATACTACAAAGTTAGTTTTTTCTGAGGAATGCTAATGTAGCAGGGGGTCTAGATTTTGAAAGTGGTCTATGCGAAAATAAAGTTTGGGAACCTCTGGGCTAGACGCTACACTTGATTTTGTGTTACAGAATTATAAAAATTGCTTACCTGTTTAGTTTAAAAGTGTAAAGCTAAGTGTCAATCGAAATCGCACACTTTTGAAACATTATTACGTTAAATTAACAACCCATTCGACTCACTGTTGAGCATGAGTCTCCTCTCAGAATGGGAGGGGTTAGGCTAATAGTCCACCACGCTGGTTACAGGTATGCAGCTTTCCTTACGATGTTTTTCTTTCACCGTATGAGACAAGCTCGCAACACAATAAAAATAAAATAAAAATTTTATTTGCTCATTGTGACAACAAACAAAAATTAATAATCCCCGCTGTGGAGTAGTAATATGACAGTGTTTTTGAGCAAGAGTAGTAAAATAATAATTTTTCAAAATTTTCAATTTTATTAACAAAAACGTTTTGTTCAAGGTTTATTTCAAGAACAACATTCAAGTAAGACGTGTCACGTAACTTCTTAAAATGCACACAACTGAAACGTTGGAGGTGCATGCCCCGGATCGGATTCGAACCCACACCCTCCGGAATCGGAGGCAGAGGTCATATCCACTGGGCTATCACTCGCGTGTGCATTTTAAGAAATTAAATATCACGTGTCTCAATCGGTCAAGGAAAACATCGTGAGAAAACCTGCATACCAGAGAATTATCTTAATTCTCTGCGTGTGTGAAGTCTGCCAATCCGCATTGGGCCAGCGTGGTGGACTATTGGCCTTACCGCTCTCATTCTGAGAGGAGACTCGAGTTCAGCAGTGAGCCGAATATAGGTTGATGATGACGTGTCATGTAAGTTGGTACCTCTAGAATATAAATCAGCAACTCCCAGAATTAACCGTTAAGCTATCGAGGCACAAGTATCAGAGTAGAGAAATATTAAGCAAGGGAGATTAAGACAATAATTACAAAACTCGGTCAAACGATATTCAGGTGTTTAAAATTACCGCGCACCATCTTGTCTGCTAATAGGGGTTTATTAATATCGTAAAATTCCCCGGCTCGCCTCTTAAGCGTTTTGCTTTTAATTTATTTCCTCGCTCGAAATTTTAATCCCGGCTTATATGCACATAAGTGAATCAATATTGAGGGAGTATATTTCCTCCTGTTAATTACTTTTTATCGGTAAATATTGCGGTGTGCAGGATTTATGGTTTGCCACCCCTGGTATTGACCAGTTCAATGGACTTACTTGGATCAAGAGTTATACAATTACAGAATGAGAATAAGTGTATTTGACTATTAATAGAGTTAGGTACTAGGTAGTTATGTTTTTTAGTTATTTCTCAGGCTTGTAGGGGTATATTTCCTCCTGTTAATTACTTTTTATCGGTAAATATTGCGGTGTGCAGGATTTATGGTTTGCCACCCCTGGTATTGACTAGTTCAATGGACTCGTAAGTGACAGATCAAGAGTTATACAATTAGATTAACATCATAGGCTACTTATCCCGAAAAAAATCCATGGTTCCCGAGGGATTTGTAAAAAACTAAATTCTACGCGGACAAAGTTGCGGGCGTCTGCTAGCATTTTATATTTTTGCATTACATTCTTTGTTTTAAGCCATTTTTTTTTTTGTTCATTTTTAACATCTGTTGTTTGCACCCGTGATGTCACCCTTTTAAAGGCTTCCACTGAAAACCAGTGCTGCAGCTAGCTTTATTTGGTCAGTGCTCTTTTCTTTTTTTTTTCTTTTTCTTATATAAAATAAAAGCTTAGTTTTCAGTTTTTTTACTGTTTACCCTCAGAATACAAAATACACCTGTTTTCTGCTTTAGTATTGATTTTATGAGTCACTCGGGAAAAATTATACAAAATTCACACAATCACACAGTGAGCGATGGCATGAGCTTGGAGTAGCTCTGCGTGATCGAATCAGTAATGAGGAGATCCGCAGAATCAAAGTCACCGACATAGCTCAACGAGTCGCGGAACTGAAGTGGCAATGGGCGGGGCACAAAGTTCGAAGAGCCGATGAACGTTGGAGTCCCAAGGAGCTGGAATGGTGACCGCACACTAGAAAACGCAGTGGAGTTGACGACATCAAGCGAGTCGCAGGGATTTACTGGATGCAGGCGGCTCAGGATCGTGATGTTTGGAAGTCACTACAAAAGGCCAGTGACCTGCAGTTGACGTCCATCGGCTGATATGATGGTGATGAAGTCAAAATTAAGTACTATTATAACCCCTTTTTTTAAATACTAATAGTTAACGTAATAAGTACTGGATACTGGGTAGTACTGCAATGCATAGAATCCGTACGGGAGTTCTATTTGTATTCAAATTAGCAGTTTCCTTGAGTTGGGCTCGTATTTCGTAGGTTTCACGAAGTTCTTGGCAAGCTATTTGTGTGTTAGTCTAGCTGTTTTATGAATGCACTTTTGCCTTTTTTTACTATTGGATAGAAGTAGGCGTTACTTTGCGGAAGTTCTTTACAAGCACGGCCTCTATGGCGCAGTAGTATGCGCGATGAATTTACAAGACGGAGGTCCTGGGTTCGATCCCCAGCTGGGCCGATTGAGATCTGGCTGGTGGGAGGCTTCGGCCGTGGCTAGTTACCACCCTACAAAGACGTACTGCCAAGCAGTTTAGCGTTCCGGTACGATGTCGTGTAGAAACCGAAAGGGGTGTGGATTTTCATCCTACTCCTAACAAGTTAGTCCGCTTCTATCTTAGATTGCATCACTTACCGTCAGGTGAGATTGTAGTCAAGGGCTAACTTATAAAGAA